>NC_092334.1:118790000-120137500 GCF_046630445.1 Rutidosis leptorrhynchoides | reverse complement strand
CCACCACAATATCTAACTTGTTCCTACTCAATAGTATTGTCCGAGTTTCATAGTAACCCATATTTACTTTATGAGAGCACCCACAATGACAACTTCATTCTCTCACTCCGAGATCTCAAGCTTCACATTTGGTCTCATACCGCACTTTGGTACTACACGACCACTTTACTTAAGAAGACTTACACTTCATTCGATTCCGTCATCACAATCTCTACACACAACATTCCAGAATCGTAACTCACAATCATAACGCACGATCTCGAGTCGACATGAATGACCTGTCACTCTTCCTAGTTAGGAACTCCGAATCCCTGTTGAGGCCTAACACTATACACCCCGACACTTCACTAAATTTAACACCACCTGAGCTTCCTCAGGCAACAGTAAAAACTCCCCTACTTAGGATTCAGCTCCTCACTCTTACCGCCAAGATGATAACATCCAGAGGAATTTTTATTCCACGAAACACATGACCATTTTCATCGTTGGTCATATACACCAAATCACAGCGAATTCACTTCAGGCTCTCAGATCCGACATACATAATCACTTGAGATGTCATACAAGCGACGACATCGCACCTTCATACCATAATCACAATTAACAGCCATTTATCGTTCGCAAAGTGAACTCCACCAAAGTCCTACATACACCTCTAAGCCTAGGCATATGCCACTCTTCTTAATCAGTCGTGCATCTCACCCGACCTTCCACTCAACGAACCTTTATCAATAATTGCTCACTCTCATGGAGAAGAGTGACCTATCCGACACAATATTTTCGTTGACCGCAATATCAACACTTCATTATAACCTTCGGCCTAGCTGACCATTAAGTCCATCACCGGCTCACTGGTCATCTTTACCCGTCAATCACTATCGTAATCTCCGCTTCCAAGGGTATCTCACGGGCACCCCAAGCACAAAGTGATCTCACCATCACCGGAGTTGAACATTACACTAGCAGGTATAAGAAGGCACCTGACGCAGTGTCATGCAGACTCCCACAACAATCTACCGAGATCTAGAAACTCTATATTTGGGTTCCATACGCCCGATGTCACCCATCTCTCCACTTTAATGACCCAAAGTCATACCTACCCGACAAACCTTACGGCACATTGTCTTAATAAAAGCTCCTAGTGATTCACATGCTACCTGCAATTTCCACAAGGCCAAACGATATAGCATAGCGAAACCTTTCATCTAACACTAAGGAGATGCTCGGGAACACCATGTCTTACAACGTTCCACATATCGGCACAACCACAACTACTATGGGGTATTCCGTTAGGAATGTTACCTTATAACCCACAACACACTAACGCAATCATTGGCATACGGGTCCCACTCCTGTGAGTTTAACGACTCAAAGACTCGTCGATTCATCAATTCCAAGGCGACTCACAACTAGAATCCTTACACGATTCTCTAACCACAAACGCTACCGAGTGTAACCCAATACTAGAATCATTAGATTTGTTGCATCCCATTATGGAATTCAAGTCCTCGACGCATACACGCACACATTAATCGGTCATCCTACTTACGATGGGTAACTACAACCAATGACAAACTCAATAGTATACCCACTACTTAGGGCGACTAAGCACGCACCATATTCGTGAGTTTGCTCACTCACCTTAGATAACCAAAACTACCGTAACACTTCCCGACTCACAATGAACCCTATGTGACAACAAGCACATCACCCGAGACCACTATATCCTAAGAACCAATAAAAGATTCCTAATTCGTCTCGTATTTACCCCAACCATGCCACGTTTTCTCCGTTCGGTACTCGTCATGTCATGCTTGGTGTCAAGATACACTTTCGTAATAATGGTGATCAGTCACTATTATAATTGTGTCCCTTACCATTTCCACATGGTCACTCAAAGTACTTTACCCTGATTAGTGCAACTTTCACACAAAATAACACGCGATAACTCCTAGTACTCGAATGAGCAAAGTCCTTACGGTGAACTTGGTCACTAAAAACCACCAAATATCTGAATCTCTCTAATAGAATCATGTGTAGGACACCGCACCAATAGATACCTGTATATACACCTATATACATACAATAATAAATGAACATAATCACAACCTCAAAGTCATCCCACTACTTAAGGATTTATCGTCAAAGCAACCTCCTAGTCAACCTACTACTTTAGGCGACTATTTATCTAAGGTACAAGCGTAAACACCAATTAAGGCCCCATATATCCACATGTCCTAGTTAATGTACCTACGCTAAGGCACTAACTATTACCATCCCGACCCGTATCTCTATAAATCCGCATACAATTTCACACCGTCAAGTCTAAGTCCAGACACCTATCAAAATGTTACCTAGATCCCTTAGACCATGCTCTGATACCACTTGTAACGACCCCAAAACGTAATACGCAAAAACACGTGTTTCTTTTTTTAAAGACAGTTTGGGACCAGAAACATCTGCGCGGCACGCATATGAGTTCGCGGCGCACCTTATAACCCAAAACAGGGTTAGCTAATTTTAACACAAGTCAACACAAGTTTTAATCTAAATCAGGTTTCATTCGCCCAAACTAAGTTTAACTATTTAAAACAATACGCAAACGGTTTTTTATGACAACAGAGTATTCAACCCTCGGAACTCCAACGACCCCATTTATACATTTAGACGGGTTAGGACTCTGTAACCCAACCCGATACTAAGGCCATAATCCCGGGGACTACCAAATTCCCAATCCATGTCTAAATATCGAAAAGCTACCCCCATCGAGCCCAAGCGCTCCTATGCATCTAGTCTAACAACTAGCTAGCTTCACAATCATAGTACCTGTAAAAAGGTAAATAACGAGAGGGCTAAGCATAAAGCTTAGTGAATGTAATAATTATACATATACATATATAATCTACTTACTTGCAAACACTTGCAGAAATACCGCATACTAGCTAGCAATTCAATAACCATGCAATCACAATGCATAAACTAAATATCCACAATTCACAATAAGCTAGCATCGTCAAAAGCATATAATCATCACAATATACTATGCAAAAATACAACACACACAACCATGGTTAACTACAAGCGCAAGAAAATGGTACTCGCGAATGACCATCGATGTTCTCAACAACCATTAGTGTACATACGCCTTATATCACTAACCCCTGGCTGGTATCGAATGCCCAAACTTTAAACCCACCCGTCACGTAAAATGTGGTATAGAACGCCCGAACTTTAAACCCACGATTCACGCCCACACACATAATGATAGGGTATCGAACGCCCGAACTTTAAACCCATATCACATGCCACACATGATGATGAAGTATTGAGCGCCCGAACTTTAAACCCTCATCCCATGCCAACACGATGTGGTATCGCATGCCCGAACTTTAATCCCACATCGCATCCCACACAAATAAATACATTATATACATACACGTATAATTATTCCACTCACCTTGGAATGGCTACACAAGTAATGTATAACATGATCTTCGTCCTCAAATCCGAGCAAGTAACCACATATATTACACATAGGTACAATATATACATAAATAGCCATTCTCTAAAAGGGAACCCGACAAAAACATCCCTTAGCCAAGGGATCACACCTTGCTCGCCAAAACCCGCCCATTTATCACTTTATGGACACAATTCAATTACCACTTCGGGTGGTAATTCAAACCCACAATACAAAGTTCAATTTAACCCAAATTATACTTGATACCGAATTGACCAACTTAGGTCCCGACACTAGATTACTACTTATGTAGTGATAATTCCAAACCGACACCTACACTAAAACCACAACACGTGCAATATTGACCCATATTGCGTTTGACCACGTTTGACTTATGTTATATTTTTAACCCAAAATTACTTCTCACGAGTAATTACATCCAAAAACATCATTTAACGCTTAACACGAGTGTTTAAACATCCATTTGGCCAAAGCTAGTATCATCATCAAATTTGACCCAATTCAATTTACCCATTTTGACACAAATCACAAAAATGCTCATAATCACTAACGGCTAGTGATTATATTTCCAAAACACCAATTAACACTGATAATGCTAAAAACGAACATATATTTCATAGCATTATTCCTCAAGAAAGACAAGCTTTTAGTTGCAATTGTTCTATTTACAAGTGATATTCGTTTAAATAATAAAAGGTGAAGACAAAAGACAGATTCGACGAATTGAAGACGCAAACGACCAAAAAGCTCAAAAGTACAAAAGACAATCAAAGAGGTTCTAATTATTGATAAGAAACGTCTCGAAATTACAAGAGTACAAGATTCAAAACGCAAAGTACAAAATATAAAATTGTACGCAAGGACGTTCAAAAATCCGGAACCGGGACATGAGTCACCTCTCAACGCTCGACGCAACGAACTAAAAATTACAAGTCTACTATGCACAAGAATATAATATAATATATAAATAATTATATTAATTATTTATATTTTATATTTATATATAAAATCCGTCGGCAAGAAAGACTCCAAAAGTTTTGAGCTGTAATTTCAAACTCCGCGACTCGCGGAGTTTGAAGGCCAAAAAGGCCGCGAGTCGCGGAGCCCCCAGTTTTAAAACTCCCTATAAAGCAAACCGAATTCTGATCATTTTCATCCATCTTTTTCTTCTTCTCCTCATACGTAAAATATATATATATATATATATATATTTATAATTTATATTTTAATTTTAATTATAATTCTAATAATAAGGGTATGTTAGCGAATATTGTAAGGGTGTAAGTCAAAATTCTGTCCGTGTAACGCTACGCTATTTTTAATCATTGTAAGTTATGTTCAACCTTTTTACATTAATGTCTCGTAGCTAAGTTATTATTATGCTTATTTAATCCGAAGTAATCATGATGTTGGGCTAATTACTAAAATTGGGTAATTGGGCTTTGTACCATAATTGGGGTTTGGACAAAAGAACGACACTTGTGGAAATTAGACTATGGGCTATTAATGGGCTTTATATTTGTTTAACTAAATGAAAGTTTGTTAATGTTAATATAAAGATTTACAATTGGACGTCCCTATAAATTACCATATACACTCGATCGGACACGATGGGCGGGGTATTTATATGTACGAATAATCGTTCATTTAACCGGACACGGGAATGGATTAATAGCCACTAGAATAATTAAAACAGGGGTGAAATTACATTCAAGGGTAATTGGTGTAATTGCTAACAAAGTAGTAAAACCTTGGTTTACACGCAGTTGATAACCTGGTGTATTCATTAAATAAAGTATTAAAACCTTGTTACAATTCGAATCCCCAATTAGTTGGAATATTTAACTTCGGGTATAAGGATAATTTGACGAGGAAACTCGCACTTTATATTTATGACTGATGGACTGTTATGAACAAAAACCAGACGGACATATTAAATAATCCAGGACAAAGGACAATTAACCCATGGGCATAAAACTAAAATCAACACGTCAAACATCATGATTACGGAAATTTAAATAAGCATAATTCTTTTATTTCATATTTAATTTCCTTTATTTTATATTTAATTGCACTTCTAATTATCGCATTTTTATTGTTATTGTATTTAATTGCACTTTTAATTATCGTACTTTTTAATTATCGCAAGTTTATTTTATCGCACTTTTATTATTCGTAATTTCATTTATCGTTATTTACTTCATGCTTTAATTTAAGTCTTGTATTTATTTTTAATATTTTACATTTGGTTTTAACTGCGACTAAAGTTTTAAAATCGACAAACCGGTCATTAAACGGTAAAAACCCCCCTTTATAATAATAATATTACTTATATATATATTTGTATTTTTATAAAAGTAAACTAATATAGCGTTGAGCTTTGTTTAAAGAAAAGATTCCCTGTGGAACGAACCGGACTTACTAAAAACTACACTACTGTACGATTAGGTACACTGCCTATAAGTGTTGTAGCAAGGTTTAAGTATATCCATTCTATAAATAAATAAATATCTTGTGTAAAATTGTATCGTATTTAATAGTTTTTCCTAGTAAAATATAAACTATTTCGTATACCTTAGCTTTGACATCAAGTATTTTTGGCGCCGCTGCCGGGGAAAACTCTTAAACGCCGGAAGCGCAACGCTATATAAAAAAAAAAAAGATTTTTAGTTAACTTTTATTAAAATTCGTTTTTGTAAAAATACGTTTTAATTATTCAAAAATATAAAAAGAAAAACAAAAATATAAGTATTTTTAAGATTTTGTTAAATATTTAAGTTTTATAAAGTTTCTTTATTTTTTATATAAGTTTTATTTAAGTATTTTGTTTTTATTTAAAAACATATAAAAAAATATATATATATAAATCTAGTTTTAAGATTTTTATTTATAAAATTATAAAGTGATTCTATTTTTATTTAAGTTTTAAATATAAAGTTTTATTAATACACATATTTAAAAACAGAAAATAAAATAAATAAATAAATAAAAAAAACGCGTCGATTCAAACTGTGCCAGAGTTGAATTTTGGAACCCCGCGACTCGCGGGGTTTGATGTTTTAATTACCGCGACTCGCGGAGCTGCTCTGACACGCGAACAGGAAGCCCTAATCCTGCATTTATTACGAATTATTATTAATTATTATTATTATTAACCCTAATTATTATTATTATTATAATTAAGTTTATTTTTAATTTAAGTTTTATTTAATTTATATTTTGTTTAAATTAGTTTAATTAATTTGTAAAATTAGTAGTTTTATTAAATAAATAATATAAAAATAATATTTTTATAAAAATTGTAATTTTTACAACTTTTTGTATATTTTTATATTTTTTTTTATCGTTGTAGCGTAATATTTGTATTTTTAGCTCATATTTAGTTTTAAACTTAGTTTTTGCGATAGTTATTTTTACTCCTAGATTTTTTAGGCTTTGCCGTAGAATTCCTTAAGTGCTTTTTCTTTAGACTAAGATTTAGATACTTTAGAATTTTGCGACGCCTTTTTAAGTTTTAGTTTCTTTTTAAGTTATTTCCATTTGGGATTTAGTTTTTCTTGTAAGCTTTAATATTTTTAGACGACTTTTACTATGTACCAATTATCATTCCAGTTAGTAATTTCAATTTGCGATTATAATTTTAAGTTAGTTGTAGTAATAAGGTTAGGTTAGTCAAGTATTTTTAAGTTTTTATAAGTTTCTTTTGTTTTTCCGTCACCTTTTATTTTTCAACCATTTTTCTTTTTCAACCTTTTTCCGACGAACTCTTTTTCTTTCTTATTTCTCGCTATTCTAGTTTGAGGACATAGATTTTTATTCTACTTCTTATCTAAATTTCTTAAAATTACGAAAATTTATTTTAAGTGGTTAAATTGATAGACATCAAAATTTTCTGGTTCGTAGTAATAGTTGGATTTGTACGTGGACCGGGTTATTGGAGCCAAACAGTCCTCAATTATATTGAGACCAAACGAATCCTGCCCCTCTGCTGCATCTTTTGGCTATTCGAAACGTGGGCAAAATCAGAAAAGTCTATTAATTGGATAACTTATTATAATTTTTCTTCCTTTTTAAAACTAATAGGATATTCAGTGAATGCACCGAGCAAGACGTTCACCACCTTTTGTATGTTCACCACCTGTAACTAGATCAAGACATTTAGCAAATATAACCGCCGTTGATTTTTCTTTAGAATCGTCATCCAGTCGACCAAGTACTTCAGTTCAAATTTCCGATAATCCATTTTTTGAACCCGACCTCACAATTGAGAATCCGGAGAATATTCAGGAACGGTTCGTAGATCCTGAACCACTAAACTTTCCTCTAGAGCCACCAATCATTCAAACAGAGATTGTTGAGGAACGAACCATTAAATCAGAATCATCTAGTGATACCGATTCAACAAATTCAATTATGGAGAATCTGGAACCTTTAAGTATGGAAGACCGAATGAGAGCTAAACGCACTGGCCAAGGTCACGCAATTACTCATCCAGACATTAATGCGCCAGATTATGAAATCAAAGGACAAATTCTACACATGGTGACTAATCAATGCCAATTTAGTGGTGCGCCGAAGGAAGATCCAAATGAACATCTACGTACCTTTAATAGGATCTGCACACTATTTAAAATCCGAGAAGTGGAGGATGAACAGATATATCTCATGTTATTTCCCTGGACTTTAAAGGGAGAAGCCAAAGATTGGTTGGAATCGTTACCTGAAGGGGCGATTGATACATGGGATGTTTTAGTTGACAAATTTCTTAAACAATTCTTTCCTGCATATAAAGCCGTAAGACTTCAAGCAGAAATTGTTACGTTTACACAGAAGCCAAATGAAACTCTATATGAGGCATGGACAAGATATGGAAAGTTGTTAAGAGGATGTCCGCAACATGGTTTAGACACCTGTCAAATAGTACAAATATTCTACCAAGGATGCGACATCACTACAAGGAAAGACATAGATATAGCAGCTGGTGGTTCTATTATGAAGAAAACCGAAACTGATGCTTACAAAATTATTGATAACACTGCTTCCCACTCACATGAGTGGCACCAAGAAAAAGATATCATTAGATCATCTAAAGCAGCTAGAGCATTCTAGCCATGACTTAGATTCCATTTCCGCAAAGATAGATGCTGTGGAGAGACGAATGGAAAAGATGACTAAGGATATTCACTCAATACGAATTAGTTGTGAGCAGTGTGGAGGACCACATTTGACAAAAGATTGTCTCAGTATTGAATTAACAATGGAACAAAGAGAGAATATTTCATACATAAACCAAAGGCCTGGAAATAATTATCAGAATAATTATCAACCGCCAAGACCGATTTACAATCAAAACCAGAATTATAACCGAAATATTCCATACAACAACCAACAAGGTCCTAGCAATCAACAAGTATCCAATAATACTTACAATCAGCAAATACCGAATTTTCAAAACAAACCACCACAACAAACCGATGATAAAAAGCCGAATTTAGAAGATATGATGACGAAGCTAGTTGAAACTCAAACGCAGTTTTTCACCTCTCAAAAACAAACTAATGAACAAAATGCTCAAGCATTTAGAAATCAACAAGCTTCTATTCAAAATCTGGAACAAGAAGTAAGTAACCTAGCAAGGTTAATATGTGAAAGAAAACCGGGAAATCTACCTAGTGATACAAACGCTAACCCCCGGAATGAAACAGCTAAAGCCATTACCACAAGAATTGGTACAACACTTAAACCACCTGAAATACCTGTAACTTCTGATGAAGCCATTCCTACTCCACAAGAACCACAACCTGATCAAGATAAGGAAAAAGAACCGGTAGTTGAAAAGATTAATGAAGATAACACAACTAAGGCTAAACCTTATGTTAAACCATATCAACCACCACTTCCTTACCCGAGTAAAATGAAGAAAGAGAAACTTGAAGCCGAGCAATCCAAATTCTTGGATATGTTTAAACAGATAAATGTAAATCTTCCTTTCATTGATGTGATTTCAGGAATGCCTAGATATGCTAAATTCTTGAAAGATCTAATCTCAAATAGAAAGAAAATGGAAGAACTCTCGGCTGTTACTATGAATGCTAATTGTTCAGCAGTGCTGTTGAATAAGATACCAGAAAAACTATCTGATCCAGGAAGTTTCACAATTCCATGTTTTCTGGGTAGTCTTAGTTCAATAGAAGCATTAGCAGATTTAGGTGCTAGTATAAATCTAATGCCGTATTCACTATACACTAAACTAGACCTTGGAGAATTAAAACCAACCAGAATAAGCATACAACTAGCCGATAGATCAATAAAATATCCTAGAGGGATAATGGAAAACATGCTAGTTAAAGTTGGTACTTTAGTATTCCCAGTAGATTTTGTTGTTCTGGACATGGAAGAAGATTCTCAAGTTCCTCTCATATTAGGAAGACCATTCTTAAACACGGCTAAAGCAATGATAGACGTGTTCGGTAAGAAACTGACCCTAAGTATAGAGGATGAGAGTGTTACCTTTTCAGTTGATAGAGCAATGCAACAACCACAATCTGCAGATGATACATGTTATTATATTCAAACTATAGATGCACATGCAGAATTATTAGAAGAATTTCCAGAATTACAAGGAACAGGAGAATGCTCTTTAGGAGAAGGTAATGAACCAATTGATGAAGCTGAAATGTTAGCTACACTTATAGCTAATGGATATGAACCAACAACAGAAGAAATTCAAATGCTAAAAGAAGAAGACAGATATCGATACAAATCATCGATAGAAGAACCTCCGAAATTAGAGTTAAAGCCACTTCCAAACCATTTGGAATACGCTTATTTACATGGTGAATCTGAATTACCTGTAATAATATCGTCTTCTCTTACTAAAAATGAGAAATCACAACTCATTTCTGTGTTGAAGGCTCATAAACCAGCCATTGCATGGAAGATTCATGATATTAAAGGAATAAGCCCTTCGTATTGCACACATAAAATCCTTATGGAAGAAGGTCATAAAACGTATGTGCAACGCCAACGAAGACTAAATCCTAATATGCAAGATGTAGTTAAGAAAGAGATTATTAAACTGCTAGATGCAGGTTTAATTTATCCAATCTCTGATAGTCCATGGGTAAGCCCAGTTCAATGCGTGCCTAAGAAGGGTGGCATGACTGTCATTACAAATGAGAAAAATGAGCTTATTCCTACTAGGACTGTAACAGGATGGCGTGTGTGTATTGATTATAGAAAATTAAATGACGCCACCAGTAAAGATCACTTTCCCTTACCTTTCATTGATAAAATGTTGGAAAGATTAGCCGGAAATAGTTACTATTGTTTTCTAGATGGATTTTCCGGATATTTTCAAATTCCAATAGCACCCGAGGACCAAGAGAAAACCACATTCACGTGCCCTTATGGTACTTTTGCTTACAAACGCATGCCATTTGGACTTTGCAACGCCCCTGCAACCTTTCAAAGGTGCATGATGGCGATTTTTCACGACATGATAGAAGAATGCATGGAAGTTTTCATGGATGACTTTTCAGTCTTCGGTGATACATTTGAATCATGTCTAGTTAATCTGGAACGAATGCTTCTTAGATGCGAACAATCAAATCTAGTACTTAATTGGGAGAAATGCCATTTCATGGTTAAAGAAGGCATCGTTCTTGGACATAAAATTTCAAAAGAAGGAATTGAAGTGGATAGAGCTAAAGTAGATGTAATTGCTAAACTTCCACATCCCACCAATGTTAGAGGAGTTAGGAGTTTTCTATTTCGTATAGTTTTTCCTAGTAAAATGCTATGAAATATATTTCCTAGTAAGTTTGGTGTGAATTTTTAATTTTTAAAAAATATAAATTTTTTATTTTATGCATTTCAAATTTTAAGTTTGGTGTGAATTTTTAATATAAATTGTGAATTTTATATTTAAGTTGTGTGAATTTAAAAACAAAAATTTACTTTATATCATTAAGTTAAAAATATGATTTTTAAAATTCGTCGTAAGTTGAAGACTAGGTCTTTGAACCGAAATTACTTTACCCAAGGGAGGGACGAGAACTTTTATTATCATTATTTTTAATCTTATTGATTTAAAGTATGCCAAAAACATTAAAAAACCCAAAAATCTTAGCTTTTAAAACAATCGCTACAAAAAGACAAATTTTAAAATTTTGTCGAAGGACGGACTAGGACATCGATCCGAAACGACCTCGTCCTAAATAACAAAGGAAACAAAATTTTAAAATTAATTAATTAATTGTTTTAATAAGTTAATGATTATATAAAAAAAAAAAAATAGCAAACTCCGCGACTCGCGGAGTTTGAAGGGTTAAATGCCGCGAGTCGCGGAGGGACCAAAACCCAGAAAAAAAATAAAGAGCTGTAACAGATCAGTGCACTCCACAACTCAAAAACACAGCGAATTCTGCACGAAAAAACCCGAGAAATACACCCCAAAATCATAATTTTTAACCGTTAATCACCAAATTTTTTACTAAAATCATGTTTAGAAGGATGCTATCTAGGAATTACTCAAGAAAAACGGTAAATTTCTACACCTAAACACCATTTAATCCGAAATTTGGTGTTCTTGAGCAATTTTTTTCCCAATTTGATTTTGATGCTTTTTAGTGTAATTATGCTTAAATTGTTTATGTATTATGCTTGTATAACCTGGATTGATGCTGTTTAACATGATTAGAAGCCTTAAACTTCAAATTTTGTGTAATCTAGGGTTTGTGTTCTTGAGCAAATTTGGGGCTTTTTGATATAAACAGGTTATGGCCGATTTTTGTCATGAATTGTTGCTAAATTAAGTAGTGTAACATGTCTAGGTAGTTAAATGATCCAAACTTTGAGCCTAAACATGATTTTGAGAATTAAAGTGGACTTTTTCAAGTCTAAAATTCATAAACTTGATTTTTGAAAGATAATGCCATTTAAGACTTGTTTAATTGCTAGTAATGATTATTTTGACATGTTATTTGAGTTGAATGATTATGAACTAGGCGAACATTTTCGTATATGCTTATTTGAAAAAGTGTAGATTTGATGAAAATATGAAAATGAGCTTAAGTTTGATATAAATTGATAATGTCATTGTAATTATTTTGATTGATGATTTTGCTGACACTAATGTATATTTGGATGCACAAAATTTGTGTTTGATGTGTTTTGCAGACTGAAAGGGGTGAATCTTCATCCCAAGCCCGCAATGCTCCTGCTGAGAATGCGGAACAACAGGAGGTGGATAACTACTACAAGCAGGATATACCTCATCCAGTCATGACCTTTTCTGATATGCACTTGGAAGAGTTGCACCCGAACCTGAGATTTGACAGACTTTGGATAGATTATCCAAAATATCAAAGGGGTTTGCATACTCTTCATTCTAAGGTTGTTGAGGTACCGAGGGTCATAGAATGGGGACCCTTAGAAGATGTAGAATTGGCCGGGCCAATTAGGGAATTACTTGTACAGAGGTATGGTAATTCTACTTTTAATGACTGGGTACATTTATTCACCATGCGTAGACCTGTATATAAAGTATGGTGTGAAAAATTGTTGTGTAGTATAGAGTTGAATGATCGGGTAGCTAGTTTAACCGATCGTTCTTTTATTAGATTTTTGTTAGGCGGTTCGATGCGCCACATGTCTTTACTGGACATGGCTCAGGCTTTACGTATATATACGCCTGAGGAGTTAGCGTCTGCCGATTGTAGAGGATTGATACTAAACGGTAGAAAGATAGATGAAAATTTTGATACACACGGTGTGTGGAGTCAAATGACAAGCCATCACCGTTTCAAAGGGGGAAATTACTCTTATTTAGATATAGATAGAGCCGAATTAAGAGTGATACATAGGTTTTTAGCTAATTCGATTACACAAAGGGGTAAGAACAAGGAAAAAGTAAATGAACAGGATTTGTTTTACCATATGTGTATTCGAGACCCACAAAGCGCTGTAAGTATACCGTATTGTGTGGGTTATTATTTATCAGCTATGGTTCGGGGGATGCGACCGCATAGCATAATAGGAGGTGGTATTTTTATTACTTTGATTGGTGAATATCTCGGTGTGGATATAAGTCGGGGGGGATTATTAGTAGAAGAACCAGAACCCCGCGATACTATAGGTTTAAATGTATACCATGGTGAGAAAGTTTTGAAGAGGCGAAATAACGCCGCAGTACGATACCATGGTAGACATCCACAGGTGGAGAGAAACCAACAGCAAGGTAATGTAGGAGGGGGGAATGAGATGCAAGAAATGCAAAGGTTTATAGCTTCTCAGGAATACGAAAATGCTAGACAGAGAGCATTTGAAGATTGGCAAGTTCATCAGAACCAAATCATAGCTCATTGCCAACATATAGGTAGAAACTATATTCCTACACCGAAACCCATCTTCCCTCCTTGGTCTATAGAGATGCAGCCACCATATCCTACGTATAACCCTGCCGAAGCATTCTATAGCACCTATGGTTATGCCTGGAACCCCTATTGGTACCAATATCATCCTTAGTTTACTTATTTTTTTTTATTTTGTAATTTGTAATGATTGATACGTTTAATACTTTTGTTAATATTGTAATCATTTTTATAATTATCTAACTTTTATTCTTAGATTTTAATAATTTTTGAATGTGGGGTAATATACCAAACTTCAAAAATATGTATATATGTTTGCAGTTTATCTTATGTACACAACAGGGTAAAACAACGCATTTTCAAAGACTGGCATTAAGTTCAGCAAAAGCAACTAATTTTGACGACAAGATGCAAAATATATGTGAAATAACAACAAGACGGAATGAACAAATGATGTGCACCATTTATCATTCAGCAAACAAACGCCAATATATTTGGAAACTTTGGTAAAATTTAATCATTTTCACACAAATCGCCCTCAATAATTTAAATAGTTACTGATTTCTTGCAAATGAGGGCATTGCAAGATCTTAAGTGTGGGAAGGGGTTAAATTCTTTCGGATTTTAAAATTTTTTACTTTATACACTTGGTTACCATTAAAAATACTAGTAAAGCAGTAGTTGTATTAGAATCTAGTGCTCTCTGATAATAAAGAACAGCCCTAGTCTTATATACTGACTACCCAATTCTAGTAAAATTTTTCAAAATTTTCAATTAAATGAACTCAAAATCATGTTTATACATATTTATGAACGATAAAACTAGGTTTTAACACCGAAATTATTGTTACCTCGGAAAGAACATAAATTTAGAAACAAACTAAAATGTTAAAATTCATTTAAAATGGAATAGAGGACGATAAAAAGGAAAATAAAAGCCAAGTGTGGGAAAATTTACCAAGTTATCTTAAACATATGTCACATATATCTGTAACAAATAACTGAAAATACTTTTGCTTTGGACTAAACTAAACTGTTTTACCCAATGAAAGAAAAGAAAAGATGGATCTACACGATGAATCAATTCCATCATTAAAAGGAAGTAAAGTCTTCCGAAAAAGAAACGCGCTTCTTGATTTAGGTCATGAAGTTGTCGTTCAGACCAGCTGTAGGTTGACGAAAAATCTAGAAAAGTCATCTCTAAAATCAGCAGGAAATCCACGGACCTCAGCATCAAACAGGGTCGCCATGTGGTCAGATTTATCCTAACCATGAGAAGGATTTATCTTGTAAAATGGGGGGGCACCATGCAAATTAGCTGGATAAGACTAATGAATCAGATCCCCAGAAAGGATAATCTCCTTAAAGATTAAAAATCAGCTTTTAAGACTGATATTACTCAATCCTAGAGATTGACCTTAAAGATTGAGAATTACAAACTCATGGAATTCAATGATATCTAAACTCGAGCTTGAACGAGAAAATATTTTGATCAAAATTACAAACCGATTTGTTTTCTGAAAACCCTACTTTTAATGCGTTCATTACCATTGAACGTAAAATCCTAGGAATTCACCTGGAATTCATTAGGTCACCTGAACCAAATCGGGTGTCAACCGTAAGAACGGTGGTTGCATAGTGGTCAAAGACAGGACCTTGTGCCATACCGAAAAATCATAAGGGTGAGCTTTACTATTGCTCCTACCAAGGATAGTAATTGCGTCCGACATGTTATAGACCGTAATTAAAAGCATGTCATGGGACATTGCCTTAACAGTTGCTTGTTCAACGCTTTCCTTTACAACCGGACGGTAGTTTACCGAAAGGTAATATACGGGACAAGTAAACTGGACGTGTTGCTTTCCAAATACAAGGTTAGCAAGTGGGTGACACAAAACCATAAGTTTTGAGATAAAATTTTCAAATCTGAAACCCACCAAACCCACAAAAATATTTTGCAAACACCGGTAAAGGGTTATTCCGGAAAACTTATCTAGGGTAAAAACTAGATTTAATTTTCAAAAGATCAAATGTTTTCATAAAGATCCAATTTCCTTAATGGATCTAAATTTTTATAGTCATGTGGGACTGTAAACCATATCGTTACTACCATTGTTTATATCACCGTATAGAAATCACTGATGTACAAAGTGTGAAGAATAAAGAAGTGATTCTAGTATTTCAAGACGATATTGCTTGAGGACAAGCAACGCTCAAGTGTGGGAATATTTGATAATGCTAAAAACGAACATATATTTCATAGCATTATTCCTCAAGAAAGACAAGCTTTTAGTTGCAATTGTTCTATTTACAAGTGATATTCGTTTAAATAATAAAAGGTGAAGACAAAAGACAGATTCGACGAATTGAAGACGCAAACGACCAAAAAGCTCAAAAGTACAAAAGACAATCAAAGAGGTTCTAATTATTGATAAGAAACGTCTCGAAATTACAAGAGTACAAGATTCAAAACGCAAAGTACAAAATATAAAATTGTACGGAAGGACGTTCAAAAATCCGGAACCGGGACATGAGTCACCTCTCAACGCTCGACGCAACGAACTAAAAATTACAAGTCTACTATGCACAAGAATATAATATAATATATAAATAATTATATTAATTATTTATATTTTATATTTATATATAAAATCCGTCGGCAAGAAAGACTCCAAAAGTTTTGAGCTGTAATTTCAAACTCCGCGACTCGCGGAGTTTGAAGGCCAAAAAGGCCGCGAGTCGCGGAGCCCCCAGTTTTAAAACTCCCTATAAAGCAAACCGAATTCTGATCATTTTCATCCATCTTTTTCTTCTTCTCCTCATACGTAAAATATATATATATATATATTTATAATTTATATTTTAATTTTAATTATAATTCTAATAATAAGGGTATGTTAGCGAATATTGTAAGGGTGTAAGTCGAAATTCTGTCCGTGTAACGCTACGCTATTTTTAATCATTGTAAGTTATGTTCAACCTTTTTACATTAATGTCTCGTAGCTAAGTTATTATTATGCTTATTTAATCCGAAGTAATCATGATGTTGGGCTAATTACTAAAATTGGGTAATTGGGCTTTGTACCATAATTGGGGTTTGGACAAAAGAACGACACTTGTGGAAATTAGACTATGGGCTATTAATGGGCTTTATATTTGTTTAACTAAATGAAAGTTTGTTAATGTTAATATAAAGATTTACAATTGGGCGTCCCTATAAATTACCATATACACTCGATCGGACACGATGGGCGGGGTATTTATATGTACGAATAATCGTTCATTTAACCGGACACGGGAATGGATTAATAGCCACTAGAATAATTAAAACAGGGGTGAAATTACATTCAAGGGTAATTGGTGTAATTGCTAACAAAGTAGTAAAACCTTGGTTTACACGCAGTTGATAACCTGGTGTATTCAGTAAACAAAGTATTAAAACCTTGTTACAATTCGAATCCCCAATTAGTTGGAATATTTAACTTCGGGTATAAGGATAATTTGACGAGGACACTCGCACTTTATATTTATGACTGATGGACTGTTATGGACAAAAACCAGACGGACATATTAAATAATCCAGGACAAAGGACAATTAACCCATGGGCATAAAACTAAAATCAACACGTCAAACATCATGATTACGGAAATTTAAATAAGCATAATTCTTTTATTTCATATTTAATTTCCTTTATTTTATATTTAATTGCACTTCTAATTATCGCATTTTTATTGTTATTGTATTTAATTGCACTTTTAATTATTGTACTTTTTAATTATCGCAAGTTTATTTTATCGCACTTTTATTATTCGTAATTTCATTTATCGTTATTTACTTCATGCTTTAATTTAAGTCTTGTATTTATTTTTAATATTTTACATTTTGTTTTAACTGCGACTAAAGTTTTAAAATCGACAAACCGGTCATTAAACGGTAAAAACCCCCTTTATAATAATAATATTACTTATATATATATTTGTATTTTTATAAAAGTAAACTAATATAGCGTTGAGCTTTGTTTAAAGAAAAGATTCCCTGTGGAACGAACCGGACTTACTAAAAACTACACTACTGTACGATTAGGTACACTGCCTATAAGTGTTGTAGCAAGGTTTAAGTATATCCATTCTATAAATAAATAAATATCTTGTGTAAAATTGTATCGTATTTAATAGTTTTTCCTAGTAAAATATAAACTATTTCGTATACCTTAGCTTTGACATCAAACACCTAAACCAATTATTTACATACTTGATTCACCAAAACTTGACTTGAAACTTAGTTTGACAACAAATCAAAGTCAACACCCATTTTGACTGGCAAACATGTTCTTAAGAGCATCAAAAACACCAAAACACTCATAACCTAGTGATTTAACACCCAAACCATGACAAATACTTCCAAATTCATCTTCAAACCCTAAACCCACAATAATTGGGTTTACGTACACCAACAATACTCAAAACCCCCAAATTTTACAAGAAATGGGGTTTATAACCCTAACTAGCACAAACCCTAACTCCAAATCAAAATCAAAGTAAATAAAATCGAATCTAGGGTTTACCTCAACCCCAAAATCGAGCTAGTAGCTAGAAACATCAAGGAGAACCAAGACCCGCTTCCAATTTGGGCAAAAAATCACCATCTTCATCACCCACTCAAGTTTCCTCTTTGTAGAAACCCTTCTCTCTCTCTCTCTAAGGTTTGGTTCGTGGAAAAGAGGATAAGAATGAGATTTGGATCAGTTTTGGGGTATAAAACCTGACCTCAAAGTGAAAAGACCAAAACACCCTTTTTAAAAGCTTAAAATAACAAAGCATGCTGCCAGCTACTATTGCGCGCCGCACATATAAGAGTGCAGCACGCGCTACAACTGAAAAGAGGGGCAGCACTGCTTTTTTGATGTAAATTCTAAAAGTTTATAAGTATAAGTAGACCTTTCCTGATACTTCTTGAGAACATTTTCTGATGCATAAAATTCAGGGTCTTATACCTTCCGCTACCGACTGTGACTGCAGAGCAGTCAGTTGTCAAGAGGAAAATCAATGAGCTTCCTCAGTTACGGTCTAAGAAGGCAAAAGGTAATTTTCACATTTTGGCATACATATCTGTCTACTATGGTATGTATTGTGTAATAAAAATTTGTTATGTTTGTAGGTCCGGTAGGATCTTCTGCTGCTGCTGGTGGTGGTGCCTCGACGGAGCCTATCATGGTGGAGGATGAGGAGGAGGGTGGGCATTACAAGAATACGCTTGAGAGTTTTGATAATACCACCTTTGACGTTTCTATCGGGGATGACATTATCTGGGCTTTCTCCTAACTGGACATTGATTATGAAGGTTGCAAGGATGCCCTGAAGAAGGGATCCTTCTCAACCATGTTGCAAACTGTTGCTGCCCTCTCTTAGGATGAGGCAGAGGTTGCCCGTGCGTGGGCTTGTATGACATTAAATGCCTTTATTTTGGACAGCTTTGCCCAGGAGGATGAGGCGAGCAAAGCCTGGGAGGCTGCTGTTGAGGATTTTGAGAAACAGTTGAGGGCTGCCAAAGAGTTGGTGCAGCAGCATGCAGATAAGCTGGCAGAGAAGGAGAAGGAGATATCTTCTGTCGTGCTGCTTAAGGATGTGGTGATGGCCGAAAGCAACCGTCTGAAGGCTGCTTTGCCTTCACTGCTGAAGAAGGAAATTAACTCTGGAACCGTGAAGGTGCCTTTTGATACTTATGTGAAGATTTTTGGGGCAACAAGCTTTGTGTAGGCGGTGCGTTTGATGCAGAAGCACCATGTTGGGGGTGAAGTTGCCCTGCACCCTGAGATTACCGGGAAGGTTGTCCCGGGTGCTATCCGAGAGTTGCAGGCTGCCGAGAAGGCATTAGCGGAGATCTAATTTGCCAGGTTTGAGGAACTTTGTGCTGCCGATAGCATAACCATCCAGCAACTGTTGCATTTTCAGTTTTAGTTCCTTGTACTGCACTCTGTTGCACATGCATTTGCAATAATGATATATTTTATAATGAAAACTTTGTGATTAATGAAACGTATATTGCAGTTTATTTGGTGTTATGATTGTCTTTTAGTTAAACTAGTTCGTGTCTTCGTATGTAGGTCTAGACTACATTTGTATTAGTTTTGGCATGTACACTATGCAGTCACATATGTGTATGCCATATACTCTTTGGCCGTTTATCAGTATAAACTTGTACCGACGAGGGCTAGACAACCACCTCTTAAAGGAGGTACAAGTAACTCGCATGAGACTTATTTAGATGTCTGAATCCGTCTGCTGCTAGACGGTTACTTTTTATGTGGATAGCATTGTAAATAACATAACAAAGTTATCGTAAACAAAGAGGCATTTTATTCATCTTGAAAAGGACATACAGAGTCTCTTATTTGGAAAATAAAAACATAAATATCAAGATAACCTTGGCTGAAGTGATCAGTTTTAACCAGGGTATCCATCTAAACTTCAGTGTGACATCTAGCCACTTTTGTTTCCCTTAGCCGGTGTTCCATCTCGGTTAGAGCTCTCAAAGATTTCTGGCTTAGAACGTTTGAGTACCGGTCTTAAGGGTTCGTTCATTTCATGTGTAGTTGTAATGAATTATTCTTCCCATTCTCAACGGCAATACTGGTCGACACTGTCCTGCCCTGTTTCATAGTTGGTAACAGGTTTTTCCATAGTTGAGTGTGTCGGAGGCGTTACATAAGTTAGCCTTTTGAGAACTGACACACGTTCTTCTTTTAGGATATGTGATGTTCCCCTTATTCCAATGTACTATCTTCCTTGTTTGTTGTCTGCTTCCAGGAAGTGCTTGCAGGTAGATCTGACCGTTGCCACACCCTGTCGGGTTGGAAATTAAACCATGTGCGGTGGAACTTATGGCACCAAATTTCTTGAAAATTTTCTTTCCAAAATGACATTCATGGCAGTAATGGATTTAATGACGTAAAAGTTGATGATTTCATTTCGGAGATATGGCTGAGTGCCTAATGTGACTGTTGCCTTGAGTTTAGAGATGGGTTGCTTGGTAGACCCCGTGAACCCAGAGATGATTGCGTGGGACTGCCTCATTTTCCTTCCAACGCAATTTGGGAGCTGTGAAAGGCAATGAACATACAGAATGTCGACTTCGCTTCCTGTGTCGGTGTACATCTCCTGGACTCAAAAACCATCGATTAGTCCGTCTATTACTACTGGTTCTTTTCGAGAGTCATGTCCCGGTAGCTTTGGAAAGGTAATTGCAACATCTTTCCAGGAATTACGCTCATTTTTGTCCACGCTGATCATATTGATTACCACTTTATCCTTTGTCTTTTCTCGTTTTTTTCCCTCTTCTTTCTGCCAGCCGAATGTTTTGTTGGATCAGCTTTTTTGAATTTTCGACCTTGCAGCAAATGGTTGAGTTCACCAGCTTTAATTTTTGCAACGATCTCACGCATTAGTGCTTTGCATTCATCGGTGTCGTGGTCGTTGTCTTCGTTGAATTCACAATACTTGTCTAATTTCTGGCCCTCCCTTTTTTCCGTTGGTGCCAGAGGGGTGAATTTTTCTTTCACCGACTCCGTCAGTAATATTTCTCTTGGAGTTTTGGTCAGACTATCTAGTAAAGATCCCTTATCATACGGCCTTCGACTGCTTTTGTCATGCTTATGACTATCAGGGATTTTGCCGTGGCTGTTATGTGAAATGTCCCGTTCATATTGATTATAAACGTTCCATATTAATTGATTTCGTCGCGAGGTTTTGACCTCTATATTAGACATTTTTCAAAGACTGCATTCATTTTTAAAACAACCATAACCTTTATTTTATTGATAAAGGTTTAAAAAGCATTACGTAGATTATCAAATAATGATAATCTAAAATATACCGTTTACACACGACCATTACATAATGGTTTACAATAAGAATATATTACATCAAAAAATAAGTTTCTTGAATGCAGTTTTTACACAATATCATACAAGCATGGACTCCGAATCTTTTTCTTATTTTAGTATGCAACAGCGAAAGCTCTTAATAATCACATGAGAATAAACATGCTTAAAACATCAACAAAAATGTTGGTGAGTTATAGGTTTAACCTATATATTATCAAATCATAATAATAGACCACAAGATTTCATTTTTATAACACATCTCATATCAGGCATTTCGCAAACTGCATAGAGATAAAAATCATTTATATGTTGAACACCTGGTAACCAACGTTAACTTAATGCATAGAATATCCCCAAAACAGAACCTCTCGTCTGTATAATAATCTCGAAGTACTAAACCATCCATAACCTGAATGGGGGTTGGTAAGCCCAATATATCTATCTTTAAGATTCGCGTCAATTAGGGGCCATTTCCCTAATTCTTAGGTTACCAGACTTGAAGGGCGATATTCGATTTAATAATCCAACCATAGAATATAGTTTTGCATACTTGTGTCTATTTTGTAAAACATTTATAAAGCTGCATGTATTCTCATCCCAAAAAAAAAAAAAAAAATTAGAATGTAAAGTGGGACTATAACTCACTTTCACAGATTTTTACTTTGCCGGCAGTAAGACTTGGCCACTGGTCGATTCACGAACCTATAACAAATGTGTACATATATATCAAAGTATGATCTAAATATATTCACAACATTTTTTATTACGTTTTTATGATTTAAGTTTGTTAAGTTAGCAGTCCTCGTTAGTAACCTACAACTAGTTGTCCACAGTTAGATGTACAGAAATAAATCAATATATATTATCTTGAATCAATCCACGACCCAGTGTATACACGTCTCAGGCTAGATCACAACTCAAAGTATATATAATTTTGGAATCAACCTCAACCCTGTATAGCTAACTCAAACATTACTGCATATAGAGTGTCTATGATTGTTCCAAATAATATATATAGATGGGTCGATATGATATGTCAAAACATTGTATACGTGTCTATGGTATCCCAAGATTACATAATATGTATAATACAATATAAATTAGTTAGGATATGTTTAGTCTAGATTTGTTACAAAATTTTCGTACCTAAAACAAGCAAGTTTATCCAATTTTGTTTTACCCGTCATTTCTTCGTATCAAATCCGTTTTGAGTGATTCATGTGACGACCCGGGAATTTCCGACTAAATTTAAACTTAATCTTTATATGATTTCGATACGATAAGCAAAGTATGTAATGTTGAGTCTAGAAAATTTTGAAACGATGTTCATATATTCAATTGACCTTCGACTGCTCCCGATGATTCACGAACCATTGCTTGTAAATATGTGTATATATAAATATATGTATAATAAATAATATAACATGAACATTAATAAACTATTATATACATTTATTGTTATAAATAAATATGTACAATAAAATACATTGTAATAAAAACTATTATTTTATATGTATATTTCTTGTATATGTATATTGTAATATTTAATTTAATTATTTAATATATATTTATGTGCGTAGTAAATTTTGTTATTTAAAACTGTTTATATATATATATGCATAGTGTATATTAAATATAATTAATTTTGAGCTTAATTGGCAAATGTCTGTAACTTTCAGTTGACGTTTAATTATTTTAAAATAGGCCTAATATATATATATGAAGTTTTAAAATAAAAGTTATTCCAAAATTTGATTAAAAAGATAGTAGTTTTGATAAATATTGTTTTTTTACCTTTTCAATCTAAGTTTTTGTACTCCGTACATATAAATTGGAACAGAAAAGAAATAATTATCGAATCTTTTTGATCAGATTTCAAACAGGTAATGACTGAAATAAATAAATGGACTTAATTTAAAATTTTGGGATTTTTAGGAACACTTTTATACGTTAACTGTTTAGCAATGGACACGATATGATAAACTGTCAGTAGGATATAGTCAAGAAAGATTCACGAGATTTAATATTGAGATTTACTATTGCATACTTTTTGCTTTTGTTTCAATTCATGCACCTGCATCTTATTGTTATTATATATAGTTATATAGAGAATAGATATGGATACTTACGAAAATCAATATATACACACACTCAACCTTCTTATTTCTTCCTCCTACAACCTCCACGTCCACCACCACTGTAAGCATCACCGGTCACCAATCACTACCATACTCCATTGTGAATTACCATCATGACAACCGAAACCCTCGCTGTCTCTCTTCCTCTCTTCTTCTTTTACAAACACCACCGAAACTCTTAAATCACCATCATGGACTGTTTTAAAGTGTTGCTGCTATCCGTAGGAAAACACCACCACCTTACCACCTACCACTATAAATCCCCGCCACCATGAACAATCCTCGGCCACCATCACACCACCTTAATACATGTATTGTATTACTTTTGTTGAAATTTATTTTGCGGCCATTTAAAACAAAACTCACTTGTTAATACCTTTGGTTGCTGCTACTGCACGTGTTACTTCTGATCTCGGTTTATTCGAACCCCATTAAAACCACCATGAGTAAACACTGTTACTCGAATAATTGATGTTCTCGAAAAATTGATGTTTCTGTGTTGTTCCTTAAACCAAAACCAAAACCCATTAATTGTTGTCTAATAATTCACACACCATTTAAGCATCTATGTGATCATACTACTGCAACCATAATGATATTCGAATCAACTTAGTTACAACGACCATCATCAACTATGTGTTCGAACCACCAAAAACCATCACCTTAACCCTCACAAACAACCCTCACCCCTTGTTGTTTTATCCTGCTCGAAACCACTTATGAAACTGTCGAGGCTGCTGTGGGATGTTATACGAATGATACAGTAACAATGATGAGAAAGAAGATGAATAGTATTAGGTGTCACCGGTGATAAAGAGAAAAGGTGATATAGAACGATGACGGTTTTAGAATGATGATTGTAAGATAACGATTAACAATAGTGAAGGTTAAAGGCGACTACAACTTGCCTGCATTTTTTTTTTTTAAAACACAACAGCTGGGCCAATTAATCGGTTATTAGATTGGGATGTTGGATTAAAACGTGGAATGGCTTCTCGGGCTTTTAATTTTATTAGGTTAGGCTGAATTTTTGTATTGTTGGGCCAAGACCTAACTGGTTACAGATGGGCTGATAACATAATAAATATAAATGGGTGACGGGTTATTTAAGAAAAGCATGAAACAGATGAGCGCTTAAGGGTGTTGTGGGTCAAAGGAGAGGTCACGGGTTCGAGTCCTGTCGCAGGCAGTTTATTTTTTATTTTTTTTAGCCTATCTTGAGGTAGTCACTTATCATTATTATTAGTATTATTATTATCCTTATTATTATTGTTATTATTATTAATTATTGTTGTTATTATGTTAATATTAATTATATGATTAATATTTCTATCATTTGTGATTACTAAGAAATATTAAAAGTATTATTATTTTCATTAACATTAGTATTTGTACCATTTTATAAGTATTAGTATTATATTATTATTATTGTTGTTATTATTATTAACATAGTGAAGGTATTTCGTATGCCCGAGAGACATGTTAAATTAATGTGGCCACTATGTTATGATCCAAGTCGGGTCATACCCAATAACAAGCTTACCAACACCTTAATCGTATTTATTCTTAATGAATGGATCATTAAATGAATACGCGACACTTGGATTTTAGAAAATCGGTTTTCTAAAATATTATTACTTGAGATAAATTATTTGGATAATTTATATGATAAGCATTTAATTATTTGCAAGATTAAATAGTTATGTTGTGATACATTTTATAAAAGGGTTTATAAAATATAAGTAACAATGCATGGTATATTATTTAGCAACAAGTTTTAAAAATTAAAAAAGTTACAAATTTTATAAAACCCCTTCATGGGGGACGGTTTTGGAGAGACCAAGGGGTCTCACCCATGCTCTTTTGCTACTTTTGAGATGACACAATATCACATACACATGCTTAATTAATCTACCCAGGCTTTGACTCAAGTAATACAAGACTACATTCATTTTCAAACAAGAAAGATATAAGAAAAACACTCTCCCTTTTGAGCTGGATTCTGGCCGAAATTTTGGGTAAGAAAAGAGAGTTCTTAGGCTGTTTTGAAAGCATGTTTTCAAGTGTAAATAAATCCTAACCATAGTATTAGGTGTTGGGTAAAGTTTGGGGTATAATCTCTTGAGGTCTCATCATTTTGAGGCTTGCAATCATCATCATTTCCGGGTTGCTGCTGGCTGAATTTTCTCGGCAAATAGAAGAGGTTTCTAGCTTGGTTTTATAAGAGCTTAAGTGTGTTAATCCTAACATAACTTAAGGGTGGTGTTGGTGCATCAAAAGCTTGGAGTTTTCGCACTTACTAAGCTCCATCTTCATCATCGTTTTAACCTCCTATCTTGGAGAAGGTATAACATCTATACTCCCTTGTGTTTTGTAAGTATATTTCACAACTTGATCCTAATTGGGATTTAACTTTAATTGGTTAAAGATTTACAAGTTTTAAAATGGTAATTTTACGCTTCCGCAAAACTTATTTCTTGAATGATTATAAGTATTATGAAACTTGTTAAATTCCAACAATGGTATCTAGAGTCGAAGTTGTTGAAATATGCTTCAAGATGGTTATTAAACCCACTATAATTTTGCATTCTATGAACATGCATGAAGTAGAATGTAAAATTTTCGGTTTTGAGTGGTTTGTCATTTTGGCCAAAATCACTTGTGATTCTGTGTTGCCAATCACTTGTGATTCTGTGTTGCCGATCACTTGTGATTCTGTATTGCTGATCACTTGTGATTCTGTATTGCCAATCACTTGTGATTCTGTGTTTCCAATCACTTGTGATTCTGTATTGCCTATCACTTATGTTGATGATGTTCACAATCTAAGCCTTGACCTTGTGTTTAGTTGCATGCATGGTTGATTGATATTTATTCAATTGGTTTGTAATAATATTTATTCATTTGGCATGTAATAATTCATTTGGTTATGTAATTTATTTTATATTTGTATGTAAAATAGATTAGGTTGTAATTTCATTTTTTAGACAAAATGTATTAGGATATATTTTGTAAAATGATGAAGAATGATGAAGACTTGAAGAACACAAGAAGAAGCATTTGGATGCAAGGTTAAGTGGGAGATTTGAAATCTCCTACTTTGTGTAATTACCCCTTACCCGGTGGCATTTTGTTTTCGGCTAAACAAAATGCTTACCAAAAGGCTTGATTGTGAACATGTTATTTTGCATGCTTGGTGGTTTATTGTATGATTGTGGATTGTATGTATGCTACAAGTTAATCACACAAGTTAACAACAAACTAAAATGACAATTTAATTGGTTAAATTCAAATGGCAAAAGACGTTAATAAATGGTTATTAAGAATTAGAAACGGATTGCACATATAAAATGGTTTATATCAAGTAATTGGCTAAAATTACTAGACTTGAAAATGGATTTCAAATAAACCATACACTAAATGCATGTTGGTGTATGGCATATATGTTTTCTTAAACTAGAATAAAGAAAGCCGAAAATCCCTTTAAAACTAAAACAAGGTAAACAAGTTTAATGCCATCCTTTTGTGGAAACACTTAAAAATATTAGGGAATTCTTAATGGGATAAAGGTCACCTAACCGTTATGAGCAAACTAATATGATTGAGGTGAATTTCGCACACTTGTGGGATAAAGGTCACCTAACCACTAGTATGTTGAATTTACACGTTAGCACAAGTAGGACGACTTGATTTGGAAATCATGAACTTAGGGTCACCGAAGCATGATGAACAAATAGGCGTTGATGGTATAATATGCCATGCAAAAGGATTGCATGATCCCATAACTTAGAAGTTGCAAAAGGATTGCAATTGTCATATTATGACTACCTAGCTGAATCAAATAACGGGATAAAGGTCACCTAACCGAAATTTGATTTACCGTTGGATTCTAATATTTAATAAGTCAATTAATATTTAAAGGGTATTGTTTATTAAATTTAAAACGACACTTAAATGAACTTTGTTAAATTTTGTAGATGGCCGCCAATAACAACAACATGCAAAACGCACCCATTAACTTGAACAACCTATCGTTAAGGTCTCTCCTCGAGAAAGACAAACTCAACCATACGAACTTTATGGATTGGTTCCGCAATCTTAGGATTGTCCTCAAACTTGAGGATAAGGCGTATGTGTTGGAAGACCCCATTCCCGATCAACCCGACGAGGATGATACGGAAGGCATGGCTTATTGGGATAAGTATTGCGCCGATTCGGTGCAAGTCGCCTGCCTAATGCTTGGGGCTATGATACCCGAACTCCAAAAGGATTTCGAGCATCATACTGCATACGACATGATCACGCAATTGAAGAAGATGTTCCTTCAACAAGCACGTGTCGAGCGCTTCGAGACCGTTCGAGCGCTTCATGCATGTCGTATGGACGACTCCCAATCCGTTTCATCTTATGTCCTTAAGATGAAAATCCTCATTGATCGCGCAAACTGTCTTAATCTCAACATATCTAATGAGCTAGCCACGAATCTTATCCTAAACTCCTTGTCAAAGAGGTTTGACCAATTTGTAATTAATTACAATATGAATGGGATGGATAAGACCATTGGCGAACTTCATGGCATGCTTAGGACGGCAGAAACTAGCATGGGTAAGAGGGCTTCACCCGTGCTAATGATCAATGATGGTGGGTCCAAAGGTAATAACACCTCTAAGCCAAAGGCGGCTAAGAGGAAAGGACCCGCCCATCAAGGCAAGGGAAAGGGGAGGATGGTTACCCCAACCAAAAACAAGAACAAGAAGCAAAAGGTTGCCGGACAAGCAAACCCCAAGGAAGACCCGTGCTTCGGTTGCGGTGAAATGGGTCCCTGGAAACGCAACTGCCCGGTCTACCTTAAGGAGTTGAAGGAGAAGAGGGATGCAGGGAAAACCTCAGGTAATATATATATGGTATATATAGAGCTTAGTATTACTACTTCTAATACATGGGTATTAGACACTGGATGTGGAACTCACATTTGCAATTCTTTGCAGGGGTTCAAAAGAAGTAGCAAGCAAGTGGGAACATCAAGTCTCTTTATGGGTAATGGAGCCAAAGTGCAAGTGAAGTCTCAAGGAGACTTTGTATTAAAGCTTCCAAGTGGTTTGGAACTTATTTTGAACAATGTTTTGTATGCACCGGATTTATGTCGAAACATTATTTCAGTTTCCCTTTTAAAACAAGGTAGTTTTTATCTTAATTTTGTTAATGGTGATATCCACGGTTATTTAGATAATGTATTCTATTTTAAGGCTTCGCCTTCAAATGGAATTTATAAATTGGTTCATAATGATACATCATCTAGTAGCTCAATATACCATACTAGCACCAAGAAACTCAAAAGGGATTTGAGTGATTCCTACTTATGGCATTGTCGCCTTAGTCACATAAACAAGAATCGAATGCGTACACTTCAAAAGAATGGACTTTTGAAATCAAATGAGATGGACTCATTTGATGTATGTGAATCTTGTTTACAAGGCAAAATGACTAAATCACCTTTCAAAGGGACCTATGAAAGGGCTAAAGATTTATTGAGATTAATACATTCGGATGTATGTGGACCCTTTAAACCCATGACTAGGAATGGTGAAAGATACTTTGTTACTTTCATTGATGACTTTAGTCGTTTCGGATATGTCTACTTATTAAGACACAAGGACGAAACCTTTGAAGCATTCAAAGAACTTCAAAACGAAGTACAAAATCAAATCAACAAGACAATAAAGGTACTTCGTACCGATAGAGGAGGTGAATACCTAAGTGATGCTTTCCAAGATCATCTTAGAAGTTGTGGGATTATCTAGCAACTTACTCCACCCGGGACACCACAGCTTAATGGTGTATCCGAAAGGAGGAACCGAACCCTAATGGATATGGTTCGATCTATGATGGCTAGAAGCTCGTTACCTCTATCATTCTGGGGTTATTCTCTATGCTCCGCAGCTCGTATTTTAAATATGGCCCCAACCAAGAAAGTGAAACGAACTCCTCATGAGATGTGGTTTGGAAAACCTCCATCTCTATCATACTTAAAGGTATGGGGATGTGAAGCTTATCCTAAGCATTACGTCCCTAATAAGTTGAATGCTCAATCCATGAAGTGTATCTTCATAGGATATCCCAAGGATGATATGGGATACTATTTCTATGATCCGACCGAGCAAAATGTATTTGTTGCTCGAAAGGCTGATTTCCTTGAAACTAAGTTCCTAATGGAAGGAAATAGTGAAAGGAAGATAGATCTTGAAGAGGTTCAAGATCAAGTAGATGATACACAATTGGTTGACACTAGCACTCAACATGAAAATGTTGGGAATGATCAAATGGATGATCAAAATACACAAGACGTTCGCAAATCTGGTAGGATTAGTAATCCTCCTGAGAGATATGGGTTTCTTATGGATGGTTGCTACTTGGTTGATTTGGATGAACCAACAAACTACCAAGATGCTTTATCAAGGATTGATAAGGATAAATGGTAGGAAGCCATGAACGCTGAGATGCAATCCATGTATGACAACCAAGTTTGGGAACTGGTTGTACAACCTACTGGCTCAAGGCTAGTTGATTGTAAATGGCTTTTCAAAATGAAAACCGACATACATGGAAACTTGGATACATATAAAGCTAGACTTGTAGCAAAAGGTTTCACTCAAACTCAAGGGGTTGACTATGATGAAACTTTTTCGCCAGTGGCAATGCTAAAGTCTATTAGGATATTATTTGCCATTGCTACTCATTATGATTATGAAATATGGCAAATGGATCTCAAGACCGCTTTCCTAAATGGACATCTTGAGGAAGATGTCTATATGGTTCAGCCTGAGGGTTTTGTTGATCCAAAATATCCTAAAAAGGTATGCAAGTTAAAGAAGTCAATCTACGGATTGAAACAAGCATCTAGAATGTGGAATCATCATTTTAATGAGGAGGCCGAGAAATTTGGCTTCATTAAAAATGGTGATGAAGCTTGTGTATATAAGAAAGCTAGTGGGAGCACTATCATGTTCCTTGTACTATATGTGGATGATATATTGTTATTTGGAAATGATATTCCGGCAATGCAAGGTGTTAAGACTTGGTTAAGTAAATGCTTCTCCATTAAGGATCTTGGAGAAGCACAATACGTTTTGGGGATTAGGATCTACAAGGATAGATCCAAGAAACTGATAGGTTTGAATCAAAGTGCATACATTGAAAAGATCTTGAAAAGGTTCAAGATGGAGAACTCTAAGAAAGGTTTGGTACCTATTCAAAGAGGAATGCTCCTTAGTTCATCTCAGTGCCCCACCACGAAAGATGAACAGGAGAGAATGAAGAAAGTCCCATATGCGTCTGCCATTGGGTCAATCATGTATGCAATGATATGCACGAGACCGGATGTGTCATGCGCTCTAAGCCTGACAAGTAGATACCAGAATAACCCAGGCAACAATCATTGGATTGCTGTCAAAAGTATATTGAAATACCTTAGGAGGACTAAGGATATGTTTCTAATATATGGGTTTGGTGAGGAGGAACTCACTGTAAAAGGTTACGTGGATGCGAGTTTCCAAACTGATCGAGATGATTCTCGGTCACAGTCCGGTTATGTCTTCACATTAAATGGAGGTGCGGTCTCTTGGAAGAGTTCAAAACAGGATGTTGTTGCATTATCCACTACAGAGTCGGAGTACATTGCCGCCTCATTGGCAGCTCAGGAATCTGCATGGATGAAGAAATTCGTCGACGACTTAGGAGTAGTCCCTTCCATTCAGGACCCTTTTGAGATCTTTTGTGACAACGAGGGTGCGATTGCTCAAATCAAGGAACCTCGTGCTCACCAAAAGACCCGTCACATTGAGCGGAGATTCAACTACATAAGGGATGAAGTTGAAAAGGGAAAGATATGTATTCACAAAGTTCACACAGATCTTAATATAGCGGATCCTCTCACGAAGCTCTGACATGGATCAAAACATGCAGGACATGTTTGTGCATTAGGGCTTCGATATTCTAGTGATTGGTCATGATCTGTTTTAAGTATTGTAATGGAACGAAATTGTTCAAACTCATTAATATAATTATGGTATAAATTTATTTTGAGTTATGTTCCTAATTTTCATATTTTATCCATGAATAAGTAATTATTCTAAATTCCGTAGTCGATCACATTTGTGGGAACAAGTGTGAGGTTTAGACTATTATGAACTTGGATTGGTATACATTCACGGGATGAATGTGGGGCAAGGTTGCAACCAAGGTTCATAGATATTTGTGGGACACAAATATTGGAAGACCCGCCCTCAAGACCTACTAAATGGAGACTTTGTGGTTGATCACATGTAATCTTGAGTAAAGGCGAATATCATTGTATCCTCTGACCTGAGATACATATTCGGTTCAGATATTTACCAAGTATTGTACCTTGATTCTTTCCTTCGCTATTCTGAAAATATGGTAGTTCATAAGGAAGAGCTCAGGTATAATGCAAGGTATATATTTAGGACGTATGTAGTCAAGATGGAATTTGTCCCTCTTATTCGTTGAGAGTCAGATGTCTAAGGCCTGATAAACTTAAATCTAGAAGAGAGTGATCACTCTGTATCTCTTGGATATAACATGACATCTAGGACAAAAGGAAATATTGAAAGATTCACCTATTCATATTCGAGATGGGAACTCGAAAGGGATGATGTTATTGAATGGCACAAAGTCATAACATATTGGGGGTGATGGACAGTCGTTAGGTGGTATCCATCACTTGCATTAATTTCTTATGTTTCTCGTGCAAGTGGGAGATTGAAGGTATTTCGTATGCCCGAGAGACATGTTAAATTAATGTGGCCACTATGTTATAATCCAAGTCGGGTCATACCCAATAACAAGCCTACCAACACCTTAATCGTATTTATTCTTAATGTATGGATCATTAAATGAATACGCGACACTTGGATTTTAGAAAATCAGTTTTCTAAAATATTATTACTTGAGATAAATTATTTGGATAATTTATATGATAAGCATTTAATTATTTGCAAGATTAAATAGTTATGTTGTGATACATTTTATAAAAGGGTTTATAAAATATAGGTAACAATGCATGGTATATTATTTAGCAACAAGTTTTAAAAATTAAAAAAGTTGCAAATTTTATAAAACCCCTTCATGGGGGACGGTTTTGGAGAGACCAAGGGGTCTCACCCATGCTCTTTTGCTACTTTTGAGATGACACAATATCACATACACATGCTTAATTAATCTACCCATGCTTTGACTCAAGTAATACAAGACTACATGCATTTTCAAACAAGAAAGATATAAGAAAAACACTCTCCCTTTTGAGCTGTATTCTGGCCGAAATTTTGGGTAAGAAAAGAGAGTTCTTAGGCTTGTTTGAAAGCTTGTTTTCAAGTGTAAATAAATCCTAACCATTGTATTAGGTGTTGGGTAAAGTTTGGGGTATAATCTCTTGAGGTCTCATCATTTTGAGGCTTGCATTCATCATCATTTCCGGGTTGCTGCTGGCTGAATTTTCTCAGCAAATAGAAGAGGTTTCTAGCTTGGTTTTATAAGAGCTTAAGTGTGTTAATCCTAACATAACTTAAGGGTGGTGTTGGTGCATCAAAAGCTTGGAGTTTTCGCACTTACTAAGCTCCATCTTCATCATCCTTTTAACCTCCTATCTTGGAGAAGGTATAACATCTATACTCCCTTGTGTTTTGTAAGTATATTTCACAACTTGATCCTAATTAGGATTTAACTTTAATTGGTTAAAGATTTACAAGTTTTAAAATGGTAATTTTACGCTTCCGCAAAACTTATTTCTTGAATGATTATAAGTATTATGAAACTTGTTAAATTCCAACACATAGGTATTATTATTTTAGATATTATAGTTATTATCATTATTACTATTATTATTATCATTCTTATTATTAAAAAGTATTAAAAATATTATTTTTAATAAGATTACATTTATTATTAAAACTATCATTAGTATTATCATTTTTATCATTATAAGTATTATCATTATTATTATAACAAATAAATATTTTGGTATACTTATTTCATATACTATAATACATAATTTTTTATATAAAATATTACTATCTACAATTTTATATATATAATTAATTTACATATGGTATAAATATATATTTTAAAATAATCTTATATATATAAATATTAATTTTGATACATTATATAATATTTTAAGTATATATAAAATTATAATAAATGATATATATATATATATATATATATATATATATATATATATATATATATATATATATATATATATATATATATATATATATATATATATATATATATTCTAATTAAAATACTCTAATAAGAATTAGATATGTATAAATAATAGATGATCATAATATTTGTTTACTATTATTATATGTGTTAATATTACGTGATAAATAATTGATATAGGTTCGTGAATCCGAGGCCAACCCTGCATTGTTCAGATTCATCATATGTATTTTTACTACGAAATACCGTATAGTGGGTTTCATTACTCCCTTTTTAAATGCTTTTGCAATATATATTTTTGGGACTGAGAATACATGCGCTTTTATAAATGCTTTACGAAATAGACACAAGTAATTGAAACTACATTATATGGATGAATGATCGAAGCCGAATATGCCCCTTTTGCTTGGTAGCCTAAGAATTAGTAAACCGATCTACTAATTGACGCGAATCCTAAAGATAGATCTATTGGGCCTAACGAACCCCATCCAAAGTACCAGATGCTTTAGTACTTCGAATTCGTTTTTTATCATGTCCGAAGGATTTTCCGGAATGATAGGGGATATTCTTATATGCATCTTGTTAATGTCAGTTACCAGGTATTCACCATATGAATAATTTTTATCTCTATGTATGTGATGTATATTGAAATATGAAATCTTGTGGTCTATTAAAATGATTAAAATGAATGTTTATAATAAACTAATGAACTCACCAACCTTTTGGTTGACACTTGAAAGCATGTTTATTCTCAAGTATGAAAGAAATCTTCCGCGGTGCATTTGCTCATATTAGAGATATTACTTGGAGTCATTCATGACATATTTCAAAAGACGTTGCATTCGAGTCATCGAGTTCATCAAGATTATTATTAAGTCGATTATAGTTGGATATATTATGAAATAGTATGCATGCCGTCAACTTTCGATGTATTGAAAGTTTGTCTTTTAAAAACAAATGCAATGTTTGTAAAATGTATCATATAGAGGTCAAGTACCTCGCGATGTAATCAACTATTGTGAATCGTTTATAATGTATATGAACGGGTCCTTTCAGTTGGTATCAGAGCGGTGGTCTTAGCGAACCAGGTCTTGCATTAGTGTGTCTAACTAGTAGTTGTTAGGATGCATTAATGAGTCTGGACTTCGACCGTGTCTGCATGTCAAAAGTTGTGCTTATCATTTCTAGTCGGAAATCATCTGCTAATCATCCTTAAAGTCTAGACACGTCTTACTGCCTCTATTGCATAGATAGTGTATAGATAAATTCATATCTTAGCGTGTCTATTATTGTTACCTTTACCTTACAGTTTCCGTAGATTCCTCCGTAACTTATGGAATTTTAGTATTATATATGCAGATGTAAATTATGTATTGCAGGATACTAATCTACATCCTATAATCTATCATCCTATAATCTATTTCTTATCGAAAATCCTTCATCTGATCGTACGAGATGAATTCCTCAACCAGTTCGAATTCCTCAGATTCCGTCAGCTATTCCGATATGGAGTTTCACCTAAGCTCCGAAAGCAGTGTCACCAGAATGAATCAACCAATCATCCATCCCCAATTCATCTGATGAGTTCATAGTCTACTTAATCAATGGAGACAAGAAGAAGCGATCCCTTTCATCCACCATATTGTCCTCTGGGCGAAGAACCTGAAGCATTCACCGACGAACCAATCCGAAACACCATTTTCACTCTCATTTTTCGAATATCTCGCCACAATTATATTCTATCTAAAATTCTAAACCTTATTCATCCGCTCGTTCCAATCGACAATCATCCCAGAATAATAGAAGAAGTCAACGAATTTCGTGCTCGGGTAGTGACTTTGGAGAATATGATGCAGAATTTACCAGTTTCAGCAACATCCCCAGCACCAACATCAATACCAGTATCACCAACAACCCAAGTTCAACATCACACACCTCAACATCTCATTATGTACCTCGAGCATAATAATCAATCTGCGAGTCGTTCTACATCATTTATGTTCGTTCGACATGGCGATTATGTAATCTCTAATGTTTTAGAGATTATATATTCTTGTTCTAACGGTAAATCGAATGAGTTTAATATCATATTGACTCATTAAATCTATGATTACATCTAAAGAAAATATATATTTAAGTAAATTTTCATAAAGATTGTAATTAAAAATTCTTTCGTACAAATTGTTAATGGTGAAAATATTTTAACGGGTAGGTAACACCCGAGGAATATTTAAATTTCACATTAATAAGTTACACCGTACATTCTTCGAATCTGATTCGACAGTCATTTACTATCCTACTTACATCCACAGATATACGAATCTGTTCACCACAAAATAACCATTTTCATTCAATTTTATATTTAGATTTTTGACTTCTCAGAATCCAACAAGTGGCATAATGAAGCAAACATTGGACAAAATAAAAATCTGTTAGAAACAAACAAGTTAACTATGAGAAATTTTGTTAAGAATCCACGCTAACTGTTTACAGCTAAATGTTCCTAGCTAACTGATTACATTTTATTTATCGCAATTTATTTTATCGTAATTTAATTCTCGCAATTTTATTTATTGTCATTTAATTTCTGTTATTTATTTTACGCACTTTATTTATCGTCATTTAAATACTGTTATTTACGCATTTAAATATCGGGACACGTATACAAGGTTTTGACATATCATATCGACGCATCTATATATATTATTTGGAATAACCATAGACACTCTATATGCAGTAATGCTGGAGTTAGCTATACAGGGTTGAGGTTGATTCTACAATAATATATATACTTTGAGTTGTGATCAAGTCTGAGACATGTACACGGGTCACGACACGTATTAATTAATTCGAATATTATATATTGCTAACTGTGGACTATCAACTGAGGACTACCAATATTGGACAATTAAAATGAATTAAAATATTGATTATAACATATGAAACTAAAACATTTCTTCAAGTTTGCCACTTGATTTCATCTTAAACCTCATTTGTATCTTGACGATCACAATCTGTGTTCAAACCTTTCATGATTCTTGAAAACACCTCAATCGAGAGGATGAACCAACCACACTTCAGCTACGGAAGGAAGGATTTATACATATAGTTATGCACCTGAAAACCACTCGGAACCTGAGTAAGCATTTAAAACGTATCTGTGCTAGCTCCTTTGGCGTTGTTAATACCGAAAATAACTTTGCAATTTCTTTTCAAATTAACCAATTTTGTCACAGCTTCAGCAAATCAACTTCGACTTTTCATTCGAATAAACTTTATTATAACTTTGATATATAAGTTCGCCTTTCGTCATCGTTACCGGGGAACCATTTATATTCCACCACATTATCAGCAGATGTACCAGCAACTTCATTGATCTTTGACTTTCCGAAAAATCATTATTTCTATCGAAACCCCATTATCTACTCATCCACATCTTGTAACAAGAATTTCCATACCAATTACCGGGAATTAGTAATCACTATTTTAAATCTCGTAGCATTTATACATCAACAGTTATATGTATACATATAACATTTATCTCTTAGAATTATGATCTTTCATTCTGAAATCCTGAAAAGCACTCAGTCTACAAAGCAATACTCTGAATGTTGAAAAAGCTGAATGAAGCAGCTGAAACTGTAAACAATCGTAAATGACCTTAATCGTCGGAAGTTTGATGATAAAGAATGGAATGTTGGAAACGCTCAATTGAAAAGTTAGTAAAAAAAACGGATTAAGCAAACCATGAAGGAGGCTGTGGACAAATCACAACGACTGAATCTGCCTTCAAAGAATCCAAATGATTCAGTATTTGCCGAAGTCATTAACGAATACCTTATTCCTGACTCTAAACCTTTGCGGACAAATCTTCTTCATCATCTTTTGATATTAGAAATTCTAAGATATCATCATATCTTTCATTATAAATATCCTCGATATTTCTGAAGATATTTTCATAACTATTCTTATCCAAAATTATTTATCTCTTCGTGCTATCTATATTACATCATAAAGGAAACTACTTTAGTTTCTAAATTTCTTTAAAAGTCGAGTTTGAATTATGAATGATTTTGAAGTAGTGTTGGAAATTGATGCATGAGTTAGTATAATTTAATGACACTTGATCAACGTGATTATATTACAGTAAGTCATGCTAAGTTTCTAATGGAACGTGATGATTCACAGATCATAACGTCATCATGTGCCATGTTACATAACTCTTTCATTCTGCTTAACTTCTGAACATATCAAGAAAGTATATTCTTGATAGTTCTATTCTCAGTGATTCTGGTAATTTGATAAATCAAATCGTGCTATTACGTTCTTTCTTGTTTAGAACATTAAGTTCATTCAAAACTCCATACTTACGAATTTTGGACCATTACTCGCTTTACTAAGAGGTCGAGAAGAGAATAAAAAGACAAAGAGCTCCAAAATATAAGAGAAAATATAAAGCCCAAGAACAACATGGAAGATACAAACCGTGGATATTAATACAAATAGCAATATAAGGACACGATATAATTAAGAATAGTATCACCCAAGGTAATAGTAGAAGTAAAAAGATTTTTCTGGTGGAAGATTGAAAAGAAGGATGACAGAAATGATAATTAGAAAAATATCAAGGATTAGAACGGAATTAAGCATTTTCACAATCTTTTGGATGTATGAACTAAGAAAGAAAATATAGGAATGGTGAGAATAATAGAACGGAAGAGCTTAATTTATAACGGAAATATCAGACAGAGTAATCGAGGCAGATCTCCATATTTAATTATAGAGATCTTAATTTCTTTATTCGCCGAAGAATCAAATCTTTTAGATTTCGAAGATTTTCTTTAAATCCCTTGAATTTCAGAATTCAACCAAAACAACGTCAAAAGTTAAGATGCACTTTATTTTCTAAAATGAACTGTGGCTACGTCACTGGTTAAGACGAAGTCCTATTCCTCATTTCACTCTATTATAATAACTTCAACCACACGCTTCGAGTAAACGAATTATTTTATCCATATTACTCACTGAAGATAAAAATCTATTTATCAGCTCATATTTATCATAAAAACATTCTTATTGTTAGCCATGACGACCTCACTTAAATTTCGGGACGAAATTTCTTTAACGGGTAGGTACTGTGACGACCCGGGAATTTCCGACTAAATTTAAACTTAATCTTTATATGATTTCGATACGATAAGCAAAGTATGTAATGTTGAGTCTAGAAAATTTTGAAATGATGTTCATATATTCAATTGACCTTTGACTGCTCCCGATGATTCACGAACCATTGCTTGTAAATATGTGTATATATAAATATATGTATAATAAATATTATAACATGAACATTAATAAACTATTATATACATTTATTGTTATAAATAAATATGTAAAATAAAATACATTGTAATAAAAACTATTATTTTATATGTATATTTCTTGTATATGTATATTGTAATATTCAATTTAATTATTTAATATATATTTATGTGCGTAGTAAATTTTGTTATTTAAAACTGTTTTATATATATACATAGTGTATATTAAATATAATTAATTTTGAACTTAAATTGTAAATGTCTGTAACTTTTGGTTGACGTTTAATTATTTTAAAATATGTCTAATATATATATATATATATATATATATATATATATATATATATATATATATATATATATATATATATATATATATATATATATATATATATATATATGAAGTTTTAAAATAAAAGTTATTCCAAAATTTGATTAAAAAGATAGTAGTTTTGATAAATATTTTTTTTAACTTTTCAATCTAAGTTTTTGCACTCCGTACATATAAATTGGAACAGAAAAGAAATAATTATCGAATATTTTTGATCAGGTTTCAAACAGTAATGACTGAAATAAATAAATGGACTTAATTTAAAATTTTGAGATTTTTAGGAACACTTTAATACGTTAACTGTTTAGCAATGGACACGATATGATAAACTGTCGGTAGGATGTAGTCAAGAAAGATTCACGAGATTTAATATTGAAATTTACTATTGCAAACTTTTTGCTTTTGTTTCAATTCATGCACCTGTATCTTATTGTTATTATATATAGTTATATAGAGAATAGATATGGATACTTATGAAAATCAATATATACACACACTCAAGCTTCTTATTTCTTCCTCCTACAACCTCCACGTCCACCACCACTGTAAGCATCACCGGTCACCAATCACCAATCACCACCATACTCCATCGTGAATTACCATCATGACAACTGAAACCCTCGCCGTCTCTCTTCCTCTCTTCTTCTTTCACAAACACCACCGAAACTCTTAAATCACCATCATGGACTATTTTAAAGTGTTGCTGCTGTCCGTAGGAAAACACCACCACCTTACCACCGGCCACCATAAATCCCTGCCACCATGAACAATCACCGGACACCATCACACCTCCTTAATACATGTATTGTACTACTTTTGTTTAAATTTATTTTACGGCCATTTAAAACAAAACCCACTTGTTAATACCTTCGATTGCTGCTACTGCACGTGTTACTTCTGATCTCGGTTTATTCGAACCCCATTAAAACCACCATGAGTAAACACTGTTACTCGAATAATTGATGTTCTCGAAAAATTGATGTTTCTGTGTTGTTCCTTAAACCAAAACCAAAACCCATTAATTGTTGTCTAATAATTCACACAACATTTAAGCATCTATGTGATCATACTACTGCAGCCATAATGATATTTGAATCAACTTAGTTACAACGACCATCATCAACTATGTGTTCGAACCACCCAAAAACCATCACCTTAACCCTCGCAAACAACCCTCACCCCTTGTTGTTTTATCCTGCTCGAAACCACTTATGAAACTGTCGAGGCTGCTGTGGGATGTTATACAAATGATACAGTAACAATGATGAGAAAGAAGATGAATTGTATTGGGTGTCACCGGTGATAAAGTGAAAAGGTAATATAGAACGATGACGGTTTTAGAATGATGAATGTAAGATAACGATTAACAATGGTGAAGGTTAAAGGTGACTACAACTTGCCTGCATTTTTTTAAACACAACAGCTGGGCCAATTAATCGGTTATTAGATTGGGATGTTGGATTAAAATGTGGAATGGCTTCTCGGGCTTTTAATTTTATTAGGTTGGGCCAAATTTTTGTATTGTTGGGCCAAGACCTAACTGGTTACAGATGGGCTGATAACATAATAAATATAAATGGGTGACGGGTTATTTAAGAAAAGAATGAAACAGATGAGCGGTTAAGGGTGTTGTGGGTCAAAGGAGAGGTCGCGGGTTCGAGTCCTGTCGCGGGCAGTTTATTTGTTTTAGCCTATCTTGAGGTAGTCACTTATCATTATTATTAGTATTATTATTATCCTTATTATTATTATTATTATTATTGTTATTATTATTAATTATTGTTGTTATTATGTTAATATTAATATTAATTATATGATTAATATTTCTATCATTTGTGATTACGAAGAAATATTAAAAGTATTATTATTTTCATTAACATTAGTATTTGTACCATATTATAAGTATTAGCATTATATTATTATCGTTGTTGTTATTATTATTAACATAGGTATTATTATTTTAGATATTATAGTTATTATCATTATTACTATTATTATTATCATTCTTATTATTAAAAAGTATTAAAAATATTATTTTTAATAAGATTACATTTATTATTAAAACTATCATTAGTATTATCATTTTTATCATTATAAGTATTATCATTATTATTATAACAAATAAATATTTTGGTATACTTATTTCATATACTATACTGCATAATTTTTTATATAAAATATTACTATCTACAATTTTATATATATAATTAATTTACATATGGTATAAATATATATTTTAAAATAATCATATATATATATATATATATATATATATATATATATATATATATATATATATATATATATATATATATATATATATATTAATTTTGATACATTATATAATATTTTAAGTATATATAAAAATTATAATAAATGATATATATATATATATATATATATATATACATATATATTTATATATATTTTAATTAAAATACTGTAATATGAATTGGATATGTATAAATAATAGATGATCATAATATTTGTTTACTATTATTATATGTGTTAATATTACGTGATAAATAATTGATATAGGTTCGTGAATCCGAGGCCAACCCTGCATTGTTCAGATTCGTCATATGTATTTTTACTACGAAATACAGTATAGTGAGATTCATTACTCCCTTTTTAAATGCTTTTTCAATATATATTTTTGGGACTGAGAATACATGCGCTTTTATAAATGTTTTACGAAATAGACACAAGTAATTGAAACTATATTATATGGGTGAATGATCGAAGCCGAATATGCCCCTTTTGCTTGGTAGCCTAAGAAATAGTAAACCGATCTACTAATTGACGTGAATCCTAAATATAGATCTATTGGGCCTAACGAACCCCATCCAAAGTACCGGATGCTTTAGTACTTCGAATTCGTTTTTTATCATGTCCGAAGGATTTTCCGGAATGATAGGGGATATTCTTATATGCATCTTGTTAATGTCGGTTACCAGGTGTTCACCATATGAATGATTTTTATCTCTATATATGGGATGTATATTGAAATTTGAAATCTTGTGGTCTATTAAAATGATTAAAATGAATGTTTATGATAAACTAATGAACTCACCAACCTTTTGGTTGACACTTCAAAGCATGTTTATTCTCAGGTATGAAAGAAATCTTCTGCGGTGCATTTGCTTATATTAGAGATATTACTTGGAGTCATTCATGATATATTTCAAAAGACGTTGCATTCGAGTCATCGAGTTCATCAAGATTATTATTAAGTCGATTATAGTTGGATATATTATGAAATGGTATGCATGCCGTCAACTTTTGATGTATTGAAAGTTTGTCTTTTAAAAACGAATGCAATGATTGTAAAATGTATCATATAGAGGTCAAGTACCTCGCGATGTAATCAACTATTGTGAATCGTTTATAATGTATATGAACGGGTCCTTTCAATTCAAGTTGCTATGGTTTCATAATGAACTAAAATTTATGAAACTAAACAGAAAAAGTATAAGTTTATAGTCGGAAATACAGGTTACAAGTCATTTTTTAAAGAGGTAGTCATTTCCGTCGAAAAAACGACATCTTGATGACCATTTTGAAAAACATACTTTCACTTCGTGTTCAACCATGATTTTTGGATATAGTATCATGTTCATAAGTAATATCATTTTTCCAGAAAACAAACTTCCAATTCAAAGATTAAGATACTTTTTATTTTTTTAACCCAAAACAGCCTCCGATTTCACTACGACGGCGTATGTCCGGTTTTACGGTATTCTTCGTGTTTCTAGGTTTTAAATCATTAAGTTAGCATATCATATAGATTTAGAACATGTGTTTAGTTAATTTTAAAATTCAAGTTAGAAGGATTAACTTTATTTGCGAACAAGTTTAGAATTAACTAAACTATATTCTAGTGATTACAAGTTTAAATCTTCGAATAAGATAGCTTTATATGTATGAATCGAATGATGTTATGAACATCATTACTACCTTAAGTTTAGTAGGTAAACCTACTAGAAGTGACAAGAAATGATCTAGCTTCAAAAGATTCTTGGATGGCTTGAATGTTCTTGAAGTAGAATCATGACACGAAAACAAGTTCAAGTAAGATTTTTGCTCGAATTAAGATTGTTATAGTTATAAAAATTGAATCAAAGTTTTAATATGAGTATTACCTTGAATTAGAGAGATAACCTAATGTAAATAACCAAGGTTTCTTGATCTTGGATGATTACTTGGAATGGATTAAAAAGCTTGGAAGTAATCTTGCAACTTGAAAGCGTTCTTGGTTTTATGAAACTAGAACTTATAGAATATATGAAGAACACTTAGAACTTGAAGATAGAACTTGAGAGAGATCTATTAGATGAAGAAAATTGAAGAATGAATGTGTTTATAGGTGTTTTTGGTCGTTGGTATATGGATTAGATATAAAGGATGTGTAAGTTTGTTTTCATGTAAATAATTCATGAATGATTTATAATATTTTTTGTAATTTTGTGTGATATTTCATGCTAGTTGCCTAATGATGGTTCCCAAATGTTTAATGACTCACATGGGCTGCTAAGGAGCTGATCATTGAAGTGTATATACCAATAGTATATACATCTAGAAGTTGTATATTGTACGAGTACGAATACGGGTGCATACGAGTATAATTGTTGATGAAAATGAATGAGGATGTAATTGTAAGCATTTTTGTTAAGTAGAAGTACTTTGATATCTGTATTGAAGTTTTTCAAAAGTGTACTAATACATCTAAATACACTACATGTATATACATTTTAACTGAGTCGTTAAGTCATCGTTAGTCGTTACATGTAAGTGTTGTTTTGAAACCTTTAAGTTAACGATCTTGTTATATGTAATTAATTCATTGTTATTATACTTAAATGAGATGTTAAATTGTTATGTTAACATGATAACATGGTGTATGAATATATCTTAACATCATATATATATGTTAAAATACTATTACAACGATAATCGTTACGTATATATATTTTTTCAAAATTCTTAAGTTAGTAGTCTTGTTTTACATATGTAGTTCATTGTTAATATACATAATGATATATATAATTATCATTTTATCATGTTAAATATAGTGTAACAATATCTTAATATGATACATATGTATTTAGTAAGACGTTGTTATAACGATAATCGTTATATATATCGTTTCGAGTTTCTTAACTTAGTAGTCTCATTTTTATGTATATAACTCATTGTTAATATACCTAGTGATATACTTACTTATCATAATGTCAATGTTAACTATATATATATATATATATATATATATATATATATATATATATATATATATATATATATATATATATATATATATATATATATATATATATATATATATATATATATATATATATATCATCATATAGTTTTTACAAGTTTTAACGTTCGTGAATCGCCGGTCAACTTGGGTGGTCAATTGTCTACATGACACTCATTTCAAATAATCAAGTCTTAACAAGTTTGATTGCTTAACATGTTGAAAACATTTAATCATGTAAATATCAATTTCATTTAATATATATAAACATGGAAAAGTTCGGGTCACTACAGTACCTACCCGTTAAATAAATTTTGTCCCGAAATTTTAAGCTGTAGAAGGTGTTGACGAATCTTCTGGAAATAGGTGCGGGTATTTCTTCTTCATCTGATCTTCATGCTCCCAGGTGAACTCGGGTCCTCTACGAGCATTCCATCAAACCTTAACAATTGGTATCTTATTTTGCTTAAGTCTTTTAACCTCACGATCCTTTATTTAGACGGGTTCTTCAATAAATTGAAGTTTTTCGTTTATTTGGATTTTGTCGAATGGAATAGTGAGATCTTCTTTAGCAAAACATTTCTTCAAATTCGAGACGTGGAAAGTGCTATGTACAGCCGCGAGTTGTTGAGGTAACTCAAGTTGGTAAGCTACTGGTCCGACACGATCTATAATCTTGAATGGTCCAATGTACCTTGGATTTAGTTCCCCCCGTTTACCAAATCGAACAACGCCTTTCCAAAGTGAAACCTTAAGCATGACCATCTCTCCAATCTCAAAATCTATATCTTTTCTTTTACTGTCCGCGTAGCTCTTTTGTCGACTCTGGGTGGTTTTCAATCGTTGTTGAATTTGGATGATTTTCTCGGTAGTTTCTTGTATTATCTCCAGATCCGTAATCTGTCTATCCCCCACTTCACTCCAACAAATCGGAGACCTGCACTTTCTACCATAAAGTGCTTCAAATGGCGCCATCTCAATACTCGAATGGTAACTGTTGTTGTAGGAAAATTATGCTAACGGTAGGTGTCGATCCCAACTGTTTTCGAAATCGATAACACATGATCGTAGCATGTCTTCAAGGGTCTGTATTATCCTTTCACTTTGCCCATCAGTTTGTGGATGATAAGCAGTACTCATGTCTAGACGAGTCTCCAATGCTTGTTGCAGTGTCTGCCAAAACCTTGAAACAAATCTGCCATCCCTATCAGAGATAATAGAAATTGGTATTCCATGTCTGGAGACAACTTCCTTTAAATATAATCGCGCCAACTTCTCCATTTTATCATCTTCTCTCATTGATAGAAAGTGTTATGATTTGGTAAGACGATCGACTATTACCCAAATAGTATCATAACCACTTGCAGTTCTTGACAATTTAGTAATGAAATCCATGGTAATATTTTCCCATTTCCATTCTGAGATTTCAGGTTGTTGAAGTAGACCTGATGGTTTTTGATGTTCAGCTTTGACCTTAGAATACGTCAAACATTCTCTTACATATCTCGCAATATCGGCTTTCATACCCGGCCACCAAAAATGTTTCTTGAGGTCCTTGTACATCTTTCCCGCTCCGGGATGTATTGAGTATCTGGTTTTATGTGCTTCCCCAAGTACCATTTTTCTCACATCTCCAAACTTTGGTAACCAAATTATTCCGGCTCTATACTGGGTTCCGTCTTCTCGAATATTAAGGTGTTTCTCCGATCCTTTGGGTATTTCATTCTTTAAATTCCCTTCTTTTACGACACCTTGCTGCGCCTTATTTATTTGAGTAGTAAGGTTAGTACGAATAATTATATTCGTAGCTTTTACCCGCATAGGTTCTCTGTCCTTTCTACTCAAAGCGTCTGCTACCACATTCACCTACGCTTCCTTATGTTTAGTTGTTTCTGATTAAATATGTGTTGGAGACTTTTATGATACTATATATAATACTTTTGACCCCATATAAGTAGTGCCTCCAAGTCTTTAATGCAAAAACAACTGCGCCTAATTCCAAATCATGCGTCGTATAATTATGCTCGTGAATCTTTAGTTGTCTAGACGCATAAGCAATTACCTTCGTTCGTTGCATTATTACACAAATGAGACCTTGCTTTGAGGCGTCACAATATATCATAAAATCATCATTCCCTTCAGGCAATGACAATATAGGTGCCGTAGTTAACTTTTTCTTCAACAATTAAAACGCTTTTTCTTGTTCATCCTTCCATTCAAATTTCTTCCCTTTATGCATTAATGCAGTCAAGGGTTTTGCTAATTTGGAAAAATCTTGGATGAATCTTCTGTAGTAACCAGCTAATCCTAAAAATTGGCGTATGTGTTTAGGATTTTTTGGGATTTCCCATTTTTCAACGGTTTCAATCTTTGCCTGATCCACCTGAATACCTTCTTTGTTCACTATGTGACCGAGGAATTGAACTTCTTCCAACCAAAATGCATACTTTGAAAGCTTAGCGTACACTTTTTCTTTCCTCAACAACTCTAGCACTTTTCTCAAATGTTCTTCGTGCTCTTGATCATTCTTTGAGTAGATAAGTATGTCATCGATGAAAACAATAACAAACTTGTCAAGATATGGTCCACACACTCGGTTCATAAGGTCCATGAACACAGCTGGTTCGTTAGTTAAACCAAATGGCATAACCATAAACTCGTAATGACCGTAACGCGTCCTAAAAGCTGTTTTCGGAATATCATCCTCCTTCACCCGTATTTGTTGATATCCGAAACGTAAATCAATCTTCGAATAAACTGACGAACCTTGTAGTTGATCAAATAAGTCATCGATTCTCAGTAGCGGGTAACGGTTCTTGATGGTAAGTTTGTTCAACCCTCGGTAGTCGATACACAACCTGAATGTACCATCTTTCTTCTTGACAAACAAAACAGGAGCTCTCCATGGTGATGTGCTTGGTCAAATGAAACCACGCCCTAAGAGTTCTTGTAATTGGCTTTGGAGTTCCTTCATTTAGCTGGGTGCGAGTCTATATGGAGTACGAGCTATTGGTGCAGGTCCTGGTACGAGATCTATTTGAAATTCAACAGATTGGTGTGGAGGTAGTCCCGGTAATTCTTTCGGAAATACATTGGGAAATTCTTTTCCTACGGGAACATCATTGATGTTCTTTTCTTACGGTTTGACTTCTTCGATGTGTGCTAGAACGGCATAGCAACCTTTTCTTATTAGTTTTTGCGCCTTCAAATTACTAATAAGATTTAGCTTCGCGTTACTCTTTCCTCCGTACACCATTAAGGGTTTTCCTTTTTCTCTTACATTGCGAATCGCATTTTTGTAACATACAATTTCCGCTCTCTCCATTTTCAACCAGTCCATGCCGATTATCACAACAAAACTCCCTAACTCTACTGGTATCAAATCAATCTTAAACGTTTCGCTAACCAGTTTAATTTCTCGATTCTGACATATCTTATCTGCTGTAATTAATTTACCGTTTGCTAATTCGAGTAAAAATTTATTATCCAAAGGCGTCAATGGACAACTTATTTTAGCACAGAAATCCTTACTCATATAGCTTCTATCTGCACCCGAATCAAATAAAACATAAGCATATGTATTATCAATAAGAAACGTACCCGTAACAAGCTCCGGGTCTTCCTGCGCTTCAACCGCATTAATGTTGAAGACTCTTCCCCGGCCTTGCCGATTATTATCCCCCTGATTTGGACACGCATTTTTGTAATGGCCCTTCTTCCCGCATCCGAAACAGGTAATGTCGGCATAACTTGTTCCGGCATTATTTGTTCCCTTAGCCTTTGATCAGTAGATTTCGCACTTTGTCACACCATGGCACTTTCTTTTACACTTAGTACACACTGTCGTACAGAGCCCAGTCGGATGGTATCCTTCACACCTCTGACATGGTTTCTGCCTCTTGTTGTTATTGTTGGGATTGTTGTTGTTGCGGTTGTTATTGTTGTATAAACGGTTGTTGTAGTTGTTGCAGGGGTGGTTGTTGTTATTACATTTGTTGTTGAGAAAATTGGTGCGATTGTAGTTGTGATTGTTATGTTGATTGTTAAAATTGTGACCCTTGTCACTGGTTTCTTCCTACTTTCTCTTGATTTGTTTCGTGTTGGCTTCTTCGGCCGCCTGCTCTTTAACTCTTTCCTCAATCTGATTTAAGAGTTTATAAGCCATTCGACTCGCCTTTTGTATGGAGGTGGGCTCGTGTGAACTTATATCTTCTTGGATCCTTTCTGGTAACCCTTTTACAAATGCGTCGATTTTCACCTCTTCATCTTCGAACGCTCTTGGGCACAATGCACACAACTCTGTGAATCGTCGTTCGTATGTGGTAATGTCGAAACCTTGTGTTCGTAATCCTTTAAGCTCTACTTTGAGCTTATTGATCTCGTTTCTGGGACGATACTGCTCAGTCATCAGATGTTTGAATGCTGACCACGGTAGTGCATACGCAGCATCTTGTCCCACTTGCTCTAGGTAGGTATTCCACCATGTTAACGCAGTACCTGTGAAGGTATACGTAGCGTACTTTACTTTGTCTTCTTCAGTACACTTACTTATTGCAAACACCGATTCAACCTTTTCGGTCCACCATTTCAATCCAATTGGACCCTCGGTTCCATCGAATTCTAAAGGTTTACAGGCAATGAATTCTTTGTAGGAGCATCCTACACGATTTCTTGTGGCGTTATTTGTATTGCTAGATTCAGAGTTATTGTTGTTGTTTTGCATTGCAGCCTGTAATGCGGCTATGTTTGCTGCAAGGAAAACAAGGAAGTCTTCCTCGCTCATGTTCAAATTCTGAAGAGTCGTCGGTGCCATTTCCTTCAAAAATAGCTCAAAAGAATTAAGTTAATCATATAGAATATTAAGAGTAGTCAATAGTATTTCATAGCATAATATGAACTCATTTATAAAAGCTTTTTCTTCATATTAGCGTTTTATAGTTTAATTCGGGTAGTACCTACCCGTTAAGTTCATACTTAGTAGCTAATATACAATTCAACTACTACAATTCTATATGAAAAATTGATTATAATAATATTTCGCGTTCAAACTGTTATACAATATTTTACAAACTTACAATACCGCTATTATACATATAGTATGAAATATAGCACACAATAACTTTGATACAAAACAGTTGTGACAACAATCCTAGTTAATACGCAAGTTGTTCAGCAAAGGCAATAAAACACGTAATTCATAAGTCCAGAAAAAGTCATGCATTCTGGTTTTACTAAGACTACTTCCCATCCTTGGTCTTGTGGAACATAACCGTTGTGGCTGTTGACAAGACAGCATGTTGTAACATCGTTAAAGGGACGAGGGTTTTGTAATGTCCAACAGCACCGTAATAATCTAAAAACCTTGTTTCTCAACCCAACTACTGAATCCGTCACTTGTGGGAAGGTTTTATTTAAAAGTTGTAATCCGATGTTCTTTTTCTCACTTTGGTGAGAAGCGAACATCACTAACCCGTAAGCATAACATGCTTCTTTATGTTGCATGTTAGAAGCTCTTTCTAACTCATGAAGTCCTATGTTGGGATATGTTGAGTCAAAATAGGTTCTTAACCCGTAGCGTAAAATTGCATTTGGGTTCCCCGAATTTAACGCTTTAAAGAAAACACGGCGTAACTTACGGTGTCCCCAATGTTATATACCCCATCTTTAAAATGAAAGCCTTTTATAAACTAGGGCATGCCTGGAACATTCATCAAATGTTCTACACACTAATTTCACCGTAAATAATTGTGCCGATGAATTCTGACCGACTTTAGACAAGATTTCATCAATCATGTCCCCGGGTAGGTCTTCTAAAATTTTTGGTTGTCTATCCTTAACATCCATTTTTGTTTTAATACTGTAAAAATAGATGAGGGTTAGATTCGTAAAAGATAATTATCAAATAATACAAGCAATTTTCACATACAACAAGAAAAGTATAAGCACACTTATTTTACATATTTTACACCTCATGATTACAACTCTTTATTCCGACTCACTAGTTTCTTCCTCTTCGGACCTGTTTCGTTTTGCTAATTTTCTAGGGATATATGATGTTCCTCTAATACGAGCCGTTGTTTTCACAAATGGTTTAGAAAAACCTGGTGGCTTAGAGGTTCCCGGGTTATTTTTACAACTTAAGAAATACGGGTGTTGACGATACATATAAAGTTCATCGGGGTTGGAACCAGGTTTCTCTATTTTGATGCCCTTTCCTTTATTATTTTCTTTTGCTTTTCCAAATTCGGTCGAGGTAATTTCTATAACATCATCGGAATCCTCATCGGGATCCGATTCATCGAAAAATTGGTAATCTTCCCAATATTTTTCTTCCTCGGCGGAAACACCATTGACCATTTTTAACTTTGGTCCATTGTTTGAGGATTTTCTTTTATTTATCTGATTTTCTATGGTTCCTAATATTTCCTCCTCCGGAACCTCTTCTTCCGGTTCCTCCTCTTCCGGTTCCTCCTCTTCCGGTTCCTCTTCGGAAATTTGTGAATCTTCCCAAACTATATTCGACTCTTCATTATTATTAGGTGAGTCGATGGGATTTCTACTAGAGGTAGAAATCTAACACACAATATGAAACATGTTAAGAGATTAATATATTACATAATATTTACATGTTAACAATATATAGTTTCCAACAAAAATGTTAAGCAATCGTTTTTCAAGTAAACACGGTCGAAGTCCAGACTCACTAATGCATCCTAACGAACTCGATAAGACACACTAATGCAAATTTCTGGTTCTCTAAGACCAACGCTCGGATACCAACTGAAATCTTCAGTTGGGGACACCACACGTCCCACCCAGTGCTTTCTCAGCTAACCGCCTGGTGACCACTGAGTGTGCCTCAGATACTAATTTTAGGGTCTGCCTCTCGGCAATTGCCAACCCTCGTAAGGGATCACAAGGAGTAAGAGCCAATACTTCATCGCAGGTAACACTGTGAGAACCTCCTTTACGACTAACCCACACCAACGACGTTAAACCAGCTCTGATGCCAACTGAAATGTCCCGTTCATATTGATTATAAACGTTCCATATTAATTGATTTTGTCGCGAGGTTTTGACCTCTGTATGAGACGTTTTTCAAAGACTGCATTCATTTTTAAAACAACCATAACCTTTATTTTATCGATAAAGTTTTAAAAAGCATTACGTAGATTATCAAATAATGATAATCTAAAATTTACCGTTTACACACGACCATTACATAATGGTTTACAATAAGAATATATTACATCAAAAAATAAGTTTCTTGAATGCAGTTTTTACACAATATCATACAAGCATGGACTCCAAATCTTGTCCTTATTTTAGTATGCAACAGCGGAAGCTCTTAATAATCACCTGAGAATAAACATGCTTAAAACGTCAACAAAAATGTTGGTGAGTTATAGGTTTAACCTATATATTATCAAATCATAATAATAGACCACAAGATTTCATTTTTATAACACATATCATATCAGGCATTTCGCAAACTGCATAGAGATAAAAATCATTCATATGTTGAACACCTGGTAACCGACGTTAACTTAATGCATAGAATATCCCCATAATAGAACCTCTCGTCTGTATAATAATCTCGAAGTACTAAACCATCCATAACCTGAATGGGGGTTGTTAAGCCCAATAGTTCTATCTTTAGGATTCGCGTCAATTAGGGACCATTTCCCTAATTCTTAGGTTACCAGACTTGAAGGGCGATATTCGGTTTAATAATCCAACCATAGAATGTAGTTTTGCGTACTTGTGTCTATTTTGTAAAATATTTATAAATCTGCATGTATTCTCATCCCAAAAAAAATATTAGATTGTAAAAGTGGGACTATAACTCACTTTCACAGATTTTTTACTTTGCCGGCAGTAAGACTTGGCCACTAGTCGATTCACGAACCTATAACAAATGTGTACATATATATCAAAGTATGATCGAAATATATTCACAACATTTTTTATTACGTTTTTATGATTTAAGTTTATTAAGTTAGCAGTCCTCGTTAGTAACCTACAACTAGTTGTCCACAGTTAGATGTACAGAAATAAAACAATATATATTATCTTGAATCAATCCACGACCCAGTGTATACATGTCTCAGGCTAGATCACAACTCAAAGTATATATATTTTTGGAATCAACCTCAACCCTGTATAGCTAACTTAAACATTACTGCATATAGAGTGTCTATGGTTGTTCCAAATAATATATATAGATGGGTCGATATGATATGTCAAAACATTGTATACGTGTCTATGGTATCCTAAGATTACATAATATGTATAATACAATATCAATTAGTTAGGATATGTTTAGTCTAGATTTTTTACAAAATTTTCGTAGCTAAAACTAGCAAGTTTATCCAATTTTGTTTTACCCGTCATTTCTTCGTTTCAAATCCGTTTTGAGTGATTCAAGTTGCTATGGTTTCATAATGAACTAAAATTTATGAAACTAAACAGAAAAAGTATAAGTTTATAGTCGGAAATACAGGTTACAAGTCATTTTTTAAAGAGGTAGTCATTTCCGTCGAAAAAACGACATCTTGATGACCATTTTGAAAAACATACTTCCACTTTGTGTTTAACCATAATTTTTGGATATAGTATCATGTTCATAAGTAATATCATTTTTCCAGAAAACAAACTTCCAATTCAAAGATTAAGATACTTTTTATTTTTTTAACCCAAAACAGCCCCCGATTTCACTACGACGTCGTATGTCCGGTTTTACGGTGTTCTTCGTGTTTCCGGGTTTTAAATCATTAAGTTAGCATATCATATAGATATAGAACATGTGTTTAGTTGATTTTAAAAGTCAAGTTAGAAGGATTAACTTTATTTGCGAACAAGTTTAGAATTAACTAAATTATGTTCTAGTGATTACAAGTTTAAATCTTCGAATAAGATAGCTTTATATGTATGAATCGAATGATGTTATGAACATAATTACTAACTTAAGTTTAGTAGGTAAACCTACTAGAAGTGACAAGAAATGATCTAGCTTCATAAGATTCTTTGATGGCTTGAAAGTTCTTGAAGTAGAATCATGACACGAAAACAAGTTCAAGTAAGATTTCTGCTCGAATTAAGATTGTTATAGTTATAGAAATTGAATCAAAGTTTAAATATGAGTATTACCTTGAATTAGAGAGATAACCTACTATAATTAACAAAAGTTTCTTGATCTTGGATGAGTACTTGGAATGGATTAGAAAGCTTGGAAGTAATCTTGCAAACTTGAAAGTGTTCTTGGTTTTATGAAACCGGAACTTATAGAATATATGAAGAACACTTAGAACTTGAAGATAGAACTTGAGAGAGATCAATTAGATGAAGAAAATTGAAGAATGAAAGTATTTGTAGGTGTTTTTGGTCGTTGGTATATGGATTAGATATAAAGGATGTGTAAGTTTGTTTTCATGTAAATAATTCATGAATGATTTATAATATTTTTTGTAATTTTGTGAGATATTTCATGCTAGTTACCAAATGATGGTTCCCACATGTTTAATGACTCAAATGGGCTGCTAAGGAAATGATCATTGAAGTGTATATACCAATAGTATATACATCTAGAAGCTGTGTATTGTACGAGTACGAATACGGGTGCATACGAGTAGAATTGTTGATGAAAATGAATGAGGATGTAATTGTAAGCATTTTTGTTAAGTAGAAGTACTTTGATATGTGTCTTGAAGTCTTTCAAAAGTGTACTAATACATCTAAATACACTACATGTAGTTACATTTTAACTGAGTCGTTAAGTCATCGTTAGTCGTTACATTTAAGTGTTATTTTGAAACCTTTAAGGTAACGATCTTGTTAAATGTAATTAATTTATTGTTATTATACTTAAATGAGATGTTAAATTGTTATGTTAACATGATAACATGGTGTATGAATATATCTTAACATCATATATATATGTTAAAATACTATTACAACGATAATCGTTACGTATATATATTGTTTCAAAATTCTTAAGTTAGTAGTCTTGTTTTACATATGTAGTTCATTGTTAATATACTTAATGATATATATAATTATCTTTTTATCATGTTAAATATAGTGTAACAATATCTTAATATGATACATATGTATTTAGTAAGACGTTGTTATAACAATAATCGTTATATATATATCGTTTCGAGTTTCTTAACTTAGTAGTCTCATTTTTATGTATATAACTCATTGTTAATATACGTAGTGATATACTTACTTATCATAATATCATGTTAACTATATATATATATATATATATATATATATATATATATATATATATATATATATATATATATATATATATATATATATATATATATATATATATATATATATATATATATATATATATATATATATATATATATATATCATCATATAGTTTTTACAAGTTTTAACGTTCGTGAATCGCCGGTCAACTTGGGTGGTCAATTGTCTACATGACACTCATTTCAAATAATCAAGTCTTGACAAGTTTGATTGCTTAACATGTTGGAAACATTTAATCATGTAAATATCAATTTCATTTAATATATATATAAACATGGAAAAGTTCGGGTCACTATATTATGGCTTCTATGATGGCTGTCGCTTCACCAGCCACCATCATGACAGTGTTGGCTTCCACTTCACTTGTCATCATTTCGCATCTTCTAGTCCCGATGATATCCGGCTTTCCTTTCTCGTTTGGAATTCTGATATTGTCTTGCTACCGTCACGGCGTCAGCGACAGTAATCAGGATGTTTCAGAGGAGTTTAGCAACGAGTGACGGGTGTGCCTCTTTGTCCAGGCATGTTATGAACCCCAAAATCTGTTGTGTTTCCGGGAGACCTAGGATTTTTTGACATTCCAGCATGTATCTGGTGATGAAGTTTTTGATCTTCTCCCCCCAGGACATTAGTATTTCGTGAGCGTACATGTATGTGAGCGTGTGCCTCTGGAGGTTCTGATATTGCTTGAGAAACTTCTCCCGCAGATCTGTGAAGCATGTGATGCTGTTAGGTAGTAGTTTGGTGAACCATTCTCTGGCAGTAGACTGTAGGACAGTCAGAAAAAGATGGCATGCCACGTCATCACTCCAATGTTGTGTCTTCATGGCACCCTCAAAAATTTGCAGGAAATTATCCGGGTCAGTTGTGCCGCTATATACCTTCAATGTAACCGGCATAACGATGTTGTCGAGAAGGATGCAACCAGCAATTCATTCACAAAGCTTTTGGCTAGTAGCCAACATTTCGACCAGTTGTTTTGCTTTGTTACAGGTGCTTAAAGTAATTAGGTTTTCAAGTGCAGTGCCTTGAACAACAGGTTGCAACAGAGAATGTTTGTATGCTGGTGAGGCAGCCTGCACAAGGAGCGCAGTAACCCATGTATTGACGGCAGCCTTTGCAACACCGTTACCCCCCCATACCGATGTTTGGCAGAGAGCTAACCTTCAGGATGTCAGAGCTCTGCAGCTGTTATATGCCTATCAAGTTGGGATTCTCGCCCAATATGGCCTTCAACTTCTCGATCACTTGCTTTCCAATGTCAGCTGAGAGCATCTTGGTGATTATATTTCAGTGTCATCCTGGGATGACCCGATTCTGCTTGAACCACCGGTTTTAGGATCAAAAATGCCGAGGTTCAATCTTCTGCCACCAGTTGGGGATTTCTCCCGTTCACCTTTATCAGCGCTAGAAATGTTCATCTCGTCATCTCAAGTTTCACTGGAGTGGATTTGAGCAATCAATTGCTTCTGGGGTTAGGGTGGTTCAACCGTTGGTGAATTTTCTTTGTTCAAGGTATGTGGAACGACTTCAGATGTTCCCTTCTTGCTTGTCATTTCACTGCCTGTTTTTATAGGATTGTTCGAACCTTTAGGTGGCGCCATTTTATCAAACCAAAATCGTACTTGATGAAATGGATTTAAGTTTAAGTGCTTGATTTGTAGAAAAGAGTGAATCGAATGTTTTAACTTCAAAAATTATGCAAACCTCAATTTGAAATCTGGACTCCAAGGGCGTAAAACAATCAATGGGATTAACCTTATTCGATTTGGATCAAATAAGTTAATATCTTAGGGTAAAAGCTAACTCCGATATCGACCGGAATCTCTATCAGAGTTGTATTTTCAGCTGGAGAGTGTTACAATAATAGATTTGGGCAGAGTAACATTAATGCATCCAATGTGTGTGTAATGAATGACCTTATAGGTGTATTATAGGTGTTATGAGGGAATGATGACATTGCACATGTCCCTTTCATAGTTATAACAAACTTCACCAGATTCGAGGGCTGACGTGGCACATGTCTGTTTCATTAACATAACAAACAGATCCTAACAAACTTTCCTAGATTTATGGGTTGACGTGGCGTAGGGCCCCTTTGTGCATTTGTTTCGGGACCATGTGTTTGTTCCGGGACCGTGTGTTCGTTCCACGACAGAGCACCTACCTTGGAATGGTGCAGTTGTTCCAAGACGGTGTGATGGATCCAACTATAGCATGATGGATGACGGTCTTGCTCTTGGCTTAGGTAAGAAGATTTTACCAGATGTTTATTTCAAGTGCTTCTTCACGGTATCCTCTTGGCCGGGTAAGATTGTAACCAGTTCATGTCTCTTCGTAATGATCTTGTAAAGATTGTCGGGTGATCAGTGTATTTGGTTGAGTAGGCCTTGATGTGAAAATATGATTCGTAGTATCTCTGTGCTTTATACCCGGGTAAGTGGTGTCGGTGGCCTGCACACTTGTCTTGGTAAGATGGTCTTATGGGATGTCACGGCCAACCTTTATCTGGGACGCTCTTTCCCAAGTGTGCACATGAATATCCTTCTGGCCGGTTTACTAAAGTGAGGCCGGGAATAGGTTCTTCACCCTGGACCATTCATACCTATGACAACCCGGAAATTTCTGACTAAATTTAAACCTAACTTTTATATGATTTAGAAGATTCACGAACAATTTTATGTAAATATATATATATATATATATATATATATATATATATATATATATATATATATATATATATATATATATTAATTAAAAACGTTACGTGTTATAATAATTTCTATTATTTAAACGATTTTAAAATAAACTTTAAAATATAATTAATTTAGAAAAACTAAATATTAAATAAATATTTCAAATATATATTTTGAAATGAATATGTATATATATATATATATATATATATATATATATATATATATATATATATATATATATATATATATATATATATATATATATATATATATATATATATAATTTTCAATGTAATGAATTAGTAAAAAGAAAATTAATACTTATCATGTAGTAAATGTAATAATAATAATAATAATAATAATAATAATGAGACTAAAAAGAATCCTAAACAAATATATCCTTATGTTGACTAAAAATAAATAAAAATTAAAAAAAAAAGGAAAGTATAAACTAGTACATCCTTATGTTGACTAAAAATAAAATTATAAACTAGTATACATATAGTCAATTTTGGTACATAAAGTATGTATTTGTATATTGAAATTTTAGGCTATAAATACTCATGAATGCAAGCATTAAACTTGCACCATTTCTCACACTTACAAAGTGTTTCTTTCTTTCTCTCCATTATCATCTTTGTTCTTACACTTCATTATTAGTATTCTTAATCAAGAATCAAACCACTAAAGGTAGTTATAAGCCTACTGAATTATAACATATTATTATTTATACATAAAATACTACGACGAAGTTATGAGCGGGTCATTTCAATACGGGTTTTATGAGTGGGATAGAGCTAAGAAAAGTATGGGTTATAGCTATGGAGGTTAGGGATATTGTTCGAGAGGTCAACCTAGCATTTGTAATGTCCGTTACATCTGCGTACTTTTTCCTGCAATATTGAGTCATAATATTGATACATGAGTGATGTTTCCATTTTCAATTATTATTATTATTACTATTGTTATTATCACCAAGGTTATAATAAAGATAACGTGCACTATATATGAACCTCAATGCTACTTAAGGCCTAGGGTGATCCTTGGTACCATTATGGGACGCTTGTGGATCTCGAATGCCAAACATAGATTTTGGTCAAGAGATCCTGGGCCAACCGGTAACAACTGATCATTCAAGTGACTTGTATGATAGCAACGATATTTGAGATTGTCGTACAACGTCTTGTTAAAGATTATAATCCAAACTTTCTATAATTGGAAAGTTACTAAAAGTGGAAAATTTCCATAGATAGTAACCTTTCCGAAAATGGAATTTCTTTCAGAAAACCATTATCATTGGTATAGTTACCATACTTATGTCTATTAGACAACATCTAATCGTACATTCTATCTCTAGGTTGAGATCCCGGTCACTTATTTCCATTCATTTCATTCCTTTCATGGAATACTTCAAATGCTATTTAAAGTGAGTTTTCATAGTTCCCTTTTTATCTATATTTTTGGACTGAGAATACATGCGCTACTTTTATAACTGTTTTTATGAAATGAATACAAATACTAAAACTGATTTTTCACGAGTTTTCATATGCTTCCTTTTACTCTTTACATTTTTGGGCTGAGATTACATGTGCTACTTTTATAACTGTTTTTATGAAAAGAATACAAATACTAAAACTGATTTTTCGTGAATTTATAGATCCCTTTTACTCTTTACATTTTTGGGCTGAGAATACATGCACAACTTTTATAAATATTTTACACGCTAGATACAAGTATCAACTTTAAACTACGCTATACCCGGCTATGTCCGACTAAGTCCCTAACCGACAAGTATAAACACAACTTGTCTTTGGGGCAAACTTTGAACAAATTTTGGATCTGCGAGATCTACTAATTGGTCCCTGCGAGACCAAGCTTAAGAATAACTTTTGGATCTGCGAGATCTACTAATTGGTCCCTGCGAGACCAAGCTTATGAATAACTTTTGGATCTGCGAGATTTACTAATTGGTCCCTACGAGACCAAGCTTATGAATAACTTTTGGTTCTGCGTGATCTACTATGAGACCAAGCTTATGAATAACTTTTAGATTTGCGTGATCTACTAATTGGTCCCTGCGAGACCAAGCTTATGAATAACTTTTGGATCTGCGTGATCTACTTTTTGGTCCCTGCGAGACTAACTTTATGAACAACTTTTGGATCTGTGTGATCTACTGATGTTATGCGAGGTGTATATAAAATAGTTATTAATTTTAGCAGAAAACACTATTAAATACGATACAATTTTACACAAGATATTTATTTATTTATAGAATGGATATACTTAAACCTTGCTACAACACTTATAGGCAGTGTACCTAATCGTAAAGTAGTGTAGTTTTTAGTAAGTCCGGTTCGTTCCACAGGGAAATCTTTAAACAAAGCTCAACGCTATATTAGTTTACTTTTATAAAAATACAAACATATATATAAGTAATATTATTATTATAAAGGGGGGTTTTTACCGTTTAATGACCGGTTTGTCGATTTTAAGACTTTAGTCGCAGTTAAAACCTAATGTAAAATATAAAATAAATATAAGACTTAAATTAAAGCGTAAAGTAAATAACAATAATGAAATTGTGAAATAATAAAAGTGCGATAAAATAAACTTGCGATAATTAAAAAGTACGATAATTAAAAGTGCGATTAAATAACAATAAATAAAAGTGCGATAATTAGAAGTGCAATTAAATATAAAATAAAGGAAATTAAATATGAAATAAAAGAATTATGCTTATTTAAACTTCCGTAATCATGATGTTTGACGTGTTGATTTTAGTTTTATGCCCATGGGTTAATTGTCCTTTGTCCTGGATTATTTAATATGTCCGTCTGGTTTTTGTCCATAACAGTCCATCAGTCATAAATATAAAGTGCGAGTGTCCTCGTCAAATTATTATTATACCCGAAGTTAAATCTTCCAACTAATTGTGGATTCGAATTGTAACAAGGTTTTAATACTTTGTTTAATGAATACACCAGGTTATCGACTGCGTGTAAACCAAGGTTTTACTACTTTGTTAACAATTACACCAATTACCCTTGAATGTAATTTCACCCCTTTTTTTAATTATTCTAGTGGCTATTAATTCATTCCCGTGTCCGGTTAAATGAACGATTATTCGTACATATAAATACCCCGCCCATCGTGTCCGATCGAGTGTATACGGTAATTTATAGGGACGCCCAATTGTAAATCTTTATATTAACATTAACAAACTATCATTTAGTTAAACAAATATAAAGCCCATTAATAGCCCATAGTCTAATTTCCACAAGTGTCGTTCTTTTATCCAAACCCCAATTATGGTACAAAGCCCAATTACCCAATTTTAGTAATTAGCCCAACATCATGATTACTTCGTTTTAAATAAGCATAATAATAACTTAGCTACGAGACATTAATATAAAAAGGTTGAACATAACTTACAATGATTAAAAATAGCGTAGCGTTACACGGACAGAATTTCGACTTACACCCTTACAATATTCGCTAACATACCCTTATTATTAGAATTATAATTAAAATTAAAATATAAATTATAAATATAAATATAAATTTTACGTATGAATGAGGAAGAAAAAGATGATGATTTTGATCAGAATTCGGTTGGCTTTATAGGCAGTTTTCAATTTTGGGGCTCCGCGACTCGCGGTGAAAACCTCTTCAAACTCCGCGAGTCGCGGAGGTTACTTTTACAGCTCAGTCCTTGGAGTTTTTCTCTGCCGACGGTTTTTTTTTTATAAATATAATATATATATAATTAATATAATTAATTATATATTATATTATATTTATATACATAGTTAACTTGTAATTTTTAGTGCGTTGCGTCGAGCGTTAAGAGTTGACTCTGGTCCCGGTTCCGGATTTTCGAACGTCCTCGCGTACAATTTAATATCTTGTACTTTGCGTTTTGAATCTTGTACTTTTGTAATTTCGAGACGTTTCTTATCAATAATTGGAACCTTTTTGATTGTCTTTTGTACTTTTGAGCTTTTTGGTCGTTTGCGTCTAAAATTCGTCGAATCTGTCTTTTGTCTTCACCTTTTATTATACAAACGAATATCACTTGTAAATAGAACAATTGCAACTAAAAGCTTGTCTTTCTTGAGGAATAATGCTATGAAATATATGTTCGTTTTTAGCATTATCAAATATTCCCACACTTGAGCGTTGCTTGTCCTCAAGCAATATTGTCTTGAAATACTAGAATCACTTCTTTATTCTTCACACTTTGTACATCAGTGATTTCTATACGGCGGTATAAACAATGGTAGTAACGATATGGTTTACAGTCCCACATGACTATAAAAATTTAGATCCATAAGGAAATTGGATCTTTATGAAAACATTTGATCTTTTGAAAATTCAAGCTAGATTTTACCCTAGATAAGTTTTCTGATTTAATCCACCATCGGTGTTGCAAAATATATTTGTGGATCAATAGTTTGGCTAAAACTTTTAGGTTCGTGTAATCCACTGCTATCCCGGTATCGGAAAGCACACATCCAGTTTACTTGTTCCGTATATTACCTTTCGGTAAACTACCGTCCGGTTGTAAAGGAAAGCGATGAACAAGAAACTGTTAAGGCAATGTCCCGTGACATGCAGATGATTATGATCTTTTAACGTGTCGGATGCTAGAACTATCCTTGGTAGGAGCAATAGTAAAGATCATCCTATGATTTTTCGGTCTGGCACAAGGTCCTGTCTCCGACCATGCTATGCAACCACCGTTCTTACGGTTGACACCTGATTTAGTTCAGGTGACCTAATGAATTCCAGGTGAATTCCTAGGATTTTACGTTCAATGGTAATGAACGCATTGAAAATGGATTTTCAGAAAACAAATCGGTTTGTAGTTTTGATCAAAATATTTTCTCGTTCAAGCTCGAGTTTAGATATCATCGAATTCCATGAGTTTGAATTCTCAATCTTTAAGGTCAATCTCAAGGATTGAGTAATATCAGTCTTAAAAGCTGATTTTTAATCTTTAAGGAGATTATCCTTTTCTGGGGATCTGATTCATTAGTCTTATCCAGCTAATTTGCACGGTGCCCCCCATTGTACGAGATAAATCCTTCTCATGGTTAGGATAAATCTGACCACTTGGCGACCCTGTTTGATGCTGAGGTCCGTGGATTTCCAGCCGATTTTAGTGATGACTTTTCTAGATTTTTCGTCAACCTACAGCTGATCTGGACGACAACTTCATGACCTAAATCAAGAAGCGCGTGTCTTTTTCGGAAGACTTTACTTCCTTTTAATGATGGAATTGATTCATCGTGTAGATCCATCTCTTCTTTTCTTTCATCGGGTAAAACATTTGATTATTGTTCAAAACAAAAGTATTTTCAATTGTTTGTACAAAAATATGTGATATGTTTTGAATAACTTGGCAAACTTTTCCCACACTTGGCTTTTATTTATATTTTTCTTTGCCTTTTTCTCTTCTATTCCATTCTTATTAAATGAATTCTAACGTTTTGGTTGTTTCTCAATTTATGTCCTTTCCGAGGTAACGATAATTTCGGCTCAATGACCTAGTTTTAATCGTTCATAAATATGTATAAACATGATTTTGAATCCATTTTGTTAAAAATTTTGAAAAATTTACTAGAAGTGGGTAGTCAGTATATAAGACTAGGGCTGTTCCTTGTTATCGGAGAGCACTAGATTCTAACACAACTACTGCGTTACTAGCATTTTTAATGGTAACCAAGTGTTTAAAAAAAAATTTTAAAATCCGAAAGAATTTAACCCCTTCCCACACTTAAGATCTTGCAATGCCCTCATTTGCAAGAAATCAGAAATAATTTAAATTATTGAGGGTGATTATCGCAGAAAAATGATTAAATTTTACCAAAGTTTCAAACATATTGTTGTTTGATTGTTTGAATGATAAATGGTGCACGTCATTTGTTCATTCCGTCTTGTTGTTATTTCACATATATTTTGCATCATTGTCGTCAAAAATTACTTGCTTTTGCTGAACTTAATGCCAGTCTTTGAAAACGCGTTGTTTTACCCTGTTTTGTAAGATAAACTACAAACAAATATATACATACTAATTTTTTTTTTATTTATAAAACCTTTAACTTATAAAACAAATATTAATTAATTTTAAAAATTTGTTTCTTTTAAGAATGAGGGCGTTTCGGAACGATGTCCTAGTCCGTCCCTCGACAAAATTTTAAAATTTGTCATTTTCAAGCAATTGTTTTAAAAGCTTAGATTTTTGGATTTTTTTAATTTTTTTGGCATACTTTAAATCAATAAGATTAAAAATAATGATAATAAAAGTTCTCGTCCCTCCCTCGGGTAAAGCAATTTCGGTTTAATGACATCCCACGTTTTTCGTTAAATTTATTTTAACGCCGTCTTTTTTTTTTTAAATGACATCTCTCCTCACCTATACTTGTACACTTCGTTAACTAATGTTCTTGATAATCCCGTTATTCGATTATAACATCTCTCGTTAACTTGCGTTTTAAAAATATTCGATCGGTTAAATCCCGCACCCGCTTTGAAACTCGAGGGACCGGAGTTGCCAAATGGGCAAACTAGTTGACTAGGTCAACTAGTCAACCCATTTTTCATTCCATCATCTCCCTCATCTCTTTTCTCTCCATCTCAAGAACACACACACAAACCCATTCCATTCATTCATCATCTAAATTCAATCTTGGAAGCTCACAACAAATCCGACTACATATTCTTAATCCTCTCGTCATTCTCTACGATTTGATACTAACTTCATCGATTTTGGGTAACATTTCTAAAACTCTAGATTTCTCAAATTCGTGTTTTTGACTTGACATGTTGTTAGTTAGTGTCTATGGCTCGTGTATAACATGAATATATGATTTGTATGCTCGATCTTGATGTTTTGGTGTAACTAGCTTGAAAATCAAAAGTGTATGCTTAATCTTTGATTTTGGATGATGAAATGTGTTTAGATGTTAATGTTTGTGTGTTCAAAGTGTTAGTTACTTCAATAGCTTCGTTTTGGTGTGTTGATTGACATGAAAACCTTACATTAACATGATTAGTGATTTTGAGGTTTGGTTAGGGTTTGACAACTCTTAAAACGAACTTTTGATGCGTTGAATGCTTTTTAATGTTATTGATAAGTGTTTAGTTGTATTACACGTTTCATTACCTTCAAAACGGCATATCATATGTATAAATTGGATTCCCGAAACTTAAATTGCAATTGATGAACTTGAAACTTGAAAATAAACCTTTATTGGTCACTTGACGGGATTTTGGTTATTGTATATGATGTTTTTGCTTGATGAAAAGTGCTTAGTTGCGTTACTTGTCGAAAGAGCTTTCCGGTGATATAAGATACATGTTCTAATTGTTTGCGGATCATAAATTGTGATTGTTTGAAGTTTGGGTCGTACACTTGTGTTTTTCTGCAAACAGGGCCTGGAAACCTATCAGGACGCCGTCCAGATACTGGGGACGCCGTCCCACCTTTCGAACCTGGACGCCGTCTAGGATATCAGGACGCCGTCCCACCCTTCATTTTGGGACGCCGTCTAGCCATTTGGGACGCCGTCCCATTGTACTAAAACTGGCTGTTTGGGTTGTCATTTGACGAAAAATGTTTGGGATGTTCTAGACCTCCAATTCACTTGCAACTTGTTTTAACATGCTTATATATGAATAACTAGCATAGAAAATTTGTCCGAGACCCGACCCGAACATGTTGACTTTTTTCGTTGACTTTGACCGACCAAAGTTTGACTTTTTGTCAAACTTAACCAAATGATTATGCAACCTTCCTAACTTGTTTATATACTTGTATCTTGCATGAAACTTGACAATTTGATTTCACATGCTACATAATCGAGTCGTATTGAGCCATAGGACTAATTGAACACATTTCACCCGACCTTGTATCGTAACCGGTTAATTAACACAACTTACTTGTTTAGGTCAAGGCTAAGCAACTTTCATGCATACGTTACTTTGTGAAGTACTTTTATACTCGTGCACTCGAGGTGAGATCATAGTCCCACCTTTTCAACAACTTTTATACTTTTAAATCGTGGGCTGAGAAAACATATACTTTGTTACATCTTGTACTACTTACTTTTATGTTTTGAACACAAGTGTGAAAACAAACATTCCACGTGCGAGTTAGAACAAAAATGCCTCAATTCGATTATCATTAGTTACACTTGCAGGGTGTAAGCGAGAACTTATATTGTGTGGCCATACGGGTTTAACAAACCCTCATTCGGACGGTTCGCTACCGTTATGCGGATGAAATATATTTTTGTGTTTTAGTGTGGGTTCTAGCACTGTGTGATGGGGTAACGTTGGTTAAGTTTTGATAATTGAGTGCTCGCGTATAACAACACTTTTGGAATACAAATGATTTGGATAATCTACGTTATGGAAATACAAAATCTTGTGGTTCAAAAACAACGTTTACAAATACATCTATGATTTCACCAACGTTTTTCGTTGACAGTTTTCTATATGTTTCTCAGGTTCATACTCGGCTACTTGATACATGCTTCCGCACACTTTGATTTCTTGCTTGAGGTCAAGCATACATGCATACGCTAGTGATAGCACTTTTGGATTAAAACTTAAAGCATACATACTTACGCTATTTATAGCAACTGTGATTTTCAACTTATATTATGTCGCAAGTTATTTCATTTATACTTTACAATTTTTGTAATCTTAAACTTGTTGTCGAATTGTTTGTAAACTAAACTTTGCAAGTCTTGTACGTTTCAAATGAATGCGACATAATTTTGGTCAAACGAGTCTCATATAGGGACTACGACCACGCAACGGGACCTAAGTTAACGGCGCCGTCAATGACGATTTTGTCGGGTCGTTACAGTCTTCAACTTACGACGAATTTTAAAAATCATATTTTTAACTTAATGAGATAAAGTAAATTTTTGTTTTTAAATTCACACAATTTAAATATAAAATTCAAAATTAATATTAAAAATTCACACCAAACTTAAAATTTGAAATGCATAAAATTAAAAAATTCATATTTTAAAAATTAAAAATTCACACCAAACTTAATTTAAAAATTCATATTATAAATTCACACCTAACTTATATTAATTTTTCAAATATTTACAATTTTAAAAATATTGTTTTACAAAGTTTACAATATTAATTTAAGATTTATATTAATTTTAAAAACATGGTAAAAATAAAATTAAAAATCTTTTTGGCTTTTTATCCCACTTTTATCAATCAAATATTATCAAAAATATGCGCCCCTCTTTTCGGTAAAGTAATTTTGGTTCCAAGACCTAATTTGACTCATGACGAATTTTTGAAATATTTTGGGTTGATTGATTAAAGATATTTATACCTTAAGAATAAACGTTAAATTTCGCAGTGATGTAATAAATTTTTGAATGATATCAATAATTTCGGTCGCCAAACCTAATTTTATTCAATACCAATTTAATACTTTTTAGCGAACAAATTAGCGTTTATTATCAAAAGGTTAAAAATAAAAATAAAAATAAAAACTGTACAGACATACCTGTGAAATAGATTTCTTAGTTATATGATCTATCCCATTCATAAGATAGTCGGTTTAATTGGTTTTCCATGGCTACATAGGCGTAACCTCGAGCATTCAGTGTCTTTTCTTCTAAACATATGAACGGTCCGTCTCTGCATAAAGTAACAAATTCGGTATTTGAATAGGTTTGATTATTTGAACATTTACCTCCATGTGACCATTTTCCGCATTTGTGACATCTTTCTAGGTGTCGTGCTCTTCTTTTCGCTGCGGATTTTGATTTTCCTTTACCAAATTGTAACTTATTATCTTTGCATCTGGATTCTTTTCTAACTCCGTCCATTCTTTCTCTGATTACTGATACTATTTCACTCGGTAGTATGTCATTATTACGTTTAGTGATCAAAGCGTGTAGCATTAGACCATGGTTTAGTTCACAGGCAGTCTTCATTTTGTAAAAACCTAAAAAAAAATAAAAATTCAGAATGGGGGGAGAAGACTAGTTCTTTAGGGTCTGCTAGGGAAAGACCATTCGGGTTCCATTTTCGAGAACTACACGAAAACAGACAATCTAACTCTAACAGAAATACATATTATCCTTTAAAGACTTGATTCTCCCCACACTTAGTTAGCTGTGGTGTCGAAATTGTGATTAACTTCGCTGTCGACTTCCATCTGACCATGTATGTAATGTTTAACTCTGTGACCATTAACTTTAAATTCAATCCCATTTGAATTTATCAATTCTATCGTTCCGTATGGGAAAACTCTTTTGACTATGAATGGTCCAGACCATCTTGATTTCAATTTTCCAGGAAATAGCTTGAATCGTGAATTGAAAAGAAGAACTCTGTCTCCTTCTTTAAATTCTTTTGAACTTCTGATTCTTTTATCATGCCATTTCTTCGTTCTTTCTTTATAGATTAACGAATTATTGTATGCTTCATGTCTTAATTCTTCTAATTCGTTTAGTTGACTTAATCGTAGACGTCCAGCTTCATGTAAATCAAGATTACATGTCTTCAAAGCCCAAAATGCTTTGTGTTCAATTTCTACTGGAAGATGACATGTTTTTCCATAAACAAGTCTAAAAGGTGTGGTTCCAATTGGAGTTTTGTAGGCTGTTCTAAAAGCCCAGAGTGCATCCTCCAATTTAATGGACCATTCCTTCGGATTTGATCCTACGGTTTTCTCTAGAATACGTTTTAAAGCTCGGTTGGTATTTTCAACTTGTCCACTTGTTTGTGGATGATATGCGGTGGAGATTTTATGAGTTACTCCATATCTTTTAAGAACTTTCTCAAGTTGATTATTACAGAAATGAGTACCCCGATCACTTATTAAAGCTTTCGGTGTTCCAAACCTTGCAAAAAGACATTTTAAAAAGTTGACTACAACTCGTGCATCGTTAGTTGGGAGAGCTTGTGCTTCCGCCCATTTAGATACATAATCAATGGCTACGAGTATATATAGATTATTATGAGATTTTGGAAATGGACCCATAAAGTCAATACCCCAAATGTCAAATACTTCACATACTTGGATGACATTTTGTGGCATTTCATCACGTTGACTTATTTTTCCGGCCCTTTGACATGCATCACAAGATTTGCAAAGAAGGTGTGCGTCTTTGTAAATTGTAGGCCAATAGAATCCAGCTTCATAAACTTTTCTTGCTGTTAGTTGAGGCCCATAATGCCCTCCTGTTGGTCCTGTGTGACAATGGTTTAAAATTTTACTAGCTTCATCTCCAAATACACATCGGCGTATTATTCCATCGGGACAACTTTTAAACAGATGTGGATCTTCCCAGAAATAGTGTTTTATATCACTGAAGAATTTCTTTCGTCTTTGGTACGATAATCCTTTTTCAAGGAATCCACAAACTAAGTAGTTTGCATAGTCTGCAAACCATGGGATTTCTTTATAATCTATCTTCAATAGATATTCATCAGGAAAGTTGTCTTGTATGGCCGATTCATTTAGAACTTCTAATTCGGGATTTTCAAGACGAGAAAGATGATCAGCGGCGAGATTTTCTGCTCCTCTTTTATCTCGGATTTCAATATCAAACTCTTGTAAGAGTAAGATCCAACGGATTAATCTTGGTTTAGCATCTTGTTTTGAAAATAGGTATCTAAGAGCAGAATGGTCGGTATAGACCACCGTTTTTGCTAGAACGAGATATGATCGAAATTTGTCAAAAGCAAAGACAATAGCAAGGAGTTCTTTTTCAGTAGTTGTATAGTTCGTTTGTGCTCCTTGTAACGTCTTACTAGCATAATATATAGGTTGAAATCGTTTTTCAATCCTTTGTCCTAAAACGGCTCCCATTGCAAAATCACTTGCATCGCACATTAGTTCAAATGGTAGATTCCAATTTGGTGTTATCATGATCGGTGCATTAGTGAGTTTCTCTTTAAGAATATTAAAAGATTTGATACACTCATCTGAAAAGATGAATGGAGCATCCTTTTCTAGGAGTTTATTCATAGGAGTGGCAATTTTAGAAAAATCTTTTATGAAACGTCGGTAAAAACCGGCATGCCCTAGAAAACTCCTAACTCCTCTAACATTGGTGGGATGTGGAAGTTTAGCAATTACATCTACTTTAGCTCTATCCACTTCAATTCCTTCTTTTGAAATTTTATGTCCAAGAACGATGCCTTCTTTAACCATGAAATGGCATTTCTCCCAATTAAGTACTAGATTTGATTTTTCGCATCTAATTAGCATTCGTTCCAGATTAACTAGACATGATTTAAATGTATCACCGAAGACTGAAAAGTCATCCATGAAAACTTCCATGCATTCTTCTATCATGTCGTGAAAAATCGCCATCATGCACCTTTGAAAGGTTGCAGGGGCGTTGCAAAGTCCAAATGGCATGCGTTTGTAAGCAAAAGTACCATAAGGGCACGTAAATGTGGTCTTCTCTTGGTCTTCGGGTGCTATTGGAATTTGAAAATATCCGGAAAATCCATCTAGAAAACAATAGTAACTATTTCCGGCTAATCTTTCCAACATTTGATCTATGAAAGGTAAGGGAAAGTGATCTTTTCTGGTGGCGTCATTTAATTTTCTATAATCAATACATACACGCCATCCTGTTACAGTCCTAGTAGGAATAAGCTCATTTTTCTCATTTGTAATGACAGTCATACCACCCTTTTTAGGCACGCATTGAACTGGGCTTACCCATGGACTATCAGAGATTGGATATATCAAACCTGCATCTAGCAGTTTAATAATCTCTTTCTTAACTACATCTTGCATATTAGGATTTAGTCTTCGTTGGCGTTGCACATACGTTTTATGACCTTCTTCCATAAGGATTTTATGTGTGCAATACGAAGGACTTATTCCTTTAATATCATGAATCTTCCATGCAATGGCTGGTTTATGAGCTTTCAACACAGAAATGAGTTGTGATTTCTCATTTTCAGTAAGAGAAGACGATATTATTACAGGTAATTCAGATTCACCATGTAAATAAGCGTATTCCAAATGGTTTGGAAGTGGCTTTAACTCTAATTTCGGAGGTTCTTCTATCGATGATTTATATCGATATCTGTCTTCTTCTTTTAGCATTTGAATTTCTTCTGTTGTTGGTTCATATCCATTAGCTATAAGTGTAGCTAACATTTCAGCTTCATCAATTGGTTCATTACCTTCTCCTAAAGAACATTCTCCTGTTCCTTGTAATTCTGGAAATTCTTCTAATAATTCTGCATGTGCATCTATAGTTTGAATATAATAACATGTATCATCTGCAGATTGTGGTTGTTGCATTGCTCTATCAACTGAAAAGGTAACACTCTCATCCTCTATACTTAGGGTCAGTTTCTTACCGAACACGTCTATCATTGCTTTAGCCGTGTTTAAGAATGGTCTTCCTAATATGAGAGGAACTTGAGAATCTTCTTCCATGTCCAAAACAACAAAATCTACTGGAAATACTAAAGTACCAACTTTAACTAGCATGTTCTCCATTATCCCTCTAGGATATTTTATTGATCTATCGGCTAGTTGTATGCTTATTCTGGTTGGTTTCAATTCTCCAAGGTCTAGTTTAGCGTATAGTGAATACGGCATTAGATTTATACTAGCACCTAAGTCTGCCAATGCTTCTATTGAACTAAGACTACCCAGAAAACATGGAATTGTGAAACTTCCTGGATCAGATAATTTTTCTGGTATCTTATTCAACAGCACTGCTGAACAATTAGCATTCATAGTAACAGCCGAGAGTTCTTCCATTTTCTTTCTATTTGAGATTAGATCTTTCAAGAATTTAGCATATCTTGGCATTCCTGAAATCACATCAATGAAAGGAAGATTTACATTTATCTGTTTAAACATATCCAAGAATTTGGATTGCTCGGCTTCAAGTTTTTCTTTCTTCATTTTACTCGGATAAGGAAGTGGTGGTTGGTATGGTTTAACATAAGGTTTATCCTTAACTGTGTTATCTTCATTAACCTTTTCAACTACCGGTTCTTTTTCCTTATCTTGATCAGGTTGTGGTTCTTGTGGAGTAGGAATGGTTTCATCAGAAGTTACAGGTATTTCAGGTGGTTTAAGTGTTGTACCACTTCTTGTGGTAATAGCTTTAGCTATTTCATTCCTGGGGTTAGCATTTGTATCGCTTGGTAAACTTCCCGGTTTTCTTTCACTTATTAACCTTGCTAGGTTACTTACTTCTTGTTCCAGATTTTGAATAGAAGCTTGTTGATTTCTAAATGCTTGAGCATTTTGTTCATTTGTTTGTTTCTGAGATGTGAAAAACTGCGTTTGAGTTTCAACTAGCTTTGTCATCATATCTTCTAAATTCGGCTTTTTATCATCGGTTTGTTGTGGTGGTTTGTTTTGAAAATTCGGTATTTGCTGATTGTAAGTATTATTGGATACTTGTTGATTGCTAGGACCTTGTTGGTTGTTGTATGGAATATTTCGGTTATAATTCTGGTTTTGATTGTAAATCGGTCTTGGCGGTTGATAATTATTCTGATAATTATTTCCAGGCCTTTGGTTTATGTATGAAATATTCTCTCTTTGTTCCATTGTTAATTCAATACTGAGACAATCTTTTGTCAAATGTGGTCCTCCACACTGCTCACAACTAATTCGTATTGAGTGAATATCTTTAGTCATCTTTTCCATTCGTCTCTCCACAGCATCTATCTTTACGGAAATGGAATCTAAGTCATGGCTAGAATCGGCTCTAGCTGCTTTAGATGATCTAATGATATCTTTTTCTTGGTGCCACTCATGTGAGTGGGAAGCAGTATTATCAATAATTTTGTAAGCATCAGTTTCGGTTTTCTTCATAATAGAACCACCAGCTGCTATATCTATGTCTTTCCTTGTAGTGATGTCGCATCCTTGGTAGAATATTTGTACAATTTGACAGGTGTCTAAACCATGTTGCGGACATCCTCTTAACAACTTTCCATATCTTGTCCACGCCTCATATAGAGTTTCATTTGGTTTCTGTGTGAACGTAACAATTTCTGCTTGAAGTCTTACGGCTTTAGATGCAGGAAAGAATTGTTTAAGAAATTTGTCAATTAAAACGTCCCATGTATCGATCGCCCCTTCAGGTAACGATTCCAACCAATCTTTGACTTCTCCCTTTAAAGTCCAGGGAAATAACATGAGATATATCTGTTCATCCTCCACTTCTCGGATTTTAAATAGTGTGCAGATCCTATTAAAGGTACGTAGATGTTCATTTGGATCTTCCTTCGGCGCACCACTAAATTGGCATTGATTAGTCACCATGTGTAGAATTTGTCCTTTGATTTCATAATCTGGCGCATTAATGTCTGGATGAGTAATTGCGTGACCTTGGCCAGTGCGTTTAGCTCTCATTCGGTCTTCCATACTTAAAGGTTCCAGATTCTCCATAATTGAATTTGTTGAATCGGTATCACTAGATGATTCTGATTTAATGGTTCGTTCCTCAACAATCTCTGTTTGAATGATTGGTGGTTCCGGAGGAAAATTTAGTGGTTCAGGATCTACGAACCGTTCCTGAATATTCTCCGGATTCTCAATTGTGAGGTTGGGTTCAAAAAATGGATTATCGGAAATTTGAACTGAAGTACTTGGTCGACTGGATGACGATTCTAAAGAAAAATCAACGGCGGTTATATTTGCTAAATGTCTTGATCTAGTTACAGGTGGTGAACGTACAAAAGGTGATGAACGTCTTGCTCGGTGCATTCACTGAATATCCTATTAGTTTTTAAAAGGAAAGAAAAATTATAATAAGTTATCCAATTAATAGACTTTTCTGATTTTGCCCACGTTTTGAATAGCCAAAAGATGCAGCAGAGGGGCAGGATTCGTTTGGTCTCAATATAATTGAGGACTGTTTGGCTCCAATAACCCGGTCCACGTACAAATCCAACTATTACTACGAACCAGAAAATTTTGATGTCTATCAATTTAACCACTAAAAATAAATTTTCGTAATTTTAAGAAATTTAGATAAGAAGTAGAAAAAAAATCTATGTCCTAAAAACTAGAATAGCGAGAAATAAGAGAGAAAAAGAGTTTGTCGAAAAAGGTCGAAAAAGAAAAAATGGTTGAAAAATAAAAGGTGACGGAAAAATAAAAGAAACTTATAAAAACTTAAAAATACTTGACTAACCTAACCTTATTACTACAACTAACTTAAAATTATAATCGCAAATTGAAATTACTAATTGGAATGATAATTGGTACATAGTAAAAGGTGTCTAAAAATATTAAAGCTTACAGGAAAAACTAAATCCCAAATGGAAATAACTTAAAAAGAAACTAAAACTTAAAATGGCGTCGCAAAATTCTAAAGCACCTAAATCTTAGTCTAAAGAAAAAGCACTTAAGGAATTCTACGGCAAAGCCTAAAAATCTAGGAGTAAAAATAACTATAGCAAAAACTAAGTTTAAAATTAAATATGAGCTAAAAATACAAATATTACGCTACAATGATTAAAAAGGGACAAAATATAAAAATATATAAAAAGTTGTAAAAAGTACAATTTTTATAAAAATATTATTTTTATATTTTTTTTTTTTTAATAAAACTACTAATTTTACAATTTAAGTAAACTAATTAATACTAAATAAAACAAATTAAATAAAAAGTAAAAGTAAAAATAAAACTAATAATAATAATAATAATAATAATTAGGGTTAAATAATAATTATAATTAATAATAATCCGTAATTAATGCTGAATTAGGGCTTCCTGTTCGCGTGTCAGGTAAACTCCGCGAGTTGCGGTATTTAAAACATCAAACCCCGCGAGTCGCGGGGTTTCAAATTTCCTGACAGCTTATAATTTCAACGCGTTTTTTCTTTATTTATTTTTTTTTTATTTTCTGTTTTCTGTTTTTTCTATATATAAAAGATATTTAATAAAACTTATATTTTTATAAACTAAAATAAAAATAAAGAAACTTATAAAACTTAAATATTTAACAAAATCTTAGAAAATGCTTATATTTTTGTTTTTCTTTTTATATTTTCGAATATTTAAAACGTATTTATATAAAAACGAATTTTAATAAAAGTAAACAAAAAATCCCTTTTTTTTTTAAATTAGCGTTGCGCTTCCGGCTTTTAAGATAAGTCCCCGGCAGCGGCGCCAAAAATACTTGATGTTATGCGAGGTGTATATAAAATAGTTATTAATTTTAGCAGAAAACACTATTAAATACGATACAATTTTACACAAGATATTTATTTATTTATAGAATGGATATACTTAAACCTTGCTACAACACTTATAGGCAGTGTACCTAATCGTAAAGTAGTGTAGTTTTTAGTAAGTCCGGTTCGTTCCACAGGGAAATCTTTAAACAAAGCTCAACGCTATATTAGTTTACTTTTATAAAAATACAAACATATATATAAGTAATATTATTATTATAAAGGGGGGTTTTTACCGTTTAATGACCGGTTTGTCGATTTTAAGACTTTAGTCGCAGTTAAAACCTAATGTAAAATATAAAATAAATACAAGACTTAAATTAAAGCGTAAAGTAAATAACGATAATGAAATTGCGAATAATAAAAGTGAGATAAAATAAACTTGCGATAATTAAAAAGTACGATAATTAAAAGTGCGATTAAATAACAATAAATAAAAGTGCGATAATTAGAAGTGCAATTAAATATAAAATAAAGGAAATTAAATATGAAATAAAAGAATTATGCTTATTTAAACTTCCGTAATCATGATGTTTGACGTGTTGATTTTAGTTTTATGCCCATGGGTTAATTGTCCTTTGTCCTGGATTATTTAATATGTCCGTCTGGTTTTTGTCCATAACAGTCCATCAGTCATAAATATAAAGTGCGAGTGTCCTCGTCAAATTATTATTATACCCGAAGTTAAATCTTCCAACTAATTGGGGATTCGAATTGTAACAAGGTTTTAATACTTTGTTTAATGAATACACCAGGTTATCGACTGCGTGTAAACCAAGGTTTTACTACTTTGTTAACAATTACACCAATTACCCTTGAATGTAATTTCACCCCTGTTTTAATTATTCTAGTGGCTATTAATTCATTTCCGTGTCCGGTTAAATGAACGATTATTCGTACATATAAATACCCCGCCCATCGTGTCCGATCGAGTGTATACGGTAATTTATAGGGACGCCCAATTGTAAATCTTTATATTAACATTAACAAACTATCATTTAGTTAAACAAATATAAAGCCCATTAATAGCCCATAGTCTAATTTCCACAAGTGTCGTTCTTTTATCCAAACCCCAATTATGGTACAAAGCCCAATTACCCAATTTTAGTAATTAGCCCAACATCATGATTACTTCGTTTTAAATAAACATAATAATAACTTAGCTACGAGACATTAATATAAAAAGGTTGAACATAACTTACAATGATTAAAAATAGCGTAGCGTTACACGGACAGAATTTCGACTTACACCCTTACAATATTCGCTAACATACCCTTATTATTAGAATTATAATTAAAATTAAAATATAAATTATAAATATAAATATAAATTTTACGTATGAATGAGGAAGAAAAAGATGATGATTTTGATCAGAATTCGGTTGGCTTTATAGGCAGTTTTCAATTTTGGGGCTCCGCGACTCGCGGTGAAAACCTCTTCAAACTCCGCGAGTCGCGGAGGTTACTTTTACAGCTCAGTCCTTGGAGTTTTTCTCTGCCGACGGTTTTTTTTTATAAATATAATATATATATAATTAATATAATTAATTATATATTATATTATATTTATATACATAGTTAACTTGTAATTTTTAGTCCGTTGCGTCGAGCGTTAAGAGTTGACTCTGGTCCCGGTTCCGGATTTTCGAACGTCCTCGCGTACAATTTAATATCTTGTACTTTGCGTTTTGAATCTTGTACTTTTGTAATTTCGAGACATTTCTTATCAATAATTGGAACCTTTTTGATTGTCTTTTGTACTTTTGAGCTTTTTGGTCGTTTGCGTCTAAAATTCGTCGAATCTGTCTTTTGTCTTCACCTTTTATTATACAAACGAATATCACTTGTAAATAGAACAATTGCAACTAAAAGCTTGTCTTTCTTGAGGAATAATGCTATGAAATATATGTTCGTTTTTAGCATTATCATCTACTAATTGGTCCCTGCGAGACCAAGCTTATGAACAAAAATCTTGTGGTCTAACACTATTATTGAAATTATTATTTATAACAAACCTATGAACTCACTCAACCTAGTGTTAACTTTTTAAGCATGTTTATTCTCAGGTACTTAAATATTGCTTCCGCTGTATATCTGCTGCTTTGATGATGATCGCTTGCCATGCTTGGAGTCATGCATTTCATATCATATCAATTAAAGACATTCAATGCATTGTTCATTAAATACAATGTAATATATTTATCTTCCGCTGCAAAACTCAATAAAACGTCTCATATAGAGTCGTTCTCGTTTATACAACTATAATTAGATATAATTAGTGATGTTATTCTTCCAGGCCCTATCTAAAGGAACTCACAGATTGGTATCAGAGCAGTTTGTTGTAGAGAACCAGGATTGCATTTTATGTGTGCCTTATACAATTAGGTACCTTAGTAATGTAGGACTACAACATTTCTTGACCATGGTGCCTTTACTTGTTGCCTTTAACTGATAAATGCTACGCTATACTTTAGAAACTTTACTTATCTTAGAATGTCGAGCCATTCTAAGAACTTTCCTAAGTATTATCCAATTCCGCCACCATACCAAGATTTCAGAAATTCTTGACATTCTGATGTCATCTATCATGGTTTTGTGTATTACATATGTATTACATGAAATATTATCCATGATTTTTGAAACTCCTATAATTGTTACTATTCATACTCAAATGTATATAACTCCCAGATATATCACGTACCTATATGCCTTATGCCTATATGCATCGGTTTGCGAACTGAAAAATGTCATTGGGTTGTCACAGTATACGAATTGAAAGTCTTTAATCGAAAGATGATTAGATTACATACTTATCATTTTATGATCTCGACACGTCATACTGCCATTATTTGAGTATAGACAAATCATATCTTATCATATCTTATCATATATATCCCAATAGACTTTGTCTAACACTTTTCCTAAATTTCCTCCGTAAATTACAGAAATCTTTTGCTATATATACATATTCAAGGAGACAAATATATCATTCAGTATTCAACAACTTATCTCATATCGAAACCCTTATCCGATCACATAATATGGATTTCTCATCTGATTCCTCAAGCTCCAATGGCAGAGTAACCGAAATGAACCAACCAATTAGTCATCACCTTTTCTGTATGAATTGGGGGTGGGTTCGTAGTCGACTCAATCAATGGAGAAGTGAAGAAGGTGATCCTTTTCACCCACTTCATTGCCCTATTGGCGAAGAACCAGAAGCACTTACCGGCAAACCAATTCAGAACACTATTTTCACCCTCATTTCCAGGATATCCCATCACGAGTATATAATATCTAGAATTCTAGATCTTATTTATCCGCTAGTCCGAACCGCCAATCATCTCGGAGTAAGAGAAGAAGTCAACGATCTTCGCGCTCGAGTAGTGGCTTTGGAGAATAGGGTGCAAAACCTACTAGTACCAGCAGCAGCACCAGCAGCATAACCAGCACCACCAGTACCATCAGAATCACCACCAACAGCATCAGCTTCACCAACAACAACATCCGCATCCCGCGCCTCAACATCACACTCAGTACCTCAAACATCAACATCATACCCCCCATATATACCAAAGAATATTAGTAATAATGAGTTAAGATGTATTGACTCATCCTTCCTGAAGAATTATATATGTATACTTTATATATATGGATTGGAAAAATAATAAATCTTTTTGTACTAAGCTATTACGTGTGAATCTTAACTAGTATGTACTACTTGGTTAATTCATATCACTAATATGCTATGATGTACATACTTTGTTAATGACTTAGCAATCGTTAATCACTGCTTTAGCACAATAAACTCCATTTCATAACAAACCAAGTGTATTATTCGAATACATGCTTGATTGTATACTTCCATTTTCGATATACTCGAAACTTTTTAGAAAAACATTATTCGTGTCTTGTGAATTTCAAAAGAATTTCACGAGCACCAACATCATATACCGAGGTATATCAATAACAATGAACGATGAATACATACGAGTTTAATATTATATTAACTCATTAAATCCAATATTATATATGAAGAATACATATATGAATGTATATCTTCATAAAGATTGTAATTAAAAATTCTTTTATACAAACTGTTAATTGTGAAAATATTTTAACGGGTAGGTAGAACTCGAGAAATATTTATATCTCACATTAATATCTTACATTGTACATTCTTCAAATTCTGATTCAATAATCAGTAGCTATCCTACTTACATTCACAAATATATATGTATATGTTCACTAAAGAACAACCATTTTCATACAAATCAAATTACATATTCTAATTTTGACATATCAGAATTCAAGTAAAGCTTTAGCAAGTGTTATCTTCCTAAAGATCACTACATTCATTAATTATATTCATTCGTATTCTATGATGAATTATCACATCAATGATGGAATTCAACATAACAACAAGTTCTTAATGTTAACATTATCACAAAACCAATTGATGTAGAGTTGTAGCAAGCGGAAGCATAATTATTAAGAAAACAAGTTTATATGTATAACCATTTAAATTGAATCCCATGTAGATATCAAGTCATGAATAAATGCTTACATATAACATAAAGAAAAGATAATTTATACCTCCTCAAGTGAGTTTGAGGGCTGTTTTAAAGAGTGCAAGATGATGATGAAGATGATGAATGAAAGCCTCTAACTTGAAGCCTCAAGTGTGTAATACCCACAAGCCTTTTGTGCACCAACACCACCTTTGTTTAGTTAGGATTTTTGACACTTGATTACTTAGATTAACTAGCAAGAACTCTCTCTTTTGTGAGTAAAAAATTCGACCAGCAGCCCCAAGAGGAAGAAGCAAGAGTTTTCAAGCTAGTTACCTTGAATGAAATGAGTCAAACACTTGGTTCTTGTGTTAAGCATGTTCCTTAGCAAGTGTGCTATTAAAGTAACAACAAAATAAGCATGGGGGTGTCTTGGAGACCCCAAAACCGTCTACCACCATGGGGACTATTAAATATGTAATTGTTTTATAAAATTTGAAATAAAACCATGCATTTGTTAAGTTACTCATGTTTTATAAACTATTTTTATAAAATATAACACAAATTAATTATTTAAAACCTATAAATAATTAATTCCTCATTATTTAAATTATCCAAAATAATTTATCTCAAGTGATAATATTTTAGAAACCCGATTTTCTAAAATCCAAGTGTCGCGTATTTATTTAACGATCCAATCGTTAAGATTAAATACATATAAGGTGTCGGTAAGCTTGTTATTGGGTATAACCCGACTTGGATCATAACACATTAGCCACATTAATTTAATATGTCTCTCGGGCATACGAAATACCTTCAATCTCCCACTTGCATGAGAAACCTAAGAAATTAATGCAAGTGATGGATACCACCTAACAACCGTCCATCACCCCCAATATGTTATGACTTAGTGCCATTCAATAACATCATCCCTTTCGAGTTCCCCTCTCGAATGTGAATAGGTGAATCTTTTCATTATATCCTTTCATCCAAGATGTCATGTTAAATCCAAAAGACACAAAGTGATCACTCTCTTTTAGATTTAACTTTATCAGGCCTTAGACATCTGACTCTCAACGAATAAGAGGGATAAATTCCATCTTGACTACATACGTCCTAAATATATACCTTGCATTATACCTGAGCTCTTCCTTACGAACTACCATATTTCAGAATAGTGAAGGAAAGAATCAAGGCACAATACTTGGTAAATATCCGAACCCAATATGTATCTCAAGTAAGAGGATACAATGATATTCGCCTTTACTCAAGATTACATGTCATCAACCACAAAGGCTCCATTTAGTAAATCTTGAGGGCGGGTCTTCCAATATTTGTATCCCACAAATATTTATGAACCTTGGTTGAAACCTTGCCCCACATTCATCCCGTGAATGTATACCAATCTAAGTTCATAATAGCCTAAACCTCACACTTGTTCCCACAAATGTAATCGACTACGGAATTTAGAATAATTACTTATTCATGGATAAAATATGCAAAATAGGAACTTGACTCAAGATAAATTAATACCAAAATTATATTAATGAGTTTGAACAATTTCGTTCCGTTACAATACTTAAAACAGATCATGACCAATCACTAGAATATCGAAGCCCTAATGCACAAACATGTCCTGCATGTTTTGCTCCATGTAAGAGCTTCGTGAGAAGATCTGCTATATTAAGATATGTGTGAACTTTGCGAATACATATTTTCCTTTTTCAACTTCATCCCTTATGTAGTTGAATCTCCGCTCAATGTGACGGGTCTTTTGGTGAGCACGAGGTTCCTTGATTTGAGCAATCGCACCCTCGTTGTCACAAAAGATCTGAAGAGGGTCCTGAATGGAAGGGACTACTCCTAAGTCGTCGATGAATTTCTTCATCCATGCAGCTTCCTAAGCTGCCAATGAGGCGGTAATGTACTCCGACTCTGTAGTGGATAATGCAACAACATCCTGTTTTGAACTCTTCCAAGAGACCGCACCTCCATTTAACGTGAAGACATAACCGGACTGTGATCAAGAATCATCTCGATCGGTTTGGAAACTCGCGTCCACGTAACCTTTTACAGCGAGTTCCTCCTCACTAGACCCATATATTAGAAACATATCCTTAGTCCTCCTAAGGTATTTCAATATACTTTTAACCACAATCCAATGACTGTTTCCTGGGTTATTCTGGTATCTACTTGTCAAGCTAAGAGCGCATGACACATCCGGTCTAGTGCATATCATTGCATACATGATTGACCCAATAACAGATGCGTACGGGACTTTCTTCATTCTCTCTTGTTCATCTTTCGTGGTAGGGGACTGAGATGAACTGAGAAGCGTTCCTCTTTGAATAGGTACCAAACCATTCTTAGAGTTCTCCATCTTGAACCTTTTCAAGACCTTTTCAATGTATGCACTTTGATTCAAACCTATCAGTTTCTTGGATCTATCCCTGTAGATCCCAATCCCCAAAACGTATTGTGCTTCTCCAAGATCCTTAATGGAGAAGCATTTACTTAGCCAAGTTTTAACTCCTTGCATTTCCGGAATATCATTTCCTAATAACAATATATCATCCACATATAGTACAAGGAGCATGATAGTGCTTCCACTAGCTTTCTTGTATACACAAGCTTCATCACCATTTTTAATGAAGCCAAATTTCTTGGCCTCCTTATTAAAATGATGATTCCACATTCTAGATGCTTGTTTCAATCTGTAGATTGACTTCTTTAACTTGCATACCTTTTTAGGATATTTTGGATCAACAAAACCTTCAGGCTGAACCATATAGACATCTTCCTCAAGATGTACATTTAGGAAAGCGGTCTTGACATCCATTTGCCATATTTCATAATCATAATGAGCAGCAATGGCAAGTAATATCCTAATAGACTTTAGCATTGCCACAGGTGAAAAAGTTTCATCATAGTTAACCCCTTGAGTTTGAGTAAAACCTTTTGCTACAAGTCTAGCTTTATATGTATCCAAGTTTCCATGTATGTTAGTTTTCATCTTGAAAAGCCATTTACAATCAACTAGCCTGGAGCCAGTAGGTTGTACAACCAGTTCCCAAACTTGGTTGTCATACATGGACTGCATCTCGGCGTTCATGGCTTCCTGCCATTTATCTTTATCAATCCTTGATAAAGTATCTTGGTAGTTTGTTGGTTCATCCAAATCAACCACATATCAACCATCCATGAGAAACCCATATCTCTTAGGAGGATTACTAATCCTACCAGATCTGCGAACGTCTTGTATACTTTGATCATCCATTTGATCATTCTCAACATTTTCATGTTGAGTGCTAGTATCAACCAATTGTGTATTATCTACTTGATCTTAAACCTCTTCAAAATCTATCTTCCTTTCACTATTTCCTTCCATTAGGAACTTAGTTTCAAGGAATTCAGCCTTCCGAGCAACAAATACATTCTGCTCGGAAGGATCATAGAAATAATATCCCATATTATCCTTGGGATATCTTATGAAGATACACTTCGTGGATTGAGCATTTAACTTATTAGGGACGTAACACTTAGGGTAAGCTTCACATCCCCATACCTTTAAGTATGATAGAGATGGAGGTTTTCCAAACCACATCTCATGAGGTGTTCATTCCACTTTCTTGGTTGGGGCCATATTTAAAATACGAGCCACGGAGCATAGACAATAACCCCAAAATGAATGAGGTAACGAGCTTCTATCCATCATAGATCGAACCATATCCATTAGGGTTCGGTTCCTCCTTTCGGATACTCTATTAAGTTGTGGTGTTCCAGGAGGAGTAAGTTGCGAGATAATCCCACAACTTTTAAGATGATCTTGGAAAGCATCGCTTAGGTATTCACCTCCTCTATCGGTACGAAGTATCTTGATTGTCTCATTGAGTTGATTTTGTACTTCATTTTGACACTCTTTGAATGCCTCAAAAGTTTCATCCTTATGTCTTAACAAGTAGACATATCCGAAACGACTGAAGTCATCAATGAAAGTAACGAAGTATCTTTCACCATTTCTAGTTATGGGCTTAAAGGGTCCACATACATCCGAATGTATTAATCCCAATAAGTCTTTAGCCCTTTCATACGTCCCTTTGAAAGGTGCTTTAGTCATTTTGCCTTGTAAACAAGATTCACATACATCAAACGAGTCTAGTTCATTTGATTTCAAAAGTCCATTATTTTGAAGTGTATGCATTCAATTCTTGTTTATGTGACCAAGGCTACAATGCCATAAGTAGGAATCACTCAAATTGTAACACCCCGCCAAATTACCATCTGACGGCGTGTTAATTCCGGTCCCACAGTTAACAGCTACGCCCTCTATATGAGACGTTTAAAGTAATCGCATTTAATTTTATTTAAAAATTAACTTTCAAAAACAAAAGTCAATAATCTCAAAATAGAAACACTATTGTGATCGTAACCATAAGCCAACAGTATTTAAGCAGTATAAAAGTTTTAAATGCGAAGGTAAATAGTGTTCTTTAAAGTCAAATGCTGACTCCACGGCCAGTCATGCAGCAAACACAGTAGAAGCATACCTCTTAAGGTCCTGAGAATAACAACACGCAAAAACAGGTCAACAAATAATGTTGGTGAATCTACATGTTTAAAGTAATGTAACAGTATCTGTCAAACAGTTATCAGAAAAATAGTTTGATTTCCTTGACCACGAGATTCTATCGCTTGCATACACCGAGCACATGAATACTAGCGATGACCCGAGTATAGATGCCACTATACCCGCCTTTACCTCCTAAAATGCTATACACCTGTACGAGTGTATCTAATGTTCAAAATAAATGCACCACTGCTTTTATAGTGGGTGAGGTTGTCAACCTAACGGATCCGTCCATCTAAATTGTGCTTACACCGATGGTATTAAAAGTATTCAAGCTAGAGGCTTTGTGTACAAACTCAGTATGCATATGTGTAGTACTCATGTCAATACAAAAGCATTTAAAATGTAAATATAACAGCGTGTATTCTCATCCCTGAAAACATGTAAAAAGCGGGACTGTAGACTCACCTTTGAATAAGCTCGGAATGAAAGACAAATGACTTGTACGGTTAGACCCGAGTATTGTAACCTAAGTATACGTATGTAGGTTGGTCAATATATATATCTTAAATAAGTGTGGTTTCATAGTGTAAGTTGTCTTATTGCTCGACTCGACGCGTTTCCAAGTAAAAGTCTACTATATCATGCAAGTCAAACAAAGTCAACCGAAGTCAAACCGAAAGTCAAACTTGGTCAATGTGGTCAACTAAAGTCAAAATCAGTAGGTTCATGTCAAATATTATTCAACATGTCAAACCTAAGTCAAACAATACGTTTTAGGTCATGATTGATCATTTTCATAATTTCAGTTTATCGTCATGCCAAAATTTATGAACACGTAGCATACATAGCACATTATTTCATAGTACAAAATTCACGTAAATATGAAAAACTCCAGATCATAAATAGACTTAAAATAGATTCCAAAAAGTCCAGCCAGGGACTCATACGACTATTAAAAGTCAGGAATCAGAAGGGATACATTTGGGGTTTTCCAAGTCAGTTTCTGACCGCGTACTGATTTCATTTCGGCTATAACCAGAGTTAGGAATAATCAATTGATACAAGACCAGTGGTCATAGTTCAAGGACAAATCAAAGTAACACATATAAAAAAGCTAGCCAGTTTTGTTTAGCCAATTTGTACAGTTTGTTCGTGCAAGTTGATCATTCAGTTTTCAGCTCAAATCCGAATTCACATAAAGTATGGCTCTATTGTGCCGAATGCATAAGGTTTCAGAGATTGACATAAACTAAAAATAAGTCACATATCATATTAAGTTTCATTTTCAAGAAGCATACATGCTCAAACAACATAAAAAATTTACAAAGTGCAAAACCGTGCTAAATTTACAGATTCGATTCCCATTTAGTTAGTCACATTCGCATACGATTATCCGAAGATCTAGATACAATAAACCTATGATATCTACATGAAAGATGAAGTAATTTTTGTCTATTTTTCAAATATACAAAGCTTTAATCACATAAGTTAACAAATTTTATCATACAAGGTTATTTTCATGCAAGTGTTGTATAAAACTTCATCTACACTAATTTTAGCATAACTCGGGCTATACATATGCAAACGACATGATATCCTAGTCTAACTTGATTGTTTTTAAATTATATTTCCAGTGGTATAAGTCTCACATGCCAATTCGTTTTCTATCAATACCATATTTCTGATCAAGCAACAAAAACACAACGATAATTCAAATCGACATAACTTAATCATACGGAAACGAAATCAAGCGAATCCAAAGCCTAAACTCAATAGTTTTTCGCAAGGAATCTGATTATAATATAATAATTAACATTAGAAAAATCAAAATTCACTGGTCACACAATAAACAATTCTGTTTTTGCATTAAACAATCACAACGAGCAATTTATCGCATCTAGTATTCATCAAACATCAAGACTTGAGCAATAGACAACCTAACCCATGAAACCTTAACAAAAATCTGATTTTAGAGATTAGAGTTTATGTAAATATACCTTTGATCACAAAATTGTTTATACCAACGCGTAGAGGAGATCGAGAATTACAACGTTTGTTCTTGAGGTTTGATCAAAATTGAAAATTGAAGGTGATGGTATGGTGATGGTGATCGACGGCCAAGGAGAGGGAGGAGGGATCAACTGGAGTAATTTTTGTGAGGGTTTAATTAGTTTAGGTTAATCACAAGTATTTATATATAGCCCTAAAATAGATAAATACACATAAGTCCCTCAACTAATCCAACATTTAACAAAATAAAGGGGAGGGGGAGGGGGTCAGCCGATGGGCCCCATGGGATGGGTTCCCGGGCTCTCGTTTTGCAAAAGCGCATAATCGTGGTCCGTTTTAAGTGTCGTTTTGTCGTACCGAAGGCCCGGAACGCTAATCCGATCGTTAAACGCAACCAATCGCTTAATTTATTAAAAACCCAAAAAATTAAATATTTTAAAAAGTTAATAATTAATAAAATTAATTATTAAAATAAACCCGAGCGTTTCGTTGCTCAAAAAGCTATTATCAAAATCGTATCGTTTTTATCGTATTTCATTATCTGAAATATTTATTTGAATTAATATCAACCCATATCAATTATTAAAACCCTCCGAAGATCAAGTACGCATTTAATACACGTAAACGCATAAAAGTTAAATAATCGCCGTTAAATAAACTAACGGAAGGTTAACGGAAGTAACGGAAAAATCAGGGTTGTTACATTACCCACCTGTTATTGAAAATTTCGTCCCGAAATTTTTAGTGATCATCCGCCGAAGTGGTTTCCTGGGGAAACAATTGCGGATACTTCAACCTCATCTGGTCTTCACGCTCCCACGTGAACTCTGGTCCTCTTCTCACGTTCCACCGAACTTTAACGATAGGAATTCTGCTTTGCTTCAACTGTTTGACCTCTCAACCCAAGATTTCAACAGGTTCCTCAATGAAATGAAGTTTTTCATCGATACGTAGTTCTTCTAGAGGAATAATCAAATTATCATCGGCTAGGAACTTCTTTAGATTAGATACATGGAAAACGTCATGAATACCACTGAGTGCTTGTGGCAGTTCCAATCTATAAGCTACTGGTCCAACTCTTTCAATTATCTCAAACGGTCTAACATATCTCTGACTCAGTTTACCTCGTTTCCCAAATCGTACAACACCCTTCCAAGGTGATACTTTAAACATAACCCTGTCACCAACTTGGAACTCTATGTCCTTTCGTCTAACATCGACGTAACTCTTTTGACGACTTCGAGCCGTTCTCAATCGTTCTTGAATCAGTAAGACCTTCTCAGTTGTCTCCTGAATAATCTCAGGACCTGTCAACTGACTATCTCCCAACTCGCTCCAACAAACGGGAGATCTACACTTCCTTCCATACAATATTTCAAATGGTGCAGCTTTAATGCTCGCATGGTAACTGTTAATGTATGAGAACTCAGCTAGTGGTAAATACTTATCCCATCCGTTTCCAAAATCAATGACACACGCTCTCAACATGTCCTCAAAATTCTGAATAGTTCGTTCGCTCTGGCCATCCGTCTGGGAGTGATATGCTGTACTCATATCTAAATGGGTCCCCATTGCTTTCTGTAACGATTGCCAAAACCTAGAAGTAAATTTACTGTCGCGGTCGGATATAATGGATATAGGCACTCCATGCCTAGAGACGACTTCCTTAATGTAGATCTTAGCCAACTTCTCCATTTTATCAATTTCCCTTATCGGTAAGAAGTGTGCGGACTTAGTGAGACGATCCACGATAAACCAAATGGTATCGTGACCTCCCGCCATTCTCTGAAGTTTCGTAATGAAGTCCATGGAAATTCCTTCCCACTTCCACTGGGGAATCTCTGGTTGAATCAGTAATCCTGATGGCTTCTGATGCTCAGCCTTGACTTTAGCGCAAGTCAAGCACTTCCCGACATAAGTGGCAATGTCAGCTTTCAAGTTCGGCCACCAATAAAATGACTTCAAATCTTGGTACATCTTATCTGATCCCGGATGAATTGAGTATCTCGACTTGTGTGCTTCCTCCAACACTAGTTCTCTCAATCTACCAAATTTTGGTACCCAAATTCAGTTAGCAAAGTACCGTGTTCCATCCTCCTTGATGTCAAACTTCTTGTCCATCCCTTTGAGAAATTCAACGTCAACATTCTCCTATTTCATGGCTTCTTGTTGTGCTTCGCGGATTTGTGATGTGAGATTCGTACAGACAACTATGTTAAGTGCTTTAACCCTAAGAGGTTTCTCTCGCTCCTTTCTGCTCAAGGCATCTGCCACAAAATTCGCCTTGCCCGGATGGTATTGAAGTTCGCAGTTATAATCGTTAAGTAGTTCCATCCAACGTCGTTGTCTCATGTTGAGTTGTTTCTGATCGAATATGTGCTGTAAACTCTTATGGTCGGTGAAGATAGTGAACTTGGTTCCAAACAGGTAGTGTCTCTGCATTTTAAGTGCAAAGACAACAGCTCCTAACTCAAGATCGTGCGTAGTGTAGTTCTGCTCGTGAATCTTTAACTGACGCGATCCATAAGCAATAACTTTGTTTCGATGCATAAGCACACAACCCATTCCTTGATGTGAGGCATCACAATAAACAACAAAATCTTCACTTCCCTCGGGTAGAGACAATACTGGTTCAGTTGTTAACTTCTCCTTCAACAACTGAAATGCAGTCTCTTGCTATTCTGACCACTCAAATTTCTTGCCCTTATGAGTCAATGCAGTTAATGGTCGGGCGATCTTAGAGAATCCTTCAATGAATCTTCGGTAGTAACCAGCTAGACCCAAAAATTGCCTAATCTGCGTTGGCATCTTTGGAGTTTCCCAATTCCTAACCGACTCAATCTTTGCTGGATCGACCTATATTCCATTGGCCCCTACAACATGGCCAAGAAATTGTACTTCTAGTAACCAAAAGTCACACTTAGAGAACTTTGCATACAACTGCTCTTCTCTAAGCATAGTCAATATCGAGTGAAGATTCTGTTCGTGCTCTTCTCTGTTCTTGGAGTACACCAATATATCATCAATGAACACAATGACGAATTTATCTAGGTATGGCTTACACACACGATTCATGAGGTCCATGAACACTGCTGGTGCGTTCATCAAACCAAACGACATCACTGTGAACTCATAATGTCTATAACGTGTTCTAAACGCTGTCTTCGGGACATCAGCTTCTTTGACTCTCAATTGGTGATACACGGATCTCAAATCGATCTTCGAATAACAACTAGATCCTTGTAGCTGATCAAATAAGTCATCAATCCTCGGTAGCGAATACCAATTCTTGATTGTCAACTTGTTCAATTCTCTGTAGTCGATACACACTGTCATCGACCCACCCTTCTTCTTAATAAATAGGATCGGAGCTCCAACTCTAATGTATTTGGCCATGTGGTTACCTCCTTGCGTAATTCATAGATCTCACATGATGGCCCTAATGTTCCTCACCATTTGGGATGTTCCTTAGTGCAAAATAGCATAACGTGCTAGTGTCGATGAAACAACGTTATAGAAATAAACTAGAAACGAGTGGTGATTGAATCGACTAGGAGTGAGGAATAGTGTTGAATAGCGATTGGCAATGATATATAGTAAGGAGTTGCGACATGAGATGATGGGTATGTTCAATATATATCAATAAATGATACGTAGTAGCAAGTGGGGGTCATTAGTGATGGGGGGTGGTATGTACATATATTATCGATGGGTTAACAGAGACTATTATGTTTATTTTATAAGCACTGAGAGTTTGAAAAATTTTCTTTGACTAGCCTCCCATTCCTTATGTCATGCTGTCGAAACATATAAGTTACCGTAACATAATCCTGGTCATTATATTACGCTGACTTATACTTTCATTTTGACATGACTTCACAAGTTCAGATTAGCAAAACACGTACGGTTAATCCATTGCATGTAACGAGAATCTACGTGTACTTTTACCCATTGGAAGAAATACTAATAAATTTAGACCCAAAATTCACCTCCGCATGACTTTTCTACGACTTTATAAAAATTGACAAGGCTCCTTATACATTAAATAAGTGCTGTAATATTTCAGAAATTCAGTCATGTGAGTTTTAATTCAATGCGTCTTTCCTTCAAAACGTTAGGGACGGTTATGTGGATAAGTTATAAGGGATTTTATTACGAAATTTTTGACGTGTATTTCAAGCAAACAGAGCTGTAATTATATTATAAGAAGAAAATTCCAGAGTTGACTGTAAGCTATACTATACCAATATGTAAAGAATGTGTGTGACGCTCGTGCTTTAGTTCAAATCAACGTTAGTGTAACTGGCCAAATGACATAACCTTAGTGTAAATAAATAGTAGTAATAGTATGATCAACTTTCAACGACACATGCACGAATAAGATAGAAGGAATAGCATTCAAAGTATGAAAGTACAATAAAAGGTCTCGAAGTGATTGAACATATCTCACAAAACAAATACTGAAACATGTCTGCTAGTCTTAACACGAAACAAGGTACTATAGGTAACGTACGTTAAGATAAACTCGATCTCACTCGGAGTCATCTTCATCTGGAAATTTCCGCTCTAAACGGAGGAAACTTGGTCCGACACGCTCTTTGAATGCGGCCAACTCGTCATGCAGGTCAGCATACTTTTTGCTAAGGCGTTCATAGTCTTCTTGGATGGCTGCTGTGGCTTTTTGTTCCTCTTCTAGCACTGAAACTCTGGCTACCAAACTCCTAACAATCTCCTTTAACTCTCGAATTTCATCGGTAGGGGATGATGAAGGCTTTGCAACACTAGTAGTTGGTATATTAGAGCGGTGACGAACATCACGAGGTATAGGAGTACTTGAGCCATAGTAGCATGTAGTATCATTGTCATGAGAACTAAATGTAATCTTACACTTACGGGAATTCTTGGCGGGTGGCAATACACGAGATTCGGTAAAGGTAGTAGGTGTAGTGTTAGGTATAATCAGATCCTGGGGTCTTGGTTTAGTAGCGAGCAGTTTCTTAGACTTTTATTCATCCTCGGAATCCTTTTCCTTCTCGGATCCCTTTTCATCATCAGAATCTTCTTTATCAGAACCTTCCTCATTCCCGAGTTCCTCTTCTTCATCAGAATCCTCTTGGTCGAGAAAATCAAACAAAGGGTTATCCTCAGCATTGGAATCTTCCTCATCCACTTTGGTCTCAGGCTACCCAACAGTCTCAGACAACTTCTCTTCATCAGTACCAGGTGTAAGAGTTTCCCGAGCAGTCACGGAAGTATCGAACTCGGTATCCGCATCACAAGCACTTAAGTAAACATAATGAAGATACTTCATCTGGTGTCAGCATGGAAGCACGCTCACATTAGAACACCAATATATAATAGTAGTAGGCATTTATATATATATATATATATATATATATATATATATATATATATATATATATATATATATATATATATATATATATATATATATATATATATATATAAACATATATGATATACTAAGCAGTCATAGAATCAAGTAAAGTAGTAAGTAGTGTAACTATAGTCTACGTAGCTTAACTAGTCTATGGTTACAGTTCAGACACACTAGTCGTCCTAGCGTTCGACTCTCTAATGCAGCCTAGTCCTAGGTAACCGTTTAGCTCTGATACCATCTGTAACACCCCGCCAAATTACCATCTGACAGCGTGTTAATTCCGGTCCCACAGTTAACAGCTACGCCCTCTATATGAGACGTTTAAAGCAATCGCATTTAATTTTATTTAAAAATTAACTTTCAAAAACACAAGTCAATAATCCCAAAATAGAAACACTATTGTGATCGTAACTACAAGCCAACAGTATTTAAGCAGAGTAAAAGTTTTAAATGCGAAGGTAAATAGTGTTCTTTAAAGTCAAATGCTGACTCCACGGCCAGTCATGCCGCAAACACCGCGGAAGCATACCTCTTAAGGTCCTGAGAATAACAACACGCAAAAACATGTCAACAAATAATGTTGGTGAATCTACAGGTTTAAAGTAATGTAACAGTATCTGTAAAACAGTTATCAGAAAAATAGTTTAATTTCCTTGACCACGAGATTATATCGCTTGCATACACCGAGCACCTGAATACTAGCAATGACCCGAGTATAGATGCCACTATACCCTCTTTTTACTACCTAAAATGCTATACACCTGTACGAGTGTATATAATGTTCAAAATAAATGCACCACTGCTTTTAAAATGGGTGAGGTTGTCAACCTAACGGATCCGTCCATCTAAATTGTGCTTACACCGATGGTATTAAAAGTATTCAAACTAGAGGCTTTGTGTACAAACTCAGTATGCATATGTGTAGTACTCATGTCAATACAAAAGTATTTAAAATGTAAATATAACAGCGCGTATTCTCATCCCTGAAAACATGTAAAAAGCGGGAATGTAGACTCACCTTTGAATAAGCTCGGAATGAAAGACAAATGACTTGTACGGTTAGACCCGAGTAATGTAACCTAAGTATACGTATGTAGGTTGGTCAATATATGTATCTTAAATAAGTGTGGTTTCATAGTGTACGTTGTCTTATTGCTCGAATCGACGCGTTTCCAAGTAAAAGTCTACTATATCATGCAAGTCAAACAAAGTCAACCGAAGTCAAACCGAAAGTCAAACTTGGTCAATTTGGTCAACTAAAGTCAACATCAGCAGGTTCATGTCAAATATTGGTCAACATGTCAAACCTAAGTCAAACAATACGTTTTAGGTTATGATTGAAACACCCCGCCAAATTACCATCTGACGGCGTGTTAATTTCGGTCCCACAGTTAACAGCTACGCCCTCTATATGAGACGTTTAAAGCAATCGCATTTAATTTTTTTTAAAAATTAACTTTCAAAAACACAAGTCAATAATCCCAAAATAGAAACACTATTGTGATCGTAACCACAAGCCAACAGTATTTAAGCAGTATAAAAGTTTTAAATGCGAAGGTAAATAGTGTTATTTAAAGTCAAATGCTGACTCCACGGCCAGTCATGCAGCAAACACAGCGGAAGCATACCTCTTAAGGTCCTGAGAATAACAACATGCAAAAACAGGTCAACAAATAATGTTGGTGAATCTAAAGGTTTAAAGTAATGTAACAGTATCTGTAAAACAGTTAGCAGAAAAATAGTTTGATTTCCTTGACCACGAGATTCTATCGCTTGCATACACCGAGCACCTGAATACTAGCAATGACCCGAGTATAGATGCCACTATACCTGCCTTTACCTCCTAAAATGCTATACACCTGTACGAGTGTAGTGACCCGAACTTTTCCATGTTTATATATATTAAATGAAATTGATATTTACATGATTAAGTGTTTCCAACATGTTAAGCAATCAAAATTATTAAGATTTGATTAATTGGAATAGGTTTCATATAGACAAATGACCACCCAAGTTGACCGGTAATTCACGAACGATAAAACTTGTAAAAACTATACGATAATATATATATGGTTATATATATATATAGTTAACATTATTTTATTATAAGTATGTATCTCATTAGGTATTTTAACAATGAGTTATTTACATAAAAATGAGACTATTAAATTAAGAAACTCGAAAACGATATATATAACGATTATCGTTATAACGTCTTACTAGGTACATATGAATCATATTAAGATATTTATACACTTGGTTAATTATGTTAAATGATAAGTATTGATTTTGAAACGAGACATATATGTAACGATTATCGTTGTAATGACATTTAATGTATATAGATCATATTAAGAGATATCCGTACATCATAATATCATGATTATATAATAATTTAAAATCTCATTTTATATTATAAACATTGGGTTAACAACATTTAACAAGATCGTTAACCTAAAGTTTTCAAAACAACATTTACATGTAACGACTAACGATGACTTAACGACTCAGTTAAAATGTATATACATGTAGTGTTTTAATATGTATTCATACACTTTTGAAAGACTTCAAGACACTTATCAAAATACTTCTACTTAACAAAAATGCTTACAATTACATCCTCGTTCAGTTTCATCAACAAATCTACTCGTATGCACCCGTATTCGTACTCGTACAATACACAGCTTTTAGATGTATGTACTATTGGTATATACACTCCAATGATCAGCTATTAGTAGCCCATGTGAGTCACCTAACACATGTGGGAACCATCATTTGGCAACTAGCATGAAATATCTCATAAAATTACAAAAATATGAGTAATCATTCATGACTTATTTACATGAAAACAAAATTACATATCCTTTATTTCTAATCCATACACCAACGACCAAAAACACCTACAAACACTTTCATTCTTCAATTTTTTTCATCTAATTGATCTCTCTCAAGTTCTATCTTCAAGTTCTAAGTGTTCTTCATAAATTCCAAAAGTTCAAGTTTCATAAAATCAAGAATACTTCAAAGATTGCAAGTTTACTTCCAAGTTTTCTAAATCCATTCCAAGTAATCATCCAAGATCAAGAAACCTTTGTTACTTACAGTAGGTTATCTTTCTAATACAATGTAATAATCATATTCAAACTTTAATTGAATTTCTATAACTATAACAATCTTATTTCGAGTGGAAATCTTACTTGAAATTGTTTTCGTGTCATGATTCTGCTTCAAGAACTTTCAAGCCATCCAAGGATCCTTTGAAGCCAAATCCATTTTTCTCATTTTCAGTAGGTTTATCCAAGGAACTTGAAGTAGTAATGATATTCATAACATCATTCGATTCATACATAAAAAGCTGTCTTATTCAACGTTATAAACTTGTAATCACTAGAACATAGTTTAGTTAATTCTAAACTTGTTCGCAAATAAAGTTAATCCTTCTAAATAGACTTTTAAAATCAACTAAACACATGTTCTATATCTATATTATATGCTAACTTAATGATTTAAAACCCGGAAACACGATAAACACCATAAAACTGGATATACGCCGTCGTAGTAAAACCGGGGGCTGTTTTGGTTGGGATAATTAAAAGCTAAGAAGAACTTTGATTTAAAAGCTATACTTCTGGAAAAATGGTTTTTCTTATGAACATGAAACTATATCCAAAAATCATGGTTAAACTCAAAGTGAAAGTATGTTTTTCAAAATGGTCATCAAGATGTCGTTCTTTCGACGGAAATGACTACCTCTTTCAAAAACGACTTGTAACTTGTATTTCCGACTATAAACTTATACTTTTTCTATTTACATTCATAAAGTTAAGTTCAATACGAAACCTTGGCCACTGGAATCACTCAAAACGGATTAGAAACGAAGAAATGGCGAGTAAAACAAGATTGATAAAAACTACTCATTTTACCTACGTGAAAGTTAGTAATAAATCTATTCCAACCATAACCTAATCAACTTATATTGTATATTATGTAATCTTGAGATACCATAGACACGTATACAATATTTCGACCTATCATGTCGACCCATCTATATATATATTGCGGAACAACCATAGACACTCTATATGTGAATGTTGGAGTTAGCTATACAGGGTTGAGGTTGATTCCAAAATATATATATATAGTTTGAGTTGTGATCAATACTGAGATACGTATACACTGGGTCGTGGGTTGATTCAAGATAATATTTATCGATTTATTTCTGTACATCTAACTGTGGACAACTAGTTGTAGGTTACTAACGAGGACATCTGAATTAATAAACTTAAAACATCAAAATGTATTAAAAGTATTATAAATATATTTTGAACATACTTTGATATATATGTATATATTGTTATAGGTTCGTGAATCAACCAGTGGCCAAGTCTTACTTCCTGACGAAGTAAAAATCTGTGAAAGTGAGTTATAGTCCCACTTTTAAAATCTAATATTTTTGGGATGAGAATACATGCAGGTTTTATAAATGATTTACAAAATAGACACAAGTACGTGAAACTACATTCTATTATTGAATTATCGAAATCGAATATGCCCCTTTTTATTAAGTCTGGTAATCTAAGAATTAGGGAACAGACACCCTAATTGACGTGAATCCTAAAGATAGATCTATTGGGCCTAACAAACCCCATCCAAAGTACCGGATGCTTTAGTACTTCGAAATTTATATCATATCCGAAGGGTGTCCCGGAATGATGGGGATATTCTTATATATGCATCTTGTTAATGTCGGTTACCAGGTGTTCACCATATGAATGATTTTTATCTCTATGTATGGGATGTATATTGAAATATGAAATCTTGTGGTCTATTGTTATGATTTGATATATATAGGTTAAACCTATAACTCACCAACATTTTTTGTTGACGTTTTAAGCATGTTTATTCTCAGGTGATTATTAAGAGCTTCCGCTGTCGCATACTTAAATAAGGACAAGATTTGGAGTCCATGCTTGTATGATATTGTGTAAAAACTGCATTCAAGAAACTTATTTCGTTGTAACATATTTGTATTGTAAACCATTATGTAATAGTCGTGTGTAAACAGGATATTTTAGATTATCATTATTTGATAATCTACATAAAGCTTTTTAAACCTTTTTGATGAAATAAAGGTTATGGTTTGTTTTAAAATGAATGCAGTCTTTGAAAAACGTCTCATATAGAGGTCAAAACCTCGCAACGAAATCAATTAATATGGAACGTTTTTAATCAATAAGAACGGGACATTTCAGTTGGTATCAGAGCGTTGGTCTTAGAGAACCAGAATTTTGCATTAGTGTGTCTTATCGAGTTTGTTAGGATGCATTAGTGAGTCTGGACTTCGACCGTGTTTACTTAAAAAATGATTGCTTAACAAATTTTGTTGGAAACTATATATATTTTTAACATGTGAATATTATGTGATATATTAATATCTTAACGTGTTTGATATTATGTGATAGATGTCTACCTCTAGAACAAGTCCCATTGACTCACCTAATAATAATGAAGAGTCGAATGTAAATTGGAATGATTCGTGGACTGATTCACAAGTTCCCGAAGAGGAACCAGAAGAAGAATCAGAACCGGAAGAAGAATCGGAACCGGAAGAAGAGTCGGAACCGGAAGAAGAATCGGAACCGGAAGAAGAATCGGAACCGGAAGAAGAAATAGAACCAGTGGGGGAAATAATAAAAAGGTTAAGTAGAAGAAAATCCTCAACCAACCGACCAAAGTTAATTATGGTCAACGGTGTTTCCGCCAAGGAAGCAAAATATTGGGAGGATTACCAATTCTCCGATGAATCGGATCCCGACGAGGATTCCGATGATGTTATAGAAATTACCCCAACTGAATTTAAAAAGGCAAAAGAGAACAATAAGGGAAAGGGCATAAAAATAGAGAAATCTAATTCCAACCCCGATGAACTTTATATGTATCGTCAACACCCGTATTTCTTAAGTTGTAACAATAACCCGGGAACCTCTAAACCACCAGGTTTTTCTAGACCAATGTGGAAAACGACGGCTCGTATTAGGGGAACATCATATATCCCTAAAAACTTAGCAAAAAGAACGAAGTTCGAAAAAGAAGAAACGAGTGAGTCGGAATAAGATAGTTGTATTATGCGGTGTAATATATGTAATATAGTGTGCTTATGCTTTACGTATATGTAAAAATTGCTTGTATTAATAAGTATCTTTTATGAATCTAACTCTTGTCTATTTTACAGTATAAAAACACAAAATGGATAGACAACCCAATATTTTAGAAGACTTACCCGGAGACATGATTGATGAAATCTTGTCTAGATTCGGTCAGAATTCCTCGGCACAACTATTTAAGGCGAGATCAGTTTGTAAGACATTCGAAGAACGTTCCAAGAATTCCTTGGTTTATAAAAGGCTTTCGTTCGAAAGATGGGGGATATCACATTGGGAAATCCATAAGTTACGATGTGTTTACTTTGACGCATATATTGCGGGGAACCCAAATGCTATTTTACGCAATGGGTTAAGAAATTATTTTGACTCAATATATCCGAATATAGGACTTCATGATTTAGAAAAAGCGGCTAACATGCAACATAAAGAAGTATGTTATGCTTACGGGTTAGTAATGTTCGCTTCTCACCAAAGTGAGAACAAGAACATCGGGCTACAACTATTAAACAAAACGTTCCCACAAGTGACGGAGTCTGTAATTGGGGTAAGAAATGAGGTTTTTAGATTGTTACGGGACTGTTGGACATTACGTAACCCTCGTCCCTTTGACGACGTTACAACACGCTGTCTTATCAACGGCCATAACAGTTATGTTCCACAAGACCAAGGATGGGAAGTAGTCCTAGTAAAACCAGAATGCATGACTTGTTTCTGGACGTATGAATTACGTGTCTTTATTGCCTTTGCTGAACGACTTGTGTATTAGCTAGAATTATCTTCACAACTATCTTGTATCAAAGTTATTGTGTGCTATATTTCATGCCATATGTAAAATATGCGGTATTGTAAGTTTGTAAAATATTGTGTAAAAGTTTGAACGCGAAATATTATTATAATCAGTTTTTCATATAGAATTGTAGTAGTTGAATTGTATATTAGCTACTAAGTATGAACTTAATGGGTAGGTACTACCCGAATTTAAACTTATAAAACGCTAATATGAAGAAAAAGCTTTTATAAATGAGTTCATATTATGCTACGAGATACTATTGACTACTCATAATATTCTGTATGATTAACTTGTTTCATTTGACTATTTGAAGGAAATGGCACCGACTACTCGACAAACCTTGAATATGAGCTAAGAGGAATTTCGTGCCTTTCTTGCTTCAAACATAGCCGCAGTACAGGCTGCGCTACATACCAACAATAACCTTGGAGCTAGCAGTACAGGAAATCGTGTAGGATGCACCTACAAAGAATTCACTGCCTGCAAACCTTTAGAATTTGATGGAACCGAAGGACCGATCGGATTGAAATGGTGGACCGAGAAGGTCGAATTGGTGTTTGCCATAAGTAAGTGTACTGAAGAGGACAAAGTGAAATACGCTACGCATACCTTCAAAGGTTCTGTGTTAACATGGTGGAATACCTATCTAGAGCAAGTGGGACAAGATGATGCTTACGCACTACCGTGGTCAGCATTCAAGCACTTGATGAACGAGAAGTACCGTCCCAGAACCGAGGTCAATAAGCTCAAGACAGAACTTAGAGGGTTACGAACCGAAGGATTTGATATTACCACGTACGAAAGACGATTCACAGAATTGTGCCTATTGTGTCCGGGAGCGTTCGAAGATGAGGAAGAGAAGATCGACGCGTTTGTGAAAGGATTACCGGAAAGAATCCAAGAAGATATAAGTTCACACGAAGCCGCCTCCATACAACAAGCTTGTAGAATGGCTCACAAACTAGTGAACCAGATTGAAGAAAGAATTAAAGAACAGACTGCTGAAGAGGCCAATGTGAAGCAAGTCAAAAGAAAGTGGGAGGAAAGCGGTGATAAGAATCACCAATACAACAACAACAGCAATTACAACAATAATCGCAACAACTATCCCAACAATCGTAACATCAATCGCAACTACAACAAACGGCCCAACAACAACAACAAAAACAACAACAACAACAACAACAGCAGCAACTACAACAATCATCCCAACAACAATAATAACCGCAACAACAACAACAACAATCAGAAGCAGCTATGCCAAAGGTGTGAAAAGTATCACTCGGGGTTCTGCACCAAATTTTGCAACAAGTGTAAAAGAAATGGTCATAGCGCGGTGAAGTGTGAGGTCTATGGACCAGGGGTTAACAGAACGAAAGGAACAAATGGTGTCGGAACGAGTAATGGCGGAGCAAGTAGTGTCGAAGCAAGTTATGCCAATGTAGTTTGTTATAAATGTGGAAAACCGGGCCACATTATTAGAAATTGCTCGAACCAGGAGAACACGAATGGACAAGGCCGTGGAAGAGTTTTCAATATTAATGCGGCAGAGGCACAGGAAGACCCGGATCTTGTTACGGGTACGTTTCTTATTGACAATAAATCTGCTTACGTTTTATTTGATTTGGGTGCGGATAGAAGCTATATGAGTAGAGATTTTTGTGCTAAATTAAGTTGTCCATTGACGCCTTTGGATAGTAAATTTTTACTCGAATTAGCAAATGGTAAATTAATTTCAGCAGATAATATATGTCGGAATCGAGAAATTAAACTGGTTAGCGAAACATTTAAGATTGACTTGATACCAGTAGAGTTAGGGAGTTTTGATGTGATAATCGGTATGGACTGATTGAAAGAAGTGAAAGCAGAGATCGTTTGTTACAAAAATGCAATTCGCATTATACGAGGAAAAGGAAAATCCTTAATGAGGTACGGAGAAAAGGGCAACACGAAGCTACATCTTATTAGTAATTTTAAGGCACAAAAACTAATAAGAAAAGGTTGCTATGCTGTTCTAGCACACGTCGAGAAAGTACAAACTGAATAAAAGAGCATCAATGATGTTTCCGTCGCAAAAGAATTTCCCGATGTATTTCCGAAAGAATTACCAGGATTACCCCCACATCGATCCGTTGAATTTCAAATAGATCTTGTACAAGGAGCTGCACCAATAGCTCGTGCTCCTTACAGACTCGCACCCAGCAAGATGAAAGAACTGCAAAGCCAATTACAAGAACTTTTAGAGCATGGTTTCATTCGACCAAGCACATCACCGTGGGGAGCTCCTGTTTTGTTTGTCAAGAAGAAAGATGGTACATTCAGGTTATGTATCGACTACCGAGAGTTGAACAAACTTACCATCAAGAACCGCTACACACTACCAAGAATCTACGACTTATTTGATCAACTACAAGGCTCGTCTGTTTATTCAAAGATTGACTTACGTTCTGGGTATCATCAAATGCGGGTGAAAGAAGATGATATTCCAAAGACTGCTTTCAGAACACCTTACGGTCATTACGAGTTTATGGTCATGCCGTTTGGTTTAACTAATGCACCAGATGTGTTCATGGACCTTATGAACCGAGTGTGTGGACCATACCTTGACAAGTTTGTCATTGTTTTCATTGATGACATACTTATTTACTCAAAGAATGAACAAGAACACGGTGAACATTTGAGAAAGGTGTTAGAAGTATTGAGGAAGGAAGAATTGTACGCTAAGTTTTCAAAGTGTGCATTTTGGTTGGAAAAGTTCAATTCCTCGGTCACATAGTGAACAAAGAAGGTATTAAGGTGGATCCGGCAAAGATAGAAACTGTTGAAAAGTGGGAAACCCCGAAAACTCCGAAACACATACGCCAGTTTTTAGGACTAGCTGGTTACTACAGAAGGTTCATCCAAGACTTTTCCAGAATAGCAAAACCCTTGACTGCACTAACGCATAAAGGGAAGAAATTTGAATGGAAGGATGAACAAGAGAAAGCGTTCCAGTTATTGAAGAAAAAGCTAACTACGGCACCTATATTGTCATTGCCTGAAGGGAATGGTGATTTTGCGATTTATTGTGACGCATCAAAGCAAGGTCTCGGTTGTGTATTAATGCAACGAACGAAGGTGATTGCTTATGCGTCTAGACAATTGAAAATTCACGAACAAAATTATACGATGCATGATTTGGAATTAGGCGCAGTTGTTTTTGCATTAAAGACTTGGAGGCACTACTTATATGGGGTCAAAAGTATTATATATACCGACCACAAAAGTCTTCAACACATATTTAATCAGAAACAACTGAATATGAGGCAGCGTAGGTGGATATAATTGTTGAATGATTACGACTTTGAGATTCGTTACCACCCGGGGAAGGCAAATGTGGTAGCCGACGCCTTGAGCAGGAAGAACAGAGAACCCATTTGAGTAAAATCTAAGAATATAATGATTCACAATAACCTTACTACTCAAATAAAGGAGGCGCAACAAGGAGTTTTAAAAGAGGGAAATTTAAAGGATGAAATACCCAAAGGATCGGAGAAGCATCTTAATATTCGAGAAGACGGAACCCGGTATAGGGCTGAAAGGATTTGGGTACCAAAATTTGGAGATATGAGAGAAATGGTACTTAGAGAAGCTCATAAAACCAGATACTCAATACATCCTGGAACGGGGAAGATGTACAAGGATCTCAAGAAACATTTTTGGTGGCCGGGTATGAAATCCGATGTTGCTAAATACGTAGGAGAATGTTTGACGTGTTCTAAGGTCAATGTTGAACATCAGAAACCATCAGGTCTACTACAACAACCAGAAATCTCGAAATGGAAATGGGAAAACATTACCATGGATTTCATCACTAAATTGCCAAGGACTGCAAGTGGTTTTGATACTATTTGGGTAATAGTTGATCGTCTCACCAAATCAGCACACTTCCTGCCAATAAGAGAAGATGACAAGATGGAGAAGTTAGCACGACTGTATTTGAAGGAAGTCGTCTCCAGACATGGAATACCAATCTCTATTATCTCTGATAGGGATGGCAGATTTATTTCAAGATTCTGGCAGACATTACAGCAAGCATTAGGAACTCGTCTAGACATGAGTACTACCTATCATCTACAAACTGATGGGCAGAGCGAAAGGACGATACAAATGCTTGAAGACATGCTACGAGCATGTGTTATTGATTTCGGAAACAGTTGGGATCGACACCTACCGTTAGCAGAATTTTCCTACAACAACAGTTATCATTCTAGTATTGAGATGGCGCCGTTTGAGGCACTTTATAGTAGAAAGTGCAGATCTCCGATTTGTTGGAATGAAGTGGGGGATAGACAGATTACGGGTCCGGAGATAATACAAGAAACTACCGAGAAAATCATCCAAATTCAACAAAGATTGAAAACCGCCCAGAGTCGACAAAAGAGCTACGCGGACAGTAAAAGAAAAGATATAGAGTTTGAAATTGGAGAAATGGTCATGCTTAAGGTTTCACCTTGGAAAGGCGTTGTTCGATTTGGTAAACGGGGGAAATTAAATCCAAGGTACATTGGACCATTCAAGATTATAGATCGTGTCGGACCAGTAGCTTACCAACTGGAGCTACCTCAACAACTCGCGGCTGTACATAACACTTTCCACGTCTCAAATTTGAAGAAATATTTTGCTAAAGAAGATCTCACTATTCCGTTGGACGAAATCCAAATCAATGAAAAACTTCAATTCATTGAAGAACCCGTCGAAATAATGGATCGTGAGGTTAAGAGACTTAAACAAAACAAGATACCGATTGTTAAGGTTTGATGGAATGCTCGTAGAGGACCCGAGTTCACCTGGGAGCATGAAGATCAGATGAAGAAGAAATACCCGCATCTATTTCTAGAAGATTCCTCAACACTTTCAACAGCTTAAAATTTCGGAACGAAATTTATTTAACGGGTAGGTACTGTAGTGACCCAAACTTTTCCATGTTTATATATATTAAATGAAATTGATATTTACATGATTAAGTGTTTCCAACAAGTTAAGCAATCAAACTTATTAAGACTTGATTAATTGGAATAGGTTTCATATAGACAAATGACCACCCAAGTTAACCGGTGATTCACGAACGATAAAACTTGTAAAAACTATAGGATGACATATATATGATTATATATATAGTTAACATGATTTTATTATAAGTATGTATCTCATTAGGTATTTTAACAATGAGTTATATACATAAAAATGAGACTACTAAATTAAGAAACTCGAAAACGATATATATAACGATTATCGTTATAATGTCTTACTAGGTACATATGAATCATATTAAGATATTGATACACTTGGTTAATTATGTTAAATGATAATTAAATATATCATTAAGTGTATTAAACATGAACTACATATGTAAAAATAAGACTACTAACTTAATGATTTTGAAACGAGACATATATGTAACGATTATCGTTGTAACGACATTTAATGTATATAGATCATATTAAGAGATATTCATACATCATAATATCATGATAATATAATAATTTAAAATCTCATTTGATATTATAAACATTGGGTTAACAACATTTAACAAGATCGTTAACCTAAAGGTTTCAAAACAACATTTACATGTAACGACTAACGATGACTTAACGACTCAGATAAAATGTATATACATGTAGTGTTTTAATATGTATTCATACACTTTTGAAAGACTTCAAGACACTTATCAAAATACTTCTACTTAACAAAAATTCTTACAATTACATCCTCGTTCAGTTTCATCAACAAATCTACTCGTATGCACCCGTATTCGTACTCGTACAATACACAGCTTTTAGATGTATGTACTATTGGTATATACACTCCAATGATCAGCTTTTAGCAGTCCATGTGAGTCACCTAACACATGTGGGAAATATCATTTGGCAACTAGCATGAAATATCTCATAAAATTACAAAAATATGAGCAATCATTCATGACTTATTTACATGAAAACAAAATTACATATCCTTTATATCTAAATCATACACCAACGACCAAAAACACCTACAAACACTTTAATTCTTCAATTTTTTTTCATCTAATTGATCTCTCTCAAGTTCTATCTTCAAGTTCTAAGTGTTCTTCATAAATTCCAAAAGTTCTAGTTTCATAAAATCAAGAATACTTCCAAGATTGCAAGTTTACTTCCAAGTTTTCTAAATCCATTCCAAGTAATCATCCAAGATCAAGAAACCTTTGTTACTTACAGTATGTTATCTTTCTAATACAAGGTAATAATCATATTCAAACTTTAATTCAATTTCTATAACTATAACAATCTTATTTCGAGTGGAAATCTTACTTGAAATTGTTTTCGTGTCATGATTCTGCTTCAAGAACTTTCAAGCCATCCAAGGATCCTTTGAAGCTAGATCCATTTTTATCATTTTTAGTAGGTTTATCCAAGGAACTTGAGGTAGTAATGATGTTCATAACATCATTCGATTCATACATAAAAAGCTGTCTTATTCAACGTTATAACCTTGTAATCACTAGAACATAGTTTAGTTAATTCTAAACTTGTTCGCAAATAAAGTTAATCCTTCTAACTAGACTTTTAAAATCAACTAAACACATTTTATATATCTATATGATATGCTAACTTAATGATTTAAAACCCGGAAACACGATAAACACCATAAAACTGGATATACGCCGTCGTAGTAAAACCGGGGGCTGTTTTGGTTGGGATAATTAAAAGCTAAGAAGAACTTTGATTTAAAAGCTATACTTCTGGAAAAATGGTTTTTCTTATGAACATGAAACTATATCCAAAAATCATGGTTAAACTCAAAGTGAAAGTATGTTTTTCAAAATGGTCATCAAGATGTCGTTCTTTCGACGGAAATGACTACCTCTTTCAAAAACGACTTGTAACTTGTATTTCTGACTATAAACTTATACTTTTTCTATTTACATTCATAAATTTAAGTTCAATACGAAACCTTGGCCTCTGGAATCACTCAAAACGGATTAGAAACAAAGAAATGGCGAGTAAAACAAGATTGATAAAAACTACTCATTTTACATACGTGAAAGTTAGTAATAAATCTATTTCAACCATAATATAATCAACTTATATTGTATATTATATAATCTTGAGATACCATAGACATGTATACAATGTTTCGACCTATCATGTCGACCCATCTATATATATATTGCGGAACAACCATAGACACTCTATATGTGAATGTTGGAGTTAGCTATACAGGGTTGAGGTTGATTCCAAAATATATATATATAGTTTGAGTTGTGATCAATACTGAGATACGTATACACTGGGTCGTGGATTGATTCAAGATAATATTTATCGATTTATTTCTGTACATCTAACTGTGGACAACTAGTTGTAGGTTACTAACGAGGACATCTGACTTAATAAACTTAAAACATCAAAATGTATTAAAAGTATTATAAATATATTTTGAACATACTTTGATATATATGTATATATTGTTATAGGTTCGTGAATCAACCAGTGGCCAAGTCTTACTTCCCGACGAAGTAAAAATCTGTGAAAGTGAGTTATAGTCCCACTTTTAAAATCTAATATTTTTGGGATGAGAATACATGCAGGTTTTATAAATGATTTACAAAATAGACACAAGTACGTGAAACTACATTCTATGGTTGAATTATCGAAATCGAATATGCCCCTTTTTATTAAGTCTGGTAATGTAAGAATTAGGGAACAGACACCCTAATTGACGCGAATCCTAAAGATAGATCTATTGGGCCTAACAAACCCCATCCAAAGTACCGGATGCTTTAGTACTTCGAAATTTATATCATATCCGAAGGGTGTCCCGGAATGATGGGGATATTCTTATATATGCATCTTGTTAATGTCGGTTACCAGGTGTTCACCATATGAATAATTTTTATCTCTATGTATGGGATGTATATTGAAATATGAAATCTTGTGGTCTATTGTTATGATTTGATATATATAGGTTAAACCTATAACTCACCAACATTTTTTGTTGACGTTTTAAGCATGTTTATTCTCAGGTGATTATTAAGAGCTTCCGCTGTCGCATACTTAAATAAGGACAAGATTTGGAGTCCATGCTTGTATGATATTGTGTAAAAACTGCATTCAAGAAACTTATTTCGTTGTAACATATTTGTATTGTAAACCATTATGTAATAGTCGTGTGTAAACAGGATATTTTAGATTATCATTATTTGATAATCTACGTAAAGCTTTTTAAACCTTTATTGATGAAATAAAGGTTATGGTTTGTTTTAAAATGAATGCAGTCTTTGAAAAACGTCTCATATAGAGGTCAAAACCTCGCAACGAAATCAATTAATATGGAACGTTTTTAATCAATAAGAACGGGACATTTCAACGAGTGTATCTAATGTTCAAAATAAATGCACCACTGCTTTTATAGTGGGTGAGGTTGTCAACCTAATGGATCCGTCCATCTAAATTGTGCTTACACCGATGGTATTAAAAGTATTCAAGCTAGAGGCTTTGTGTACAAACTCAGTATGCATATTTGTAGTACTCATGTCAATACAAAAGCATTTAAAATGTAAATATAACGGCATGTATTCTCATCCCTGAAAACATGTAAAAAGCGGGACTGTAGACTCACCTTTAAATAAGCTCGGAATGAAAGACAAATGACTTGTACGGTTAGACCCGAGTATTGTAACCTAAGTATACGTATGTAGGTTGGTCAATATATGTATCTTAAATAAGTGTGGTTTCATAGTGTACGTTGTCTTATTGCTCGACTCGATGCGTTTCCAAGTAAAAGTCTATTATATCATGCAAGTCAAACAAAGTCAACCGAAGTCAAACCAAAAGTCAAACTTGGTCAATGTGGTCAACTAAAGTCAACATCAGTAGGTTCATGTCAAATATTGGTCAACATGTCAAACCTAATTCAAACAATACGTGTCAAACCTAAAACGTATTGTTTGAATTAGGTTTGACATGTTGACCAATATTTGACATGAACCTACTGATGTTGACTTTAGTTGACCACATTGACCAAGTTTGACTTTTGGTTTGACTTCGGTTAACTTTGTTTGACTTGCATGATATAATAGACTTTTACTTGGAAACGCATCGAGTCGAGCAATAAGACAACGTACACTATGAAACCACACTTATTTAAGATACATATATTGACCAACCTACATACGTATACTTAGGTTACAATACTCGGGTCTAACCGTACAAGTCATTTGTCTTTCATTCCGAGCTTATTCAAAGGTAAGTCTACAGTCCCGCTTTTTACATATTTTCAGGGATGAGAATACATGCTGTTATATTTACATTTTAAATGCTTTTGTATTGACATGAGTACTACAAATATGCATACTGAGTTTGTACACAAAGCCTCTAGCTTGAATACTTTTAATACCATCGGTGTAAGCACAATTTAGATGGACGGATCCGTTAGGTTGACAACCTCACCCACTATAAAAGCAGTGGTGCATTTATTTTGAACATTAGATACACTCGTTGAAATGTCCCGTTCATATTAATTATAAACGTTCCATATTAATTGATTTCGTCGCGAGGTTTTGACCTCTATATGAGACATTTTTCAAAGACTGCATTCATTTTTAAAACAAGCATAACCTTTATTTTATCGATAAAGGTTTAAAAAAATATTACGTAGATTATCAAATAATGATAATCTAAAATATACTGTTTACACACGACCATTACATAATGGTTTAGAATAAGAATATATTACATTAAAAATAAGTTTCTTGAATGCAGTTTTTACACAATATCATACAAGCATGGACTCCAAATCTTGTCCTTATTTTATTATGCAACAGCGAAAGCTCTTAATAATCACCTGAGAATAAACATGCTTAAAATGTCAACACTTTTAATACATTTTGATATTTTAAGTTTATTAAGTCAGCTTTCCTCGTTAGTAACCTACAACTAGTTGTCCATAGTTAAATGTACAGAAATAAATTGATATATATTATCTTGAATCAATCCACGATCCAGTGTATACACATCTCAGGCTAGATCACAACTCAAAGTATATATATTTTTGGAATCAACCTCAACCCTGTATAGTTAATTCCAACATTACTGCATATAGAGTGTCTATGGTTGTTTCAAATAATATATATAGATGGGTCGATATGATATGTCAAAACATTTGCATACGTGTCTATGGTATCCCAAGATTACATAATATATTAGAATACATGTATAATACAATATAAGTTAGCTAGGATATGATTTGTATAGAATTGTTACAATATTTCTTGTAGCTACAACAATCAAAAATATCCAATCTTGTTTTACCCATAACTTCTTCGTTTTAAATCCGTTTTGAGTGAATCAAATTGCTATGGTTTCATATTGAAATCTATTTTATGAATCTAAACAGAAAAAGTATAGGTTTATAGTCAGAAATATAAGTTACAAGTCATTTTTGTAAGAGGTAGTCATTTCAGTCGAAAGAACGACGTCTAGATGACCATTTTGGAAAACATACTTCCACTTTGAATTTAACCATGATTTTTGGATATAGTTTTATGTTCATAAGAAAAATCATTTTCCCAGAAGAACAATTTTTAAATCAAAGTTTATCATAGTTTTTAATTAACTAACCCAAAACAGCCCGCGGTGTTACTACGACGGCGTATATCCGGTTTTACGGTATTTTCGTGTTTTCTGGTTTTAAATCAATAAGTTAGAATATCATATAGATATAGAACATGTGTTTAGTTGATTTTAAAAGTCAAGTTAGAAGGATTAACTTTTGTTTGCGAACAAGTTTAGAATTAACTAAACTATGTTCTAGTGATTACATGTTCAAATCTTCGAATAAGATAGTCTTATATGTATGAATCGAATGATGTTATGAACATCATTACTACCTAAATATTAGTAGGTAAACCTACTGTAAGTGACAAGAAATGATCTAGCTTCAAAGGATCTTGGATGGCTTGAAAGTTCTTGAAGTCGAATCATGACACGAAAACAAGTTCAAGTAAGATTATCACTCGAATTAAGATAGTTATAGTTATAGGAATTGAATCAAAGTTTGTATATGAGTATTACATTGATTTAGAATGATATCTTACTGTAAACAACAAGGATTTCTTGAGGTTGGATGATCACTTTACAAGATTGGAAGTGAGCTAGTAAACTTGGAAGTATTCTTGATTTTTATGAAACTAGAACTTGTAGAATTTATGAAGAACACTTAGAACTTGAAGATGAAACTTGAGAGAGATCAATTAGATGAAGAAAATTTAAGAATGATAGTGTTTGTAGGTATTTTTGGTCATTGGTATATGGATTAGATATAAAGGATATGTAATTTTGTTTTCATGTAAATAAGTCATGAATGATTATTAATATTTTTGTAATTTTATGAGATATTTCATGCTAGTTTCCAAATGATGGTTCCTACATGTGTTAGGTGACTCACATGGGCTGCTAAAAGCTGATAATTGGAGTGTATAAACCAATAGTACATACATCTAAAAGCTGTGTATTGTACGAGTACGAATACGGGTGCATACGAGTAAAATTGTTGATGAAACTGAACGAGGATGTAATTGTAAGCATTTTTGTTAAGTAGAAGTATTTTGATAAGTGTCTTGAAGTCTTTCAAAAGTGTATGAATACATATTAAAACACTACATGTATATACATTTTAACTGAGTCGTTAAGTCATCGTTAGTCGTTACATGTAAATGTTGTTTTGAAGCCTTTAGGTTAACGATCCTGTTAAGTGTTGTTAACCCATTGTTTATTATATCAAATGAGATGTTAAATTATTACATTATCATGATATTATGATGTATTAATATATCTTAATATGATATATATAATTAGATGTCATTACAACGATAATCGTTACATATATGCTTCGTTTCGAAATCCTTAAGTTAGTAGTCTTGTTTTTACATATGTAGTTCATTGTTAATATACTTAATGATATGTTTACTTATCATAATACCATGTTAACTATATATATATATCCATATATATGACATTATATAGTTTTTACAAGTTTTAACGTTCGTGAATCACCGGTCAACTTGGGTGGTCAATTGTCTATATAAAACCTATTTCAATTAATCAAGTCTTAGCAAGTTTGATTGTTTAACATGTTGGAAACACTTAATAATATAAATATCAATTTCATTTAATATATATAAACATGGAAAAGTTTGGGTCACTACAGTACCTACCCGTTAAATAAATTTCGTCCCGAAATTTTAAGCAGTTGGAGGTGTTGACGTATCTTCTGGAAATAAGTGCGGGTATTTCTTTTTCATCTGATCTTCTCATTCCCAGGTGAACTCGGGTCCTCTACGAGCATTCCATCGAACCTTAACAATTGGTATCTTCTTTTTCTTAAGTCTTTTAACCTCACGATCCATTATTTCGACGGGTTCTTCGATGAATTGAAGTTTTTCGTTGATTTGGATTTCCTCTAACGGAATAGTGAGATCTTCTTTAGCAAAACATTTCTTCAAATTCGAGACGTGGAAAATGTTATGTACAGCTGCGAGTTGTTGAGGTAACTCAAGTCGGTAAGCTACTGGTCCGACACGATCAATAACCTTGAATGGTCCAATATACCTTGGATTTAATTTCCCTCTTTTACCAAATCGAACAACGCCTTTCCAAGGTGCAACTTTAAGCATGACCATTTCTCCAATTTTAAATTCTATATCTTTTCTTTTAATGTCAGCGCAGCTCTTTTGTCGACTTTGGGCGGTTTTCAACCGTTGTTGAATTTGGATGATCTTCTAGGTAGTTTCTTGTAATATCTCTGGACTCGTAATCTGTCTATCCCCCACTTCACTCCAACAAATCGGAGACCTGCACTTTCTACCATAAAGTGCTTCAAACTTCGCCATCTCAATGATTGAATGGTAGCTGTTGTTGTAAGAAAATTCTGCTAATGGTAGGTGTCGATCCCAACTATTTCCGAAATCAATAACACAGGCTCGTAGTATGTCTTCAAGCATTTATATCGTCCTTTCGCTCTGCCCATCAGTTTGTGGATGATAGGCAGTACTCATGTCTAGACGAGTTCCTAATGCTTGCTGTAATGTCTGCCAGAATCTTGAAATAAATCTGCCATCCCTATCAGAGATAATAGAGATTGGTATTCCATGTCTGGAGACGACTTCCTTTAAATACAGTCGTGCTAACTTCTCCATCTTGTCGGCTTCTCTTATTGGCAGGAAGTGTGCTGATTTGGTAAGACGATCAACTATTACCCAAATAGTATCAAAACCACTTGCAGTCCTTGGCTATTTAGTGATGAAATCCATCTTAATGTTTTCCCATTTCCATTCCGGGATTTCGGGTTGTTGAAGTAGACCTGATGGTTTCTGATGCTCCGATTTGACCTTAGAACACATCAAACATTCTCCTACGTATTTAGCAACATCGGCTTTCATACCCGGCCACCAAAAATGTTTCTTGAGATCCTTTTACATCTTCCCCGTTCCAGGATGTATTGAGTATCTGATTTTATGAGCTTCTCTAAATACCATTTCTCTCATATCTCCAAATTTTAGTACCCAAATCCTTTCAGCCCTATACCGGGTTCCGTCTTCCCGAATATTAAGATGCTTTTCCGATCCTTTGGGTATTTCATCCTTTAAATTTTCCTCTTTTAAAACTCCTTGTTGTGCCTCCTTTATTTGAGTAGTAAGGTTAGTATGAATCATTATATTCATAGCTTTTACTCGAATAGGTTCTCTGTCCTTTCTGCTCAAGGCGTCGGCTACCACATTTGCCTTTCCTGGGTGGTAACGAATCTCAAAGTCGTAATCATTCAGCAATTCAATCCACCTGCGCTGCCTCATGTTCAGTTATTTCTGATTAAATATGTGTTGAAGACTTTTGTAGTCAGTATATATAATACTTTTGACCCCATATAAGTAGTGCCTCCAAGTCTTTAATGCAAAAATAACCGCGCCTAATTCCAAATCATGCGTCGTATAATTCTGCTCATGAATATTCAATTGTCTATATGCATAAGCAATTACTTTTGTTCGTTGCATTAATACACAACCGAGACCTTGCTTTGAGGCGTCACAATATATCACAAAATCATCATTCCCTTCAGGTAATGACAATATAGGTGCAATAGTTAACTTTTTCTTTAACAATTGAAACGCTTTTTATTGTTCATCCTTCTATTCAAATTTCCTCCCTTTATGCGTTAATGCAGTCAAGGATTTTGCTATTTTAGAAAAATCTTGGATGAATCTCCTGTAATAACCAGCTAGCCCTAAAAATTGGCGTATGTGTTTCGGAGTTTTCGTGGTTTTCCACTTTTCAACGGTTTCAATCTTTGCTGGATCCACCTGAATACCTTCTTTATTCACTATATGACCGAGGAATTGAACTTCTTCTAACCAAAATGCACACTTTGAAAACTTAGCGTACAGTTTTTCTTTTCTTAACAACTCTAGCACTTTTCTCAAATGTTCTTCATGGTCTTGGTCATTCTTTGAGTAAATAAGTATGTCATCGATGAAAACAATGACAAACTTGTCAAGGTATGGTCCACACACTCGGTTCATGAGGTCCATGAACACAGCTGGTGCGTTAGTCAACCCAAACGGCATAACCATAAACTTGTAATGACCGTAACGCGTCCTAAAAGCAGTCTTTGGAATATTATCCTCCTTCACACGCATTTTATGATACCCAGAACATAAATCAATCTTCGAATAAACCGGCGAGTCTTATAGTTGATCAAATAAGTCGTCGATTATCGGTAGTGGGTAACGGTTCTTGATGGTAAGTTTGTTCAACTCTCGGTAGTTGATACACAACCTAAATATACCATCCTTCTTTTTGACAAACAAAATAGGAGCTCCCCATGGTGATGTGCTTGGTCGAATGAAACCACGCTCTAAAAGTTCCTGTAACTGACTTTTTAATTCTTTCATTTCGCTGGGTGCGAGTCTGTATGGAGCAAGAGCTATTGGTGCAGCTCTTGGTACAAGGTCTATTTGAAATTCAACGGATCGATGTGGGGGTAATCCCGGTAATTCTTTCGGAAATACATCAGGAAATTCTTTTACGATAGGAACATCACTGATGTTCTTTTCTTCAGGTTTAACTTCCTTGATGTGTGCTAGAATGACGTAACAACCTTTTCTTATTAGTTTCTGCGCCTTCAAACTACTAATAAGATTTAATTTCGCATTGTTCTTCTCTCCGTACACCATTAAAGGTTTTCCCTTTTCACGCATAATGCGAATCGCATTTTTGTAACAAACGACCTCTGCTCTCACCTTTCTCAACCAGTCCATACCAATTATTACATCAAAACTCCCTAACTCGACTGGTATTAAATCAATTTTAAACGTTTCATCCCCCAGTTTAATTTCTTTATCCCGACATATATTATCTGCTGAAATTAATTTACCATTTGCTAATTCGAGTAAAAATTTATTATCCAAAGGCGTCAATGGGCAACTTAATTTAGCATAAAATTCTCTACTCATATAGCTTCTATCCGGTCCCGAATCAAATAAAACATAAGCAGATTTATCGTCAATAAGAAACGTACCCGTAACAAGCTCCGGGTCTTCCTGTGCTTCTGTCGCATTAATATTGAAAACTCTTCCACGGCCCTGGCCATTAGTATTCCCCTGATTCGGGCAATTTCTAATAATGTGGCTAGGTTTTCCACATTTATACCAAACAGCGTTCGTATTACTTGCTCCGACACTATTCATTTCGGCATTACTTGTTCCAACATTATTTGTTCCTTTAGTTCTGTTAAACTTTGGTCCGTAGACCTCACACTTTTTTGCAACATGGCCAGTTCTTTTACACTTGGTGAAAAATGTCATGCAGAACCCATTCTGGTGGTACTCTTCACACCTTTGGCATTTTTGGTTTTTGTTACCGTTGTTGTTATTGAGGTTGTTGTTGGGATTGTTATTGTTGTTGGAACGGTTATTGTAGTTGTTGTTGTTGTTGGGACGTTTGTTATAGTTATTGTTGGGATTGCGGTTATTGTTGCGATTGTTGTTGTGGTTGTGGTTGTAATTGTTGTTGTTGTAGTATTGGTGTGACGATCTCTCCAAATCCATATAGATGAACACGTCATTCATCGATTTCATTGCGAGGTATTTGACCTCTATATGATACGTTTTGTAAACATTGCATTCTTTTGAAAAGGCACACCATAAATGAATATTTAAATCAAAGGTTTTCGACATCTGATGATTTCTACATATAGACAATCACCGTAAATAATAGTTTACAATAGTACTTCCGTTGACAATGCAGTCAAAATAAGATACATGGTGATGATTTGGTGAATGCAACGTTTCCTTAAAAAAATATGCCATGTAAGACTCCATGCACATAGCTTGTATAACATATAAGAAATCAGCGGAAGACTTCTAGGGAACCAGAGAATAAACATGCTAACAAGTGTCAACACAAAGGTTGGTGAGTTCATAGTTTTAATGTTTCGTATAATCTGTATATAAAGGTGGATCACAAGATTTCAGTTGTTTCATCCAGAACCGTTTATCAAAATATTCTACTAAATTGAGCACCCAGGTAACTAAACTTTAACGTATATATAATTTGTACCCTTTGTATAATCATCTTAATAATACACGCAAACCAATGTGTACACTTCTCAAATAGCATACATCCGTTAAAAGGCTAGAGCTCTAGCTCGGACGGGGATATCAAGCCCTATGGATCCATATACAACTACTCGCGCCCACCAGTTCTTATAACTGGCAGTTACTAGTTACCAAAGCTAAGGGATTTTCGGTTTAAACTCAGTGTAGAATTTAGTATGTACTTGTATCCATTGCGTTTAAAATAAATTGCATGCATTCTCAGCCCAAAAAATATAGATTGCAAAAGCAATTAAAAAGGGAGCAAATGAAACTCACCTTAGCAGTACATAAAGTTGTTCACCAAAACGTGACCGAAACAAACATCAAATAACCGTAGATCTCAACCTAGAGAACATATGTTGGTCAATAAATGTCTATCAAGGTAGGTCAGGTCATTGTGTATCACAATGCTAATGCTCGAGATCGACATACAATAGTTATCAAAAGTTATTTCAAAAAGTCAATTTTGACAATTGTTTAAGAAAACGAGACGTGCCTTATATTCGGATTCATTTACTCGGTTGGTAATATTCAAAAATCCATTTTATCAATCTTGTAAACAAATTGTTTAAATCTAAATTGCAGATTTAAAAGCAATTTCAATTAACGTCAATCATAATTTAGTTAACCATATCTTTTAATCCGTTCATCGAAACAATTCAGTGTCTAAATGAAAAGTTATTGATTTTTCACCAGCTTTTCAAAAACATGTATATCATATACTTTTTACCAGTAATATATGTATTTAATTCGTGATCTATTATAAACTGTTTAACAATGAAATTTAGTATACAAGCATGTATAAATATATATATACTCGAGCACTAGACATGTATACACTTTTAATTTATAAAAGATAAAATATAAATGCTTACGTATCAATATTGTGATTCAATATTTCAGAAAAGTACGTAGACGTAACGGAGATGATAAACACTAGGTTAAATATACCCCCGAACATTACCCATAACCTCCTTGGCAATAACCCATAATTTCCTTAGTTCTATCCCGCTCGAAAAACCATTTTGAAAGTGATACGCTCAAGGCCTCGTCGTAGTATTTTATGTATAATATTAATACTACTAATAATAATAAGATTAATAATAATATTAATCTTAATAATAATAATAATAATAATAATAATAATAATAATATAATAAATAATACGGAGGAATGATTTTAAAAGAAACTGGAAACCAGCTCGAGCTTTTATAGGATTCTGGCCTGCTACAGTACCCCGTGCGATCGCATGAGTTTTCAGTGTTTTTGCCATGCGATCGCATGGCCGCCTTATCCGTTTTTGTTTGCTAGTTCGTCGACATCAAATAGTGTTACTGTAGCAAATAGTGTTTACTGTAGCAAATAGCGTTTTACTGTAGCAAATTCGTTTTCATTGCAGCACTGTAGCAAAGTACGGTTTCACTGTAGCAAATAGCGTTTTACTGTAGCAAATAGTGTTTTACTATAGCAAAGTCATTTTTACTGTAGCAAATAGTTTTTTACTGTAGGAAAGTCGTTTTTACTTGTACATATATATATATATATATATATATATATATATATATATACATACATGCATACATACATATAATTGTTCATGAATCGTCGAGAGCAGTCAAATGTAATGAACAGTTCTAAAATTTTGAGATTCAACTTCATAGACTTTGCTTATCGTGTCGGAAACATTAAATCATTTAAAGATAAAGTTTAAATTTGGTCAAAAATTTTCGGGTTGTCACAGTACCTACCCGTTAAAGAAATTTCGTCCCGAAATTTCAGTGAGGTCGTCATGGCTGACAATAAAAATGTTTTCATGACAGATATGAGTTGATAAATAGAATTTTATCACCGTTGAATTATATGGATAAAACAATCCGATTTCTCGAAGCGTATGAGAGAAGTTATCGTAAAAGAGTGAAATGAAAGAATAGAGATTCGTCTTAACTTTTGACGTAGTTACTATTGATTTCCGAAATTTAAGGAATAGAAAATCTTCATAATCTAAATAAAATTTGATTCTTCAGAATTTAAGGAAATTAAGATTTCTTTTGATTAAATGCGTAATTTGCCTCGATTGCTCTGTTTGATATTTCGCTATAAATTGACCTCTTCCGTTTCATTATTTTCATCACTTTTACATCTTCTTCCTCATTTCCTATTTTTAAAAGATTGTAAAAATGCTTCATCCAGTTATGATTCTTGATATACTCCTAACTTTCATATATGTCATTCTTCTTTTTCATCTACCACCGGAGGAAGTTATTTTCTTCTACCATTACCTTGGGTTTATAGTGTTTTTCATTTTTCCGTGTCTTTATATTGCTATACGCATTGATATACACGGTTTGTAATTTCTGGGTGGTTATTGGGTTTTATATCTTTCCTTATATTTCGATGTCTCTGCTTCTGTCTTTCCATAATCATTGACATCTATAGTTAATACTCTCTCCAATTTACTGTGATTTATACTCCCATTGATATTTTGAAGCTTCATGCTTTTGTTTTATCTTCCCGACTTTAAATCAAGCGAATAATGGTCCAGAATTCGTAGGTATGAATTACGAAATGAACATAATTAATGTTCTAAAAAAAGAAACGGTAATAGCACAATCTGACTTATCAAATTACCAGAATACCTCGAAAAAGACCGAATCATTAAGAAAATATTTTCTTGATAGTTTAGAGGTTAAATAGAATGAAAGAGTTATGTAACATGGTTTATAATGAGGGTATGATCTGTGAACCTTTATCACGTTCTATTAGAAACTCAGCATGACTTACTGTAATATAATCATGTTGATCAAATGTCATTATATTATACTAACTCATGCTTCAGTTCCCAACACCGCTTCAAAAATATTCATATTTTAAACTCGAAGGTTTCAGAATTTAGAAACTAAAATAGTTTCGTTTATGATGTTACACAGATATCGCAAGGAGAAAATTGATTTCCGATAAGAATGATTATGGAATTATCTCCAGGAATATGAAGGATATTTATAATGAAAGATACGATGATATCTTAGAATTTCTAATATCAGAGGATGATGAAGAATATTGTCTGCAAGGGTTTAGATTCGGAAGCAAGGTATTCATTAATGGCTTCAGCAGATACTGAATAATTTGGATTCTTTGAAGGAAGGTTTAGTCTTTGTAATTTATCCACAGCCTCTTTCATATTTGCTCAATCCGTTTTCCAGTTCCAAACCTTCTCTTTTTCTGAGCTTTGCCAACACACTATTCTTTATCATCAAACTTTTGGCTGTTAAGGTCGTTTACAGTTTTTGCTGCTTCATCAGCATTCAAAGTTATCATAACCGAATCGTTGGTTATCAATCCGAGGTGTTTTCAAAAGTTTGAAGGGTTTGCATGAAGATTGTAATTGTCAAGATACATATGATGTTCTAGAATTTTGAACGATACAAAATTTTTTTTCTTCTGGGTTTATGAATAGAAGTGATGTTCCAGCACAGTTTTGAAGTCAAAGTATAGCATTTGAAAGATGTAAGAATCTAAGAGTGATGTTTTCTGTTAAATCTTGGCTTGGATTCTGATTTTTAAAAATCAGAATATGTAATTGAATTTGTATGGAAACGATTGTATATCGCTGTGAGCATAGTTAATAATTTTTGAATCAAAGTTGAAGAATGTACAGTATAACATATTAATTGTGAACTTATATATTTCCCGAGTATTACCTACCCATTAAAGATTTCACAATTAATACTTTGTACAAAAGAATTTTTTTTTACCGTCTTTATGAAAATATATGTATGTATATTTTCTTCAGATGTAATACAGATTTGATGAGTTAATATCATATTAAGCTCATTTGATTTTTGAATTGAATGAATAATCTCTAAAACATTAAGGATTACATAATCTTCGCGAAGTATTTCACTAAATAAATCAATACTTCATTATTTATTCTTATTCCTCGGTGAAGGATGTTGATGCTCGTGGAATTCTAATGAACTTCATAAGATATAAATGATGTTTTCTAGAAAGTTTCGAGTACATCGAAGATAAAAGTGAAAAATCAAACATGTAATTGATTAATACACTAAGTTCATTATGAAATGGAATTCATTGAGTTGAAACAGATATTTGTAGTTAACGATGGTTAAGTTGTGAACGAAGGATGTACATCATAGCATATTAGTAATATGAATTAACCGAGTAGTATCTACCCCTTAAAATTCACACGTAATAGCTTAGTACGAAAAGATTCATGATGGTTTTAAAATTTATATATATAAGATGTACATATAAATTCTTTAGATGAATTGAGTTATTACTTCATAACTCATTGATACAATATACTCGTTGTTGACTCGTAATGATGTCCACGGTGCTTTTTTGAACTGACGGAGCTTGTGATGTTAGAGGTGCTGCTGATTCTGACGATGTTGACAACACTGACTGTGCTGGTGAGGCTAAGGGTACTGTTGATGTCGGTGATGCTGCTGGTGCTTGTAACCTTTGCACCATATTCCCCAAAGCCACTACCCGAGCGCGAAGCTCGTTGACTTCTTCTACTACACCGGGATGATTGGCAGTTCGGACGAGCGGATGAATAAGATCCAGAATTTTAGAGAGACTTAACTACATAAATAGTCACTGTGGTTTGTCAAATATTGCAACTTTAGTCACTATAGTTTTTTTCTTGCATGTTTAGTCATTGTGGTTTCAAAAAATTGCAATTTTAGTCACTAGAGCTCACTGACGTTAATTTGCTCCGTTAAGTGTTAGTCACATGCCTAGCATGTGAGGGTATTTTGGACCTTTTAATTTTTATCCATGAACTTAATTCCTTTTGCTTTCATTTCTCCTCCCATCTAAGTAAATAAACCCTAATTTTTCCTTTTTCTTTCACCTCCTACCACCTCTCCTCCCAATACATAAACCCTAAGACCACCATGGCATAAATGAAGCTACAGATCAAACATGAGCAGCCATCACCACATGGAAAAATGATGAGTCCAAATGTTATTTCAGACCTAAACCACTATCGTCGCCTGAGTCCAAATGTTATTGTAGTTCCGGCGGCTGTAACCCATTAATCACCACCACCGGCGGTTGTGAAAACCATCTTGAGAAAGACAAAACTGCTGGAAAGGTCCCCTTTTTATCTTCATATTAATCTATTTATATAAATAAAAACTTTAATCAACATCATATCTAATTTACCTTATTATCGTCATGTTTTCTATTTTTTTCATGAAGTCAGCTTCAGCTTGAAGCTAACAAGAAAGCTATGAATCTGAGAGATCGGTGGTGGCGGCGGCTGGTAAGGAAGACAAAAAAAGTTAGATCTGAACTCGAAAAACATATATATTTGATTTCCAAATCCTCGGTTAACAACACCGCAGCTCCGGCGGACTTCGATAGTTGGAACCACCGCAGGTCCGTCAGAGTAATTACCGGATTCTGCTATTCTTTCTTGCAGGAGGTGATGCGTAATAGCGTCGACGTGGTGGTAGATATATAGATATGAATAACAATTTGCAATAGAATGAGTTTTTATTTGTGGCAAGGATTTACAGTGGATACGATCTGAATTTTTAATTTGTTAGAAATGGATTTTTGTTTCTTTGTTTGTAATGGAATGGATAAGAATGTGTTAAATGAATTTTTTTTATTTAATTTGATTTATGTTATTGTTTTGATTTAGCTTTATGTTATTCTTATGATATTAAAGGATTCAAGGATTTTAAAAGGGGTTTTGATGATGATGAAGTTTGAAACTGGAACGGTCCTGTATTAAATCGATGTGAAAGTGTTTGGTACATGTGAAATTGTAGTTTTAGGGTGTTTTATTATTAATTTGGGGAAGATGAAGGTTGGTAGTAAGATTAGAATATAAAAAGGGGATAAAAGAGATGATGGAGGTGGCACATGATCAGCACATGATGAAGATGAATTGATGAAATTACCCCTCATGGGAGCAGCACATGATCAATTCAAACGGACTAAACTAACGCCTGTCAGCATAAGTGACTAAAATTGTAATATTTTGAAACCACAGTGACCAAACTTGCAAAAAAAAAACCATAGTGACTAAACTTGCAATTTTTGACAAACCACAGTGACCAAAAGTGTAGTTAAGTCTTTTAGAGGGTATATGATCATGACGATATATTCTGGAGATGAGAGAGAAAATGGTACTACGAACAGGTTCGCCGGTAAGTGCCTCAGGTTCTACGCCAAGAGGGCAATGTGGTGGATGGAAGGGATCGCCTTCTTCTTGTCTCCAATAATTAAGTAGGCTACGAACCCCATCCCCAATTCATCCAGAATAGATGATGGCTAATTGGTTGATCCATTCCGATTACACTGTCTTCGGAATTCAGGTGAATATCCATATCGGAATAGCTGCCAGAGTTTAAGGAATTTGAACTAGATACGGGATCCATCTTGTATAATTAGGGAGATGATTTTTGATATGAATTAGATTATAGAATTTAGTTTGGTATTCTTCAATACATAATTTACATATGTATATATAATACCAAATTCCATAAATCACGGAGAAATTTTCGGAAGATGTCAGGAAAAGTTTACAGTAACAGATATGCTAGGATATGAATTTTGTCTATACACTATTCATGCAATCAATGCAGTAAAACGTGTCTAGACTAGGAATGATAAACAGGTAATTTCAGACAAGAAATGATAAGCAAAACTTTTGACATGCAGACACGGTCGAAGTCCAGACTTATTAATGCATCCTAACAACTATCAGTTAGACATACTCATGCAAGACCTAGTTCGCTAGGACCAATGCTCTGATACCAACTGTGACGATCGCTCCAAATCCATATAGACGAACACGTCATTCATCGATTTCATTGCGAGGTATTTGACCTCTATATGATACGTTTTGTAAACATTGCATTCTTTTGAAAAGGCACACCATAAATGAATATTTAAATCAAAGGTTTTCGACATTTGATGATTTCTACATATAGACAATCTCCGTAAATAATAGTTTACAATAGTACTTCCGTTGACAATGCAGTCAAAATAAGATACATGGCGATGATTTGGTGAATGCAACGTTTCCTTAAAAAAATATGCCATGTAAGACTCCATGCACATAGCTTGTATAACATATAAGCAATCAGCGGAAGACTTCTAGGGAACCTGAGAATAAACATGCTAACAAGTGTCAACACAAAGGTTGGTGAGTTCATAGTTTTAATGTTTCGTATAATCTGTATATGAAGGTGGATCACAAGATTTCAGTTGTTTCATCCAGAAACGTTTATCAAAATATTCTACGAAATTGAGCACCCTGGTAACTAAACTTTAACGTATATATAATTTGTACCTTTTGTATAATCATCTTAATAATACACGCAAACCAACGTGTACGCTTCTCAAATAGCATACATCCGTTAAAAGGCTAGTGCTCTAGCTCGGACGGGGATATCAAGCACTATGGATCCATATACTACTACTCGCGCCCACCAGTTCTTATAACTGGCAGTTACTAGTTACCAAAGCTAAGGGATTTTCGGTTTAAACTCAGTGTAGAATTTAGTAGGTACTTGTATCCATTGCGTTTAAAATAAATTGCATGTATTCTCAGCCCAAAAATATAGATTGCAAAAGCAATTAAAAAGGAAGCAAATGAAACTCACCTTAGCAGTATATAAAGTTGTTTACTAAAACGTGACCGAAACTCGAAATATCAAATAACCGTAGATCTCAACCTAGAGAACATATGTTGGTCAATAAATGTCTATCAAGGTAGGTCAGGTCATTGTGTATCACAATCCTAATGCTCGAGATCGACATACAATAGTTATCAAAAGTTATTTCAAAAAGTCAATTTTGACAATTGTTTAAGAAAACGAGACATGCCTTATATTAGGATTCATTTACTCGGTTGGTAATATTCAAAAATCCATTTTATCAATCTTGTAAACAAATTGTTTAAATCTAAATTGCAGATTCAAAAGCAATTTCAATTAACGTCAATCATAATTCAGTTGACCATATCTTTTAATCCGTTCATCGAAACTATTCAGTGTCTAAATGAAAAGTTATTGATTTTTCACCAGCTTTTCAAAAACATGTATATCATATACTTTTTACTAGTAATATATGTATTTAATTCGTGATCTATTATAAACTGTTTAACGATGAAATTTAGTATACAAGCATGTATAAATATATATACTCGAGCACTAGACATGTATACACTATTAATTTATAAAAGATAAAATATAAATGCTTACGTATCAATTTTGTGATTCAATATTTCAGAAAAGTACGTAGACGTAACGGAGATGATAAACACTAGGTTAAATATACCCCCGAACATTACCCATAACCTCCTTGGCAATAACCCATAATTTCCTTAGTTCTATCCCGCTCGAAAAATCATTTTGAAAGTGATACGCTCAAGGCCTCGTCGTAGTATTTTATGTATAATATTAATACTACTAATAATAATAAGATTAATAATAATATTAATCTTAATAATAATAATAATTATAATAATAATAATAATAATAATAATAATAATAATAATAATAATAATAATAATAATAATAATAATAATAATAATAATAATAATAATAATATAAATATAATAAATAATACGGAGGAATGATTTAAAAAGAAACTGGAAACCAGCTCGAGCTTTTATAGGATTCTGGCCTGCTACAGTACCCCGTGCGATCGCATGAGTTTTCAGTGTTTTTGCCATGCGATCGCATGGCCGCCTTATCCGTGTTTGTTTGCTAGTTCGTCGACATCAAATAGTGTACTGTAGCAAATAGTGTTTTACTGCAGCAAAGTCGTTTTCACTGTAGCACTGTAGCAAAGTACGGTTTCACTGTAGCAAATAGTGTTTTATTGTAGCAAATAGTGTTTTACTGTAGCAAAGTCATTTTTACTGTAGCAAATAGTGTTTTACTATAGGAAAGTCATTTTTACTTGTACATATATATATATATATATATATATATATATATATATATATATATATATATATATACACACACACATACATATAATTGTTCATGAATCGTCGAGAGCAGTCAAATGTAATGAACAGTTCTAAAATTTTGAGATTCAACTTCATAGACTTTGCTTATCGTGTCGGAAACGTTAAATCATTTAAAGATAAAGTTTAAATTTGGTCAAAAATTTCCGGGTTGTCACAATTGGTGACCCTTGTCACTGGTTTCTTCCCACTTTCTCTTGAGTTGTTTCGTGTTGGCTTCTTCGACCGCCTGCTCTTTAATTCTTCCCTCAATCTGATTTATGAGTTTATGAGCCATTCGACTTGCCTTTTGTATGGAAGCGGGCTCGTGTGAACTCACATCTTCTTGAATCCTTACAGGTAACCCTTTTACAAAAGCGTCGATCTTCTTTTCTTCATCTTCGAATGCTCCCGGACACAATAGGCACAACTCTGTGAATCGTCGTTCATATGTGGTAACGTCGAACCCTTGTGTTCGTAACTCTCTAAGTTCTGCCTTGAGTTTATTGACTTCGTTTCTAGGACGGTACTGCTAGTTCATCAATTGCTTGAATGCCGACCACGGTAGTGCGTAAGTAGCATTTTGTCCTTCCTGTTCAAGATAGGTGTTCCACCACATTAACGCAGTACCTGTGAAGGTATGCGTAGCGTACTTAACTTTGTCCTCTTCAGTACACTTACTTATAGCAAACACCCATTCGACTTTCTCGGTCCACCGTTTCAATCCAATTGGTCCTTCAGTTCCATCAAATTCCAAAGGTTTGCAGGCAGTGAATTCTTTGTAGGAGCATCCTACACAATTTCTTGCGCCGTTAGCTGCATTGCTAGATTCAGAGTTATTATTGGTATGTAGCGCAGCCTGTACTGTGGCTATGTTTGCAGCAAGAATGGTACGAAATTCCTCTTCGCTCATATTCATGGTGTGTCGAGTAGTCGGTGCCATTTCCTTTAAAATAGCCAACTGATTCGAGTTAATCATACAGAATATTAAGAGTAGTCAATAGTATTTCGTAGCATAATATGAACTCATTTATAAAAGCTTTTTCTTCATATTAGCGTTTTATAAGTTTAAATTCGGGTACTACATACCCGTTAAGTTCATACTTAGTAGCTAATATACGATTCAACTACTACAATTCCATATGAAAAACTGATTATAATAATATATCACATACAAATATTCTTCAAACTTACAACATCGCTATATTACATATAACATGGAATATAGTACACTTTGATATATGACAGTTTTGAAGATAAATCTAGTTAATACGCAAGTCGTTCAGCAAAGGAAATAAAGACACGTAATTCATAAGTCCAGAAACAAGTCATGCATTCAGGTTTTACTAAGACGACTTCCCATCCTTGGTCTTGTGGAAAATAACCGTTATGACCATTGGCTAGGCAGCATGTTGTAATGTCGTCAAAAGGACGAGGGTTTCGTAATGTCCAACAGCCCCGTAATAATCTAAAAACCTTGTTTCTCACCCCAACTACTGAATCCGTCACTTGTGGGAAGGTTTTATTTAAAAGTTGTAATCCGATATTCTTTTTCTCACTTTGGTAAGAAGTGAACATCACTAACCCGTAAGTATAACATGCTTCTTTATGTTGCATGTTAGAAGCTCTTTCTAACTCACGAAATCCTATGTTGGGATATGTTGAGTCAAAATAGGTTCTTAACCCGTAGCGTAAAATTGCATTTGGGTTCCCTGCATTTAATGCTTTAAAGAAAACATGGCGTAACTTACGGTCTCCCCAATGTGATATACCCCACCTATCAAAGGAAAGCCTTTTGTAAACTAAGTCATTTCTAAAAAGTCTTTCAAATGTTTGACAAGTTAATTTCGCCATAATTAAATGTGCTGATGAATTCTGACCGACTCTAGACAAGATTTCCTCAATCATATCCTCTGGTAGGTCTTCTAAAATATTCGGTTGTCTACCCTTAACGTCCATTTTGTTTTTATACTGTAAAATAGACAAGGATTAGATTCGTAAAAGATAATTAACAAACAATACAAGCAATTTTTACATAGAACATAAAAGTACAAGCACACTATAATACATATAATACACAACATGATTACAACCCTCTAATCTGAATCACTGGTTTCTTCTTCTTCGGACTTGGTTCATTTTCCTAATTTTCTAGGAATATATGGTGTTCCTCTAATACGAGCCGTCGTTTTCCATAATAGTTTAGAAAAACCTAGTGGTTTAGAGGTTGCCGGGTCATTGTTACATTTTAGGAAATACGGATGTTGCCGATACATATAAAGTTCATCGGGGTTGGAATAGGGTTTCTCTATTTTTATACCTTTTCCCTTATTATTTTCTTTCGCTTTATTAAATTGGGTCGAGGTAATTTCTATAACATCATCGGAATCCTCATCGGAATCCGATTCATCGAAAAATTGGTAATCTTCCCAATATTTTGCTTCCTCGGCGGAAACACCATTGACCATTATTAACTTTGGTCCGTTGGTTAAGGATTTTCTTTTATTTAATCGATTTACTATAGGTATCAATATTTCTTCCTCCGGAACCTCTTCTTCTTCCAGTTCCTCCTCTTCTGGTTCCTCCTCTTCCGGTTTCTCTTCTTCCTATTCCTCCTCTTCCGGTTCCTCTTCTTCCGATTCCTCCTCTTCCGGTTCCTCTTCTTCCGGTTCCTCTTCTGGAATTTATGAATCTTCCCAAAATATATTCGACTCTTCATTATTATTAGGTAAATCGATGGGATTTGTACTAGTGGCAGACATCTATCACACAATATCAAACACATAAAGAGGTTAATATATCACATAATATTTACATGTTTATAATATATAGTTTCCAACAAAAGTGTTAAGCAATCATTTTTAAAAAAAACACGGTCGAAGTCCAGACTCACTAATGTATCCTAACAAACTCGATAAGACACACTAATGTAAATTTCTAGTTCTCTAAGACCAACGCTCTGATACCAACTGAAATGTCCCATTCATATTGATTATAAACGTTCCATATTAATTGATTTCGTCGCGAGGTTTTGACCTCTATATGAGACGTTTTTCAAAGACTGCATTCATTTTTAAAACAAGCATAACCTTTATTTTATCGATAAAGGTTTAAAAAAACATTACGTAGATTATCAAATAATGATAATCTAAAATATACTGTTTACACACGACCATTACATAATGGTTTATAATAAGAATATATTACATCAAAAATAAGTTTCTTGAATGCAGTTTTTACACAATATCATACAAGCATGGACTCCAAATCTTGTCCTTATTTTATTATGCAATAGCGGAAGCTCTTAATAATCACCTGAGAATAAACATGCTTAAAACGTCAACAAAAATGTTGGTGAGTTATAGGTTTAACCTATATATTATCAAATCATAATAATAGACCACAAGATTTCATATTTCAATAAATCCCATACATAGAGATAAAAATCATTCATATGGTGAACACCTGGTACCGACATTAACTAGATGCATATAGAATATCCCCATCATTCCGTGACACCCATCGGACATGATAATTTTGAAGTACTAAAGCATTCCAAATTCCAGAATGGGGCTTGTTGGGCCCGATAGATCTATCTTTAGAATTCGCGTCAATTTGGGGGTCTGTTCCCAAATTCTTAGGCTACCAAGCTAAAAAGGGGCATATTCGGCTTCGATCATTCACCCATATAATGTAGTTTCATTTACTTGTGTCTATTTCGTAAAACATTTATAAAGTTGCATGTATTCTCATCCCAAAATATTAGATATTAAAAGTGGGACTATAACTCACTTTCACAGATTTTTTACTTCGTCGGGAAGTAAGACTTGGCCACTGGTCGATTCACGAACCTATAACAAATATGTACATATATATTAAAGTATTTTTAAAATATATTTACAACACTTTTAATACATTTTGATGTTTTAAGTTTATTAAGTCAGCTGTCCTCGTTAGTAACCTACAACTAGTTGTCTATAGTTAAATGTACAGAAATAAATTGATATATATTATCTTGAATCAATCCACAACCCAGTGTATACACGTCTCAGGCTAGATCACAACTCAAAGTATATATATTTTTGGAATCAACCTCAACCATGTATAGCTAACTCCAACATTACTGCATATAGAGTGTCTATGGTTGTTCCAAATAATATATATAGATGGATTGATATGATATGTCAAAACATTTACAAAATATTTTAGAATACATGTATAATACAATATAAGTTAGCTAGGATATGATTTGTATAGAATTGTTACAATATTTCCCGTAGCTACAACAATCAAAAATATCCATTCTTGTTTTACCCATAACTTCTTCATTTTAAATCCGTTTTGAGTGAATCAAATTGCTATGGTTTCATATTGAAATCTATTTTATGAATCTAAAAAGAAAAAGTATAGGTTTATAGTCAGAAATATAAGTTACAAGTCATGTTTGTAAGAGGTAGTCATTTCAGTCGAAAGAACGACGTCTAGATGACCATTTTGGAAAACATACTTCCACTTTGAGTTTAACCATGATTTTTAGATATATTTTCATGTTCATAAGAAAAATCATTTTCCCATAAGAAAAACTTTTAAATCAAAGTTTATCATAGTTTTTAATTAACTAACCCAAAACAGCCCGCGGTGTTACTACGACGGCGTATATCCGGTTTTACGGTGTTTTTCGTGTTTTCCGGTTTTAAATCACTAAATTAGCATATCATATAGATATAGAACATGTGTTTAGTTGATTTTAAAAATTCAAGTTAGAAGGATTAACTTTTGTTTGCGAACAAGTTTAGAATTAACTAAACTATGTTCTAGTGATTACATGTTCAAATCTTCGAATAAGATAGTTTTATATGTATGAATCTAATGATGTAATGAACATCATTAGTACCTCAATATTAGTAGGTAAACCTATTGGAAGTGACAAGAAATGATCTAGCTTCAAAGGATCTTGGATGGCTTGAAAGTTCTTGAAGTAGAATCATGACACGAAAACAAGTTCAAGTAAGATTATCACTCGAATTAAGATAGTTATAGTTATAGGAATTGAATCAAAGTATGTATATGAGTATTACCTTGATTTAGAATGATATCTTACTGTAAACAACAAAGATTTCTTAAGGTTGGATGATCACTTTAGAAGATTGGAAATGAGCTAGTAAACTTGGAAGTATTCTTGATTTTTATGAAACTAGAACTTGTAGAATTTATGAAGAACACTTAGAACTTGAAGATGGAACTTGAGAGAGATCAATTAGATGAAGAAAATTGAAGAATGAAAGTGTTTATAAGTTTTTTTGGTCGTTGGTATATGGATTAGATATAAAGGATATGTAATTTTATTTTCATGTAAATAAGTCATGAATGATTACTAATATTTTTGTAATTTTATGAGATATTTCATGCTAGTTTCCAAATGATGGTTCCTACATGTGTTAGGTGATTCACATGGGCTGCTAAGAGCTAATAATTGGAGTGTATATACCAATAGTACATACATCTAAAAGCTGTGTATTGTACGAGTACGAATACGGGTGCATACGAGTAGAATTGTTGATGAAACTGAACGAGGATGTAATTGTAAGCATTTTTGTTAAGTAGAAGTATTATGATAAGTGTCTTGAAGTCTTTCAAAAGTGTATGAATACATATTAAAACACTACATGTATATACATTTTAACTGAGTCGTTAAGTCATCGTTAGTCGTTACATGTAAATGTTGTTTTGAAGCCTTTAGGTTAACGATCCTGTTAAGTGTTGTTAACCCATTATTTATTATATCAAATGAGATGTTAAATTATTACATTATCATGATATTATGATGTATTAATATATCTTAATATGATATATATACAATTAAATGTCGTTACAACGATAATCGTTCCATATATGCCTCGTTTCGAAATCCTTAAGTTAGTAGTCTTGTTTTTACATATGTAGTTCATTATTAATATACTTAATGATATGTTTACTTATCATAATACCATGTTAACTATATATATATATCCATATATATGACATCATATAGTTTTTACAAGTTTTAACGTTCGTGAATCACCGGTCAACTTGGGTGGTCAATTGTCTATATAAAACCTATTTCAATTAATCAAGTCTTAACAAGTTTGATTGCTTAACATGTTGGAAACACTTAATCATATAAATATCAATTTCATTTAATATATATAAACATGGAAAAGTTTGGGTCACTACACCATTCCTTACTTTTGAAAATCACAACATTTCTTCGTCAACCGTTAGATCCATTGATGGATGCATCTTACGCTTAAACACTTCAAATTCAAAATTCTTAAAAACATCCTTTGAATCTTGACGATCACAATCAGCGTTTAATCATCTAAAAATAAAATTTCTTGAAACCATCTCGGATTGATAACCAACGATTCAAATATGGTTGCATTAAATGCAGAGGAAACATTGTAGAAGGTCTTAAGGGCCAAAAGTTTGATGATAAAGAATGGTATAAGCTCATATTTGGAACTGGAAAACGGATTGAGAAAACTATGAAGGAGGCTGTGGATAAATCACAAGGACTAAACCTATACTCGAGGAATCCAGATGATTCGATTTCTGATGGAAATTACAGAAGACATATAATCTCCTTACGCATTCTAAATCCTTATAGAAGAATTTTTCTCATTATCATTCGATCTTAGAAATTCTAAGATATCATCATATCTTTCGTTATAAATATCCTCTATATTTATGAAGATATCTTCATAACAATTCTTGTTCGCAATTAATTATCTCTTTGCGATATCTTTATCACATCATAAAGGAAACTGTTTTAGTTTCTATATTCTGTAAAATTCAAGTTTAAATTATAAATGTTTTGAAGAAGTGTTGGGAATTGAAGCATGAGTTAGTATAATATAATGACGTCAGGCCAACATGATTATATTATAGTAAGTCATGCTAAATTTTTAATGGAAGATGATGATTCATAGACTTTATAATCATCATTTGCCATGTTACATGACCCTTACATTCTATTTAACCTCTAAACATATCAAGAAGATATTTTTCTTGATGATTCGGTCTTTTCTAGATAGTCTGATAATTTGACAAATCAAATCGTGCTATTACCTTTCCTTTCTACTTTATATATTATGATCATTCGAAACTTCATACCTACGAATTCTGGACCATTACTTGCTTTATAAAAGTATGAAGCTCCGACATATAAGGGAAAATACAAAGCCCGATAACAACACTGAAATTACAAACCGTGTATATCAATGCGTATAGCAACATAAAGACATGGTAGAATTAAAAACACTATAACCCCAAGGGAATAGTAGAAGAAAACAAATTCCTCTGGTGGTAAATGAAAAAGAAGAATGACTGTATATATGGTCAATATAATAACAAGGATCAGAACTGGATTAAGCATTTTCTTAATCTTTTGGAAGTTTGAATTGAGGAAGAAAGTATAGAAGTGTTAAAGATAATGGAACGGAAAAAGCTAGATTATAGCGAAATTCCAGACACAATAATCGAGACAATTTACCGCATTTAATCAGAGAAAATCCCAATTTCCTTAATTACCGGAGAATCAAATCTTATAAAGATTTACGAAGATTTCTTTAAATCCCTTAAATTCCGAAAGTCAACTATGACTACGTCAAAAGTTAAGACAAAACTTTATTACCTCATTTCACTCTTTCGTGATAGCTTCACTCGTACTCTTCGAGTAATCGAATTATTTTATCTATATTATTCAAAGGTGATAAAACTCTATTTTTCAACTCATATTCATCATTAAAATATTCTTGTTATGAACAACGACGATCTCTATCTATACGAACTCCTCTCTGTTTTGTCCGCCCTAAAATTGTGGCATAAACGCTCAAACTTTTAAATGAGCTCAATACTATTCATAACACATTTCATGTGTTCAGTTTACTGAAATGCTTGTATAGTACCATCGTCTCTTTTGAGGATAACCCAGTCAAATGACACTCTTGCTAATCCTTTAGATAACCTCCGCATTAATGATAAAATGCACTTCATAGAAGAACCTATAGAAATTATGGTTCGTGATTTAAACGCTTGAAACAGAACAATATTCTATCCGTTGGAATTCACGAAAGGCCCCGAGCATACCTGGGAACGTGAAGACCAAATAAAACGGAAATATCCTCACCTGTTTACAAACAACGCCGATTGATGGCAACAACTAAATTTCGGGATGAAATTTCTTTTAACGGGTAGGTACTATGACAACCCGGAAATTTCTGACTAAATTTAAGCCTAACTTTTGTATGATTCCGAAGATTCACGAACAATTTTATGTGTGTGTGTGTGTATATATATATATATATATATATATATATATATATATATATATATTAAAAACATTACGTGTTATAATAATTTCTATTATTTAAACGATTTTAAAATAAACTTTAAAATATAATTGATTTTGAAAAATTAAATATTAAATAAATATTTCAAATATATATTTCGAAATGAATATATATATATATATATATATATATATATATATATATATATATATATATATATTTCAATGTAATAAATTAGTAAAAAGAAAATAATACTTATCATGTAGTAAATGTAATAGTAATAATAATAATAATAATGAGACTAAAAAGAATTCTAAACAAATACATCCTTATGTTGACTAAAAAAAAAAGGAAAGTATAAACTAGTACATCCTTATGTTGACTAAAAATAAAATTATAAACTAGTATACATATAGTCAATTTTGGTACATAAAGTATGTATTTTTATATTGAAATTTTAGGCTATAAATACTCATGAATGCAAGCATTAAACTTGCACCATTTCTCACACTTACAAAGTGTTTCTTTCTTTCTCACCATTATCATCTTTGTTCTTACACTTCATTATTAGTATTCTTAATCAAGAATCAAACCACTAAAGGTAGTTATAAGCCTACTGAATTATAACATATTATTATTTATACATAAAATACTACGACGAAGTCATGAGCGGGTCATTTCAAAACGGGTTTTATGAGCGGGATAGAGCTAAGGAAAGTATGGGTTATAGCTATGGAGGTTAGGGGTATTGTTCATGAGGTTAACCTAGCATTTGTAATGTCCGTTATATCTGCGTACTTTTTCCTGCAATATTGAGTCACAATATTGATACGTAAGTGATGTTTCCATTTTCAATTATTATTATTATTATTACTATCGTTATTATCACCAAGGTTATAATCAAGATAAAGTGCGCTATATATGAACCTCAACGCTACTTAAGGCCTAGGGTGATCCTTGGTACCATTATGGGACGCTTGTGGATCTCAAATGCAAAACATAGATTTTGGTCAAGAGATCCGGGGCCAACCGGTAACAACTGATCATTCAAGTGACTTGTATGATAGCAACGAGATTTGAGATTGTCGTACAACGTCTTGTTAAAGATTATAACCCGAACTTTCTATAATTGGAAAGTTAATAAAAGTGGAAAATTTCCATAGATAGTAACCTTTCCGAAAATGGAATTTCTTTCAGAAAACCATTATCATTGGTATAGTTACCATACTTATGTCTATTAGACAACATCTGATCGTACATTCTATCTCTAGGTTGAGATCCCGGTCACTTATTTCCATTCATTTCATTCCTTTCAAGGAATACTTCAACTGCTATTTAAAGTGAGTTTTCATAGTTCCCTTTTTATCTATATTTTTGGGCTGAGAATACATACGCTACTTTTATAACTGTTTTTATGAAATGAATACAAATACTAAAACTGATTTTTCGTGAGTTTTCATATGCTCCCTTTTACTCTTTACATTTTTGGGCTGAGAATACATGCGCTACTTTTATAACTATTTCTATGAAATGAATACAAATACTAAAACTGATTTTTCGTGAGTTTATAGATCCCTTTTACTCTTTACATTTTTGGGCTGAGAATACATGCACAACTTTTATAACTGTTTTACACGCTAGACACAAGTATCAACTTTAAACTACGCTATACCCGGCTATGTCCGACTAAGTCCCTAACCTACAAGTATAAACACAACTTGTCTTTGGGGCAAACTTTGAACAAATTTTGGATCTACGAGATCTACTAATTGGTCCCTGCGAGACCAAGCTTATGAATAACTTTTGGATCTGCGAGATCTACTAATTGGTCCCTGCGAGACCAAGCTTATGAATAAATTTTGGATCTGCGAGATCTACTAATTGGTCCCTGCGAGACCAAGCTTATGAATAACTTTTGGATCTGCGTGATCTACTAATTGGTCCATGTGAGACCAAGCTTATGAATAACTTTTAGATCTGCGTGATCTACTAATTGGTCCCTGCGAGACCAAGCTTATGAATAACTTTTGGATCTGCGTGATCTACTTTTTGGTCCCTGTGAGACCAACTTTATGAACAACTTTTAGATCAGCGTGAACTACTAATTGGTCCCTGTGAGACCAAGCTTATGAACAAAAATCTTGTGGTCTAACACTATTATTGAAAATATTATTTATAACAAACATGTGAACTCACTAAACCTAGTGTTGACTTTTTAAGCATGTTTATTCTCAGGTACTTAAATATTGCTTCCACTGTATATCAGCTGCTTTGATGATGATTGCTTGCCATGCTTGGTGTCATGCATTTCATATCATATCAATTAAAGACATTCAATGCATTGTTCATTAAATACAATATAATCTATTTATCTTCCGCTGCAAAACTCAATAAAACGTCTCATATAGAGTCGTTCTCATTTATACAACTATAATTAGATATAATTAGTGACGTTATTCTTCCAGGTCCTATCTGAAGGACATCACAATACTTGTTAGACGGAATGTTTGGGAATAATGTGTTTTTGATATGGATCATTATACGTATCATCAATTTCCGTAATCACAAAGTCAACCGGGAACACCAAGGTGTCAATGCTAACCAAGATGTCCCCAACTATACCAATGGCGGTGTCATACGAATGGTTGGCCAATCTAATTCTAATTCTGGTCGGTTTAAGAGGTTCAAGGTCAAGTCTTTCATAAAATGAGTGAGGCATAAGTTTAATGCTTGCACCCAAATCGGCATATGCATTAAACACTTCCGAATCACTAAACTTGCATGGGAAAACAAATTTTCCCAGATCTCCTAACTTTTTAGGGACCCTTAGCTTTGATTCTATAATCTTATTACATTCCTCTTCAATGAAGAAGGATGTCTCATCTTGATATTTACCCCTTTGAGAGATTAACTCCTTGATGAAGCGACCATAATTCGGCATCCCTTTAAAAACATCGGTGATTTGAATGTTGACCGTCACATTTTCATCATATCTTGGAAGATCTGCCAACTTGTCCTTCCTTAAAGTTTTTGGATACGGAACCGCTTGCTTAGCCTTCAAAGGCTCATAACCCTTTTCTTTCCCCTTGTCATCATTACCCTTAACCCCGGTTGATTCGAATTTTTCTTTACCCTTGCCCGTACTAACCCCTATCTCCTTCTTGATAAAGCATGGAAGTGGTTCTTAGGTGATAAAGTTTTGTGGTTCGGGATTGTCATTTCCCTCATTCAAGGTTAAACCGCTTCGGGTGGTTATGGCATTGACATTTTCATTTTGGTTTTGGTTTTGGTTTTGGTTGGTGTTGAAGCTCTCAATGGGAATGGTTCTTGTGTTGTTATTTTTTTGATTTTGATTTTGGTTGTTTCAGTTATTGCTGTAATTGTTGTTGGGATTGACTTGTGTATTTGATGGTAAAGTTCCTTGAGGTCTCTCAGCGACTTGGTTTGACAATCTTCCTACGGTACTTTCTACGTTTTGCAAAGACGCTTGTTGATGTCTTAATTGTTGCTTTAAAAACTTATTCTCTTTCAACAAAAACACCTCGGTTGTCTCCGCCTTCTTGATATAATTTTGCATAATCTCCTCTAACTTTCTTGACGGTTGAGGTGGTTGAGTGTTTTGTTGGTTTTGGTTAAAGTTGGAAGTATTGGCTTTTTGTTGGTATTGTTGAGGTTGGTTTTGATTGTAACCTTGGTTCTTTGGGTATTGGTTATAACCTTGGTTTTGTTGATATCCTTGGTTGTAGTATTGGTCACTTTGGTTGTTGTAAGATTGGTTGTTGTAAGATTATTGGTTTTGTGGTTGGTAATTATTACTCCAGTTTTAGTTGTAGCTTTGGTTTCGGTTTTGGTTTTGGAATCCGGGTGATGGGTTATTTTGGGTGTTGAAAGAAACTTGTCTTTTGTTTTGGTTGAAGTAACTTTGTATATTTTGGTATGAGTTGTTGTTATGGTTTGATGAACCATCTCTTTGATAGTTTTGGTTACCCACATAGTTAACATGATCATCCGAGTTCATCGAGATATCGTCCAAATCGAGTTGATTGCATTCATTGATTTATGAACAATTCTTTGTAAGGTGAGGTCCATCACACCGCTCACATCCGACTTGCATAGTAACGATGGATTGTTGCCATAAGATTGAAATTGATTATTTAAACTCGCAAGTGTAACTTGATCGTTGTAACTTTCCACTTGAGCTATATTCTTTCTTAGAATATCCCTAGGTGAGGGATTCCAATCATAGGTATGGATTGAAAAATCTTCTAATAGCTTCTCAGCGTTGTTTGGTGACTTGTACATGAACACACCTCCCGTGGAGGAATCAAGAATTTTCCTTGTCTTATCATTTGTACCCCGATAAAAAGTGTTGATATACTCTCTCTTTGATAAACCATGTGGTGGACATGCCCTTAACATCTTTTTGAAACGAAGCCAAGCATCATATAATGATTCATCACCCCTTTGAGCAAAAGCATTAATCTCCATTTTAAGTCTTTTCGCCTTTGATGGTGGAAAGAAATGATTGAGGAAAGTATCACTCAAATCTTGAAATGTTCGAATGGTGTCGGAAGGTAGATTTCGTAACTAAACCTTTGCATCACCTTGAGAAGAAAAGGGGAATGCACTTAACTTGTATGCATCCTCATTAACATCCTTATGCTTGTAAAGATCACAAATATCATTGAATAATTGAAGATGCTCAAAAGGATTCTCTTGCATTAAATCGTGAAATTGGACATCCTTTGACATTGTAAAGAAGTTTTCTTCGAATTTCCAATTTTCGGCCCCGATGAGCGGTTTAGTAATAGCTGGCCGCACCACCGTAGGTGCAATCAACCATGCATTCCACATAGGCGTATCGTTTGGATCTACATTTGGTTCTTGATTTACGGGTAGTGGAATATTGGGAATACCCCCACCAAATGGATTATCTTCGGGTTGTGGATTACCACCGTCCATTTCATCAATACAAAAAGGTAACACGTCAAAGTTTTTCTTTAAAACCCTTTCTTCCCATCTCTTATAAACCCCGTTGACTTGTCTCTCCAGATCGGAATACAGATGTTCAAACTCTTGATCCTTTTGAGATCTCCTTTTCATACACCGTGGTACCTACCTTTGATCATAATCACAAACAAAGCACTGGTTTTTCCAAACATAATAATATATATAAACAAGAAAAGTAACTTTTGTAAGGATAAATCCTTACAAAAGAATGTTCAAACACTTAATGAAAACTAATATTTATCCTAAGGTTTGTTTGGTTGGGGGTTTTGTTTCGAAAACGTTTTGATTAATAACTAAGACTTGCAACAAATAGCAAATAACTAAATATCAAAATGTAAATCAATTAACTAAGTAGTGTTCACTTATCTAATCTACCCTTATGCTTGGATTGTCCTGTTTTACCCAAATTCCTATCACATTCGTTGTTGAACTATTTGATGTTTTATGTCACTGCTAAATCTTAATCTAATCACACTATGCAAACTCATATAAACATTGTATTATAAGATCAAGTTCAATCAGGAGTAGTTGTTGAGATTATGCTTGGATTAAAATGTAACACCCCGTCAAAAATCCCCTTAACGGAATGTTAACTCTGGTCCTAGTGCTTGGCTTGACTTCTATGTAACAGTAATATTCTATAGCGGAAACAATTAATACCTGAGAATAAAACATGTAAAACGGATCAACAATAATGTTAAGTGAATCTACAGGTTTTAGGTAAACAATACAGTATGTTTAAGAAATAACATTTCGAAAATATTTATTAGTGGAAGACCACCAAGGTTCAATGTTAAAGTTTTTAGGCAACACCGTTTCTCGTTCCAAAAGTTTGTTGACACTACTATGTCAAGTTTGTAACATCCCGTTTTTCACGTACGTATCGAAAGGTACCTACTTAATCATTTGTACGTTTATAACTCGTTAGCTTATGCATAAATGTATGAATATATATATATATATATATATATATATATATATATATATATATATATATATATATATATATATATATGTATATATATATATATATATATATATGTATATATATATACATATATGTGCACTTGATAATGTGTGCATGTATAAGTTTAATCATGGGTTTGGTTAGCGTTAAGTCTTGTGAGACTCTTGTGGAAGGCTAGGTGAACATAGGAAGCGGGTTTGGATTGTGCAATGTAAATAAATCGAAAAGTGTATAAGTTGGCCGAGCTGTCCAGTTCTAGCCTTAGGCCGCGTCGCGAAAATTGGGTCCGCGCCGCGGCATAACAAGCAAATTGGGATCAGAAGTTGGCTTAAGAAGGGTATATTTTCCCTTTATGTGTCGCGCCGCGATGATTAATGTCGCGCCGCGATAGTTCTGCAGTTCTGATTCCTGTTTTAGCTTAAGTTAAATGACTTTGAGGGATAAAATGGTAATTTGACATGTAAATCTGATGGGATCATTAACTCTCCACCACACATCCATTTATTTCATTTTTATTTTCATTTTCTTTCCTATTTCTATCCCAAAACACAAAACCCACCTAGCTTGATCTTGAGATTTGAAGTTGGAGATTTGTGAATCAAACCTAGGAGCGAGATTTAAAGTTGTTCTCATTGTCTCTAGCTACGCGTTGATAGTCTCGGTAAGTTCTAACTATAAGTTTGAGTTTTTATTGGTTAATGACTAGGGTTTTGGGTACTAGTGATTTGTATGACCCATTTGAGGGTAAAATGGGTGAGTTTGGGTTATGTTGTTGTAATTAAACCCTAATAGCCATAATCTAGGGTTTTGGCCTTGTGATTTGAGGTTGTAAGTGTCAATTGGTGTTGTTAGTCACTAATGCACTTTAAGATTTATGAAAGAAGGGATAATGGGTAAGTTTGACTTGATTGTGAGTTTAAGTGAGTTAAAATGGGTCAAAATATACTAGTTGACCTAATGGGATGAAATGGGTATGGATTACCCTAAGTTTTGTGTTAATTGAAGATTAATAGACTTTAATTCACTAGTATTAGTGATTAAAGTCGAGTCTTGGCCATTTATGGGCGGTTGTGAGTAGTGGAGTCATTTAATGCAAATTGGGACATTAAATGCTCAAGTGGGAGTATTGTGGTTAATCCCACTAGTTGTTAAATTGAATGCGCACTTAATGATTTAGGTACATTGCGTTGAAACTCGGAAGTGCTAAATCATCATCCTTGTGACAAAGTGAGTGGAATAATTATGCGTTCATGTATATGGCGTGTTTATTTCTGAATGTTATGGTATGAACCACGTGCCGGTAGTGCCATAACATGTGTGGGATAAGATGTGAACCACGAGCCGGTAGCATCGAGTGTGAACCACGAGCCGGTAGCACTATAAACTAAGATGTGAACCACGAGCCGGTAGCATCGAGTGTGAACCACGAGCCGGTAGCACTATAAACTAAGATGTAAACCATGAGCCGGTAGCATCGAGTGTGAACCACGAGCCGGTAGCACTATAAACGAGTATGACTCAAATGCGTATGGTGTGAACCACGAGCCGGTAGCACATAGCGTTATTGGTTAACCATATTGAGATTGTTGTTGTTTAGCATATAAAATATATTGAGTTGAGTATATGCTAATGAAGTGGTGTGATAATTTATGACTTGTTAGTGTTACGGGTATGTCGACATGCTATTTGAGTTACAAGTTCGTATGAGGTATTTGGTTTTGTGATTGCAAATGGATAGGTTATATATATGTATGTATAATTGTTGCACTCACTAAGCATTGCTTACCCTCTCATTGTTTACCATTTTATAGGTTCCGGCTTGGACAAGGGTAAGGGCATACAGTTGGATTAGTTGTCTCCCGTTTGTGTTGACAGGGAATGCTTTTGGGATAGCTTTTGAAGTGGCCGAACGTTTTGGGTAGTTTAGCCCCAAACCATGCTCGAGTGTCATCTGGATTATAAACTATCATTTGTTGTTGGTCAAACTAGTATCACATTTGTTAATGGCCTTTGTGCCTTTTTGTAGACATTAAACTCGTAGTGTGTTTTGACGAATCGTGTGGAGTGGGTTACATGTTTAATTGGCGCGTAAATGTGTATTATTTTTTAAAAAAAAAATTTATCGTACGGAGTACGGGTTGGGTTGTTTCAAGTGGTATCAGAGCATGGTCTAAGGGATTTAGACGACTTGAGATAGGTGCCTAGACTTGGACTTTATTGTGTGAGCGCTTTATGCAGGACTTGTAGGACTTTAGGTCTAATCGGGAATTGTTAGTGCCCTGGTTTATATTAACTAACCTTGTGCTAATTGTTTTGTATTGTGTTTAGCAATCATCAAGCAAGACGGACGTTGTACTAGTGAGTTAATGCAACTTGCTTGCGTAACAACGATTAGCTACCGTTGTTACGAGTGCAAATCGTGTCAAACCAGTAATGCACGACGATTGTTGAGCAAGATGGGGTAGTGTGGTGTACATGTATATACTTACGTGTTATGTCTTTCATTACATGGTTTAACCTACTTCGTTTTATAGAATAAAGACGAGAAACGGACCCGATCATGATAACGGAAGTACAAGCGAGGACGTCGAGTTTTCGGCTAAGGTTGAGGCTGTCTTTAAAAAGTTAAAAGCAGATTTTCTTACGGACGTCCGAAAGGTCTTCCAAGATTCGGTCTATGGGCAAGTGACCGATTTGATAAATGAACGAATGAAGGCCACTATCGAAGAGGCCCTTGATGCTAGAAACATTTATCCTCGCGGTGAAGGAGGTGAAGGAAGGCGGGACTTCCACTACAAGAATTACAAGGATACTCAACCTCCGATGTTTAATGGGGTGAGGGATCAATTGAAAAGCACTTGTTGGATTTCCGTTATCGAGGGAACGTTCCGTACCACGGAGTGTCCTCCCGAGAAGAAGACGAGATATGGGTCTAGCATGTTACGTGAAGAAGGCAAGTTGTGGTGGGACGATAAAATCAATTTATATGGTGAAGAGCAATGTATGAGCTTGACATGGGAGGAGTTTAAGAAGGAATTCTTTCAAGAATAACGAACTTCTTCCGACCTTGATAGAATCCGGGACGAGTTGCATCATTTGCAACAAGGTTCGATGGACTTGGTTACTCTCAAGTCTACCTTTTTGGCAAAGACTCGTTTTTGCTCGGAATATATTGGTGACGACCACAAGCTAATGAAAGATTTCTACCGTACCTTGAACGATGAGTTAAAGGGTAAGATTAGTCAGGGAATGGCTAAGACTTTTGAAGAGCAATTCGAGTTGGCTCAGGGTTTTGAGCCGGAGGTTCCAAGGAAGAGTGATTTCACTTTTTCTAAAAGAAAGTTTGAAGATTCGAGTCATTCGAACTTTTCCAATAAAAAGAACAAGAAAGGCTTCGAAAACGTTAATAGTGTGAAGAAGGGTGCTTCCGGGGGTTTCGGGCCCACGTGTTATAATTGTAATCAAAGAGGACACATGGCACGTGATTGCACCAAGGCGTCAACCAAAGTCACTTGCTTTAATTGTGGTAAAGAGGAGCACAAGAGCCAGGAATGCCCCGATTTGAATAATGATAACGTTAAGCGGTTGGAGAAAGCGGCGGGCACGGCTAGGGGTCGAAACTATTTGATGACTAACGACGAAGCCAAGCAATCCAACGAAGTTGTCTCAGGTACTTTTATGTTTAACTCTAATCCGGCAAGGATTTTATTTGATACCGGTGCAAATTTGTCGTTTGTGTCTCCAAAATTTGTGCCTAAACTTAATAGACCGTTAGCTAAGTTAAGTCGTCCGGTAGAAGTTGAAATAGCGGACGGCAAGACGGTGCTAGTGGTCGATGTGTGCAAACATTGTGATGTTGTGTTTGGTGCCGAAAACTTTAAGATAGATCTCATTCCGATGACCTTGGGCCACTTTGATATCGTTGTTGGTATGGATTGGCTCGATCGAAATAGAGCCGATATTGCATGCCATGAAAAGTTTATCCGCGTGAAGACCCCAAGTGGGGGAGAGCTAGTTATTCACGGCGATAAGCGAAGAAGACTTGTGCCGATATGTTCTTTCGCACGGGCACGTCGTTTTCTTGTTAGTGGTGGCCTGGCTTTTCTTGCCCATGTTGTTGATACTCGTGACGAGCCACCACCCATTCGTGAAATTCTGGTGGTTAGTGAATTCGAAGACGTTTTTCCGGATGAGTTACCGGGTGTTCCGGCGGAAAGACAAGTTGAATTTCTCATTGAGTTGGTTCCAGGAGCTACTCCCATTGCTAAAACTCCTTATCATTTAGCACTAACGGAAATGTAAGAGTTGTTAAATCAAACCCAAGAGTTGCTTGAGAAGGGTTTTATTCGACCGAGTGCTTCGCCGTGGGGCGCTCCGGTTTTATTCGTGAAAAAGAAGGATGGTAGTATGCGGATGTGCATCGATTACCGGGAGTTGAATAAAGTGACGATCAAGAATCGTTACCCGTTGCCTCGGATTGACGATTTGTTTGGCCAACTCCAAGGTGCGACGTATTTCTCTAAGATCGACCTACGGTCCGGCTATCACCAAATGCGGGTCCGTGAGGAAGATATCAAGAAAACGGCTTTTCGAACACGTTATGGGTATTTTGAGTTTGTAGTTATGAACCGGGTGTGCCAACCCATGTTGGACAAGTCAGTGATTGTGTTCATTGACGACATACTAGTCTACTCGAAAAGTATGAACGAGCATGAACGTCATTTGCGTGAAGTATTGAAGACGTTACGAAAGGAGAAGTTGTATGCTAAGTTCTCCAAATGTGAATTTTGGCTAAGGGAGGTTCAATTCCTTGGCCACATTGTGAACAAGGACGGTATCCAAGTGGATCCGGGGAAGATAGAGACGGTGAAGAGTTGGAGACAACCGACTACGCCTACGGAAGTCCAAAGTTTTCTCGGATTGGCCGGTTATTATCGTCGGTTTATCCAAGACTTTTCTAAGATCGCTTCTTCATTGACAAAATTGACAAGGAAGAACGTGAGGTTTGTTTGGGAGAACGAGCAAGAAATTGCTTTTCAAGTGTTAAAGGAGACGTTGTGTCAAGCTCCGGTGTTAGTTTTGCTGGAAGGGGTGGAAGACATGACTGTTTATTATGATGCTTCGTTAAATGGACTCGGGTGTGTTCTAATGCAAGGAGGTAAAGTCATAGCTTATGCCTCTCAACAATTAAAGGAACACGAGACGAGATATCTGACTCATGATCTTGAGTTGGCGGCGGTTGTGCATGCGTTGAAAATTTGGCGCCATTACTTGTATGGTGTCAAGTGTACGATTTATTCGGATCATAAGAGTTTGAAACATCTCTTTAATCAACGAGATTTGAATTATCGTCAATGTAGGTGGATGGATGTGGTAAAAGACTATGATTGTGAGATACTTTATCATCTGGGTAAGGCGAATGTGGTCGCGGATGCGTTAAGTTGAAAGAGTCATCACCCGGCGTTACGATTGGGATTGTTACGTATGATTATTACTAACGATTTTCTTAAAAACTCGGAGTGATTCAAATAGAGGCTTACGTTCACAACAAGCATGCGAAGCGAATTGTGGGACAATTAGAGTTCATTACTATGGGCTCGCGGGGTTTGTTGTCTTTTCAAGGAAGAGTGTGGGTGCCTAAGATAGGTGATTACCGACAAGTGCTACTCGATGAAGCACATAAGTCAAAGTATTCCATTCATCCGGGCGCGACGAAAATATATCTTGATTTAAGGAAGGATTATTGGTGGCCGGGCATGAAACGTGATGTTGTGAAGTATGTTGAGCAATGCGTCACGTGTTTGCAAGTTAAAGCCAAGCACCAAAAGCCGTATGGTAAGTTACAACCGTTAGAAATCCCAAAATGGAAATGGGAGCACATTACCATGGATTTCATCACAAAGTTACCTAAAACGGCAAGAACCCAGTATGATTCGATTTGGGTTATAGTTGATCGACTGACGAAGAGTGCTTTGTTTCTTCCCATTCGGGAAGCGATATCATCGGAGACCTTGGCTAAGTTGTTTGTCAAGGAAGTCATCTCTCGACACGGTGTTCCTATATCGATTATTTCGGATCGAGATACTCATTTTACATCTCGATTTTGGGAAAAGTTTCATGAGAATATGGGTACACAATTGAAATTGAGCACGGCGTATCATCCTCAAACAGACGGTCAAACCGAACGTACGAATCAAACTTTGGAAGATATGTTACGTGCGTGCATTATTGATTTTGGTGGTAGTTGGGACGAGCACTTACCTTTGGTGGAATTCTCGTACAATAATAGTTATCATTCTAGTATTGGAATGCCACCTTATGAGATGCTTTATGGGCGTAGATGTCGAACCCCGATTTGTTGGGGTGAAGTGGGACAAAAGGAAATCGGGAGTACCGATTTGGTTTTAGAGACGAATAGCAAGATTGATGTGATTCGAGAGCATTTGAAGAAGGCTCAAGATAGGCAAAAGTCGTATGCAGACAAATGTAGACGAACGATCGAATTTCAAGAAGGTGACATGGTGATGCTTAAGGTTTCTCCATGGAAGGGAATTATTCGATTCCAGAAACGAGGAAAGTTAGCTCCTCGGTTTATTGGACCATTTAAGGTTTTAGCTCGTGTTGGTGAAGTCGCGTATCGTTTGGAATTACCCGAAGAGCTTGCGGGGATCCATAATACATTTCATGTTTCCCATCTCCGGAAGTGTCTTGCGGATGATTCGTCTTGGGTGCCATTAGACGATATTGAGCTAAATAATAAGTTAGAGTATATCGAGGAACCGATTGCCATACTTGATGAGAAGGTCAAAAGGTTGAGACATAAAGAGGTTAGGACTTTTAAAGTTCAATGGCGCCGTAGTAAGGGTTCCGAGTTTACTTGGGAGCCCGAAGAGTTTGTGATGGTTTATCTCCCTTCTTGTCATGCGGCTTGGATCGCGAGGACGCGCTCCGATTCAAGTGGGGGAGAGTTGTAACATCCCGTTTTTCCCGTACGTATCGAAAGGTACCTACTTAATCATTTGTACGTTTATAACTCGGTAGCTTATGCGTAAATGTATGAATATATATATATATATATATATATATATATATATATATATATATATATATATATATATATATATATATATACATATATGTGCACTTGATAATGTGTGCATGTATAAGTTTAATCATTGGTTTGGTTAGCGTTAAGTATTGTGAGACTCTTGTGGAAGGCTAGGTGAACATAGGAAGCGGGTTTGGATTGTGCAATGTAAATATATCGAAAAGTGTATAAGTTGGCCGAGCTGTCCAGTTCTAGCCTTAGGCCGCACCGCGACAATTGGGTCCGCGCCGCGGCATAACAAGCAAATTGGGATCAGAAGTTGGCTTAAGAAGGGTATATTTTCCCTTTATGTGTCGCGCTGCGACGATTAAGGTCACGCCGCGACAGTTCTGCAGTTCTGATTCCGATTTTAGCTTAAATTAAATGACTTTGAGGGACAAAATGGTAATTTGACATGTAAATTTGATGGGAGCATTAACTCTCCACCACACATCCATTTATTTCATTTTTATTTCCATTTTCTTTCCTATTTCTCTCCCAAAACACAAAACCCACCTAGCTTGATCTTGAGATTTGAAGTTGGAGATTTGTGAATCAAACCTAGGAGCGAGATTTAAAGTTGTTCTCCTTGTCTCTAGCTACGCGTTGATAGTCTCGGTAAGTTCTAACTCTAAGTTTGAGTTTTTATTGGTTAATGACTAGGGTTTTGGTTACTAGTGATTTGTATGACCCATTTGAGGGTAAAATGGGTGAGTTTGAGTTATGTTGTTGTAATTAAACCCTAATAGCCATAATCTAGGGTTTTGGCCTTGTGATTTGAGGTTGTAAGTGTCAATTGGTGTTGTTAGTCACTAATGCACTTTAAGATTTATGAAAGAAGGGTTAATGGGTAAGTTTGACTTGATTGTGAGTTTAAGTGAGTTAAAATGGGTCAAAATGTACTAGTTGACCTAATGGGATGAAATGGGTATGCATTACCCTAAGTTTTGTGTTAATTGAAGATTAATAGACTTTAATTCACTAGTCTTAGTGATTAAAGTCGAGTCTTGGCCATTTATGGGCGGTTGTAAGTAGTGGAGTCATTTAATGCAAATTGGGACATTAAATGCTCAAGTGGGAGTATTGTGGTTAATCCCACTAGTTGTGAAATTGAATGCGCACTTAATGATTTAGGTACATTGCGTTGAAGCACGAAAGTGCTAAATCATCATCCTTGTGACAATGTGAGTGGAATAATTATGCGTTCATGTATATGGCGTGTTTATTTGTGAATGTTATGGTATGAACCACGTGCCGGTAGTGCCATAACATGTGTGGGATAAGATGTGGACCACGAGCCGGTAGCATCGAGTGTGAACCACGAGCCGGTAGCACTATAAACTAAGATGTGAACCACGAGCCGGTAGCATCGAATGTGAACCACGAGCCGGTAGCACTATAAACTAAGATGTGAACCACGAGCCGGTAGCATCGAGTGTGAACCACGAGCCGGTAGCACTATAAACGAGTATGACTCAAATGCGTATGGTGTAAACCACGAGCTGGTAGCACATAGCGTTATTGGTTAACCATATTGAGATTGTTGTTGTTTAGTATATAAAATATATTGAGTTGAGTATATGTTAACGAAGTGGTGTGATAATGTACGACTTGTCAGTGTTACGGGTATGTCGACATGCTATTTGAGTTACAAGTTCGTATGAGGTATTTGGTTTTGTGATTGCAAATGGATAGGTTATATATATGTATGTATAATTGTTGCACTCACTAAGCATTGCTTACCCTCTCGTTGTTTACCATTTTATAGGTTCCGGCTTGGACAAGGGTAAGGGCATACGGTAGGATTAGTTGTCTCCCGTTTGTGCTGACAGGGGATGCTTTTGGGATAGCTTTTGAAGTGGCCGAACGTTTTGGGTAGTTTAGCCCCAAACCATGCTCGAGTGTCGTTTGGATTATAAACTATCATTTGTTGTTGGTCAAACTAGTATCACATTCGTTAATGGCCTTTGTGCCTTTTTGTAGACATTAAACTCGTAGTGTGTTTTGACGAATCGTGTGGAGTGGGTTACATGTTTAATTGGCACGTAAATGTGTATTATATTTAAAAAAAAAATTATTGTACGGAGTACGGGTTAGGTTGTTTCTAAGTTTCAAATATCTGTAAACAATACCATGTCAAGTTTTATCTCATTTTGTTCGTAAACCATAGTTTTACATAACGTTGTATAGCATCTGAAAAATAGTTATCAGAAAAATAGTTTAGTTTCCTTGACCACGAGATTTTACAAGTACAACACCAAGTCGTAAAAACGTTTGCATAATATGAGCACCTGAATACTAGCAATGACCCGAGTATAGAAGCCACTATACCCGCCTTTACCTCCTAAAATCTTATACACTTGTTCGAGTGTATCTAATGTTCAAAATAAATGCACCACAGTTATTATAGCAGGTGAGGTTGTCAACCTAACGGATCCGTCCATTTAAATTGTGCTTACACCGATGGTATTAAAAGTATTCAAGCTAGAGGCTTTGTGACCAAACTCAGTACGCATATATAGTACTCGTGTCAATACAAAATCAATTGATAAAGTAAGTGTAACAGCGTGTATTCTCATCCCTGAAAACATGTAAAAAAGCGGGAATGTAGACTCACCTTTGAATAAGCTTGGATAAAAGATAAAACTTATACGGTTTATAGCTGAATAATGCAATCTAAGTATACATATTTAGGTTGGTCAATATATGTATCTTAAATAAGGGTGGTTTCATAGTATAAGTTGTCTTATTGCTTGACTCGACGCGTTTCCAAGTAAAAGTCAACTATATGATGCAAGTTAAACAAAGTCAACCGAAGTCAAACCGAAAGTCAAACTTGGTCAAAGTAGTCAACTAAAGTCAACATCAATAGGTTCATGTCAAATGTTGGTAAACATTTCAAACCTAAGTCAAACAATACGTTTCAGGTCATGAATGATCATTTTCACAATTTCAGTTTATCGTTGTGCACAAAGTTCATGAACACGTAGCATACTTAGCACAATATCTCATAGTACAAAATTCATGTAAACATGGAAAACTCCTGATCATAAATATACTTTAAATCAATTCCAAAAAGTCCAGCCAGGTACTCATACGATAAATAAAAGTCAGGAATCAGAAGGGGTACATTTGGGGTTTGCCCAGTCAGTTTCTGACCGCGCACTGATTTCGTTTTGGCTATAACCGGAGTTAGGGACATGAAATTGATACAATACCAGTGGAGATAGTTCAAGGACAAGTCAAAGTAACACATTTCAAAAATCTAGCAAATTTTGTTTAGCCAATTTGTACAGTTTATTCATGCAAGTTGAATGTTCAGTTTTTCAGCTCAAATCAGAATCCACCTAAAGTACGGCTCTATTGTGCCCAATGCATAAGGTTTCAGAGATTGACATAAACTAACAATAAGTCACATATCATGTTAAAATTCATATTCCATAAGCTTACATGCTCATTCAATAAACACAATCCACAGAGTATAAAAAAGTGAGCAATTTACATATTCGATTCTAGTTTAGCTAGTCATATTCGCACGCGATTATCCGAAGATCTAGATACAATTAGCCTATGATATCTACATGAAAGGTGAAGTAATTTTTGTGTAAATTTCTAATATGCAAATCTTTAATCACATAAGTTACCACATTTTATCGTACAAGGTTATTTTCATGCAAGTGCTGTATAAAACTACTTTTACACTAATTCAAGCATATCTCGGGTTATACATAAGAAAATGACATCATATCCTAGTCTAAATTGAGTGGTTTTAAATTATATTTCTATTGGTATAAGTTTCACATGCCAATTCGTGGTCTATCAAATCCAGATTTCTGATCAATCACAAAAACACAACGTTAATTTCAATTAAGCATAACTTGATCATCCGGAAACGAAATCAAGCGAATCCAAAGCCTAAACTCAATAGTTTTTTGCAAGGAATATGAATATAACATACTAATTAATATTTGAAAAACTTAATTTTTCTGATTATGCATAAAAAAATTCGTTTTTAAACCCTAACGCATCAAACAATCAATATAACGATTACAATTAACGCGTACGCGTATAGACTTGAGTAATTGACAACATAACTATGAAACTTTATCAAAAATCAGATTTTTAATATTAGGGTTCTTGTAAATATACCTTAGATCAAGAATTAAAGCACACCTATACGTAAAGGATAACGTGAATCACAACGTTTGTTCTTGAGGTTTGATCAAAAAATAAAAATTGAGTGTGTATGGGTATGTGGTGGTCGATGGCAGCAGAGGAGAGGAGGGGGAGAGCAGATGTCAACCCAAAAAAATAAATGGGGAAGGATTTGTGTAGTTAGGGTATTACTAAGTATATATATTAAGCCTTAATTCTCCTAATTTACACATAAGTCCTTCAAGTTGCAATTTTTAAATTAAAAAGGGGTGGGGAGTGGGGTTTCGGCCGATTGGGCCCCATGGGGTACTCCCGGGCTCGTGTTTTGCAATTTCGTGTAATCGTGGCTCGTTTCAAGTGTCGTTTAGTCGTACCGAAGGTTCGAAACGCTAAACTGATTGTTAAACGCAACCAAACGTTAATTTATTAAAAACCCAATAAATTAATTATTTTTAAAAAGTTAATAATTAATAAATTAATTATTAAAATACACTCGAGCGTTTCGTAGCTCAAAAAGCAGTTATCAAAATCGTTTCGTTTTTATCGTATTTCATTATCCGAAATATTTATTTGAATTAATATCAACCCATATTAATTATTGTAACCCTCCAAAGATCAAATATGCATTTATTACATGTAAACGCACAAAACTTAAATAATCGCCGTTAAGTAAGCTAATGGAAGGTTAACGGAATTAACGAAAAAAGCAGGGTTGTTACATTACCCACCTGTTATTAAAAATTTCATCCCGAAATTTTAGTGATCGTCCTCTGAAGTAGTTTCCCAGCGAAACAGTTGTGGGTATTTCAGTCTCATCTGGTCTTCACGCTCTCACGTGAACTCTGGTCCTCTTCTCGCGTTCCACCGAACTTTAACGATAGAAATTCTGCTTTGTTTCAATTGTTTGACCTCACGGCCCAAAATTTCGACAGGTTCCTCAATGAAATGAAGTTTGTCGTCGATACGTAGTTCCTCTAAAGGAATAATTAAATTCTCATCGGTTAGGCACTTCTTTAGATTGGATACATGAAAAACGTCGTGTATACCGCTGAGTGCTTGTGGCAGCTCCAATATGTAAGTTACCGGTCCAACTCTTTCGGTTACCTCGAATGGTCCAACATATCTAGGACTCAGTTTACCTCATTTCCCAAATCGTACAACACCCTTCCAAGGTGATACTTTAAGCATAACTTTGTCACCAACTTGGAACTCTATATCCTTCCATCTAACATCAACGTAACTCTCTTGACGACTTCGAGCCGTTCTCAATCGTTCCTGAATCTGTAGAACTTTCTCAGTTGTCTTCGGAATAATTTCAGGGCCTGTCAACTGACTATCTCCCAATTTGCTCCAATAAACGGGAGATCTACACTTCCTTCCATACAATGCCTCAAAAGGTGCAGCTTTAATGCTCGCATGGTAGCTGTTATTATATGAGAACTCAACTAGTGGTAAGTACTTATCCCATCCGTTCCCGAAATCAATGATACATGCTCGCAACATGTCCTCAAAATTCTGAATAGTTCGTTCGCTCTGGCCATCTGTCTGGGGATGATATGCTGTACTCATATCTAAATGGGTCCTCAATGCTTTCTGTAATGACTGCCAAAACTTGGAAGTGAATCTGCTGTCGCGATCGGATATAATAGATAGAGGCACTCCATGCATAGAGACGACTTCCTTAATGTAGATCTGAGCCAACTTCTCCATTTTATTAGTTTCTCTTATCGGTAAGAAGTGTGCAGACTTTGTGAGACGATCCACGATAACCCAAATAGTATCGTGACCTCCCCCCGTTCTCGGCAGTTTCGTGATGAAGTCCATGGTAATACCTTTCCACTTCCACTGGGGAATCTCTGGTTGAGTTAATAATCCTGATGGCTTCTGATGCTCTGCCTTGACTTTAGCGCAAGTCAAGCACTTTCTGACATAGGTAGCAATGTCAGCTTTCAAAATTGGCCACCAATAGAATGTCTTCAAATCTTGGTACATTTTATCTGATCCCGGATGAATTGAGTATCTTGACTTGTGTGCTTTCTCCAACACTAGTTCTCTCAATCCACCCAACTTTGGTACCCAGATTCGATTAGTAAAGTATCGTGTTCCGTCGTCTTTGATGTCAAATTTCTTATCCATTCCTCTGAGAAATTCCACATCGACATTTTCTTGTTTCATGGCTTCTTGTTGTGCTTCGTGGATTTATGATGTGAGATTCGTACGGATAACTATGTTAAGAGCTTTAACCCTAAGAGGTTTCTCTCGCTCCTTTCTGCTTAAAGCATCCGCCATAAAATTCGCCTTGCCCGGATGGTACTGAAGTTTGCAGTTATAATCATTAAGAAGTTCTATCCAACGTCGTTGTTTCATATTGAGCTGTTTCTAATCGAATATGTGCTGTAAACTCTTATGGTCAGTGAAGATAGTAAACTTGGTTCCATACAGGTAGTGTCTCCACATTTTAAGTGCAAAGACAACAGCTCCTAGTTCAAGGTCGTGCGTAGTGTAGTTCTACTCGTGAATCTTTAACTGTCGTGATCCATAAGCAATAACTTTATTTCGTTGCATAAGCACGCAACCCATTCCTTGACGTGAGGCATCACAATAAACAACAAAATCTTTACTTCCCTCGGGTAGAGACAATACTGGTGTAGTTGTTAACTTCTCTTTTAACAACTGAAATTCGGACTCTTGCGGTTCTGACCACTCATACTTCTTGCCCTTATGAGTCAACGCGGTCAATGGTCGGGCGATCTTAGAGAATCCTTCGATGAATCTCCGGTAGTAACCAGCTAGACCCAATAATTGCCGGACCTAAGTTGGCGTCTTTGGAGTTTCCCAATTCTTAATCGACTGAATCTTTGCTGGATCGACCTGTATTCCATTAGCCCCTACAACATGGCCAAGAAATTGTACCTCTGGTAACAAAAAGTCACACTTAGAGAACTTTGCATACAACTACTTTTTTCTAAGCATAGTCAATATCCAACGTAGATGCTGTTCGTGCTCTTCCTTGTTCTTGGAGTACACCAATATATCATTAATGAACACAATGAAGAATTTATCTAGGTATGGCTTACACACACGGTTCATGAGGTCTATAAACACTGCTGGTGCATTCATCCAAACCAAAAGGCATCACTGTAAACTCATAATGTTCATAATGTGTTCTAAACGCCGTCTTCGGGACATCAGCTTTTTGACTCTCAATTGGTGATACCCAGATCGCAAATCAATCTTCGAATAACAACTAGATCCCTGTAGTTGATCGAATAAGTCATCAATCCTCGGAAGCGGATACCGATTCTTGATTGTCAACTTGTTCAATTCTCTGTAGTCGATACACAATCTCATCGACTCATCCTTCTTTTTAACAAACAAGACCGGAGCTCCAACTTGGAAATTCATGGTTATGTGACCCACCTTCTAGTACCTGTCACAAATTAGGGCATTACAACCCTGATGTTCTTCACCACGGGAAGCTCTTGTAGTTCTAAAGGTGCAAATGCGTATATTGCACGCATAACGGGTGCAGCTGCTGGCACCAAATCAATTCGAAATTCGACTTCACGGTGGGATAGACGTGTAAACCCGAAACAATCTCTAATAGTCAGGGCATATTCGGGTCTCTTAAACGTCGATCCATCCTCACTCACATGTGCCAGAATTGTGAGACATTCTCATCTCATGTATTTCTGGACCTTCGAGTAATTAGTTTAACATGACGGTGTACTGATCTCCTCTTCGTACACCATTACCGTCGGTGAAAGGAATTTGAATAGCCTTCAGGTCGTAGCTGCCTCGGTTGTATTGTCAAAGGGTTGGTACAAACTTTCAGATGTATGTGCCTCGCGGAAAATAGATGAAGTGTAGTTCGCGTCGATGTGTTCAAAGTTGGTTGGTAATGTTTGTGGGTATAATGAAAATGATTGCCGCTTAAGAAAAGTACGTTGGAAAAGAATGAGAAGAGATACGGTAAAAAGTAGTATTACTAGTAGAAATGAGTGATGACGTTAGCGATAAGTAGCGATGGGTTGTGACAAGCAGTGATGATAGTAGTGACGTATAAGTTGTAAGATCACATGCTCGCATCATAAGTATATATACACATGTATACCAATTGTACCCAATAAGGCATAATAGTTATCAGTCGGTAGACTCGTGTTGGGAAGAAAAATCATGAACGGCTGGTGGCTAAATGATTGGTAAGTTGGAAGTCGGGTAGACAATATCTACTACGTATTGTGCGGGTGGTTATCAGGAATTCCTCCTCTAAAGACGTATCAGAAATGAGTTGTGGTGCACATTAGCGAGTAGTAAAACGCGGAGGTGTTGGTTTTGTCGAGTATTACTTAGTAGTGGTAAGCAGTAATGAGTAGTATTGAGTAGTAGCAAGTAGCAAGGGGTAGTAGTAAGTAGTATTTAGTAATGACAAGTAGTGAGAAGTAGTGTTCAGTGGTGACTAGCAGTGAGAGGCGGTGTTGAGTAGTAGTTAACAGCGATAAGCAGTACTGAATAGTGGTATGAAATGACGAGTGTGCTCAAGTAGTGTCCTTCTGGTGACAAGTAGTGATCGGCAGTGCCAGACAGTGTCGAGCAGTGACGATTTGTGTCATGATTAAAAGTTATATTAACAATTAATTTGCACATGGTAAGTTTCTTCTCACATTTTAGATTACACGGTTTGTTTTCTAAACGTTGTTTATCCAAGTAACCTACTTGACTCGGCCTCAATTCCTTATTTTGTGATGTCAGAACTTCCATATGACTTACCGTAATGTAATCCCGGTCATTACATTACGCTATCTCACATTTCCATTTGACATCACTCCATGAGTTCAAGATGGCGTAGTCAACTTAATTCAGTTAAACCTCGCGTTGTGTATACGTATACGATTCGTAGTATAGCATTTAGTTCAAGTCCTTATCATATGGGTATAAGGTGTATATGTACGTGATGTAATGTGTAGCCTTACATGTCGTATTGTGAAGCAAATAGTGCAGGTATGGTGTATAAAAGTCATCTAAGACACATGGCTATAGACTAGACTTCACTAATGCGCCTTACGGTTAGACACACTAATGTATCCTAATTCCCTATAGACAAAGCTCTGATACCATATGTAATACATTACATATGGGGTCGAAACCCACCCAATGCCTTTCCTATGGTAACCACTGGGCGTACCTCAGACACTGATTTTACAGCCCGCATCTCTACCAAGCCGGCCAACCCTTACCCACAAGGGATCGCAAGGGGTAAGAGCCAATGCTTCGTCACAGGTAACACTGTGAGAACCCCCTCTACGATTAACCCGCTAAAAAGCATAGTCCGTTCAGGTGCCCGGCGTGACAGCCGGATCGCGTAACGATAACTACCTTTACGGCTAAGGTTAAACCTGCTCTGATACCATATGTAATAACCCATCAAAAATCCCCTTAATAGAATGTTAACTCTGGTCCCAGTGCTTGACTTGACTTCTATGTAACAGCAATAGTCTGCAGCGGAAGCAATTAATACCTGAGCATAAAACACGCAAAATGGATCAACAATAATGTTAAGTGAATCTACAGGTTTTAGGTAAACAATACAGTATGTTTAAGAAATAACATTTCAAAAACGTTTATTAGTGGAAGACCACCAAGGTACAATGTTAAAGTTTTTAGGCAACACCGTTTCTCGTTCCAAAAGTTTGTTGAAACTACTATGTCAAGTTTCAAATATCTGTAAACAATACCATGTCAAGTTTTATCTCATTTTGTTCGTAAACCACAGTTTTACATAACATTGTATAGCATCTGAAAAACAGTTATCAGAAAAATAGTTTAGTTTCCTTGACCACGAGATTTTACAAGTACAACACCAAGTCGTAAAAACGTTTGCATAATATGAGCACCTAAATACTAGCAATGACCCGAGTATAGAAGCCACTATACCCGCCTTTACCTCCTAAAATGTTATACACTTGTTCGAGTGTATCTGATGTTCAAAATAAATGCACCACGGTTATTATAGCGAGTGAGGTTGTCAACCTAACGGATCCGTCCATCTAAATTGTGCTTACACCGATGGTGTTAAAAGTATTCAAGCTAGAGGCTTTGTGAACAAACTCAGTACGCATATATAGTACTCGTGTCAATACAAAAACAATTGATAAAGTAAGTATAACAGCGTGTATTCTCATCCCTGAAAACATGTAAAAAACCGGGACTGTAGACTCACATTTGAATAAGCTTGGATGACAGATAAAACTTGTACGGTTTACAGCTGAATAATGCAACCTAAGTATACGTATTTAGGTTGGTCAATATATGTATCTTAAACAAGGGTGGTTTCATAGTATAAATTGTCTTATTGCTCGACTCGACGCGTTTCCAAGTAAAAGTCAACTATATCATGCAAGTCAAACAAAGTCAACCGAAGTCAAACCGAAAGTCAAACTTGGTCAAAGTAGTCAACTAAAGTCAACATCAATAGGTTCATTTCAAATGTTGGAAACATGTCAAACCTAAGTCAAACAATACGTTTCAGGTCATGAATGATCATTTTCACAATTTCAGTTTATCGTTGTGCACAAAGTTCATGAACACGTAGCATACTTAGCACAATATCTCATAGTACAAAATTCACGCAAACATGGAAAACTCTAGATCATAAATATACTTAAAATAGATTCCAAAAAGTCCAGCCAGGGACTCATACGATAATTAACATTTAGGAATCCGAAGGGGTACATTTGGGGTTTGCCTAGTCAGTTTCTGACCGCGCACTGATTTCGTTTTGGCTATAACCGGAGTTAGGGACATGAAATTGATACAAGACCAGTGGCCATAGTTCAAGGACAAGTCAAAGTAACACATATCAAAAATCTAGCAAATTTTGTTTAGCCAATTTGTACAGTTTATTCATGAAAGTTGAATGTTCAGTTTTTCAGCTCAAATCAGAATCCACCTAAAGTAAGGCTCTATTGTGCCCAATGCATAAGGTTTCAGAGATTGACATAAACTAACAATAAGTCAAATATCATGTTAAAATTCATATTACAGAAGCTTACATGCTCATTCAATAAACACAATCCACATAGTATAAAACAGTGAGCAATTTACAGATTCGTTTCTAGTTTAGCTAGTCACATTCGCACGCGATTAGCCGAAGATCTAGATACAATTAGCCTATGATATCTACATGAAAGGTGAAGTAATTTTTGTGTAAATTTCAAATATACAAAGATTTAATCACAGAAGTTAACACATTTTATCATACAAGTTTATTTTCATGCAAGTGCTGTATAAAACTACTTTTACACTAATTCAAGCATATCTAGGGTTATACATAAGCAAACGACATGATATCCTAGTCTAAATTGAGTGATTTTTAATTTTATTTCCATTGGTATAAGTTTCACATTCCAATTCATGGTCTATCAAATCCAGATTTCTGATCAATCACGAAAACACAACGTTAATTTCAATTAAGCATAACTTGATCATCCGAAAACGAAATCAAGCGAATCCAAAGCCTAAACTCAATAGTTTTTCGCAAGGAATCTGAATATAACGTAATAATTAACATTCGAAAAACTTAATTTTTCTGATCATGCATAAATAAATTCGTTTTTAAACCCTAACGCATCAAACAATCAATATAACGATTACAATTAACACGTACGCGTATAGACTTGAGCAATTGACAACGTAACTATGAAACTTTATTAAAAATCATATTTTTAATATTAGCGTTCATGTAAATATACCTTAGATCAAGAATTAAAGCACACCTATACGTAGAGGATAACGCGAATCACAACGTTTGTACTTGAGGTTTGATCAAAAAATAAAAATTGAGTGTGTGTGGGTGTGTGGTGGTCGACAGCAGCAGAGGAGAGGAGGGGGAGAGCAGATGTCGACCCAAAAAAATAAATGGGGAAGGATTTTTGTAGTTAGGGTATTACTAAGTATATATATTAAGCCCTAATTCTCCTAATTTACACCTAAGTCCTTCAAGTTATAATTTTTAAATTAAAAAGGGGTGGGGAGTGGGGTATCGGCCGATTGGGCCCCATGGGGTACTCCTGGGCTCGTGTTTTGCAATTCCGTGTAATCGTGGCTCGTTTCAAGTGTCGTTTAGTCGTACCGAAGGCCCAGAATGCTAAACCGATTGTTAAACGCAACCAAACGTTAATTTATTAAAAACCCAATAAATTAATAATTTTTAAAAAGTTAATAATTAATAAATTAATTATTAAAATACACCCGAGCATTTCGTTGCTCAAAAAGCAGTTATCAAAATCGTATCGTTTTTATCGTATTTCATTATTCGAAATATTTATTTGAATTAATATCAACCCATATTAATTATTGTAACCCTCCAAAGATCAAATATGCATTTATTACACGTAAATGCACAAAAGTTAAATAATCGCCGTTAAGTAAGCTAACGGAAGGTTAACGGAAGTAACGGAAAAAGCAGGGTTGTTACATAAAATCGTTTAAAATCCTTCAATTATCAAAATCACTTAAGATAATCAAACACCACTATGTTGACTAAAGGCCAATTGAAAACCAACTCAAACCAAGAACACAATCGCTTGAAATCCCCATTTTGGTTGTCTAGATCACTACAGCTGTTGAAGCACAAATTGTTTCACTAATCAAATCACTTAGAAAAGCTATACAATCTATGTAATCAAAGTAAAGCCTAAAACAAATGCATAACAATGGTTCTACAGCTAACTCAACAACATTTACTCATATATTTCATTCAAAAAACACTTATACATTGATATGGGGAAAATCCTTAAATTAGGGTTTCATAAATAAGCAAACACAAGTAAATTAGCCAAGCATGGCTAAAATATTGCTAATCAAAGATGAAAAATAACAAATAAGTTTCATATTCAACTATGACAAGTATTTAATGTAAAACACTAGAAAGATTGATATAGATCTAACACTAAGATTTCTTGAGCTTTAGCTTGATCCTCCAAATTAGCCTTAATCTTCACTTAGATGATGAAATTAGGGTTATTAGGGTGAGATTCAAGGTAAAAACTGCAGCTTTCTCTTGAAAACCCTATCTCATTCCTTTTTATACTTGTAAAAATTCTCACTCAAAATAGCGTAGGTGCGATGCACCTTATAATGGTGCGCCGCACCATACAACTTGGAGCACATGTGCGCCGCACCTTAAGGCTGGTGCGCCGTACCTTATAACATGGCAAACTTCCTGGGTGGTCTGATGTTGAAATCTCAAAATCCTTTTATGTGACAACCCGGAAATTTCTGACCAAATTTAAACTTTGATCTTTATATGTTTCCAACACGATAAGCAAAGTTTGTTAAGTTAAATCTCAAGAATTTTAAACTGTGTTCATACACTCATTTAACCTCGATCAAATTCCGACGATTCACAAACCATTATATAAATGGATATGATTGTATATGTATATATATTATAACTTGAGAATGTTAACAAAGTATTAAATGTATTACTCCGTATATTTTATATGATTGTATATGTTTAATATATTTATTGATGGAATTAGAAGATAATATCAAATGATTGATTTATCAGATAGATTGGAATTATGATTACGGGTCTCTGTTATGAGGTCCACTATGATTTGAGAAATCTATTCTTTTTAACGATATTCGGAATAATTGGTAAAGTGACCTACATATGAAAACAATGTGACAAATAACGAGAATTAGACAAAAGTTAGTGGAAGACTAAATTACACAATAATCAATTGATTTAGTTTCAAATGTACGAAAACATTTTTCGATACAATAGAACTAGATTATTAATGTCTTTGTTTAAATAACGTGAGTTAGAATATTAGTTGTTAGATATATGAATAGCTTGCAACTTATATTAAAACGTGTTTATGTTTATTAGATATATATGATTTAAAATTAATTAAACAATAGTAACACTCGCTTATTGATTCGATTGATATTTGGACATATCAATTTGTACGTTAAGAAGTTAAAGTAAACGCTAGTACACAAATGAACTATATCTATTTAAGTTTTAGAATGTAAACGTTATATGGTACAATATTTTCTATTATGTAAGCAATTTTAAATTATACTTTGAAATATAAATATCTTTTGAAAGACAAAATAATATATTACTATATAAATATTTCTAATATGGATAAATTACATTTCTAAGTGAAAATATATTTATATTTTACAAAGTGTTAGAATATAATATTAACTTTTCTAAATGAAAATATATTTATATTTTACAAAGTGTTAGAATATAATATTAACTTACTCATAAAACTGTAACAACCCAACCCGTTATCCAACCTTAAACGCGAAATATATTTTTTTTATACAGATAAGGTGCGCGGTGCGCACCACCCATTTTGCGCGACGCGCACAAGGCCTGATCAGTTCTGTCCGGTTTTGTCATTTTTCGATTAAAGATCTCCCACTTCCCGACACTTTTAGACAAAATGCTTTTCACAACATTTTATAATATGTAAAACTGACACGTTTCAATAATAAAATAAGATTTACGACACCGGGCTCACATCGGCCGTTTTACGACCTTCGTACAAAATACAAGTTTTCGACTACATGAGTTTAAGTCCAAACACAACCACGAGCTTGATGTTTGGGAATAAACTACCCAATCCTAAGTCGAAACCAAAAGTAATCCAAGCAAGCATCAAAAGGGGAAATCATCTAATCCCGAGCATACCCTTGCCACGTCCGCCTTCGAACCTAAAAATGTAAACAACGAGAGGGTAAGCTAATGGATGGTGATTGCAATACTTATACGCATACATACATAATTCAATCACTTGCATACACCTACACAAACAACACAAAATCATTAGCAAACCGCAATAAACGAATAATCAACGTACAATGCTAATAAACTTACACATCCCAATATACACAATGTTGACATTTGACTCGATGGTGGCCGACGAAGAGAGGTAGGTCAAAATTGTTAACCACTCACCACCCATCGCAACGCGTACGTGGCCGACGAAGAGCGGTAGGTGAAATACGTTAACCACTCACCACTACGCACCATGAGGCCGACGAAAAGTGCAACCGAAACGTTAACACTTACCTCAATCACAAGGATGGCCGACAAAAAGCGTAACCGCTTACCATCCCACGATAAGTGGCCAACGAAGTGCGGATCTCCAAACGGATAACGCTCACCACTTACCCAACACACATGTGGCACGAAGAGCGATAGGTCAAATATTAATCACTCGCCACATAACCAAATACTCGCATGTGACCAACGAAGAGCGATAGGTCAAACGTTAATCACTCGTCACATGCTCACCTCCAATTGTGGTCGATAAAGAGTCATTCCTTTCGAATATCACTCACCACATTCCAAACACACACATACACACGTAGCTGACAAAGAGCGATAGGTCAAACGTTTATCACTCGCCACATTCACAAACCGAATATAGCCAACGAAGAGCTATCCACATGAATATCACTCATAATATTTTCCCAACTCAATAGTGGTCCATGAAAAGTGAATCCTAACGGATGTCACTTACCACTTCGCACGCAAGCAACCAAATTATATACATAAACGTATAAATATTCCACTCACCTCGATTACTTGAAAAACAATCCCGTTTGAGCTCCTAATCGTCAAAATGCAAATCACCTAAGTAATTCACAACAAGTAAGCCAAACACTCAAGCTTATAACCAAAATACCAATAAGTGCAATATTAACCCAATTGCACTTACTTCCAATTTGACTAAGTCAAATCTCACCCGAAACACCCATAATCACAATCGACTAGTGATTATGTTCCAACAACCCATTTACTTAAGGTTTCATCATCAAAACACATTACTTGCATCAATTTACACAAAACCCATTTGGACCTAATCTCAAGTCAAAACACTCATTTGCAAGTTTACACTAATAATCACTTATATCCTAAGTTAACAAGTGATTTCACATCCACACATGATTATCAACTAATCAATTTCGTCATCCATCCCAAAACCCACCAACAATGGTTATCAACACCATTTACTAGCTCAATCACCCAATTATCAACTAGTGGGTTTACTCAAGAACACCCAAATCAAAACCCCAAATATGAACACTAAATCATACTATGAAAACTCGGAATTAGAACTTACCAATACCACCATAACGTAGCTAAGAGCGAGATGAACAACCTTAACACTCAAGCTTTTGATCGATTCAAGCTCCTTCTTCTCCAAATCACCAAATCTCTCTCTAAAAATCTCTCTCTCTCTCTCTCTCTCAGAATGAAATGAGAGTGTTTGTGAATTTGAAATATGATCCAAAACTAGATCCCAAACTGATAATATGGCCACACATCCGGACTCATGTGAAAAGACCAAAATGCCCTTCATTTAATTCAAACTATCAAAAAGCAGGATTCTGTCGTAGACTAGGTGCGCAGAGCGCACCACTATATGTGCGCGGCGCGCACAAGCTCCATCTCAGCTGTCAGTTTCAGTTCGATTATTCGAAGTTCATGTACACCTGTACACTTGGGTTTAGGGTCTTACAACTCTCCATCACTTAGATTGGATCACGTCCCCGTGATCCTCTCCATTCTAACAAACAGGACCCACACTCTATGGTCCTCCGACATCCATCCAAATTCGATGTCCACAACAATTTCCCCAAATTTGAAGATTTTACACAAATTCTTTAGGTGACTTTACTCAAAAGTTACCTTTCCGATTTAAATCATTACCTGTGATTTACTACATCTACCAAACCGAGCACTAAATCTCGCTTCATCCCCGAACCAGAACGAACTCATTCCTCTACCGCATGACATAAACAAGCTAACATTCCAAATCTCGTACCCAGTTAGCAATCCCTTTAGCGTACCCTTATCATGTACATCGCTAAAGTAACAACACACCAATAATATGGCCAACAAACAATACAATGGAGCCGACGGAAAGTGAATCCTCACGATTGGATACCACTTGCCCCATATCCTCACGCGTACGTGGCCGACGAAAAGCGGTAGATCAAACGTTAACCACTTACCACTACGCAACAAGAGGCCGACAAAAAGCACATCCTTACGGATCACACTTACCTCTCCTCACACATGGCCAAACAAAAGCGATTTCTAACGGAAAATGCATTCCACACACCAATAAGTAGCCGACAAAAAGCGAATCCTAACGGATAACACTTACTACTTATCACACTCCAACCGTGGCTAACGAAAAGTGAATCCTCGCAATTGGATAGCACTTGCCACAATACATACAATTTAACTGAAATTGCATTTCACCACAAAATCCATTAGTGTACTTAACACTGCGTAATCACTAATTCCCTGGGTGATGTCTTAAACACCGCGACTAACTCACCCCCATGACCATGTGGTGTCTTAAACACCGCTACAATTCCACATGTCAATCAAACCAATGAGTGGAGTCTTAAACACCGCGACTAATCCACCGAAGTAAAATCCATTATACACATGCACGCATCATACGTACGCGTACACAACGCCAACGCAATCGAGCAAGAACCACCTATATCGCACATAGGTACAAGACAACCATTCTCTAGCAAAGAATTCGACACGCACTCCCCTTAACCGAGGGATTTCACCTTGCTCGTCAAACACGTTCATTATCTCCCAACGAGATTTACCACATTACCACCTCGGTGATAATTTGAATCCAAAATCATAAGTACAATTTAACCGAAATTGTACTCTACCACAAATCGAACAAATCTAGGTCCCGTCACAAATTTCAGATCCACTATGAGCATCATCCGAAATCTCACACTAAAACCTCCTCGCGTGGGAGTGTAACTCCCCCACTTGGAACTACGTCCCATAACCGCATTTGTACAATCGTACAATGCTACCAAAGGTAGACTTTACTAACAATTGGGTTCACATGACCCATCACCATATCTTGCTCCAACCTTGAGCATACTAAGTACCTTAACCTATCCTTAAACACTTCGACCGAAAAGTGTACCACAAATTACACAAACTTTATTCTTGCAACCCTTCGATTGCCATAATTTGTTAAAGTTCCACCTAGTCACTCTTGTACCCAAGGGTTTCTCTCCGGTACCCTAAGTACAATGTAACCACAACATCGCCGGAGTCGAACATTACGCTTGCAGGTATGAAAGAGGCACCTGACATCGCGTCACATAGACTCCACTATCAACATTCATCGAGACCGAAAAGCTCGACCTCGAGGGTTCCATTCATCCGATGTCACCCATCACATCACTAAAGTGACCTTAAGTCATCCGTACCCGACGAAACTTATGTTTCATCAATTACGTCACAAAAGCAACTACGCGCTACTAAAACAACACCAAAGCCCGTCCTCATAGCTTGGTAAAATATTTCACCCAACACTAAGGAATGCTTGGATTTAGCCAACGAAGAGCTATCCACACAGATATCACTCACTATATTTTCCCAACTCAATTGTGGTCCACGAAAAGTGAATCCTAACAGATGTCACTTACCACTTCGCACGCAAGTAACCAAATTATATACATAAACGTATAAATATTCCACTCACCTCGATTACATGAAAATCAATCCCGCTTGAGCTCCTAATCATCCAAATGCAAATCACCTAAGTAATTCACAACAAGTAAGCCAAACACACAAGCTTATAACCAAAATACCAATAAGTGCAATATTAACCCAGTTGCACTTACTTCCAATTTGACTAAGTCAAATCTCACCCGAAACACCCATAATCACAATCAACTAGTGATTATGTTCCAACAACCCATTTACTCGAGGTTTCATCATCAAAACACATTACTTGCATCAATTTACACAAAACCCATTTTGACCTAATCTCAAGTCAAAACACTCATTTGCAAGTTTACACTAATAATCACTTATAACCTAAGTTAACAAGTGATTTCACATCCACACATGATTATCAACTAATCAATTTCATCATCCAACCCAAAACCCGCCAACAATGGTTAGCAACACCATTTACTAGCTCAATCACCCAATTATCAACAAGTGGGTTTACTCAAGAACACCCAAATCAAAACCCCAAATATGAACACAAAATCAAACTATGAAAACTCGGAGTTAAAACTTACCAATACCACCACAACGTAGCCAAGAGCGAGATGAACAACCTTAACACTCGAGCTTTTGATCGATTCAAGCTCCTTCTTCTCCAAATCACCAAATCTCTCTCTAGAAATCTCTCTCTCTCTAAGAATGAAATGATAGTGTTTGTGGATTTGAAATATGATCCAAAACTAGATCCTAAACTGATAATATGGCCACACATTCGGACTCAAGTGAAAAGACCAAAATTCCCTTCATTTAATTCAAACTATCAAAAAGCAGGATTCTGTCGCAGACTAGGTGCGCTGAGCGCACCACTATATGTGCACGGCATGCACAAGCTCCATCTCAGCTATCAGTTTCAGTTCGATTATTCGACGTTCATGTACACCTGTACACTTGGGTTTAGGGTCTTACAAAAACGTTTTGATTTAATATTATTAAATATACTCTGGTAAATAACGAGTCATTGATTTATATAAGCAAATAACCACAACACTCAAATGTAAAGGTTATACTTTGAGTAATATAGTCTATCAATGATTAAGGTTAATTATTGATAAAGGTACACGGCGCGTAACGAAAAGGCCAAGTTTTCTAAACGTACGAAAATGCGTTCGAGAAACCAGAACCGAGACATAAGTCGAGAGTCAATGTACAATTTATCAGAACTATTTTTTCAAATCAACTATACATGTGAATATTATATAATATATAATTAATTATATAGATTAAATATTAATTTATATATATAATAATAAAATATAAGTGTCGGCAGCCCCTCAATGATTCGTTTATGAGCCGTAGAATACACTCAAGTGAGCGCATGATAATTACATGGGAACTCCATGCGATTGCATGGAGTCTATTCCCTGAACACTTCTATAAGTTGAACGAAATCAGATTCATTTAATCACACTCCTCTCTAGCAATATTACTCGTATATTATTATTTTATATTTATCATTATTATTATTATTATTATTAATAAGATTAATATTATTATTAATTTTATAGTTGGGAGTAATATTATTAGTAGTATTATACATAAAATACTATGACGAGGTCATGAGCGTATTATTTCAAAACGGGTTTTACGGGCGGTATAGGGCTAAGCAAATTATGGGTTATAACTATGAAGGAGAAGGATATTATTCGGGGTATTGTTCGTGAGGTCAAACTAGTGTTTATCATCTCCGTTGCGTCTACGTACTTTCCTACAATATTGAATCTCAATATTGATACGTGAGCACTCACAACTAAACTTTTATATATTAATAGTGTATCCCTAACTAGTTCTCGAGTATTTATGTTTATGCATGCTTGTATGTTTAATTTTGTCGTTAGATAGTTTATGATAAATTATGAATTTAATACATATGCTACTGAAATAAGGTATGTGATATGCATGTCGTTGGAAAGATGGCGAAAAATTAATAAATTTTCATTTAGAAAGTGTATGATTTCGATGAACGGATTAAAAGATATCGTCAATTGAATTATCTATAATTTTAAAGTATTTTTGTTAAAATGATTATCGTTATCGTTATCGTTATCATTATCGTTATCGTTATCGTTATCGTTATCGTTATCGTCGTTATTATCGTTATTATTATTATTATCTAATAATCAATATTATTATTATTATTATTATTATTATTATTATTATTATTATTATTATTATTATTATTATTATTATTATTATTATTATTATTATTATTATTATTATTATGATTATGATTATGATTATGATTATGATTATGATTATGATTATGATTATTATTAATATTATTAAAATAATTAATATTTTTATCAAAACTATCATTTTATTATTATTATTATTATTAAAAGTATCATTAATATTAAAACCATCAATTTTTTTAAAATTATCTTTTTTAATAGAAATATCATTATTATTATTATCATTTTAGTATTATTATTAAAAATTATCATTTTAAATAGAGTTATTATTTTTTATAAAATATTAGTATTACTGTTAATATTAAAAAGTATCATTATTATAAAATTATCATGATTAGAATTATCATTTTTCATAATTAATATCATTATTAGTAAATATAAATATTGTTATTATTATTATTATTAATACAAAATAATACAACTTTTACTTGTTATTATTATTATCAATATTATTTCACCAAATGAATATATGATACAAAGATAATTTATCACATGTAATATGATTACATTAATATTACATACCACTATATTTTTATAATATTAAGTGAACTTTATAAATTTTACTATTTAAGATAAATAAATGTATATTTTTATCATATATAAATTTTTATTAGCAAATGACTTTCATTATTTACTTTAATAAAATCTGACAAATATATTTATATATATAAAATGACTATATTTAAGTTATATAATAAACATGTATAGATTTTATAAATCATTTTGGGTCAAATTGACTTTTGTTGACTTTTGCATATCGATCTCGAGCATTAAGATTGTGATGCACTATGACTTGACCTAAATTGTTAGACAGTTATTGACCATCATATAAATATATATAATTAATATAGGTTCATGAATTTGAGGCCAACCCCGCACTTGTTCAGTGCCGTCATATGCATAATTGCTACGAAATACAGTATTGTGAGTTCATTTGATTCCCTTTTACTCTCTACATTTTTGGAACTGAGAATACATGCGCTGTTTTTGTAACTGTTTTATTAAATGCTTTTGAGATATATTTTTGAACTGAGAATACATGAACTGCTTTTATAAATGTTTGATGAAATAGACACAAGTACTAAAAACTGCATTCTATGATAGAATTATTTGGATTCAGAGGTTCGATTTGCATTAACTACCGTAGGTGATTTTATGTAGCATTAGCTACCCTCGGTGAGAAATTATTTCATTGCACGATGCATTAGCTACCGTTGTAAGATTGTTTACGGTGAGAAATTTTTGCATTGTCCGATGCATTAGCTACCGTTGTTGGATTTCCCTCGGTGAGAAATTTTTGCATTGCACGATGCATTAGCTACCGTTGGTGAAATAGTATTGTATTAACTACCACGGTGAGAAATTTTTTCATTCCACGACGCATTAGCTACCATTGGTGAGTTTGTTTTGAAAGGTTCTGGTGTTCTTCATATGAATGTTTTTACAGCAGTGAGTAGACCTGCACAGATTGTTTTCGAAATATAAGTATCTTGTGGTCTATTATATTATTGGAAATGATTGTTTATGGTAAACTAATGAACCCACCAATCTTTTGGTTGACACTTTAAAGCATGTTTATTCTCAGGTATTAAGGAAATCTTCCGCTGTGCATTTGTTCATTTTAAAGATATTACTTGGAGTCATTCATGGCATATTTCAAAAGACGTGGCATTCGAGTCATTGAGTTCATCGAGATTGATAATAAGTCATTCATAGTTTGGATATATTATGAGATAGTATGCATGCCTGTCAACTTTCGTTGAAATGAAAGTTTGTCTTTTAAAAACGAATGCAATGTTTGTAAAATATATCATTTAGAGGTCAAATACCTCGCAATGTAATCATATGTTATTGTATTCGTCCTTATGGATTAGGACGGGTCGTCTCTTGTGGTATCACAGCGGTGGTCTTAGCGAACCAGGTCTGCATTAGTGTGTCTAACTGATAGTCGTTAGGATGCATTAGTGAGTCTGGACTTCGACCGTGTCTGCATATCAAAAAGTTTTGCTTATCAATCTTTGTCGGAAATTATGATGACCCGGGAATTTCTGACCAAATTTAAACTTAATCTTTACATGATCTCGATACGATAAGCAAAGTCTGTCAAACTGAATCTCAAAAACTTTGAACTGTGTTCATATATACATTTGACCTTTGACTAATCCCGACGATTCACGAACATTCACTTGTATATATATATATATATATATATATATATATATATATATATATATATATATATATATATATATATATATATATATATATATATACACACACACATATATATATATATATACACACACACATATATATATATATATATATATATATATATATATATATATATATATATATATATATATATATATATATATATATATATATACATGTATATATATATATATATAAATTTTATTAATATTCAATATTCAATATATAATATATATGATTAGTATATAGGGTATAACTAATTAATTGTATTATTAATATATAAAAATATAATTTAAAATATGATTATGATACTATTATTAATACTTCCATAAACATAAATATTAAGATTGATATTGATATCAGAAATTGTAATATTATTACTATTATTAATGTTATAATTATAATTAAAAGATTATGATCATAAAAATAAAGATGTTAACTACAAATATTATTATAAGAATCATTAAAACTAAAATGTTATTTATTATTAATAGTATCACTATTAATTGTTATTATTTATTGTTATTATTAATATATTTATTATTATTATTATAATTTTTGATATTATTGATATTATAATTAATTTTATTATCATTATTATATTATTAGTATTAATATATTTATCATTATATGTATCCATTATTTATCACAAGTTAAAATTTGATGCACATAAGTAGAATCACTTTTACATCATAATCATACTACAACAACTATTGTTTCTGTCAATGAAAACGTCAAACACCAAGATCGATTGTACAATCAAAATCTTACTTTAATTTTTTTTATAATAAATTATTTTTTTGTCAATCCAATTGCTATAAAACAAGCCATGCCAGTTGGTAATTGGTACTATACAACATCACTTATCAATTACCAACTACTAATACTATTTGTGTTCCTTTATATATCATAAACTACTATAATATATATACATATGCATATAAGAATTACAAAAACCCATTTCATCTTACTGGTTCGTGAACCTCAAAATACAAAATGTTGAACCCTTAAACTGCCTTACTGCTGCTCATATCTCCCTGTTTGCACATTTATAAACTGCATAACACTTGCTGCTATACCTGACATTGATTGTTTTCTCTGTTTCATTCGAAATTCATCAAGAACAACCACCCTTCAACTATTACAAGCTGCTGCTATCCGTATATTTTTCTGTGAGCTGCAATACTCGCTACTACTATCCTGGGTAAGTTCATATTGTTTTTCCTCAACTGATACAAGACTAGCCAGCTACTATTACAGCTATCCTTCTGTTTCTATGTTTTGATCTCAACCATCACCTTCACTTCTTAATTCCGTTACCTTCCATCCTCAACTGTTATACTTTTATCACCACTGCAACCAACTACAACCATTAACCAACCTGTGTTATATCTTCTTCAAAACAAAAAAAAAAAACAAAACATCATTTACATAGAATCTCACACACTTTACACACACAGAAATATTTTCAGATTCAAACATTAAGGTTTATATTTACACACATATCTATATCAATAATCTATCATTATAGATACATAAGTACCTATATCTATACATAATCGATGGTTACCTCATTCGAACTATAAACATCTGCAACCCTGCCATGATCCTGTCCGCATTTATTTTCTGCCCAAAAACACCTCACCCAAACTAACATCGTTACGGTTATTGTATACCAATAGTTTCAACTTCAGTCATGAATAACCTAAACAACATCAAAAGATCACTGTTAAGCAATTTCTTTAACTTTTCCAATTTCCGTCATCATCAAACCACCAAGAATATCATTTTATTGCTAATATTGATCTATCAAACAATTAAACAAAAATCGTAGAGGAATTAACGTAACTAATAGAATATAAATAAATCGATTGCATACCTGATTGATTATTGGATCAATTTTGGGAACGGTTGATGATGATTAACGATGATGATGATGAATCAGTGACCTGGTATATATCGATGATTGTGGTTTGATCGCTTGATCGATTTATAGAATCGGAGACCCCATGAAACGAGATTCATGTTGCGTCTGCCTTCTGCTTTACTCAATCTATTTCTGCTTTACACGATCTGTTTATGATTAGGGTTAAGGATTACCCTATTAGGCAATCTTTAAATGGATCACCTAACCTATTATTGGGTCGAGTTTTGTTTGGGCCGTTTTAATTACTTTGGGCCGAGATCCATTGGAAACCTTTTGTTGGGCTGTTGAGAAGAGAGGGAAAGTATTTAATTCAAGGTAAATTGATATGGAGTAATGGTCTTGAGTGGTGTCGGGTTTCGAGAGGTTGCGGGTTCGAGTCACGTTTGGGGCATACTTTTTACAAAAAAAGCTTTATAAAAAGGGTATACTCTTTATTCTTATTTTTTTATTATTATTATTATTCTTATTATTGTTATTATTATTATTATTATTATTATTATTATTATTATTATTATTATTATTACTAGTATTGATATTATTATTGCTGTGGTTATAATTATGATATAAAAGATATATAAATGATGAAATATTAAGATAAAAGTAATTATTGTTATATTTAATGATTATGAACATTATAAGTATGAATAAGATAGGTTAAGATTATAAATACTTATAATATTAATAGAAGAAGTTAATCATTATTATCTAAATTATCATTTTAACAAATAAATCTTTTGTACACTATATATATTTATAACATATACTTGGATTTTATTAATAATTCACATAACAACTAATGATATTTCATAAATACAATACTAATCACATATATAGATACATAGATATATTAATATCACTAGTTATATAAATATTAATCGTCATAATTATATATACAAAAAATCGATATATATATATATATATATATATATATATATATATATATATATATATATATATATATATATATATATATATATATATATATATATATATATATATATATATATATATATATAATATAACTTAAGATATAATATAAGTATACGTTTTAAAATGGAATTTAGTATAAATTTTATATAACTGTAAACATATATATAATACATATTAATAAATTAAATTTTATGATTTACATTATACGTATTAATAGACATACAATTGTTAGAGGTTCGTGAATCCGAGGCCAACCCTAAACTTGTTCCATGTCGTCATATGTATTTTTACTACAAAATACATTAGGTGAGTTTCATTTGCTCCCGTTTTACTCTTTACATTTTTGGGGCTGAGAATACATGCAAATGTTTTATTAACTATTTTACAATAATTATATGCGTGAGTTTCATTACTACCTTTTTAAATGCTTTTACAATATATATTTTTGGTACTGAGAATACATGCGCTGCTTTTATAAATGTTTGACGAAATAGACACAAGTAATTGAAACTACATTCTATGGTTGAATTATCCAAATCGAATATGCCCCTATTTATTAAGTCTGGTAATCTAAGAATTAGGGAATAGACACCCTAATTGACGCGAACTCTAAAGATAGATCTATCGGGCCCAACAAGCCCCATCCAAAGTACCGGATGCTTTAGTACTTCGAAATTTATATCATGTCCGAAGGAGGATCCCTAAATGATGGGGATATTCTTATATGCATATTGTGAATGTCGGTTACCAGGTGTTCAATACATATGAATGATATTTTTATCTCTATGCATGGGACGTATGTTTATGAGAAGTGGAAATATAAAATCTTGTGGTCTATTAAAATGATGGAAATGATTATTTATGTTAAACTAATGAACTCACCAACCTTTTGGTTGACACTTTAAAGCATGTTTATTCTCATGTATGAAAGAAATCTTCCACTGTGCATTTGCTCATATTAGAGATATTACTTGGAGTCATTCATGACATATTTCAAAAGACGTTGCATTCGAGTCGTTGAGTTCATCAATATTATTATTAAGTCAAGTATAGTTGGATATATTATGAAATGGTATGCATGCCGTCAATTTTCGATGTAAAGAAAGATTGTCTTTTCAAAAACGAATGCAATGTTTGTAAAATGTATCATATAGAGGTCAAGTACCTCGCGATGTAATCAACTATTGTGAATCGTTTGTAATCGATATGGACTTCGTCCAGATGGATTAGGACGGGTCTCTACAGTTGGTATCAGAGCGGTGGTCTTAGCGAACCAGGTCTACATTAGTGTGTATAACTGATAAGTCGTTAGGATGCATTAGTGAGTCTGGACTTCGACCGTGTCTGCATGTCAAAAGTTTTGCTTATCATTTCGTGTCGAAAATTACTTGTTTATCATCCTTAAAGTCTAGACACGTCTTACGGCCACTATTGCATAAACAGTGTATAGATAAATTCATATCTTAGCATATCTGTTGTTGTTACTTTGCCTGACAGCTTCCGTAGATTCCTCCGTAACTTATGGGATTTTAGTATTATATATGCATATGTAAATTATGTATTGCAGGGTACTAATCTACATCCTATAATCTATTTCTTATCGAAAATCCTCCATCTGATCGTACGAGATGAATCCTGTAACCAGTTCGAGTCCCTCAGATTCCGATAGCTATTCCGATAGTTATTCCGACAGCTATTCCGACATAGATGTTCACCTAAGCTCCGAAAATAGCGTCATCGGCATGAATCAACCAATCAGCCATTATCAATTCATCTGATGGGTTTGTAGTCGACTTAATTAATGGAAACGCGCAGAAGGCAATCCCTTCCACCAACCGAATTCACCTCTTGACAATGAACCTGAAGCGTTTACCGGCGAACCTGTTCGAGACACCATTTTCAGTCTCATTTCCAGGGTAACTCGACAAGATTATATTCTATCCACAATTCTGAACCTTATTCATCCACTCGTTCTGACCGACAATCATCCTGAAGTAATAAGTCAACGAACTTCGCGCTCGAATAATCAATTCGGAGAATATGGTGCAAAATGTACCAGCTTCAGCAACATCACCGGCACCAACAGTACCATCAATAACAGCACCAGTACCATCAACAATCCATGCTTCAATATCATCATCTGTACTTTGAGTATGATCTTCGTTCTACGTATCGTTCTACCTCATTTATCTTCGTTCGACATGACGAATATGTAATCTCTAAAGTTTTAGAGATTATTTATTCTAGTTCCAACCGAAAAGCAAATGAGTTTAATATCATATTAACTCATTAAATCCATGAATACATCTGAAGGAAATATATATGTATATATGTTTTCATAAAGATTGTAATTAAAAATTCTCTTGTACAAACTGTTAATGGTGAAAATATTTTAACGGATAGGTAATACCCGAGGAATATTTAAATTTCACATTAATAAGTTACATTGTACGTTCTTCGAATCTGATTCAACAGTCATTTACTATCCTACTTGCAACCACAACTATACGAATCCGTTCATCACAGAATAACCATTTTCATGCAATTTTATATTTGGATTTTGACCTATCAGAATCCGACAAGTGGCATAATGGAGAAAACATTGGACAAAATAAAATTTGTTAGAAACAAACAAATTAACTATGAGAAATTTTGTTAAGAATCCACGCTAACGAAATCCTAGCTAACTGTTCCTAGCTAACTGATTACATTTTGTTTATCGCAATTTATTTTATCGCAAATTACATTCTCGCAATTTTATTTATCGTCATTAAATTTCTGTTATTTACTTTACGCACTTTATTTATCGTTATTTAATTTTCTGTTATTTATTTTACGCACTTTAAATATCGGGACACGTATACAAGGTTTTGACATATCATATCGACGCATCTATATATATTATTTGGAATCACCATAGACACTCTATATGAAGTAATGATCGAGTTCTCTATACAGGGTTGAGGTTGATTCTACAATAATATATATAGTTTGAGTTGTGATCGAGTCTGAGACGTATACGGGTTACGACATGTATTAATTAATTCGAATATTATATAATAAACTATATATGAATTATTGCACTGTCAACTGTGGACTATCGACTGTGGACTAATAACATTGGACAATTAAAATGAATTAAAATATTGATTATAACATATGAAACTAAACAATTCTTCAAGTTGCCACTTGATTTCGTCTTAAACATCATTTGTATCTTCACGATTACATTCTGCGTTCACACCTTTCATGATTCTTGAAAACACCTCGATCGAGAGGATGAACCAACCGCACTTCATTTACGGGAGAAAAGATTTATGCATATAGTTATGCACCTGAAAACACTCGGAACCTGAGTAAACGTTTAACACGTAACTGTGCTAATTCATTTAGCATTATTATTACCAAAAATAACTTTGCAGCTGCTGTTCGAGATAGCCAGTTTTGTCACAGCTCCAGCAAGACAACTTCGACTTTTCGTACGAAACAACCTTATTATAACGTTGATATATACGAATGCTCTTTTATTGTTACCAGGTAACCTTTCATATTCCACCATATTACCATCAGCGTTTAATCATCTAAAAACACAATTTTACTGAAACCATCTCGGATTAATAACCGATGATTCAGATATCATAGCATTAAATACAGAGAAAACAGAAAAATGGTAGATGGTCTAAACAACCAAAAGTTTAATGATAAAGAAAGGAGTGTTAGGAACGCTCGATATAAAATTGGGTATTGAAAAAAAAACAGATTGAGCTACCCATGAAGGAGACCAAGGACAAATACAAGGACCAAACCCTATATTCAAAGGATTCAGGTAATTCTGGATCCGTTGAAATCTTTAGAGAATATCTTGCTCCGAAGTCATGTTAAAATCTTGCGGAAAATCTTTCTCCATCAACCATCGAACTTAGAAATTGCAAAATATCATCATCAATATCTTCGATATTTCTGAGGATATTTTCATAAATATTCTCGTTCGAAATTATATACCTCCTCGTGCTTCCTGTGTATCATTATATTGGAAACATTCAATAGAAAATTTAGTACCAAAAAGCGGATTATGCGAAACTATGAAAGAAGCCGTGGACAAATCACAAAGAATAACTTTGACTTCAAAGAATCTAAATGATTCAATGTCTGCTGAAGTCTTTAACGAATATTTTGCTCATTACTCTAAACTCTTGCGGACAATAGTCTCCATCATCCTCTGATCTTAGATATTCAAAGATATTATCGTATCTTTCATTATAAATATCCTCGATATGTCTGAATATATTTTTATAACTAATACTATCTGAAATCATTTATCTCTTCGTGCTATCAGTGTTACATCATATAGAAACTGTTAGTTTCTATATTCTGTAAACTTTCGAGCTTAAAATATGAATGTTATTGAAGTAATGTTGGGAACTGATGCATGAGTTAGTATAATATAATGACACTTGATCAACGTGATTATATTACAGTAAGTCATGCTGAGTTCTAATGGGACATGATGGTTCACAGTAGATCATACCACCATCATGTGTCATGTTACATAACTCTTTCATTCTAATTAACTTCTGAACATATCAAGAAAGTATATTCTCGATAGCTCTATTCTCAATGATTCTGGTAATTTGATGAATCAAATCGTGCTATTATGTTCTTTCTTGATTATAACATTAAATTCATTCGAAACTCCATACTTACAAATTCTAGACCATTACTCGTTTTACTAGAGATCGAGAGGGGATTAAAAAGACGAAGAGCTCCGAAACATAAAGGAAGATATAAAACTCGACAACAACACTGAAATTACAATAATTAAAAATTAAAACATCACGACAATTAAAAATTAAAAGATTACAATCAAACTACTCGTCGTCATCAATTGTCATCTGCAAATTAGCGTTCACCAGTCATTTCACCATCCGTGAGGTACTCTGAAGACATCGGTATTTCTCTTGATGCCTCAACTGCTACTTCAGCTGATTCATCGAGGTAACGATAACCCAACGTCTCTTCATCTTCAAGAACCGCATACAAAGAAATGCGTTTACCGCGATCTTCAATGGTATCTTTTATAAAGTACCATTGATCATCGGTACACAGAAAACTTGCCCTACAATCCGCATCATAATCGTCTTTATAAAAGAACACAGAAGTGAATTCACACGGAACTTTTTCCTTCAGAAAGGATAGCAAGTCTTGTAAACCAACATCACGAATGTCGATATCTTCAAACGAAATACTGTCGCCCCACTTATATTCCTTCATTTGATTACGGAAATCACCTCCGTAATGAACATCGAATGAAACAATCATTGGGGGAAGTGTTAACATTTTTTGCAGTTTGGGAGTGTTTGATTTTGATTTTGAGAAAGGTGGAAATATAAAAGAAATATAGGTTTGAGTGTATAAAATGAAGTATATGGTGGGTGTTTTTATAGTGTAAAAGTGACCGTTGGAATTTTTTTTTATTTTTATTTTACTAACGGCTAAAAATTTGGGCAAGTTTTTGGACAAAGGTGGACGATGCCCGTTGGGACCTCTCTCATGATAGTTTCATTCGTGCTCTTCGAATAATCGAATTATTTTATCTGTATTATTCTGTAATGATGAAAACTCTATTTATCAGCTCATATTCGTCAAGAAAAACATATTTATTGTTAGCCATGACAACCTCACTCAAATTTCGGGACGAAATTTCTTTAACGGGTAGGTACTGTGATGACCCGGGAATTTTCGACCAAATTTAAACTTAATCTTTACATGATCTCGATACGATAAGCAAAGTCTGTCAAACTGAATCTCAAAAACTTTGAACTGTGTTCATAAATACACTTGACCTTTGACTAATCCCGACGATTCACGAACATTCACTTGTAAATATATATATATATATATATATATATATATATATATATATATATATATATATATATATATATATAAAATTTATTAATATTAAATATTCAATATATAATATATATGATTAGTATATAGGGTATAACTAATGAATTGTATTATTAATATATAAAAATATAATTTAAAATATGATTATGATACTATTATTAATACTTCCATAAACATAAATATTAAGATTGATATTGATATCAGAAATTGTAATATTATTACTATTATTAATGTTATAATTATAATTAAAAGATTATGATCATAAAAATAAAGATGTTAACTACAAATATTATTATAAGAATCATTAAAACTAAAATGTTATTTATTATTAATAGTATCACTATTAATTGTTATTATTTATTGTTATTATTAATATATTTATTATAATTTTTGATATTATAATTAATTTTATTATCATTATTATATTATTAGTATTAATATATTTATCATTATATGTATCCATTATTTATCACAAGTTAAAATTTGATGCACATAAGTAGAATCACTTTTACATCATAATCATACTACAACAACTTTTGTTTCTGTCTATGAAAACGTCAAACACCAAGATCGATTGTACAATCAAAATCTTACTTTAATTTTTTTTTTATAAACAATTATTTTTCTGTCAATCCAATTGCTATAAAACAAGCCATGCCAGTTGGTAATTGGTACTATACAACATCACTTATCAATTACCAACTACGATTACTATTTGTGTTCCTTTATATATCATAAACTACTATAATATATATACATATGCATATAAGAATTACAAAAACCCATTTCATCTTACTGGTTCGTGAACCTCAAAATACAAAATGTGGAACCCTTAAACTGCCTTACTGCTGCTCATATCTCCCTGTTTGAACATTTGTAAACTGCATAACACTTGCTGCTATACCTGACATTGATTGTTTTCTCTGTTTCATTCGAAATTCATCAAGAACAACCACCCTTCAACTATTACAAGCTGCTGCTATCCGTATATTTTTCTGTGAGCTGCAATACTCGCTACTACTATCCTGGGTAAGTTCATATTGTTTTTCCTCAACTGATACAAGACTAGCCAGCTACTACAGCTATCCTTCTGTTTCTATGTTTTGATCTCAACCATCACTTTCACTTCTTGATTCCGTTACCTTCCATCCTCAACTGTTATACTTTTATCACCACTGCAACCAACTACAACCATTAACCAACCTGTGTTATATCTTCTTCAAAACAAAAAAAAAAACAAAACATCATTTACATAGAATCTCACACACTTTACACACACAGAAATATTTTCAGATTCAAACATTAAGGTTTATATTTACTCACATATCTATATCTATAATCTATCATTATAGATACATAAGTACCTATATCTATACATAATCGATGGTTACCTCATTCGAACTACAAACATCTGCAGCCCTGCCATGATCCTGTCCGCATTTATTTTCTGCCCAAAAACACCTCACCCAAACTAACATCGTTACGGTTATTGTATACCAATAGTTTCAACTTCAGTCATGAATAACCTAAACAACATCAAAAGATCACTGTTAAGCAATTTCTTTAACTTTTCCAATTTCCGTCATCATCAAACCACCAAGAATATCATTTATTGCTAATATTGATCTATCAAACAATTAAACAGAAACCGTAGAGGAATTAAAGGAACTAATAGAATATAAATAAATCGATTGCATACCTGATTGATTATTGGATTAATTTTGGGAACGGTTGATGATGATTAACGATGATGATGATGAATCAGTGACCTGGTATATCACGATGATTGTGGTTTGATGGATTGATCGATTTAGAGAACCGGAGACCCCATGAAACGAGATTCATGTTGCATCTGCCTTCTGCTTTACTCGATCTGTTTCTGCTTTACATGATCTGTTTATGATTAGGGTTAAGGATTACCCTATTAGGCAATCTTTAAATGGATCACCTAACCTATTATTGGGTCGAGTTTTGTTTGGGCCGTTTTAATTACTTTGGGCCGAGATCCATTGGAAACCTTTTGTTGGGCTGTTGAGAAGAGAGGGAAAAATAAAACGAGATATATGTTATATTATGTGGTGTTTAATTCAAGGTAAATTGATATGGAGTAATGGTCTTGAGTGGTGTCGGGTTTCGAGAGGTTGCGGGTTCGAGTCACGCTTGGGGCATACTTTTTACAAAAAAATCTTTATAAAAAGGGTATACTCTTTATTCTTTTTTTTATTATTATTATTATTCTTATTATTATTATTATTATTATTATTATTATTATTATTATTATTATTATTATTATTATTATTATTATTATTATTATTATTATTATTATTATTATTATTATTATTATTATTCTTATTATTATTACTAGTATTGATATTATTATTGTTGTGGTTATAATTATGATATAAAAGATATATAAATGATGAAATATTAAGATAAAAGTAATTATTGTTATATTTAATGATTATGAACATTATAAGTATGAATAAGATAGGTTAAGATTATAAATACTTATAATATTAATAGAAGTAGTTAATCATTATTATCTAAATTATCATTTTAACAAATAAATCTTTTGTACACTATATATATTTATAACATATACTTGGATTTTATTAATAATTCACATAACAACTAATGATATTTCATAAATACAATACTAATCACATATATAGATACATAGATATATTAATATCACTAGTTATGTAAATATTAATCGTCATAATTATATATACAAAAAATTGATATATATATATATATATATATATATATATATATATATATATATATATATATATATATATATATATATATATATATATATATATATATATATATAAAATATAACTTAAGATATAATATAAGTATACGTTTTAAAATGGAATTTAGTATAAATTTTATATAACTATAAACATATATATAATACATATTAATAAATTAAATTTTATGATTTACATTATACGTATTAATAGATATACAATTGTTATAGGTTCGTGAATCCGAGGCCAACCCTAAACTTGTTCCATGTCGTCATATGTATTTTTACTACAATATACATTAGGTGAGTTTCATTTGCTCCCCTTTTACTCTTTACATTTTTGGGGCTGAGAATACATGCAAATGTTTTATTAACTATTTTACAATAATTATATGTGTGAGTTTCATTACTCCCTTTTTAAATGCTTTTACAATATATATTTTTGGGACTGAGAATACATGTGCTGCTTTTATAAATGTTTGACGAAATAGACACAAGTAATTGAAACTACATTCTATGGTTGAATTATCAAAATCGAATATGCCCCTTTTTATTAAGTCTGGTGATCTAAGAATTAGGGAACAGACACCCTAATTGACGCGAACTCTAAAGATAGATCTATCGAGCCCAACAAGCCCCATCCAAGTACCGGATGCTTTAGTACTTCGAAATTTATATCATGTTTGAAGGAGGATCCCGGAATGATAGGGATATTCTTATATGCATATTGTGAATGTCGGTTACCAGATGTTCAATCCATATGAATGATATTTTTGTCTCTATGCATGGGACGTATGTTTATGAGAAGTGGAAATATAAAATCTTGTGGTCTATTAAAATGATGGAAATGATTATTTATGTTAAACTAATGAACTCACCAACCTTTTGGTTGACACTTTAAAGCATGTTTATTCTCATGTATGAAAGAAATCTTCCGCTGTGCATTTGCTCATATTAGAGATATTACTTGGAGTCATTCATGACATATTTCAAAAGACGTTGCATTCGAGTCGTTGAGTTCATCAAGATTATTATTAAGTCAAGTATACTTGGATATATTATGAAATGGTATGCATGCCGTCAATTTTCGATGTAAAGAAAGATTTTCTTTTCAAAAACGAATGCAATGTTTGTAAAATGTATCATATAGAGGTCAAGTAGCTCGCGATGTAATCAACTATTGTGAATCGTTTGTAATCGATATGGACTTCGTCCAGATGGATTAGGACGGGTCTCTACAGAAATTACATGCTTATCATCCTTACGTCTAGACACGTTTTCCTGCATTTATTACATACATAGTGTACCGACGATTCCGTATCTTAGCATATCTGTTACTGTAAACTTTTCTTGATATCTTCTAAAGATTTCCTCCGTGATTTATGGAATTTTGGTATTATATATGAATATGTAAATTATGTATTGGGGAATACCAATCTAAATCCTATAATCTATTTCATATCAAAAACCATCTTCCTAAATATACAAGATGGATCTCGTATCTAGTTCAAGCTCCTTAAACTCTGACAGCTATTCCGATATAGATATTCACCTGAATTCTGAAGACAGTGCAACTGAAATGGATCAACTAATTTGCCATCATCAATTCTGGATGGATTGGGGATGGGTTCGTAGCTGACTAAACCAATGGAGACAAGAAGAAGGCAATCCTTTCCATCCACCACATTGCCCTCTTGGCAAAGAACCTGAAGCACTTACCGGCGAACCTGTTCGTGATACTATTTTCTCTCTCATTTCCAGAGTATCTCGGCATGACTATATACTATCTCGAATTCTAGATCTTATTCATCCGCTCGTCCGAACCGACAATCACCCCGGTGTAATAGAAGAAGTCAACGAGCTTCGCGCTCGGGTAGTGGCTTTGGAGAATATGGTGCAAAGGTTACAAGCACCAGTGGCAGCACCGGCAACAACAGTACCACCATCAGCAACAACAACAGTACCATCACCACCACCAACAACAACGTCCGCATCCCACACCTCAACATCACAATCTGTACCTCGAGCATCAACATCATACGCACCATAGACACCAAGCAGTACCAACAACAAAAACCTATGAAGTATTAATCTATAACTTCGTTGGAGGAACATTCTGTGGCGATTATGTAATCTCTAAAGTCTTAGAGATTATCTATTCTAGCCCTAACCGTAAATCAAATGAGTGAACTAAAATAATAGAAGGAAGAGTAAAAATCCTGACAAGAATGGTGCGTAATTTACAAGCTAGACTTGTTTTACCAGCAGCATCAACAGTACCGTCAGCATCACCAGCACAGTTAGTGCCGTCAACATCGACAGAATCAGCAACACCTATAACATCACAAACTCCGTCAGTTCAAGAATCACTGTAGACATCATTACGAATCAACAACGAGTATATTGTATCAACGAGTTATGAAGTATTAACTCATTTCCACTGAAAGATTTATATGTATATCTTATATATATAAATTTTTAAACCATAATAAATCTTTCCGTACTAAGCTATTATGTGTGAATCTTAACTACTCGGGTAATTCATATTACTAATATGCTATGATGTACATCCTTCGTTAGCGACTTAATCATTGTTAACTGCAATCTCTGTTTCAATTCAATGAATTCCATTTCATAATAAATCAAGTGTATTAGTCAAATATATGTTAGATTTTACACTTTCATCATCGATGTACTCGAAACTTTTCAGATAACATTATTCGTACCTTGCGAAGTTCAAAAGAATTCCACAAACACCAACATCATGCATCAACAAATAACGAAGTTTTAATTCAAAATTTCAATTTCATTGAATAAATACTCCGTAAAAGTTATGTAATTTCTAAAGTCTTTAGGGATTACTTAATTCTAGTTTCAACCGTAAATCAAATGAGTTTAATTTAATATTAACTCATTAAATCTATATTACATCTGAAGAAAATATACACATATATATTTTCATAAAGACTGTAATAAAATTCTTTTGTACAAAATATTAATTGTGAAAAAAATTTTAACGGGTAGGTAATACCCGAGAGATATATATAAATTCACAATTAATATGTTACATTCTTCGAATCTGATTAAGCAAATCATCAACTATACTCCCTACTTTCACAACAATATGCATTCTTGTATAGAAATCAAGACAACCATACTCATTCAAATCTAAATACATATTCTGATTTTTAAAATCTCAGAATTCAATTCGAGATATAATCGAAATCATCACTCTTAGATTCCTACAAAAGCTATACTTTGACTTCAAAACTGTGCTAGAACATCATATGTATATTAACGATTACAAATGGTGTTCAAACCCTTCAAAATCCCTGAAGACAATTTAAATAATGAACAATTGAGATGATGATCCAACCACTTATTACCCACAATCATGCACTTGAAAAACTCTCGAAACCAAAGTAAAAGTTTAACACATACTCGTGTCAGACCCTTTCGCATTTATTAGCAAAAATAACTTTGCGATCCCTTTCCAAAGTAGTCAATTTTGTCACCGGTCCAGCAAGTCAACCTCGACTTTTCAGTTGAAACAGTCTTATTATAACCTCTCTATATACGTTGCCATTTCGCCATCGTTACCAGGGAGCCGTTTATGTTCCACCACATTAGCAATAAATTTACCAACAACTTCACTGGTCTTTGACGTTCCGCAAAATCATTATATTTATCGAAACCCCATCATTTACTCAAGAATTGTCATGCCAATTACTGGGAATCAACAATCAGTATTTTGAAATCTCGCAGTATGTCTACGCCGACAATTAAATGTGTACATATAACATCTATCTTCTAGACTTACATACTTTGAATGTGAAGTTTTTGAAAAACACCCTGAACTGCGAACTAATTCTCGAAATGTTGATGAAGCAGCAAAAACTGTAAACGACCTTAACAGTAAAAAGTTTGATGATAAAGAATAGTGTGTTGGCAAAGCTCAGAAAAAGAGAAGATTTGGTACTAAAAAATGGATTGAGCAAATTATGAAGGAGGCTGTGGACAAATTACACAGACGAAATCTACCTTCAAAGAATCCAAATGATTCAGTGTCTGCTGAAATCCTTAGCAAATACCTTGCTCCTTATTCTAAAACCTTTGCGGACATTATTCTTCATCATCATCTTATCTTAAATATTCAAAGATATCATCGTATCTCCCATTATAAATATCCTCCATATTTCTGAAGATATTTCCATAACCATTCTTATCTGAAATCATTACCTCTTCGCGCTATCTGTGTTACATCATAAAAGAAACTATTTTAGTTTCTAAATTCTTAAACCTTCTAGTTTAAAATATGAATGTTTTGAAGTAGTGTTGGGAACTGAAACATGAATTAGTATAATATAATGACACTTGATCAACGTGATTATATTACAGTAAGTCATGCCGAGTTTCAAAATAGAACTGATGATTCACATATCAAACGTCATCATGTGCCATGTTACACGACTCTTGTATTCTATATAATCTATAAAAATATCAAAAAAAAAAAAAATTCTTGATGATTCGGTTTTTTCCGAGGCATTCTAGTAATTTGAAAAATCAAGATCGTGCCATTACAATTTTCTTGTTAGAACATTAACTATGTTCATTCCGAAATTCATATTAGCGAATTCTGGACCATTACAAGCGGTGCTTAATCGCAAGAAGAGGAAACGAAAGAATGAAGCTCCGAAATAGAAATGGGAGTATAAATCACAGCAAATAGAAGGGAGCATTAACTATGGACGACAATGATTATAGAAGGCAGAAGCAGAAACTTTGAAATATAATGGAAGATATAAAGCCCAACAACAACCCAAAAATTACAAACCATAAATATCGATGCATATGGCAATATAAAGACACGGGAGAACTAAAAACACTATAAAACTGAGTGTATAGTAGAAGTAAATAGATTCTTCCGGTGGTAGATGAAAAAAAAGAATGACAGATATGAAGGTTAGGAGTATATCAAGAATCAGAACTGGATGGAGCATATTAACGATTGCTTTAAAGTATGAATTGAGGAAAAAAGAATAGAAGATGTGAGCTATGAAAATAAGGAAACGAAGAGGGTGGATTTATAGTGAAATATCCGACAGAGCAATCAAAACAGATTATCCCATTTAATCAAAGAGGATCTTAATTTCTATAATTTCCTAAAAATCAAATCTTATTACAAAGATTTCCTTTAAATCCCGTTAACTCTGGAAATCAACCATATCTACGTCAAAAGATATGACGAAACTTTATTTTCTCATTTCACTCTTTTGCGATAACTTCACTCGTACTCTTCACATAATCAAATTATTTTATCCATATTACTCAATGATGATAAAACTATATTTATCAACTCATATTCGTCATAATAACATTCTTATCGTTAGCCACGATGACCTCGATCAAATTTCGGGGACGAAATTTCTTTAACGGGTAGGTACTGTGACAACCCGGAAATTTTCGACCAAATTTAAACTTTGATCTTTATATGTTTCTAACACGATAAGCAAAGTTTGTTAAGTTAAATCTCAAGAATTTTAAACTGTGTTCATATACTCATTTAACCTCGACCAAATTTCGACGATTCACGAACCATTATATAAATGGATATGATTGTATATGTATATATATTATAACTTGAGAATGTTAACAAAGTATTAAACGTATTATATTTTATATGATTGTATATGTTTAATATATTTATCGATGGAATTAGAAGATAATATCAAATGATTGATTTATCAGATACATTGGAATTATGATTACGGGTCTCTGTTATGAGGTCCACTATGATTTGAGAAATCTGTTCTTTTTAACGATATTCGGAATAATTGGTAAAGTGACCTACATATGAAAACAATGTGACAGATAACGAGAATTAGACAAAAGCTAGTGGAAGACTAAATTACACAATAATCAATTGATTTAGTTTCAAATGTACGAAAACCTTTTTCGATACAATAGAACTAGATTATTAATGTCTTTGTTTAAATAACGTGAGTTGGAATATTAGTTGTTAGATATATGAATAGCTTGCAACGTATATTAAAACGTGTTTATGTATATTAGATATATATGATTTAAAATTAATTAAACAACAGTAACACTCACTTATTGATTCGATTGATATTTGGACATATCAATTAGTACGTTAAGAAGTTAAAGTAAATGCTAGTAGAAAAATGAACTATATCTATTTAAGTTTTAGAATGTAAACGTTATATGGTACAATATTTTCTATTATGTAAGCAATTTTAAATTATACTTTGAAATATAAATATCTTTTGAAAGACTAAATAATATATTACTAAATAAATATTTCTAATATGGATAAATTACATTTCTAAATGAAAATATATTTATATTTTACAAAGTGTTAGAATATAATATTAACTTACTCATAAAAAGTTTTGATTTAATATTATTAAATATACTTTGGTAAATAACGAGTCATTGATTTATAGAAGCAAATAACCACAACACTCAAATGTAAAGGTTATACTTTGAGTAATATAGTCTATTAATGATTAAGTTAAATTATTGATAAAGGTACACATCGCGTAACGAAAAGGACAAGTTTTCTAAACGTACAAAAATGCGTTCGAGAAACCAAAATTGAGACATAAGTCGAGAGTCAACGTACAATTTATCAGAACTAATTTTACAAATCAACTATACATGTGAATATTATATAATATATAATTAATTATATAGATTAAATATTAATTTATATATATAATAATAAAATATAAGTGTCGACAGCCCCTCAATGACTCGTTTATGAGATGTAGAATACACTCATGCGAGCGCATGATAATTACATGGGAAATCCATGCGATTGCATGGAGTCTAATCCCTGAACACTTCTATAAATTGAACGAAATCAGATTCATTTAATCACACTCCTCTCTAGCAATATTACTCGTATATTATTATTTTATATTTATCATTATTATTATTATTATTATTATTATTATTATTATTATTATTATTATTATTATTATTATTATTATTATTATTAAGATTAATATTATTATTAATTTTATTGTTGGGAGTAATATTATTAGTAGTATTATACATAAAATACTACGACGAGGTCATGAGCGTATTATTTCAAAACGGGTTTTATGAGCGGTATAGGGCAAAGCAAATTATGGGTTATAACTATGAAGGAGATGGATATTATTCGGGGTATTGTTCGTGAGGTCAAACAAGTGTTTATCATCTCCGTGGCGTCTACGTACATTCCTGCAATATTGAATCTCAATATTGATACGTGAGCACTCATAACTTAACTTTTATATATTAATAGTGTATCCCTAACTAGTGCTCGAGTATTTATGTTTATGCATGCTTGTATGTTTAATTTTGTCGTTAGATAGTTTATGATAAATTATGAATTTAATACATATGCTACTGAAATAAGGTATATGATATGCATGTCGTTGGAAAACTGGTGAAAAATTAATAACTTTTCATTTAGAAAGTGTATGATTTCGATGAACGGATTAAAAGATATCATCAATTGAATTATCTATAATTTTAAAGTATTATTGTTAAAATGATTATCGTTATTGTTATCATTATCGTTATCGTTATCGTTATCGTTATCGTCGTTATTATCGTTATTATTATTATTATCTAATAATCAATAATAATAATATTATTATTATTATTATGATTATTATTATTATTATTATTATTATTATTTATATTAAAATAATTAATTTTTTTATCAAAACTATCATTTAATTATTTTTATCGTCATTATTATTATTAAAAGTATCATTAATATTAAAACCATCAATTTTATTAAAATTATCATTTTAATAGAAATATCATTATTATTATTATCATTTTAGTATTATTATTAAAAATTATCATTTTGAATAGAGTTATTATTTTTTATAAAATATTAGTATTACTGTTAATATTAAAAAGTATCGTTATTATAAAATTATCATGATTAGAATTATCATTTTATCATAATTAATATCATCATTAGTAAATATAAATATTGTTATTATTATTATTATTATTATTAATACAAAATAATACAACTTTTACTTATTATTATTATTATTATCAATATTATTTCACCAAATGAATATATGATACAAAGATAATATACCACATGTAATATGATTACATTAATATTACATACTACTATATTTTTATAATATTAAGTGAACTTTATAAATTTTACTATTTAAGATATATAAATGTATATTTTTATCATATATAAATTTTTATTAGCAAATGACTTTCATTATTTACTTTAATAAAATCTGATAAATATATTTATATATATAAAATGACTATATTTAAGTTATATAATAAACATGTATAGATTTTATAAATCATTTTGGGTTAAATTGACTTTTGTTGACTTTTGCATATCGATCTCGAGCATTAGGATTGTGATACACTATGACTTGACCTAAATTGTTAGACAGTTATTGACCATCATATAAATATATATAATTAATATAGGTTCGTGAATCCGAGGACAACCCTGCACTTGTTCAGTGCCATCATATGCCAAAATTGCTACGAAATACAGTATTGTGAGTTCATTTGATTCCCTTTTACTCTCTAAATTTTTGGGACTGAGAATACATGCGCTGTTTTTATAACTGTTTTATTAAATGCTTTTGAGATATATTTTTGAACTGAGAATACATGAACTGCTTTAATAAATGTTTGACGAAATAGACACAAGTACTAAAAACTGCATTCTATGATAGAATTATTTGGATTCAGAGGTTCGATTTGCATTAGCTACCGTAGGTGATTTTATGTAGCATTAACTACCCTCGGTGAGAAATTTTTGCATTGCACGATGCATTAACTACCGTTGTAAGATTGTTTACGATGAGAAATTTTTGCATTGCACGATGCATTAGCTACCGTTGTTGTATTTCCCTCGGTTAGAAATTTTTGCATTGCACGATACATTAGCTACCGTTGGTGAAATTGTATTGTATTAACTACCACGGTGAGAAATTTTTGCGTTGCATGACGCATTTGCTACCGTTGGTGAGTTTTTTTTGAAAGGTTCCGGTGTTCTTCATATGAATTATTTTTACAGCAGTGAGTAGTCATGCACAGATTGTTTTTGAAATATAAGTATCTTGTGGTCTATTATATTATTAGAAATAATTGTTTATGATAAACTAATGAACTCACCAACCTTTTAGTTGACACTTTAAAGCATGTTTATTCTCAGGTATTAAGGAAATCTTCCGCTGTGCATTTTCTCATTTTAAAGATATTACTTGGAGTCATTCATGGCATATTTCAAAAGACGTTGCATTCGAGTCGTTGAGTTCATCAAGATTGATAATAAGTCATTCATAGTTTGGATATATTATTAGATAGTATGCATGTCTGTCAACTTTTGTTGAAATGAAAGTTTGTCTTTTAAAAACGAATGCAATGTTTGTAAAATGTATCATTTAGAGGTCAAATACCTCGCAATATAATCATATGTTATTGTATTCATCCTTATGGATTAGGACGGGTCGTCTCATTTTAACTGGTGCACCGCACCTGGTGTTTGGTGCACCACACCATATAACTGCACTTCCAGAATTCTTGTGTTCTCACTTTAAATTGCACATTTGCACTTTGAACCATGCTCTGCACTTTGGTTCACTAATTTGGCTAGATTTTGGTCAATTTTGCACCAATATGAGTTTTTAGCCTTGAACCAATGCAATTGCACAAATATCTGACTTTCGCGCTCAATAAACCTCTAGAACTAGTGAAACGAGAGAAATATTGCGAGGTAGAATGTAACGACCCAAGGCCTGGCAGCCCGATTACTTTCGCTCTCAATAAACCCTTGTTGTGCCCGACGCGCACAAGGCCTGGCAGCCCGCTGTCTAAAATTTCCATTTTTCGTTTAAAGATCTCCCACTTCCCGACACTTTGAGATGAAACGGTTTTCACAACACATTATATTAGGTAAAACTAACACGTTCCAATAATAAAACGAGTTTTACAACACCGGGCCCACATCGGCCGTTTTACGTCTTTCGTACAAATACAAGTTTTCGACCACATGATTTTAACACAAATTAAAGACCGAGCATGGTGATTGGGGATACGCTACCCAATCCTAATCAAATCCAAAAGAACGTCTTCTAAAGCAACTACGCAAGTCCACTAGTCCCCATGCTTACCCGAGCCACCGCTTCCACGCGAATCTATAAAAATGTAAACAACGATAGGGTAAGCTAACGCTTAGTGAGTGAGAATATATATATATATATATATATATATATATATATATATATATATATATATATATATATATATATATATATATATATATATATATATATATATATATGCACAAAATGAATACGCATCGCCAACATGCAGATAGTAAACACATACCGCAATCAAAGCATAACTAAGCAATGTTATACCTAACGTACCACCAAACCAAATTCGTAAGATTAGCTACAACATACAATAAGTATATATACGCATATACAAAAATACATCCGATAATACAACAAGGTTAACCCCTTAACCTTAAACCCATGAAAGTTGGCCGAACAACCCGAGCCTTAGTGAATTCGCACAACCTGAGATTCACTTCCTTCACCACTTCAACAACTGAGGTTGGCCGAACTACCCGTGCCTTAGTGAATTCATAATACCCGAGATTCACTACCTCATCAATAAGATGACTGAACAACCCGAGTCATCATGAATCCGTACTACCCGAGATTCGCTACCTCATCAAAACCCACATCATCGGGGTTACTCAACCGTAACTCAATACCAATCCCACTACATCAGGATTATATAACTCCATATCACAAGTCCATGTGATAACGTACACACAAAGTGTGCACCTCGCCAAAGGTGGTCATCCAAAATGCACAACTGTGCCAATTGGACTTATTACACAAGCCCCGTCAAATCCACCTATATATGAAGTGAGTTTTATAACCGAGAACCACTTCACCCGACCCGCACCCATCCTACACATACATATGCACATAGGATATTAACACTCACCTTGTCATCTTGATGAATGCTACCGAATAATCCGCAACTCTGCGATGGAATGTACCTATTCTATTATCACAATACAAGTAATACACTTAGAGTGGATTTACAAAACAACTCAAAACGACACTTAGCGCAATTTCGACCAATTGCCCCTCTAAGCATAAAACGTCCCAAAACTAACCAATAATCACTAACAATAGTGACAATGGTCTTAATATGCCAAATTAAACCAATCGTAAGTGCTAAACAATTATCATTCTCAAAATCACCCATAAACCCTAATTTTGACTTATTTCAAAATTAATCAACCAAATACCCCCAAATGGGTTCCAACACTTCCATAATCACTAAACCTAGTGATTAAACCCAATTACAAGTCCCAAATCATGGTCAAGTCGGTTTCCAACCCAAAACCCACCAACAACAACAATAAACCCGATTACTAGCAACACTAAACTCACCTCATGAGTTTAAATGGGTTTCTCAACAATTTAAGTTCAAACCCTAACTTGAATATCAAAATCAAACAATGAACTTCGGAGTAAGAACTTATCACCACCACCAAAACGTAGCTAGGAACGAGGTGAACAACTTTAACACTCGAGCTTTTGATCAATTCGAGCTTCTTCTTCACCAAAATCTCAATTCTCTCTCTAGAACTCTCTCTCTCTAAGATAGTTGAGAGTGTTAGTGGATGTGAAAGTGATCCAAAGTTGGATCCAAACCAGCTGATATGGCTTCAGATCCGGTCTCAAGTGAAATGACCAAAATGCCCTTCATTTAACTCAAATTAGGAAATTGCAGAATTCTGTCGCTGGCAAGGTGCGCGGCGCACACAATGGTCTGAGTAGATTCTGAGCTTTTTAATTTACACCACGCTTCACACACTTTATGTACGCCATTTATACTTTAAGTACAATAAATATTAGGGTCTTACAACTCTCCCCCACTTAGAATCGATCACGTCCTCGTGATCCTCGTCACTTAACCAACCGGACCCACACTCTATGGTCCTCAAACATACGTTCCAAACCGACTTCCACCATAATTATTATAGAGTCAAAGATTATTCCATTTACCAATTACACACGTGCACGCATTCCGGAACATGCAATGCACACAACATCCAAAATCTATAACGATCACTTAGAGTACGCGAAATCGCCACGTATTCTTCCAACTCCTCTAGGAAATTCTTCTCAAAGAGTCACCTTTAACAACAAAATTGTCACTCACGATTCATTAAAATCCACAAGTCCGAGCACTAACACTTTCTCAATTCCTCACATCGGAAAAACTCCGACAATCTCGTACCGAGATATCAACCCTTAGGGTACTCATACCAAGTACAATGCTAATAACAACCGCATACTAAAATTAAGGTCAACAACCAAACCGATGAAGACCAAATCCAAGCGAATCCTTACGGATAACACTTACCACTTAACATCCCATTGTGACGATCCGGAAAATTTTGACCAATTTTAAACCAAACTCTCGATACGATTTAATATTTCTGACACGCTAAGAAAAGTCTGTTAAGTTGAGTCTCAAAAATTTTGAACAAGTTTCATATATTCAATTACCCTTCGACTGTTCTCGACGAGTCACGAACAATTATTTGTAAATAAATATGTATATATATATATATATATATATATATATATATATATATATTGGTATATAAATAATAATTAGAGATATTAAATAAAGTATTATATGATTTGATGATTTGAATGAATAATTAAATTGTTAGTTAATATATATATATATATATATATATATATATATATATATATATATATATATATATATATATATATATATATATAATATAATTCAAAAATGAATGGTTATTTAAACAAACTTATATGATTTTAAAATAAACGGTGATCCAAAAACGAGTTATATAAATTTTAGACTTATTAAAAATGTATTTATAAGCTAATTATTAAATTTGAACACTTTTCATATTTTACCTGAAATCAAGCGCGGACAGTGATGTAATTTTTATTTAGTAGTTAATAATAAAATTTTATACCATAATGACCAAAATAAATAAATATATTTAATTTAAAAATATGGGATTTTTCTGTGTACTTTTATCCGCCACTAATTATCAACGGAGCACGACATACTCTACATGTTAAAAGTGTCGGCATAAAATACCAAATATGTGGTGGCTATACTGTGTCTTTACACGTCCTTTTGATAATTGAGAAGTTCCTGTTTTCAATTTATTCCACTTGAAGAATTTAATTATTAATCTATTATTATTATTAATAAATTATTAATCTTAAGTTATATATATATATATATATATATATATATATATATATATATATATATATATATATATATATATATATATATATATATGTATATATGTATCACGGGGGTGAGATATATGGCATCCATTAACTGAACACCAACCATCAAATTCCTTCTATTTCCTGTTTCTAATTTCATCAAACTATCCCCATCCTTAACCCTCTTTCACCACCACCTATGATCATGCAAACCGCCACTTCTACACCGGCAATCACCATCTGTTCGATCATTATTAACACTATGTTACTATTTCTGTTTGAACAACCTAAGCATGAAATCCACTACTATTTTCTTCTTGATCACCATTAGCTATTTTACCGTTTGTAATTCAGTTTAACTTCACAACTACGAACCATCGCCATGCTATTGTTTCGTTCCTTAACCCACCATAAACCATCACCACCGGGACCATCACAACCAAAAACACACCATCATTTTCACTTGCTACAAATCGAGAATCACCATGTTTAGTGTTTCCTCCGATGACTACAGACAACCATCGAGCACACCCATGCACCACCATCTCTTTTAATTACCTTCATCACCACTGCCATTGCTGCTATTTTCTGCAACCTAAACAGCTACCCTCGCCATCATAAACATCACCTTCATTTCATTGTGCAGCTACTGTTTTGACCCTGTGTTGACAACCATCACTACTGCTGTTCTCGCCACACGATACCACTTAAAAACCACCCCAAACTCCATTAAGATGCTGCTGCCATTTCCTTGTCTTAGTACCTGTTTATGTTTCAATCGAAAAATGCCAAACACCAACACATCCCATCGATCAAATCATTAAACTGTATTGCTATGGCGTGTTCTTTTTCTGTTTATATACAGTAAGAAAAGGGGTACATTACGTTGAGTAATTTAAAACAATGATATGATTATTGAATAATTTATGTTGGTAAAGGTGAGCTGTAAAGAAGAGGATGAGGTATAAAAACACATGTTAATGATACAAACATGATGATGATGTTTCAAATATGGTGACTGTTTGGAAGAAAATGATGTCCACTTTTTCTATTTCCTATACTGGTTTTTCTATTTCCTATACTGTTCGATGTACCAGACAACCCCATGGTGCTTTTGTATTAAACTACGACTTGGACCATCAAAGTAGTTATCAAGCCAGTTAATTTTTTTTTTTGGATTTGGGTCGTGATCCCAATTTTTACTAATGGGCCGTGTTCAAATCTTTCTATTTTTCGAAACCCATCACACGCACTTGTTTTGATTAAGATAGGGATGAATTAGTTGATGTTTATGACTCACGATTCATTATGAAAATGACAATCGTAATAAGAAACGATGATGATATTATCTCGATAATAAGGATGATGATATATGATGAAGATGCATGGTGACGAATGGTGTTAACATTGATACATAAAATCATAATTTTGATATAATTATGATAAAGGTGGTGATGATATAGATAAACGGCGATGATGAAGAAAACCAAAATATAGAGTGAAAGAATTAAAAATCCTTATAATAACACATAGTAACTGACAGAAGGATTGTTTGGGAGTGTGTCACGGGAACGAGAGGTCGCGCGGTCGAGCCCCAGCAGTGGCTATATTTTTTAGGAAGCTTTTACAATCTCTTTTAAGGTAGTAGTATTATTATTATTATTATTATTATTATTATTATTATTATTATTATTATTATTATTATTATTATTATTATTATTATTATTATTATTATTATTATTATTATTATTATTATTATTATTATTATTATTATTATGTTTATTATTATTATTGATATCATGATTTTTATTATTATCATTAATATAGTTAACATTAGTATCATTTGTATAAGTATTATAAGTAGTACTATTATTATTATAGTTATTATTATTATTAGTATTAACATAATGTTAAGATTATTATTAATATTATTAACATTAGTATTAGTAATATCATTAAGAATATTATTAGTAGTATCATTATGATTAAAATTATTATTATTATTATTATTATTATTATTATTATTATTATTATTATTATTATTATTATTATTATTATTATTATTATTATTATTATTATTATTATTATTATTATTATTATTATTATTATTAATATCATTATTTTAATTATAAGTATCGTTATTTTTAGTAATATCATTATTATTATTAATGTTATTATCATTATTATATTTATTTTTATCATTATTATTACTATTATTATATAAAGATACAACTTTCTATTATTATTTTACCAAATAAATATGAGTTATATAAAATTTATTTAATACATATAAGATAACTATATAACATAACTATATTAATGTTTTTATAGTAAATACTAATTATTTATCTAAAGTATATGAGATAAATATAGTTAATTAAGTTATTAATGAAACATATAATTTACTAAAATAATAATTAATAATAATATATATAAATTTGTTCGATTACCGTCATATGTGTTAATATATATATATACTTGATATAGGTTCGTGAATTCGAGGCCAACCTTGCATTGTTCAGTTCCATCGTATGCATATTTTTACTACAAAATATCGTTGTTGATGCATTTTATGCAAGTCCCTAGACATTTACCCACGTCCATTGCAGGTACAACAGTTTACAGGCCACCATGATCGCTCGTTATTATCCTATCTATGTTCGGATCAAAACGTGTAAGTTGGCAGGGATACGCTAACCCTGTGTGCCGTAGCACCCACCAATCCCACCCCGAAAGAGACCTGTGCCGGCAAAGTACCTCCTCCCAGGTACCACAGTGACGGCAAGGCAATTTTTACCCCAGCTAGCTAGACCCCCGAAACACTTCACAAATTTCCCCCCGGAGGGAGAAATAATTCCATGCGGGGCGCCCAGACTGAGAATCGAACTTGCGCCTTTCTTCGGATCAAAGCTTCCCCTACTGTGGGCCCAGGGATCAAAGGCATCGGGTACCACTGAGCTATAAGCTCGTTGGTAAAAAAAAAAAAAAAAAAAAAAAAAGCTTAACCTCACTATGTTTGTATGTGGTTACAGGAACTGCAGGAACGAGATTTGGATGTTTGACTATGTTAGACTTAGTTAGACGTACGAGTGAAGCCTCACTCGTACGGCTGACAGGCTCATACGCACGGTTGATGCTGAGCTAAGTCACAATTACAACCTAAATGAGAAGACACGAGTGAGTGATCACCCGTACGGCTGATGAAGCCAACTCGTACATGTGATGGATGACTCGTACGGGTGAGTCAACAGCAGGGGTATATAAAGTCTTATGTTCTTCATTTTAGGTTAAGCCTCTCATTTGTTACACACACTCAGATCTGGTGAGCTCCTCCGATTCTCTCTCAGCCCAAATCACTCCAGTGGTGAATAATAGCTCTAGGTGTTGATCTAATCATACTTGATTTAGTTTTCGTTTGACTAAATTAATCCCAAAAAGCTTAACCTATTCACTAGAGGGTTTGATTCACTAATTTCGCCATTGTGTGAGTTAAATCTGTTGATTTCTAAGTTCCTAGTCATGTTTTATCATTGGTATCAGAGCGTTGGTTGTGATTTCAACATCATCCTAGTGATTTTTGGTGATTAAAGAGTTTATTTGTTTGGGTTTTTGAGTTTAAAGTAATTTTTAGCAAAAAGGAATCATTTTTACATGTGTAATATTGATTTGAGAGTGTGTTTATGTTAGTTTAGTGCTAATCCAGCTTGTGAACGAAGAAATTGAGGTTTAGCTTTAATTTCTAGGGTTTTTGAGTGATTTGTGTGTGAACAGCAGCTCACACGAGTGGGTCAAGATTTTTGATCACACGCACGGTTGACCAGGCGGTTGACATCACTCATAAACTCACACGCATGGGTAAGCATAACCTTTTAGGTTAAGAAAATACAAGTCTGATCACACGAGTGATTACGCGGTTGATAGTGACACATACGAGTAACAACACGGTTGATTGTCACTCGCACGTTTGAGACTTTGTGACTGGTTCTTTTGGTTAAGTTGTGACACGTACACTTGAGTCTGTGACACGTACGGTTGATACTATCACACGTACGGTTGATATTCTGGACCGCACGGTTTACCTTTGGTAAAGTTTTCAAGATGTTTAATTCAAACGATTATGCGTTAGCTGCACTGTTAGTTCAGAGCATTACGAATATGACTCAACGATTACTTCTTGCTGAAAGCAAATCTGGAAGTGGTACGAAATGTCCAAGATTAATGAATATGGATAACTATTCCACTTGAAAGTTGAGGTTTAAGATTTGGCCTGATGGTCAGGACACGAAACTTTGGAAGTATATTGAAACCGAATTTCAATGGCCACATTCCCCTGTGAAAAATGAATTGTATACGTTACATAATATGCCTTCGGAAGAACGTGATGAGTGTAACTTGGAAAAGAAAATGTACTGTAACTTGACAAGTTCTCTTGATGGTCTGATTTTCCATCAATTTCTGTGTCATGATAACTCAATCAAGATATGGGAAGCACTTCGTACTTTTAATGAAGGAAATTCATCTTACAGAACAAGAAAAGGGTTAGAACTGAAAGCTGAGTTTGATTGTTTTCACTAGCAAATTGGAGAGTCTATTACAGAATTGGTTGAAAGATATCGTCATTTGCTAGCTGAAATACACAAGCATGATGTAACCATTGAAGAGAAAGATAAAGTTACTTGTCTAGCTGGAGCATTACCGTTAGAATGGAATGGTTTTGTATTAACTATGAAAATTAGTAGAGAACTTGCTACTGCTACAGTGAACTCGTTTATTGCAAGACTTCAAGAAGAAGAGCTAGAATTGTTAAACAAAGTCAAGAGGTCTAAACAAGTTCAAGACACGAAAATGTATTGTCCAAATGGTTATACACCGCCTAAGTCGGCTCATGCACCATTTCAAACAGCTTTTGCTACGAACAATCAGAATATGTATGGTTTGAATGTCAGCAGTACACATATCCAACAGTCTTCGTATCCACCACAAGTTTCACCATGTTCTCTCAATACTCAGTCCCAGCCTACTACCAATACTACAGCGTCATCTACACCGACTGCATCAGATGTTCTTTCTGCTCTTAAGATCGAGAACTTGAGGAAAGCCGGAAAAGAAAAGATTAGTGAAGATATAGCTTTGTTGTCAAGCCTTGTTAATTCTTATGACAGTTATCTTGATGGTCGTGTGGGTAACATTCATCTAACAACAGAAGATTATCATCAGCTTGATAAAGATGAAGCAGCAAAAGATGGATATTATGTGGGGTAATGCAAATCTTGTGAGATGAGCTAGAGATTACAAAGAGCGAACAGGAAAATCAATCAGTCTGACCAAAGATACAAAACTGGGTTTTGATATGAATTCTGTTACTTGTTACAACTGTGGAGAATTAGGTCATTTTTCAAGACAGTGCACAAAACAGAAGAAGCAGGGTAATCGTAATCCGTTCAAGAATCAGAACTACAGTTATCAGAGTCAATCTACAAAACGTGAGATTTACATTACTGATAAAGTAAATGAAGCTGATACAGCTGAGAGTCCGAACAAAGCTTTAGTCGTCATTCATGGATATGATGATGACTGGTCTATCAAATTGAATGTTGATGATCAACAACCTAAAGCTAACATGGCTAAGATTTCTGAAGAAAAAGAAAAATGTGTTATCGGTCAAAGTATAATTGAGAAGCTGACTGCTCGTGCTGAAAGAGCTGAAAAGATATCACGAATCATTCGGAAAGAGAAGATTCAAAAGATGGTCAAAGATAAATTCAAGAAGGCACGTGATTCAGTTCCTCGTACACCTGAATCTGGAAGTATTTCACCAACATCGTCAGAGGACTACTACTTCAACAGTTGGGAGGATAACTATGGTGATACCTCTGTGTTTGAAGAAAGTCTAGAGGCTAATCAGAGTGAAGAGACATTGGTTGATTCTGATACAGAAATAGACAAATGGGGTAAAATGTTTGCTGCTGAATTGAAAATGTTAGTTCTCATGGGTGAAGGTTCAGATCTTGAAAGGATAAGTACAGATAATGATGATTTGGACAAGACGTCAGAATCAGAGGTAGAAGTTAAAGCTGATCATACTGGAGCAGATCAATCTGAGTTTGAAGCATTGAACAAGCAAGCAGTAGATTCACCGAAGATGTGCTTATCAGAAAGTGATCTTGAAAAGGTTTCCAGTTTGACAAGAGCTAAGGATATATGGGACATACTTGAGCAGATTCATTTGGGTAAAGATGCTGATACATCAGAGTTTCTAACAGACTCATCAGAATCAGAAGATGAGCTCGATGATGGGAAGAAGACAAATTTCTTTGCATTTATGGCTGAGACTTCCTCATCGAATAACGCTCAACAGGTATCTTCTGATCCATCTACTGTTATTGAATGTGTTAAATATGCTGAATCTAAGGTAACAATAGATAATTTAACAAAGGCATATGCGAAGATGAAAGAAAAATTGCATGCTGACCATGTGACCACTAAGGTTGAAAATGAGTTGAAAGAGCAAATCAAAGTTAATAAAAAACAACTTCACGATCTTAAATGTTATAACTTTGACATAAATCAAGCTTTAATTAAACGTGTTGACACAATTAATGAACTAAAGAAAGAAAATGAATGTGTTAAAGCTGATTTAGAGGCAATTTCAATCAAAATGAAATGTTAGGCAAGTGCGTCACAATGGAATGCATTAATGGTGGAACTTAATGACACCAAGGGAAAGGGTATTGGATATAGCTCTGCATCCCCCCTTTTCAGAACACATTTGTTAATGCTAACGTAGTTGATGGTCGACCAGAAGATTGTATCCCTCCTAGTTATGAATATTATGTTGAAAAGAATAAAAAATGTAGTTCAACTAAGAATACAACTTCTGATGATACTGCTGAAGGTGCTCTAGATCATGAGGAAGATAGGAAAACTGGGTTAGGAGATAACTCTAAGACAAGTAGAGTTAGAACACCAAAAGGTCCTGTTAAGATTTTGAAAAATCCTAGATTTGCTAACAGACCAGTTCCTCCTGTTACCCCTAAGCTTGTTCAGAAATAGAGATCAGATGATTCTCCTTTGTTAGTAAGAGCACAAGATCCGTCATCTTCAAATTCTAATAATGTGTATCAATTTAGAGGACATAGGGAGTTAAACAATGTTTTAATTGTGCTGTTTTTGAACACATTGCTGCTTATTATCCTAGAAGATTCCGATCCCCGAGACATAAAGTTGACTTATCACATGATGATTCTAGATCATCTCATGTTCATCGAACATGTTTCCCTGTAAATGATAAACTTCGTGATAAAAAATCTAAAACAATTGTTGTCTTTGGAGACTCCAAAAGGAAGTACTTCAATAGATCTGTTTCTCCTGTGAAGGGAAAAATCCCTAAAAGAAATTTTGAGGCAAATGTTGCCAATGCTAATGAGCAAGGTAGACCTTTTGAACAAAAGTTGAGGTCTCCATCTTAAAGAGTTAGTCGCAGAAAGTATTTTTCAAGGACTAGACCACGGATGAATCATTCCGATTCAGAGAGGAATGTCAAACGCCAAGAGCGTGACACCTCTCCTTCCAAACTTTCTAAGTTTAAGGTTTCTAATGATGAGATTCCTCCGGACTCAAACGGGAAATGGATGGAAGTTTAAGCTATGGGTGTTAATGGACAATCTACTGCCGTCAGGGCGTGGGTTCCCATTATCAATTAATTTTCTTAATGTGATATGCAGGGAACCAGGCTACCTGCAAACAACACCTGGATTGTGAATAGCGGCACTTTGAGACATATGACTGGACATCTATCTCTTCTTTCGGATGTACACCCAATTAAGGGAGGTTATGTTGCATTTGTTGGAGATAAGGATGGTCATATTTCAGCTCAAGGTTTATTAAAGAATGATAAAGTCAGCTTTGATAAAGTGAACTATTGTCAAGAGCTTGTAAATAATTTGTTATTAGTTTCACAAATCTGTGAAAAATCCTTCAAAGTAGCATTTGATGACGAATTCAGCTACATCTTAAAACCAGAGTTTGTGATTTCTCCTGAAATGATTTTGATGAAGGCTCCTCGACAAGCTGATTTATACATGTTAGATATGAATGTTGCTACTTCAACTGCTGAACATCATCAAGCTTTTGTTTCTAAAGCGACTGAACAAGATTCTATTACATGGCACAAACGCATGGGTCATTTAAGTTTTCGAAAGATGAACCATCTGGTTCACAACAATCTCGTAGAAGGTGTTGATCTTTGTTCATTTCAGATTCCAGGAACATGTGTTCTTTGTAAGAAAGGTAAGCAGAGCAAGAAAACACACAAGTTGGTGAAGTATAATCCAATCTCTGTTCTACTTGAGTTGTTGCACATGGATCTCTTTGGTCCAATTCGGTTTGAAAGTATTGATGGTAGTAAGTATTGTCTGGTGGTAACTGATGACTATTCAAGATTCTCATGGGTTATGTTTTTAAAAGAGAAGTCTGATACATTTGAGAATTTGAAAGTGCTAATCAATCGATTAGAGACAGGTTTTAATTTGAAAGTTAGAAAGACTCGATGCGATAATGGTTCAGAATTTAAGAATCAGTATCTCGCAGGTTTCTGTATTGAAAAAGGTATCAATATGCAATTCAGTTCTGCATACGCTCCATAGATGAATGGTGTTGCTGAAAGAAAGAATAGGGATTTGATTGAGACTGCTAGGACTATGCTAGCTGATTCATCTTTACCTGTTCATTTTTGGGGTGAAGCTGTTGCAAATGCTTGTTACACTATGAATAGGTAAAACATGCTATGAGTTATTGCATGGGTGAAAACCTTCTTTGAAGCATCTAGAGCCTTTTGGTGCCTCGTGTACCATTTTAAAGAGAAAACCAGGAAGTAAGTTTGATTCGAAAGTGGTTACTGGAGTGTTTCTAGGGTATAGTTCTCCTAACAAGCGAGTTTTCAACAATGAGACAAGATGTGTTGAAGAATGGTCTGAAGTTGACGTCCAACGGAATTACACAAAGACTGCTTCCAAAAGTCATCCTTGGATCTACAACTATGATGAGCTGATTGATTCATTTAATCTTGCTCCAGATCAGACGGAGAATGAAGTAGAGTTACAAATGCTGTTTGATTTACAGAACGAGCCAGAAGTGTCTGCACCTACTCCAACTCCATTACCTACTGTCGTTGAACCAGCACAAGATTCAGATCAAGATGTTGATCCAGTGTACGATACATGCGGATCTGATATTTTAAGTGAGAATTCTGATAATCCTAAAGATGGAGATACCACGAATCTACACCATGAGATACATGTTCCCGCACACCCAGTTCCCAGAACTACAGCTGCTCATCCTAGATAAAATATAATTGGAGATCCAAATGCATGCGTTAGGACAAGAAGACACGTTCAGTTTGATGGTCAAGTTTATGCTCATATGATAGCTGCTGCTGCATATTACGAGTACTCATGTCATATCTCAAGAATTGAGTCAAAGACTACAAAGGAAGCCTTGAAGCATGTTGACTGGGTCATGGCTATGCAAGAAGAGATTCAGCAATTCTATCATTTAGATATTTGGAGACTAGTTACTAAGTCGCATGGTGCTAAAGTAATTGATCTCAAATGGGTTTGGAAGTGCAAATTCGACGAAGATGGCAATGTTACCCGTAAAAAAGCAAGATTAGTTGCTAAAGGTTATCAGCAAGATCCTGATTTTGATTACGATGAAGTTTTTGACCCTGTTGCTAGATTGGAAGCGATTCGCATTTTCTTGACTTTCGCTTCTTTTATGAAGTTCAAAGTTTATCAAATGGATGTTAAGAGTGAATTTCTTTACCGCAAGCTAAACGAACGAGTATATGTCAGTCAACCTCCGGGTTTTGAAGTTCATCTTCATCCTGACAAAGTTTATCGATTATGACGAGCCCTTTATGGTTTACATCAAGCTCCTAGAGCTTGGTACGGACGATTATCGAGTTATCTTATCGAAAAAGGATATCAAATGGGCACGGTAGACTGTACTCTGTTCACAAAAGTTCAAGATGACGACATTATTTTAGTCCAGATTTATGTTCATGATATTATCTTCGGTGCTACTAAGCTGGAACTTGTTGATGAGTTCGAACAGGTGATGAAGGACGAGTTCGAAATGAGTAAATTGGGTCTTCTACACTACTTTCTTGGTTTACAAGTTGAACATACAGAAAATGGAATTTTTCTTTATCAGGCAAAGTATGTGAATGACATACTGGAACGTTTCGGTATGACTCAAGAACGTCCTATGTTAACTCCATTAGAATCATGGTATTTCGCTAGAGTGCGAAGGAGAACATGTTGATCCTAAGTATTATCGAGCAATCATCGGGTCACTTATGTATCTCACAGCGTCTAGGCCGGATATTATGTTCGCAACATGTCTGTGTGCTTGTTATCAAGTTAATCCGAATACAGTTCATCTTAAGCTGCCAAGAGAATCCTACGTTATTTGCTGCATTCGCCAAATCTCGGCATCTGGTATTCGAACGATGAGAAGTTTGATCTTGTAGCTTACAGTGATTCAGATTATGCAGGTTGCAAAATTAACAACAAATCTACATCAGGAGGATGTCAATTTTTAGGTGAAAGGCTGGTGACCTGGCAGTGCAAGAAACAAACTGCAGTTGCTCTTTCCACGTGTGAAGCTGAATATATAGCTACTGCTAGTTATTGTTCGCAAGTTGTTTGGATCCAACAACAACTTCGCGATTACGAGCTGCAAATCTCTTTCTCTCCTCTTTATATTGATAATACTGCTGCTATAGCGATTACTAAGAATCCTGTTCAACATTTTAAGACCAAACACATAGGTGTTAAATATCATTTTCTTAGGGATTGCCATGAGAAAAAGATTATTGAGGTTAAGAGAATAGGTACTAAGGACCATAGGGCAGACTTATTTACTAAGGCTTTTGATAGACCTAGGTTCTTATTCCTACTAGAGATGAATGGCATTGTTGATTGAGACAAAGTGATTTCGGATGCTGTGTGCGAGGTTTAGTCAAGACTTTTAGGCTTTGCATGTAGGATGCATGACATATAGATTTTTAGTTTCTGATTATCTGTATTGCATATTTTTGCTTTCTGTCTGCATTTCTTTACTTGATTTCATTCAAGGTTGCATGCTAGTCTGTAGATGTTTTCTCTCTAGTTAAAATGCTAAAACATAAAAAGATTTTATATTTTAGTATTTTAGGGGCAGTATATGTTATCAGCAGAAAATACCTAAAAAGTGATAAATGCCTCACCAGAAAATCTTAAAAAGTTGAAAAATCCGAAAATGAGCTTGTTTTGATTAATCTGTTGGAGATGAAGAAATTACTGTACTGAGAATTGATATATTTGATTAGTAATGACTGATTTGAACGTTTATGTCTATCTGTTGTGTGATGTGCTGATAGATGTGACTTATGAATTCTTGGCATTAGACAATCATAATAAGAATAACGATCATCTGAGATTCAGAAGTCATGAACGATCTGTTGCGTTTGAAGGTAGTCACCTAATTATCTCCGAAATCGTATCTAATGATAATTGTTGAGGAACTCAACAGTCGATTGAGGGTATCCCCTATCATAATTGATAATTGTTAGAGAAAGTTGGGGGTGAATTTTAAGTTAAGGATTATCTGTTTGGCTGGTGCATACTAAGTTGTCACAGGCCTAAGACTTTATAATCGAAACTAAACCCCAAAAATATCAGAGGAAATTAGTTTATGTCGAAAGTAAGTGTCCCTTCTCGCTTAAGGTTGAAAAGTATAATTCCTTATTGCGGACCGTTCAAGCATTTAAGGGAGAACACCTTCGAGTGATCTGAGCATACAACAAAGAAACATGAGTTCATGCATAAAAATAGAAAATCCATTCATGATGGCGTTCAAAATCAATATATCAAAAGACTGTGATATGCTGAAAAAGAAATATCAATAGAAAATCAAAGTCAAAGATAATTGGCGTATCAAGATGGCAAAGTCCTGAAAGTATGAAGAATGCTGATTCATGATGTGCTCATAAAGAACTCAGATTATTCTTAGTGTGACGCCCCCGCGCAGCTTGAATTGTTTAATCACGACGTTCACACTGAACTATCAAGATTCTTGTTCCTGTGCAATATAGAATTATACCTATTAAGACTGTAAGTTGGAAAGATACTTATCTAGATATACTCTAATTAAATATATATATATATATATATATATATATATATATATATATATATATATATATATATATATATATATATATATATATATATATATATATATATATATATATATATATGAAAGTTTAACTTTCGATTCCATTTTCCATGTCAACTTGAACATAATGAAGTTAAGGGCCTTGAGATTTATTTTGTGTGACGACTGGTCATCAGGCAAGTCTGCTTTAACAGTAGAACAATCCCCGCGGTAAATAATGCGCCTATTCGGATAATCCAATATATTCTAAAATCTGCCGTTCCAACTAGATTGAAGATTATCAATACACTGATAGAAGCCAAAGGCTGACTGGTTTATTCAAAATGTCGTGAGAACCATCCTGTTCAATTTGAATGAAATACATGGAAAGAGATAACGCAAAGTTACATGTAATGAATTGACAACCTAATAAAAACGCACAATCATAAGTGATGGAAGAATCAAGGATTAATGAACTTAGCGTGATCTCAAAAATTATTGCTCTCTAGTGTAGTGACCAGAACTTTTCCATGTTTATATATACTAATTGAGATTGATATTTACATGACTAAATTTTTCCAACGTGTTAAGTAATCAAACTTGTTAAGACTTGATTAATTGAAATAGGTTTCATATAGACAATTGACCACCTAAGTTTACCGGTGATTCACGAACGTTAAAACTTGTAAAAACTAAATGATGACATATATATGGTTATATATATAGTTAACATGATTTTATTATAAGTAGGTATCTCATTAAGTATTTTAACAATGTGTTATATACATAAAAATGAGACTATTAAATTAAGAAACTCGAAAACGATATATATAACGATTATCGTTATAACAACGTCTTACTAGGTACATATGAATCATATTAAGATATTGATACACTTGGTTAATTATGTTAAATGAGAAGTAAATATATCATTAAGTGTGTTAACAATGAACTACATATGTAAAAACAAGACTACTAACTCAAGAATTACGAAACGAGACTTATATGTAACGATTATCGTTGTAACGATATTTTAATGTATATATCATATTAAGAGATATTCATACATCATAATATCATGATAATATAATAATTTTGCATCTCATTTGATATAATAAATATTGGGTTAACAACATTAATTGAGATCGTTAACTTAAAGGTTTCAAAACAACATTTACATGTAACGACTAACGATGACTTAACGACTCAGTTAAAATGTATATACATGTAGTGTTTTGATATGTATTCATACACTTATGAAAGACTTCAAGACACTTATCAAAATACTTCTACTTAACAAACATGCTTACAATTACATCCTCGTTCAGTTTCATCAACAATTCTACTCGTATGCACCCGTATTCGTACTCGTACAATACACAGCTTTTAGATGTATGTACTATTGGTATATACACTCCAATGATCAGCTCTTAGCAGCCCATGTGAGTCTCCTAACACATGTGGGAACCATCATTTGGCAACTAGCATGAAATATCTCATAAAATTACAAAAATATGAGTAATCATTCATGACTTATTTACATGAAAACAAAATTACTAAGTGTTCTTCATAAATTCCATAAGTATAGTTTCATAAAAATCAAGAATACTTCCAAGTTTGCAAGTCTACTTCCAAGCTTTATAATCCATTCCAAGTAATCATCTAAGATCAAGGAACCTTTGTTATTTACAGTAGGTTATCCTTCTAATTCAAGGTAATATTCATATTCAAACTTTGATTCAATTTCTACAACTATAACAATCTTATTTCGAGTGAAAATCTTACTTGAACTGTTTTCGTGTCATGATTCTGTTTCAAGAACTTTCAAGCCATCCAAGGATCCTTTGAAGCTAGATCCATTTTTTTCATTTCCAGTAGTTTTATCCAGAAAACTTGAGGTAGTAATGATGTTCATAACATCATTCAATTCATACATATAAAGCTATCTTATTCGAAGGTTTAAACTTGTAATCACTAGAACATAGTTTAGTTAATTCTAAAATTGTTCGCAAACAAAAGTTAATCCTTCTAACTTGACTTTTAAAATCAAATAAACACATGTTCTATATCTGTATGATATGCTAACTTAATGATTTAAAACCTGGAAACACGATGAACACCATAAAATTGGATATACGCCGTCGTAGTGATTCCGGGGACTGTTTTGGTTTGGATAATTAAAAACTATGATAAACTTTGATTTAAAAGTTGTTCTTCTGGGAAAATGATTTTTTATATGAACATGAAACTATATCCAAAAATCAAGGTTAAACTCAAAGTGAAAGTATGTTTTCTAAAATGGTCATCTAGACGTCGTTCTTTCGACTGAAATGACTACCTTTACAAAAATGACTTGTAACTTATATTTCCAACTATAAACCTGTACTTTTTCTGTTTGTATTCTTAAATTAGAGTTCAATATGAAACCATAGAAATTTGAATCACTCAAAACAGATTTAAAATGAAGAAGTTATGGGTAAAACAAGATTGGATATTTTTGATCTTTTTAACTACGAGAAATGTTTAACAAATCTATACAAATCATATCCTAGCTAACTTATATTTTATTATACATGTATTCTAATATATTATGTAATCTTGGGATACCATAGACACATATGCAAATGTTTTGACATATCATATCGACCCATGTATATATATTATTTGGAACAACCATAGACACTCTATATGCAGTAATGTTGGAGTTAGCTATACAGGGTTGAGGTTGATTCCAAAAATATATATACTTTGAGTTGTGATCTAGCCTGAGACGTGTATACACTGGGTCGTGGATTGATTCAAGATAATATATATCGATTTATTTCTGTACATCTAACTGTGGACAACTAGTTGTAGGTTACTAACGAGGACAGCTGACTTAATACACTTAAATCTTTAAAACATAATAAAAATGGTTGTAATTATATTTTGATCATACTATGATATATATGTACATATTTGTATAGGCTCGTGAATCGATCCGTGGCCAAGTCTTATTTCCAAGGAAGGAAATATCTGTGAAAGTGAGTTATAGTCCCACTTTTAAAATCTAATATTTTTAGGATGAGAATACATGCAGGTTTTATAAATAATTTACAAAATAGACACAAGTACATGAAACTACATTCTATGGTTGAATTATCGAAATCGAATATGCCCCTTTTTATTAAGTCTGGTAATCTAAGAATTAGGGAACAGACACCCTAATTGATGCGAATCCTAAAGATAGATCTATTGGGCCTAACAAACCCCATCTAAAGTACCGGATACTTTAGTACTTCGAAATTTATATCATATCCGAAGGGTGTCCCGGAATGATGGGGATATTCTTATATATGCATCTTGTTAATGTCGGTTACCAGGTGTTCACCATATGAATGATTTTTATCTCTATGTATGGGATGTGTATTGAAATATGAAATCTTAAGGTCTATTGTTACGATTTGATATATATAGGTTAAACCTATAACTCACCAACATTTTTGTTGATGTTTAAAGCATGTTTATTCTCAGGTGAATACTAAGAGCTTCCGCTGTTGCATACTAAAATAAGGACAAGATTTGGAGTCCATGTTTGTATGATATTGTGTAAAAACTGCATTCAAGAAACATATGTCGATGTAATATATTTCTATTTTAAACCATTATGTAATGGTCGGGTGTAAACAGTATATTTTAGATTATCATTATTTGATAATCTACGTAATGTTTTAAAAACCTTTATTGATAAAATAAAGGTTATAGTTGTTTTAAAAATGAATGCAGTCTTTGAAAAACGTCTCATATAGAGGTCAAAACCTCGCAACGAAATCAATTATTATGGAACGTTTATAATCAATATAAATGGGACATTTCAGTTGGTATCCGAGCGTTGGTCTTAGAGAATCAGAAAATTTGCATTAGTGTGTCTTATCGAGTTTGTTAGGATGCATTAGTGAGTCTGGACTTCGACCGTGTTCTCTTTAAAAAATAATTGTTTAACATTTTTGTTGGAAACTATATATTATTAACATATGTGATATATTAATCTCTTAACATGTTTGATATTGTGTGATAGATGTCTACCTCTAGCACAAATCCCATTGACTCAACTAATAATAACGAAGAGTAAAATATATATTGGCAAGATTCACAAGTTCCCGAAGAATCGGAAGAAGAGGAAACGGAACCGGAAGAAGAGGAACCGGAAGAATAGGAACCAGAAGAAAAGGAACCAGAAGAAGAAGAGGTTCCGGAGGGGGGAATAGTAGGAACCACAGAAAACCTGTCAAATAAAAGAAAATCCTCAACCAATGGACCAAAGTTAATAATGGTCAATGGTGTTTCCGCTAAGGAAGCAAAATATTGGGAAAATTACCAATTTTCCGATGAATCGGATCCTGATGAGGATTCCGATGATGTTATAGAAATTACCCCGACCCCATTTAATGAGGCAAAAGAAAATAATAAGGGAAAAGGCATCAAAATAGAGAAATCTGATTCCGACCCCAATGAACTTTATATGTACCGTCAACACCCGTATTTTCAATATCGTGACAATAACCCGGGAACCTCTAAACCACCAGGTTTTTTTAAATCAATGTGGAAAATGACGACTCGTATTAGAGGAACATCATATATTCCTAGAAGATTAGGAAAAAGAACCAAATCCGAAGAAGAAGAAACCAGTGATTCATATTAGAGGGGTGTGAGCATGTTGTGTAATAAATGTATTGTAGTGTGCTTGTACTTTTATGTTCTATGTAAAAATTGCTTGTATTGTTTGTTATTACGAATCTAATCCTTGTCTATTTTACAGTATAAAAATAAAATGGACGTTAAGGGTAGACAACCGAATATTTTAGAAGACCTACCAGAGAATATGATTGAGGAAATCTTGTCTAGAGTCGGTCAGAATTCATCAGCACATTTAGTTATGGCGAAATTAACTTGTCAAACATTTGAAAGACTTTCCAGAAATGCCTTAGTTTATAAAAGGCTTTCCTTTGATAGGTGGGGTATATCACATTGGGGAGACTTTAAGTTACGCCGTATTTTCTTTAAAGCATTAAATGCGGGGAACCCAAATGCAATTTTACGCTACGGGTTAAGAACCTATTTTGACTCAACATATCCCAACATAGGATTTCGTGAATTAGAAAGAGCTTCTAACATGCAACATAAAGAAGCATGTTATGCTTACGGGTTAGTGATGTTCGCTTCTTACCAAAGTAAGAAAAAGAACATCGGATTGCAGCTTTTAAATAAAACTTTCCCACAAGTGACGGATTCAGTAGTTGGGGTGAGAAACAAGGTTTTTAGATTATTACAGGGCTGTTGGACATTACGAAACCCTCGTCCTTTTGACGACATTACAACATACTGCCTAGCCAATGGTCATAACGGTTATTTTCCACAAGACCAAGGATGGGAAGTCATCTTAGTAAAACCAGAATGCATGACTTGTTTCTGGACTTATGAATTACGTGTCTTTATTTCCTTTGCTAAACAACTTGCGTATTAACTAGATTTATCTTCAAAACTGTCCTGTATCATAGTGTACTATATTTCATGTTATATGTAATATAGTGAAGTTGTAAGTTTGAAGAATATTTATATGTGATATATTATTATAATCAGTTTTTCATATGGAATTGTAGTAGTTGAATTGTATATTAGCTACTAAGTATGAACTTAACGGGTAGGTAGTACCCGAATTTAAACTTATAAAATGCTAATATGAAGAAAAAGCTTTTATAAATGAGTTCATATTATGCTACGAGATATTATTGACTACTCTTAATATTCTGTATGATTAACTTGTTTCATTTGACTATTTTGAAGGAAATGGCACCGACTACTCGACACACCTTGAATATGAGCGAAGAGGAATTTCGTGCCTTTCTTGCTTCAAACATAGCAGCAGTACAGGCCGCGCTACATACCAACAATAAATCTGAATCTAGCAATACAGCTAACGGTGCAAGAAATCGTGTAGGATGCTCCTACAAGGAATTCACTGCCTACAAACCTTCAGAATTTGATGGGACCAAAGGACCAATTGAATTGAAACGGTGGACCGAGAAAGTTGAATCGGTGTTTTCCATAAGTAAGTGCTGAAGGAGACAAAGTGAAGTACGCTACGCATACCTTCACAGGTATTGCGTTAACATGGTGAATACCTATCTAGAGTAAGTGGGACAAGATGCTGCTTACGCGCTACCTTGGTTAGCATTCAAGCACTTGATGAACGAGAAGTACCGTCCCAGAACCGAGGTCAATAAGCTCAAGTCAGAACTTAGAGGGTTACGAACACAGGGATTCGATATTACTTCGTACGAAAGACGATTCACAGAATTGTGCCTATTGTGTCCGAGAGCGTTCGAAGATGAGGAAGAGAAGATCGACATGTTTGTGAAAGGGTTACCGAAGAGAATCCAAGAAGATATAAGTTCAGACGAGCCTGCCTCCATACAAAAGGCATGTAGAATAGCTCACAAACTAGTGAACCAGATTGAGGGAAGAATTAAAGAACAGGCGGCCGAAGAGGCCAACGTGAATCTAGTCAAAAGAAAGTGGGAGGAAAATGGTGATAAGAGTCACCAAAACAACAACAACTATCCCAACAATCGCAACATCAATCGCAACTACAACAAACAGCACAACAACAACAACAACAACTACTACTACAACAATCATCCCAACAACAATAACAACCGCAACAACAACAACAATCAGAAGCAGCTATGCCAAAGGTGTGAAAAGTATCACTCGGGGTTCTGCACCAAATTTTGCAACAAGTGTAAAAGAAATGGTCATAGCGCGCCGAAGTGTGAGGTCTACGGACCAGGGGTTAATAGAACGAAAGGAACAAATGGTGTCGGAACGAGTAATGGCAGAGCAAGTAGTGTCGGAGCAATTTATGCCAATGTAGTTTGTTATAAATGTGGAAAACTGGGCCACATTATTAGAAATTGCCCGAACCAGGAGAACACGAATGGACAAGGCCGCGAAAGAGTTTTCAATATTAATGTGGCAGAGGCACAGGAAGACCCGGAGTTTGTTACGGGTACGTTTCTTATTGACAATAAATCTGCTTACGTTTTATTTGATTCTGGTACGGATAGAAGCTATATAAGTAGAGATTTTTGTGCTAAATTAAGTTGCCCATTGACGCCGTTGGATAGTAAATTTTTACTCGAATTAGCAAACGGTAAATTAATTTCAGCAGATTATATATGCCGGAATCGAGAAATTAAACTGGGTAGCGAAATATTTAAGATTGATTTGATACCAGTAGAGTTAGGGAGTTTTGATGTAATAGTTGGCATGGACTGGCTGAAGGAGATGAAAGCAGAGATCGTATGTTACAAAAATGTAATTCGCATTGTACGAGAAGAAGGAGAACCCTTAATGGTGTACGGAGAAAAGGGAAACATGAAGCTACATCTTATTAGTAATTTGAAGGCACAAAAACTAATAAGAAAAGGTTGCTATGCTGTTCTAGCACACGTCGAGAAAGTACAAACTGAAGAAAAGAGCATCAATGATGTTCCCGTCACAAAAGAATTTCCCGATGTATTTCCGAAAGAATTACCGGGACTACCTCCACATCGATCTGTTTAATTTCAAATAGATCTTGTACCCGGAGCTGCACCAATAGCTCGTGCTCCTTACAGACTCGCACCCAGTGAGATGAAAGAACTGCAAAGCCAATTGCAAGAACTATTAGAACGTGGTTTCATTCGACCAAGCACATCACCATGGGGAGCTCCTGTTTTATTTTTCGAGAAGAACGATGGTACATTTAGGTTATGTATTGACTACAGAGAGTTGAACAAACTTACCATCCAAAACTGTTATCCACTGCCGAGAATTGACGACATATTTGATCAACTACAAGGCTCGTCGGTTTATTCGAAAATCGATTTACATTCTGGATATCATCAAATGCGGGTAAAGGAGGATGATATTCCAAAAACTGCTTTTAGAACGCGTTATGGTCATTAAGAGTTTATGGTTATGCCGTTCGGATTGACTAACGCACCAGCTGTGTTCATGGACCTTATGAACCGAGTGTGTGGGCCATATCTTGACAAGTTTGTCAATGTTTTCATCGATGACATACTTATTTACTCAATGAATGATCAAGAGCATGAAGAACATTTGAGAAAAGTGCTAGAAGTATTGAGGAAAGAAAAATTGTACGCTAAGTTTTTAAAGTGTGCATTTTGCTTGGAAGAAGTTCAATTCCTCGGTCACATAGTGAACAAAGAAGGTATCCAGGTGGACCCGACAAAGATCGAAACCGTTGAAAAGTGGGAAACCCCAAAAACTCCGAAGCATATACGTCAATTTTTAGGATTGGCTGGTTACTACAGAAGATTCATCCAAGATTTCTCCAAAATAGCAAAACCTTTGACTGCATTAACGCATAAAGGGAAGAAATTTGAATGGAAGGATGAACAAGAGAAGGCGTTTCAGTTATTGAAGAAAAAGCTAACTACGGCACCTATATTGTCATTGCCTGAAGGGAATGATGATTTTGTGATTTATTGTGACGCATCAAAGCAAGGTCTCAGTTGTGTATTAATGCAACGAACGAAGGTGATTGCTTATGCGTCTAGACAATTGAAGATTCACAAGCAAAATTATATAACTCACGATTTGGAATTGGGTGCTGTTGTTTTTGCATTAAAGACTTGGAGGCATTATTTATATGGGGTCAAAAGTATTATATATACCGACCACAAAAGTCTCCAACATATATTTAATCAGAAGCAACTGAATATGAGACAACGCAGGTGGATTGAACTGTTGAATGATTATGATTTTGAGATTCGATACCACCCGAGGAAGGCGAATGTGGTAGCCGACGCTTTGAGTAGAAAGGATAGAGAACCTATACGGGTAAAAGCTATGAATATAATTATTCGTACTAACCTTACTACTCAAATAAAGGAGGCGCAACAGGGGTTGTAAAAGAAGGAAAGTTGAAGAATGAGATACCCAAAGGATCAGAGAAACATCTTAATATTCGGGAAGACAGAACCCGATATAGGGCTGATAGAATTTGGGTACCAAGGTTTGGAGATGTGAGAGAAATGGTACTTAAAGAAGCACATAAAACCAGATATTCAATACATTCCGGAGCGTTGAAGATGTATAAAGATCTCAAGAAACACTTTTGGTAGCCGGGTATGAAAGCCGATATTGCTAAATATGTAGGAGAATGTTTCACGTGTTCTAAGGTCAAAGCTGAACATCAAAAACCATCAGGTCTACTACAACAACCTGAAATCCCGGAATGGAAATGGGAAAACATTACCATGGATTTCATTACTAAATTGCCAAGGACTGCAAGTGGTTATGATACTATTTGGGTAATAGTTGATCGTCTCACCAAGTCATCACACTTCTTGCCAATGAGAGAAGATGACAAAATGGAGAAGTTGGCGTGATTGTATTTGAAGGAGGTTGTCTCCAGACATGGAATACCCGTCTCTATTATCTCTGATAGGGATGGTAGATTTGTTTCAAGGTTCTGGCAGACGTTGCAACAAGCATTGGGGACTCGTCTAGACATGAGTACTGCCTATCATCCACAAACTGATGGGCAGAGCGAAAGGACGATACAAATGTCACGACCCGGAAAATTTCGACTAATTTTAAACCAAACTCTCGATACGATAGTGTAATTTCAACACGATAAGCAAAGTCTGTTAGGTTGGATCTCAAAAATTTTCAAGTGTTTCATATATTCAATTGACCTTCGACTGGTTTTCGACGATTCACGAACAACTAATTGTAAATAGATACATATATATAATAATTTGAAATATCATTTGAAATAATATATGAGTTAATTGTTGGAAATAAATATGTAAAATAATATGCGATATAATGAAAACTACTATTATAAATATATATTTATATATATATATATATATATATATATATATATATATATATATATATATATATATATATATATGTGTGTGTGTGTGTGTGTGTGTGTATAAATACTACTTGGAAATATATAAAATAATATTAAATCTATTTTATATAATATATATTTATGAGATAAAACTTGTTATTTAAAACTAATTATATATAAAGAGAGAGTAAATGGAAAATGAATGGTTTCGAGCTTAATTGGCAAACGTCGGTAACACTCGGTTGATGTTTTGTTAGTTTTAATATAGATATTGTATATATACATGAAGGATTGAAATAAAAGTTGGACTGTAAATTGATTACGAAGGTTTTAGATTTGTCAAAAATATTTTTATTTTCTTAGTTTAAATTTTAGTACTCCGTACATGTTAATTGGAACACAAAATAAATAATTATTGACCCTTTTTGATCAGGTTTCAAACAGTTAATAAGTGAAATAATTAATTATATTTAATCTAAAAATTTGAAATTTTTAGGAACACTTTTATACGATAACTGTTTAGCAATGGACACGATATAATCATTCGAGAAATAGTGTCGGTAGAAAGCATACAAATTAAAATCACGGGTGAGATTACTTTTAAGATGCAAGTGGTGACTTGCTTTTAACTTTTTCATTATATACATATACATACATATTCTATGCATATAGATATATAATCATAAAGCTTCTGCATATTGAAAACATTCATCAACCTTATTTTTTTTCTACAACTTCACCAACTTACTACCTTCACCATATCACCATGAACCACAATCGTAGAACACCACATGAACACCCACTTCAAACCCCCTTGTTCTTGAACGATTATAGTCACAACCACTCTCGGCTTTCCAACACCCACACCACCGGAGCACAATAACAAACCGCCACCCTCAATCTCTCTCTCTATCTCTCCCTCCCTCCCTCACACCTTTGTGAAATGCAAAAACACCGCTATACTTGCTACCATATTATCACCATGAAAACACCACCACCTTGGTCACTTTCCTCTTCCACCTTGTTCCAAACCGCCACCTAGTTCCTGTTTACTATTTCTGTTACAAGTTGAAAACCACCACCACGTCACAGTTGCCGGAACGGTTCTACTCAAACAAAATTTGCTGCAGTTTTATTCTTCGAGCAGGCTTTCAATTTGAAGCCTACGTAACTGCTATTTTTCCTATTTTACGGCCTAAACATCACCATTGAACACCATAACATCACCAACCGAACTTATTACTTGGTTACTGTTTCTGTCCGGTCGGGAAACACGACAAATTGCAGCTATTCCTGTTTCCATTTGCAACCCACATCGGTCACCACCTTAAACCCATGACCACCCTACTAGCACTCTCCATTACTATTTCTATACCCATTTCACCACCTCACACCACCATTTTTTTTTTGTCATTGTTCTACTGCCTTGTGTTTTCTACTGTTAAAATGAAAATAATAATAATAATAATAATAATAATAATAATAATAATAATAATAATAATAATAATAATAACGAGGAAGATGAAAACAGACAGAAAATGGGTTAAAGAATTCACAGGACGAATTAAAAAAAGAAAAACTCGTAGCAGAGCAATGGTTTAGGGGTGTTTGTCTTGAACGAGAGGTCTTGGGTTCGAACCCAAGCCAGTACAACAATTTTTTTAATTATCAAGAGAAGTTGTTGGGTTTGTGATCTATTTAACAAAATAATGGGCTTGCAAGAAATTTGGGCCGAGATAATAGATAATCTCCACTTGGGCCGAAATATGTTAATGTATGTTGGGCCATGACTCTTTAAAACAAATTGTTGGGCCGAGATGTATGGATTAGGATGAAGAAAAATAGTTTTAGAAAATGAAAGTGAAACATATTAAATACGGGTTAAATGAAATTAAGGTATAATTTATTCAGAAAAACTGTCTTGGTTCAATGGTTTGATGTAGTGTCGGGTATTCAAGAGGTCATGGGTTCGAGCCGTGTCAGAGGCTTTTCTTTTTAGGAAACCTTTAAGGTAGTTTTCCATATTTTTATTATTATGAACAATAATACAAGTTATATCATTATTATTATTATTAATATTACTATCATTAAAATAGCTTATATTATTATAAACACGAATATTATTAGTATTATTATTAAAATTTTTGAAGTTTCATTATACTTAATATAAGTGTTATTATATTTTTACCATGATTGGGATTATTATTAGTATTATCGTTATTATGAAAATAACACAATTTATTAATATTAGTATAAGTGTCATTTTATAATTAATAATACTATTATTATCATTTTTAACATAAGTATAATTATTACTATTTGTATTGTTATTATAAAAATTATTAACGTTATTATCATTTTTACTACTAGCATTATTATTGTTATTACAAAATAATACAACTCTTTATTCATTATCATTACTAAAGTCATTTTACCAAACAAATACTTATACATAGAATATATATATATACATATATATATATATATAAGTATATATATATATATATATATATATATATATATAACAAGTGAAATAATATATAAACTTATTCGATTACAAGTATATGTATTAATATATACACCAATGATATAGGTTCGTGAATCCGAGGTCAACCCTATACTTGTTCAATGTCGTTCTATGTATTTTTACTACAAAATACAGTATGGTGAGTTTCATTTTCTCCCTTTTTAATTGCTTTTGCAATATATATTTTTGGGCTGAGAATACATGAACTGCTTTTATAAATGTTTACGAAATAGACACAAGTACTTAAAAATACATTCTACGTTGAGTTGTACCACTGGCATACTTCCCTGTAGCTTGGTAACTACTATTTACATGGGTATTGTAAACGCGAATCCTGTTGATAGATCTATCGGGCCTGACAACCCCAATTGGACTGGACGACCAGTATTCAACGGTTGCACGGTACTTCGTTTTGTAGGCTACACTTGGTACAGTGTAGTGAGATTTCATAATAAAGGGAATATGCGACGTTGATTAATAGTTAAGTATGGTTACCAAGTGCTCAACCACTTAGAATGCTTTACATACACTTGCGAGTGTATTATGTTTATGATTATGAAATCTTGTGGTCTATTAATATATTGAAATGATTGTTATGATAAACCTATGAACTCACCAACCTTTTGGTTGATACTTTTAAGCATGTTTATTTTCAGGTACGAATTAAGTCTTCCGCTGTGCATTTGCTCAATTGAAAGATATTATTTTGGAGTCATTCATGGCATATTTAGGTCAGTACCTCACAATGGGACCAGATGTTGATGATTTTGTCCAGGTAGATTAGGACGGGTTGTTACATGTGGTATCAGAGCGGTGGTCTTAGCGAACTAGGTCTTGCATTAATGTGACTAACTGATAGTTGTTAGAATGCATTAGCGAGTCTGGACTTCGACCTTAGCTGCATATTATAAGTATTTTTTATCATTCCTAGTGGAAAAATTACCTGCTTATTATTCCCAAGTCTAGACACGACTTCCTGCACTTATTTGATAGATAGTGTACAGATAAAATTCATATCTTAGCGTATCTATTACGGTAAACTTTGCTTGATATATTCCGTAAATTTCTCCGTAATTTAAGGGATCCTGGTACTATATATATCTAGGCATATTATGCATTGAGAATACCATCCAACTATCATTTGCTGTCACTAAGCTTTTCATACCAAAAATCTTTTCTGTGATCGCATACGATGGCCTCTACGAATCGACCAAGTTCTTCTGACTCCGAAGATAGCGTGACGGGAGCGCACCAACCGATCAACTACCGTGATTTCTTTGGAAAGTGGGGATGGGTTCACGAAATACTTACCCTATGGAGAAATGAAGAAGGTACTCCATATCACGAGCCAAACTTACCACCTAACGTCGGAGTGCTCGACCCGCTCATCGGCGAACCTGTTCGCAACACCGTTTATACCCTTTTTGCAAGAATTTTTCGTCTTGAGGCTACCATTAACGGAACTAGAGAAGATATCCGACCTCTACCTCACACTGATAACCAACCAGGGTTAGTAGAAGAAGTTAAAGAACTCCGAGCTTGAGTGTTAACTTTAGAGAGCACGGTACACAATTTGCAAGCACTAGCAGTATCATCAACACTAGTAACATCACCAGCCTCAGCACCAACAGCACTAGTACCACCAACAACAACATCCGCGTCACTAGCTTCGACATTTCATTCTGTACCTCGAGTATAATCATCATTCTACATGACGTTCTACATCATTTATCTTAGTTCGACATAGTGATTATGTAACCTCTAATGTTTTAGAGATTTTATATTCCTGTTCTAACGGAAAATCAGATGAGTTAATATCATATTAACTCATTAAATCCATGATTGCATCTGAAGAAAATATATATGTATATATGTTTTCATAAAGATTGTAATTAAAAATTCTTTCGTACAAACTGTTAATGGTGAAAATATTTTAACGGGTTGGTAATATTCGGAGAAATATTTAATTTTCATATTAACATGTTATACAGTACATTCTTCGAATCTGATTCAACCGTCATTTACTATCCTACTTACATCCACAGAGATACGAATCCGTTCACCACAGAATAACCATTTTCATTCAATTTCATATTTGCATTTTGACCTATCAAAATTCAACAAGTGGCATAATGAAGAAAACATCGGACAAAATAAAATTTGTTAGAAACAAACAAATTAATTATAAAGAATTTTGTTAAGAATCCACGCTAACTGTTCCTAGCTAACTGTTCCTAGCTAACTGGTTACATTTTATTTATCGCAATTTACATTCTCGCAATTTACATTCTCGCAATTTTATTTATCGTCATTTAATTTCTGTATTTATTTTTCGCACTTTAAATAACGGGACACGTATACAAGGTTTCGACATATCATATTGACCCATTTATATATTTATCTTGGAACAACCATAGACACTCTATATGCAAATGACGAAGTTAGCTATACAGGGTTGAGGTTGATTCCAAAATATATATATAGTTTGAGTTGTGATCAATACTGAGACCGGTACACGGGTCACGATACGTATTAATTAATTTGAATGTTATATATTAAACTATATATGAACTATTGGACTATTGGACTATGGGACTACTAACTTTGGACAATTAAAATGAATTAAAATATTGATTATAATATATGAAACTAAATAATTCTTCAAGTTTGCCACTTGATTTCATCTGAAACCTCATTTGCATCTTGACGATTGCAATCTGCGATTCAAACCTTTCAAAATTCTTGAAAACACCTCGATCGAGAGGATGAACCAGCCGCACTTCATCTATGGAAGAAAAGATTGATGCACCTAAAAACACTCGTAACCTGAGTGAACGTTTATCACGTAGCTGTATTAATTTCTTCGACGTTGTTACTACTGAAAATAACTTTGCAATCCCTTTTCAAAATAGCCAATTTTGTCACAGCTCCAGCAAGTTAACCTCGACTTTTCATTCAAAACAACCATATTGTAAATTTGATATATATACGTGCTTATTTATTGTTACCAGAGAACCTTTTATATTTCACCATACTACCATCAGCGTTTAATCATCTCAAAATGCAATTCTCCTGAAAACACCTCGGTTTGATAACCGATGACCCATATCTGTTAACTTTAAAAATGCTGACGAAGCAGCATGTAGTAAATGGTCTTAATGGCCAAAAGTGATAATAAAAGAATGGAGTGTTGGGAACGCTCGATAGAAAATTTGGTAATGAAAAAAAAAACAGATTCAGCTAACCATGAAGGAGACCAAGAACAAATACAAGGACCAAATCCTATATTCAAAGAATACAGGTAATTCTGGATCCAATGAAATCTTTAGAGAATATCTTACACCGAAGTGATGTTAAAATCTTGCGGAAAATCTTTCTTCATCAACCTTCGAACTTAGAAATTCCAAAATATCATCATAAATATCTTCGATATTTCTGAGGATATTTTCATAAATATTCTTGTCCGAAATTATCTACCTCTTCGTGTTTTCTGTATTCCATTATATTGGAAACTTCTGTAAAATCTAAGTATAAATTATGAATGAATTGTGGAGAAGTGTTGGGAATTGATGCATGAGTTAGTATAATATAATGCGCTTGGCCAACGTGATTATATTACAGTAAGTCATGCTGAGTTTCTAATGGAACGTGATAATGGTTCACAGATCTTACCCTCATCATGTGCCATGTTACATGACTCTTTCATTCTACTTAATCTCTAAGCATATCACGGAATTATTTCCTAGATATTTTCGTTCTTCTGTACTTCCAACAGTTGCTAATAAATCGTGCTATCACATTTTCTTGCTGATTAGAAGATTTCTTTAAACTCCTTGAATTCCCGAAAATCCATCGTGACTACGTCAAAAGTTAAATCTCTATCTCAATCTTTTGTGACAGCTTCACTCGTACGCTTCATATAATCAAATCATTTAATCTATATTACTCCATGAGGATAAAATTCTATTTATCAACTCATATACGTCATGAAAACATTTTTATGGTTAGCCATGACGACCTCGATCAAATTTCGGGACGAAATTTCTTTAACGGGTAGGTACTGTCACGACCCGGAAAATTTCGACTAATTTTAAACCAAACTCTCGATACGATAGTGTAATTTCAACACGATAAGCAAAGTCTGTTAGGTTGGATCTCAAAAATTTTTAAGTGTTTCATATATTCAATTGACCTTCGACTGGTTTTCGACGATTCACGAACAACTAATTGTAAATAGATACATATATATAATAATTTGAAATATCATTTGAAATAATATATGAGTTAATTGTTGGAAATAAATATGTAAAATAATATGCGATATAATGAAAACTACTATTATAAATATATATTTATATATATATATATATATGTGTGTGTGTGTATAAATACTACTTGGAAATATATAAAATAATATTAAATCTATTTTATATAATATATATTTATGAGATAAAACTTGTTATTTAAAACTAATTATATATAAAGAGAGAGTAAATGGAAAATGAATGGTTTCGAGCTTAATTGGCAAACGTCGGTAACACTCGGTTGATGTTTTGTTAGTTTTAATATAGATATTGTACATATTCATGAAGGATTGAAATAAAAGTTGGACTGTAAATTGATTACGAAGGTTTTAGATTTGTCAAAAATATTTTTATTTTCTTAGTTTAAATTTTAGTACTCCGTACATGTTAATTGGAACACAAAATAAATAATTATTGACCCTTTTTGAACAGGTTTCAAACAGTTAATGAGTGAAATAATTAATTTTATTTAATCTAAAAATTTGAAATTTTTAGGAACACTTTTATACGCTAACTGTTTAGCAATGGACACGATATAATCATTCGAGAAATAGTGTCGGTAGAAAGCATACAAATTAAAATCACGGGTGAGATTACTTTTAAGATGCAAGTGGTAACTTGCTTTTAACTTTTTCATTATATACATATACATACATATTCTATGCATATAGATATATAATCATAAAGCTTCTGCATATTGAAAACATTCATCAACCTTATTTTTTTTCTACAACTTCACCAACTTACTACCTTCACCATATCACCATGAACCACAATCGTAGAACACCACATGAACACCCACTTCAAACCCCCTTGTTCTTGAACGATTATAGTCACCACCACTCTCGACTTTCCAACACCCACACCACCGGAGCACCATAACAAACCGCCACCCTTAATCTCTCTCTCTATCTCTCCCTCCCTCCCTCACACCTTTGTGAAATGCAGAAACACCGCTATACTTGCTACCATATTATCACCATGAAAACACCACCACCTTGGTCACTTTCCTCTTCCACCTTGTTCCAAACCGCCACCTAGTTCCTGTTTACTGTTTCTGTTACAAGTTGAAAACCACCACCACGTCACAGTTGCCGGAACGGTTCTACTCAAACAAAATTTGCTGCAGTTTTATTCTTCGAGCAGGCTTTCAATTTGAAGCCTACGTAACTGCTATTTTTCCTATTTTACGGCCTAAACATCACCATTGAACACCATAACATCACCGACCGAACTTATTACTTGGTTACTGTTTCTGTCCGGTCGGGAAACACGACAAATTGCAGCTATTCCTGTTTCCATTTGCAACCCACATCGGTCACCACCTTAAACCCATGACCACCCTACTAGCACTCTCCATTACTATTTCTATACCCATTTCACCACCTCACACCACCATTTTTTTTTTGGTCATTGTTCTACTGCCTTGTGTTTTCTACTGTTAAAACGAAAATAATAATAATAATAATAATAATAATAATAATAATAATAATAATAATAATAATAATAATAATAATAATAATAATAATAATAATAATAATAATAATAATAATAATAATAATAATAATAACGAGGAAGATGAAAACGAACAGAAAATGGGTTAAAGAATTCACGGGACGAATTAAAAAAAGAAAAACTAGTAGCAGAGCAATGGTTTAGGGGTGTTTGTCTTGAACGAGAGGTCTTGGGTTCGAACCCAAGCCAGTACAACAATTTTTTTAATTATCAAGAGAAGTTGTTGGGTTTGTGATCTATTTAACAAAATAATGGACTTGCAAGAAATTTGGGCCGAGATAATAGATAATCTCCACTTGGGCCGAAATATGTTAATGTATGTTGGGCCGTGACTCTTTAAAACAAATTGTTGGGCCGAGATGTATGGATTAGGATGAAGAAAAATAGTTTTAGAAAATGAAAGTGAAACAGATTAAATACGGGTTAAATGAAATTAAGGTATAATTTATTCAGAAAAACAGTCTTGGTTCAATGGTTTGATGTAGTGTCGGGTATTCAAGAGGTCATGGGTTCGAGCCCTGTCAGAGGCTTTTCTTTTTAGGAAACCTTTAAGGTAGTTTTCCATATTTTTATTATTACTACTATTATTATTATTAACAATAATACAAGTTATATCATTATTATTATTATTATTATTATTATTACTATCATTAAAATAGCTTATATTATTATAAACATGAATATTATTAGTATTATTATTAAAATTTTTGAAGTTTCATTATACTTAATATAAGTGTTATTATATTTTTACCATGATTGGGATTATTATTAGTATTATCGTTATTATGAAAATAACACAATTTATTAATATTAGTATAAGTGTCATTTTATAATTAATAATACTATTATTATCATTTTCAACATAAGTATAATTATTACTATTTGTATTGTTATTATAAATATTATTAACGTTATTATCATTTTTACTACTAGCATTATTATTTTTATTACAAAATAATACAACTCTTTATTCATTATCATTACTAAAGTCATTTTACCAAACAAATACTTATACATAGAATATATATATATATATATATATATATATATATATATATATATATATATATATATATATATATATATATATATATATATATATATATATATATATATATATATATATAACAAGTGAAATAATATATAAACTTATTCGATTACAAGTATATGTATTAATATATACACCAATGATATAGGTTCGTGAATCCGAGGTCAACCCTATACTTGTTCAATGTCGTTCTATGTATTTTTACTACAAAATACAGTATGGTGAGTTTCATTTTCTCCCTTTTTAATTGCTTTTGCAATATATATTTTTGGGCTGAGAATACATGAACTGCTTTTATAAATGTTTACAAAATAGATACAAGTACTTAAAAATACATTCTACGTTGAGTTGTACCACTGGCATACTTCCCTGTAGCTTGGTAACTACTATTTACATGGGTATTGTAAACGCGAATCCTGTTGATAGATCTATCGGGCCTGACAACCCCAATCGGACTGGACGACCAGTATTCAACGGTTGCACAGTACTTCGTTTTGTAGGCTACACTTGGTAGAGTGTAGTGAGATTTCATAATAAAGGGAATATGCGACGTTGATTAATAGTTAAGTATGGTTACCAAGTGCTCAACCACTTAGAATGCTTTACATACACTTGCGAGTGTATTATGTTTATGATTATGAAATCTTGTGGTCTATTAATATATTGAAATGATTGTTATGATAAACCTATGAACTCACCAACCTTTTGGTTGATACTTTTAAGCATGTTTATTTTCAGGTACGAATTAAGTCTTCCGCTGTGCATTTGCTCAATTGAAAGATATTATTTTGGAGTCATTCATGGCATATTTAGGTTAGTACCTCGCAATGGGACCAGATGTTGATGATTTTGTCCAGGTGGATTAGCACGGGTTGTTACAACAAACGCTTGAAGACATGATACGAGCATGTGTTATTGATTTCGGAAACAGTTGGGATCGACACCTACCGTTAGCAGAATTTTTCTACAACAACAATTATCATTCTAGTATTGAGATGGCACTGTTTAAGGCACTTTATGGTAGAAAGTGCAGGTCTCTGATTTGTTGGAATGAAGTGGGGGATAGACAGATTACGGGTCCGGAGATAATACAAGAAACTACCGAGAAAATCATCCAAATTCAACAACGATTGAAAACCGCCCAGAGTCGAAAAAAGAGCTACGCGGACAGTAAAAGAAAAGATATAGAGTTTGAAATTGGAGAAATGGTCATGCTTAAGGTTTCACCTTGGAAAGGCGTTGTTCAATTTGGTAAACGGGGGAAACTAAATCCAAGGTACATTAGACCATTCAAGATTTTAGATCGTGTCGGACCAGTAGCTTACCAACTGGAGCTACCTCAACAACTCGCGGCTGTACATAACACTTTTCACGTCTCGAATTTGAAGAAATCTTTTGCTAAAGAAGATCTCACTATTCCGTTGGACGAAATCCAAATCAATGAAAAACTTCAATTCATTGAAGAACCCGTCGAAATTATGGATCGTGAGGTTAAGAGACTTAAGCAAAACAAGATACCAATTGTTAAGGTTCGATGGAATGCTGGTAGAGGACCCGAGTTCACCTGGGAGCATGAAGATCAGATGAAGAAGAAATACCCGCATCTATTTCCAGAAGATTCGTCAACACCTTCAACAGCTTAAAATTTCGGGACGAAATTTATTTAACGGGTAGGTACTGTAGTGACCCGAACTTTTCCATGTTTATATATATTAATTGAGATTGATATTTACATGACTAAATGTTTCCAACGTGTTAAGTAATCAAACTTGTTAAGACTTGATTAATTGAAATAGGTTTCATATAGACAATTGACCACCTAAGTTGACCGGTGATTCACGAACGTTAAAACTTGTAAAAACTATACGATGACATATATATGGTTATATATATAGTTAACATGATTTTATTATAAGTAGGTATCTCATTAAGTATTTTAACAATGTGTTATATACATAAAAATGAGACTATTAAATTAAGTAACTCGAAAACGATATATATAACGATTATCGTTATAACAACGTCTTACTAGGTACATATGAATCATATTAAGATATTGATACACTTGGTTAATTATGTTAAATGATAAGTAAATATATCGTTAAGTGTGTTAACAATGAACTACATATATAAAAACAAGACTACTAACTCAAGAATTACGAAACGAGACTTATATGTAACGATTATCGTTGTAACGATATTTTAATGTATATATCATATTAAGAGATATTCATACATCATAATATCATGATAATATAATAATTTAACATCTCATTTGATATAATAAATATTGGGTTAACAACATTAATTGAGATCGTTAACTTAAAGGTTTCAAAACAACATTTACATGTAACGACTAACGATGACTTAACGACTCAGTTAAAATGTATATACATGTAGTGTTTTAATATGTATTCATAGACTTCTGAAAGACTTCAATACACTTATCAAAATACTTCTACTTAACAAAAATGCTTACAATTACATCCTCGTTCAGTTTCATCAACAATTCTACTCGTATGCACCCGTATTCGTACTCGTACAATACACAGCTTTTAGATGTATGTACTATTGGTATATACACTCCAATGATCAGCTTTTAGCAGCCCATGTGAGTCACCTAACACATGTGGTAATCATCATTTGGCAACTAGCATGAAATATCTCATAAAATTACAAAAATATGAGTAATCATTCATGACTTATTTACATGAAAATAAAATTACATATCCTTTATATCTAATCCATATACCAACGACCAAAAACACCTACTAACACTTTCATTCTTCAATTTTCTTCATCTAATTGATCTCTCTCAAGTTCCATCTTCAAGTTCTAAGTGTTCTTCATAAATTCCATAAGTATAGTTTCATAAAAATCAAGAATACTTCCAAGTTTGCAAGTCTACTTCCAAGCTTTCTAATCCATTCCAAGTAATCTTCTAAGATCAAGGAACCTTTTTTATTTATAGTAGGTTATCTTTCTAATTCAAGGTAATATTCATATTCAAACTTTGATTCAATTTCTACAACTATAACAATCTTATTTCGATTGAAAATCTTACTTGAACTGTTTTCGTGTCATGATTCTGTTTCAAGAACTTTCAAGCCATCCAAGGATCCTTTGAAGCTAGATCCATTTTTCTCATTTCCAGTAGTTTTATCCAAAAAACTTGAGGTAGTAATGATGTTCATAACATCATTCGATTCATACATATAAAGCTATCTTATTCGAAGGTTTAAACATGTAATCACTAGAATGTAGTTTAGTTAATTCTAAACTTGTTCGCAAAAAAAAGTTAATCCTTCTAACTTGACTTTTAAAATCAACTAAACACATGTTCTATATCTATATGATATGCTAACTTAATGATTTAAAACCTGGAAACACGATGAACACCATAAAGTCGGATATACGCCGTCGTAGTGAAACCGGGGGCTGTTTTGGTTTGGATAATTAAAAACTATGATAAACTTTGATTTAAAAGTTGTTCTTCTGGGAAAATTATTTTTCATATGAACATGAAACTATATCCAAAAATCAAGGTTAAACTCAAAGTGAAAGTATGTTTTCTAAAATGGTCATCTAGACGTCGTTCTTTCGACTTAAATGACTACCTTTACAAAAATGACTTGTAACTTATATTTCCGACTATAAACCTATACTTTTTCTGTTTGGATTCTTAAATTAGAGTTCAATATGAAACCATAGCAATTTGATTCACTCAAAATGGATTTAAAATGAAGAAGTCATGGGTAAAACAAGATTGGATATTTTTGATCTTTTTAGCTACGGTAAATGTTTAACAAATCTATACAAATCATATCCTAGCTAACTTATATTGCATTATACATGTATTCTAATATATTATGTAATCTTGGGATACCATAGACACGTATGCAAATGTTTTGACATATCATATCGATCCATGTATATATATTATTTGGAACAACCATAGACACTCTATATGCAGTAATGTTGGAGTTAGCTATACAGGGTTGAGGTTGATTCCAAAAATATATATATACTTTGAGTTGTGATCTATCCTGAGACGTGTATACACTGGGTCGTGGATTGATTCAAGATAATATATATCGATTTATTTCTGTACATCTAACTATGGACAACTAGTTGTAGGTTACTAACGAGGACAGCTGACTTAATACACTTAAATCTTTAAAACATAATAAAAATGGTTGTAATTATATTTTGATCGTACTTTGATATATATGTACATATTTGTATAGGTTCGTGAATCGATCCGTGGCCAAGTCTTATTTTCGAGGAATGAAATATCTGTGAAAGTGAGTTATAGTCCCACTTTTAAAATCTAATATTTTTGGGATGAGAATACATGCAGGTTTTATAAATGATTTACAAAATAGATACAAGTACGTGAAACTACATTCTATGGCTGAATTATCGAAATCGAATATACCCCTTTTTATTAAGTCTGGTAATCTAAGAATTAGGGAACAGACACCCTAATTGACGAGAATCCTAAAGATAGATCTATTGGGCCTAACAAACCCCATCCAAAGTACCGGATGCTTTAGTACTTCGAAATTTATATCATATCCGAAGGGTGTCTCGGAATGATGGGGATATTCTTATATATGCATCTTGTTAATGTCGGTTACCAGGTGTTCACCATATGAATGATTTTTATCTCTATGTATGGGATGTGTATTGAAATATGAAATCCTGTGGTCTATTGTTACGATTTGATATATATAGGTTAAACCTATAACTCACCAACAATTTTGTTGACGTTTAAAGCATGTTTATTCTCAGGTGAATACTAAGAGCTTCCGCTGTTGCATACTAAAATAAGGACAAGATTTGGAGTCCATGTTTGTATGATATTGTGTAAAAACTGCATTCAAGAAACATATGTCGATGTAATATATTTCTATTGTAAACCATTATGTAATGGTCGTGTGTAAACAGTATATTTTAGATTATCATTATTTGATAATCTACGTAATGTTTTAAAAACCTTTATTGATAAAATAAAGGTTATGGTTGTTTTAAAAATGAAAGCAGTCTTTGAAAAACGTCTCATATAGAGGTCAAAACCTCGCAACGAAATCAATTAATATGGAACGTTTATAATCAATATGAACGGGACATTTCATATAGTGTTCAAGTAATTAATGCCAACATGATTGTCGAAGTGTCCGAAATGAATATGTTCATGTTTAATGAGGATTGATATCAGTAATTGCATGATAATAGACATAGACTGGATAATTGGGAATGAACAACAGAAGTTGATTCAATATGTCAGTTCTGATCCATTTTTATATTGTTAATCATTTTGCTCACAAAAAATGTGGATTTGTATATTTAAATTATGGCTTGTTCTGATTACTGAAAAACAACAAAAAGATTTTAGTTTACATGTTATTGCATTTCATGATAGAATGTCTTTCATTTGCATAATTTTAGTTGCATGACATTTTACATCAGAAAATCCATAAAGATTTTATCATTTCATTGTTTTCTGATTATCCTCGGAATGCATAACGACATCTGAAAGAACTTTGTTGAGATCAAGATATTTCTGGCCACCAAATCCATAAGTTTGAATTTTTTAGAGCTGGTGATTACGTGAAGGACTTTAATGATTTAAGGTAGTTAGTGAATTTAAGAAGACATTACACTGTAGGACTTACTCAGGATAAACAAAGTGATTGGAGTAATAACCTCAACTAGGTTAAGCTGTTTGGGTTACCTAAGTGCTAATGATCATTTTCTTGATGGTTTTAGTGATTTATGACTCAAAATGAAAGTGTTAGTTAGCTCTAAGATTGCCAAACGAGTCGAAATCCTAAGTTTGTGAAAATTGGAAAATTTGAAATTGCCTAAGTGACTCACACGCACGCTTGATGTGTGAACCGTACGCGTAACCACACGTTTGAGGTTAACCGTACGGATGACCCTGATCAAAATTGGTCTAAGACTATTGGGTCAAACGCACGTGTGATAAAGGTGATACGCGCGATTGATTGTGGATCGTGTGATCACCCGTACGGTTGATCACGAGAGTATAAATAGGGGTGACGAGCTCAAAAGCTCACACTTGTGCACCCACTTTTATTTCTCTCTCAATTTTTGATCTTAACCAATCAAGATTTCCACCGCAGCGTTCGTTCATTACTTGATTCCGATCTCAGCTCCACCCAATAGGTACAATTTCATCGAGTTTTAGTACATTAATTTGTTGATTGAATGCATTGAAACCCTAAGGGTATATAACTCGAATTTTGTGTAATTAGAGCTTGTTTTGATATGTGTTTGCTATTGTTTTAAGTTAAACGAAACCTATACATGCTATTGTGATGTAAATCGGTCCCTAAAACGATCAAACATGTATTTTGTTGAATTTAAAAAGGCATTTAATACGGGTTTCATCAGACATGCACGAGTGACGTCACTCGCACGCGTGAGACATGACTCGCACGAGTCAGTGCACGGTTGATGATCAACCATGTGGACCTTTGAGCTCACTCATTTGTCTTGATTTTATTGATCACTCGTCTGCAATAGCTGACATGTGTGATTAACCGCACGAGTCACCACACAGTTGACTCACTCGCTTAGAATGTTGCCTCAACCGTATACATTGTCTGAAACCATATTACTGCTCAAATGTGTCAACAGTGACACGAGTGACTGTATCATTCGCACGGTTGATCTCTCATCTGCACATGTGACATGATCACTCGCATGGTTCATAATGTTTAACACATTTATGACACTTTGATGCAAAATGTTATAATGTTTATGGTGATTGATGTATATATCTAACTGTTCTGTAAATGTTTCAGTTTTTGTTAAGATATCATCAAATGGCTGAACAACAAGTCAATATTCTGGTTGTTAACGTTGAAGGACAGGGGGAGCAACAAGCTAATCCTTAAGTGAATCCGGTCATTCCACCTGCTCAGCAAGAGATTCCTCTAGAGAAGGGAGAACTGAACAACTAAGTTTCTCTTTATGACAGTAATCTTGAGAGAGGTTCTCACTTTAAGGAGATTATTGAATTTCTTAAGAGATCAAGGATACAGACTGCTATTTCTACTGAATGCACACCATATTACAGCCATCAGAGAGAGTTCTGGAGAAATGATGTACTGGATGTAGATGAAGATAAGCTTGTTAGTAACGTTCAAGGACATGAGATCACTGTTTCTAAGGAAGTGATAAGAAGGATTTTAGGTTTCAATGACGAAAACTGTTCTCACATGACGATCAGTCGAGAAAGAATTCATGGTTGTTTTAAGAGATGTGCTTATTCTGGTTACTTAAGTGGCAAATCCGAACTGGTGAAGACTTGTCTACCACCACAGTTTAGATTTCTTGCTCACGTGATTATGCATTGTTTGAGTGGACGCAAATCTGGCTTTGATAAGTTGAACGAGAAAGTGCAGAGTATGTTTATGGCACTTGTTTTAAAGGCACCATACGATTTTTCGGGATTTGTCTTATACTACTTCAAAGAAAACCACTTCAGTACTACTCAGAGATACCTGATCTATGCCCGTTTTCTTCAATTACTCATTAATGACGCTGCACCTGATCTACCTAAGCTTGAAGAGGATATTATCCACCTGAAGCCGATGAATCCGATTACTTTCTGCAGAATGCAAGAGACAAGCAATGAGGATTTAAAGCCTGACTTTAATATAAAGCTCATTTGTCATCTTATCAAGGAGAACTATCGATGTCCAGCAGGTAATGCTGGGAGGAATGAGGATTCAGACTTTAACTATGAAGTTACAGATGAGGAAGGACAAGGTGATAATCAGAAAGCTACTGGTAATGTTCAAGGAGGAGATAAGGTTGATGACGAGGTTATCGAGGGTGATGATGAAGCGACAGAGGAGGATGTCAGCTTAATCCATAGGAAAAGGAAAGGAAAGGATCCTATGACCTCAGAACAACTCAAGAAGAATGAGAAAAGAACGAAGTATTCTTATGAGTCACCTCAAATATCATCACAAGGAGGTTCAAAACAACAAGCTCAGAGGATGCCATCCGGTTTCATGAAGGATGCAAGGGCTGATGTTACATCACTAAAACCTGCTACCACAACACCTCAGGTTACGTCAAATGAATATAAGACTCAGCAAAATCTGTTGATGTCTTTGGTCACGAAAATAACCAATTTGGAAAACCAAGCTACTGAGGAGAAGAAGATCAGTAATGCTAAGATTGAATCATTGGTGGAAGAGAACAAGAGGTTATCTGATAGGTTGGTTCGACAGAAGAGTAGGACAGATAAGTTGAAGAAGAAGTTTTTGGCGATTAAGAGTGAAAACAAGGAGAAATTGAAGAAGTTGAATGAAAGAATCGAACAGCTTACCTCTGGTAAAATAATATTGATTAAGGAGAGAGAAGAAGAGTATTCTTCTGATTTGGGAGAAGGTGATGAAAAAGATGATGAAGAAGACGCTGGAACTGGAGGACCCTCTTTTGATATACCGTTAGTGATACCTATTCGAAGTTTTAATGAATATGGTGAGGTCTTTACTGCTTAATATTATATGAATTATTCAAATGTTTTTAATGATATAGAAAAGGGGGACGTTCCACCAAGTGAGTTTCTGATGGAACAGCTTACTGCTCTGGCATACGATAGCGAAAATGATACGGAGAATGCAGAGTCAGCTGAAGCTGAAAACAAGACTCCACAAGAAGAGTCATTGTCAAGTATCCCTCCTGAATCAATCGAAAATATCAACTTAAGTGATTTCGATAACTTGTTTGCTGATGAGAAGAGTGAAGATTCTGTTGGTAAAGATAGTTTGAAAGAGGATGTGATTATTGAGTCCGAGGACGAATTTGTGACAGAATCTGATGATGATGATGAAGAAGAAGAAGAAGTTGAAATTGTTATGCCTTCGCTTGAGTCATACTCGCATCCGTCACTCAACACCATAAGAGACTTCTTTAATCTGAGCTATGAGGAGAAAAGAAAGAACTTAATTGAGTTAGAAAAGGCGAGGAAGGTATACAAAGAACAAGTAAAAGAAGTGGATGTTATGTTAGAAAGGAACAAGAAGATCCGATATGAGAAACTGCTCGTTGAGAAAGAAAGAAAAGAAACTGAATTGAAAGATAAGAAACTCCGAGCCGAACAAGCTAAAGCCGAGACATGGAATGAGATTAATGAATGGTTCAGACGTGATAGGATTAAAGTGAATAGAAACGTTAAGGAAGACGAAGATCGTCAAAGTTGGTGGAAACAAAATGTTGTTAACCCTGATAAGTTGAATAAGCCAGAACTTGAGCTAAAGTTTGTTAGTTTCTATGAGAAAGGTAAAAGAATCAAGAAGTACTCTAAGGGTAAAATTCTGAGTTGGGGCTATTTCAAGGAGATCAATTATTTTGCGATCAAGAGGGAAGGCGGAGTTGATTACATGGCACATCCCAGTCACTTCAAAACTCTACCATACTTCGAGGTCATGCAACTTGCTAAGCTGAAGATGTTGAACGCTGAAGATTGTGACCTTTCCAGGTGGTTTCAAATAAAACTCAGATATGAGTATAAGACAGGGAAATGGGACATCTTTAAGTCAACGGCCGCTAGGTTTTCCATACACCCGACAAAGAAAAATTTTAAGGGAGGACCTATCCGTGTTGTTAAGTTCCGTCCAGCTAAGTATATGAAACAATCTCCCTTGATGCCATTACCCAAGGATATATGTAAGAACTTCAGATGGTGGTTCTATGATGAGTTATCGGAAGAAGCAGTGATTTTGACTGCGATTGAGAAAGAAGATGGTAGCATACAGTTCGATAATGTGAGGATCTTGGATCCTATGTGGCTAAGAAACTTATCGAGATTTAATGTGGAGACTCTTCACCGCCATCACATTACTTTTAGAGATGATCGAAAAGAGGAAGCTATGAGATATCAACGTGTGATCGATGTCTACTATGAATACCTCAACAAAAACAGTGATGCTCAAAGCTCAAACTAAGTTCAAGCCAGTTGATCCGTGTCTGATATTGTGTTGCTCGTTTGTTTTTAGTTTTTGATGTTTGTTTATGCGAGAGAGAAAGAGAGAGTCTGGATCTGTAATAACTTTACTAAACTGTTTGTGTTTATGAACTTGCATGGTTTATGGACGTTTACTTAATTGTAATAGATGTTCTAGGTCCTAGGGGGAGTTGTTGATGCATTTTATGTAAGTCCCTAGACATCTACCCACGTCCATTGCAGGTACAACAGTTTACAGGCCGCCATGATCGCTCGTTATTATCCTATCTATGTTTTTATGTGGTTACAGGAACTACAGGAACGAGATTTTGATGTTTGACTATGTTAGACTTAGTCAGACGTACGAGTGAAGCCTCACTCATACGGCTGACAGGCTCATACGCACGGTTGATGCTGAGCTAAGTCACAATTACAACCTAAATGAGAAGACACAAGTGAGTGATCACCCGTACAGCTGATGAAGCCAACTCGTACGTGTGATGGATGACTCGTACGGGTGAGTCAACAGCAGGGTATATAAAGTCTTATTTTCTTCATTTTAGGTTAAGCCTCTCATTTGTTACACACACTCAGATCTGGTGAGCTCCTCTAATTCTCTCTCAGCCTAAATCACTCCAGTGGTGAATAGTAGCTCTAGGTGTTGATCTAATCACACTTGATTTAGTTGTGTTTTGACTAAATTAATCCCAAAAAGCTTAACCTATTCACTAGAGGGTTTGATTCACTAATTATGCCATTGTGTGAGTTAAATCTGTTGATTTCTAAGTTCCTAGTCATGTTTCATCAGTATTGTGAGTTTCATTACTCCCTTTTTATATATATTTTTGAGACTGAGAATACATGTGCTAATTTTATTAATGTTTTACGAAATAGACACAAGTGATCAAAAACTACATTCTATGGCTAGATTATGAATATTGAATATCACCCCTTTTTAGCTTGGTAACCTAAAAATTAGGAAACGGGTATGGCCCCTAATTGGCGCGAATCCTAAAGATAGATATATGGACCTCGACAAGTCCCATACGAGGTACGGATGCTTTAGTACTTCGAGATTATTATTATTATACAGACGAGAGGTTCTATTTGGGGATATTCTATGCATTAAAGTTAAGTCGGTTATCAAGCGTTCACCATATGAATGATTTTTAATTCGCGGGTTACGCGTGTTATTTTGTACTCGGGTTACGTGTACAATTAAATATCTGAAATCTTGTGGTCTATTAAAATGATGAAAATGAATGATTATGATAAACTAATGAACTCACCAACCTTTTGGTTGACACTTGAAAGCATGTTTATTCTCAGGTATGAAAGAAATCTTCCGCTGTGCATTAGCTCATTTTAAGGATATTACTTGGAGTCATTCATGACATATTTCAAAAGACGTTGCATTCGAGTCGTTGAGTTCATCAGGATTATTATTAAGTCAATTATAGTTAGATATATTATGAAAATGGTATGCATGCCGTCAAATTTCGATGTAAAGAAAGATTGTCTTTTAAAAACGAATGCAATGTTTGTAAAATGTATCATATAGAGGTCAAGTACCTCGCGATGTAACCAAATGTAATGTATTCGTCCAGAAGGATTAGGACGGGTCTTTATACCCATGTAGTGCACAACACGACCAATACGCAACTATCATAAAATCGTAAGCAAAAGACTAAATCCGCTAGCGTCCCAAACGAATATGGCAACGCTAAACCCAAGGTGTACAAAATCGGCTATTGTCACACCCATAACAATATGTGAGCGAAACACATCTATCGCATCACTAATCACACCAAGATGGCCGAAACAACCCAAGCCTAAACATATATGGAGAAGGGCCAAAACAACCCGAACCTTAATGAATTCGTAACAACCCGAAATTCACCAACCCAATCCATATTTCCTACAACGAAATGACCGCACAACCCGAGTCATCGTGAATACACGCAAACCGATATTCACTACCTCCACCACATAGTATAACCGAGGATGGACGTGCAACCCAAGCCTTAGTGAATCCGAACAACCTGACATTCACTACCTCAAACTATGAGTCCAACCAAAAGGGACAATCATACTACCCAAAATATTGTGAATACGAACAACCCGATATTCACGTCCCAAAACACAACACAGGAATGGTACTTCTATTCCCCATCGGTACTCGAATTTCCTGATAACGTTATACCATACCGATATAACACTACTCCCAAGGTGAAGTTAGCGGACCGAGTTAACGGCCATAACCCACCAATCGCACACGCTCTTTTGGCCTCAGTCAACGAGTAGTGTAGCATGGCATACTGCATACACCATAGTGAATCCTAACGGAATACACTAACCAACCACCACAACAAGTATATACATACTAGAATCATTCCACACCACCTAGAATTTCCGCACACGAAATATCCGCACGCGCGAACATCGCTATCACAATCGAGCCAAGAACCGCCTATATCGCACATAGGTACTACAATTATTCTCTAGAAGAGAATTCGACACATACATCCCTTAGCCGAGGGATCTCACCTTGCTCGTCAACACATCCATTACCTCTCAATTAGATTCACCACATTACCTCCTCGGTGATAATTTAAATCCAAAACCATAAGTACAATTTAACCGAAATTGTACCTACCACAAATTGACCAATCTAGGTCTCGACACTAATTCCGGATCTACTAAGAGCATTATCCGAAATCTCACACTAAAATCTCCTAGTGTGGGAGTGTAACTCCCCCACTCGGAACTACGTTCCATAACCGAATCACCGTGGTATCATCATCCGCGATAAATACCACTCTCCGATAAACGTAACCAATCTCTCCATCAGTCATAACACTCGAATTCTAATGAAATTCATTTAGCACACTAGAAATTGATGCTCACCGTCACCCGTTGACTTTATTTAAACACGATACAAAACTAACACAACACGCACCTTTTACAACCGTACAATGCTACAAAAAGGTAGACTTTTCTAACAATTGGGTTCACATGACCCATCACCACATCTTGCTCCAACCTTGAGCACACGAAGGATCTTAACCTATAACAACCCTCATTTTTCCCTTCTGAATTTACCAAGTTATCCTTAGGGTTTCAATGTCATATTCTGTGCATCATCATTAGGCTTGTTATCCATTTCGACAAACGAACATTTATGCTTTCATTAAATGATCGCGTGTAGTGTTAATACCCTGAAATTACATAAAACCCTAAACCTAACCCTACCTATTAACTACGAAGCCCTAATCCCATATAATAATGAAAATTAAACCCTAACCCTAATAATAAATTAATAAGATAAACCTTAACCATAGTGCTAATTAAATTATTAACACTATAAATATATATGTAAATTATATTACTTATGTAAAGAGTTAAAGTAATACATAATAGATAATTAACTTTATAACAAATACAATTATATATTAAAACTAAATAGAAGTAAATGTAAATTAATAAAGTTAGGGGTATTTAATTAAAATAAATGTAACCTTAATATTAATAATATTAATAATAATAAAAAATGTATAAATTACATAAATAAATAAGTAATATCGTAAATAAAAAATAATAATAATAATATATATAAATAGGAGATACCGTATAAAAAAAAGGAGATAAACATGTATGTTCATAACAATCGGCTGTATGGATTTTCCTTTAGGAAATATTAGCTTGATCCCTAAGTTAACTACTTTTAGCTTAACTCAAATTCCAGCCCATGATCTTCAAGCTTTTTGAATACAATTAGGAAACCTACAAATCCTATATTAACCATCATGATTTTCCAAGTAAATCACCACAAAAATCTGCCTAATTAGTCGACTAAATCACCTGCTTCATTCCAGTTTTCTATCGACATAAACCCCTCATCCACCTGCAAAATCAGTCGACATTCCAGCCTGTTTTTCCCTCCTCCTTAGTCGACACCTTCCAGCATCAATTAACCAGCCTGCATCGACTTCAACCCATCCAAAATAGCCCCAGGTTTTGACTGTTGTTGCAGCTTGTTTCTGCTGCTGCTATCATGACCAAAACAGCCCCTAATCGCCATCTGCTACAGCCCTTTTATCTCTTGTTTTCCTGCTGCAAACAGGTCTTCAAAACAGCCCATAATCAACCCGTGGTTGCTGCATTTTTCTGTTGTGGTTGTCAATCAAAAACAAGCCAAGAAACCCTCTTATTGTTCGTGTATTTGCTGCTACTGTAGTCTGGTCTGTTCGTGATCAGGTGACCCAAGAAGACCTTTGTTTTGGGTCGAGAATTTGCTGTTGCTGCAGCCACTGTTTTCTATTTTCTGTTCGCATATATGATCAACAATTTTCTTAGTCTCTAGTATCCTAAGGTATACCTAAACCCTAATGCTAAACCTATTTTTAATCTATTACTTTTTAATATATTATGATGTTCAATATTGGTCTTGTTTTTGAAGATAAAAATAAGTAATATGAATTTGTATGTATGAATATAAGGATGACTAATGATAAGAATGATTGTAAAAATATGAATTGGTTATGATTTAAAAGAGATAATGAAAGTTATGATTTTATGTGAAAAGTAAAAGTATAATTAAAAGATGTATAATCAAGATATAGATTAATAAGACACTAGGTTAATTAATGTTAATGATATATGATTATAAGTATTGTGCATGAAAGAATAATTGGTTAGTGATTAATAAACTAGTCAAGAATGTGATTAATAAGATTAAAGATTGTAAAACTTAAGAGATTATGAATAAGTTAGATGATTAATGAAAAAGGTTAAAAGTATCATAAAAGATTTAGATGATGATTAATAAGATTGTTAGATTAAAAGTATTATAACTAGGTATGATGTTAAAAGGTTATGAATGAGGTTAAGAGTTATTAGGATATAATTTAGTTAATATGTTTATGTAAATTAATATGAACTTGTAGATATAAAACTTAAAAGGATAGTAATTGTGGTTAGTAAAGATTAGTGATAATATATGAAAAGGAATTGTTTATGTAATAAAGATTAGGGTTATAAGTTTAGATAATACATATGGATAGATAAAGATTATGAATTGATTATGGCTAAAAAAGATTACTAGTTATTATGTTAAAAAAACTTATGATTTTATGATAAAACTATTTCTTTAAGATAATGATAATTAGGTTTTTGATTTTATGTACGAGAGAAGATTGGTAAATAATAATGATAATGCTACACATGCATGCATGCATGCATGCATACGTACGTGTATATGTATGCGTATATATGTATGTATATGCACGTGTGTATGTATGAATGAATGTGTATTGTGTAAGTTCTATAAGATAGTAAATAATAAGAAAAGTAATAAGTATATGTATATGTACCATCTTACACTATTATATATGTAACACATACACCTACTATATATATATATCATATAGTTATAAATATATATATGAATAATAATAATAAAGAATATATATGTAGGTATCACATAGATATAATTATATGCATAACATATAATGATAGATATACATAGTGATTAATTAAAGTAAATAATAATACTATTATTAAGTATAACTTATACACTTAATTACATAGTAACACTTAATAACACTAAGTATATTAATACTTATATAAATATAACTTTTCTCAAGAACGGTCACTGTTAATATAGTTTACTATATTAATAAACAAACTTTATGTCTATTAGACATTAACTAATCGAACATAATATCTCTAGGTTAAGATCTCCGTGTTCAACACTCCGATCATATAACTTGCGTAGAATATCTATCTTCTATTGAGGTGAACTTCATAGCCCCACTTTTTAACTTTCTTTATATACTTATTTTAAACTTTGGAGTGAGACACATGCTTGCTTTTAAATTGTTTTATGCTTAGACACAAGTACTCAAACTTTATTTTGATCAGTTCAAACTGTTTGCTAACATGATTTGATTCATGCTTAATCCCTACCATGATATCGTTAATTACTGGAATTTGGTAAGCTTAGTTATTGTGATAGCGCTATTGAGGGTGACGTCACTATCCGGATGACCGCTGGTCAATGGATACATAATAACGATGAACAACACGAACGTGTTGTGTTTAGGGTAACTAATGGTTAGTATCGATATCATATACACCAGCACTACTACCAAACTGATTAAACCGCTTATTTAAATCTTGTGGTCTAAAACTTGTTATAATTACTAAACCTATGTTGTTCACTCAAACATTTTGATTGACACTTTAAGCATGTTTTGTCTCAGGTGAAGATTGCTAAAGATTATTTGCTATTTGGACTTTGCTGCTTTTGGAGTCCGCATATATACATTCATATTATTGCATTAGAACATTAAAGTATACAATTGTAATGACTTAGTGCTTTCTGCTGTTTAATACATTGGTTTATATTAAAAACGTCTCATATAGAGTCGTTCTCATTTATACATACATGTGTTGTGATATTGTGAAGTCATATTACCTCGGCCCTATTTGGGGGTATGACAGAGTGGTATCAGAGCCAGGTTGTTATAGAGAACCAGGATTGCATATTATGTGTGCCTTATGTGTTAGTTAGGGTGCCTTAGCAATCTATAGGACTATAACCTTTCCTGCCTTAGTTTGAAATGAAATCTTCATATCTATGATTGCCTTACTATGCCCCCTTATATCCCTACCGTCACACCGTGCCTTAGAATCTAGTTAGTACTCCTTCTCTAGGACATCTAGTAATCACCCAGTCACCGTTTTGGACACCGAAGGATCCGACACTAAAGGATCTATCCGCAAACCGAATTACTCACTTGTTTCACCATCATTATCACTAACTAACCCATAATACCTTTTCTTATCCATTGGTGTTGCTACCTAGTGCCCCACAAACTCTTCAACTAATACTATTTTTGTGTATTGAAGATCAATGGCAACTCGTGGTGCTAACGCTCTTCCAAATGTCACTTTGACTCCCGCACAATTTCAACAACTGCTTGCTGCCGCCCAAGGCAACAATATTCAAGGAAATAACCAAGGAAACCCACCTACATCATGCACCTACAAGGAGTTTATGAACTGTAAGCCTCCATCCTTCAATGGGAATGAGGAAGCAGTTGAGCTAACTCGTTGGTTCAAAAAACTCGAATCAATGTTTCGCATCTGTAACTGCGCGGAGGTCGACCGAGTGAAGTATGCCACTCATACACTAAGTGGTCTTGCTTTGACTTGGTGGAATGCTTATGCCCAAACTGTAGGGCTAGATGCTGCTAATGCTATTCCATGGGCTGTTGTGAAAAGAATGATGACGGATAAGTTTTGCCCAAGGAACCAAATTCAAAAGCTAGAGGTTGAGTTTTGGGAATTAAAGGTTAATGGTACCAATATTGAAGCTTATACCAACAGATTTATAGAGTTGGTTTCATTGTGCCTGGACATGGTGCCCACTGAACAAAAGAAGATTGAGCGATACATAGAAGGTCTTCCTGACGAGATTCAAGGAAATGTTATTGCTGCTAGTAAAGAAACCTTAGATGCGGTGATACTTATGGCTCAAAACTTGATGATGGCTAAGAGGAGAAAGGCCGAGGCTAATAAACAAGCCGAGGCTAAGACTAGTGAAGGAAAAAGGAAGGTTGAGCCTACTCAAGAATCAAATCATGGTTCGAATAAGAAGCTTGCTGAAAATTCAAGAGGAGGTTATTTAGGGAACCAACCCTATTATAATCGTTGTGAGAAACACCATTCTGGGTGGTGCAAGGCTGAGTGCACTAAGTGTAAGAAGATTGGTCATATAGCCAAGACTTGTAGGGTTGCAGTTCCTTCGACCAATACACCTGCAACAAAAGCCAACGCAGTCGTTCCTACATGCTATGACTGTGGAGAAAAAGGGCATTATCGCAACCAGTGTCCAAAGAAAAAGGATAACACAGGAAATACTAAAGGTCGAGCATTTGAGATGACTGCCGAGGAAGCTCGGGACAATGAGGAAGAAGGGGAAGAGGCACAATGAAGAGTTTTGACAACTACATGAGTCAATTAAATTTTCATAGTATTCTTTGTGTTACCGTTTAGTACTTCTATAGTTTGAAAGATTTCATTAAGTTTCTGTAATACTCTAGTTATTTTCTTTTAATGAATGATGTTATTTTCTTTTCTTTCATTTTCCATTGAATCATTCACCTCGATGAAGATGCATATTGACTAGATGACATAGTAGTAACCTTATGGAGTGATAAAAGTATGATTTAGAATAATATAATGACACTTGATCAACGTCATTATATTATGATAAGTCATACAGGAATTCTAATGGATCATGATGGGAATAAGATTTAATCAACCTTAGGACCACTGTGTACCATTACATACTCCTTATCTCTACATTGTCAACTAAAAATATCAACCCTAGATATTATAAATCCTTTACTTGTAAACTATCCATGCCCGGTGCTGTACCTATTGCATAGGTACCATACCGTTTAGCTCCATCCGAAATGAAGAAATCATCCAATCAACTCCATAAAGTTTTGGAGAAAGGTTTTATTCGTCTTAGCTTGCCTTCATGGGGAGCACTCGTTCTTTTCCTTAAGAAAAAAAAGTGACACGTTGAGAATGTGTATTGATTACCGAGAACTCAACAAGCTAACCATCAACAATTGTTATCCATTTCTGCTTATCGATGACCTGTTTGACCAACTGCGAGGATCAAGTATCTATTCGAAGATTGACCTTAGGTCAGGTTATCATCAATTGAGAGTCAATGAAGTTGAAGTTTCTAAGACTACTTTCCTAACTCGTTATAGACATTATGAGTTCTTGTCTTGCCTATTGGTTTAACCAATACTCCCGCTGTATACATGGATCTTATGAACCGTGTATGCAAACATTATCTTGATAAATTCGTAACCGTTTTCATTGATAACGTCTTAATCTATTCCAAGAGCAAGAAAGAGTATGAGCAACCTCTGCGATTTATTCTAGAGCTCTTAAAGAACGAACAAACATATGCCAAGTTTTCTAAGTGTGAACTTTGGCTACGAATCGTACAATTCCTTGGACATGTAATTAATAGTGAAGAAGTACATGTCGATTCTATAAAAATCACCGCTATTTAGAAATTTTTCAAGAACTAGTCATGGGTGAAGTCCATAGGACTAGATATTTCTAATCACCTAGGCTCTTTTAGCTAAAATTTCATGCAACATCAGCTCTCACTCAAATAGATCCCCACTGTAATTTAGTGTAAACTTTGCTTTAACAAAACGTTGACTAAATGGAAATTTTTAGTCCATACTTCCTGTTAATTAAAGTTCATCCATTTCCCATCTCGAATCTTAAAAAGTGTCTTGATGACAACATACTCGTTATTCCCTTGAATGATCTTCGCATTAATTGAATATCATCGAAAAACCTATAGAAATCCTGGATTGTGAGGTTAAACGTTCGAAACAAAGCTTTACTCATGTTGTTAAAATCTGTTGGAATTCACGAAGAGGCCCCGAGTATACCTGGGAACGTGAAGACCAGATGAAACGAAAATACCCACATCTATTCTCACTCGCTGATGCATTCGAGAAGTCTTCCTGAAACTTCGGGACGAAGTTTAAATTAATGGGGAGGTACTATAACAACCCTCATTTTTCCCTTCTGAATTTACCAAGTTGTCCTTAGGGTTTCAATGTCATATTCTGTGCATCATCATTAGGGTTGTTATCCATTTCGACAAACGAACATTTATGCTTTCATTAAATGATCGCGTGTAGTGTTAAAACCCTGAAATTACATAAAACCCTAAACCTAACCCTACCTATTAACTACGAAGCCCTAATCCCATATAATAATGAAAATTAAACCCTAACCCTAATAATAAATTAATAAGATAAACCTTAACCATAGTGCTAATTAAATTATTAACACTATAAATATATATGTAAATTATATTACTTATGTAAAGAGTTAAAGTAATACATAATAGATAATTAACTTTATAACAAATACAATTATATATTAAAACTAAATAGAAGTAAATGTAAATTAATAAAGTTAGGGGTATTTAATTAAAATAAATGTAACCTTAATATTAATAATATTAATAATAAAAAAATGTATAAATTACATAAATAAATAAGTAATATCGTAAATAAAAAAAATAATAATATATATAAATAGGAGATACCGTATAAAAAAAAGGAGATAAACATGTATGTTCATAACAATCGGCTATATGGAGTTTCCTTTAGGAAATATTAGCTTGATCCCTAAGTTAACTACTTCTAGCTTAACTCAAATTCCAGCCCATGATCTTCAAGCTTTTTGAATACAATTAGGAAACCTACAAACCCTATATTAACCATTGTGATTTTCCAAGTAAATCACCACAAAAATCTGCCTAATTAGTCTACTAAATCACCTGCTTCATTCCAGTTTTCTGTCGACATAAACCCCTCATCCACCTACAAAATCAGTCGACATTCCAGCCTATTTTTCCCGCCTCCTTAGTCGACACCTTCCAGCATCAATTAACCAGCCTGCATCGACTTCAACCCATCCAAAATAGCCCAAGGTTTTGACTGTTGTTGCAGCTTGTTTCTACTGCTGCTATCATGACCAAAACAGCCCCTAATCGCCATCTGCTACAGCCCTTTTATCTCTTGTTTTCCTGCTGCAAACATGTCTTCAAAACAGCCCATAATCAACCCGTGGTTGCTGCATTTTCCTGCTGTGGTTGTTGATCAAAAACAAGCCAAGAAACCCTCTTATTGTTCGTGTATTTGCTGCTGCTGTAATCTGGTCTGTTCATGATCAGGTGACCCAAGAAGACCTTTGTTTTGGGTCGAGAATTTGCTGTTGCTGCAGCCACTGTTTTCTGTTTTCTGTTCGCATATATGATCAACAATTTTCTTAGTCTCTAATCTCCTAAGGTATACCTAAACCCTAATGATAAACCTATTTTTAATCTATTACTTTTTAATATATTATGATGTTCAATATTGGTCTTGTTCTTGAAGATAAAAATAAGTAATATGAATTTGTATGTATGAATATAAGGATGACTAATGATAAGAATGATTGTAAAAATATGAATTGGTTATGATTTAAAAGAGATAATGAAAGTTATGATTTTATGTGAAAAGTAAAAGTATAATTAAAAGATGTATGATTATGATATAGATTAATAAGACACTAGGTTAATTAATGTTAATGATATATGATTATAAGTATTTTGCATGAAAGAATAATTGGTTAGTGATTAATAAACTAGTCAAGAATGTGATTAATAAGATTAAATAATCAGATTAAAGATTGTAAAACTTAAGAGATTATGAATAAGTTAGATGATTAATGAAAAAGGTTAAAAGTATCATAAAAGATTTAGATGATGATTAATAAGATTGTTAGATTAAAAGTATTATAACTAGGTATGATGTTAAAAGGTTATGAATGAGGTTAAGAGTTATTAGGATATAATTTAGTTAATATGTTTATGTAAATTAATATGAACTTATAGATATAAAACTTAAATGGATAGTAATTGTGGTTAGTAAAGATTAGTGATAATATATGAAAAGGAATTGTTTATGTAATAAAGATTAGGGTTATAAGTTTAGATAATACATATGGATAGATAAAGATTATGAATTGATTATGGCTAAAAAAGACTACTAGTTATTATGTTAAAAAAACTTATGATTTTATGATAAAACTATTACTTTAAGATAATGATAATTAGGTTTATGATTTTATGTACGAGAGAAGATTGGTAAATAATAATGATAATGCTACACATGCATGCATGCATGCATACGTACGTATGTGCATGTATACACTGTATGTATATGTGTATGTATATGTAAATATATACATACGTATATATGTATGTGTATATATGTATGTGTAACATCCCGCCTTTTTCCATTTACTTTTACGTTATACTAATTTAAACTCCGTTATATGTTTATAACATCTCCCGTTGATACGCGTTTTAAATTATCTCGTTTAGGTAATTCACGCACCCGAACGAAAGTTGAGGGACTAAACTTGACAAGGGATCAAACCCTTGACTAGGTCAATGGGTCAAACCCCTTTCACCCATTCATTATCATCTCCATCTCTCTCTCTTTCTCTCTAGCAAGAACACACACCCAATTTCCAAATTCATTCAATCATCATCTAAATTCAATCTAGGAGGCTTACAACAAAATAAATTACATATTCGTGATCCTCTCTTCATCCTCTTCATTTTGGTACCAACTTCATCTCGTTTGGGTAACATTTCTAAAACTCTAGATTTCTCTAAATTCGTGTTTTTGACTTGAAATGGTGTTAGTTAGTGTCTATGGCTCATTGTGATGTCGTGTATGTAATTTGTATGCTCGATCTCGTTGTTTTAGTATAACTAGCATGAACTTGAATTTTGGTGTGTTGTTCTTGAATTTTAGATGATCATATGTTGTTAGATGTTAAAAGTTCATGTTCTAATTGTGTTCCTAGTATCACTAGCTTCAATTTGATGTGTAGGTTGATTAAGAAAACTTCAAAAGCATGATTATTGATTTTGAGATGTTTGACTAGGGTTTGATGGTTCTTGACATGAATTTTTGGATGCTTGAATGCCATGGAATGTTAATTGTTAGTGTTTAGTTGTAATGTATGCCTCATTACCTTCAAAACGGCATATCATATGTGAGAATTGGATTCCCGAAACTCAAAATGCATTTGATGAACTTGAAAATTTGAAAATAGACTTTTATTGATCACTTGACGAGAAATCGGTTGTTGAAAATGATGTTTTTGATTGATGATACATGTTAGTTGTGTTCCTTGTCAAAAGAGCTTTCCAACGGTATAAGATACACCTTCTAGTTGTTTACGGTTTGCGTTTTATGGTTGTTTGAAGTTTTGACCAAGACTTGAACATTTGAAACTGACCAGGTACCAAGCCACGCCTAATGTCGCGGGGCGACACCTCTGGCCGCGGCGCGGCATATGTCGTGGTCAGGCTCTGACCTCTTTGGTCAAAATACGAAAAATGTTTGGCACACTATGGACCTCCGATTCACATGAGACTTGTTCTAACATGCTTATATATGAATAAAAACCTCAGAAAAATAGTTCGGGACCCGACCCGAACGTGTTGACTTTCGTTGACTTTGACCGACCAAAGTTTGACTTTTTGTCAAACTTAACCAAATGATTATGCAACCTTTCTAACATGTTTTTATACTTGTACCTTGCATGAAACATGACAATTTGATTCACATGCTATTATGATCGAGTCTTAACGAGCCATAGGACTAATTGAACATCTTTGACCTATCGTGTTTACCGTTATTGATACAACCTATTGTTTAGGTCAAGACTAGCATTGTTCTTTGCACACGTTTACTTGTTGAAGTACTTTACTACTCGTGCACTCAAGGTGAGATCATAGTCCCACTTTTACTCTTTTTGAACTTACATTTGGGATGAGAAAACATAAACATTTCTTTTACTAAGTGAACACAAGTACAGGAAAACAAACATTCTACATACGAGTTTAGAACAAAATCCTCAATTCAATTATCGTTAGTTACACTTGCCGGGTGTATGCGAGAACTTATGTTGTATGGATCCATATGGGTTTGACAAACCCTCATTCAAACGGTTCGCTACCGTTTACGAATGAAATATATTTTCGAGAAATAGTGTATGTTCTAGCACTAAGTGATGGGGTTCAATGGAAGGAATGTTAAGCATTGATAATTGGGTGCTCGTGAAACAAACTTTTGGAATGTATTACTATTATTTCATTGATGCAAATCTTGTGGTTCATTTGTACTTACTTACTTAAACCTATGATTTCACCAACGTTTTCGTTGACAGATTTCTATGTTTTTCTCAGGTCCTTGAACAATACATGATACATGCTTCCGCTCATTATTTTGATACTTGCATTGGATGTCGAGTATATATGCATACATGGAGCGTCTTTTTGCTACTTTTAAATTGTGTCGCATAAGTTTCATTTGTACTTATAACTTTGTAACGTAACTTGTGGTGGAACTATTCTCGTAAACTTTGAACAATCTTTACATTTGAAATGAATGCGATACATCTTTTGGTCAAACGTTGTTTAAAGACTTATGACCACGTAACGGGACCTAAGTAGACGGCGCCGTTAAACATGATTTGGTCGGGTCGCTACAGATGGTATCAGAGCGTTGGTTGTAGGGATTTAGAGTTCATTGGTGTCAACCTCGAGTCATAGGGTACATTGGTGAGTCTAGACTACAACCGGCATATAGACTTGAAGTAGGAATTACTTGACTACTTGTGCATTTATACTCGAACGCTTCTACTCATATCTACTCTTAGTTCATCTTAATCTCACGTTGTTTAATTTGATTGACACGCCACCTTGACTATATGAAATGATGTCGAATGCACATATGAATCAGGGTAATATAATTTCCGGGATTATATTACGGTGACTCATATGAACGTTCCGACATTATGACATAAAGAATTTAAGGCGAGTCGAGGAAAAACTTCTCTTTATCTTTATTGTATATCACGGTTAGTATTATTGAGGATACTAATCAATGATATTCTTGTGTCTTGAAGGAACAATGGCTCCTCGTCGTGTACGCCGCAATGAAACTCCCGAACAAGCTCTCGAACGGATGATAGCTACCGCCGTAGATGCGGCCATGGCCGGTCACTCTTCCAACAACAATACCAATAACAACAACAACAACAACAACAACAACAACAACAACAATGGGGCCGGTAACTCAAACGAGGGATGCTCCTATAAAGCTTTCATGGGGTGCAAACCTCACACTTTCGATGGAACCGGGGGACCGGTCGTGCTCACCCAATGGTTTAAGCAAACGGAAGCCGTCTTTAGCATAAGCGGTTGTCGGGACCAAGACAAGGTCAAATACTCCACTCACACTTTCTCCGGCTTCACTCTCACTTGGTGGAACACCTATGTACAATCGGTGGGTACCGATGAAGCCCACGCTCTCTCTTGGTCCGATTTGAAAGGAAAGATGATCACCGAATACTTTTCGCGCGAGGAGACCCGAAAGCTCGAACAAGAGCTAAGAACTCTAAAAGCGGTCAGAAACGATCTCAAGGCCTATAACCAACGATTTTCCGAACTAGCCTTGATGTGCCAAAATCTTGTGAACCCCGAAGCTTTAAGGGTTGAACTTTACATGGATGGTCTTCCAAAGACCATCAAACACGGAGTAATGTCATCCAAACCCCCTAATCATCAAGAAGCTTTGAACATGGCCCGCAAATTGATAGAGACAGTGGACGAAATCGTAGTACCGGCACCTAAAGCCGAGGACAAGTCGGGTAACAACAAAAGAAAATGGGAAGCTCCCCAATCAAGCAACAACAACTTTGCCAAGAAATCTTTCACCTCCGACGGCAAGAAGGGTTATGCCGGAATTCTACCTCTTTGCAACAAATGCAACAAACATCACTTTGGCGAATGTAGTAAGCTAATTTGCCATCGGTGCCAAGGAATTGGTCATAAGGCCAACGATTGTAAAAGTGCCACTCCCGTCGCTCGAAAGTGGCCCAATGCACCAAAGACGGGCACTTGTTACGAATGTGGCCAAACGGGCCATTATAGAAATGCATGCCCGAAGAGGAAAGATAACCCCAATACGCGCGGCCGAGCTTTCAACATCAACACTGAGGAAGCCCGGGATGACACTGAACTAGTCACGGGTACGTTTCTTCTCAACAATTCTTATGTCTCTTGCTTATTCGATTCGGGTGCCGATAAATGCTTTGTATCCAAGACTTTGACTCATTCTTTTAGCACTCCACCTCTTCCATTAGATACCACTTATACCATCGAAGTGGCTAACGGGAAACTATTAAGTGCCGACACATATTACCGGGGGTGTACGTTAAATATTTTGGGTAAGGAATTTGAAATTGACTTGATACCTATGGAACTAGGAAGCTTTGATGTAATAATCGGTATGAATTGGTTAGTCAAAACGAAATCTCACATCCTTTGTGATCTTAACGCAATCCGAATTCCTATCGAGAATGGTGAACCTTTGATTGTTTATGGCGATAAGAGTTGCACCAGACTCAACCTCGTATCGTGCCTTAAAGTTAGAAAACTACTCCGTAAGGGTTGTTTTGCGATCCTTGCCCACGTTAAGAAAGTCAAGTCCAATGAGAAGCATATCGATGATGTGCCAATTGTTAGTGACTTTTCCGATGTATTTCCCGACGAATTGCCGGGTCTTCCACCTCATCGACCGGTTAAATTCCAAATCGATCTTATTCCGGGAGCCGCACCCGTAGCACGTGCACCGTATAGACTTGCTCCATCCGAAATGCAAGAATTGCAAAGTCAAATTCAAGAACTACTTGATCGTGGTTTTATCCAACCTAGCCATTCACCTTGGGGCGCTCCGATTTTGTTTGTTAAAAAGAAAGACAGATCCCTACGAATGTGCATTGATTATCGTGAACTAAACAAATTGACGGTTAAGAACCGATATCCTCTTCCTCGCATCGATGACCTCTTTGATCAATTACAAGGGTCTTGCGTATATTCAAAAATCGATCTCCGCTCGGGTTATCATCAATTAAGGGTTAAGGGGGAAGATGTCTCCAAAACCGCTTTCCGAACTCGTTATGGTAGTTATGAATTTCTTGTAATGCCATTTGGTCTCACTAACGCACCGGCGGTGTTCATGGATCTTATGAACCGCGTGTGCAAACCGTATCTTGACAAATTCGTTATCGTGTTCATCGATGATATTTTATTCTATTCAAAAAGCGAAAAAGAACACGAGGAACACCTCCGACTTGTGCTTGAACTTCTAAGACAAGAACGACTTTATGCCAAATTCTCCAAGTGTGAATTTTGGTTGAAGGAAGTTCAATTTCTTGGTCATGTTGTAAGTGATCAAGGTATTAAAGTCGATCCCACAAAAATCGAAGCCATTAGTAAATGGGAGACTCCTACTACTCCTACTCACATTCGTCAATTCTTGGGTCTCGCCGGGTACTATCGTAGATTCATCAAAAACTTCTCTTTGGTTGCACGTCCTCTAACCGCATTAACTCACAAGGGAAAGAAATTCATTTGGGCGACCGAGCAAGAATCCGCGTTTCAGATCTTGAAAACGAAGCTAACCACCGCTCCTATCTTGTCACTTCCCTAAGGCAATGATGACTTTGTTGTATATTGCGATGCCTCAAAACATGGTTTTGGGTGTGTATTGATGCAACGAACGAAAGTCATTTCTTATGCTTCTCGACAACTCAAAATTCATGAACGAAACTACACGACACATGATCTCGAACTCGGAGCCGTTGTCTTCGCACTTAAAATGTGGAGACACTATCTTTATGGAACCAAGAGTACTATCTTCACCGATCACAAAAGCCTTCAACACATCTTCGATCAAAAGCAACTAAACATGAGACAACGAAGGTGGATTGAAACTTTGAACGATTACGATTGCGAGCTTCGTTACCATCCCGGGAAGGCAAACCTAGTAGCCGATGCCTTAAGTCGAAAAGAAAGAGCGGTGCCTCTTCGTGTCCGAGCTTTAAACATCACCATTCACAGCAACCTCAATAGTCAAATTCGGATAGCCCAAGATGAGGCTCTCAAGGATGAAAACCTTTCACACGAGCTCTTGAACATTCTCGTCTCTCGATTCGAAATTAGGGAGACCGGACTCCGATATTACGCTGGAAGGATTTGGGTGCCTAGTTATGGGGACCTACGAAGCCTTATTTTAGATGAAGCCCATAAGTCACGATACTCGATTCACCCCGGTGCCAATAAGATGTACCACGACCTTAAACAACAATATTGGTGGCCGAGCATCAAAAGGGACGTAGCTACTTATGTTTCCAAGTGTTTGACATGTTCCAAAGTCAAAGCCGAACACCAAAGACCGTCCGGACTACTTCAACAACCCGAGATCCCGCAATGGAAGTGGGAAAGAATAACGATGGATTTTATCACCAAACTACCAAAAACGACGGGCGGTTATGATACCATTTGGGTTATTGTTGACCGTCTCACCAAATCCGCACACTTCCTTGCCATGAAAGAAACGGACAAAATGGAGAAACTTGCACAACTTTACATTAAGGATATCGTAGCCCGACACGGTGTACCTTTATAGATTATCTCCGACCGAGATGGCCGTTTCGTTTCTAGATTTTGGCGTACATTGCAAGAAGCGTTGGGAACGCGTTTAGACATGAGCACCGCATATCATCCTCAAACCGATGGACAAAGCAAACGTACAATTCAAACCTTGGAAGACATGTTACGAGCTTGCGTGGTTGATTTCGGAAAAGCTTGGGACAAGCACTTACCTCTCGCTGAGTTCTCCTATAACAATAGTTATCACCCGAGTATTAAAGCCGCACCTTTTGAAGCGCTATATGGCCGCAAATGTCGTTTACCTCTTTGTTGGGCCGAGGTAGGCGACGTGCAAATCACCGGACCCGAACTCATTCACGAAACCACCGAGAAAATCGTTCAAATCCGAGATAGGCTTAGGACGGCCCGAAGTCGTCAAAAGAGCTATACCGAAAAACGACGCAACGATCTTGAATTTCAAGTCAGTGACCGGGTAATGTTAAAAGTCGCACCTTGGAAGGGTGTAATCCGTTTGGGAAACGCGGGAAGCTAAATCCGCGGTATATTGGTCCTTTCGAAATCTTGGAGCGTATTGGAACCGTTGCTTATCGTTTAGATCTTCCGCCTCAACTGAGTTCCGTTCATCCTACCTTCCATGTATCTAACTTGAAAAAGTGTCTTGCCGAACCCGATATCGTCATCCCTCTCGAGGAACTTACTATTGATGACAAACTTCATTTTGTGGAGGAACCGGTTGAAATTGTGGACACCTCCGTCAAGACATTGAAACAAAGCCGTATATATGTATGTGTATATATGTATGTGTAACATCCCGCCTTTTTCCATTTACTTTTACGTTATACTAATTTAAACTCCGTTATATGTTTATAACATCTCCCGTTGATACGCGTTTTAAATTATCTCGTTTAGGTAATTCACGCACCCGAACGAAAGTTGAGGGACTAAACTTGACAAGGGATCAAACCCTTGACTAGGTCAAAGGGTCAAACCCCTTTCACCCATTCATTATCATCTCCATCTCTCTCTCTTTCTCTCTAGCAAGAACACACACCCAATTTCCAAATTCATTCAATCATCATCTAAATTCAATCTAGGAGGCTTACAACAAAATAAATTACATATTCGTGATCCTCTCTTCATCCTCTTCATTTTGGTACCAACTTCATCTCGTTTGGGTAACATTTCTAAAACTCTAGATTTCTCTAAATTCGTGTTTTTGACTTGAAATGGTGTTAGTTAGTGTCTATGGCTCATTGTGATGTCGTGTATGTAATTTGTATGCTCGATCTCGTTGTTTTAGTATAACTAGCATGAACTTGAATTTTGGTGTGTTGTTCTTGAATTTTAGATGATCATATGTTGTTAGATGTTAAAAGTTCATGTTCTAATTGTGTTCCTAGTATCACTAGCTTCAATTTGATGTGTAGGTTGATTAAGAAAACTTCAAAAGCATGATTATTGATTTTGAGATGTTTGACTAGGGTTTGATGGTTCTTGACATGAATTTTTGGATGCTTGAATGCCATGGAATGTTAATTGTTAGTGTTTAGTTGTAATGTATGCCTCATTAACTTCAAAACGGCATATCATATGTGAGAATTGGATTCCCGAAACTCAAAATGCATTTGATGAACTTGAAAATTTGAAAATAGACTTTTATTGATCACTTGACGAGAAATCGGTTGTTGAAAATGATGTTTTTGATTGATGATACATGTTAGTTGTGTTCCTTGTCAAAAGAGCTTTCCAACGGTATAAGATACGCCTTCTAGTTGTTTACGGTTTGCGTTTTATGGTTGTTTGAAGTTTTGACCAAGACTTAAACATTTGAAACTGACCAGGTACCAGGCCACGCCTAATGTCGCGGGGCGACACCTCTGGCCGCGGCGCGGCATATGCCGTGGTCAGGCTCTGACCTCTTTGGTCAAAATACGAAAAATGTTTGGCACACTATGGACCTCCGATTCACATGAGACTTGTTCTAACATGCTTATATATGAATAAAAACCTCAGAAAAATAGTTCGGGACCCGACCCGAACGTGTTGACTTTCGTTGACTTTGACCGACCAAAGTTTGACTTTTTGTCAAACTTAACCAAATGATTATGCAACCTTTCTAACATGTTTTTATACTTGTACCTTGCATGAAACATGACAATTTGATTCACATGCTATTATGATCGAGTCTTAACGAGCCATAGGACTAATTGAACATCTTTGACCTATCGTGTTTACCGTTATTGATACAACCTATTGTTTAGGTCAAGACTAGCATTGTTCTTTGCACACGTTTACTTGTTGAAGTACTTTACTACTCGTGCACTCAAGGTGAGATCATAGTCCCACTTTTACTCTTTTTGAACTTACATTTGGGATGAGAAAACATAAACATTTCTTTTACTAAGTGAACACAAGTACAGGAAAACAAACATTCTACATACGAGTTTAGAACAAAATCCTCAATTCAATTATCATTAGTTACACTTGCCGGGTGTAAGCGATAACTTATGTTGTATGGATCCATATGGGTTTGACAAACCCTCATTCAAACGGTTCGCTACCGTTTACGAATGAAATATATTTTCGAGAAACAGTGTATGTTCTAGCACTAAGTGATGGGGTTCAATGGAAGGAATGTTAAGCATTGATAATTGGGTGCTCGTGAAACAAACTTTTGGAATGTATTACTATTATTTCATTGATGCAAATCTTGTGGTTCATTTGTACTTACTTACTTAAACCTATGATTTCACCAACGTTTTCGTTGACAGATTTCTATGTTTTTCTCAGGTCCTTGAACAATACATGATACATGCTTCCGCTCATTATTTTGATACTTGCATTGGATGTCGAATATATATGCATACATGGAGCGTCTTTTGGCTACTTTTAAATTGTGTCGCATAAGTTTCATTTGTACTTATAACTTTGTAACGTAACTTGTGGTGGAACTATTCTCGTAAACTTTGAAAAATCTTTACATTTGAAATGAATGCGATACATCTTTTGGTCAAACGTTGTTTAAAGACTTATGACCACGTAACGGGACCTAAGTAGACGGCGCCGTCAAACATGATTTGGTCGGGTCGCTACAGTATGTATATGCATGTTTGTATGTATGAATGAATGTGTATTGTGTAAGTTCTATAAGATAGTAAATAATAAGAAAAGTAATAAGTATATGTATATCTACCATCTTACACTATTATATATGTAACACATACACCTACTATATATATATATATATATATATATATATATATATATATATATATATATATATATATATATCATATAGTTATAAATACATATATGAATAATACTAATAAAGAATACATATGTAGGTATCACATAGATCTAATTATATACGTAACATATAATGATAGATATACATAGTGATTAATTAAAGTAAATAATAATACTATTATTAAGTATAACTTATACACTTAATTACATAGTAACACTTAATAACACTAAGTATATTAATACTTATATAAATATAACTTTTCTCAAGAACGGTCACTGTTAATATAGTTTACTATATTAATAAACAAACTTTATGTCTATTAGACATTAACTAATCGAACATAATATCTCTAGGTTGAGATCTCCGTGTTCAACACTCCGATCATATAACTTGCGTGGAATATCTATCTGCTATTGAGGCGAACTTCATAGCCCCACTTTTTAACTTTCTTTATATACTTATTTTAAACTTTGGGGTGAGACACATGCTTGCTTTTAAACTGTTTTATGCTTAGACACAAGTACTCAAACTTTATTTTGATCAGTTCAAACTGTTTGCTAACATGCTTTGATTCATGCTTAATCCCTACCATGATATCGTTAATTACTGGAATTTGGTAAGCTTAGTTATTGTGATAGTGCTATTGAGGGTGACGTCTCTATCCGGATGACCGCTGGTCAATGGATACATAATAACGATGAACGACACGAACGTGATATGTTTAGGGTAACTAATGGTTAGTATCGATATCATATACACCAGCACTACTACCGAACTGATTAAACCGCTTATTTAAATCTTGTGGTCTAAAACTTGTTATAATTACTAAACCTATGTTGTTCACTCAACCATTTTGGTTGACACTTTAAGCATGTTTTGTCTTAGGTGAAGATTGCTAAAGATTATTTGGTATTTGGACTTTGCTGCTTTTGGAGTCCACATATATACATTCATATTATTGCATTAGAACATTAAAGTATACAATTGTAATGACTTAGTGCTTTCCGCTGTTTAATACATTGGTTTATATTAAAAACGTCTCATATAGAGTCGTTCTCGTTTATACATACTTGTGTTTTGATATTGTGAAGTCATATTACCCCGGCCCTATTTGGGGGTATGACATAACCTATCCTTCATCACTTCGAACGAAGCGTTCACCACAAATTACACAAGCTTTACTCTTGCAATCCTTCAATTGCCATAGCTTGTCACATTTCCACCTAGTCACTCATGTACTTAAGGGTTTCTATAGGGTACCCCAAGTACAATGTAATCGCAACACCATCGGAGTCGAACACCACGCTAGTAGGTATGAAAGAGGCACCTAACACCGTGTCCTGTAGGCTCCATTATCAACATTCATCGAGATCAAAACATTCGATCTTAATCGTCCCGTCCACCCGACGAACCTCATGGTTCATCAACTTCCACACAAAAACGAACACGTGCTAACAACCGAACACCAAAGCCCATTTTCATGGCTTGGTAGAAACATTTCCCAAATAGTAAGGAATGCTTGGTTGTACCAAGTCTTACGCCCTTCGTCCGCCACTCAAAACGTCACCATAGGGAAATTCCACTAGGAACGTCACCCATAACAAAATATGTACAACCTAATGCTTTCAACAACTCGTACACAACGACGTATAATAAATATTCAAAAGACATATTTATTAAAACGAAACGTACCTTAACGTCTCCTTGCGGCATTCGCTGCCGCTAACTCGGGACAATCCGGATTGCGATGTCTCTCCTTATGACAATAGTAGCACATTCCGTCATCACTTATCGGCATTGTACACTCCCATAACTTGTGACCCCTAACACCACAATTGAAACATCTAGGTCCATGAGAACTCGTCATGCCTTTCTCCACATTACCCATACTCGCACTTGCACCCTTAGTTTTCTTACTTGGAGCACCATACGAATCAACCCTTCTCTTACTTGAAGGTTCACTAACCTTCGATCGCGAATACGATTCGAAACCCCTAGCTACGGTGAATAACTTCGCAAACGATTTCACTTGACCAACGCTAATTTTGTTCTACAAGTCATCATTCAAAGTTCGATAGAAATCTTCCATTAACATACGATCATTCCCAATATACTCCGGGTAAAAACGAGCATTCGCCATAAAGGTCTTCTTGAGAGTATTTAAGTCATAGATCCTTATTGAAAATTTCTCAACTCATTATGCAATTCTGACAAATCGGCTCGAGTCCGGAACTCCTCGAAGAATTCCTTCTTAAAATTGTCCCACGATAGCGCCATAAATGCTTCACCACCAACGATATCAATTTTACCATTCAGCCAATCCTTCACCCTACCCCGCAACAAGCTAGTAGCGAGTCTTGTCCTCTTCTCGGGAGGGCATTCAATAGTGCGAAAATACCCTTCGACATCCGAGATCCATGTTGTGCTTACCAAAGGATCCGATTTCCCATCATACATCGGAGGTTTAGTCCTCTTGAAGCTCTTATAACAACGATCCATTTCACCACTATTTCAAAATTTGGAATACTTCATGTCCATTTCTTCTCGAAATGCACCCATTTGCTACGCAATGGCGGCCGCAACTCTAGCATTAAACTCACCGTCGCTCGCCTCGATCCCGTTCCTCGTCGTCATTCTAAAGAATGCAAAATGATTAGTCCACGAATGTAAAAAACCACACGCACAACACCGCCCCATCTTGCTCAACACTCATCGTACATCACTTGTTAGACACGATTTGCACCCGTAATAAGGTTTGCAAGTCCTTATTACGCACACACGCCGTATCAACTCGTTAGTACAACGACTATATTGCTTGATGATATTCGCAAAGCAAACATAAATACAAACACAATGCAATAGTATATTAATAATATTCGCATATTAATATGACCGTTAGTCCACCTACAAATTAAGGCACTAACCGCATTTCCCATTCCGACCCATACTCCTACAAGTCCCGCAATAAATAAGCACACACAAAAGTCTAAGTCTAGGCACCTATCTGAAGTAACCTAAATCCCTTAGACCATGCTCTGATATCACTTGTAACGACCCAACCCATTATCCAACCGATTACGCAAATTTTTTTTTACAAGATAGAAGGGTGTGCAGCGTGCGACCCTTGTTGTGCGAGCGCGCACAAGCCCTGGCAGATGTAAGACCTAAATATTTATTGTACATAATGTATTTATGGTGTACGCTGCGCGTATGAAGTGTACAAAGCATGTACGTGTTGCTTGCTCGAACGTCGAAGGAAACTGGACGTTGTCTGAAGTGACAAGGTGTGTACGTATCTTTTCAACCCTAAATAAAGTTTGAGTTGATGTTTCAAAGAATCACCATTGGAAAGAAAATCTTATTACGTTTCCAACAATATTTGATTCATCGAAAATGGAGCTACGGTCAAAAAGTTATGGCCAAAACAAATTTCTGAAAACTGACCTGTAGGTTGGAGCGGCGCTCCACCATTTGGAGCGGCACTATGAAGGCGTCTGATGCGTTTTTCAACATTTTAAAGTGTTTAAATGAGGGGTATTATAGTCCTTTCGTATATGGACGGTTTTAGGCCACAAAATGCAGTTTGGGGGACTCATTCACATCTACAATCCTATCCATATCCTCTCTTCTTCATCTCCAAATTTTAGAGTGAGAAACAAGTGAGAGAAAGCTTGGATTGTGAAGGAGGAAGCTTGGGTTCATCAAATTGAAGCTCATTTCTTGTGTTGTGGTTGTGCTAGCTTCATTTTCTTCAAAAGGTAAAACCCTAATTCGGATTTAGTTGTGTAATTCGTTTATGATGCTAGGGTTTGTGTTAAAGTGGTTGTAAACCCCATTTCTTGGAAGTTTAGGGTAAATGGGTTAAGTTTTGGTGTAAGAAGCCTAATATTAGTGGGTTTAGGGTTGGATGATGATGTTGTTAGTTTGTAAACTAAATTTGTTGATGAAATCACTAGGTAACTTGGATTGTTAGTGATTAGGGGTGTAAACTTGCAATTTGGTGTTTTGACTAGTTTTTAGGTCAAAATGGGTTTTTGTGTAAATGTTGATCTAAAATGCATCTAAAGCCTAAAAGAGGTGTATTTAGGTATTTTGGGAACGCGGGAAGTGGTCTCGTTAGTCTTGGACTTTCGAGTATCGTTAAAAGTGAAAAAAGGCGTAGATTGCACTTTATGTCAATTTGGGCGGGTCGTGAGTCCAAATGGGGGATTGGTTGATCAAACCTTGTGCAAAATGTATTAGTGGGACATAATCATTATTCGATTGTGATTATGAGTGGTTCGGGTGAGATTTGACTTAGTCAAAGTTGGTCAAGTGTAAATAGTCGAAATTACACTTGTGATGTGTTAAGTCGAATAGACTTAAGTTGTAGCTTATTTGCATGTACGATTTGCGTAGGTGATATACGTGAAGTCGGTGGAAGAAGTTCAAGTTTGCGAGTTGCACTTCTTCAAGTAATCGAGGTGAGTGGAATATTTATACATGTATGTATGTGGTTTATTTACTCGTACGTGATGTGGGCCTTAGGCACCACATCGTGAGTATTGGGCGTTATGTCACAAGTTGGTGACTTATTGAGGCTATGGGTGAAGAGAACTACGAGTCGGTAGTGTCTCGTTAGGAGATTCACAAGTCGGTGAACCTCTTGGAGGTTCACAAGTCAGTGACCTCGTATGTATTGGCGGGTGATTCACAAGTCGGTGACACCCTATAGTGCTTCACAAGTCGGTGACACTTATTGGTGGCACTTCTCAAGTCGGTGATGTCACATGGCGTTCACAAGTCGGTGACCCATAGATATTGGTGGGTAGTTCACAAGTCGGTGACACCCTTTGGTGATTCACAAGTCGGTGACACCTTATGATGAGTCACAAGTCGGTGGCATCTTACGAGTGAGACTCGATGTTATTGGTCATCTACAAGTCGGTAGTGCCATAGCGGGGAACGGTTTGTTATATTTATGCATTGTTGTGATTTTAGTATATTATTGTGACAGTTTATATACTAACGTTGTTGCTAGTCGTATGTTTGGTGTTGCTAGCTCATTTATGCATTTTGTTTGCATGGTATTGTAAGTGGATGTGTGTAGGTAAATTACATATGTATATGTATAAGTATTGCATTCACTAAGCATTAGCTTACCCTCTCGTTGTTTACATTTTTAGGTACGGAAGCGGATTTGGCAAGGGTATGCTCGGGATTTAGATGATTTTCCCCTTTTGATGCTTACTTGGATTACTTTTGGATTCGACCTAGGATTTGGGTAGTTTATCCCCAACATCATGCTCGTGGTCTTGTTGGAACTTAAACTCTTGTGTTCGAACTTGTATTTTGTACTTAAGGGGCAATTTGGGCATATGTGGGCCCGGGTTCGTAAAACTTATTTTATTAATGGAACGTGTTAGTTTTACTTATATGATTGTGTTGTGAAAAGCGTTTTGTCTATTTACGTTGGGAAGTGGCCGAACATTTTCGTATTTGGGGACTTTTTGGACAGAAGGCTGCGAGACCGATTATGCGCGCCGCGCCACCAGCTGCACAAAGAAAAAAAATTTTTTATTTCAATTTTCCGCGTGGTCGTTTGTAATTTGGGTTGGGTTGTTACAAGTGGTATCAGAGCATGGTCTAAGGGATTTAGGTGACTTGAGATAGGAGCCTAGACTTAGACTTTTGTGTGTGCTTTTATGCGGGACTTGTAGGATTACGGGTCGGTTCGGGTTTTAGTTATATGGTTTATGTTGTTACTAACCATGTTGTTTTGTGTGGAACATCTAGCGAGATGGTTGTTGTATTCATGAGCTCGGCATGGCGTGTGAGCGTAATAATGCTTCACGACCATTATTACAGTTGCAAGCCAAGTCATGCAAGTGATGTACAACAAGGATTGGACTAGATGGGATGTATGAACGTTGACATACTTATATGTTTGTGAATATTGATTGTGGCGGTGTATGTGATTAATTCGTGTTGCGTTTCCTAACCAAGTTCATTTCTTAGAATGACGACGAGGAACAAACAAGTTAACGGAGATCAAGGCGAAGACGTTGAATTCACGGCTAAGGTTGAGGCCATCTTTAAACGTCAAAAAGCAGAGTTTCTCGAGGAGGTTAGAAAGGTCTTCAAAGATTCGGTTGATGAGCAAGTACCTGATCTAATTGATGAACGGATAAAGGTCGCAATCGAGGAAGCACTTGATGCTAGGAATATTTATCCCCGTGGCGAAGGTAGCGAAGGAAATGGGAGGCGGGACTTCCATTACAAGAACTTCAAGGATGCACAACCTCCTATGTTTAATGGGGTAAGGGATCCGTTAAAGAGTACATGTTGGGTTTCCGACATCGATGGGGCTTTCCGTACTAGTGAATGTCCTCCCGAGAAGAAAACGAGGTACGGTTCTAGTATGTTACGCGAAGAAGCCAAGTTGTGGTGGGATGACAAGATTCAATTGTATGGCGAAGAACAATGTATGAGCTTGTCATGAGATGAGTTCAAAAGGGAGTTCTTTGATGAGTACCGAACTTCTTCCGATCTTGATAAAATCCGGGACGAGTTACACAATTTGCGACAAGGTTCGATGGTCTTGGTTACTCTCAAGTCTACCTTCTTGGCAAAGACTGGTTTTTGTCCAGAGTATGTTGGTGACGATCACAAGTTGATGAAAGATTTCTACCGTACAATGAATGACGAGTTGAAGGGTAAGATTAGTCGAGGAATGGCTAAGTCTTTTGAAGAGTTGTTTGAGTTGGCTCAGGGTTTCGAACCGGAGGTGTCGAAGTCAATTGTGTCCGATGTTAGTAAACGGAAGTTCGAAGCGACGATGTTTTCGAACAAGAAGAGTAAAAGCGCTACCGAAGGTGTCGGAAGCGTAAAGATGAGTGACAAGGGTGGTTCTAAATTCGCGTGTTATAATTGTGGGCAATCGGGGCATAAGTCTCGTGATTTTCTGTCGGGTAAGGTCACATGTTTTAAGTGCCGGAAGGAGGGACACCGGAAGTCGGAATGTCCCGAGTGGAATAGTGACGGAGCGCAAAAATCTAGCGACGCTTGATTCAGGTACTATTCGATTTTAGTACTATCTTTATGCGGGTGATTTTGGGTAATGATTGAGTTTATCCGCATGTTGTAGTGACTAGCTAGGTCGAGTTAGTCCATTGCGGTTTGATTAGCCATGTCGGGTTAATCAATTGGATGTTGGATGTTGACCGAGGCGGGTTAACCAAGTGAGTTTGAGTAACCGGGTCGGGTTAATCAATTAGATGATAGGTTTTGACCGAGTCAGGTTGACCTAGTGTGTTTGACTTAACCATGTCGGGTTAGTCATTAGATGTTAGATGTTGACCGAGTCGGGTTAACCGGGTGGATTTGACTTAACCGAGTCTGGTTAATCAATTGTTGTTAGGGTTTGACCAAGTTGGGTTGACCGCGTGTGTTTGACTTAACCAAATAGGGTTAATCGATTGTTGTTAGGTGTTGACCGAGGCGGGTCGACGTAGTGTATTTGACTTGACCGAGTCGGGTTAATCAACTGTTGTTAGGGTTTGACCAAGTCGGGTTGACCGTGTGTGTTTGACTTAACCAAGTCGGGTTAGTCAATTGTTGTTAGGCGTTGACCGAGGCGGGTTGAATAAGGGTATTTGATTAACCAAGTCGGGTTGACCGAGCGCGTTTGGCAAGGGTATGCTCGGGATTTAGATGATTTTCTCCTTTTGATGCTTACTTGGATTACTTTTGGATTCGACCTAGGATTTTGGTAGTTTATCCCCAACATCATGCTCGTGGTTTTGTTGGAACTTAAACTCTTGTGTTCGAACTTGTATTTTGTACTTAAGGGGCAATTTGGGCATATGTGGGCTCGGGTTCGTAAAACTTATTTTATTAATGGAACGTGTTAGTTTTACTTATATGATTGTGTTGTGAAAAGCGTTTTGCCTATTTACGTTGGGAAGTGGCCGAACATTTTCGTATTTGGGGACTTTTTGGATAGCGGGCTGCCAGACCCATTCTGCGCGCCGCGCGTGGGAATGGCGCGCCGCGCAACCAACTGCACAAAGAATTTTTTTTTTTATTTCAATTTTCCGCGTGGTCGTTTGTAATTTGGGTTGGGTTGTTACAGCAGCCCGCTATCCAAAATTTCCATTTTTTGTTTAAAGATCTCCCACTTCCCGACACTTTTAGACAAAACGGTTTTCACAACACATTATATTAGGTAAAACTAACACGTTCCAATAATAAAACGAGTTTTACGACACCGGGCCCACATCGACCGTTTTACGACTTTCGTACAAATAGAATTTTTCGACCACATAATTTTAATACAAATTAAAGACCGAGCATGGTGATTGGGGATACGCTACCCAATCCTAATCAAATCCAAAAGCACGTCTTCTAAAGCAACTACGCAAGTCCACTAGTCCCCATACTTACCTGAGCCATCGCTTCCAAGCGAATCTATAAAAATGTAAACAACGAGAGGGTAAGCTAACGCTTAGTGAGTGAGAATATACTACATACATATATGCACAAAATGAATACGCATCGCCAACACACAAATAGTAAACACATACAGCAATCCAAGCATAACTAAGCAATGTTATACCTAACGCACCACCAAGCCAAATCCGTAAGATTAGCTACAACATACAATAAGTATATGTACGCATATACAAAAATACATCCGATAATACAACAAGGTTAACCCCTTAACCTTAAACCCATGACGGTTGGCCGAACAACCCGAGCCTTAGTGAATTCGCACAACCCGAGATTCACTTCCTTCACCACTTCAACAACCGAGGTTGGCCGAACTACCCGTGCCTTAGTGAATTAGTACTACCTGAGATTCACTACCTCATCAATAAGATGACCGAACAACTCGAGTCATCATGAATCCGCACTACCCGAGATTCTCTACCTCATCAAAACCCACATCATCGGGGTTACTCAACTGTAACTCAATACCAATCCCACTACATCGGGATTATATAACTCCATATCACAAGTCCATGCGATAACGTACACACGAAGTGTGCACTTCGCCAAAGGTGGTCAACCAAAATGCACAATCGTGCCAATTGGACTTATTACACAAGCCCCATCAAATCCACCTATATATGAAGTGAGTTCTATAACCGAGAACCACTTCACCCGACCCGCACCCATCCTACACATACATATGCACATAGGATATTAGCACTTACCTTGTTGTCTTGATAAATGCTATCGAATAATCTGCAACTCGCCGATGGAATGTACCTATTCCATTATCACAATACAAGTAACATACTTAGAGTGGATTTACAAACAACTCAAAATGACACTTAGCGCAATTTCAACCAATTGCACCTCCAAGCACAAAACGTTCCCAAACTAACCAATAATCACTAACAATAGTGACAATAGTCCTAATATGCCAAATTAACCCAATCGTAAGTGCTAAACACTTATCATTCTCAAAATCATCCATAAACCCTAATTTTGACTTATTTCAAAATTAATCAACCAAATACCCCCAAATGGGTTCCAACACTTCCATAATCACTAAACATAGTGATTAAACCTAATTACAAGTCCCAAATCATGGCTAAGTCAGTTTTCAACCCAAAACCCACCAACAACAACAATAAACCCGATTACTAGCAACACTAAACTCACCTCATGAGTTTAAATGGGTTTCTCAACAATTTAAGTTCAAACTCGAACTTGAATATCAAAATCAAACAATGAAATTCGGAGTTAGAACTTAGCACCACACCCAAAACATAGCTAGGAACGAGGTGAACAACTTTAACACTCGAGCTTTTGATCAATTCGAGCTTCTTCTTCACCAAAACCCCAATTCTATCTCTAGAACTCTCTCTCTAAGATTGTTGAGAGTGTTTGTGGATGTGAAAGTGATCCAAACTTGGATCTGAAATGTCCCGTTCTTATTGATTAAAAACGTTCCATATTAATTGATTTCGTTGCAAAGTTTTAACCTCTATATGAGACGTTTTTTAAAGACTGCATTCATTTTAAAATAAACCATAACCTTTATTTCATCAATAAAGGTTTAAAAAGCTTTACGTAGATTATCAAATAATGATAATCTAAAATATCCTGTTTACACACGACTATTACATAATGGTTTACAATACAAATATGTTACAACGAAATAAGTTTCTTGAATGCAGTTTTTACACAATATCATACAAGCATGGACTCCAAATCTTCTCTTTATTTTAGTATGCGACAGCGGAAGCTCTTAATAATCACCTGAGAATAAACAGGCTTAAAACGTCAACAAAAATGTTGGTGAGTTATAGGTTTAACCTATATATATCAAATCGTAACAATAGACCACAAGATTTCATATTTCAATATACATCCCATACATAGAGATAAAAATCATTCATATGGTGAACACCTGGTAACCAACATTAACAAGATGCATATATAAGAATATCCCCCATCATTCCGGGACACCCTTCGGATATGATATAAAGTTCGAAGTACTAAAGCATCCGGTACTTTGGATGGGGTTTGTTAGGCCCAATAGATCTATCTTTAGGATTCGCGTCAATTAGGGTGTCTGTTCCCTAATTCTTAGATTACCAGACTTTAATAAAAAGGGGCATATTCGATTTCGATAATTCAACCATAGAATGTAGTTTCACGTACTTGTTTCTATTTTGTAAATCATTTATAAAACCTGCATGTATTCTCATCCCAAAAATATTAGATTTTAAAAGTGGGACTATAACTCACTTTCACAGATTTTTTTACTTCGTCGGGAAGTAAGACTTGGCCACTGGTCGATTCACGAACCTATAACAAATATGTACATATATATCAAAGTATGTTCAAAATATATTTACAACACTTTTAATACATTTTGATTTTTTAAGTTTATTAAGTCAGCTGTCCTCGTTAGTAACCTACAACTAGTTGTCCACAGTTAGATGTACAGAAATAAATCGATATATATTATCTTGAATCAATCCACGACCCAGTGTATACATATCTCAGTATTGATCACAACTCAAACTATATATATTTTGGAATCAACCTCAACCCTGTATAGCTTACTCCAACATTCACATATAGAGTGTCTATGGTTGTTCCGAAATATATATAGATATGTCGACATGATAGGTCGAAACATTGTATACGTGTCTATGGTATCTCAAGATTACGTAATATATAATACAAGTTGATTAAGTTATGGTTGGAATAGATTTGTTACCAATTTTCACGTAGCTAAAATGAGTAATTTTTACCAATTTTGTTTTGCTCGCCATTTCTTCGTTTCTAATCCGTTTTGAGTGATTTAAGCGGCCACGGTTTCGTATTGAACTTGAATTTATGAAACTAAACATAAAAGGTATAGGTTTATAGACGGAAATACAAGTTACAAGTCGTTTTTGAAAGAGGTAGTCATTTCCGTCGAAAGAACGACATCTTGATGACTGTTTTGAAAAACATACTTTCACTTTGAGTTTAACCATGATTTTTGGATATGGTTTCATGTTCATAAGAAAAATCATTTTCCCAGAATTATAGCTTTTAAATCAAAGTTTTTCATAGTTTTTAATTATCCAAATCAAAACAGCCCCCGGTTGTAACTACGACGGCGTAAATCCGGTTTTATGGTGTTTATCGTGTTTTCGGGTTTTAAATCATTAAGTTAGCATATCAAATAGATATAGATCATGTGTATAGTTGATTTTAAAAGTGTAGTTAGAAGGATTAACTTTATTTGCGAACAAGTTTAGAATTAACTAAACTATGTTCTAGTGATTACTAGTTTACCACTTCGAATATGATAGCTTTTTATGTATGAATCGAATGATGTTATGAACAGCATTACTACCTTAAGTTCCTTGGATAAACCTACTGGAAAAGAGAAAAATAGATCTAGCTTCAACGGATCCTTGGATGGCTCGAAGTTCTTGAAGCAGAATCATGACACGAAAACAAGTTCAAGTAAGATCATCACTTGAAATAAGATTGTTATAGTTATAGAAATTGAACCAAAGTTTAAATATGATTATTACCTTGTATTAGAATGATAACCTACTGTAAGAAACAAAGATTTCTTGAGGTTGGTTGATCACCTTACAAGATTGGAAGTGAGCTAGCAAACTTGAAAGTATTCTTGATTTTATGTAACTAGAACTTGTAGAATTTATGAAGAACACTTAGAACTTGAAGTTAGAACTTGAGAGAGATCAATTAGATGAAGAAAATTGAATAATGAAAGTGTTTGTAGGTGTTTTTGGTCGTTGGTGTATGGATTAGATATAAAAGATATGTAATGTTGTTTTCATGTAAATAAGTCATGAATGATTACTCATATTTTTGTAATTTTATGAGATATTTCATGCTAGTTGCCAAATGATGGTTCCCACATGTGTTAGGTGACTCACATGGGCTGCTAAGAGCTGATCATTGGAGTGTATATACCAATAGTACATACATCTAAAAGCTGTGTATTGTACGAGTACGAATACGGGTGCATACGAGTTGAATTATTGATGAAACTGAACGAGGATGTAATTGTAAGCATTTTTGTTAAGTAGAAGTATTTTGATAAGTGTCTTGAAGTCTTTAAAAAGTGTATGAATACATATTAAAACACTACATGTATATACATTTTAACTGAGTCGTTAAGTCATCATTAGTCGTTACATGTAAGTGTTGTTTTGAGACCTTTAGGTTAACGATCTTGTTAAATGTTGTTAACCCAAAGTTTATAATATCAAATGAGATTTTAAATTATTATATTATTATGATATTATGATATATTAATATATCTTAATATGATATATACATTTAAATGTCGTTACAACGATAATCGTTACATATATGTCTCGTTTCGAAATCCTTAAGTTAGTAGTCTTGTTTTTACTTATGTAGTTCATTGTTAATACACTTATTGATATATTTAATTATCATATTATCATGTTATATATAATATAACAATGTATTAATATGCTTCATATATATTTAGTAAGACGTGGTTATAACGATAATCGTTATATGTATCGTTTCGAGTTTCATAGGTCAATAGTCTCCTTTTTAAGTATATAACTTATTGTTACTATTTTTAATGAGATAATTGATGATCATTATATCATGTTAAACATATATATTTATTCATTTATGTATCATCATGTCATATACAACTTATGGCGTTCGTGAATCATTGGTCAAACTGGGTAATCAGACGTTTACAAAATTTCCGTTTCAATTAACCAAGTCTTAACAAGTTTGATTGCTTAACATGTTGGAAACATTTAATCATGTAAATATAGTTTTGATTAAACATATAATCATAGAAAGGTTCGAAAAAGTTCGGGTCACTACAGTACCTACCCGTTAAATAAATTTCGTCCCGAAATTTTAAGCGATTGGAGGTGTTGGCTCATCTTCTGGAAATAAGTGCGGGTACTTCTTCTTCATCTGATCTTCTCGTTTCCAGGTGAACTCGGGTCCTCTACGAGCATTCCATCGAACCTTAACAATCGGTATCTTGTTTTGTTTAAGTCTCTTAACCTCACGATCCATTATTTCAACGGGTTCTTCAATGAATTAAAGTTTTTCATTGATTTGGATTTCGTCCAACGGAATAGTGAGATCTTCTTTAGCAAAACATTTCTTCAAATTTGAGACGTGGAAAGTGTTATGTACAGCCACGAGTTGTTGAGGTAACTCAAGTCGGTAAGCTACTAGTCCGACACGATCAATAATCTTGAATGGTCCAATATACCTTGGATTTAATTTACCTCGTTTACCAAATCGAACAACGCCTTTCCAAGGTGCAACCTTAAGCATGACCATCTCTCCAATTTCAAATTCTATATCTTTTCTTTTAATGTCGGTGTAGCTCTTTTGTCGACTTTGGGCGGTTTTCAACCGTTGTTGAATTTGGATGATCTTCTCGGTAGTTTCTTGTATTATCTCTGGACCTGTAATCTGTCTATCCCCCACTTCACTCCAACAAATTGGAGACCTGAACTTTCTACCATAAAGTGCTTCAAATGGCGCTATCTCAATACTTTAATGATAGCTGTTGTTGTAGGAAATTTCTGGTAACGGTAGATGTCGATCCCAACTGTTACCGAAATCAATAACACATGCTCGTAGCATGTCTTCAAGCGTTTGTATCGTCCTTTTGCTCTGCCCATCAGTTTGTGGATGATAGGCAGTACTCATGTCTAGACGAGTTCCTAATGCTTGCTGTAATGTCTGCCAGAATCTTGAAATAAATCTGCCATCCCTATCAGAGATAATAGAGATTGGTATTCCATGTCTGGAGATGACTTCCTTCAAATATAGTCGTGCTAACTTCTCCATCTTGTCATCTTCTCTTATTGGCAGGAAGTGTGCTGATTTGGTGAGACGATCAACTATTACCCAAGTAGTATCAAAACCACTTGCAGTCCTTGGCAATTTAGTGATGAAATCCATGGTAATGTTTTCCCATTTCCATTCCGGGATTTCGGGTTGTTGAAGTAGACCTGATGGTTTCTGATGCTCAGCTTTGACCTTAGAACACGTCAAACATTCTCCTACGTATTTAGCAACATCGGCTTTCATACCCGGCCACCAAAAATGTTTCTTGAGATCCTTGTACATCTTCCCCGTTCCAGGATGTATTGAGTATCTGGTTTTATGAGCTTCTTTAAGTACCATTTCTCTCATATCTCCAAATTTTGGTACCCAAATCCTTTCAGCCCTATACCGGGTTCCGTCTTTCCGAATATTAAGATGCTTCTCCGATCCTTTGGGTATTTCATCCTTTAAATTTCCCTCTTTTAAAACTCCTTGTTGCGCCTCCTTTATTTGAGTAGTAAGGTTATTTTGAATCATTATATTCATAGATTTTACTCGAATGGGTTCTCTGTCCTTCCTGCTCAAGGCGTCGGCTACCACATTTTCCTTCCTCGGGTGGTAACGAATCTCAAAGTCGTAATCATTCAACAATTCAATCCACCTACGCTGCCTCATATTCAGTTGTTTCTGATTAAATATGCGTTGAAGACTTTTGTGGTCGGTATATATAGTACTTTTGACCCCATATAAGTAGTGCCTCCAAGTCTCTAATGCAAAAACAACCGCGCCTAATTCCAAATCATGCGTCGTATAATTCTGTTCGTGAATCTTCAATTGTCTAGATGCATAAGCAATTACTTTCATTCGTTGCATTAATACACAACCGAGACCTTGCTTTGATGCGTCACAATAAATCACAAAATCATCATTCCCTTCAGGCAATGACAATATAGGTACCGTAGTTAGCTTTTTCTTCAATAACTGGAACGCTTTCTCTTGTTCATCCTTCCATTCAAATTTCTTCCCTTTATGCGTTAATGCAGTCAAGGGTTTTGCTATTCTGGAAAAGTCTTGGATGAACCTTTTGTAGTAACCAGCTAGTCCTAAAAACTGGCGTATGTGTTTCGGAGTTTTCGGGGTTTCCCACTTTTCAACAGTTTCTATCTTTGCCGGATCCACCTTAATACCTTCTTTGTTCACTATGTGACTAAGGAATTGAACTTCTTCCAACCAAAATGCACACTTTGAAAACTTAGCGTACAATTCTTCCTTCCTCAATACTTCTAACACCTTTCTCAAATGTTCACCGTGTTCTTGGTCATTATTTGAGTAAATAAGTATGTCATCAATGAAAACAATGACAAACTTGTCAAGGTATGGTCCACACACTCGGTTCATAAGGTCCATGATAATGCTAAAAATGAACATATATTTCATAGCATTATTCCTCAAGAAAGACAAGCTTTTAGTTGCAATTGTTCTATTTACAAGTGATATTCGTTTAAATAATAAAAGGTGAAGACAAAAGACAGATTCGACGAATTGAAGACGCAAACGACCAAAAAGCTCAAAAGTACAAAAGACAATCAAAAAGGTTCCAATTATTGATAAGAAACGTCTCGAAATTACAAGAGTACAAGATTCAAAACGCAAAGTACAAAATATAAAATTGTACGCAAGGACGTTCGAAAATCCGGAACTGGGACCAGAGTCAACTCTTAACGCTCGACGCAACGGACTAAAAATTACAAGTTAACTATGTATATAAATATAATATAATATATAATTAATTATATTAATTATATATATATTATATATATATTATAAAACCGTCGGCAGAGAAAGACTCCAAGGGTGTGAGCTGTAAATTCATTCTCCGCGACTCACGGAGTTTGAAGAGGATTTTGCCGCGAGTCGCGGAGCCCCAAAAGTCAAAAATCCCTATAAAAGCAAACGAATTCTGATCGCAAAATTTACAATATATCCATCCATCTCTCTATCTATATCGTAAAATATATATATATATTTATAATTTATATTTTAATTTTAATTATAATTCTAATAATAAGGGTATGTTAGCGAATATTGTAAGGGTGTAAGTCGAAATTCTGTCCGTGTAACGCTACGCTATTTTTAATCATTGTAAGTTATGTTCAACCTTTTTATATTAATGTCTCATAGCTAAGTTATTATTATGCTTATTTAAAACGAAGTAATCATGATGTTGGGCTAATTACTAAAATTGGGTAATTGGGCTTTGTACCATAATTGGGGTTTGGACAAAAGAACGACACTTGTGGAAATTAGACTATGGGTTATTAATGGGCTTTATATTTGTTTAACTAAATGAAAGTTTGTTAATGTTAATATAAAGATTTACAATTGGGCGTCCCTATAAATTACCATATACACTCGATCGGACACGATGGGCGGGGTATTTATATGTACGAATAATCGTTCATTTAACCGGACATGGGAATGGATTAATAGCCACTAGAATAATTAAAACAGGGGTGAAATTACATTCAAGGGTAATTGGTGTAATTGCTAACAAAGTAGTAAAACCTTAGTTTACACGCAGTTGATAACCTGGTGTATTCATTAAACAAAGTATTAAAACCTTGTTACAATTCGAATCCCCAATTAGTTGGAATATTTAACTTCGGGTATAAGGATAATTTGACGAGGACACTCGCACTTTATATTTATGACTGATGGACTGTTATGGACAAAAACCAGACGGACATATTAAATAATCCAGGACAAAGGACAATTAACCCATGGGCATAAAACTAAAATCAACACGTCAAACATCATGATTACGGAAGTTTAAATAAGCATAATTCTTTTATTTCATATTTAATTTCCTTTATTTTATATTTAATTGCACTTCTAATTATCGCACTTTTATTTATTGTTATTTAATCGCACTTTTAATTATCGTACTTTTTAATTATCGCAAGTTTATTTTATCGCACTTTTATTATTCGCAATTTCATTATCGTTATTTACTTTACGCTTTAATTTAAGTCTTGTATTTATTTTATATTTTACATTAGGTTTTAACTGCGACTAAAGTCTTAAAATCGACAAACCGGTCATTAAACGGTAAAAACCCCCCTTTATAATAATAATATTACTTATATATATGTTTGTATTTTTATAAAAGTAAACTAATATAGCGTTGAGCTTTGTTTAAAGATTTCCCTGTGGAACGAACCGGACTTACTAAAAACTACACTACTGTACGATTAGGTACACTGCCTATAAGTGTTGTAGCAAGGTTTAAGTATATCCATTCTATAAATAAATAAATATCTTGTGTAAAATTGTATCGTATTTAATAGTTTTTCCTAGTAAAATATACACTATTTCGTATACCTCTGCTAAAACATCAAGTATTTTTGGCGCCGCTGCCGGGGACCTTTCTAAACGCCGGAAGCGCAACGCTAATAAAAAAAAAAAAAAATTTAGTTTACTTCTATTAAAAGTCGCTTTTATAAAAATACGTTTTAATTATTCAAAAATATAAAAAGAAAAACAAAAATATAAGTATTTTTTTTTAGATTTTGTTAAATATTTAAGTTTTATAAGTTTCTTTATTTTTATTTTAATTTATAAAAATATAAGTTTTATTAAATATCTTTTATTTATAGAGAAAAACAGAAAATAGAAAATAAAAAGAATAAATAAATAAAGAAAAAACGCGTCGAAGATTAAATCTGTCAACTGAATTTCTGAACCCCGCGACTCGCGGGGTTTTCTTCATTAATTACCGCGACTCGCGGAGACTTTCTGACACGCCGACAGAAGCCCTAATTCAGCATTTATTAAGGATTATTATTAATTATTATTAATATAAACCCTAATTATGTATTATTATTATTATAATTAAGTTTTATTTTAAGATTTACTTTTTATTTAATTTGTTTTATTTTGTTTAAATTAGTTTTATTAAATTGTAAAATTAGTAGTTTTATTAAATAAATAATATAAAAATAATATTTTTATAAAAATTGTACTTTTTACAACTTTTTGTATATTTTTATATTTTGTCCCTTTTTAATCGTTGTAGCGTAATATTTGTATTTTTAGCTCATATTTAATTTTAAACTTAGTTTTTGCTATAGTTATTTTTACTCCTAGATTTTTAGGCTTTGCCGTAGAATTCCTTAAGTGCTTTTTCTTTAGACTAAGATTTAGGTGCTTTAGAATTTTGCGACGCCTTTTTAAGTTTTAGTTTCTTTTTAAGTTATCTCCATTTGGGATTTAGTTTTTCCTGTAAGCTTTAATATTTTTAGACACCTTTTACTATGTACCAATTATCATTCCAATTAGTAATATCAATTTGCGATTATAATTTTAAGTTAGTTGTAGTAATAAGGTTAGGTTAGTCAAGTATTTTTAAGTTTTTATAAGTTTCTTTTATTTTTCCGTCACCTTTTATTTTTCAACCATTTTTCTTTTTCGACCTTTTTCGACGAACTCTTTTTCTCTCTTATTTCTCGCTATTCTAGTTTTTAGGACATAGATTTTTATTCTACTTCTTATCTAAATTTCTTAAAATTACGAAAATTTATTTTAAGTGGTTAAATTGATAGACATCAAAATTTTCTGGTTCGTAGTAATAGTTGAATTTGTACGTGGACCGGGTTATTTGAGCCAAACAGTCCTCAATTATATTGAGACCAAACGAATCCTGCCCCTCTGCTGCATCTTTTGGCTATTCGAAACGTGGGCAAAATCAGAAAAGTCTATTAATTAGATAACTTATTATAATTTTTCTTCCTTTTTAAAACTAATAGGATATTCAGTGAATGCACTGAGCAAGACGTTCATCACCTTTTGTACGTTCACCACCTGTAACTAGATCAAGACATTTAGCAAATATAACCGCCGTTGATTTTTCTTTAGAATCGTCATCCAGTCGACCAAGTACTTCAGTTCAAATTTCCGATAATCCATTTTTTGAACCCGACCTCACAATTGAGAATCCGGAGAATATTCAGGAACGGTTCGTAGATCCTGAACCATTAAACTTTCCTCCGGAGCCACCAATCATTCAAACAGAGATTGTTGAGGAACGAACCATTAAATCAGAATCATCTAGTGATACCGATTCAACAAATTCAATTATGGAGAATCTGGAACCTTTAAGTATGGAAGACCGAATGAGAGCTAAACGCACTGGCCAAGGTCACGCAATTACTCATCCAGACATTAATGTGCCAGATTATGAAATCAAAGGACAAATTCTACACATGGTGACTAATCAATGCCAATTTAGTGGTGCGCCGAAGGAAGATCCAAATGAACATCTATGTACCTTTAATAGGATCTGCACACTATTTAAAATCCGAGAAGTGGAGGATGAACAGATATATCTCATGTTATTTCCCTGGACTTTAAAGGGAGAAGCCAAAGATTGGTTGGAATCGTTACCTGAAGGGGCGATTGATACATGGGACGTTTTAGTTGACAAATTTCTTAAACAATTCTTTCCTGCATCTAAAGCCTTAAGACTTCAAGCAGAAATTGTTACGTTCACACAGAAACCAAATGAAACTCTATATGAGGCGTGGACAAGATATGGAAAGTTATTAAGAGGATGTCCGCAACATGGTTTAGACACCTGTCAAATAGTACAAATATTCTATCAAGGATGCGACATCACTACAAGGAAAGACATAGATATAGCAGCTGGTGGTTCTATTATGAAGAAAACCGAAACTGATGCTTACAAAATTATTGATAACACTGCTTCCCACTCACATGAGTGGCACCAAGAAAAAGATATCATTAGATCATCTAAAGCAGCTAGAGCCGATTCTAGCCATGACTTAGATTCCATTTCCGCAAAGATAGATGCTGTGGAGAGACGAATGGAAAAGATGACTAAAGATATTCACTCAATACGAATTAGTTGTGAGCAGTGTGGAGGACCACATTTGACAAAAGATTGTCTCAATATTGAATTAACAATGGAACAAAGAGAGAATATTTCATACATAAACCAAAGGCCTGGAAATAATTATCAGAATAATTATCAACCGCCAAGACCGATTTACAATCAAAACCAGAATTATAACCGAAATATTCCATACAACAACCAGCAAGGTCCTAGCAATCAACAAGTATCCAATAATACTTACAATCAGCAAAGACCTAATTTTCAAAACAAACCACCACAACAAACCGATGATAAAAAACCGAATTTAGAAGATATGATGACGAAGCTAGTTGAAACTCAAACGCAGTTTTTCACATCTCAAAAACAAACCAATGAACAAAATGCTCAAGCATTTAGAAATCAACAAGCTTCTATTCAAAATCTGGAACAAGAAGTAAGTAACCTAGCAAGGTTAATAGGTGAAAGAAAATCGGGAAGTCTACCTAGTGATACAAATGCTAACCCCCGGAATGAAACAGCTAAAGCTATTACCACAAGAAGTGGTACAACACTTAAACCACCTGAAATACATGTAACTTCTGATGAAGCTATTCCTACTCCACAAGAACCACAACCTGATCAAGATAAGGAAAAAGAACCGGTAGTTGAAAAGATTAATGAAGATAACACAGCTAAGGCTAAACCTTATGTTAAACCATATCAACCACCACTTCCTTATCCGAGTAAAATGAAGAAAGAAAAACTTGAAGCCGAGCAATCCAAATTCTTGGATATGTTTAAACAGATAAATATAAATCTTCCTTTCATTGATGTGATTTCAGGAATGCCTAGATATGCTAAATTCTTGAAAGATCTAATCTCAAATAGAAAGAAAATGGAAGAACTCTCAGCTGTTACTATGAATGCTAATTGTTCAGCAGTGCTGTTGAATAAGATACCAGAAAAACTATCTGATCCAGGAAGTTTCACAATTCCATGTTTTCTGGGTAGTCTTAGTTCAATAGAAGCATTGGCAGACTTAGGTGCTAGTATAAATCTAATGCCGTATTCACTATACGCTAAACTAGACCTTGGAGAATTGAAACCAACCAGAATAAGCATACAACTAGCCGATAGATCAATAAAATATCCTAGAGGGATAATGGAGAACATGCTAGTTAAAGTTGGTACTTTAGTATTTCCAGTAGATTTTGTTGTTTTGGACATGGAAGAAGATTCTCAAGTTCCTCTCATATTAGGAAGACCATTCTTAAACACGGCTAAAGCAATGATAGACGTGTTCGGTAAGAAACTGACCCTAAGTATAGAGGATGAGAGTGTTACCTTTTCAGTTGATAGAGCAATGCAACAACCACAATCTGCAGATGATACATGTTATTATATTCAAACTATAGATGCACATGCAGAATTATTAGAAGAATTTCCAGAATTACAAGGAACAGGAGAATGTTCTTTAGGAGAAGGTAATGAACCAATTGATGAAGCTGAAATGTTAGCTACACTAATAGCTAATGGATATGAACCAACAACAGAAGAGATTCAAATGCTAAAAGAAGAAGACAGATATCGATATAAATCATCGATAGAAGAACCTCCGAAATTAGAGTTAAAGCCACTTCCAAACCATTTGGAATACGCTTATTTACATGGTGAATCTGAATTACCTGTAATAATATCGTCTTCTCTTACTAAAAATGAGAAATCACAACTCATTTCTGTGTTGAAAGCTCATAAACCAGCCATTGCATGGAAGATTCATGATATTAAAGGAATAAGTCCTTCGTATTGCACACATAAAATCCTTATGGAAGAAGGTCATAAAACGTATGTGCAACGCCAACGAAGACTAAATCCTAATATGCAAGATGTAGTTAAGAAAGAGATTATTAAACTGCTAGATGCAGGTTTGATATATCCAATTTCTGATAGTCCATGGGTAAGCCCAGTTCAATGCGTACCTAAGAAGGGTGGCATGACTGTCATTACAAATGAGAAAAATGAGCTTATTCCTACTAGGACTGTAACAGGATGGCGTGTGTGTATTGATTATAGAAAATTAAATGACGCCACCAGAAAAGATCACTTTCCCTTACCTTTCATAGATCAAATGTTGGAAAGATTAGCCGGAAATAGTTACTATTATTTTCTAGATGGATTTTCCGGATATTTTCAAATTCCAATAGCACCCGAAGACCAAGAGAAAACCACATTCACGTGCCCTTATGGTACTTTTGCTTACAAACGCATGCCATTTGGACTTTGCAACGCCCCTGCAACCTTTCAAAGGTGTATGATGGCGATTTTTCACGACATGATAGAAGAATGCATGGAAGTATTCATGGATGACTTTTCAGTCTTCGGTGATACATTTAAATCATGTCTAGTTAATCTGGAACGAATGCTAATTAGATGCGAACAATCGAATCTAGTACTTAATTGGGAGAAATGCCATTTCATGGTTAAAGAAGGCATCGTTCTTGGACATAAAATTTCAAAAGAAGGAATTGAAGTGGATAGAGCTAAAGTAGATGTAATTGCTAAACTTCCACATCCCACAAATGTTAGAGGAGTTAGGAGTTTTCTAGGGCATGCCGGTTTTTACCGACGTTTCATAAAAGATTTTTCTAAAATTGCCACTCCTATGAATAATTTATATTTTAATTTTAATTATAATTCTAATAATAAGGGTATGTTAGCGAATATTGTAAAGGTGTAAGTCGAAATTCTGTCCGTGTAACGCTACGCTATTTTTAATCATTGTAAGTTATGTTCAACCTTTTTATATTAATGTCTCATAGCTAAGTTATTATTATGCTTATTTAAAACGAAGTAATCATGATGTTGGGCTAATTACTAAAATTGGGTAATTGGGCTTTGTACCATAATTGGGGTTTGGACAAAAGAACGACACTTGTGGAAATTAGACTATGGGTTATTAATGGGCTTTATATTTGTTTAACTAAATGAAAGTTTGTTAATGTTAATATAAAGATTTACAATTGGGCGTCCCTATAAATTACCATATACACTCGATCAGACACGATAGGCGGGGTATTTATATGTACGAATAATCGTTCATTTAACCGGACACGGGAATGGATTAATAGCCACTAGAATAATTAAAACAGGGGTGAAATTACATTCAAGGGTAATTGGTGTAATTGCTAACAAAGTAGTAAAACCTTGGTTTACACGCAGTTGATAACCTGGTGTATTCATTAAACAAAGTATTAAAACCTTGTTACAATTCGAATCCCCAATTAGTTGGAATATTTAACTTCGGGTATAAGGATAATTTGACGAGGACACTCGCACTTTATATTTATGACTGATGGACTGTTATGGACAAAAACCAGACGGACATATTAAATAATCCAGGACAAAGGACAATTAACCCATGGGCATAAAACTAAAATCAACACGTCAAACATCATGATTACGGAAGTTTAAATAAGCATAATTCTTTTATTTCATATTTAATTTCCTTTATTTTATATTTAATTGCACTTCTAATTATCGCACTTTTATTTATTGTTATTTAATCGCACTTTTAATTATCGTACTTTTTAATTATCGCAAGTTTATTTTATCGCACTTTTATTATTCGCAATTTCATTATCGTTATTTACTTTACGCTTTAATTTAAGTCTTGTATTTATTTTATATTTTACATTAGGTTTTAACTGCGACTAAAGTCTTAAAATCGACAAACCGGTCATTAAACGGTAAAAACCCCCCTTTATAATAATAATATTACTTATATATATGTTTGTATTTTTATAAAAGTAAACTAATATAGCGTTGAGCTTTGTTTAAAGATTTCCCTGTGGAACGAACCGGACTTACTAAAAACTACACTACTGTACGATTAGGTACACTGCCTATAAGTGTTGTAGCAAGGTTTAAGTATATCCATTCTATAAATAAATAGATAACTTGTGTAAAATTGTATCGTATTTAATAGTTTTTCCTAGTCTTCAAAAATACTTGATGTTTTAGCAGAGGTATACGAAATAGTGTATATTTTACTAGGAAAAACTATTAAATACGATACAATTTTACACAAGATATTTATTTATTTATAGAATGGATATACTTAAACCTTGCTACAACACTTATAGGCAGTGTACCTAATCGTACAGTAGTGTAGTTTTTAGTAAGTCCGGTTCGTTCCACAGGGAAATCTTTAAACAAAGCTCAACGCTATATTAGTTTACTTTTATAAAAATACAAACATATATATAAGTAATATTATTATTATAAAGGGGGGTTTTTACCGTTTAATGACCGGTTTGTCGATTTTAAGACTTTAGTCGCAGTTAAAACCTAATGTAAAATATAAAATAAATACAAGACTTAAATTAAAGCATAAAGTAAATAACGATAATGAAATTGCGAATAATAAAAGTGCGATAAAATAAACTTGCGATAATTAAAAAGTACGATAATTAAAAGTGCGATTAAATAACAATAAATAAAAGTGCGATAATTAGAAGTGCAATTAAATATAAAATAAAGGAAATTAAATATGAAATAAAAGAATTATGCTTATTTAAACTTCCGTAATAATGATGTTTGACGTGTTGATTTTACTTTTATGCCCATGGGTTAATTGTCCTTTGTCCTGGATTATTTAATATGTCCGTCTGGTTTTTGTCCATAACAGTCCATCAGTCATAAATATAAAGTGCGAGTGTCCTCGTCAAATTATCCTTATACCCGAAGTTAAATATTCCAACTAATTGGGGATTCGAATTGTAACAAGGTTTTAATACTTTGTTTAATGAATACACCAGGTTATCAACTGCGTGTAAACCAAGGTTTTACTACTTTGTTAGCAATTACACCAATTACCCTTGAATGTAATTTCACCCCTGTTTTAATTATTCTAGTGGCTATTAATCCATTCCCGTGTCCGGTTAAATGAACGATTATTCGTACATATAAATACCCCGCCCATCGTGTCCGATCGAGTGTATATGGTAATTTATAGGGACGCCCAATTGTAAATCTTTATATTAACATTAACAAACTTTCATTTAGTTAAACAAATATAAAGCCCATTAATAACCCATAGTCTAATTTCCACAAGTGTCGTTCTTTTGTCCAAACCCCAATTATGGTACAAAGCCCAATTACCCAATTTTAGTAATTAGCCCAACATCATGATTACTTCGTTTTAAATAAGCATAATAATAACTTAGCTACGAGACATTAATATAAAAAGGTTGAACATAACTTACAATGATTAAAAATAGCGTAGCATTACACGGACAGAATTTCGACTTACACCCTTACAATATTCGCTAACATACCCTTATTATTAGAATTATAATTAAAATTAAAATATAAATTATAAATATATATATATATATATATATATTTTACGATATAGATAGAGAGATGGATGGATATATTGTAAATTTTGCGATCAGAATTCGTTTGCTTTTATAGGGATTTTTGACTTTTGGGGCTCCGCGACTCGCGGCAAAATCCTCTTCAAACTCCGCGAGTCGCGGAGAATGAATTTACAGCTCACACCCTTGGAGTCTTTCTCTGCCGACGGTTTTATAATATATATATAATATATATATAATTAATATAATTAATTATATATTATATTATATTTATATACATAGTTAACTTGTAATTTTTAGTCCGTTGCGTCGAGCGTTAAGAGTTGACTCTGGTCCCGGTTCCGGATTTTCGAACGTCCTTGCGTACAATTTTATATTTTGTACTTTGCGTTTTGAATCTTGTACTCTTGTAATTTCGAGACGTTTCTTATCAATAATTGGAACCTTTTTTATTGTCTTTTGTACTTTTGAGCTTTTTGGTCGTTTGCGTCTTCAATTCGTCGAATCTGTCTTTTGTCTTCACCTTTTATTATTTAAACGAATATCACTTGTAAATAGAACAATTGCAACTAAAAGCTTGTCTTTCTTGAGGAATAATGCTATGAAATATATGTTCGTTTTTAGCATTATCAAATATTCCCACACTTGAGCGTTGCTTGTCCTCAAGCAATATCGTCTTGAAATACTAGAATCACTTCTTTATTCTTCACACTTTGTACATCAGTGATTTCTATACGGCGGTATAAACAATGGTAGTAACGATATGGTTTACAGTCCCACATGACTATAAAAATTTAGATCCATTAAGGAAATTGGATCTTTATGAAAACATTTGATCTTTTGAAAATTAAATCTAGTTTTTACCCTAGATAGGTTTTCCGTAATAACCCTTTACCGGTGTTTGCAAAATATTTTTGTGGGTTAGGTGGGTTTCAGATTTGAAAATTTTAGCTCAAAACTTGCGGTTTTGTGTCACCCACTTGCTAACCTTGTATTTGGAAAGCAACACGTCCAGTTTACTTGTCCCGTATATTACCTTTCGGTAAACTACCGTCCGGTTGTAAAGGAAAGCGTTGAACAAGCAACTGTTAAGGCAATGTCCCCTGACATGCTTTTAATTATGGTCTATAACGTGTCGGACGCAATTACTATCCTTTGTAGGAGCAATAGTAAAGCTCACCCTTATAATTTTTCGGTATGGCACAAGGTCCTGTCTTTGACCACTATGCAACCACCGTTCTTACGGTTGACACCCGATTTAGTTCAGGTGACCTAATGAATTCCAGGTGAATTCCTAGGATTTTACGTTCAATGGTAATGAACGCATTGAAAATAGGGTTTTCAGAAAACAAATCGGTTTGTAATTTTGATCAAAATATTTTCTCGTTCAAGCTCGAGTTTAGATATCATTGAATTCCATGAGTTTGTAATTCTCAATCTTTAAGGTCAATCTCTAGGATTGAATAATATCAGTCTTAAAAGCTGATTTTTAATCTTTAAGGAGATTATCCTTTCTGGGGATCTGATTCATTAGTCTTATCCAGCTAATTTGCATGGTGCCCCCCCCCCATTGTACGAGATAAATCCTTCTCATGGTTAGGATAAATCTGACCACATGGCGACCCTGTTTAATGCTGAGGTCCGTGGATTTCCTGCTGATTTTAGTGATGACTTTTCTAGATTTTTCGTCAACCTACAGCTGGTCTGGACGACAACTTCATGACCTAAATCAAGAAGCGCGTGTCTTTTTCGGAAGACTTTACTTCCTTTTAATGAGGGAATTGATTCATCGTGTAGATCCATCTCTTCTTTTCTTTCATCGGGTAAAACAGTTTAGTTTAGTCCAAAGCAAAAGTATTTTCAGTTATTTGTTACAGATATATGTGACATATGTTTAAGATAACTTGGTAAATTTTCCCACACTTGGCTTTTATTTTCCTTTTTATCGTCCTCTATTCCATTTTAAATGAATTTTAACATTTTAGTTTGTTTCTCAATTTATGTTCTTTCCGAGGTAACAATAATTTCGGTGTTAAAACCTAGTTTTATCGTTCATAAATATGTATAAACATGATTTTGAGTTCATTTAATTGAAAATTTTGAAAAATTTTACTAGAATTGGGTAGTCAGTATATAAGACCAGGGCTGTTCTTTATTATCAGAGAGCACTAGATTCTAATACAACTACTGCTTTACTAGTATTTTAATGGTAACCAAGTGTTTAAAGTAAAAATTTTTAAAATCCGAAAGAATTTAACCCCTTCCCACACTTAAGATCTTGCAATGCCCTCATTTGCAAGAAATCAGTAACAATTTAAATTATTGAGGGTGATTTGTGTGAAAATGATTAAATTTTTACCAAAGTTTCCAAATATATTGGCGTTTGTTTGCTGAATGATAAATGGTGCACATCATTTGTTCATTCCTTCTTGTTGTTATTTCACATATATTTTGCATCTTGTCATCAAAATTAGTTGCTTTTGCTGAACTTAATGCCAGTCTTTGAAAATGCGTTGTTTTACCCTGTTGTGTACATAAGATAAACTGCAAATATATATACATATTTTTGAAGTTTGGTATATTACCCCACATTCAAAAATTATTAAAATCTAAGGATAAAAGTTAGATAATTATAAAAATGATTACACTATTAACAAAAGTATTAAACGTATCAATAATTACAAATTACAAAATAAAAAAAATAATAATAAGTAAACTAAGGATGATATTGGTACCAATAGGGGTTCCAGGCATAACCATAAGTGCTATAGAATGCTTCGGCAGGGTCATACGTAGGATATGGTGGCTGCATCTCTATAGACCAAGGAGGGAAGATGGGTTTCGGTGTAGGAATATAGTTTCTACCTATATGTTGGCAATGAGCTATGATTTGGTTCTGATGAACTTGCCAATCTTCAAATGCTCTCTGTCTAGCATTTTCGTATTCCTGAGAAGCTATAAACCTATGCATTTCTTGCATCTCATTCCCCCCTCCTACATTACCTTGCTGCTGGTTTCTCTCCACCTGTGGATGTCTACCATGGTATCGTACTGCGGCGTTATTTCGCCTCTTCAAAACTTTCGCACCATGGTATACATTTAAACCTATAGTATCGCGGGGTTCCGGCTCTTCTAGTAATAATCCCCCCCGACTTATATCCACACCGAGATATTCACCAATCAAAGTAATAAAAATACCACCTCCTATTATGCTATGTGGTCGCATCCCCCGAACCATAGCTGATAAATAATAACCCACACAATATGGTATACTTACAGCGCTTTGTGGGTCTCGAATACACATATGGTAAAACAAATCTTGTTCATTTACCTTTTCCTTGTTTTTACCCCTTTGTGTAATCGAATTAGCTAAAAACCTATGTATCACTCTTAATTCGGCTCTATCTATATCCAAATAAGAGTAATTTCCCCCTTTGAAACGGTGATGGCTTGTCATTTGACTCCACACACCGTGTGTATCAAAATTTTCATCTATCTTTCTACCGTTTAGTATCAATCCTCTACAATCGGCAGACGCTAACTCCTCAGGCGTATATATACGTAAAGCCTGAGCCATGTCCAGTAAAGACATGTGGCGCATCGAACCGCCTAACAAAAATCTAATAAAAGAACGATTGGTTAAACTAGCTACCCGATCATTCAACTCTATACTACATAACAATTCTTCACACCATACTTTATATACAGGTCTACGTATGGTGAATAAATGTACCCAGTCATTAAAAGAAGAATTACCATACCTCTGTACAAGTAATTCCCTAATTGGCCCGGCCAATTCTACAGCTTCTAAGGGTCCCCATTCTATGACCCTCGGTACCTCAACAACCTTGGAATGAAGAGTATGCAAACCCCGTTGATATTTTGGATAATCTATCCAAAGTCTGTCAAATCTCAGGTTCGGGTGCAACTCTTCCAAGTGCATATCAGAAAAGGTCATGACTGGATGAGGTATATCCTGCTTGTAGTAGTTATCCACCTCCTGTTGTTCCAAATTCTCAGCAGGAGCATTTCGGGCTTGGGATGAAGATTCACCCCTTTCAGTCTGCAAAACACATCAAATACAAATTTTGTGCATCCAAATATGCATTAGTGTCAGCAAAATCATCAATCAAAATAATTATAATGACATTATCAATTTATATCAAACTTAAGCTCATTTTCATATTTTCATCAAATCTACACTTTTTCAAATAAGCATATACGAAAATGTTCGCCAAGTTCATAAGCATTCAACTCAAATAACATGTCAAAATAATCATTACTAGCAATTAAACAAGTCTCAAATGGCATTATCTTTCAAAAATCAAGTTCATGAATTTTAGACTTGAAAAAGTCCACTTTAATTCTCAAAATCATGTTTAGGCTCAAAGTTTGGATCATTTAACTACCTAAACATGTTACACTACTTAATTTAGCAACAATTCATGACAAAAATCGGCCATAACCTGTTTATATCAAAAAGCCCCAAATTGCTCAATAACACAAACCCTAGATTACTCAAAATTTGAAGTTTAAGGCTTCTAATCATGTTAAACAGCATCAATCTAGGTTATACAAGCATAATACATAAACAATTTAAGCCTAATTACACTAAAAAGCATCAAAATCAAATTGGAAAAAAAATGACTCAAGAACACCAAATTTCGAATTAAATGGTGTTTAGGTGTAGAAATTTACCGTTTTTCTTGAGTAATTCTTAGATAGCATCCTTCTCAACATGATTTTAGCAAAAGATTTGGTGATTAACGGTTAAAAATTGTGATTTTTGGGGTGTTTTTGGGTGGTTTTTCGTGGGTTTTCGCAGCTATTTTTCTGTTTTGGGGTATGAAACTGAGCTGTTGCAGCTCTTATTTTTTTTCTGTAATCCGGTCCTCCCGCGAGTCGCGGGGATTTACCCTCCAAACTCCGCGAGTCGCGGAGTTTGGTATATTTTTTTTTTTTTTTTTGTATAATCATTAACTTATGAAAACAATTAAGAAATTAATTTTAAAATTTTGTTTCCCTTGTTATTTAGGACGAGGTCGTTTCGGATCGATGTCCTAGTCCGTCCCTCGACAAAATTTTAAAATTTGTCTTTTTGTAGCGATTGTTTTAAAAGCTAAGATTTTTGGGTTTTTTTTTTTTAATGTTTTTGCAATGGGAGCCGTTTTAGGACAAAGGATTGAAAAACGATTTCAACCTATATATTATGCTAGTAAGACATTACAAGGAGCACAAACGAACTATACAACTACTGAAAAAGAACTCCTTGCTATTGTCTTTGCTTTTGACAAATTTCGATCATATCTCGTTCTAGCAAAAACGGTGGTCTATACCGACCATTCTGCTCTTAGATACCTATTTTCAAAACAAGATGCTAAACCAAGATTAATCCGTTGGATCTTACTCTTACAAGAGTTTGATATTGAAATCCGAGATAAAAGAGGAGCAGAAAATCTCGCCGCTGATCATCTTTCTCGTCTTGAAAATCCCGAATTAGAAGTTCTAAATGAATCAGCCATACAAGACAACTTTCCTGATGAATATCTATTGAAGATAGATTATAAAGAAATCCCATGGTTTGCAGACTATGCAAACTACTTAGTTTGTGGATTCCTTGAAAAAGGATTATCGTACCAAAGACGAAAGAAATTCTTCAGTGATATAAAACACTATTTCTGGGAAGATCCACATCTGTTTAAAAGTTGTCCCGATGGAATAATACGCCGATGTGTATTTGGAGATGAAGCTAGTAAAATATTAAACCATTGTCACACAGGACCAACAGGAGGGCATTATGGGCCTCAACTAACAGCAAGAAAAGTTTATGAAGCTGGATTCTATTGGCCTACAATTTATAAAGACGCACACCTTCTTTGCAAATCCTGTGATGCATGTCAAAGGGCCGGAAAAATAAGTCAACGTGATGAAATGCCACAAAATGTCATCCAAGTATGTGAAGTATTTGACATTTGGGGTATTGACTTTATGGGTCCATTTCCAAAATCTCATAATAATCTATATATACTCGTAGCCATTGATTATGTATCTAAATGGGCGGAAGCACAAGCTCTCCCAACTAACGATGCACGAGTCGTAGTCAATTTTTTAAAACGTCTTTTTACAAGGTTTGGAACACCGAAAGCTTTAATAAGTGATCGGGGTACTCATTTCTGTAATAATCAACTTGAAAAAGTTCTTAAAAGATATGGAGTAACTCATAAAATCTCCACCGCATATCATCCACAAACAAGTGGACAAGTTGAAAATACAAACCGAGCTTTAAAACGTATTCTAGAGAAAACTGTAGGATCAAATCCGAAGGAATGGTCCATTAAATTGGAGGATGCACTCTGGGCTTTTAGAACAGCCTACAAAACTGCAATTGGAACCACACCTTTTAGACTTGTTTATGGAAAAGCATGTCATCTTCCAGTAGAAATTGAACACAAAGCATTTTGGGCTTTGAAAACATGTAATCTTGATTTACATGAAGCTGGACGTCTACGATTAAGTCAACTAAACGAATTCGAAGAATTAAGACATGAAGCATACGAAAATTCGTTAATCTATAAAGAAAGAACGAAGAAATGGCATGATAAAAGAATCAGAAGTTCAAAAGAATTTAAAGAAGGAGACAGAGTTCTTCTTTTCAATTCACGATTCAAGCTATTTCCTGGAAAATTGAAATCAAGATGGTCTGGACCATTCATAGTCAAAAGAGTTTTCCCATACGGAACGATAGAATTAATAAATTCAAATGGGATTGAATTTAAAGTTAATGGTCACAGAGTTAAACATTACATACATGGTCCGATGGAAGTCGACAACGAAGTTAATCACAATTTCGACACCACAGCTAACTAAGTGTGGGGAGAATCAAGTCTTTAAAGGATAATATGTATTTCTGTTAGAGTTAGATTGTCTGTTTTCGTGTAGTTCTCGAAAATGGAACCCGAATGGTCTTTCCCTAGCAGACCCTAAAGAACTAGTCTTCTCCCCCCATTCTGAATTTTTATTTTTTTAGGTTTTTACAAAATGAAGACTGCCTGTGAACTAAACCATGGTCTAATGCTACACGCTTTGATCACTAAACGTAATAATGACATACTACCGAGTGAATTAGTATCAGTAATCAGAGAAAGAATGGACGGAGTTAGAAAAGAATCCAGATGCGAAGATAATAAGTTACAATTTGGTAAAGGAAAATCAAAATCCGCAGCGAAAAGAAGAGCACGACACCTAGAACGATGTCACAAATGCGGAAAATGGTCACATGGAGGTAAATGTTCAAATAATCAAACCTATTCAAATACCGAATTTGTTACTTTATGCAGAGACGGACCGTTCATATGTTTAGAAGAAAAGACACTGAATGCTCGAGGTTACGCCTATGTAGCCATGGAAAATCAATTAAACCGACTATCTTATGAATGGGATAGATCATATAACTAAGAAATCTATTTCACAGGTATGTCTGTACAGTTTTTATTTTTATTTTTAACCTTTTGATAATAAACGCTAATTTGTTCGCTAAAAAGTATTAAATTGGTATTGAATAAAATTAGGTTTGGCGACCGAAATTATTGATATCATTCAAAAATTTATTACATCACTGCGAAATTTAACGTTTATTCTTAAGGTATAAATATCTTTAAACAATCAACCCAAAATATTTCAAAAATTCGTCATGAGTTAAATTAGGTCTTGGAACCGAAATTACTTTACCGAAAAGAGGGGCGCATATTTTTGATAATATTTGATTGATTAAAGTGGGATAAAAAGACAAAAAGATTTTTAATTTTATTTTTACCATGTTTTTAAAATTAATATTTGAACCCTTTTATTAATATTGTAAACTTTGTAAAAAAAATATATTTAAAATTGTAAATATTTGAAAAATTAATATAAGTTTGGTTTGAATTTATAATATGAATTTTTAAATTAAGTTTGGTGTGAATTTTTAATATAAATTTTGAATTTTATATTTAAGTTGTGTGAATTTAAAAACAAAAATTTACTTTATCTCATTAAGTTAAGAATATGATTTTTAAAATTCGTCGTAAGTTGAAGACTAGGTCTTTGAACCGAAATTGCTTTACCCGAGGGAGGGACGAGAACTTTTATTATCATTATTTTTAATCTTATTGATTTAAAGTATGCCAAAAACATTAAAAAAAAAAAAACCCAAAAATCTTAGCTTTTAAAACAATAGCTACAAAAAGACAAATTTTAAAATTTTGTCGAGGGACGGACTAGGACATCGATCCGAAACGACCTCGTCCTAAATAACAAGGGAAACAAAATTTTAAAATTAATTTCTTAATTGTTTTCATAAGTTAATGATTATAAAAAAAAAATATATATATATATATATATACCAAACTCCGCGACTCGCGGAGTTTGGAGGGTAAATCCCCGCGACTCGCGGGAGGACCGGATTACAGAAAAAAATAAGAGCTGCAACAGCTCAGTTTCATACCCCAAAACAGAAAAATAGCTGCGAAAACCCACGAAAAACCACCCAAAAACACCCCAAAAATCACAATTTTTAACCGTTAATCACCAAATCTTTTGCAAAAATCATGTTGAGAAGGATGCTATCTAAGAATTACTCAAGAAAAACGGTAAATTTCTACACCTAAACACCATTTAATTCGAAATTTGGTGTTCTTGAGTCATTTTTTTTCCAATTTGATTTTGATGCTTTTTAGTGTAATTAGGCTTAAATTGTTTATGTATTATGCTTGTATAACCTAGATTGATGCTGTTTAACATGATTAGAAGCCTTAAACTTCAAATTTTGAGTAATCTAGGGTTTGTGTTATTGAGCAATTTGGGGCTTTTTGATATAAACAGGTTATGGCCGATTTTTGTCATGAATTGTTGCTAAATTAAGTAGTGTAACATGTTTAGGTAGTTAAATGATCCAAACTTTGAGCCTAAACATGATTTTGAGAATTAAAGTGGACTTTTTCAAGTCTAAAATTCATGAACTTGATTTTTGAAAGATAATGCCATTTGAGACTTGTTTAATTGCTAGTAATGATTATTTTGACATGTTATTTGAGTTGAATGCTTATGAACTTGGCAAACATTTTCGTATATGCTTATTTGAAAAAGTGTAGATTTGATGAAAATATGAAAATGAGCTTAAGTTTGATATAAATTGATAATGTCATTGTAATTATTTTGATTGATGATTTTGCTGACACTAATGCATATTTGGATGCACAAAATTTGTGTTTGATGTGTTTTGCAGACTGAAAGGGGTGAATCTTCATCCCAAGCCCGAAATGCTCCTGCTGAGAATTTGGAACAACAGGAGGTGGATAACTACTACAAGCAGGATATACCTCATCCAGTCATGACCTTTTCTGATATGCACTTGGAAGAGTTGCACCCGAACCTGAGATTTGACAGACTTTGGATAGATTATCCAAAATATCAACGGGGTTTGCATACTCTTCATTCCAAGGTTGTTGAGGTACCGAGGGTCATAGAATGGGGACCCTTAGAAGCTGTAGAATTGGCCGGGCCAATTAGGGAATTACTTGTACAGAGGTATGGTAATTCTTCTTTTAATGACTGGGTACATTTATTCACCATACGTAGACCTGTATATAAAGTATGGTGTGAAGAATTGTTATGTAGTATAGAGTTGAATGATCGGGTAGCTAGTTTAACCGATCGTTCTTTTATTAGATTTTTGTTAGGCGGTTCGATGCGCCACATGTCTTTACTGGACATGGCTCAGGCTTTACGTATATATACGCCTGAGGAGTTAGCGTCTGCCGATTGTAGAGGATTGATACTAAACGGTAGAAAGATAGATGAAAATTTTGATACACACGGTGTGTGGAGTCAAATGACAAGCCATCACCGTTTCAAAGGGGGAAATTACTCTTATTTGGATATAGATAGAGCCGAATTAAGAGTGATACATAGGTTTTTAGCTAATTCGATTACACAAAGGGGTAAAAACAAGGAAAAGGTAAATGAACAAGATTTGTTTTACCATATGTGTATTCGAGACCCACAAAGCGCTGTAAGTATACCATATTGTGTGGGTTATTATTTATCAGCTATGGTTCGGGGGATGCGACCACATAGCATAATAGGAGGTGGTATTTTTATTACTTTGATTGGTGAATATCTCGGTGTGGATATAAGTCGGGGGGGATTATTACTAGAAGAGCCGGAACCCCGCGATACTATAGGTTTAAATGTATACCATGGTGCGAAAGTTTTGAAGAGGCGAAATAACGCCGCAGTACGATACCATGGTAGACATCCACAGGTGGAGAGAAACCAGCAGCAAGGTAATGTAGGAGGGGGGAATGAGATGCAAGAAATGCATAGGTTTATAGCTTCTCAGGAATACGAAAATGCTAGACAGAGAGCATTTGAAGATTGGCAAGTTCATCAGAACCAAATCATAGCTCATTGCCAACATATAGGTAGAAACTATATTCCTACACCGAAACCCATCTTCCCTCCTTGTTCTATAGAGATGCAGCCACCATATCCTACGTATGACCCTGCCGAAGCATTCTATAGCACTTATGGTTATGCCTGGAACCCCTATTGGTACCAATATCATCCTTAGTTTACTTATTATTATTTTTTTTATTTTGTAATTTGTAATTATTGATACGTTTAATACTTTTGTTAATAGTGTAATCATTTTTATAATTATCTAACTTTTATCCTTAGATTTTAATAATTTTTGAATGTGGGGTAATATACCAAACTTCAAAAATATGTATATATATTTGCAGTTTATCTTATGTACACAACAGGGTAAAACAACGCATTTTCAAAGACTGGCATTAAGTTCAGCAAAAGCAACTAATTTTGACGACAAGATGCAAAATATATGTGAAATAACAACAAGAAGGAATGAACAAATGATGTGCACCATTTATCATTCAGCAAACAAACCCCAATATATTTGGAAACTTTGGTAAAAATTTAATCATTTTCACACAAATCACCCTCAATAATTTAAATTGTTACTGATTTCTTGCAAATGAGGGCATTGCAAGATCTTAAGTGTGGAAAGGGGTTAAATTCTTTCGGATTTTAAAAATTTTTACTTTAAACACTTGGTTACCATTAAAAATACTAGTAAAGCAGTAGTTGTATTAGAATCTAGTGCTCTCTGATAATAAAGAACAGCCCTGGTCTTATATACTGACTACCCAATTCTAGTAAAATTTTTCAAAATTTTCAATTAAATGAACTCAAAATCATGTTTATACATATTTATGAACGATAAAACTAGGTTTTAACACCGAAATTATTGTAACCTCGGAAAGGACATAAATTGAGAAACAAACCAAAATGTTAAAAATTTATTTAAAATGGAATAGAGGACGATAAAAAGGAAAATAAAAGCCAAGTGTGGGAAAATTTACCAAGTTATCTTAAACATATGTCACATATATCTGTAACAAATAACTGAAAATACTTTTGCTTTGGACTAAACTAAACTGTTTTACCCGATGAAAGAAAAGAAGAGATGGATCTACACGATGAATCAATTCCATCATTAAAAGGAAGTAAAGTCTTCCGAAAAAGAAACGCGCTTCTTGATTTAGGTCATGAAGTTGTCGTCCAGACCAGCTGTAGGTTGACAAAAAATCTAGAAAAGTCATCACTAAAATCAGCAGGAAATCCACGGACCTCAGCATTAAACAGGGTCGCCAAGTGGTCAGATTTATCCTAACCATGAGAAGGATTTATCTCGTACAATGGGGGGCACCGTGCAAATTAGCTTGATAAGACTAATGAATCAGATCCCCAGAAAGGATAATCTCCTTAAAGATTAAAAATCAGCTTTTAAGACTGATATTACTCAATCCTAGAGATTGACCTTAAAGATTGAGAATTACAAACTCATGGAATTCGATGATATCTAAACTCGAGCTTGAACGAGAAAATATTTTGATCAAAATTACAAACCGATTTGTTTTCTGAAAACCCTATTTTCAATGCGTTCATTACCATTGAACGTAAAATCCTAGGAATTCACCTGGAATTCATTAGGTCACCTGAACTAAATCGGGTGTCAACCGTAAGAACGGTGGTTGCATAGTGGTCAAAGACAGGACCTTGTGCCATACCGAAAAATTATAAGGGTGAGCTTTACTATTGCTCCTACAAAGGATAGTAATTGCGTCCGACACGTTATAGACCATAATTAAAAGCATGTCAGGGGACATTGCCTTAACAGTTGCTTGTTCAATGCTTTCCTTTACAACCGGACGGTAGTTTACCGAAAGGTAATATACGGGACAAGTAAACTGGACGTGTTGCTTTCCAAATACAAGGTTAGCAAGTGGGTGACACAAAACCGCAAGTTTTGAGCTAAAATTTTCAAATCTGAAACCCACCTAACCCACAAAAATATTTTGCAAACACCGGTAAAGGGTTATTACGGAAAACCTATCTAGGGTAAAAACTAGATTTAATTTTCAAAAGATCAAATGTTTTCATAAAGATCTAATTTCCTTAATGGATCTAAATTTTTATAGTCATGTGGGACTGTAAGCCATATCGTTACTACCATTGTTTATACCGCCGTATAGAAATCACTGATGTACAAAGTGTGAAGAATAAAGAAGTGATTCTAGTATTTCAAGACGATATTACTTGAGGACAAGCAACGCTCAAGTGTGGGAATATTTGATAATGCTAAAAACGAACATATATTTCATAGCATTATTCCTCAAGAAAGACAAGCTTTTAGTTGCAATTGTTCTATTTACAAGTGATATTCGTTTAAATAATAAAAGGTGAAGACAAAAGACAGATTCGACGAATTGAAGACGCAAACGACCAAAAAGCTCAAAAGTACAAAAGACAATCAAAAAGGTTCCAATTATTGATAAGAAACGTCTCGAAATTACAAGAGTACAAGATTCAAAACGCAAAGTACAAAATATAAAATTGTACGCAAGGACGTTCGAAAATCCGGAACCGGGACCAGAGTCAACTCTTAACACTCGACGCAACGGACTAAAAATTACAAGTTAACTATGTATATAAATATAATATAATATATAATTAATTATATTAATTATATATATATATTATATATATATTATAAAACCGTCGGCAGAGAAAGACTCCAAGGGTGTGAGCTGTAAATTCATTCTCCGCGACTCGCGGAGTTTGAAGAGGATTTTGCCGCGAGTCGCGGATCCCCAAAAGTCAAAAATCCCTATAAAAGCAAACGAATTCTGATCGCAAAATTTACAATATATCCATCCATCTCTCTATCTATATCGTAAAATATATATATATATTTATAATTTATATTTTAATTTTAATTATAATTCTAATAATAAGGGTATGTTAGCGAATATTGTAAGGGTGTAAGTCGAAATTCTGTCCGTGTAACGCTACGCTATTTTTAATCATTGTAAGTTATGTTCAACCTTTTTATATTAATGTCTCGTAGCTAAGTTATTATTATGCTTATTTAAAACGAAGTAATCATGATGTTGGGCTAATTACTAAAATTGGGTAATTGGGCTTTGTACCATAATTGGGGTTTGGACAAAAGAACGACACTTGTGGAAATTAGACTATGGGTTATTAATGGGCTTTATATTTGTTTAACTAAATGAAAGTTTGTTAATGTTAATATAAAGATTTACAATTGGGCGTCCCTATAAATTACCATATACACTCGATCGGACACGATGGGCGGGGTATTTATATGTACGAATAATCGTTCATTTAACCGGATACGGGAATGGATTAATAGCTACTAGAATAATTAAAACAGGGGTGAAATTACATTCAAGGGTAATTGGTGTAATTGCTAACAAAGTAGTAAAACCTTAGTTTACACGCAGTTGATAACCTGGTGTATTCATTAAACAAAGTATTAAAACCTTGTTACAATTCGAATCCCCAATTAGTTGGAATATTTAACTTCGGGTATAAGGATAATTTGACGAGGACACTCGCACTTTATATTTATGACTGATGGACTGTTATGGACAAAAACCAGATGGACATATTAAATAATCCAGGACAAAGGACAATTAACCCATGGGCATAAAACTAAAATCAACACGTCAAACATCATGATTACGGAAGTTTAAATAAGCATAATTCTTTTATTTCATATTTAATTTCCTTTATTTTATATTTAATTGCACTTCTAATTATCGTACTTTTATTTATTGTTATTTAATCGCACTTTTAATTATCGTACTTTTTAATTATCGCAAGTTTATTTTATCGCACTTTTATTATTCGCAATTTCATTATCGTTATTTACTTTACGCTTTAATTTAAGTCTTGTATTTATTTTATATTTTACATTAGGTTTTAACTGCGACTAAAGTCTTAAAATCGACAAACCGGTCATTAAACGGTAAAAACCCCCCTTTATAATATTAATATTACTTATATATATGTTTGTATTTTTATAAAAGTAAACTAATATAGCGTTGAGCTTTGTTTAAAGATTTCCCTGTGGAACGAACCGGACTTACTAAAAACTACACTACTGTACGATTAGGTACACTGCCTATAAGTGTTGTAGCAAGGTTTAAGTATATCCATTCTATAAATAAATAAATATCTTGTGTAAAATTGTATCGTATTTAATAGTTTTTCCTAGTAAAATATACACTATTTCGTATACCTCTGCTAAAACATCAGTCCATGAACATAGATGGTGCATTAGTTAAACCAAAAGGCATGACCATAAACTCGTAATGACCGTAACGTGTTCTGAAAGCAGTCTTTGGAATATCATCTTCTTTCACCCGCATTTGATGATACCCGGAACATAAGTCAATCTTTGAATAAACAGACGAGCCTTGTAGTTGATCAAATAAGTCGTCGATTCTCGGTAGTGGGTAGAGGTTCTTGATGGTAAGTTTGTTCAACTCTCGGTAGTCGATACACAACCTGAATATACCATCTTTCTTCTTGACAAACAAAATAGGAGCTCCCCACGGTGATGTGCTTGGTCGAATGAATCCATGCTCTAAAAGTTCTTGTAATTGGCTTTGCAGTTCTTTCATCTCGCTGGGTACGAGTCTGTAAGGAGTACGAGCTATTGGTGCAGCTCCTGGTACAAGATCTATTTGAAATTCAACGGATCGATGTGGGGGTAATCCCGGTAATTCTTTCAGAAATACATCGGGAAATTCTTTTGCGACGGGAACATCATTGATGCTCTTTTCTTCAGTTTGTACTTTCTCGACGTGTGCTAGAACAGCATAGCAACCTTTTCTTATTAGTTTTTGTGCCTTCAAATTAATAATAAGATGTAGCTTCGTGTTTCCCTTTTCTCCGTACACCATTAAGGGTTTTCCTTTTTCTCGTAAAATGCGAATTGTATTTTTGTAACAAACGATCTCTGCTTTCACTTCTTTCAACCAGTTCATACCGATTATCACTTCAAAACTCCCTAACTCTACTGGTATCTAGTCAATCTTAAATGTTTCGCTAACCAGTTTAATTTCTCGATTCCGACATATATTATCTGCTGAAATTAATTTACCATTTGCTAATTCGAGTAAAAATTTACTATCCAAAGGCGTCAATGGACAACTTAATTTAGCACAAAAATCTCTACTCATATAGCTTCTATCCGCACCCGAATCAAATAAAACGTAAGCAGATTTATTGTCAATAAGAAACGTACCCATAACAAGCTCCAGGTCTTCCTGTGCCTCTGCCGCATTAATATTGAAAACTCTTCCACGGCCTTGTCCATTCGTGTTCTCCTGGTTTGGGCAATTTCTAATAATGTGGCCCGGTTTTCCACATTTATAACAAACTACATTGGCATAACTTGCTCCGACACTACTTGCTCCGCCATTACTCGTTCCGACACCATTTGTTCCTTTCGTTCTATTAACCCCTGGTCCGTAGACCTCACACTTCGCCGCGCTATGACCATTTTTTTTACACTTGTTGCAAAATTTGGTGCAGAACCCCGAGTGATACTTTTCACACCTTTGGCATAGCTGCTTCTGATTGTTGTTGTTGTTGCGGTTATTATTGTTGTTGGGATGATTGTTGTAGTTGCTGTTGTTGTTGTTGTTATTGTTGTTGTTGTTGTTGTTGTTGTTGTTGTTGTTGTTGTTGTTGTTGTTGTTGTTGTTGTTGTTGTTGTTGGGCCATTTGTTGTAATTGCGATTGATGTTGCGATTGTTGGGATAGTTGTTGCGATTATTGTTGTAATTGCTGTTGTTGTTGTATTGGTGATTCTTATCACCGTTTTCCTCCCACTTTCTTTTGACTTGCTTCACATTGGCCTCTTCAGCAGTCTGTTCTTTAATTCTTTCTTCAATCTGGTTCACTAGTTTGTGAGCCATTCTACATGCCTGTTGTATGGAGGCGGGCTCGTGTGAACTTATATCTTCTTGGATTCTTTCCGGTAATCCTTTCACAAACGCATCGATCTTCTCTTCCTCATCTTCGAACGCTCCCAGACACAATAGGCACAATTCTGTGAATCGTCTCTCGTACGTGGTAATATCAAATCCTTGGGTTCGTAACCCTCTAAGTTCTGTCTTGAGCTTATTGACCTCGGTTCTGGGACGGTACTTCTCGTTCATCAAGTGCTTGAATGCTGACCACGGTAGTGCGTAAGCATCATCTTGTCCCACTTGCTCTAGATAGGTATTCCACCATGTTAACGCAGTACCTGTGAAGGTATGCGTAGCGTACTTCACTTTGTCCTCTTCAGTACACTTACTTATGGCAAACACCGATTCGACCTTCTCGGTCCACCGTTTCAATCCGATCGGTCCTTCGGTTCCATCAAATTCTAAAGGTTTACAGGCAGTGAATTCTTTGTAGGTGCATCCTACACGATTTCCTGTACTGCTAGATCCAAGGTTATTTTTGGTATGTAGCGCAGCCTGTACTGCGGCTATGTTTGAAGCAAGAAAGGCACGAAATTCCACTTCGCTCATATTCAAGATGTGTCGAGTAGTTGGTGCCATTTCCTTCAAAATAGTCAAATGAAACAAGTTAATCATACAGAATATTAAGAGTAGTCAATAGTATCTCGTAGCATAATATGAACTCATTTATAAAAGCTTTTTCTTCATATTAGCGTTTTATAATTTTAAATTCGGGTAGTACCTACCCGTTAAGTTCATACTTAGTAGCTAATATACAATTCAACTACTACAATTCTATATGAAAAACTGATTATAATAATATTTCGCGTTCAAACTTTTACACAATATTTTACAAACTTACAATACCGCTTATTTTACATATAGCATGAAATATAGCACACAATAAATTTGATACAAGATGGTTGTGAAGATAATTCTAGCTAGTACACAAGTCGTTCAGCAAAGGCAATAAAGACACGTAATTCATACGTCCAGAAACAAGTCATGCATTCTGGTTTTACTAGGACTACTTCCCATCCTTGGTCTTGAGGAACATAACCGTTATGGCCGTTGATAAGACAGCGTGTTGTAACGTCGTCAAAGGGACAAGGGTTACGTAATGTCCAACAGTCCTGTAACAATCTAAAAACCTCATTTCTTACCCCAATTACCGACTCCGTCACTTGTGGGAACGTTTTGTTTAATAGTTGTAGCCCGATGTTCTTGTTCTCACTTTGGTGAGAAGCGAACATTACTAACCCGTAAGCATAACATGCTTCTTTATGTTGCATGTTAGCCGCTTTTTCTAAATCACGAAGTCCTATATTCGGATATATTGAGTCAAAATAATTTCTTAACCCGTTGCGTAAAATAGCATTTGGGTTCCCCGCAATATATGCGTCAAAGTAAACACATCGTAACTTATGGATTTCCCAATGTAATATCCCCCATCTTTCAAACGAAAGCCTTTTATAAACCAAGGCATTCTTGGAACGTTCTTCGAATGTCTTACAAACTGATCTCGCCTTAAATAGTTGTGCCGAGGAATTCTGACCGACTCTAGATAAGATTTCATCAATCATGTCTCCGGGTAGGTCTCTTAAAATATTGGGTTGTCTATCCATTTTGTGTTTTTATACTATAAAATAGACAAGAGTTAGATTCATATAAAAAAAATACTTATTAATACAAGCAATTTTTACATATATCATAAAGCATAAGCACACTATATTATATATATTACACCACACGAATACAACTATCTTATTCCGACTCGCTCGTTTCTTCTTCTTCGGTTTTGGTTCGTTTTGCCAAGTTTCTAGGGATATATGATGTTCCCCTAATACGAACCGTCGTTTTCCACATTGGTTTAGAAAAACCTGGTGGTTTAGAGGTTCCCGGGTTATTATCACAACTTAAGAAATACGGGTGTTGACGATACATATAAAGTTCATCGGGTTTGGAATCAAATTTCTCTATTTTTATGCCCTTTCTCTTATTGTTCTCTTTTGCCTTATTAAATTGTGTTGGGGTAATTTCTATAACATCATCGGAATCCTTGTCGGGATCCGATTCATCGGAGAATTGGTAATCCTCCCAATACTTTGCTTCCTTGGCGGAAACACCATTGACCATAATTAACTTTGGTCAGTTGGTTGAGGATTTTCTTCTACTTAACCGTTTTATTATTTCCCCCACTGGTTCTATTTCTTCTGTCGGTTCCGATTCTTCTTCCGGTTCTGACTCTTCTTCCGGTTCCTCTTCGGGAACTTGTGAATCAGTCCACGAATCATTCCAATTTACATTTGACTCTTCATTATTATTAGGTGAGTCAATGGGACTTGTTCTAGAGGTAGACATCTATCACATAATATCAAACACCTTAAGAGATTAATATATCACATAATATTCACATGTTAAAAATATATAGTTTCCAACAAAATTTGTTAAGCAATCATTTTTCAAGTAAACACGGTCGAAGTCCAGACTCACTAATGCATCCTAACAAACTCGATAAGACACACTAATGCAAAATTCTGGTTCTCTAAGACCAACGCTCGGATACCAACTGAAATGTCCCGTTCTTATTGATTAAAAACGTTCCATATTAATTGATTTCGTTGCGAGGTTTTGACCTCTATATGAGACGTTTTTCAAAGACTGCATTCATTTTAAAATAAACCATAACCTTTATTCCATCAATAAAGGTTTAAAAAGCTTTACGTAGATTATCAAATAATGATAATCTAAAATATCCTGTTTACACACGACTATTACATAATGGTTTACAATACAAATATGTTACAACGAAATAAGTTTCTTGAATGCAGTTTTTACACAATATCATACAAGCATGGACTCCAAATCTTGTCCTTATTTAAGTATGTGACAGCGGAAGCTCTTAATAATCACCTGAGAATAAACATGCTTAAAACGTCAACAAAAATGTTGGTGAGTTATAGGTTTAACCTATATATATCAAATCGTAACAATAGACCACAAGATTTCATATTTCAATATACATCCCATACATAGAGATAAAAATCATTCATATGGTGAACACCTGGTAACCAACATTAACAAGATGCATATATAAGAATATCCCCATCATTCCGGGACACCCTTCGGATATGATATAAAGTTCGAAGTACTAAAGCATCCGGTACTTTGGATGGGGTTTGTTAGGCCCAATAGATCTATCTTTAGGATTCACGTCAATTAGGGTGTCTGTTCCCTAATTCTTAGATTACCAGACTTTAATAAAAAGGGGCATATTCGATTTTGATAATTCAACCATAGAATGTAGTTTCACGTACTTGTGTCTATTTTGTAAATCATTTATAAAACCTGCATGTATTCTCATCCCAAAAATATTTGATTTTAAAAGTGGGACTATAACTCACTTTCACAGATTTTTTTTACTTCGTCGGGAAGTAAGACTTGGCCACTGGTCGATTCACAAACCTATAACAAATATGTACATATATATCAAAGTATGTTCAAAATATATTTACAACACTTTTAATACATTTTGATTTTTTAAGTTTATTAAGTCAGCTGTCCTCGTTAGTAACCTACAACTAGTTGTCCACAGTTAGATGTACAGAAATAAATCGATATATATTATCTTGAATCAATCCACGACCCAGTGTATACATATCTCAGTATTGATCACAACTCAAACTATATATATTTTTGAATCAACCTCAACCCTGTATAGCTTACTCCAACATTCACATATAGAGTGTCTATGGTTGTTCCGAAATATATATAGATATGTCGACATGATAGGTCGAAACATTGTATACGTGTCTATGGTATCTCAAGATTACATAATATACAATACAAGTTGATTAAGTTATGGTTGGAATAGATTTGTTACCAATTTTCACGTAGCTAAAATGAGTAGTTTTTACCAATTTTGTTTTGCTCGCCATTTCTTCGTTTCTAATCCGTTTTGAGTGATTTAAGCGGCCACGGTTTCGTATTGAACTTGAATTTATGAAACTAAACATAAAAGGTATAGGTTTATAGACAGAAATACAAGTTACAAGTCATTTTTGAAAGAGGTAGTCATTTCCGTCGAAAGAACGACATCTTGATGACTGTTTTGAAAAACATACTTTCACTTTGAGTTTAACCATGATTTTTGGATATGGTTTCATATTCATAAGAAAAATCATTTTCCCAGAAGTATAGCTTTTAAATCAAAGTTTTTCATAGTTTTTAATTATCCAAATCAAAACAGCCCCCGGTTGTAACTACGACGGCGTAAATCCGGTTTTATGGTGTTTATCGTGTTTCCGGGTTTTAAATCATTAAGTTAGAATATCAAATAGATATAGATCATGTGTATAGTTGATTTTAAAAGTGTAGTTAGAAGGATTAACTTTATTTGCGAACAAGTTTAGAATTAACTAAACTATGTTCTAGTGATTACTAGTTTACCACTTCGAATATGATAGCTTTTTATGTATGAATCGAATGATGTTATGAACAGCATTACTACCTTAAGTTCCTTGGATAAACCTACTGGAAAAGAGAAAAATGGATCTAGCTTCAACGGATCCTTGGATGGCTCGAAGTTCTTGAAGCAGAATCATGATACGAAAACAAGTTCAAGTAAGATCATCACTTGAAATAAGATTGTTATAGTTATAGAAATTGAACCAAAGTTTGAATATGATTATTACCTTATATTAGAATGATAACCTACTGTAAGAAACAAAGATTTCTTGAGGTTGGTTGATCACCTTACAAGATTGGAAGTGAGCTAGCAAACTTGAAAGTATTCTTGATTTTATGTAACTAGAACTTGTAGAATTTATGAAGAACACTTAGAATTTGAAGTTAGAACTTGAGAGAGATCAATTAGATGAAGAAAATTGAAGAATGAAAGTTTTTGTAGGTGTTTTTGGTCGTTGGTGTATGGATTAGATATAAAGGATATGTAATTTTGTTTTCATGTAAATAAGTCATGAATGATTACTCATATTTTTGTAATTTTATGAGATATTTCATGCTAGTTGCCAAATGATGGTTCTCACATGTGTTAGGTGACTCACATGGTCTGCTAAGAGCTGATCATTGGAGTGTATATACCAATAGTACATACATCTAAAAGCTGTGTATTGTACGAGTACGAATACGGGTGCATACGAGTAGAATTGTTGATGAAACTGAACGAGGATGTAATTGTAAGCATTTTTGTTAAGTAGAAGTATTTTGATAAGTGTCTTGAAGTCTTTCAAAAGTGTATGAATACATATTAAAACACTACATGTATATACATTTTAACTGAGTCGTTAAGTCATCGTTAGTCGTTACATGTAAGTGTTGTTTTGAGACCTTTAGGTTAACGATCTTGTTAAATGTTGTTAACCCAAAGTTTATAATATCAAATGAGATTTTAAATTATTATATTATTATGATATTATGATATATTAATATATCTTAATATGATATATATACATTTAAATGTCGTTACAACGATAATCGTTACATATATGTCTCGTTTCGAAATCCTTAAGTTAGTAGTCTTGTTTTTACTTATGTAGTTCATTGTTAATACACTTAATGATATATTTAATTATCATATTATCATGTTATATATAATATAACAATGTATTAATATGCTTCATATATATTTAGTAAGACGTGGTTATAACGATAATCGTTATATGTATCGTTTCGAGTTTCATACGTCAATAGTCTCCTTTTTAAGTATATAACTTATTGTTACTATTTTTAATGAGATACTTGATGATCATTATATCATGTTAAACATATATATTTATTCATTTATGTATCATCATGTCATATACAACTTATAGCATTCGTGAATCATTGGTCAAACTGGGTAATCAGACGTTTACAAAATTTCCGTTTCAATTAACCAAGTCTTAACAAGTTTGATTGCTTAACATGTTGGAAACATTTAATCATGTAAATATAGTTTTCATTAAACATATTATCATAGAAAGGTTCAAAAAAGTTTGGGTCACTACAGGATCCAAACCAGCTGATATGGCTTCAGATCCGGCCTCAAGTGAAATGACCAAAATGCCCTTCATTTAACTCAAATTAGGAAAGAGCATAATTCTGTCGCTGGCAAGGTGCGCGGCACGCTCCCCTAAGTGTGCACGGTGCGCACAAGGGTTTGAGCAGATTCTGAGCTTTTTAATTTACACCACGCTTCACACACTTTATGTACGCCATTTATACTTTAAGTACAATAAATATTAGGGTCTTAGATAGAACATGTATACATCGAGCAATATCAATGGCGCATCAAAACCTCCAGCAAGTACCACAACTGTATTTGGATCGGCCAAAGGTCAGAAAATATTGACTGAATCATATACTCTAAGTGAATCGCCAAGCTATGGAGACATTGGTCCCAGAAGCTTACCTCAAACTATTCAAAGCGAGTTTATTTTCACACCGTTTGCTGAGGTGAGTCCAACAAATTTAAGCTTTGAGTCACCAACCGAAACTATTTCTGCTAGGGAGCAAGTTCACACTACCTATGTAGGAACTGTACCGATCCTCACAACTTGTAAGATCCTGTTTTCACAGATGCTTTGGACGCCGTCCAAATTGGTGGGACGCCGTCCCGTTGTAAAGAGCTGTACACCGTTCAGAAATCTGGACACCGTCCAGATTAGCTGGCAGGCCAGCTGCCTTCTTTTTAGATATTTAAAGAGGGTATATTGGTAATTTCACTTGGGGGCCGAATTTAAAGCCCTAGATCAGTTTTTGGAGCTTCATTTACTCCATTTACAACCACCAAACCTCATCCACTTCAATTCTAGAGAGAGAATGTGATTCAAGTGTGAGAAAGCTCAAATAGAAGAGGAATAAGCTTGTTTCGGGTTAGAGCTCGAGCATTAAAGTTGTTCATCTCCTCATTTGCTACGTTTTGATTGTGGTGGTAAGTCCTAAACTTGATTTCCTAAGTTTAATGTGTTTAAGGGTTAGGGTTTGGGCTAGTGATGAACATAAAACCCTTTTGTTAATGATTTGGGGGTTTTGGGTAAGTTTGGGTCATGAGGGCTCAAGGATCACTAACCTAGGGTTTTGAAATGTTAAATGTGTTTATGAGTCTTAAATTGGTTAGTTAGCCACTAGCACACCTAGATGTTATGTAAATGGGTGCTATTTGAGTATGTGGTGACCCGAATGGGTGTGAAAACCTCGAATGGGTAAAACGGGTCTTTGATGACCTAAGTTTTCTTGTTAGTGTGAAAATGAGATAACATTGTTATTATATGTGTATTAAGACCATAAATGGCTTGGGTTAGGGTTTTTGGCGAAGTTGACCCAATATTAGGGTTAAGTGTGCAAATGGGTCGGATTTTCACCATGGGTCAAAATGACCTAAGGATGGTGAGTGAGTTGGTTGACCAACTTGAATGAATGATTGATATATGTGCATAATGTAATAGGTACATTACCTTGAAGCCACGAGCTTGGTTTATTGATTCACCAAAGGCGTAAGGTGAGTGGAATAATTATGTGTGTCCGTATATAATGTATTTATTTGTGTTGTATGAATGTGGCATTGTCGCGGTGTTCAAGACACCACATTCTAAGTAACGAGTAGTATTGTCGCGGTGTTTAAGACGCTACTCATTGGTTGATTGACATGTGGATGTCGCGGTGTTCAAGGCACCACATTGTCATGGGAGTGGATGCTGCGGTGTTCAAGGCACCACTCATTATTTTGATTGACATGTGGATTCGTCGCGTTGTTCATGACACCACATTGTCATGGGAGTGAGTGAGTCGTGTTGTTCAAGACATCACCTGGGGGATTAGTGATTACGCGGTGTTTAAGTAACACTAATGGATGTTATGAACTCCGACGGTCTTTTAAGTACCGTTCCCTTGTTCGATTGGTTAACCATGGTTGTACGAATTTTGTGTTAGCATATTTAATTATGAACTATATGCTATTGGTATTGCAAGCTCATTGTGAATTGCGGTTATTGGTATATGCATATTGTTTTGCATGGTTGTAGAATTGCTAGCTCGTGTATGGTATTGTGTAAGTGATGCAAATAAGTAGGTTATATATGTATATGTATAATTATTGCATTCACTAAGCGTTAGCTTACCCTCTCGTTGTTTACCTTTTTAGGCTCCGGCATGGACAAAGGCAAAGGTATTCATTTGGATTAGTGGTCTCCCGCTTGTATTGATAGGGGATGCGTTTGGATGTTTAGCTTTTGAAGTTTGACCAAAATTGGGTAGTTTAACCGCAAACACCGTGCTCTAGGTGTCGTTTGGAACTTAAACTCTAATGGTCGAAACTTGTATTCTTTTGAACGAAACTCGTAAGATGGGCGATTGTGGGCCCGATGATTTAAAACTTATTTTGATGTTGGAAATCTATTAGTTTTACTTATATTGATATGTTGTAAAAAGGTTTTCGTTTAAAAGTGTCGGGAAGCGGGATTTCCGCTCATGTGAGTTGGACCCGTGAGCAGAATCTGGCAGGCCATTTGGACGCCGTCCAGATCTGCTGGATGCCGTCCAAGCTTTCTTTGCTGGACGCCGTCCGAATATTTGGACGCCGTCCAGATGTGCTGCACCAGAAAAAAAATTTGTAGAGTGTTCTTGGTAAAGCGAAATCGGGTTGTTACACAACTACAGAAACTATGATTCAAATGGTTACGCCCGCAAGTGCTCAAGAGGCAATGATAAAGATGAGGTTTAGCAATATGGATGGTTTAGTCATCACAATAACTACACAGCAAGCGATTTATGCATCTCCGCAACCAAGTGTTAACAGTGAACAGCAGAAATCGTTATATAGCCCGTTTGAACCGATTAGTTCAAACAATCCAATATCGCAACTGCAACAAGTGGCTCTGCTGCACTTAGCTTCAGCTTTTAGTGAGTGAGCAAAGGTGCAAGAGTTCATGAACAATTAGTTCGCGATAATGCAAGGTCAAAAAGCAAGGCAATCTTTGGAATTGGCTCCTACTACGGAGAAATTTGTTTCGCATATTGCAAATCATCCTTTCCCTATGGAACCAGTTTTGCTACTAATGTTGGGAAGTTATGACAGATTGTCAAAACCAGACGATTTCCAGCAAAATTTGAAGGAACGGCAAGAACGCATAGCTGGGGAGATTCGGTAGCATGTCACATGCTTCCAATTGTTCTGCAAGGAGTTGCACGAGAGTGGTTTAACAATTTACCACGCAAGAGCATCACAAGTTTCGCACACCTAAGGTCTCGCTTCTTATTAAATTTCCACAAACTGCGAGTGCGTAAAAGAATGCACGTAGAGTGCCATGATATCAAACAAAGGCCCAAAGAGTCCCTAGGCAAAATCATCGACATGTACACTAAGGAAGTGGCAAAAATACCAGACCTGCCAGAAAGCTAAAAAGTGTCCGGTTTTATACATTGCATAGACACGAAAAGGCATTTGTCCTTATGGCAGCGACTACGCAAGCGTGTTTTGCAAACCTTCGCGAAAGGAGTTAAAGAAGCGCATGACCTTATGCGATCTCAGGAAGACGTAACGCATAATTGCGAAAAGAATTTTGCTTATAAAGTGATCAAGGAAGGTCATCAATTTCTAATAAAAGATACGAAGGAGGTCCATCGCGAGGCGGAAGCTACAATAGTAACAAATACCGCAAATATGGTAACAGTAGGGGCGGAGGTGGATATAAAGGAAGAAATTATGTCGACAATTATGAGCTCATCAAAGACCTTACAAAAACACCAAAGGAAATACTGGCAACTGAATCAGTGTGCAAAAAAGGACAAAACCAAATTTTATGATTTCCATGATGATTTTGGTCACGAAAAAAATCAGTGTCGGCAATTAATCGAAAGAGTTGTAGTGGAACTAAAAACGGGAAGGCTACAACACTTAAAAAAACTGCCAAATCAACCGATGACAAGGTTAAGAAAGAATATCCTTGGCAAAAGAAAAAGAAGGTGATAAATTTATTAACATGGTAATAAGTGGAAGAACAAACCATCGCAGAAAGCCGGAGGTACCAGAAGAATGGGAAAATACTCCTATTATGTTTACGACAACCACTCAAGAACCATCAGATGCACCAATTGCAATTAAAGGTCGCATCAAAGGTTCGGGGTGCGTAATAAAGCGTTTACATGCGGATACCATGTGCGTTGTTTATATCATGCATGGACACTGTTTTAGATTGCTACCCGGATCCATTCGTTCGAAATTAATAGCGCCTAACACGGCATTATCAAGGTTTTCTGGTGAATCTGCATGGCTAATCGGGGTCATTTAGTTAGAGCTAGAACTTATGGACGATGACAACAAATAAATGGCAGAAGTACCATGGTCGAATTCACCGTTGTGCGATCATACTCCCGGTATAATGCATTGTTAGGTCGCACAACTTTACAAAATTTAGGCACAATTCCTTCCACAGTACATAGCCTTGTCAAGTTCCCAACTCCATAGGCCATTGCAACCATAAGGTCGGAAAAGCAAGATGTAAATTGCTCAGCAGTGGAACAAGCTGATACCAGACAAGCGATGAAGAGCAAATACGTAGCTGCATGATCATAGCTAATCCAAGATACCCTGGTCAAAAAATCAAGATCGGTAGCTATCTGTTTGATGAAACAAAGTTCAAGCTTCGTGATATACTTGCATCAAACACGGATGTATTCGCTTGGACAGAAGCAGATATGACCGGGGTACCAACGGAAATAGCAGAACATAAGTTAAATGCAAATCCGAGCTTCACACCCATAAGACGGAAGAAAAGAGGTATGGCACCTGAAAGGAGGGAATGGCTAAAGGCAGAGGTCGACAAACTTGTAAAGGAGAACATCCTTAGGGATCTTCGATATCAAACCTGGGTTGCAAACCCAGTATTAGTCAAGAAACTAGACGGATCTTGGCGAATGTGTGTGGACTTCACAGACATTAACAAGGCTTGTTCCAAAGATAATTATTCACTGTCAGAAATAGAAAAGTGGAATCATTAACAGGTTTTCGATATAAGTGCTTTCTAGATGCATACAAAGGATACCATCAGATACAAATCGCAGTTGTGGATGCAGAAAAAATAGCCTTTCACACTAGCCAAGGAATTTATTGCTACACTAAAATGCCTTTTGGGCTAAAAACGCAGGTGCCACATATCAACGCGTAATTGATGAAGCTTTCAAAAGCCAAATAGGTAAAAATATAGAATCATACATGGATGATTTGGTTACCAAAAGTAGCACAGAACAAGGGTTGTTGGAAGATATCTTGGAAATGTTCGTATCCCTACGAAACATCTTCATGAAGTTGAATTCGTCAAAATGCAGCTTCGGGGGAGAAGAAAGAAAGTTCTTGGGTCACATTATAATAGAAGAGGTATACGCGCAAATCCAAAGAAGATAGAGGCAATTGAAAGCATGCCATTGCTGAAGAGCAAGAAGGAAGTACAAAGCCTCACAGGAAAATTAGCAGCACTAACAAGGTTTCTTTCCAAGTCTGCGGAACGCTCACTACCGTTCTTTGGTACATTGAAAATTTGCCTAAAGAAGACCGACTTCAGGTGGAAAGAAGAAGCGGAAGCAGCATTCTAGGAAATGAAAAAGCTGTTAAAAGAGCTACCACCAATAACTGCACTAATTGCGGGAGAGACGTTGATACTGCAATTAGCCGCATCAAAGGAAGCAATAAGTTCAGTTCTAATCGCAAATCGGGGACAGGTACGCCCATTTTACTAATAACATAGTAATTAATTTCAATAGTCATTTTTTGGAGATATGATGTTTATTATGATATGCGATATAGGTGCAAATGCCTGTTTATTTTGTTAGCAAAGCCTTAACAGGCAGTGAGTTGAACTACCCTACGATTGAAAAACTGGTATATGCTTTAGTGCATACCGCCATGCGCTTACGACGGTATTTTCAAGTGCATCCAATTATGGTCTTAACAGATCAACCAATAAAGCAGGTATGGCAAAAGACAAATGTTGAAAAAGCCTCTTGTTTTACGCAAAAACTTTGCAAAAAATCAAACTTACTATGACTATCAATGATTAAGCAGGTGTTGTACAAGCCAGAAAATTCTAGTCACATGGCCAAATGGGCTATTGAATTGGGCGAGCACGAAATAAGCTTCTCCCCTAGAAGCGCAGTGAAGGGCAAGTTCTATCCGATTATTTAGCCAAAACAGCAGGAGAAATTGAAGTGTCATACTCGTACAATCTTCATCAATATGAGACTTTCAGGTAAGTTCATCGAACTATGAATCCTTCATGTCTTTAGGGCCACTCAACCCTGTATGCTAGGTTGTTGGTGGGCTTACGATAGACCACCCCATCGGAATCATTCTGGCTCCGGTGCGGGTTATCCACGACTGAACGTCGGGGGTTCAAATATCGTTTGTCCTTAAACCTAACCTATATTGCACTCAAGCGTAGGTTCACCCTACCCTCGTGAAAATGTGCTTGATCATCTTCAGACAATTACATTATAAAAAACAAACAACACCCTAATCATACAAAGATCATCGACCATATTCTATCATGTATCACCCAAAAATCTTCCTCTCCTCTCCTCTCATTTAACCTTATTTCTCATCTACGTGTCTTCATTCTGCTTCCTACAATGGCTACGAATCACGAATTCCACCCTGCTGTTACTGTTACAAACATTATAAACGTAATCCCAATTACCCGCGATCTCGATACTAGTCAGTACATTGACTGAGCTGAACTTTTCAACATTTGTTGTTTGCATACTAGGTACTAGATCACATAATTCCTCTGATACTAACACAACTACTAAATCTTCCAAAACCACAGATGACAGTTCTTCTCTTTCATCTAAAGAAACTTGGGATCGACTGGATGCAATTGTGCTCCTGTGGATCTACGACGCTATATCTCTTGACCTAATGAATACCATACTTAAAACAGGAACGACTGTTGCACAAGCTTTGGAGCGTATCAAATCAATTTTTCACGATAAGAAAAATACACGTGCAATCCATCTTAATCATATGTTCACCAACACTCATCTTGCAAACTTCCCAAACGTATCTTCATATTACCAAGAGTTAAAGGTTTTGGCCGATCAACTCGCTAATGTTAGTCTTACACTTCAAGATGACCGTATCGTATTGCAATTATCACCGGTCTTGGCGACAGCTATGAGCATCTTGCATCTCAGTTGTACCACACTAAACCATTACCATCCTTCTATGAAGCAAGATTTGCTCCCGTGCTTGAAGAATTGAGATAACGGATAACTACTAACAACACGGTTACATCATCGGCTGGAACAACATTGGTTGCTATTGCCGTATCACCACCATAACCTACCTTCAACAATCGAAGCTCTGGGCAGTACAATCAATCTAATCGCAGCTGTGGTCGCAGTCGTATCGTGGTGCAAATCGGGGACGAAATCATTATAATAGGGGTTAAGGTCAAACCTATTCTGGATACTCTAATGGGTCACTAACTTCCTATGGGCCGTTTAATTATAACTGGGTCCACTCTCCTTGGGCCAGTCAGTAACAATTGTGGGCTTCATCTCATGTTCCTTACCAAAGGAAAAGTTAGCGCATCTCATGATAAACCTGTTACTATTCCAACACAATATCATAGCCTGGCCGGACCTACAAGACATCTCATGATAAACCTGCGCGGTTCAACAAGTTTGTTTACATATGCACGATCTTAAAGAAACACGTATGATGGCTATCAAACGTATATTTCGGTACCTACAAGGCACCATTTCTCTTGGATTACACATCTCGAAGTCCACCTCACATAATCTTATTGCTTACACCGATGCAGACAGGGCCAGGTGCCCAGGCTCACAACGTTCGACTTCGAGATATTGCGTTTACTTAGGAGATAACTTGCTATCTTAGTCATCCAACACCAAGCTACCGTTTCCCGCTCATGTGTTGAGTCTGAATACCCTAGTGTTGCAAATGTAGTTGCGGAATCATGTTGGTTACGAAACTTATTACCCAAGCTTCGATGTCCTGTTATTAAGGCTACTCTTATAATTGTGACAATCTCATTGCCATTCAACACACCAAACATATCGAGCTCGATATTCATTTTGTTAGAGAAAAATTCGCTTTTGGACAGGTGTGAATTCTTCATGTTCCTACTCAATACCATATAGATGACATCTTCACTAAAGGATTGCCTAGAATACATTTCACGGACTTTCGTTCCAGTCTCTGCATCCATCCGACATCATTGACTATATTTTATCATTAACATCTGTCGTTTTTAAGTCATTTTATTCACATGGGCATGGGCGAGTCAATGTATAATCCCGTGGGGTCACGGGATACCACTAATTTAATAATTTTTAGTAGAAAATATCTTTTAAATTGTGTAGGACACTACTAAATTTAACTGGAGGACCCCATATATTTTTCAAATTTATATTATTTCTTTTAAATTGTATAGTACACCACTAAATTTAACTAGACAAAACACATATATTTTTCGAATTTATAGTTTTTTTAAGGTAAACTACCACTAAAATAACATTCAAATATAATTAGTACGGAAAAAAATTTCGGGACCTCATTGAATTTTAATCCTGGAATCGCCACTGCACATGGGCTCGTTTTTAAGTCGTTTAGGTCACATGGGCTTGTCGTATAGTATTGTTTGAGTTGATCCAGATCCAATTTTAACTATTTTATAAAGGAAATAACTTAAAATTCAACCTCAATGTGGTGGGTCGAACTATTTTGTTTTTAAGTAAATTTTAAAGAGGTAATTCTCACACACCACTTTTCAATTCATTTATACTTAATTTACTATTTTAACTTTAATTATTTTTAAAAATAATAATATAAGTTAACTCCCTATATTAATTTAGAGCTATATTTGTAAATGTATGAGAGAAAATTGCAGATGGATCAAATAATAGTGTTTAAAAATCACCTCCCTAAATTTAACCTTCATATGGTTTCCACGTGTTTCAACGATTTATAAATAGTGAAATGACCCGTGGAACTACGTGTTTGTTTAAACGAAACAGTTTAATGATATCTTTTAGGTATTAAGTGAACGTAAATGCTAAAGTCATTTAGTTTAATGATCCGTGGAACCACAGAGTCCGACTAAGAAACTCGTTAGCTGAACATTTCGTCAAACACCTAAAATGCATATTAAACAATCAACATTCAATCATAGGAGATAATATTGGTTGTCATTTTATTTTAAAAGTTCAAATTAAAATATAAATTTAGAATTGGTTTTCTTCTGACTAGCTTTTATACCTTCTCGTACTCAAATTAAAATAATTCAAAATTATTTAAGTTTAATAATTAAAATAATTATTAATAAGATTTAATAATAATAATTAATTAAAAAGATTTAATTTTAAAACAAAAAATTACTTAGATTAATGAAATCATCCACCATGCTTAAATTTTTTTTTTGTAATTTTTTTTAATAAAAGAATTAACTTAATAATGAAATTATCATTATAGGATTTTAATAGATACTATAAATCATTTTTTTTTTTATGAAATAATAGGAGTAAATAATAAAAGTCGATCAACCTGAATATAGTTTCCACGTGTTTCATCATTTTAGTGGGGCCAACGTTTCTAATACACTACTCCGTAACACACGTTTCCTTAATATAGTTTCCACGTGTTTCATCATTTTACTGGGGCCGACGTTTCTAATACACTACTCCGTAACACACGTTTCCTTAATATAGTTTCCTACAATCTAAGTTATAATATATAGCTAGTCCGATAAGAATGAGCCAATAGTCTAGTGGTGAATGATTCACTCTCCTTTAGGGGAGGTGAGGGTTTGATTCCCACTAGGTGAGGATTTTCCAAATAATTGGATCAAAAATCATTCTTACCGGGCCCAAATGATCCCTTGGTCCCACGCATGCGAAGATTGAAACAATGACAATGTAGGTTCGTTTATCGGGCCTGGCATGCTGTGGGGAAATGGGTAATGGTGTTTCGCCAGGCTCCAGTGGGCTACCGGGGACCGCTGGATGGGTTGACAAAGTCAACACAGGGCTAACATGTCCCTCCCGATACACATGTTTTTGAAAACAATATAACTAGTCCGATTCAGCCCGCGCGATGCGTTGTGTACGTACGGAGGAGGGAAACGGCTAATGTGTGAAGAGCCGTTTTAGATGTCGGTATTCTTAGCGTTTATGAAAAAGTGTCCGTTTCGAGCGTAGTTAGTCTCGTTTTATTCGTAAAATTATTTCAAGTTTAATGGTGGTAGCGGTGAAATTTAACTCGCATCGAGTACGGAGATAACGGCGGTGGAAGTTTATGGTGGGTGTTATTTTTTTATTTAAATTAAAAATTAAAATTTATAGGTTATACCTCTGAAAAAATGTAAAAGTTGACCTTCAACATCACCTCTTTTAGTATATTGTAATTAATAATTACTTGGGGGATGGAATGAAAATTTGTAGTGTGAAAGGCAAGTGTCAAACGACACTTTTTTTTGCCTGGAACGATCTTCAACATCACCTCTTTTAGTATATTGTAGTAATAGTAAAAAAAAAAAAAAAAAAAAAAAAAAAAAAATAATAATAATAATAATAATAATAATAATGTAGTAATTAAATTAAATAAATTAATAATAATTAATTAATTAATTAATATAATAATAATAATAATAATAATAATAATAATAATGATCGAGAAATATTCAAATGAATCCGACTTTAAAGTTAAGATTCAAGGGACTAATCAGAGTGCCACATTGGCGCGACAATCACATGTGATTGAAAAAACAAAATTCAAAATTTCTTTTCAATCACAATCACATGTGATTCTGCATGTCAAATTCAATCACATGTGATTGAAAAAAAATCATATGTGATTGAATTTGACATGCCGAATCACATGTGATTGAGTTTTACAATCACATGTGATTTGATTTGACATGCTAATTTTTTTTTTAAATTTAAAAAAAATTCGAAAAAAGTAATTTTAAAAAAAAAGAATTTTAAGAAAAAAATAAATTTTTTTGAAACTTTTTTTTTCAATTACATGTGATTGTCGCGCCACATGTCACGCTCTGATTAGTCCGTTGAATTCCAAGTAAATTATTGGATTCAAGATATTACAAGTCCGTTACACACGTTTCCTGCAATCTTAGTTATAATATAATAATTATTATAATTATAATTTACAATAAAATATAAAATTACCATCTTTTTAAGGATAAATATTGTGATGTGATAAATGGCAAATCAGAGTTCACAAGGATGCTTTCATTCAATCATGTTTTTTTTTTCCTTTTTCATTTATTTAAACATAATATTAAATAATAACTCAATACTAATTATATTTTGGTCTCAACGTCACACCACCACAATAATATATTTATCACAACGTTCTCTTAAACCCACAACAATGTTAAGTCGACAAATATTCCTCCCACAATACCACAATAATTAATCTTACCGTAATTAATGGTGTAATATATAGATAACAAGAGCGTAGGGGTGCGCGCTTCGCTCCTTATAATTGTATGCGATGACGATGATTATTTATTACACAGTCAGTTTACATAGGAAAGTATTACATGGTTTAAAACTTACCAACAGTCCGCTATTGAAAATGGAACTATAAAAATACCTTATTAGTGGAGTATTACTTTATTAGGTCATCAAATCTAAAGCCCAATTGAACAATAAAGCATCGTGCAATCAGATAGGAAAAAAAGACATAGATTCTGCAACTACCTTCTACACTTCATAATATGCTCCAAGATTGAAGCACAATGACACCTGGTCAAGATAATGAATAAACTTCAGATTTTGCTATCGAGATCAAAGAAATCGAATAAATAAAAGAGCTTAAGTACAATGGTATGTATTGACAATCAAACTTGATCTCAATGAACCCTAAAAACTATGATATCTAGTACGAAGTATATGGAATTTAAAGTAAATGGAATATAAAGAAAAATTATTAAACACAAAGTGAGCTAAGCACCTTCTAATAAGGTATACCATCACCCTCAATATAGGAACAAACCTCACTTTGATATGATATAGCAGCCGTACCTACAATAACACTATCACACTAAATTAAAAACGTACTAAGGGTAAACAAAAATGGATGATATAAATAATTAACAACCAGTCCAAACAAATACACCTATAATGGATATATAAAAAATAAATTTATATAAGTTTGAACTCTAGTTTTGAGATAAGATCACAGAATAAGCGGCAAAATAGAAATTGTGCATCTACACACACGTTTAAGCAATAGTGATCACACTACAGCCAAATTATGGACAAATAATATAAACCAAATCTAAATTACAAAGCACTTACCAATTGCAAAATCCATGGAATGAAACTATAATGATCAAAATTGGCTTGTTAACTAAACCCCATTAGATTACGTATACTGTTACTGTTGTAATTTTTATAACGTCCCTCGTCAAGTTTGCTCCTGAGATACAAAACAAAAAACAATTATCAGTATACTTTAAAAAAAAACATTTGTACATTTACATACAAATAACTGATCTAAAAACTAATAGCCAGTTGATTAAATTAATTCGCTTTTAAATAACATCCATACAAAGAAACGTGTCTGTGATTCGTTGAATATTAACAGCGTGCTGTAAATTTTTATATGAGTCAAAAACACCCACTTACTAAACATTACCCTTCATAACCCTAACGGGTCAAAAAGTCTCACTCTTAACCGAAACAATAAATACTCATTTATATAACACCAAAACTTACATAACTCGATAGAATGAACATGTTGACGATAACAATCACCCATTTTGAGACCAAATATAAGGTTTGTTTGCTTTTCTGCCTTCTCAATAAGTACCTGCAATAAACGGCGTTTAAAAGAAAATGAAAAGTCCTTACCAACCTGTCAAAACAACATAACTAAATTATAACCACCTCGCAAACAGAATATATGAGTGTTAGCTGAAATTTACCTACAAAGATAAAAGTCATAGATGTAAAGTACAATGCATTTAGTAACCATCAACAGCAATAATAAAATTTCATGTACAGGTACTAAAAAACATAATTAATAGTACACAATAAGGAATATAAACAACATATTCCGAATGACACACATTTGTTCATATGAACCACAATGAGCACCAGAGATAACATTATATGCAAATGTATTAAAGAAGACACATTCAGCAAACGCATAGAACATAATAATAATAATAATAATTACTTAACAAATGAGTATACACTAACCACGAACTGGTTGGGGTGAAAAGTAGGGTTTGGTAAATCAACGATAATTGTAACAATCTTCCTGCATACAACGAAACAAATAAAAAGTGTTAATTAAACTATTCAAACAATTCAAACACCAATCACTTATGTTAATCGTTGTAGTCCTAAAATAAACAATATCGAAGTTAAAACACAACCTATATAGTAAAAAAAAAAAATTAAACTCAAAATTGATATACCTTGGACAGTTGCGCGAGGAAGCATGTTATAAAACAATTTCATACGATTTCGAACCAATTACATCATAACATGTTCTCAATACCAGTTATTAACGTACAAAAAACACCCCTTTCAGACATTTACACAAACACTTTGAATACAATAACAAAAACCACTTCTCTTTAATCTACATTTTTTAAAGAAATGAACAAACATATACATTAAGTAGCTGATTATTATCGAAGCTAAAACCCAATGTATATACTACGCTCAGAATCGTACAATTAATTATAGAAATGGAGGAAACATCGTTGACAACAACAAAGCCGCCTCTGCCGAAGATAGCGGCTGGTTGTTAGACCAAGAAGCAGCAACAATTTGAGCAACACCGATGTTACTATTGGTCAGTTGTATTTAGATCTTTTCCTATTGGTCAGAATGGAACAAACATTTATGTCAGCTGTATTTAGATCTTTTCATAAAGTTTTTATGTCAGCTGTATTTAGATCTTTAGGTTGAAAGCATAAATTACCATAAAAAAATGGACCTCTTAATTCCTTAACAGGCCTATAGTTAACACCACCTGAAGAAACTCAATAACGAAAAAAAATTCAAAAACAGTTAATATAAAAAAAAATTAGATCTGATCATAACCTGCCATTGCAGATGCATCAACATTAGATTTTCTTAAGTAAGCCCTCGTTGCAACTTGTTTGGATGAAACAAGACAGTAGATGTAACAACCCAACCCGTTATCCAACCGACAACGCTTAAAATTTTTTTTTTTTATCAAATCAGGCCAGTTCAGCATTCGGCGCGGCGCGCCCCACTGTGGAGCGGCGCTCCAAAGTGGTCTGTCCACTCTTTCCTTTTTTGACAAAAAGATCGTCCACTACCGAGCACTTTTAGACGAAACGATTTTCACAACACGATAAAGTAAGTAAAACTAACACGTTTTCATAATAAAACAAGTTTTACAACACCGGGCATCGACCCAATTTACAACAAGTGACCATTTCGACCCATTTTAGTTTAATACAAAACTTAGACCGAGCATGGCGATTGGGGATACGCTACCCAATCCTAATCAATCCAATGCCCGTCCTCTAAAGCAACCTACACAATCCAATAGTTCTCACGCTTACCCGAGCCATCACCTCCACGCGAATCTATAAAAATGTAAACAACGAGAGGGTAAGCTATGAAAGCTTAGTGAATGCAATAATTATACATATACATATATAATATACCTACATGCAAACACTTACACAAATACCTCATACACGCTAGCAATTTATATGGCATACCATCGCAAAGTATAACACTAAATCTCCAAGACCACAAGCTAGCACAAACAATAGTATATATAACTCGAACAATATAATATGCTACACTACAACACATAACCATGGTTAACCAAGTACAAGGGAATGGTACTTCGAATTTCCCATCGATGTTCCCAATAACCGTTAGTGTACAACGAAATATATCACTAACCCCTGGGTGGTATCGATCGCCCGAACTTAAAACCCACCTGTCACGTGTAATGTGGTATCGAACGTCCGAACTTTAACCCACACTACACGCCCACACACACACCTATATGACATGGTATCGAACGCTCGAACTTTAAACCCATATCATATATTGACCCGATGTGGTATCGATCGCCCGAACTTAAACCCACATCGAACCTCGTACAAGTAAATACATTATATACACACATGTATAATCATTCCACTCACCTCGTTAACTCGAGCATTACAAACCATGCGCGAAATCCCCACCACACGCGACCGAGCAAGATTTTACCTATAATACGCATATAGGTATACACATAATCAACATACAACCTCATTTGGACTCTCGACCCGCCCGAATGAACAACAAGTGCAAAATATACCCTTTTGCACTTTTAACGCTACCCGAAAGTCCAAAACTAACGAGACTAGTTCCCGCGTTCTCGAAATACCCAATTATGTCAACTTTAACCTTTAAACGCATACTAGCTCGTATTTTACACAAAACCCATTCCATGGTTGACCAAGTTTGACTTTATTGCTAAAACATCAAATTTTAACCTAAAATCACTTCTCACGAGTAATTACATCAAAAGCATCATTTAACACTTAACAAAAGCGTTTAACATCTAATTAATCCAAATTAGTGTCATCCTCAATTTTGACCCAATTCAAATTGCTCATTTTGACCAAAGTCATAAAACGCCCCAAAATCACCAACGACTAGTTATTATATTTCCAAGACAACCACTAACACTTAAATCAAGTATTTACCTACTTGATTTACCAAAACTTGACTTAAAACTTAATTTGACACCGAATCAAGCTTACTTGTCCCGAAATACCCATTTGACCCGTTTTGACCTAAATTAGGGTTTACACCAAAAAACTAAGTCAACACAAGTTTTCTAACGTTTAACCAACGCACGCAAGACCCAAACTCATAATTTCATCACTCGAAACCCTAAGTCACCCATTTAGGCTTCCTCTCTCTAGAACTCACTCTCTCCCTCTAAGATAAGATGAGAGTGTTGTGTGGATGTCAAAATGATCCAAAAGTGGATCTAAAACTGATATTAAAGCCACAAATCCGTCCATAAGTGAAAGGACCAAAGTACCCCTCATTTACCTTTTAAAAAAGGCTGAAAATTACATCAGACGGGATCGGAGCGCCGCGCCAAAGAGTGGAGCGCCGCTCCAACCTTCAGGTCAGTTTTCAGCAACTTCTTTTGGCCATAACTTTTTGACCGTAGCTCCGTTTTCGATGAATCAAATATCGTTGGAAACGTAATAAGATTTTCTTTCCAATGGTATGGCTTTAAAACATCAACACAAACTTTATTTGGGGTTGAAAAGATGCGTACACACCTTGTCACTTCAGACAACGTCCAGTTTCCTTCGACGTTCGAGCAAGCAACACGTACGTGCTTCGTACACTTCATACACGCATCGTACACCATAAATACATTATGTACAATAAATATTTGGGTCTTACAACTCTCCCCCACTTAAACTCGATCACGTCCTCGTGATCTTCGTTACTCAACCCATCCGGACCTACACCCTATGGTCCTTCGACGTACTTTCGAATTCGAAGTCTACGAAATTTCCCGCAACGCGAAGATCTTACACCGCACTTAAGCGACCCTTCCGTTGAATCACCCCCTTTCAACTTAAATCTCCATCCGCGATTTACCAAATCCACGAATCCGAGCACTAGAAACTTGCTCAATCCCTCACATCGGGAAGAACTCAACCAATCTCGTACCGAGATATCACCCCTTTGGTGTACCCTTCAAAAGTACAATGCCAAGAGTAACCACGTCCCACAATAAGGTCAACATCCAAAACGACGAAGACCGAGTAAAAATAAATCCTTACGGATAACACTTACCACTTAACATCCCTTCAAATTCTCTCGGCTATAACTCGCAACAAGCTACATCCTTAACTAAATCACCCAACGCGATCTACTAGGTCCACTACGCCGTGAGCCAAGTCTTGCATTAATCCAAATCGAGAAGGATTTATGTCGCGTCAAACCTCCGGACTTCAACGACTCGTAAACCAGCCAATCAAGAATGTTCTATGAATCAAGAACTAACTTCCTCTGTCTCCACCACTGGGTCATTCCTTCGACGAAGAAATTTTGGTAACGCCAAATAATCACCCTAAGAACACAAACTTTCCCATCAATCGATCCGCACACGACCACCAGTCTCTGGATTAATCCAGGATGACGATAATACACCACAAGTTAGAAAAAACATCAACACTCGACACAGGGTTTCTCCCCTAAACCCAACAACACATCCATACAATACGGCTTCCTAGCACTAGCATGGAAACTATTTGTGTACTAGAATTCTGTCAATAGCGAATTATCATCCCAACAATTTGCAATTCGTCACGCGACCTTCAAAAGTATTCACCAATGTCAGGTGAATCCTCCAACCTAGACCGTCCGTTAAGGATGGTTTCGACATTTCAATGCGGCTAACGGGTCGCATCACTAGGGAATGCACCCTCGCAAAAACAAACAAAACCCGCGTGTCTCTATGAGACAATCGGAAATAGAACTCTCCGCCTCACAATCATCCATAAAGTGGAATAATCCACCGACAATATCCACAATCACGTTTCCCGAAAGGGAAAATACAGTATCCATACCGAAATTGAACTCGTACCTACTCAACAGCACTATCCGAGTTTCGCGCCAACCCAATTTTACATCACGAGAGCACCCGCAACGACAGTTACATTCTCTCACATCCGTGATCTCAAACTTCACACTTGGTCTCATACCGCACTTGGTACTGCATGACCACCTTATACAAGAAGACTTACGCTTCACTTGATCTAACGCCACCGGAGATTCCTTGGGCGGCAGTAAAAACTCCCCCACTTAGGATTTATCTCTCCATTCTCACCTCCAAGATGATAACATCCCGCGGAATTGTAATTCCACGTCACACCTGACCATTCTCACCGTTGGTCATAAACATCAAATCACCGCAAATTCACTTTAGGCTCTTAGAGCCAACATGTACAACCACTTGAGACATCGTACACGCGACGACATCGCACCGTCATACCACAAATCATAATTTACAGCTCTTCATCGTTCGCAAAGCGAACTCCACCAAAGTCCCACACACGCCTCTATGACTAGGCATATGCCACTCCGCTTAATCAGTCGTGCATCACAGTCGAGATCACCCGACCTTCTACGCAACGAACCATTATCAAAAATTGCTCACTCTCATGGGGAAGAGTGACCAATCCGACACAATAATTGCATCGACCGCAATATCAACGCTTCATCATAACCTTCGACCTAATCGACCATTAAGTCCATCACCGGCTCACCGGTCATCCTTACTCGTCCATCACATAAGAGCAACAAGATTCGCTCATCTGCCACTTCATAAGAAGTATTTACTTCAATGCTCCTAAACTTCGACTTTCGCAACCATCGAATTACTATCACCCGTCGATCACTATTTAAAATCTTCGATGCTTCCAAAGGGTATCTCACAGGCACCCTAAGCACAAAGTGATCACACCATCACCGGAGTTGAACATTACACTAGTAGGTATAAGAGGGCACCTGACGCCGTGTCATGCTGACTCCCACCACAATCAACCGAATTTTTAGAAACTCGATCTTTAAGTTCCATACACCCGATGTCACCTATCTCTCTATAATAATGACCCGAAGTCATACCTACCCGACAAACCTTACGGTTTATCGTCTTATCGAAAGTTCCTAGCGATCACACGCTACCCGCAATTTCCACAAGGCCAAACGATATAGCCTCACGAAACCCTTCATCTAACACTAAAGAGATGCTTGGCAACACCAAGTCTTACATCCTTCCACACCTCAATAAACCCCTACTACAAGGGATATTCCATTAGGAATGTTACCCTATAACCCACAACACACTAACACAAACAACATTATACGGGTCTCACTCCCATGAGTTTAACGACCCGAAGACTCCTCGATCTCGCCAATTCCAAGGCGACTCACAACAAGAATCCTAACACGATTCTCTAACCACACACTCTACCGAGTGTAACTCAAAACTACAATCATTAGACTTATTGCATTACATTACGGAATTCAAGTCTTCGCCGCACACACGCACACGTAAATCGGTCATCCTAGTTACGATGGGTAACTAAAACCAATAACAATCTCAACAGTGCACCCACTACTTAGGGTGACTAAGCACACACCAAACTCGTGAGTTGGCTCGCTCACTTAACTAATCGAATCCATCGTAACACTTCCCGACTCGTAAAGAACTCGACGTGACAACAAGCACGTCACTCGAGACCACTATGCCCTAGGAACCAATAAAAGATTCCTAATACGTCCCGTTCTACCCCAACCATGCCACGTTTCCTCCGTTCGGTACTTGTCATGTCATGCTTGGTGTCAAGATACACTTTCGTAATAATGGTGATCAATCACTATTACAAATGTGTACCTTACCATTTCCACATGGTCATGCAAAGTACTTTACCCGGACTGACGCAACATTCACACAAAATAACACGCGATAACTCCTAGTACCCGAATGACCCAAGTCCTTACCGTGAACTTGATCACTCAAACCGCCAAACATGCGAATCTCTCCAATAGATTCGTCCCTAGGACACCGCACCAAAAGATACCTGTATATATATACACCAATATACAATAATAATAAGCGTACACAAGTACACCACAATAACAAGTCAACCTACAACCTAGGTGACTATCACTAAAACAACGTCCAAGTTCGCCTACTTACATTAGGCACTAGCGATCTAAGGCACTAATTTAACACGAAATAGGGCCCCACCAAATTCCACATTGGACAATCACAAGTCCTAGTTAGTCACCTACTCTAAGGCACTAACAAATCTCAATCCGACCCGTAATCCTACAAGTCCCGCAATTAACGCACCACTGTCAATAAGTCTAAGACTAGGCACCTATTCCAAGGTCACCTAATTCCCTTAGACCATGTTCTGATACCACTTTTAACAACCCAACCCGTTATCCAACCAACAACGCTTAATTTTTTTTTTATCAAATCAGGCCAGTTCAGCATTCGGCGCGGCGCGCCCCACTGTGGAGCGGCGCTCCAAAGTGGTCTGTCCACTCTTTCCTTTTTTGACAAAAAGATCGTCCACTACCGGACACTTTTAGACGAAACGGTTTTCACAACACGATAAAATAAGTAAAACTAACACGTTTTCATAATAAAACAAGTTTTACAACACCGGGCCCGCATCGACCCAATTTACAACAAGTGACCATTTCGACCCATTTTAGTTTAATACAAAACTTAGACCGAGCATGGCGATTGGGGATACGCTACCCAATCCTAATCAATCCAAAGCACGTCCTCTAAAGCAACCTACACAATCCAATAGTTCTCACACTTACCCGAGCCATCACCTCTACGCGAATCTATAAAAATATAAACAACGAGAGGGTAAGCTATGAAAGCTTAGTGAATGCAATAATTATACATATACATATATAATATACCTACATGCAAACACTTACACAAATACCTCATACACGCTAGCAATTTACATGGCATACCATCGCAAAGTATAACGCTAAATCTCCAAGACCACAAGCTAGCACAAACAATAGCATATATAACTCGAACAATATAATATGCTACACTACAACACATAACCATGGTTAACCAAGCACAAGGGAATGGTACTTCGAATTTCCCATCGGTGTTCCCAACAACCGTTAGTGTACAACGAAATATATCACTAACCCCTGGGTGGTATCGATCGCCCGAACTTAAAACCTACCCGTCACGTGTAATGTGGTATCGAACGCCCGAACTTTAACCCACACTACACGCCCACACACACACACACACACCTATATGACATGGTATCGAATGCCCGAACTTTAAACCCATATCATATATTGACCCGATGTGGTATCGATCGCCTGAACTTAAACCCACATCGAACCTCGTACAAGTAAATACATTATATACACACATGTATAATCATTCCACTCACCTCGTTAACTCGAGCATTACAAACCATGCGCGAAATCCCCACCACACGCGACCGAGCAAGATTTTACCTATAGTACGCATATAGGTATACACATAATCAACATACATCCTCATTTGGACTCTCGACCCGCCCGAATGAACAACAAGTGCAAAATATACCCTTTTGCACTTTTAACGCTACCCGAAAGTCCAAAACTAACGAGACTAGTTCTCGCGTTCTCGAAATACCCAATTATGTCAACTTTAACCTTTAAACGCATACTAGCTCGTATTTTACACAAAACCCATTCCATGGTTGACCAAGTTTGACTTTATTGCTAAAACATCAAATTTTAACCTAAAATCACTTCTCGCTAATAATTACATCAAAAGCATCATTTAACACTTAACAAAAGCGTTTAACATCCAATTAATCCAAATTAGTGTCATCCTCAATTTTGATCCAATTCAAATTGCTCATTTTGACCAAAGTCATAAAACGCCTCAAAATCACCAACGACTAGTGATTATATTTCCAAGACAACCACTAACACTTAAATCAAGTATTTACCTACTTGATTTACCAAAACTTGACTTAAAACTTAATTTAACACCGAATCAAGCTTACTTGTCCCGAAATACCAATTTGACCCGTTTTGACCTAAATTAGGGTTTACACCAAAAAACTAAGTCAACACAAGTTTTCTAACGTTTAACCAACACACACAAGACCCAAACTCATAATTTCATCACTCGAAACCCTAAGTCACCCATTTAGGCTTCCTCTCTCTAGAACTCACTCTCTCCCTCTAAGATAAGATGGGAGTGTTGTGTGGATGTCAAAATGATCCAAAAGTGGATCTAAAACTGATATTAAAGCCACAAATCCGTCCATAAGTGAAAGGACCAAAGTACCCCTCATTTACCCTTTAAAAAAGGCTGAAAATTGTATCAGACGGGATCGGAGCGCCGCGCCAAAGAGTGGAGCGCCGCTCCAACCTTCAGGTCAATTTTCAGCAACTTATTTTGGCCATAACTTTTTGACCGTAGCTCCGTTTTCGATGAATCAAATATCGTTGGAAATGTAATAAGATTTTCTTTCCAATGGTAAGGCTTTGAAACATCAACACAAACTTTATTTGGGGTTGAAAAGATGCGTACACACCTTGTCACTTCAGACAACGTCCAGTTTCCTTCGACGTTCGAGCAAGCAACACGTACGTGCTTCGCACACTTCATACATGCATCGTACACCATAAATACATTATGTACAATAAATATTTGGGTCTTACAGTAGAGCTCAGAACAGCATCATCGATTACATGTGTATTATCATCATTATTTTTTTTCCTTTTTCTGGAGCCTCACATTATCACAATGACCAAAACAATATATAAAGGCAAAAAAACAGAGGGTGTCACATAATATTGAAGAAGAAATACTTAAATGCCCCGTTCATATTAATTATAAACGTTTCATATTAATTAGTTTCTTTTGCGAGGTTTTGACCTCTATATGAGACGTTTTTCAAATCTTGCATTCGTTTTTAAAAACAACCATAACCTTTATTATTGAATAAAGGTCTTAATGACATAATTTAGATTGTCTATCAAAGACAATCTCCTCAAATAAATAAGTTTTTACACAACCCATTACAATATGATCAAATATATTACAACAAATACTCCGAATGCAAGTTTAAACAATATAAAAAATTATGCCGACTCCAAATCTTGACCTTGGGTTGGCATACGATAGCGGAAGCGTTTTTAATATTCACCTGAGAATAAACATGCTTAAAACGTCAACAAAAATGTTGGTGAGTCATAGGTTTAATTTCTATATAAAAATCATAACATTTAATAAGCCACAAGATTTCATTTAATTAAATGCGCAGGATCATTACAGCTGCAAAAATCATTCATACGATGAGTCGCCTGGTAACCGACCTTAACATAGAGCGCTTAAGATACCTGGCATCATACATTTCACTATTCAAATGTATGACAAGAACCCTTCGAAGTACTAAAGCATTTCCACTATTCGAAAATGGGGGTGGTTGGTGCCCGTAGATTTACCTTTAGGATTCGCGTCAATTAGTGTTTTTCACTAATTCTTAGGTTACCAAGCATAATAATAATAAGTACAGATATCCGGTATAACAAAACAGTCGTAGTTTCATGAACTTGTGCTTAATTTGTAAAACATTTTATAAATTTGCATGTATTCTCATTCCAAAATAATTTAGATTGTAAAAATGGGACTATAACTCACTTGTGATGATTTCCGAATAGATGGTGATAAGACTTGACTTTGACAAATTCACGAACCTAATAATAATATTCTTGTGTCAAGATATATATATATATATATATATATATATATATATATATATATATATATATATATATATATATATATATATATATATATATATATATATATATAATTAATATTCCATACTTATGCTACTTGTGATAATTTTAATTGTCCATTGTTAGTAGTCTAACGTTCATAGCCCAATAGTCCAATAGTCCAACAGTATAAATATATATATAAATATAAATGCTTATATTGTGTTAGAATTCACTAACACTATAATATATTGTCTTAATATAATAAGACACATAATATGTATATTGTCTGAAGCAATCCGCGACCCATTGTATACATGTCTCAGGCTCGATCACAACTCAAAGTATATAATATTTTGAAATCCACTTCGACCCACAGCTAACTCGAGATTACTGTCAATGGTGTATAATAGTTTGTTCCAATAATATATATAGAAGAAGTCAAAATGATATGTCAAAACTTTGTATACAAATCCACGGTGATCAAGTCATATATATATATATATATATCTGGTGCCTGATGATCTTTATTAAGACTATAATATATTGTCGTAGAACTTAATCACGACTATTATAAATTATATTTCCATTAGTTCAGAAACAAGACATGTATAAATACATGTAGGATACAAGGTAAGTTAGCTAGGAAAAGGTTAGCATCCATTTTTATAAATCATGTACGTAGCTAAAAATTAAGAAAAATATCCAATTTTGTTTTACCCATAATTTCTTCGTTACAAATCCGTTTTGAGTGATTCGAGTTGCCATGGTTTCGTATCAAACTAAACATTATTAATCTTAACAGAAAAAGTATAGGTTTATAGTCGAAAATACAGCTTAGGTGTCAAATAAGAGAAGATAGTCATATCCGTCGTAAGAACGACATCTTGATGACCCTTTTGAAAAACATACTTCCACTTAGAGTTTAACCATGGATTTTGGATATATTTAATATCCATATAAAATAAGATTTTTCACCAAAGAAAATCTTTTAATTCAATGTTTAAGATAGGTTTTTAAAATTAAACCCAAAACAGCCCCCGTTCGACTAAGACGGCGTATATTCGAATTTAAGGTGCTCTTCGTGTTTACAAGTTTTATATCCTTATGTTAGCTTGAAATACTATCATAATACATGTGTTGAAGTGTTTTAAAAGTCAAGTTAGAAGGATTAAGTTTATTTGCAAACAAGTTTAGAAATAATCTAAACTATGTTCTTGTTGTTATTAGTTATAACTCAAAATAAGATAGCTATATGAATATGAATCAAATAAGATTATGAATAAGGTTACTACCTCAAATCAAATAAGTAAAGTTACTGGAGAAATAAGGAGAATATCTTGAGTTCAAAGATACCCTTGATGGCTTGGAATTCTTGAAGTGTTCTTGATCAAGCTTTGTTATGATGATTATAACTTGGATTATGAGACCAATACTTGCTGAATTGAATGGAGGTTTGAGAGAGTGTTTGAGTATGTGTTTAGAGAGTAAAATGATATAGTTAATTGGAATGAAATGGATGGTTATTTATCCTACATGTTAGCATCAAAATAGGGGCAACAACATGGCTCCATAGTTTGTAATTTTATGCATTTAGTCATACTAGTTTCAAAGCCATGGTTCCCACAAGTCTACATCATGTTTATACATGTCTCACAACTGATTGAGGGCTACTAAGATCAATGATTTGGTATGTATATACCCATAGTAAATACGTATAGAAGCTGGGTATGATATGTGTATAAATACCGTATGAATACGAATAGGATTCTTGATAAAATTGAATGAGAAAATGAGTATAGCTATCTTTATTGAGTATAAATATATTGATATATATTATTAAGTCTTTCAAAAGTGTATTAATACATATTAATACAATACATATACATACATTTTAATTTAGAAGTTATTACAGCGTTAATCGTTATATATGTGTATATAGTCTTGAAGTCTTTAAGTTAGTAATCTCATTTTATGTATATAACCAATTGTTATTATATATAATGAGATACTTAAATAATATTTTAACAAATCATAAGTATATATATATCCATATATACATCATTATATAATTATTTCAATTTATGACGTTCGTGAATCGTCAGACAAACTGGGTGGCCAAACGTTTGTATAAAATTCATTGCAAATAACCAATTCTTAATGAGTTTGATTGCTTAACATGTTGGAAACATTAATTATGTAAATATTAATCTTCAATATATTAGCGAAATAATCCGGGTCGTTCAATTTTTGCCTCTTCATCCTCAATTTTTGCCTCTTCGTTCCAGCAACACATTAAAACCAGTTCGTTGAAACGTCGCTCGTAGGTAATGACGTCTAACCCTTGGGTTGTCAGTGCTTTAAGCTCTTCCTTGAGCTTGTTGATTTCAGTTCTGGGGCGGTACTCTTCCGTCATCATGTGCTTGAAAGCGGACCATGGAAGTGCGTAGGCGGTATTCTGTCCTACGTAATCCATGTAGGTATTCCACCATGTCAAAGCAGTACCCCTGAAAGTATGTGTGGCATACTTAACTTTATCCTCTTCTGTGCAGTTGCTGATTGTGAACACGGCTTCAACCTTCTCTGTCCACCGCTTTAGTCCAACGGGTCCTTCAGTTCCTTCAAACTCATTGGGTTTGCAGGCCATAAAAGCTTTGTAGGAACATCATACCCGGTTGCCATTGTTTCCTCCACTGCTGGAACCCGATTGGTTATTGTTGTTCATTGCATTCACCACTGCAGCCATATTTGCAGCAAAAGCTTGAAGTTCTTCTGTGTTCAATTGTTGTTGTCTAGTAGCTGGAGGAGCCATTTCCTTCAAAAATAGCCGAATGAGTTAATCATATAGAATTTTTAGAAGTAGCCAAAAAGTATTTTGTAGCTTAATATGAACTTATTATTATAAAAGCCTTTTCTTCATATTAGCGTTTTATAACTATAATAATGTTCATACTTAGCAGCTAACACACAATTTAACTACTAAAATTCTAATATGAAAAACTATGGTAAGTTATTACGTTACTACGTAATAATAAGTTGTAATAATAATAATAAACCTTCCATGCTTATTCTTATTATTATACAATCATAAGGAAAATTACATTGCGGATTTTCTTACAAACTTAAACACACAATATAATACATATTATACAATGCATGGAATACAGGATAGCTGCCGATGGTTCAAAAACGGCGAGATTTCTTAGATGTTGACGTTGTTTCTTTCTCGGCTAAACGTTTGGATTTTCGTTTGGATAGTTCTTTTTCCAATTCCCCCCAATTGGTTCTTTCGGCTATTTGTTTGGGATCAAAACCAACAGTCGTTATACGAGCGGTCATTTTATAAACTGGTCTCTTAGATGGTTCAGGTGGATGATCACAGACATTTTGGGTCATAATAGGTTCATGGGGTTTGGGATCGGGTATAACAGCCAAAGATTTTCCCAAATCACGTTGTGGTTCGGTAATTTCCACAACTTCTTCAGGATCCTTTTCTTCGAGTTCATCCTCTGGATCTTCTTCTGGATCCTCTTCCGGAACCTCTTCTAGCAATTGTGAATCTTCTCAATTTTCCCAACAATTTTCCACTTTAATGGTTGCACCAAAAGTTAACTTTTCCGTTGGTTCATAAGTCGTATGCTTTGACTCAGCCTCCGAATCACTTGATAAGTAAATAAAATCTGAATCACTAGAGATACTTATATGATTGGATGAAGTCATCTATCACATAATAGCAGGCACGTTAAGAGAATGATATATCTTATAATATTTATATGTTAATAATCTTATGTTTCCAACAATTATATTAAGCAATCATTTTTAAAACAATTACGGTCGAAGTCCAGACTCACTAATGCATCAAAAATTAGTTAGACACACTAATGAAAAATTTTCTGATTCTCTAAGACCAACGCTCGGATACCAACTGAAATGCCCCGTTCATATTAATTATAAACATTTCATATTAATTGGTTTCTTTGCGAGGTTTTGACCTCTATATGAGACGTTTTTCAAATCTTGCATTCGTTTTTAAAAACAACCATAACCTTTATTATTGAATAAAGGTCTTAATGACATAATTTAGATTGTCTATCAAAGACAATCTCCTCAAATAAATAAGTTTTTACACAACCCATTACAATATAATCAAATATATTACAACAAATACTCCGAATGCAAGTTTAAACAATATAAACAATTATGCCGACTCCAAATCTTGACCTTGGGTTGGCATACGATAGCGGAAGTGTTTTTAATATTCACCTGAGAATAAACATGCTTAAAATGTCAACAAAAATGTTGGTGAGTCATAGGTTTAATTTCTATATAATAATCATAACATTTAATAAGCCACAAGATTTCATTTAATTAAATGCGCAGGATCATTACAACTGCAAAAATCATTCATACGATGAGTCGCTTGGTAACCGACCTTAACATAGAGCGCTTAAGATATCTGACATCATACATTCCACTATTCAAATGTATGACAAGAACCCTTCGAAGTACTAAAGCATTTCCACTATTCGAAAATGGGGGTGGTTGGTGCCCGTAGATCTACCTTTAGGATTCGCGTCAATTAGTGTTTTTCACTAATTCTTAGGTTACCAAGCATAATAATAATAAGTATAGATATCCGGTATAACAAAACAGTCGTAGAATGTAGTTTCATGAACTTGTGCTTATTTTGTAAAACATTTATAAATTTGCATGTATTCTCATCCCAAAATAATTTAGATTGTAAAAGTGGGACTATAACTCACTTGTGATGATTTCCGAATAGATGGTGATAAGACTTGGCCTTTTGACAAATTCACAAACCTAATAATATTATTCTTGTGTTAAGAGATATATATAGATATATATATATATATATATAGATATATATATATATATATATATATATATATATATATATATATATATATATATATATATATATATATATATATATATATATATATATATATATATATATATATATATATATATAATTAATATTCCATACTTATGATACTTGTGATAATTTTAATTGTCCATTATTAGTAGTCTAACGTTCGTAGTCCAATAGTCTAATAGTCCAATAGTCCAACAGCATAAATATATATATAAATATAAATGCGTATATTGTGTTAGAATTCACTAACACTATAATATATTGTCTAAATATAATAAGACACATAATATGTATATTGTCTGAAGCAATCCGCGACCCATTGTATACATGTCTCAGGCTCGATCACAACTCAAAGTATATAATATTTTGGAATCCACTTCGACCCACAGCTAACTCGAGATTACTGCCAATGGTGTCTAATAGTTCGTTCCAATAATATATATAGAAGAAGTCAAAATGATATGTCAAAACTTTGTATACGAATCCACGGTGATCAAGTCATATATATATATGGTGCCTTACGATCTTTATTAAGACTATAATATATTATCGTAGAACTTAATCACGACTATTATAAATTGTATTTCCATAAGTTCAAGAACAAGACATGTATAAATACATGTAGGATACAAGGTAAGTTAGCTAGGATAAGGTTAGCATCCATTTTTATAAATCATGTCCGTTGCTAAAAATTAAGAAAAATATCCAATTTTGTTTTACCCATAATTTCTTCGTTACAAATCCGTTTTGAGTGATTTGAATTGCCATGGTTTCGTTTCGAACTCAACATTATTAATCTTAACAGAAAAAGTATAGGTTTATAGTCAAAAATACAGCTTAGGTGTCAAATAAGAGAAGATAGTCATATCCGTCGTAAGAATGACATCTTGATGACCCTTTTGAAAAACATACTTCCACTTAGAGTTTAACCATGGATTTTGGATATATTTCATATCCATATAAAATAAGATTTTTCACCAAAGTAAATCTTTTAATTCAAAGTTTAAGATAGGTTTTTAAAATTAAACCCAAAACAGCCCCCGTTCGACTAAGACGGCGTATATTCGATTTTAAGGTGTTCTTCGTGTTTACAAGTTTTATATCCTTATGTTAGCTTGACATACTATCATAATACATGTGTTGAAGTGTTTTAAAAGTCAAGTTAGAAGGATTAAGTTTATTTGCAAAAAAGTTTAGAAATAATCTAAACTATGTTCTTGTTGTTATTAGTTATAACTCAAAATAAGATAGCTATATGAATACGAATCGAATAAGATTATGAATAAGGTTACTACCTCAAATCAAATGAGTAAAGTTGCTGGAGAAATAAGGAGAATATCTTGAGTTTAAAGATACCCTTGATGGCTTAGAATTCTTGAAGTGTTCTTGATCAAGCTTTGTTATGATGATTATAACTTGGATTATGAGACCAATACTTGCTGAATTGAATGGAGGTTTGAGAGAGTGTTTGAGTATGTGTTTAGAGAGTAAAATGATGTAGTTAATTGGAATGAAATGGATGGTTATTTATCCTACATGTTGGCATCAAAATGGGAGCAAAAACATGGCTCAATGGTTTGTAATTTTATGCATTTAGTCATACTAGTTTCCAAGCCATGGTTCCCACAAGTCTACATCATGTTTATACATGTCTCACAACTGATTGAGGGCTGCTAAGATCAATTATTTGGTATGTATATACCCATAGTAAATACGTATAGAAGCTAGGTATGATACAGGTATAAATACCGTATGAATACGAATAGGATTCTTGATAAAATTGAATGAGAAAATGAGTATAGCTATCTTTATTGAGTATAAATATATTGATATATATTATTAAGTCTTTCAAAAGTGCATTAATACATATTAATACAATACATATACATACATTTTAATTTAGAAGTTATTACAACGTTAATCGTTATATATATGTATATAGTCTTGAAGTCTTTAAGTTAGTAATCTCATTTTATGTATATAACCAATTGTTATTATATATAATGAGATACTTAAATATTATTTTAACAAATCATAAGTATATATATATCCATATATACATCATTATATAATTATTTCAATTTATGACGTTCGTGAATCGTCAGACAAACTGGGTGGCCAAACGTTTGTATAAAATTCATTGCAAATAACCAATTCTTAATGAGTTTGATTGCTTAACATGTTGGAAACATTAATTATGTAAATATTAATCTTCAATATATTAGCGGAAAAATCCGGGTCGTTACAAATACAGCCAGAAATAAGTAATGAATATCACAAATTAATTCCAAAAAAGAGAACTACCTTCGAGACGGAAGAAACCACAGCTAGCAATAAGTAATGAATATCACAAATTAATTCGAAAAAAGGGAACTACCTTGGAGATGGATGAAACGTAATCAACATACACCTGCAAACACTACAATAATACAAAACAATCAATCAAAAAATAACAAAAAAGCAATACAAACCCTAAATCAAAAAGAATGTCTGTTACCTGTTGAGAAGAAAATCTTGAAAAAAAAAAACAATGCAAACCCTAAATCAAAAAGAATTTCTGTTACCTGTTGAGAAGAAAATCTTGGAGCAACAATCCAGCAAACACGATATGGGCATATGGCTAACAAAAAAATGGAAGAACATAGTATGTTTTTAGAGGCGTAGGACATGTAGATGTCGGATGTTGATGGCGTATGGTAGCGAGGTATGGAAGCGAAGACTAAGAGGTACAAAGTGATGGGCGGTTGAGTGTCGTCTGCATTTAATCCTCTAAAATAATATAAAAAATAAAGAACGGGCCATAATTCATGTGAAGCCCAAATTAATTGGTCCAGTGGTCTACAAAACTTTAAAAAACTTTTATTGTATACAATAAATTATATTATAGTAGTAGTTATAGTAGTATAAAATAATAATAGTGAAGCATACATAGGTTTGGCCACTACTTAATTTTCCTTCACTTGCTTATCAATAGTATGAATAATAAGGAATGGACCAATAGGAGTGAAGGATTTTGTTGTAGTAATAGAAGATAGGGTAATATTAGTGCTCACTTTGTCTAACTTGTCTTATATGCTAGATTCTTTTAATGTTTTATAGACATTTATTTCTATTTATTTATTAATATAAACAGTGGTTAGAAGTCCTACCTAAGTAGTTGTGTGATAATTGTAATGGTGTATTTTATGGTTTACACGCCTAAAAACATCATTTCTATACAGAGAAAACGTTCCGAACACACAAAAACAGTATTAAAAGCGTTTTTTAATAGTCATCCATTCAGCGTGTTACGCCAAGAACAGTAAATAAAATACATATCAGGCCGTTCAGCATTTTGCGTAAGCCCTACAAGCAGCTTTCTATGCTTAAGCCCCTAAAAGAGCACGTAAGCAGCACATGTCACGTCACTTCTTAACATAAAGTCAGTTACACAAACCTCGTATGAATTAATCAATAGCAGCATGACACGTGTCTCTGAATATCACAGAGCATTTATGCCTATAAATAGGCCACCTAGGCCATCACTTTATGACCTCTGATTTTGTGGCAGAGAACACACTTTCTCACTCACATAGTACTTTCTCACTCTAGAACTGAACCGCTCTGCAGAATAGCGCTAAACGGATTGACTTATTGTTTGGTCACAGAAGATTGATAAAGTCACTTCACGACATTATGGTCATGAACTGGGTCTGTAGGGGTTAATCCCGAGGGTAAACATCAATCGACAATACATTTCACCACACAGAATAGTTCTAGTTCTGTACTATTATGTACAGATGCTAGCCGAAAATAAGTACCAACATGTGGCGCCATTCGTTCCAAAGAATACCAGAAGCACAAAGAATACCAAGCCAGATGATATACGTTCAAAAAGAACACAGATGGAAACAACTGGTTGACTTTAATTTGAAGATATACCTTGTACCGAGTTAATTTAGAAGAAATAGTGGAAGGAAACATAGAAGAAGACGACGAGAATGTAAGCAGAGAGATACCAGAAGAAATAATAACAAAAACTGTCACACATTTCAAAAAATTGACAACCGACACGCCTAAGTCAAGAATTTGGTAGGCGAGACGAAGACCACAAGCCGTAATAACTAAGCAAAGCGTACATTAGCAAAGCAGAAGATGACTAAGCAACAATTATCCATATTGTTAGAAAATTTGGGTATCTCGGTTGATGATTCAGAGCAAGAGGAACATAATGATTTTTTCTTAAGCAATGAAACGGAAGACGGAGAAGAGGATGAGGAAGATGTTATTTCTGAAAAAATGGAAATCAAAATGTTGAACAGGTCTAACCAAAACAGCATCGTCAAAGTACAATCAAAAGTTAGCACAACTCGCCATCCATGAAGCAGCAGTAGACAACTTGTTTTCTTTAATAACAGGGGGACCGGTAACCAAACCACCTGCCAACTAAGTGTTTCATTAATCGCATAGCAAATTATCCACTTCTAAGAAATTTGGGGATACCATCAATTGGAGTTTATGATGGAACGATAGACCCAGAAGCTTTCCTAACAATGTTTAAAGGAGTGATGGGCTTACAACATTGGGAGGATGAAGTAACTTGTCATATGTTTTCGTCAGTCTTATAAAAAATGGCAAGATAATGGTTTACAAGCTTGCCGACAAGAATTATTACTAGCTTTTTAGACTTACGAGCCAAATTTGTCATGCATTATCAAAGCTTGAGAAGTTGCACGCTGACGCATTTAGATGCACACGAGATAAAAATTCATAACAATGAGTCGTTGAGCAACTTTATGAAACGATACACTCTTGAATGTCAGAAAATACCAGATATTACAGAATCTCCGTCGGTGTCTGGTTTTATCTTCTACTTAGATGAGAGACGTTTTGGAGGCCTAGTTAATGCACTGTGAGATGATATACCCAAAACGCTATATCGAGCTCTAGGTACTGCTCAAAAGCATTTACGATCTGGGGAAATGGGACAATATCGATTTGAAGGATGTTCAAGGAAAAAAAGGAGGACGATATTTTGATAGGCACCAGAGAAGAAATGATAATGTTCATCAAGGATGGAAAGGAAACAATCATCCAAATGATTATCATCACACAAGCAGACCGCTGGACAGACACCCTTTAATCATGTCTTCAACAAAAACTCTAAAGAAAATTTTGTTTACAGTGCAAGTAGAAAAAACCTTCAAACTTCCGATACCAATGGAAGAGTGAGAAGGATCTAAAAGCAAATTGTGGTGTGACTTATATGAAGCATATAGCCATGACAGAGATAATTGCAAATCTTTAATGAGGGAAATTATCACAAAAATTAAAGCTGGAGAGTTAAATCATATGTTACCTGGAAAGCAGTACAAATGAAATGACCCGAACAAAAGATTTGCATGGAAAGTAAAGTTGAGGAATGGAGGGTGTGGGAAGAGAAGAGAAAAGCGACGAGGAAGAATAGAAAGAAATCAATACGGAGAACGGAGAGAAGAAAGAGAGCAAACACCAGAGTTACGAATCAACTTAATTTGGAACGACATCGAAGACGTTGAACCGCAAAATAGAGAAGATCTAGAGCCATGGATGTACACACCGCTCATATTCCAGCCAATTCGAAATTGGAGGTTATTTGAAGAACCACTGTTTTATTTCTGCAGTGATAGAAAATCAACTCATTTAAAGAATTTACACATCCACTGCAAGTGAAGCCAATATCATGTATCTAGAATGTCTCGGGTCTTTTCTGTACAACATTCAAAATAGAAATCGTAGAACAGATTTGGCAGTTGCGAGAATTACAGGGACAACTATAAGGGCATTTGGAAGAATCAGGTTAGAAGTTGTAGTGACCCGAACTTTTCCATGATTATATATTATATGAGATTAATATTTACATGAATAAATGTTTCCAACATGTTAAGCAATCAAACTTGTTAAGATTTGATTATTTGAAATCAGTTTCATGTAGAAAATTGACCACCCAAGATGACCGGCGATTCACGAACCTTAAAACTTGTAAAAATTATATGATATATATATATATATATATATATATATATATATATATATATATATATATATATATATATATATATATATATATATATATATATATATATATATATATATATATATATATATATATATATACGGATATATATATATAGTTAACATGATATTATGATAAGAAAGTATCTCACTAGGTATATTAACAATGTGTTATATACATAAAATGAGACTATTGAATTAAGAAACTCGAAACGGTATATATAACGATTATCGTTATAACAACGTCTTACTAAATACATATGTATCATATTAAGATATTGTTACACTATATTTAACATGATAAAATGATAATTAAGTATATCATTAAGTGTGTTAACAATGAACTACATATGTAAACACAAGACTAATAACTTAAGGATTTCAAAACGAGACATATATGTAACGATTATCGTTGTAACGACATTTTAATGTATATATATCATATTAAGATATATTCATACATCATAATATCATGATAATGTAATAATTTAACATCTCATTAGATATAATAAACAATGGGTTAACAACATTAAATGAGATCGTTAACTTAATGGTTTTAAAACATCACTTACATGTAACGACTAACGATGACTTAACGACTCAGTTAAAATGTATATACATGTAGTATATTAAGATGTATTAGTACACTTTTAAAGACTTCAAGACACATATCAATATACTTCTACTTAACAAAAATGCTTATAATTGCATTCTCATTCATTTTCATCAACAATTCTACTCGTATGCACCCGTATTCGTACTCGTACAATACCCAGCTCCTAGATGTATATACTATTGGTATATAAATATAATAATTCAGCTCTTAGCAGCCCTTGTGAGTCACCTAACCATGTGGGAACCATAATTTGGCAACTAGCATGAAATATCTCACAAAATTACAAACTAATGTGACCTTATATACCATCCCATATTCACGTAAACACACACATACACCAACACATTTTCAATCACCTTTCAAGCATCAAATTGATCTCTCTCAAGTTTTATCTCATTGTTCTAAGTGTTCTTCATCATTTTCTTCATAATCTACATCAATCTAGCTCATAAATCCTAACCTATATCAACTTATAAAACAACTACTCAAGAAAACTTCAAGAACACTTTCAAGTTTGCAAGTCTACTTCCAAGCTTTCTAATCCATTCCAAGTAATCATCTAAGATCAAGAAACCTTTATTATTTACAGTAGGTTATCTTTCTTATTCAAGGTAATACTCATATTCAAACTTTGATTCGATTTCTATAACTATAAACTATCTTAATTCGAGTAAAAATCTTACTTGAACTTGTTTTCGTGTCATGATTCTACTTCAAGAACTTTCAAGCCATCCAAGATCCTTTGAAGCTAGATGATTTTTTATCACTTCCAGTAGGTTTACCTAATAAACTTGAGGTAGTAATTATGTTCTTAACATAATTCGATTCATATATATATAACTATCTTATTCGAAGATTTAAACTTGTAATCACTAGAACATAGTTTAGTTAATTCTAAACTTGTTCGCAAACAAATTTAATCCTTCTAACTTGACTTTTAAAATCAACTAAACACATGTTCTATATATATATATATATGATTTTCTAACTTAATGATTTAAAACCTGGAACCACGAATAACACCGTAAAATCGGACATACGCCGTCGTAGTGAAACCGGGGGCTGTTTTGGGTTAGATAATTAAAAACCATGATAAACTTTGATTTAAAAGTTGTTCTTCTGAGGAAATGATTTTTCTTATGAACGTGAAACTATATCCAAAAATCATGGTTAAACTCAAAGTAAAAGTATGCTTTTCAAAATGGTCATCAAGACGTCGTTCTTTCGACTGAAATGACTACCTCTTACAAAAATGACTTGTAACTTATATTTTCGACTACAAACTTATACTTTTTCTGTTTATATTCATAAATTTCAGTTCAATATGAAACCATAGCAACTTGAATCACTCAAAACGGATTTAAAACGAAGAAGTTATGGGTAAAATAAAATTGGATATTTTTACTTGTTGTAGCTACGTTAAATTTGTAACAAATCTATACAAATCATAACTTAACTAACTTATATTATATTATACATGTATTCTAACATATATTATGTAATCTTGGGATACCATAGACACGTATACAATGTTTTGACATATCATATCGACCCATCTATATATATTATTTGGGAACAACCATAGACACTCTATATGCAGTAATGCTCGAGTTAGCTATACATGGTTGAGGTTGATTCCAAAATAATATATATACTTTGAGTTTTGATCTAGCCTGAGACTTGTATACACTGGGTCGTGGATCGATTCGAGATAATATATATTGATATAATTCTGTACATCTAACTGTGGACAACTAGTTGTAGATTACTAACGTTGAACTGCTAACTTAACAAACTTAAATCATTAAAACATAATAAAACATATTGTAAATATATTTCGATCATACTTTGATATATATGTATATATTTGTTATAGGTTCGTCAATCGATCAGTAGCCAAGTCTAATTCTCGACGAATTAAGAATCTGTGAAAGTGAGTTATAGTCCCACTTTTAAAATCTAATATTTTGGGATGAGAATACATGCAGTTTTATAAATGTTTTACAAAATAGACACAAGAATGCGAAACTACATTCTACGGTTGAATTATTATTACCGAATATCACCCTTTTTAGTCTGGTAATCTAAGAATTAGGGAACAGAAACCCTAATTGACGCGAATCCTAAAGATAGATCTATTGGGCCTAACAAATCCCATCCGGGTTACGGATGCTTTAGTACTTCAATTTTATCATGTCCGATGAGAGTCCCGGAATGATGGGGATATTCTAGACGCGTTCTGTTAATGTCAGTTACCAGGTGTTCACCATATGAATGATTTTTATCTCTATGCAGTTTATGCGAAATGCATGATATGAGATGGATGTTTATGAAAAATGAAATCTTGTAGTCTATTATTACAATTTGATATATATATATATATATATATATATATATATATATATATATATATATATATATATATATATATATAGGTTAAACCTATAACTCACCAACATTTTTGTTGACGTTTTTAAGCATGTTTATTCTCAGGTGATTATTAAGAGCTTCCACTATTGCATGCTAATTAAGGACAAGAATTGGAGTCAGCATGCTTGTAATATATTGTTTAAAAACTGCATTCGGAGATTTAAATCGATGTGTAATATTATTGTAAACCATTATGTAATGGTCGTGTGAAAAATGTTATCTTTTAGATTATCATTACTGGATAATCTACGTTATGATTTTAAAACCTTTAACGATAAAATAAAGGTTATGGTTTGTTTTAAAAATGAATGCAGTCTTTGAAAAACGTCTCATATAGAGGTCAATACCTCGCAAGGAAATCAATTAATATGAAACGTTTATAATCGATATGAACGGGACATTTCAGTTGGTATCCGAGCGTTGGTCTTAGAGAACCAGAAATTTGCATTAGTGTGTCTTATTGAATTTGTTATGATGCATTAGTGAGTCTAGACTTCGACCGTGTTTTCTTTAAAAATGATTGCTTAACACTTTTTGTTGGAAACTACAAATTATTAACATGTAAATATTATGTGATAGATGTCTACCTCTAGTATAAATCCCATCGACTCACCTAATAATAATGAAGAGTCGAATGTATTTTGGGAAGATTCACAAATTCCCGAAGAGGAACCGGAAGAAGAGGAACCGGAAGAGGAGGAACCAGAAGAGGAGGAACCAGAAGAAGAAGAAGAGGTTCCGGAGGAAGAAATATTAATAACTACAGAAAAACGGTTAAATAAAAGAAAATTCTCAACCAATGGACCAAAATTAAAAATGGTCAATGGTGTTTCTGTAGTGACCCGAACTTTTCCATGTTTATATATATTAATTGAGATTGATATTTACATGATTAAATATTTCAAACATGTTAAGCAATCAAACTTGTTAAGACTTGATTAATTAAAATATGTTTCATATAGACAATTGACCACCCAAGTTGACCGGCGATTCACGAACGTTAAAACTTGTAAAAACGACATGACGATATATATATGGATATACATATGGTTAACATGAGATTATGATAAGTAAGTATCTCCATAAGTATATTAACAATGAGTTATATACATATAAACAAGACTACTAACTTAAGGATTTCGAAACGAGACATATATGTAACGATTATCGTTGTAACGACATTTAAATGTATATATATCATATTAAGATATATTAATATATCATAATATCATGATAATATAATAATTTAACATCTCATTAGATATAATAAACATTGGGTTAACAACATTAATTGAGATCGTTAACTTAAAGGTTTCAAAACAACACTTACATGTAACGACTAACGATGACTTAACGACTCAGTTAAAATGTATATACATGTAGTGTATTTAGATGTATTAAAATACTTTTGGAAGACTTCAAGACATATATCAAAACACTCAAACTTAACGAAAATGGTTACAGTTACTTTCCCATTCTTTTCTTTCATCAAGAATTCTAGTCGTATTCTTACTCGTATTATACACAGCTTCAAAACGTACTTACTATGGGTATATACCAATAGGAACTAGCATGGGATTCCACTCTTGATTATGTCTTGTATGACTAATCAATTTTAACTTCTACCATGAGCTAGTCAACTAACTAGAACTCCTTTTAACCCCACTCACCACTCACCAATTACCACTCATCATTCACTCCATTTCACTTCCAATTCTCTTTCTAATTCTCTCTCAACACATATACACTATTATGAACGTATTTTTCCAGTAGTTAATCATCATCTTCATCAAAAATCACTTCAAGAATCAAGCTATAATCATCATAGGAAGAACACTTCAAGAACACTTCAAAAATCCCTTCAAGTTTACTAATTTACTTCCAAGCTTTCTAATCCATTCCAAGTAATCATCTAAGATCAAGAAACCTTTGTTATATACAGTAGGTTATCTTTCTTATTCAAGGTAATATTCATATTCAAACTTTGATTCAATTTCTATAACTATAAACTATCTTAATTCGAGTAAAAATCTTACTTGAACTTGTTTTTGTGTCATGATCCTACTTCAAGAACTTTCAAGCCATCCAAGATCCTTTGAAGCTAGATCATTTCTTGTCACTTCTAGTAGGTTTACCTACTAAACTTGAGGTAGTAATGATGTTCATAACATCATTCGATTCATATATATAAAACTATCTTATTCGAAGGTTTAAATTCGTAATCACTAGAACATAGTTTAGTTAATTCTAAACTTGTTCGCAAACAAAAGTTAATCCTTCTAACTTGACTTTTAAAATTAACTAAACACATGTTCTATATCTATATTATATACTAACTTAATGATTTAAAACCTGGAAACACGAAAAACACCGTAAAACCGGATTTACGCCGTCGTAGTAACATCGCGGGCTGTTTTGGGTTAGTTAATTAAAAACTATGATAAACTTTGATTTAAAAGTTGTTATTCTGAGAAAATGATTTTTATTATGAACATGAAACTATATACAAAAATTATGGTTAAACTCAAAGTGGAAGTATGTTTTCTAAAATGGTCATCTAGACGTCGTTCTTTCGACTGAAATGACTACCTTTACAAAAACGACTTGTAACTTATTTTCCGACTATAAACCTATACTTTTTCTGTTTAGATTCATAAAATAGAGTTCAATATGAAACCATAGCAATTTGATTCACTCAAAACGGATTTAAAATGAAGAAGTTATGGGTAAAACAAGATTGGATAATTTTTCTTATTTTAGCTACGTGAAAATTGGTAACAAATCTATTCCAACCATAACTTAATCAACTTGTATTGTATATTATGTAATCTTGAGATACCATAGACACGTATACAATGTTTCGACCTATCATGTAGACACATCTATATATATTTCGGAACAACCATAGACACTCTATATGTGAATGTTGGAGTTAGCTATACAGGGTTGAGGTTGATTCCAAAATATATATAGTTTGAGTTGTGATCAATACTGAGATACGTATACACTGGGTCGTGGATTGATTCAAGATAATATTTATCGATTTATTTCTGTACATCTAACTGTGGACAACTAGTTGTAGGTTACTAACGAGGACAGCTGACTTAATAAACTTGAAAAATCAAAATATATTAAAAGTGTTGTAAATATATTTTGAACATACTTTAATATATATGTATATATTGTTATAGGTTCGTGAATCAACAGTGGCCAAGTCTTACTTCTCGACGAAGTAAAAATATGTGAAAGTGAGTTATAGTCCCACTTTTAAAATCTAATATTTTGGGATGAGAATACATGCAGGTTTTATAAATGATTTACAAAATAGACACAAGTACGTGAAACTACATTCTATGGTTGAATTATCGAAATCGAATATGCCCCTTTTTATTAAGTCTGTTAATCTAAGAATTAGGGAACAGACACCCTAATTGACGCGAATCCTAAAGATAGATCTATTGGGCCTAACAAACCCCATCCAAAGTACCGGATGCTTTAGTACTTCGAAATTTATATCATATCCGAAGGGTGTCCCGGAATGATGGGGATATTCTTATATATGCATCTTGTTAATGTCGGTTACCAGGTGTTCACCATATGAATGATTTTTATCTCTATGTATGGGATGTGTATTGAAATATGAAATCCTGTGGTCTATTGTTACGATTTGATATATATAGGTTAAACCTATAACTCACCAACATTTTTGTTGACGTTTAAAGCATGTTTATTCTCAGGTGAATATTAAGAGCTTCCGCTGTTGCATACTAAAATAAGGACAAGATTTGGAGTCCATGTTTGTATGATATTGTGTAAAAACTGCATTCAAGAAACTGATTTCGATGTAACATATTTGTATTGTAAACCATTATGTAATGGTCGTGTGTAAACAGGATATTTTAGATTATCATTATTTGATAATCTACGTAAAGCTTTTTAAACCTTTATTTATGAAATAAAGGTTATTGTTTGTTTTAAAAATGAATGCAGTCTTTGAAAAACGTCTCATATAGAGGTCAAAACCTCGCAACGAAATCAATTAATATGGAACGTTTTTAATCAATAAGAACGGGACATTTCAGTTGGTATCCGAGCGTTGGTCTTAGAGAACCAGAATTTTGCATTAGTGTGTCTTATCGAGTTTGTTAGGATGCATTAGTGAGTCTGGACTTCGACCATGTTTACTTGAAAAATGATTGCTTAACAAATTTTGTTGGAAACTATATATTTTTAACATGTGAATATTATGTGATATATTAATCTCTTAACGCGTTTGATATTATGTGATAGATGTCTACCTCTAGAACAAGTCCCATTGACTCACTTAATAATAATGAAGAGTCAAATGTAAATTGGAATGTTTCGTGGACTGATTCACAAGTTCCCGAAGAGGAACCGGAAGAAGAGTCGGAACCAGAAGAAGAATCGGAACCGGAAGAAGAATCGGAACTGGATGAAGAAATAGAACCGGTGGGGGAAATAATAAAACGGTTAAGTAAAAGAAAATCCTCAACCAACCGACCAAGGTTAATTATGGTCAATGGTGTTTCCGCTAAGGAAGCAAAATATTGGGAGGATTACCAATTCTCCGATGAATCGGATTCTGACGAGAATTCCGATGATGTTATAGAAATTACCCCAACTGAATTTAAAAAGGCAAAAGAAAATAATAAGGGAAAGGGCATAAAAATAGAGAAATCTAATTCCAACCCCGATGAACTTTATATGTATCGTCAACCCCCGAAGTCCTTAAGTTGCAACAATGACCCGGGAACCTCTAAACCACCAGGTTTTTCTAAACCAATGTGGAAAATGACGGCTCGTATTAGGGGAACATCATATATCCCTAGAAACTTGGCAAAACGAACCAAAACCGAAGAAGAAGAAACAAGCGAGTCGGAATAAGATAGTTGTATTCGTGTGGTGTAATATATGTAATATAGTGTGCTTATGCTTTATGATATATGTAAAAATTGCTTGTATTAATAAGTATTTTTTTTTATGAATCTAACTCTTGTCTATTTTACAGTATAAAAACACAAAATGGATAGACAAACCAATATTTTAAGAGACCTACCCGGAGACATGATTGATGAAATCTTGTCTAGAGTCGGTCAGAATTCTTCGGCACAACTATTTAAGGCGAGATCAGTTTGTAAGACATTCGAAGAACGTTCCAAGAATGCCTTGGTTTATAAAAGGCTTTCGTTCGAAAGATGGGGGATATCACATTGAGAAATCCATAAGTTACGATGTGTTTACTTTGACGCATATATTGCGGGGAACCCAAATGCTATTCTACGCAATGGGTTAAGAAATTATTTTGACTCAATGTATCCGAATATTGGACTTCGTGATTTAGAAAAAGCGGCTAACATGCAACATAAAGAAGCATGTTATGCTTACGGATTAGTAATGTTCGCTTCTCACCAAAGTGAGAACAAGAACATCGGCCTACAACTATTAAACAAAACGTTCCCACAAGTGACGGAGTCGGTAATTGGGGTAAGAAATGAGGTTTTTAGATTGTTACGGGACTGTTGGACATTACGTAACCCTCGTCCCTTTGACGACGTTACAACACGCTGTCTTATCAACGGCCATAATGGTTATGTTCCACAAGACCAAGGATGGGAAGTAGTCCTAGTAAAACCGGAATGCATGACTTGTTTCTGGACGTATGAATTACGTGTATTTATTGCCTTTGCTAAACGACTTGTGTACTAGCTAGAATTATCTTCACAACTATCTTGTATCAAAGTTATTGTGTGCTATATTTCATGCTTTATGTAAAATAAGCGGTATTGTAAGTTCGTAAAATATTGTATAAAAGTTTGAACGCGAAATATTATTATAATCAGTTTTTCATATAGAATTGTTGTAGTTGAATTGTATATTAGCTACTAAGTATGAACTTAACGGGTAGGTACTACCCGAATTTAAACTTATAAAACGCTAATATGAAGAAAAAGCTTTTATAAATGAGTTCATATTATGCTACGAAATACTATTAACTACTCTTAATATTTTGTATGATTAACTTGTTCCATTTGACTATTTTGAAGGAAATGGCACCGACTACTCGACACACCGTGAATATGAATGAAGAGGAATTCCGTACTTTTCTAGCTTCAAACATAGCCGCAGTACAGGCTGCGCTACATACCAACAATAACCTTGGATCTAGCAGTACAGGAAATCGTGTAGGATGTACCTACAAAGAATTCACTGCCTGCAGACCTTTGGAATTTGATGGAACCGAGGGACCGATCGGATTGAAACGGTGGACCGAGAAGGTCGAATCGGTGTTTGCCATAAGTAAATGTACTGAAGAGGACAAAGTAAAGTACACTACGCATACCTTTACAGGTTCTGCGTTAACATGGTGGAATACCTATCTAGAGCAAGTGGGACAAGACGATGCGTACGCACTACCGTGGTCAGCATTCAAGCACTTGATGAACGAGAAGTACCGTCCCAGAACCGAAGTCAATAAGCTCAAGACAGAACTTAGAGGGTTACGAACCCAAGGATTTGATATTACCACGTACGAAAGACGATTCACAGAATTGTGCCTATTGTGTCGGGGAGCATTCGAAGATGAGGAAGAGAAGATCGACGCGTTTATGAAAGGATTACCGGAAAGAATCCAAGAAGATATAAGTTCACACTAGCCCGCCTCCATACAACAGGCATGTAGAATGGCTCACAAACAAGTGAACCAAATTGAAGAAAGAATTAAAGAACAGACTGCTGAAGAGGCCAATGTGAAGCAAGTCAAAAGAAAGTGGGAGGAAAACGGTGATAAGAATCACCAATACAACAACAACAACAATTACAACAATAATCGCAACAATTATCCCAACAATCGCAACATCAATCGCAACTACAACAAACGGCCCAACAACAACAACAACAACAACAACAACTACAGCAACTACAACAATCATTCCAACAACAATAATAACCGCAACAACAACAACAATCAGAAGCAGCTATGCCAAAGGTGTGAAAAGTATCACTCTGGGTTCTGCACCAAATTTTGCAACAAGTGTAAAAGAAATGGTCATAGCGCAGCGAAGTGTGAGGTCTACGGACCAGGGGTTAATAGAACGAAAGGAACAAATGGTGTCGGAACGAGTAATGGAGGAACAAGTAGTGTCGGAGCAAGTTATGCCAATGTAGTTTGTTATAAATGTGGAAAACCGGGCCACATTATTAGAAATTGCCCGAACCAGGAGAACACGAATGGACAAGGCCGCGGAAGAGTTTTCAATATTAATGCGGCAGAGGCACAGGAAGACCCGGAGCTTGTTACGGTACGTTTCTTATTGACAATAAATCTGCTTACGTTTTATTTGATTCGGGTGCGGATAGAAGCTATATGAGTAGAGATTTTTGTGCTAAATTAAGTTGTCCATTGACGCCTTTGGATAGTAAATTTTTACTCGAATTAGCAAATGGTAAATTAATTTCAGCAGATAATATATGTCGGAATCGAGAAATTAAACTGGTTAGCGAAACATTTAAGATTGACTTGATACCAGTAGAGTTAGGGAGTTTTGATGTGATAATCGGTATGGACTGGTTGAAAGAAGTGAAAGCAGAGATCGTTTGTTACAAAAATGTAATTCGCATTATACGAGAAAAAGGAAAACCCTTAATGGTGTACGGAGAAAAGGGCAACACGAAGCTACATCTTATTAGTAATTTGAAGGCACAAAAACTAATAAGAAAAGGTTGCTATGCTGTTCTAGCACACGTCGAGAAAGTACAAACTGAAGAAAAGAGCATCAATGATGTTCCCGTCGCAAAAGAATTTCCCGATGTATTTCCGAAAGAATTACCGGGATTACCCCCACATCGATCCGTTGAATTTCAAATAGATCTTATACCAGGAGCTGCACCAATAGCTCGTGCTCCTTACAGACTCGTACCCAGCGAGATGAAAGAACTGCAAAGCCAATTACAAGAACTTTTAGAGCATGGTTTCATTCGACCAAGCACATCACCGTGGGGAGCTCCTGTTTTGTTTGTCAAGAAGAAAGATGGTACATTCAGGTTGTGTATCGACTACCGAGAGTTGAACAAACTTACCATCAAGAACCGCTACCCACTACCGAGAATCGACGAATTATTTGATCAACTACAAGGCTCGTCTGTTTATTCAAAGATTGACTTACATTCCGGGTATCATCAAATGCGGGTGAAAGAAGATGATATTCCAAAGACTGCTTTCAGAACACGTTACGGTCATTATGAGTTTATGGTCATGCCATTTGGTTTAACTAATGCACCAGCTGTGTTCATGGACCTTATGAACCGAGTGTGTGGACCATACCTTGACAAGTTTGTCATTGTTTTCATTGATGACATACTTATTTACTCAAATAATGACCAAGAACACGGTGAACATTTGAGAAAGGTGTTAGAAGTATTGAGGAAGAAAGAATTGTACGCTAAATTTTCAAAGTGTGCATTTTGGTTGGAAGAAGTTCAATTCCTCGGTCACATAGTGAACAAAAAAGGTATTAAGGTGGATCCGACAAAGATAGAAACTGTTGAAAAGTGGGAAACCCCGAAAACTCCGAAACACATACGCCAGTTTTTAGGACTAGCTGGTTACTACAGAAGGTTCATCCAAGACTTTTCCAGAATAGAAAAACCCTTGACTGCATTAACGCATAAAGGGAAGAAATTTGAATGGAAGGATGAACAAGAGAAAGCATTTCAGTTATTGAAGAAAAAGCTAACTACGGCACCTATATTGTCATTGCCTGAAGGGAATGATGATTTTGTGATTTATTGTGACGCATCAAAGCAAGGTCTCGGTTGTGTATTAATGCAACGAACGAAGGTGATTGCTTATGCGTCTAGACAATTGAAGATTCACGAGCAAAATTATACGACGCATGATTTGGAATTAGGCGCGGTTGTTTTTGCATTAAAGACTTGGAGGCACTACTTATATGGGGTCAAAAGTATTATATATACCGACCACAAAAGTCTTCAACACATATTTAATCAGAAACAACTGAATATGAGGCAGCGTAGGTGGATTGAATTGTTGAATGATTACGACTTTGAGATTCGTTACCACCCGGGGAAGGCAAATGTGGTAGCCGATGCCTTGAGCAGGAAGGACAGAGAACCCATTCGAGTAAAATCTATGAATATAATGATTCATAATAACCTTACTACTCAAATAAAGGAGGCGCAACAAGGAGTTTTAAAAGAAGGAAATTTAAAGGATGAAATACCCACAGGATCGGAGCAGCATCTTAATATTCGGGAAGATGGAACCCGGTATAGGGCTGAAAGGATTTGGGTACCAAAATTTGAAGATATGAGAGAAATGGTACTTAGAGAAGCTCATAAAACCAGATACTCAATACATCCTGGAACGGGGAAGATGTACAAGGATCTCAAGAAACATTTTTGGTGGCCGGGTATGAAAGCCGATGTTGCTAAATACGTAGGAGAATGTTTGACGTGTTCTAAGGTCAAAGCTGAGCATCAGAAACCATCGGGTCTACTTCAACAACCCGAAATCCTAGAATGGAAATGGGAAAACATTACCATGGATTTCATCACTAAATTGCCAAGGACTGCAAGTGGTTTTGATACTATTTGGGTAATAGTTGATCGTCTCACCAAATCAGCACACTTCCTGCCAATAAGAGAAGATGACAAGATGGAGAAGTTAGCACGACTGTATTTGAAGGAAGTCGTCTCCAGACATGGAATACCAATCTCTATTATCTCTGATAGGGATGGCAGATTTATTTCAAGATTCTGGCAGACATTACAGCAAGCATTAGGAACTCGTCTAGACATGAGTACTGCCTATCATCCACAAACTGATGGGCAGAGCGAAAGGATGATATAAACGCTTGAAGACATGTGTTATTGATTTCGGAAACAGTTGGGATCGACATCTACCGTTAGCAGAATTTTCCTACAACAACAGCTACCATTCAAGCATTGAGATGGCGCCATTTGAAGCACTTTATAGTAGAAAGTGCATGTCTCCGATTTGTTGGAGTGAAGTGGGGGATAGACAGATTACGGGTCCGGAGATTATACAAGAAACTACCGAGAAGATCATCCAAATTCAACAACGGTTGAAAACCGCCCAAAGTTGACAAAAGAGCTACGCTGACATTAAAAGAAAAGATATAGAATTTGAAATTGGAGAGATGGTCATGCTTAAAGTTTCACCTTGGAAAGGCGTTGTTCGATTTGGTAAACGAGGGAAATTAAATCCAAGGTATATTGGACCATTCAAGATTATTGATCGTGTCGGACCAGTAGTTTACCGACTTGAGTTACCTCAACAACTCGCGGCTGTACATAACACTTTCCACGTCTCGAATTTGAAGAAATGTTTTGCTAAAGAAGATCTCACTATTCCGTTAGATGAAATCCAAATCAACGAAAAACTCTAATTCATCGAAGAACCCGTCGAAATAATGGATCGTGAAGTTAAAAGACTTAAGCAAAACAAGATACCAATTGTTAAGGTTCTATGGAATGCTCGTAGAGGACCCGAGTTCACCTGGGAGCGTGAAGATCAGATGAAGAAGAAATACCCGCATCTATTTCCAGAAGATTCGTCAACACCTTCAACAGCTTAAAATTTCGGGACGAAATTTATTTAACGGGTAGGTACTGTAGTGACCCGAACTTTTCCATGTTTATATATATTAATTGAGATTGATATTTACATGATTAAATGTTTCAAACATGTTAAGCAATCAAACTTGTTAAGACTTGATTAATTGAAATATGTTTCATATAGACAATTGACCACCCAAGTTGACCGGCGATTCACGAACGTTAAAACTTGTAAAAATGACATGACGATATATATATGGATATACATATGGTTAACATGAGATTATGATAAGTAAGTATCTCCATAAGTATATTAACAATGAGTTATATACATATAAACAAGACTACTAACTTAAGGATTTCAAAACGAGACATATATGTAACGATTATCGTTGTAACGACATTTAAATGTATATATATCATATTAAGATATATTAATATATCATAATATCATGATAATATAATAATTTAACATCTCATTAGATATAATAAACAATGGGTTAACAACATTAATTGAGATCGTTAACTTAAAGGTTTCAAAACAACACTTACATGTAACGACTAACGATGACTTAATGACTCAGTTAAAATGTATATACATGTAGTGTATTTAGATGTATTAAAATACTTTTGGAAGACTTCAAGACATATATCAAAACACTCATACTTAACAAAAATGGTTACAGTTACTTTCCCATTCTTTTCTTTCATCAAGAATTCTAGTCGTATTCTTACCCGTATTATACACAGCTTCAAAACGTACTTACTATGGGTATATACCAATAGGAACTAGCATGGGATTCCACTCTTGATTATTTCATGTATGACTAATCAATTTTAACTTCTACCATGAGCTAGTCAACTAACTAGAACTCCTTTTAACCCCACTCACCACTCACCAATTACCACTCATCATTCACTCCATTTCACTTCCAATTCTCTTTCTAATTCTCTCTCAACACACATACACTATTATGAACGTATTTTTCCAGTAGTTAATCATCATCTTCATCAAAAATCACTTCAAGAATCAAGCTATAATCATCATAGGAAGAACACTTCAAGAACACTTCAAAAATCCCTTCAAGTTTACTAATTTACTTCCAAGCTTTCTAATCCATTCCAAGTAATCATCTAAGATCAAGAAACCTTTGTTATATACAGTAGGTTATCTTTCTTATTCAAGGTAATATTCATATTCAAACTTTGATTCAATTTCTATAACTATAAACTATCTTAATTCGAGTAAAAATCCTACTTGAACTTGTTTTTGTGTCATGATCCTACTTCAAGAACTTTCAAGCCATCCAAGATCCTTTGAAGCTAGATCATTTCTTGTCACTTCCAGTAGGTTTACCTACTAAACTTGAGGTAGTAATGATGTTCATAACATCATTCGATTCATATATATAAAACTATCTTATTCGAAGGTTTAAACTCGTAATCACTAGAACATAGTTTAGTTAATTCTAAACTTGTTCGCAAACAAAAGTTAATCCTTCTAACTTGACTTTTAAAATTAACTAAACACATGTTCTATATCTATATGATATGCTAACTTAATGATTTAAAACCTGGAAACACGAAAAACACCGTAAAACCGGATTTACGCCGTCGTAGTAACACCGCGGGCTGTTTTGGGTTAGTTAATTAAAAACTATTATAAACTTTGATTTAAAAGTTGTTATTCTGAGAAAATGATTTTTATTATGAACATGAAACTATATCCAAAAATTATGGTTAAACTCAAAGTGGAAGTATGTTTTCTAAAATGGTCATCTAGACGTCGTTCTTTCGACTGAAATGACTACCTTTACAAAAACGACTTGTAACTTATTTTTCCGACAATAAACCTATACTTTTTCTGTTTAGATTCATAAAATAGAGTTCAATATGAAACCATAGCAATTTGATTCACTCAAAACGGATTTAAAATGAAGAAGTTATGGGTAAAATAAGATTGGATAATTTTTCTCATTTTAGCTACGTGAAAATTGGTAACAAATCTATTCCAACCATAACTTAATCAACTTGTATTGTATATTATGTAATCTTGAGATACCATAGACACGTATACAATGTTTTGACCTATCATGTCGACACATCTATATATATTTCGGAACAACCATAGACACTCTATATGTGAATGTTGGAGTTAGCTATACAGGGTTGAGGTTAATTCCAAAATATATATAGTTTGAGTTGTGATCAATACTGAGATACGTATACACTGGGTCGTGGATTGATTCAAGATAATATTTATCGATTTATTTCTGTACATCTAACTGTGGACAACTAGTTGTAGGTTACTAACGAGGACAGCTGACTTAATAAACTTAAAACATCAAAATATATTAAAAGTGTTGTAAATATATTTTGAACATACTTTAATATATATGTATATATTGTTATAGGTTCGTGAATCAACAGTGGCCAAGTCTTACTTCTCGACGAAGTAAAAATCTGTGAAAGTGAGTTATAGTCCCACTTTTAAAATCTAATATTTTGGGATGAGAATACATGCAGGTTTTATAAATGATTTACAAAATAGACACAAGTACGTGAAACTACATTCTATGGTTGAATTATCGAAATCGAATATGCCCCTTTTTATTAAGTCTGGTAATCTAAGAATTAGGGAACAGACACCCTAATTGACGCGAATCCTAAAGATAGATCTATTGGGCCTAACAAACCCCATCCAAAGTACCAGATGCTTTAGTACTTCGAAATTTATATCATATCCGAAGGGTGTCCCGGAATGATGGGGATATTCTTATATATGCATCTTGTTAATGTCGGTTACCAGGTGTTCACCATATGAATGATTTTTATCTCTATGTATGGGATGTGTATTGAAATATGAAATCTTGTGGTCTATTGTTACGATTTGATATATATAGGTTAAACCTATAACTCACCAACATTTTTGTTGACGTTTAAAGCATGTTTATTCTCAGGTGAATATTAAGAGCTTCCGCTGTTACATACTAAAATAAGGACAAGATTTGGAGTCCATGTTTGTATGATATTGTGTAAAAACTGCATTCAAGAAACTGATTTCGATGTAACATATTTGTATTGGAAACCATTATGTAATGGTCGTGTGTAAACAGGATATTTTAGATTATCATTATTTGATAATCTACGTAAAGCTTTTTAAACCTTTATTTATGAAATAAAGGTTATGGTTTGTTTTAAAAATGAATGCAGTCTTTAAAAAACGTCTCATATAGAGGTCAAAACCTCGCAACGAAATCAATTAATATGGAACGTTTTTAATCAATAAGAACGGGACATTTCAGTTTCCGCCGAGGAAGCAAAATATTGGGAAAATTACCAATTTTTTGATGAATCGGATCCCGACGAGGATTCCGATGATGTTATAGAAATTATCTTGGATCAATTTAATAAGGCAAAAGAAAATAATAAGGGAAAAGCTATCAAAATAGAAAAAATCGAGTCCAAAACAGATGAACTCTATGTTAACATGAAATATCCCGATGGGATATATCGTAAACACCTGTATTTCTTAAACTTTCACTATAACCCGGGAACATCTAAGCCACCAGGTTTTTCTAAACCATTTGTGAAAAGGACGGCTCGTATTAGAGGAGCACCATCTATCCCTAGAAAATTAGTAAAACGAAATGAGTCTGAAGAAGAAGAAACAAGTGAGTCTGAATAAAGAGTTGAAGTCAATTATTCTTGCCATGTCATGTAATACATGTATTGCAGTGTGTTTGTACTTTTATGCTGTATGTAAAAATTACTTGTAATGTTTGTATTCTATCATTCTTTACAAAATCTAATTTTTCATCTCTTTTACAGTATAAAAACACACAATGGACGTTAAGGATAGACAATCAAATATTTTAGAAGACTTACCAGGGGATATGATTGATGAAATCTTGTCTAAAGTCGGTAAAAATTCATCGGCACAATTATTTATGGCGAAATTAGTTTGTAGGACATTTGAAAGATGTTTCAGGCATGCCTTGGTTTATAAAAGGCTTTCCTTTGATAGATGGTGTATATCACATTGGGGAGAACCTAAGTTACGCCATGTTTTCTTTAAGGCATTAAGTGCGGGAAACCCTACTGCAACTTTCCGCTACAGGTTGAGAGCCTATTTTGACTCCACATATCCCAACATAGGACTTCTTTCTTTAGAAAGAGCTTCAAACATGCAACATAAAGAAGCATGTTATGTTTACGGGTTAGTGATGTTCAACTCTCACCAATTTGAGAAAAAGAACATCGGGTTGCAACTTTTAAATAAAACATTTCCACAAGTGACGGATTCAGTAGTTGAAGTGAGAAATAAGGTTTTTAGATTGTTACGGGGCTGTTGGGCATTACGTAACCCTCGTCCTTTTGATGACGTTACAACATGCTGCCTAGCCAACGTCCATACCGGTTATGTTCCACAAGATCAAGGATGGGAAATAGTATTAGTAAAACCCGAATGCATGACTTGCTTCTGGACCTATGAATTACGTATCTTTATTGCCTTAGCGGAACGAATTGCGTTAAACTAGAATTGTCTTCGAAATTGCCTTGTATCAATGTTATTGTGTGCTATATTTCATGCTATATGTAAAATAACGGTATTGTATGTTTGTAAAATATTGTATAAAAGTTTGAACGTGAAATATTATTGTAATCAGTTTCTCATATAGAATTGTAGTAGTTGAATTGTATTTTAGCTATTAAGTATGAACTTAACGGGTAGGTACTACCCGAATTAAAACTTATAAAACGCTAATATGAAGAAAAATCTTTTATAAATAAGTTCATATTATGCTACAAAATACTATTGACTACTCTTAATGTTCTATATGATTAACTCATTTCTTTTGGCTATTTTTGAAGGAAAGGGCACCGACTACTCGACACACCATGAATATGATTGAAGAAGAATTCCGTACCTTTCTTGCTGCAAACATAGCTGCAGTGCAGGCCGTAATGCAAAATAACAACAATAACTCTGGATCTAGCAGTGGAACTAATTCCACAAGAAATAGTGTAGGATGCTCCTACAAAGAATTCACTGCCTGTAAACCTCTAGAATTCGATGGAACCGAAGGACTAATTGGATTGAAACGGTGGACCTAGAAGGTCGAATCGGTGTTTGCCATAAGTAAGTGCACTGAAGAAGATAAAGTAAAGTACCTGCGTTAACATGGTGGAACACCTATCTTGAGCAGGTGGGACAAGATGCTGCTTACGCACTACCGTGGTCGACATTCAAACACTTAATGAACGAGCAGTACCGACCCAGAAACGAGGTCAATAAGCTCAAGGTAGAGCTTAGAGGGTTACAAACACAAGGGTTTGATATTACCACGTACGAACGACGATTCACAGAATTGTGTCTATTGTGTCTGGGAGCATTCGAAGATGAAGAAGAGAAGATCGACGCATTTGTAAAAGGGTTACCAGAAAGAATTCAAGAAGATGTGAGTTCACACGAGCCTTCCTCCATACAAAAGGCAAGTTGAATGGCTCATAAACTCATAAATCAAATTAAGGTAAGAATTAAAGAGCAGGCAGCCAAAGAAGCCAACACGAAACAAGTCAAGAGGAAGTGGGAAGAAAACAGTGACAAAAGTCACCAACACAACAACAGTAACTATCGCTTCAACAATCAACACAACAATCACAACTACAATCGCACCAATTTTCGCAACAACAAACGCAACAACAGTAATCCCTACAACAACAACCACTACAACCACCGTCCCAACAATAATAACAATCGCAACAACAACCATCTCAATAACAACAATGGCAACAAAAACTAGAAAATTCTGTGAGAAAGGTGTGAAGGATACCATCCGAATATTTATTGTTCGGTAACATGTACCAAGTGTAATAGAATGGGGCATAGTGCGGAAAAGTGTGAAGTTTACGGACCAGGGAATAAAGGAACAGAAAATGCCAACATTATATGTTTTGGATGCGGAAAGAAGGGCTACTACAAAACTAGGTGCCCAAATCAGTAAAATAAAAATGGTCAAGGATGAGGAAGAGTCTTCAACATTAATGCGATAGAAGTGCAAGAAGATCCGGAGCTTGTTACGGGTACGTTTCTTATTGACGATAAACCTGCTTATGTTTTATTTGATTCGGGTGCGGATAGAAGCTATAAGAGTAGAGATTTTTGTGCCAAATTAAGTTGTCCATTAACGCCTTTGGATAATAAGTTTTTACTCGAATTAGCAAACGGTAAGTTTATTATGGCGGATAAAATATGTCAAAACCGAGAAATTAAACTGGTTGGTGAAACATTTAAGATTAATTTGATACCAGTAGAGTTAGGAAGTTTTGATGTGATAATTGGCATGGACTGGTTGATAAAGGAGATAGCAGAGGTTGTATTTTACAAAAATGCGATTCGCATTGTACGCGAAAAAAGAAAACCTTTAATGATGTACGGAGAAAAGAGCAACGCGAAGTTAAATCTTATTAGTAGTTTGAAGGCGCAAAAACTAATAAGAAAAGGTTGCTATATCATTCTAGAACACATCGAGGAAGTCAAACCCGAAGAAAAGAACATCAGTGATGTTCCCGTTGCAAAAGAATTTCCCGATGTATTTCCGAAAGAATTACCGGGACTACCTCCACGTCGATCTATTGAATTCCAAATAGATCTTATACCCGGGGCTGCACCGATAGCTCGTGCATCATACAGACTCGCACCCAGCGAAATGAAGGAACTCTAGATCCAATTACAAGAACTTTTAGAGCGTGGTTTCATTCGACCAAGTACATCACCGAGGGGAGCTCATGTTTTGTTTGTCAAAAGAAGGATGGTACATTTAGGTTGTATATCAACTACAGAGAGTTGAACAAACTTACCATCAAAAACCGTTATCCACTACCGAGAATCGACGACTTATTTGATCAACTACAACGCTCGTCGGTTTATTCAAAGACCGATTTACATTCCAGGTATCATCAAATGCGGGTGAGGGAAGATTATATTCCAAAGACTGATTTTAGGATGCGTTACGGTCATTATGAGTTTATAGTTATGCCGTTTGGATTGACTAACGCACCAGTTGTGTTCATGGATCTCATGAACCGAGTGTGTGGGCCATATCTTGACAAGTTTGTTATTATTTTCATCGATGACATCCTTATCTACTCAAAGAATGAGCAAAAGCACGAATAACATTTAAGAAAAGTGCTAGAATTGTCGAGGAATGAGAAACTGTTTGCTAAATTTTCAAAGTGTGTATTTTGGTTGAAAGAAGTTCAATTCGTCGGTCACATAGTGAGCAAAGAAGGTATTCAAGTTGATCCGACAAAGATTGAAACCATTGAGAAATGGGATGAAAGGACCCGTTCATATACATTATAAACGATTCTCAATAGTTGATTACATCACGAGGTATTTGACCTCTATATGATACATTTTTCAGACATTGCATTCGTTTTTAACAGATAAACTCTCTTTACATCGAAAATTGACAGGCATGCATACCATTTCATAATATCCAACTATAAATGACCTAATCTGTCATTTACTTAATAATAATCTCTATTGAACTCAATGACTTGAATGCAACGTCTTTTGAAATATGTCATGAATGACTCCAAGTAATATCTTTAAAATGAGCAAATGCACAGCGAAAGATTTCTTTATCTCCTGAGAATAAACATGCTTTAAAGTGTCAACCAAAAGGTTGGTGAGTTCATTAGTTTGTCATAATCATACATTTCCATCATTTTAATAGACCACAAGAATTTTATTTCCAGTTCTCATAAATATACGTCCCATGAATAGAGACAAAAATCATTCATATGGATTGAACATCTGGTAACCGACATTAACAAGATGCATATAAGAATATCCCCATCATTCCGGGACATCCATCGGACATGATATAGAAACTCGAAGTACTAAAGCATCCGCTACAACGGATGGGGTTTGTTAGGCCCAATAGATCTATCTTTAGGATTCGCGTCAATTGGCAGACCGGTTTACTAATTCTTAGGCTACCAAGCAAAAAGGGGCATATTCGGCTTCGATCATTCAACCATATAATGTAGTTTCAATTACTTGTGTCTATTTCGTAAAACATTTATAAAAGCGCATGTATTCTCAGTCCCAAAAATATATATTGCAAAAGAATTTAAAAAGGGAGTAATGAAACTCACAATACTATATTTTGTAGTAAAAATACATATGACATCATTGAACAAGTGTAGGGTTGGCCTCGGATTCACGAACCTATATCAGTAATATATATTAAAATATATAATCACATAATTCCGTTTATTAATTATGTGCTATTTATTTAAGTATTTTAATTATACAATAATCATACTCAATTCTATTTAAGATATATATTATATCTTCAATTATGTGTTACATATATTTATTTTGTAAAATAATTAATATTTATACATATAGTTATATTAATATATGTATACAAGTAGTTAGTATTATATCAAAAATCCGTAATTTGTTATAAGTAGTATTTATATAATTAATGTCATTATTTTCATTCTAAAATCGTATGTAACACTAATATAATTATATTATGTATCAAATATATATTTTTATGTATCTATTATTTATTTGATAAAATAATAATAATAATAATAATAATAATAATAATAATAATAATAATAATAATAATAATAATAATAATAAAACTAGTAATAATAATAATAATAATAATAATAATAATAATAATAATAATAATAATAATAATAATAATAATAATAATAATAATAATAATAATAATAATAATAATAATAAAATTACTACCTTAAAGAATGAGCTTTCTAAAAAAAATGCCACGGCCTGGGTTCGAACCCGAGACCTCTCGTTACACACAAACACACCCAAACTAACTGCTCAATTCCATTTTTTTGAAAATATACGTAATCTTGCTATATTTAACCCTTAACTTCACCTGACTTCTTCTCCTTCTAATCTCCTTATCATCTTCATCATCATGTATCATTCATTCGCTAATCATCATTATACTATTAACCATCATCATCATCATAATCTTAATCATCAATATCATCATAATCATCTAACTTATATTATCATATTGACATATCATATTTATTATCATCATCATCATCATCATCATCATCATTGTTTCACTTCCTTCGTTCACAGCTTTAAAAGAAATAGGAACTAGGAACTACAGTCAAAAGCTTCAATTGGTCCCCCGTAAATGAGTGTGTGATGTTGGGTCTCGATCAAATCAAATGGGTTTGGTTTTATCGAGCAAAACAAAAAAAATAATTAGTTTAGTGATGGTGATAGGGTTGATCGAATAATAGCAGGAAAGAAAGAAAATATGGTGGGTTATGTTGATGATCAAAACTGTACAGGAACGGTTAGCAGTAGCAACGACTAGTAGTGGTTCACCATAAGTTATGGTGTTTTTGGGGTGGCGGTTCAACAGAAAATGGAAGGAGTAATAATAGCGTAGCAATATCTTTTGGTGGTGTTCTGGGTTCTATAAGTCGAACAGCCCAAAGGAAAAGTCTAGCTGGACCTTAACCCAACAAGTATAATCATATCAGTTCAAAATAAGTAACGATCCATTAACAGCCCAAAAGAACAATATTTGTGGACTGTTTTTCAAAATCATAACCGAAGAAAAATGGATCATATCAGCCGTAGATTGCGTGCACGTTTCACTTTTTAGAATTTATAAAGGAAGACAGGGACACTAACAACTAATCGTGAAACTACTCCTATCATTTAATTCCATTTGGTAGGTTCTACACCTTTTGCTTTCCTATTTTTTTTTTTAACCGGACGATAACCATCACAACCTCACGTCCCTATTTATCATTTATATTCATTATATATTTCGTTGTCTCACGAAAAAAGGAAGAGAAAAATTACAGTGAATGGTTCACCAAAAAGGCAACTATTTATCAATTTATTTAAGGTGGTGGGTGAGGTGTATTACCAGGAAAATATAGCAGTTAATAGCAGGAACAGAAGACGAGTAGAAGTGGTTGTTTTGTTCGATACCCATTGATAATGCTAAAAACGAACATATATTTCATAGCATTATTCCTCAAGAAAGACAAGCTTTTAGTTGCAATTGTTCTATTTACAAGTGATATTCGTTTAAATAATAAAAGGTGAAGACAAAAGACAGATTCGACGAATTGAAGACGCAAACGACCAAAAAGCTCAAAAGAACAAAAGACAATCAAAAAGGTTCCAATTATTGATAAGAAACGTCTCAAAATCACAAGAGTACAAGATTCAAAACGCAAAGTACAAGATATTAAATTGTACGCGAGGACGTTCGAAAATCCGGAACCGGGACCAGAGTCAATTCTTAACGCTCGACGCAACGGACTAAAAATTACAAGTTAACTATATATATAAATATAATATAATATATAATTAATTATATTAATTATATATATATTATATATATATATTTAAAACCGTCGGCAGCAGGAAACTCCAAGGGTGTAAACTGTAAATACCTCTCCGCGACTCGCGGAGTTTTAAGGGTATTTTGCCGCGAGTCGCGGAGCCCCAAAATTCACTTCTGGCTATAAAGCCAACCGAATTCTGATCGAATTTTACATCATATTTTCAATCTCTCTCTCAATATATACGTAATATATTTATATTTATAATTTATATTTTAATTTTAATTATAATTCTAATAATAAGGGTATGTTAGCGAATGTTGTAAGGGTGTAAGTCGAAATTCTGTCCGTGTAACGCTACGCTATTTTTAATCATTGTAAGTTATGTTCAACCTTTTTATATTAATGTCTCGTAGCTAAGTTATTATTATGCTTATTTAAAACGAAGTAATCATGATGATGGGCTAATTACTAAAATTGGGTAATTGGGCTTTGTACCATAATTGGGGTTTGGACAAAAGAACGACACTTGTGGAAACTAGACTATGGGCTATTAATGGGCTTTATATTTGTTTAACTAAATGAAAGTTTGTTAATGTTAATATAAAGATTTACAATTGGGCGTCCCTATAAATTACCATATACACTCGATCGGACACGATGGGCGGGGTATTTATATGTACGAATAATCGTTCATTTAACCGGACACGGGAATGGATTAATAGCCACTAGAATAATTAAAACAGGGGTGAAATTACATTCAAGGGTAATTGGTGTAATTGTTAACAAAGTAGTAAAACCTTGGTTTACACGCAGTCGATAACCTGGTGTATTCATTAAACAAAGTATTAAAACCTTGTTACAATTCGAATCCCCAATTAGTTGGAATATTTATCTTCGGGTATAATAATAATTTGACAAGGACACTTGCAATTTATATTTATGACTGATGGACTGTTATGGACAAAAACCAGACGGACATATTGAATAATCCAGGACAAAGGACAATTAACCCATGGGCATAAAACTAAAATCAACACGTCAAACATCATGATTACGGAAGTTTAAATAAGCATAATTCTTTTATATCATATTTTATTTCCTTTATTTTATATTTAATTGCACTTCTAATTATCGCACTTTTATTTATTGTTATTTCATTTTATCGCACTTTTAATTATCGTACTTTTTAATTATCGCAATTTAATTTTTATCGCATTTTTATTATTCGCAATTTCATTATCGTTATTTACTTTACGCTTTAATTTAAAGTCTTGTATTTATTTTATATTTTACATTAGGTTTTAACTGCGACTAAAGTTTTAAAATCGACAAACCGGTCATTAAACGGTAAAAACCCCTCTTTATAATAATAATATTACTTATATATATATTTGTATTTTTATAAAAGTAAACTAATATAGCGTTGAGCTTTGCTTAAAGATCTCCCTGTGGAACGAACCGGACTTACTAAAAACTACACTACTGTACGATTAGGTACACTGCCTATAAGTGTTGTAGCAAGGTTTAAGTATATCCATTCTATAAATAAATAAATATCTTGTGTAAAATTGTATCGTATTTAATAGTATTTTCTGCTAAAATTTAATAGTATTTTATACCCCTCTGCTTTGACATCAAGTATTTTTGGCGCCGCTGCCGGGGAATTATCTTAAAAGCCGGAAGCGCAACGCTAATAAAAAAAAAAAAAAGATTTTTTATCTACTTTTATTAAAAGTCATTTTTGTAAAAATACGTTTTAAATATTCAAAAATATAAAAAGAAAAACAAAAATATAAGTATTTTTAGGATTTTGTTAAATATTTAAGTTTTATAAGTTTCTTTATCTTTATTTTAATTTATAAAAATATAAATTTTATTAAAAATCGTTTATTTAAATTAAAAACAGAAAACAGAAAATAATAAAAAAAAAAAAAATAAAGAAAAACGCGTAAAAAGTAAGTCCTGTCAACTGAATTACTGAACCCCGCGACTCGCGGGGTTTTCCTCTTTATTTGCCGCGACTCGCGGAGGGCTTCTGACACACGGACAAAAACCCTAATCACGGGTTATTTTTAATTATTATTATTATTAAAACCTAAATATTATTATTATTATTATTAATTTTAGTTTTATTTTTACTTTTTACTTTATATTTATGTATTTAGTATTAATTAAGTTTTTATTAAATTATAAAATTAATAGTTTTATTAAATAAATAATATAAAAATAATATTTTTATAAAAATTGTACTTTTTACAACTTTTTATATATTTTTATATTTTGTACCTTTTTAATCGTTGTAGCGTAATATTTATATTTTTAGCTCATATTTAATTTTAAATTTAGTATTTGCTATAGTTATTTTTACTCCTATATTTTTAGGCTTTGCCGTAGAATTCCTTAAGTGCTTTTTCTTTAGACTAAGATTTAGGTGCTTTAGAATTTTGCGACGCCTTTTTAAGTTTTAGTTTCTTTTTAAGTTATTTCCATTTGGGATTTAGTTTTTCCTGTAAGCTTTAATATTTTTAGACCTTTTACTATGTATCAATTATCATTCCAATTAGTAATTTCAATTTGCGATTATAATTTTAAGTTAGTTGTAGTAATAAGGTTAAATTAGTTAAGTATTTTTAAGTTTTGATAAGTTCCTTTTATTTTTCCGTCACCTTTTATTTTTCAACCATATTTTTTTTTCTTTTTCTACCTTTTTCGACGAACTCTTTTTCTCTCTTATTTCTCGCTATTCTAGTTTTAGGACTTAGAATTTTTTCTACTTCTTATCTAAATTTCTTAAAATTACGAAAATTTATTTTGAGTGGTTAAATTGATAGACATCAAAATTTTCTGGTTCGTAGTAATAGTTGGATTTGTACGTGGACCGGGTTATTGGAGCCAAACAGTCCTCAATTATATTAAGACCAAACGAATCCTGCCCCTCTGCTGCATCTTTTGGCTATTCGAAACGTGGGCAAAATCAGAAAAGTCTATTGATTGGATAACTTATTATAATTTTTCTTTCCTTTTTAAAACTAATAGGATATTCAGTGAATGCACCGAGCAAGACGTTCACCACCTTTTGTACGTTCACCACCTGTAACTCGATCAAGACATCGTTTAACAAATATAACCGCCGTTGATTTTTCTTTAGAATCGTCATCCAGTCGACCAAGTACTTCAGTTCAAATTTCCGATAATCCAGTTTTTGAAACAAACCTAACAATTGAGAATCCAGAAAATATTCAGGAACGGTTCATAGATCCTGAACCATTAAACTTTCCTCCGGAACCACCAATCATTCAAACAGAGATTGTTGAGGAACGAACTATTAAATCAGAACCATCTAGTGATACCGATTCAACAAATTCAATTATGGAGAATCTGGAACCTTTAAGTATGGAAGACCGAATGAGAGCTAAACGCACTGGCCAAGGTCACGCAATTACTCATCCAGACATTAATGCGCCAGATTATGAAATCAAAGGACAAATTCTACACATGGTGACTAATCAATGCCAATTTAGTGGTGCGCCTAAGGAAGATCCAAATGAACATCTACGTACCTTTAATAGGATCTGCACACTATTTAAAATCCGAGAAGTGGAGGATGAACAGATATATCTCATGTTATTTCCCTGGACTTTAAAAGGAGAAGCCAAAGATTGGTTGGAATCGTTACCTGAAGGGGCGATCGATACATGGGATGTTTTAATTGACAAATTTCTTAAACAATTCTTTCCTGCATCTAAAGCAGTAAGACTTCAAGCAGAAATTGTTACGTTCACACAAAAGCCAAATGAAACTCTATATGAGGCGTGGACAAGATATGGAAAGTTGTTAAGAGGATGTCCGCAACATGGTTTAGACACCTGTCAAATAGTACAAATATTTTACCGAGGATGCGACATCACTACAAGAAAAGACATAGATATAGCAGCTGGTGGTTCGATTATGAAGAAAACCGAAACTGATGCTTACAAAATTATTGATAACACTGCTTCCCACTCACATGAGTGGCACCAAGAAAAAGATATCATTAGATCATCTAAAGCAGCTAGAGCCGATTCTAGCCATGACTTAGATTCCATTTCCGCAAAGATAGATGCTTTCGAGAGACGAATGGAAAAGATGACTAAAGATATTCATGCTATACGAATTAGTTGTGAGCAGTGTGGAGGACCACATTTGACAAAAGATTGTCTAAGTATTGAATTAACAATGGAACAAAGAGAGAATATTTCATACATAAACCAAAGGCCTGGAAATAATTATCAGAATAATTATCAACCGCCAAGACCGATTTACAATCAAAACCAGAATTATAACCGAAATATTCCATACAACAACCAACAAGGTCCTAGCAATCAACAAGTATCCAATAATACTTACAATCAGCAAAGACCGAATTTTCAAAACAAACCACCACAACAAACCGATGATAAAAAGCCGAATTTAGAAGATATGATGACGAAGCTAGTTGAAACTCAAACGCAGTTTTTCATATCTCAAAAACAAACAAATGAACAAAATGCTCAAGCATTTAGAAATCAACAAGCTTCTATTCAAAATCTGTAACAAGAAGTAAGCAACCTAGCAAGGTTAATAGGTGAAAGAAAACCGGGAAGTCTACCAAGTGATACAAACGCTAACCCCCGGAATGAAACAGCTAAAGCTATTACCACAAGAAGTGGTACAACACTTAAACCACCTGAAATACCTGTAACTTCTGATGAAACTATTCCTACTACACAAGAACCACAACCTGATCAAGATAAGGAAAAAGAACCGGTAGTTGAAAAGGTTAATGAAGATAACACAGTTAAGGATAAACCTTATGTTAAACCATACCAACCACCTCTTCCTTATCCGAGTAAAATGAAGAAAGAGAAACTTGAAGCCGAGCAATCCAAATTCTTGGATATGTTTAAACAGATAAATGTAAATCTTCCTTTCATTGATGTGATTTCAGGAATGCCTAGATATGCTAAATTCTTGAAAGATCTAATCACGAATAGAAAGAAAATGGAAGAACTCTCGGCTGTTACTATGAATGCTAATTGTTCAGCAGTGCTGTTGAATAAGATACCAGAAAAACTATCTGATCCAGGAAGTTTCACAATTCCATGTTTTCTGGGTAGTCTTAGTTCAATAGAAGCATTGGCAGATTTAGGTGCTAGTATAAATCTAATGCCGTATTCACTATACGCTAAACTAGACCTCGGAGAATTGAAACCAACAAGAATAAGCATACAACTAGCCGATAGATCAATAAAATATCCTAGAGGGATAATGGAGAACATGCTAGTTAAAGTTGGTACTTTAGTATTTCCAGTAGATTTTGTTGTTTTGGACATGGAAGAAGATTCTCAAGTTCCTCTCATATTAGGAAGACCATTCTTAAACACGGCTAAAGCAATGATAGACGTGTTCGGTAAGAAACTGACCCTAAGTATAGAGGATGAGAGTGTTACCTTTTCAGTTGATAGAGCAATGCAACAACCGCAATCTGCAGATGATACATGTTATTATATTCAAACTATAGATGCACATGCAGAATTGTTAGAAGAATTTCCAGAATTACAAGGAACAGGAGAATGTTCTTTAGGAGAAGGTAATGAACCAATTGATGAAGCTGAAATGTTAGCTACACTTATAGCTAATGGATATGAACCAACAACAGAAGAAATTCAAATGCTAAAAGAAGAAGACAGATATCGATATAAATCATCAATAGAAGAACCTCCGAAATTAGAGTTAAAGCCACTTCCAAACCATTTGGAATACGCTTATTTACATGGTGAATCTGAATTACCTGTAATAATATCGTCTTCTCTTACTGAAAATGAGAAATCACAACTCATTTCTGTGTTGAAAGCTCATAAACCAGCCATTGCATGGAAAATTCATGATATTAAAGGAATAAGTCCTTCGTATTGCACACATAAAATCCTTATGGAAGAAGGTCATAAAACGTATGTGCAACGCCAACGAAGACTAAATCCTAATATGCAAGATGTAGTTAAGAAAGAGATTATTAAACTGCTAGATGCAGGTTTGATATATCCAATTTCTGATAGTCCATGGGTAAGCCCAGTTCAATGCGTGCCTAAGAAGGGTGGTATGACTGTCATTACAAATGAGAAAAATGAGCTTATTCCTACTAGGACTGTAACAGGATGGCGTGTATGTATTGATTATAGAAAATTAAATGACGCCACCAGAAAAGATCACTTTCCCTTACCTTTCATAGATCAAATGTTGGAAAGATTAGCCGGAAATAGTTACTATTGTTTTCTAGATGGATTTTCCGGATATTTTCAAATTCCAATAGCACCCGAAGATCAAGAGAAAACCACATTCACGTGCCCTTATGGTACTTTTGCTTACAAACGCATGCCATTTGGACTTTGTAACGCCCCTGCAACCTTTCAAAGGTGTATGATGGCGATTTTTCATGACATGATAGAAGAATGCATGGAAGTATTCATGGATGACTTTTCAGTCTTCGGTGATACATTTAAATCATGTCTAGTTAATCTGGAACGAATGCTAATTAGATGCGAAAAATCAAATCTAGTACTTAATTGGGAGAAATGCCATTTTATGGTTAAAGAAGGCATCGTTCTTGGACATAAAATTTCAAAAGAAGGAATTGAAGTGGATAGAGCTAAAGTAGATGTAATTGCTAAACTTCCACATCCCACCAATGTTAGAGGAGTTAGGAGTTTTCTAGGGCATGCCGGTTTTTACCGACGTTTCATAAAAGATTTTTCTAAAATTGCCACTCCTATGAATAAACTCCTAGAAAAGGATGCGCCATTCATCTTTTCAGATGAATGTATCAAATCTTTTAATATTCTTAAAGAAAAACTCACTAATGCGCCGATCATGATAACACCAAATTGGAATCTACCATTTGAACTAATGTGCGATGCAAGTGATTTTGCAATGGGAGCCGTTTTAGGACAAAGGATTGAAAAACGATTTCAACCTATATATTATGCTAGTAAGACGTTACAAGGAGCACAAACGAACTATACAACTACTGAAAAAGAACTCCTTGCTATTGTCTTTGCTTTTGACAAATTTCGATCATATCTCGTTCTAGCAAAAACGGTGGTCTATACCGACCATTCTGCTCTTAGATACCTATTTTCAAAACAAGATGCTAAACCAAGATTAATCCGTTGGATCTTACTCTTACAAGAGTTTGATATTGAAATCCGAGATAAAAAGGGAGCAGAAAATCTCGCCGCTGATCATCTTTCTCGTCTTGAAAATCCCGAATTAGAAGTTCTGAATGAATCGGCCATACAAGACAACTTTCCTGATGAATATCTATTGAAGATAGATTATAAAGAAATCCCATGGTTTGCAGACTATGCAAACTACTTAGTTTGTGGATTCCTTGAAAAAGGATTATCGTACCAAAGACGAAAGAAATTCTTCAGTGATATAAAACACTATTTCTGGGAAGATCCACATCTGTTTAAAAGTTGTCCCGATGGAATAATACGCCGATGTGTATTTGGAGATGAAGCTAGTAAAATTTTAAACCATTGTCACACAGGACCAACAGGAGGGCATTATGGGCCTCAACTAACAGCAAGAAAAGTTTATGAAGCTGGATTCTATTGGCCTACAATTTACAAAGACGCACACCTTCTTTGCAAATCCTGTGATGCATGTCAAAGGGCCGGAAAAATAAGTCAACGTGATGAAATGCCACAAAATGTCATCCAAGTATGTGAAGTATTTGACATTTGGGGTATTGACTTTATGGGTCCATTTCCAAAATCTCATAATAATCTATATATACTCGTAGCCATTGATTATGTATCTAAATGGGCGGAAGCACAAGCTCTCCCAACTAACGATGCACGAGTTGTAGTAAACTTTTTAAAACGTCTTTTTGCAAGGTTTGGAAAACCGAAAGCTTTAATAAGTGATCGGGGTACTCATTTCTGTAATAATCAACTTGAGAAAGTTCTTAAAAGATATGGAGTAACTCATAAAATCTCCACCGCATATCATCCACAAACAAGTGGACAAGTTGAAAATACCAACCGAGCTTTAAAACGTATTCTAGAGAAAACCGTAGGATCAAATCCGAAGGAATGGTCCATTAAATTGGAGGATGCACTCTGGGCTTTTAGAACAGCCTACAAAACTCCAATTGGAACCACACCTTTTAGACTTGTTTATGGAAAAGCATGTCATCTTCCAGTAGAAATTGAACACAAAGCATTTTGGGCTTTGAAGACATGTAATCTTGATTTACATGAAGCCGGACGTCTACGATTAAGTCAACTAAACGAATTAGAAGAATTAAGACATGAAGCATACGAGAATTCGTTAATATATAAAGAAAGAACGAAGAAATGGCATGATAAAAGAATCAGAAGTTCAAAAGAATTCAAAGAAGGAGACAGAGTTCTTCTTTTCAATTCACGATTCAAGCTATTTCCTGGAAAATTGAAATCAAGATGGTCTGGACCATTCATAGTCAAAAGAGTTTTCCCATACGGAACGATAGAATTGATAAATTCAAATGGGATTGAATTTAAAGTTAATGGTCACAGAGTTAAACATTACATACATGGTCCGATGGAGGTCGACAACGAAGTTAATCACAATTTCGATGCCACAGCTAACTAAGTGTGAGGAGAATCAAGTCTTTAAAGGATAATATATATTTCTGTTAGAGTTAGATTGTCTGTTTTCGTGTAGTTCTCGAAAATGGAACACGTATGGTCTTTCCCTAGCAGACCCTAAAGAACTAGTCTTCTCCCCCCATTCTGAATTTTTATTTTTTTAGGTTTTTACGAAATGAAGACTGCCTGTGAACTAAACCATGGTCTAATGCTACATGCTTTGATCACTAAAAGAAATAATGACATACTACCGAGTGAAATAGTATCAGTAATCAGAGAAAGAATGGACGGAGTTAGAAAAGGATCCAGATGCGAAGATAATAAGTTACAATTTGGTAAAGGAAAATCAAAATCCGCAGCGAAAAGAAGAGCACGACACCTAGAAAAATGTCACAAATGCGGAAAATGGTCACATGGAGGTAAATGTTCAAATAATCAAACCTATTCAAATACCGAATTTGTTACTTTATGCAGAGACGGACCGTTCATATGTTTAGAAGAAAAGACAATGAATGCTCGAGGTTACGCCTATGCAGCCATGGAAGACCAATTAAACCGACTATCTTATGAATATAATAGATCATATAACTAAGAAATCTATTTCACAGGTATGTCTGTACAGTTTTTATTTTTATTTTATTTTTATTTTTAACCTTTTGATAATAAACGCTAATTTGTTCGCTAAAAAGTATTAAATTGGTATTGAATAAAATTAGGTTTGGCGACCGAAATTATTGATATCATTCAAAAATTTATTACATCACTGCGAAATTTAACGTTTATTCTTAAGGTATAAATATCTTTAATCAATCAACCCAAAATATTTCAAAAATTCGTCATGAGTTAAATTAGGTCTTGGAACCGAAATTACTTTACCGAAAAGAGGGGCGCATATTTTTGATAATATTTGATTGATAAAAGTGGGATAAAAAGACAAAAAGATTTTTAATTTATTTTTACCATGTTTTTAAAATTAATATTTAAACCTTAATTTAATATTGTAAACTTTATAAAAATAATATATTTAAAATTGTAAATATTTAAAAAATTAATATAAGTTTGGTATGAATTTATAATATGAATTTTTAAATTAAGTTTGGTGTGAATTTTTAATTTTTAAAATATGAAATTTTAATTTTATGCATTTCAAATTTTAAGTTTGGTATGAATTTTTAATTTTTAATATTAATTATGAATTTTATATTTATGTTGTGTGAATTTAAAAAACAAAAATTTACTTTATCTCATTAAGTTAAAAATATGATTTTTAAAATTCGTCGTAAGTTGAAGACTAGGTCTTTGAACCGAAATTGCTTTACCCGAGGGAGGGACGAGAACTTTTATTATCATTATTTTTAATCTTATTGATTTAAAGTATGCCAAAAACATTGAAAAAACCCAAAAATCTTAGCTTTTAAAACAATCGCTACAAAAAGACAAATTTTAAAATTTTGTCGAGGGACGGACTAGGACATCGATCCGAAACGACCTCGTCCTAAATAACAAGGGAAACAAAATTTTAAAATTAATTTCTTAATTGTTTTATAAGTTTAAAAAAAAAAAAAAAAAAAAAAAAGGGTAAACTCCGCGACTCGCGGAGTTTTAAGTGAAAACCTCCGCGACTCGCGGAGGGACAAAAATACAGAAAAAAAAAATAAAAGGAACGAGCTGGAACAGAATAACACACACACACATACTGCACTTCGAAAAAACCCGAGAAAACCCACGAAAATCATCCCAAAAACTCGATTTTTCACCGTTAATCTTCAAAATTTTCACTACAATCATGTTGAGGAGGATCTTATCTAAGAATTACTCAAGAAAACAGGTACAATTACACCCCAAATCACCTTTAAATCCGAATTTTAGTGTGTTCTTTAGCATATTTTCATAATTTGAATTTTGTTAATTTTTAGTGTAATTAGTGTTAAATTGTTAGTATATTATGCATGTATAACCTAGATTGATGCTTGTTAACATGATTTGAAGCCAAAAACTTCAAAATCTTTAGAATCTAGGGTTTGTGTTCTTGAGCAAATTTGGGGCTTTTTGATATAAACAGGTTATGGCCGATTTTTGTCATGAATTGTTGCTAAATTGAGTAGTGTAACATGTCTAGGTAGTTAAATGATCCAACCTTTGAGCCTAAACATGATTTTGAGAATTAAAGTGGACTTTTTCAAGTCTAAAATTCATGAACTTGATTTTTTAAAGATAATGCCATTTGAGACTTGTTTGATTGCTAGTAATGATTATTTTGACATGTTATTTGAGTTGAATGCTTATGAACTTGGCGAAAATTTTCGTATATGCTTATTTGAAAAAGTGTAGATTTGATAAAAATGTGAAAATAAGCTTAAGTTTGATATAAATTGATAATGTCATTGTAATTATTTTGATTGATGATTTTGCTGACACTAATGCATACTTGGATGCACAAAATTTGTGTTTGATGTGTTTTGCAGAATGAAAGGGGTGAATCTTCATCCCAAGCCCGCCATGCTCCTGCTGAGAACTTGGAACAACAGGAGGTAGATAACTACTACAAGCAGGATGTACCTCATCCAGTCATGACCTTTTCAGATATGCACTTGGAACAGTTGCACCCGAACCTGCGATTTGACAGACTTTGGATAGATTATCCAAAATATCAACGGGGTTTGCATACTCTTCATTCCAAGGTTGTTGAGGTACCAAGGGTCATAGAATGGGGACCCTTGGAAGCTGTAGAATTGGCCGGGCCAATTAGGGAATTACTGGTACAGAAGTATGGTAATTCTTCTTTTAATGACTGGATATGTTTATTCACCATACGCAGACCTGTATATAAAGTATGGTGTGAAGAGTTGTTATGTAGTATAGAGTTGAATGATCGGGTAGCTAGTTTAACCGATCGTTCTTTTATTAGATTTTTGTTAGGCGGTTCGATGCGCCACATGTCTTTACTGGACATGGCTCAGGCTTTACGTATATATACGCCTGAGGAATTAGCGTCTGCCGATTGTAGAGGATTGATACTAAACGGTAGGAAAATAGATGAGAATTTTGATACACACGGTGTGTGGAGTCAAATGACAAGCCATCACCGTTTTAAAGGGGGAAACTACTCTTATTTGGATATAGATAGAGCCGAATTAAGAGTAATACATAGGTTTTTAGCTAATTCGATTACACAAAGGGGTAAAAACAAAGAAAAGGTAAATGAACAAGATTTGTTTTACCATATGTGTATTCGAGACCCACACAGCGCTGTAAGTATACCATATTGTGTGGGTTATTATTTATCAGCTATGGTTCGAGGGATGCGTCCACATAGCATAATAGGAGGTGGTATTTTTATTACTTTGATTGGTGAATATCTCGGTGTGGATATAAGTCGGGGGGGATTATTAGTAGAAGAGCCGGAACCCCGCGACACTATAGGTTTAAATGTGTACCATGGTGCTAAAGTTTTGAAGCGGCGAAATAACGCCGCAGTACGATACAATGGTAGACATCCACAGGTAGAGAGAAACCAGGAACAAGGTAATGTAGGAGGGGGGAACCAGATGCAAGAAATGCATAGGTTTATAGCTTCTCAGGAATACGAAAATGCTAGACAGAGAGCATTTGAAGATTGGCAAGTTCATCAGAACCAGATCATAGCACATTGCCAACATATAGGTAGAAACTATATTCCTACACCGAAACCCGTCTTCCCTCCTTGGTCGATAGAGATGCAGCCACCATATCCTACGTATGACCCTGCCGAAGCATTCTATAGCACTTATGGTTATGCGTGGAACCCCTATTGGTACCAATATCATCCTTAGTTTACTTATTTTATTTTTTATTATTTTGTAATTTGTAATTATTGATACATTTAATATTTTTGTTTATATTGTAATCATTTTTATAATTTCTAACTTTTATTCTTAGATTTTAATAATTTTTGAATGTGGGGTAATAAACCAAACTTCAAAAATATGTATATATGTTTGCAGTTTATCTTATGTACACAACAGGGTAAAACAACGCGTTTTCAAAGACTGGCATTAAGTTCAGCAAAAGCAAGTAATTTTGACGACAATGATGCAACATGTATGTGAAATAACAACAAGACGGAATGAACAAATGACGTGCACCATTTATCATTCAGCAAACAAACGCCAATATATTTGGAAACTTTGGTAAAAATTTAATCATTTTCACACAAATCACCCTCAATAATTTAAATTGTTACTGATTTCTTGCAAATGAGGGCATTGCAAGATCTTAAGTGTGGGAAGGGGTTAAATTCTTTCGGATTTTAAAATTTTTATATTAAACACTTGGTTACCATTAAAAATACTAGTAAAGCAGTAGTTGTATTAGAATCTAGTGCTCTCTGATAAAAAAGAACAGCCCTAGTCTTATATACTGACTACCCAATTCTAGTAAAATTTTTCAAAATTTTCAATTAAATGAATTAAAATCATGTTTATACACATTTATGAACGATAAAACTAGGTTTTAACACCGAAATTATTGTTACCTCGGAAAGGACATAAATTGAGAAACAAACTAAAATGTTAAAATTCATTTAAAATGGAATAGAGGACGATAAAAAGAAAAATAAAAAGCCAAGTGTGGGAAAATTTACCAAATTATTTTAAACATATGTCACATATATCTGTAACAAATAACTGAAAATACTTTTGCTTTGGACTAAACTAAACTGTTTTACCCGATGAAAGAAAAGAAGAGATGGATCTACACGATGAATCAATTCCATCATTAAAAGGAAGTAAAGTCTTCCGAAAAAGACACGCGCTTCTTGATTTAGGTCATGAAGTTGTCGTTCAGACCAGCTGTAGGTTGACGAAAAATCTAGAAAAGTCATCACTAAAATCAGCAGGAAATCCACGGACCTCAGCATTAAACAGGGTCGCCAAGTGGTCAGATTTATCCTAACCATGAGAAGGATTTATCTCGTACAATGGGGGGGCACCATGCAAATTAGCTGGATAAGACTAATGAATCAGATCCCCAGAAAGGATAATCTCCTTAAAGATTAAAAATCAGCTTTTAAGACTGATATTACTCAATCCTAGAGATTGACCTTAAAGATTGAGAATTACAAACTCATGGAATTCAATGATATCTAAACTCGAGCTTAAACGAGAAAATATTTTGATCAAAATTATAAACCGATTTGTTTTCTGAAAACCCTATTTTCAATGCGTTCATTACCATTGAACGTAAAATCCTAGGAATTCACCTGGAATTCATTAGGTCACCTGAACTAAATCGGGTGTCAACCGTAAGAACGGTGGTTGCATAACATGGTCAAAGACAGAACCTTGTGCCAGACCGAAAAATTATAAGGGTGAGCTTTACTATTGCTCCTACCAAGGATAGTAATTGCGTCCGACACGTTATAGACCATAATCAAAAGCATGTCACGGGACATTGCATTAAACAGTTGCTTGTTCAACGCTTTCCTTTACAACCGGACGGTAGTTTGCCGAAAGGTAATATACGGAACAAGTAAACTGGACGTGTTGCTTTCCAAATACAAGGTTAGCAAGTGGGTGACACAAAACCGCAAGTTTTGAGCTAAAATTTTCAAATCTGAAACCCACCAAACCCACAAAAATATTTTGCAAACACCGGTAAAGGGTTATCCCGAAAAACTTATCTAGGGTAAAAACTAGATTTCAAAAGATCAAATGTTTTCATAAAGATCCAATTTCCTTAATGGATCTAAATTTTTATAGTCATGTGGGACTGTAAACCATATCGTTACTACCATTGTTTATACCGCCATATAGAAATCACTGATGTACAAAGTGTGAAGAATAAAGAAGTGATTCTAGTATTTCAAGACAATATTGCTTGAGGACAAGCAACGCTCAAGTGTGGGAATATTTGATAATGCTAAAAACGAACATATATTTCATAGCATTATTCCTCAAGAAAGACAAGCTTTTAGTTGCAATTGTTCTATTTACAAGTGATATTCGTTTAAATAATAAAAGGTGAAGACAAAAGACAGATTCGACGAATTGAAGACGCAAACGACCAAAAAGCTCAAAAGAACAAAAGACAATCAAAAAGGTTCCAATTATTGATAAGAAACGTCTCAAAATCACAAGAGTACAAGATTCAAAACGCAAAGTACAAGATATTAAATTGTACGCGAGGACGTTCGAAAATCCGGAACCGGGACCAGAGTCAATTCTTAACGCTCGACGCAACGGACTAAAAATTACAAGTTAACTATATATATAAATATAATATAATATATAATTAATTATATTAATTATATATATATTATATATATATATTTAAAACCGTCGGCAGCAGGAAACTCCAAGGGTGTAAACTGTAAATACCTCTCCGCGACTCGCGGAGTTTTAAGGGTATTTTGCCGCGAGTCGCGGAGCCCCAAAATTCACTTCTGGCTATAAAGCCAACCGAATTCTGATCGAATTTTACATCATATTTTCAATCTCTCTCTCAATATATACGTAATATATTTATATTTATAATTTATATTTTAATTTTAATTATAATTCTAATAATAAGGGTATGTTAGCGAATGTTGTAAGGGTGTAAGTCGAAATTCTGTCCGTGTAACGCTACGCTATTTTTAATCATTGTAAGTTATGTTCAACCTTTTTATATTAATGTCTCGTAGCTAAGTTATTATTATGCTTATTTAAAACGAAGTAATCATGATGATGGGCTAATTACTAAAATTGGGTAATTGGGCTTTGTACCATAATTGGGGTTTGGACAAAAGAACGACACTTGTGGAAACTAGACTATGGGCTATTAATGGGCTTTATATTTGTTTAACTAAATGAAAGTTTGTTAATGTTAATATAAAGATTTACAATTGGGCGTCCCTATAAATTACCATATACACTCGATCGGACACGATGGGCGGGGTATTTATATGTACGAATAATCGTTCATTTAACCGGACACGGGAATGGATTAATAGCCACTAGAATAATTAAAACAGGGGTGAAATTACATTCAAGGGTAATTGGTGTAATTGTTAACAAAGTAGTAAAACCTTGGTTTACACGCAGTCGATAACCTGGTGTATTCATTAAACAAAGTATTAAAACCTTGTTACAATTCGAATCCCCAATTAGTTGGAATATTTATCTTCGGGTATAATAATAATTTGACAAGGACACTTGCAATTTATATTTATGACTGATGGACTGTTATGGACAAAAACCAGACGGACATATTGAATAATCCAGGACAAAGGACAATTAACCCATGGGCATAAAACTAAAATCAACACGTCAAACATCATGATTACGGAAGTTTAAATAAGCATAATTCTTTTATATCATATTTTATTTCCTTTATTTTATATTTAATTGCACTTCTAATTATCGCACTTTTATTTATTGTTATTTCATTTTATCGCACTTTTAATTATCGTACTTTTTAATTATCGCAATTTAATTTTTATCGCATTTTTATTATTCGCAATTTCATTATCGTTATTTACTTTACGCTTTAATTTAAAGTCTTGTATTTATTTTATATTTTACATTAGGTTTTAACTGCGACTAAAGTTTTAAAATCGACAAACCGGTCATTAAACGGTAAAAACCCCTCTTTATAATAATAATATTACTTATATATATATTTGTATTTTTATAAAAGTAAACTAATATAGCGTTGAGCTTTGCTTAAAGATCTCCCTGTGGAACGAACCGGACTTACTAAAAACTACACTACTGTACGATTAGGTACACTGCCTATAAGTGTTGTAGCAAGGTTTAAGTATATCCATTCTATAAATAAATAAATATCTTGTGTAAAATTGTATCGTATTTAATAGTATTTTCTGCTAAAATTTAATAGTATTTTATACCCCTCTGCTTTGACATCACCCATAAACAGAAAACGAAAGAGAAAAGAAAATGTAAGTGATGATGATGGTGATCGAGTTTGTAAAGAAGGGTGGTGATGGTTGTTATTGAACATAATTAAAACAGAAAAAGATAATTGGTGGATTAGTGGTAATCATGAAACAAGAGATGGTGATTTGGTGAGTTTTGTTTTCGTTAATTTATGTTTTTCTTCCCATTTAGCAATAACTACATGTAGTATATCAACGATATCAATAATGTAATTCGAATAATTAAAGCATTGTTCTTGATTGAAATTTAGTGATAGTGGTCGACAAGGAATCAAGGAGGAAGGACAGAAACAAGAATGGAGAAGAAAAAATATACAATTAGATTAAGACGGTTAACAAGAATTTGTTCGTAGTGTAATTGATTTGTACTGAATTTGGTTGATTATGGGAATAGATATAATCATTCGTACCAATCAGTTACAGTTTGAAAAGGATTTAAAATTGATTTGGATTTTACAGCAAAATTCGTCGATAGCTAAATCGATTATACCAAAGAAAAATAAAAAGAAAATATAAAAAGCTGCAAGGGTTGTTACTGAATTGGATTCATGCTAGTGTTTGCAATCCTGCTAGTACGAATTTGGAGACATGAAATCACTTCATAAATAGATGGAAAGCGATGCACACTGATTATGAATTTTCTGTATTTGGATATATATATATAATATACCATATATACGTGTGTATATATCACTGTATATGTACTTCTATATAAATAAAATACTGAATATGTATTTGTAAAATTATAACAGTATATATGCATAGGTGGATCTGTTTTTATATAATTGTAATTATATTATATGTATTTTATATTTAATCTTATAAATTAATAAATATAATTATACTAACATTCTTAATGTTATAAATAATAATAATAAAACTTTATAATATAATATAATGATAATAATGTTATTGATAATAATATTTACAATATTAGTATTAATAATAGAAATATTAATTTATAAAGTTACTAATATTATTAATAATAATATTATTGGTAATAATAATACTATAACAATTTATATTTTTTCCATTTCATATTTTTATATTAAAATGATAATACCCCTAATACTGATTTTAATATAATTAGTAATTCTTATAGTAATGAAAGTAATAACATTGATATAACAACTTTATTTTTAACTTGTAATTTTTAATATATTATTATTACATGTTATTCTTTATGAAATTTTATAATTTATATTATGTAATAACTTTTATTGAGTAGTAATTTCTCATATATATATATATATATATATATATATCACAATATATAATTGATAAGTACTAATAGAATCACACATATACATATAGATTCATAATAATATCATGTATAGATTTATATATAAATACTTAATTTATTATTTTATATGTTTAATTCCGATTGATTAAAGTTTATTTTATTAACTCAAAATATCAAATATACACTTTTATTTTTATAAATATTTATTTACATAATTACTTACACAAAATGGTTCGTGAATCGTCGGCAATAGTTAAAGGACAACTGCATTCAAGTAAACGGTTCCAAAATTGTAAGACCCAATATTATAGACTTGGCTTATCGTGTTGGAAACATATAAAGATTAAGTTTAAATTTGGTCGGAAATTTCCGGGTCGTCACAGTACCTACCCGTTAAAGAAATTTTGTCTTAAAATTTGATTAGGGTGGTCATGGCTAACAATAAACATGTTTTCATGATGAACATGAGTTGATAAATAGAGTTTTATTACCATTGAGTAGTAAGGATAAATTAATTCGATTATTCGAAGAGTACGAATGAAGCTATCATTAAATAGTGAAATGAGATAGATAAGTTTCATCATGACTTTTCACTAGTCATGGTTGAATTCTGGAATTAAGGGATTTACAGAAAATCTTCGTGATCTGATTAAGATCTGATTTCCTCGGGATTAAGGAAATTAAAATCTCTTTAATTTAATGCAATCATCTGTCTTGATTGCTTTGTCTGGTATCTCCACTATAAATGAACTTCTCCCGTTCCATTATTTTCACCACTCTTATACTAAATTTCCAAATTCAAAAGATTGTGACAATACTTAATTCAGTTCTAATTCTTGTCCTTATCCTTACTATTGCAACAATCATTCTTCTTTTCCAACTTCCACCGGAGGAATCTGTTTTCTTCAACATCGCCCTTGGGGTGATACTATTCTTAATTATACCGTGCTTTATATTGCTATTTGTATTAATTTCCACGGTTTGTAACCTCCGTGTTGTTATTGGGCTTTATATTTTCTCTTATATTTTAGAGCTCTTTGCCTTTTTATCCTTTTCTCGACCTCTAGTAAAGCGAGTAACGGTCCAGAATTCGTAAGTATAAAGTTTCGAATGATCTTAATGTCCTAAACAGGAAAGAACGTAATAGCACAATTTGATTTGTTAAATTACCAGAATCACTGAGAATAGAACTATCAAGAATATACTTTCTTGATATGTTCAGAAGTTAGACAGAATGAAAGAGTTATGTAACATGGCACATGATGACGTTATGATCTGTGAATCATCACGTCCCATTAGAAACTCAGCATGACTTATTGTAATATAATCACGTTGATCAAGTCTCATTATATTATACTAACTCACGCTTCAGTTTCCAACACTACTTCAAAACATTCTTATTTTAAACTCGAAGGTTTCAGAATTTAGAAACTAAATTAGTTTCTTTTATAATATAATACAGATAGCGCGAGGAGTCAAATGATTTCTGATAAGAATAGGTATGAAAATATCTTCAGAAATATGGAGGATATTTATAATAAAAGATATGATGATATCTTAAAATATCTAAGATCAGAGGATGATGAAGAATATTGTCCGCAAAGGTTTTAAAGTAAGGAGTAAGATATTCGCTAAAGACTTCAGCAGACACTGAATCATTTGGATTCTCTGAAGGCAGATTTAGTCTTTGTGATTTGTCCACAGCTTCCTTCATACTTTGCTTAATCCGTTTTCCAGTACCAAATTTTTCGTTTGAGCTTTTCCAATCTTCCATTCTTTATTATCAAACTCCTGACCGTAATTGATGTCTACAGTTCTTGCCACTTCATCGGCCTTTTTCAAGACTTCATAGTACTGATTCGTAGGGTGGGGTGTTTTTCAGCAACTTCACATTCGAAATATGTAAGCTTAGGAGATAGACGTTATATGTATATATATAACTGTAGTCATGCTGCGAGATTTCAAAATACTGATTGCCGATTCTCGGTAATAGGTATGGCAATTCTCGTTACAAAGTGCGGATGAGTATATGATAGGGTTTCGATGAATAACTATAATGACTTTTCGGAGAGGCTAATATCAAAGGTTAAAGAAGTTGCTGGTACCTCTGCTGATAATGTGGTGGAATGTAAAAGGTTCTTCGATAACGATGACGTATATCTCAAGGTTATAATAAGATTAGTCAGACTGAAAAGTCGAAGTTGACTTGCTGGAGCTGTAACAAAATATGCTATTTTGAAAAGAAATTGCAGGGTTATTTTTGCTAATAAATGCCAAAGGATCTGTTACGGGTACGTGTTAAACTAGGACTTTGGTTTCGAGAGTCTTTCAGGTACATAACTGAAAGGACCCGCTCATATACATTATGAACGATTCATAATAATTGATTACATTGCGAGGTATTTAACCTCTATATGATACATTTTACAAACATTGCATTCGTTTTTAAAAGACAATCTTTCTTTACATCAAAAATTTACAGGCATGCATACCATTTCATAATATCCACTCTCCAACTATAAATTAATTTAATAATAATCTTTGATGAACTCAATGACTCGAATGCAACGTTCTTCGAAATATGCTATGAAAGACTCCAAGTAATATCTTTAACATGAGCAAATGCACAGCGGAAGATTTCTTTAACACCTGAAAATAAACATGCTTTAAAGTGTCAACCAAAAGGTTGGTGAGTTCATTAGTTTATCATAATCATTTATTTCCATCATTTTAATAGACCACAAGAATTTCATTTCCAGTTCTCATAAATATACGTCCCATGCATAGAGACAAAAATAATCATTCATATGGTGAACACCTGGTAACCGACATTAACTAGATACATATAAGAATATCCCCTATCATTCCGGGATCCTCCTTCGGACATGATATAAATTTCGAAGTACTAAAGCATCCGGTACTTTGGATGGGGTTTGTTAGTCCCAATAGATCTATCTTTAGGATTCGCGTCAATTAGGGTGTCTGTTCCCTAATTCTTAGATTACCAGACTTTAATAAAAAGGGGCATATTCGATTTCAATAATTCAACCATATAATGTAGTTTCAATTACTTGTGTCTATTTTGTCAAACATTTATAAAAGCGCATTTATTCTCAGTCCCAAAAATATAAAGGGTAAAAAGGCAAATGAAACTCACCATACTGTATTTCGTAGTAAAAATACATATAACGTCATTGAACAAGTGCAAGGTTGGCCTCGAATTCACGAACCTAAATTAATTATATATATTTATGTGTTAGTCAATATTTGTCTAACAAATTAGGTCAAGTCATAGTGTACCACAATCCTAATGCTCGAGACTAATATGCAAAAGTCAACAAAAGTAAATTTGACTCAAAATAATTTCCAAAAATCTATACATGATTAATATATAGTTTAAATATCGTCGTTTTATATTTTTAAATATTTTTAAAAGATTTATTAGAGTAAATAATATAATTTATTTATTAATAAATAAAATTTTATATTAAATTTATATAATAAAATATACTTTTATATATATTAAGTAATAAAATTTATAGGGTTCATTTAATATTATAAAGATAATATGATAGGTATTATTAAAGTAAGTTATTACACGTAGTAAAATATGTTTGTATCACATATTTATTTGATAAATAATATCTATAATGATAGTAAGTAAAAGTTGTATTATTTTGTAATAATAATAATTATTATAAAAATATCAATATTTATAATTACTAAGATGACATTATGATAAAACGATAATTCTAATTATGATAACTTTAATGTTTACGATAATTTTTAATATTATCTTTAAAATAATAATTCTATTTAAAATAATAATAATAATGATATTTTATAGTAACAATGACATTTCTATTAAAATGATAATTTTTGTTAAAATGATAGTTTTAATACTAACTATACTTTTAATAATAATAGTAATGATAAAAATAATAAGAACGATAATTTTATCTAAATCAATATCTTATAATATTTTAATTTTATCATGATACTCTTACCCATTATTTCCTAATTGTTTCGTTTAATAGCTTTTAATCGTCTTTTATATAGTGTTCATAATAATGATAATATTAGTAATCAAAATAATTAGGTGTTACAAATATTTGTTTTAATTACACTAATATTAATAATGATAGTTACTATAACATTATTAACGATAATACTAATAATTATCTTAATGATAATATAGTAATAATAATAATAACAATAACCATTTTTAAATAATGATATATATATTAATAATGATAATAATAATAATAAACCAATAATAATAATAATAATTGGATAATAATAATAATAATAATACTAATTATAACTTTAACGATAATAACGATAGTAATAATAATAAAAAAATAACAATTTTTAATGATAAATCCCTTTTATTGATAAAGATAATAATAATGATAATAATAAGATAAAACTAGAACGACGATAAAAACGACGATAATAATAATCATTTTTAATAAAAATATCGAAATTTCAATTGATTATAACTTCTAATCCGTTCATCGAAACCATTCGATATCTAAAGGAAAAGTTCTTAATTTTTCGCTAGCTTTCCAAGGACATGCATGTCTTATACCTTATCTCAACCGCAAGTGTAACTAATTAAAGAATCAACCTAACCTGTCTAAGGGCAATATCAAAAGTACAAGCATGCATAATCCTAAATACTCGAGCACTAGTCAGGGATACACTATTAGTATGTAAAAGTTAAATTATGAGTACTCACGTATCAATATTGAGATTCAATATTGCAGGAAAGGTACGTAGACGCAACGGAAATGATAAACACTATACTGACCTCACGAGCATACCCATGAACCATACTCAATCACCTCCATAGCTATAACCCATAATTTCCTTAATCCTATCCCACTCGAAAAACAATTTCGAAATCACTCGGACAGCACTCCGTCGTAATATTTTATGTATACTAATAATATCTTGAAATAATACGGAGTAAATATATATATGTAAATCGATTGAGAGAGTTTAGAGAAAAATATTTTCAAGTTTCCATGAAATAATGAAACCTATTGAATTCTATTTATAATAGATTTTTGAATTATTAAAGTGAATTATTAAAGTATGAATTATTAAAGTGAATTATTAAAGTATGAATTATTAAAGTGAATTATTAAAGTGAATTATTAAAGTATGAATTATTAAAGTATGAATTATTAAAGTGAATTATTAAAGTTAAAGTAAAGTAAAAATAAAGTAAAGGTAAAGTTTAAGTATAGTAAAAGTATAAAACTATGTACGTATAATACGCGTATAAATATATATAATATTAATTTAAATCGTTATATATATTTAATAAAATAAAATATAAATATCGTTATCTTTATCATACTAGTTAAGTAATGAGTTGTCAAAAGTGGTTCTAGATATTTATAAAAGTTATATACATTTTAATAATAAAGTTCTTTTTAAACTGAAAACGTTTTTGTACGTTTGAAACTAAATAGATCAATCGAGTCTTTATGAGATTCAATCTTCCACTATCCTTTGTCTAGTTCTCAATGATTGACAATTTATTCTTATTTATAAATCACTTTACCATTTTCCGAATATTGTTAAAATGGAAAGATTTCTCAAATCAACGTGGGCCTTTCAATAGAGACTTGTAATCATAATTCAATATATCTGATAATTCAATCATTTGATCTTATCTTCTAATTACATTGATAAATATTTTGAAACAGATACAATCATATAAAGTATTTAATCTAATATTTTGTTTATGTTTCAAGTTATAATATATATACACATATACATATATAATCATATTCGTTTAATGGTTCGTGAATCGTTGGAACTTCGTCGAGGTTGAATGAATGTATGAACATAGTTTAAAATTCTTGAAATTTAACTTAACAAATATTGCTTATCGTGTCGGAAACATATAAAGATTAAAGTTTAAATTTGGTTGGAAATTTCTGGGTTGTCACAGTACCTACCCGTTAAAGAAATTTCGTCCCGAAATTTGAGTGGAAAGGTCGTGAATGATAATAAGTATGTTTTCATGATGCATACGGGCTGAAAATTAGAGTTTTTATCATCAGCGAATAATTTGGATAAACAATCCATTTATATGAATAGTACGAATGAAGCTAACATAGAAGAGTAAAATGAGTAAGTGTAGATTCATCTTATCATTTGACGTAGATATGATTGATTCCCAGATTTCAAGGGATTTGAAGAAAATCTTCTTAATAAGATTTGACTCTCCGGTAATCAAGGGAATTAGGATCCGCTTTAAATGCGATCGTCCATTTTAATTGTTCTGTCGGAGATTTTCTTATAAATTCACCTCCTTCGTTTCCTTACAACTCACACCTTCTGTTGATGCATTTTATACAAGTCCCTAGACATCTACCCACATCCATTGCAGGTACAACAGTTTACAGGCCACCATGATTGCTCGTTATTATCCTATCCGTGTTTGTATGTGGTTACAGGAACTGCAGGAACGAGATTTAGATGTTTGACTATGTTAGACTTATTCAGACGTAAGAGTGAAGCCTCACTAGTACGGCTAACAGGCTCATACGCATGGTTGATGCTGAGCTAAGTCACAATTACAACCTAAATGAGAAGACACGAGTGAGTGATCACCCGTACGGCTGATGAAGCCAACTCATACGTGTGATGAATGAATCGTATGGGTGAGTCAACAGCAGGGGTAAATAAAGTCTTATGTTCTTCATTTTAGGTTAAGCCTCTCATTTGTTACACACACTCAGATCTAGTGAGCTCCTCTGATTCTCTCTCAGTCCAAATCACTCAGGTGATGAATAATAGCTCTAGGTGTTGATCTAATCACACTTGATTTAGTTGTGGTTTGACTAATTTAATCAAAAAAAAAACTTAACATATTCACTAGAGGGTTTGATTCACTTATTCCGCCATTGTGTGAGTTAAATCTGTTGATTTCTAAGTTCTTAGTCATGTTTCATCACCTTCTATTCTTTTCCCCTCAACTCATATTTTAAAGTATTCATCAATATGCTCCATCCAGTTTTGATTCTCGATATACTTCTAACTTTCATATCGGTCATTCTTCTTTTTCATCTACCGCCGGAAGAATCTATTTACTTCTACTATACTCTTGGGTTTATAGTGTTTCTAGTTCTCCCGTGTCTTTATATTTCTATATGCATCGATACATATGGTTTATAATTTCTGGTTTATCGTTGGGCTTTATATGTTCCCTTATATTTCAAAGTCTCTGCTTATGTCTTCTATAATCATTATCATTCACAGTTAATGCTCTCTTTTATTTACTGCAATTTATACCCCAATTTCTATTTCGGAGTTTTGTCCTTTCGTTTCTTCTTCTTGCGATTAAGCACCGCTTGTAATGGTCCAGAATTCATAGATATGAATTTCGGAATGAACATTGTTAATGTTCTAGGAAGGAAATTGTGATGGCACGATCTTGACTTGTCAAATTACTAGAATATCTTGAAAAAGGCCGAATCAACAAGAAATATTTTCTTGATATTTTAGAGGTTAAATAGAATACAAGAATTGTATAACATGGCACATGATGATGTTATGATCTGTGAATCATCACGTTCCATTTAGAAACTCAGCATGACTTACTGTAATATAATCACGTTGATCAAGTGTCATTATATTATACTAATTCATGCTTCAGTTCCCAACACTACTTCAAAATATTCCTATTTTAAACTTGAATGTTTCAGAATTTAGAAACTAAAATAGTTTCTTTTATGATGTAATACAGATAGCGCGAAGAGGTAAATGATTTCAAATAAGAAAAATTAAGAAAATACCTTCAGAAATATGGAGGATATTTATAATGAAAGATATGATGATATTTTAGAATTTCTAATATCAGAGGATGATGAAGAATATTGTCCGCAGGGGTTTAGAGTCAGGAGCAAGGTATTCGTTAATGACTTCAGCAGGTACTGAATCATTTGGATCCTTTGAAGTCAGGTTCAGTCTTTGTAATTTGTCCACAGCCTCCTTCCTACTTTGCTCAATCCGTTTTCCAGTTCCAAAACTTCTCTTTTTTTGCGCTTTTCCAACACACTTCATCATTATCATCCAACTTTTACCGTTTAAAGTCGTTTATAGTTTTTGCTGTTTCATCAGTATTTTTTTTTTCCATTTTCGGAGAACCAATTCGTAGTTCGGAGTGTTTTTCAGAAACTTCACATTCAAATTAAGTCCAGAAGATAGACGTTATATATACACATATAACTGTTGGCGTAGACATGCTGCGAGATTTCAAAATACTGATTGCTAATTCCCAATGATTCGTATGACAATTCTCATTACAAGATGCGAATGAGTAAATGATGGGGTTTCAATAAATAATTATAATGACTTTTTGGAGATGCTAAAGTCAAAGGGTAATGAAGTTGTTGGTACATCTGCTAATAATGTGGTGGAATGTAAAAGGTTCCCTGGTAACGATGGTGTATATCTCAAGGTTATAATAAGGTTAGTCTGACTGAAAAGTCAAAGTTGACTTGCTGGAGCTGTGACAAAACTGGCTACTTTGAATAGGAGTCGCAAAGTTATTTTTGCTAATAAATGCCAAAGAATCTGACGCGGATACGTTGTTTAAACTTTTACTTTGGTTTCAAGAGTTTTTCGAGTACATAACTGTGGGTAACATGTGGTTAGATCATCATCTCGATTGCTCATCATTCGAAGTGTCTTCAGAAATTTTCGAAGGGTTTGAACACAAATTGTAATTGTTAACATACATTTGATGTTCTAACACAGTTTTGAAGTCAAAATATAGCTTGTGAAAGATGTAAGGATCTAAGAGTGATGATTTTGGTCATATCTCGAGTTGAATTTTGAGATTTCAAAATCAGAATATGTAATTAAATTTTGAATGAGTATGGTTGTTTTGATTTCTATAAAAGAATGTATACTGTTGTGAAAGTAGGGAGTATAATGGATGATTTGCTGAATCAGATTCGAAGAATGTAACATATTATTTGTGAATTTATATATCTCTCGGGTATTACCTACCCGTTAAAAAAAAATTCACGATTAATATTTTGTACAAAAGAATTTTATTACAGTCTTTATGAAAATATATATATATATGTATATTTTCTTCAGATGTATCATAGATTTAATGAGTTAATGTTAAATTAAACTCATTTGATTTACGGTTGAAACTAGAATTATATAATCCCTAAAGGCTTTAAAAAGTTCATAACTTTTACGCAGTATTTCTTTAATGACATTGAAATTATGAATCAATACTTCGTTATTTGTTGATGTATGATGTTCGGTTCGTGGAATTCTTGTGAATTTCGCAAAGTACGAATGATGTTATCTGAAAAGTTTCGGGTACATCGATGATGAAAGTGTAAAATCAAATATATACTTGATTTATTATGAATTGGAATTTGTTGAATTGCGACAGAGATTGTAGTTAACGCTGGTTAAGTTGCGGCCGAAGGACGTACATTATTGCATATTTGTAATATGAATTAACCGAGTAGTTAAGATTCACACACAATAACTAAGCACGAAAAGATTTATTTCAAAATATATATATATATATATACATATAATTTCTTCAGAGGGAATGAGTTAATTCTTCATAACTCGTTGATACAATATACACGTTATTGATTCGTAATGATGTCCACAGTGATTCTTGAACTGACAGAGTTTGTGATGTTATCGGTGTTGTTGATTTGGATGTTGACTGTACTGACGATGCTGGTAACGCTGACGGTACTGTTGATACTGTTGGTAAAGCAAGTTTAGCTTGTTAATCACACACCATTTTTGTCAGGGTTTCTACTCTTCCTTCTATCATTTTGGTTCGCTTAACTGATTTATGGTTAGGGCTAGATTAGATAATCTCTAAGCCTTTAGAGATTACATAATCGCCGCGGAATGTTTCTCCAATGAAGTTATGAATTAATACTTCGTCAGTTATTGTTGTTGGTACTCCTTGGTATCTATGGTGCGTATGACGTTGATGCTCGTGGGACAGATTGTGAAGTTGAGGTTTACGACGCGGTTGTGGTTGGAGGTGGTAATGGTACTGTTGGCATTGATGATGGTGGTACTGGTTATGCTGCTGATGCTGCTGCTGGTGTTTGTAATCTCTGCACCATATTCTCCAAAGCCACTACCCGAGCGCGAAGCTCGTTGACTTCTTCTATTACACCGGGGTGATTGTCGGTTCGGACGAGCGGATAAATAAAATCTAAAATTTGATGTAATATATAATCGTGACGAGATACTCTGGAAATGAGCGAGAACATGGTATTTCGGACAGGTTCGCCGGTAAGTGCTTTAGGTTCTTCGTCAAGAGGGCAATGTGGTGGATGGAAGGGATCACCTTCTTCTTGTCTCCAATGATTGAGGAGGCTACGAACCCATCCCCAATTCATCCAGAATAGGTGATGACTGATTGGTTGATCTATTCCGGTCACACTGCTTTTGGAGCTTGAATGGGATTCCATTTCAGAATCTGAGTGACTTGAACTGATGACGAATTCCATTTCGTACGATTGGATAAAGAATTTTTTTTTCCGATATGAAATGATTTTGGCTAACGGATGGTATTCTAATTACATAGAATATATATATATATATATATATATATATATATATATATATATATATATATATATATATATATATATATATATATATATATATATATATATATATATATATATATAGATCAAAAGATTTCGTAGATTATGGAGGACTTTGCCGGATATGTCAAGCGAAGTTTAAAGTAACAGATACGATAAGATATGATTTAGCAGATATGCTAAGATATGGATTTTTGTCTATACACTATTCATGCAATCAATGCAGCAAGACGTGTCTTAGACTAAAAATGATAAGTAGGTAATTTCCTGAGGATGATAAGTAGTTAATTTTTGACACAAAATGATAAGCAAAACTTTTGACATGCAGACACGGTCGAAGTCCAGACTCACTAATGCATCCTATCGACTTATCAGTTAGACACACTAATGCAGACCTGGTTCGCTAAGACCACCACTCTGATACCAACTGAAAGGACCCGTTCATATACATTACGAACGATTCACAATAGTTGATTACATTGCGAGGTATTTGACCTCTATATGATACATTTTACAAACATTGCATTCGTTTTTAAAAGACAATCTTTCTTTACATCGAAAATTTACAGGCATGCATACCATTTCATAATATCCACTCTCCAACAATAAATTAATTTAATAATAATCTTTGATGAACTCAATGACTCGAATGCAACGTTCTTCGAAATATGCTATGAAAGACTCCAAGTAATATCTTTAACATGAGCAAATGCACAGCGGAAGATTTCTTTAACACCTGAGAATAAACATGATTTAAAGTGTCAACCAAAAGGTTGGTGAGTTCATTAGTTTATCATAATCATTTATTTCAATCATTTTAATAGACCACAAGAATTTCATTTCCAGTTCTCATAAATATACGTCCCATGCATAGAGACAAAAATAATCATTCATATGGTGAACACCTGGTAACCGACATTAACTAGATACATATAAGAATATCCCCTATCATTCCGGGATCCTCCTTCGGACATGATATAAATTTTGAAGTACTAAAGCATCCGGTACTTTGGATGGAGTTTGTTAGTCCCAATAGATCTATCTTTAGAATTCGCGTCAATTAGGGTGTCTGTTCCCTAATTCTTAGATTACCAGACTTTATTAAAAAGGGGCATATTCGATTTCGATAATTCAACCATAGAATATAGTTTCAATTACTCGTGTCTATTTCATCAAACATTTATAAAAGCCTATGTATTCTCAGTCCCAAAAATATAAAGGGTAAAAAGGCAAATGAAACTCACCATACTGTATTTCGTAGTAAAAATACATATAACATCATTGAACAAGTGCAAGGTTGGCCTCGAATTCACGAACCTAAATTAATTATATATATTTATGTGTTAGTCAATATTTGTCTAACAAATTAGGTCAAGTCATAGTGTACCACAATCCTAATGCTCGAGACTAATATGCAAAAGTCAACAAAAGTAAATTTGACTCAAAATAATTTCCAAAAATCTATACATGATTAATATATAGTTTAAATATCGTCGTTTTATATTTTTAAATATTTTTAAAAGATTTATTAGAGTAAATAATATAATTTATTTATTAATAAATAAAATTTTATATTAAATTTATATAATAAAATATACTTTTATATATATTAAGTAATAAAATTTATAGGGTTCATTTAATATTATAAAGATAATATGATAGGTATTATTAAAGTAAGTTATTACACGTAGTAAAATATGTTTGTATCACATATTTATTTGATAAAATAATATCTATAATGATAGTAAGTAAAAGTTGTATTATTTTGTAATAATAATTATTATTATAAAAATATCAATATTTATAATTACTAAGATGACATTATGATAAAACGATAATTCTAATTATGATAACTTTAATATTTACGATAATTTTTAATATTATCTTTAAAATAATAATTCTATTTAAAATAATAATAATAATGATATTTTATAGTAACAATGACATTTCTATTAAAATGATAATTTTTGTTAAAATGATAGTTTTAATACTAACTATACTTTTAATAATAATAGTAATGATAAAAATAATAAGAACGATAATTTTATCTAAATCAATATCTTATAATATTTTAATTTCATCATGATACTCTTACCCATTATTTTCTAATTGTTTCGTTTAATAGCTTTTAATCGTCTTTTATATAGTGTTCATAATAATGATAATATTAGTAATCAAAATAATTAGGTGTTACAAATATTTGTTTTAATTACACTAATATTAATAATGATAGTTACTATAACATTATTAACGATAATACTAATAATTATCTTAATGATAATATAGTAATAATAATAATAACAATAACAATAACCATTTTTAAATAATGATATATATATTAATAATGATAATAATAATAATAATACCAATAATAATAATAATAATTGGATAATAATAATAATAATAATACTAATTATAACTTTAACGATAATAACGATAGTAATAATAATAAAAAAATAACAATTTTTAATGATAAATCCCTTTTATTGATAAAGATAATAATAATGATAATAATAAGATAAAACTAGAACGACGATAAAAACGACGATAATAATAATCATTTTTAATAAAAATATCAAAATTTCAATTGATTATAACTTCTAATCCATTCATCGAAACCATTCGATATCTAAAGGAAAAGTTCTTAATTTTTCGCTAGCTTTCCAAGGACATGCATATCTTATACCTTATCTCAACCGCAAGTGTAACTAATTAAAGAATCAACCTAACCTGTCTAAGGGAAATATCAAAAGTACAAGCATGCATAATCCTAAATACTCGAGCACTAGTCAGGGATACACTATTAGTATGTAAAAGTTAAATTATGAGTACTTACGTATCAATATTGAGATTCAATATTGCAGGAAAGGTACATAGACGTAACGGAAATGATAAACACTATATTGACCTCACGAGCATACCCATGAACCATACTCAATCACCTCCATAGCTATAACCCATAATTTCCTTAATCCTATCCCACTCGAAAAACAATTTCGAAATCACTCGGACAGCACTCCGTCGTAATATTTTATGTATACTAATAATATCTTGAAATAATACGGAGTAAATATATATATGTAAATCGATTGAGAGAGTTTAGAGAAAAATATTTTCAAGTTTCCATGAAATAATGAAACCTATTGAATTCTATTTATAATAGATTTTTGAATTATTAAAGTGAATTATTATTGTATGAATTATTAAAGTGAATTATTAAAGTATGAATTATTAAAGTGAATTGTTAAAGTGAATTATTAAAGTATGAATTATTAAAGTATGAATTATTAAAGTGAATTATTAAAGTTAAAGTAAAGTAAAAATAAAGTAAAGGTAAAGTTTAAGTATAGTAAAAGTATAAAACTATGTACGTATAATACGCGTATAAATATATATAATATTAATTTAAATCGTTATATATATTTAATAAAATAAAATATAAATATCGTTATCTTTATCATACTAGTTAAGTAATGAGTTGTCAAAAGTGGTTCTAGATATTTATAAAAGTTATATACATTTTAATAATAAAGTTCTTTTTAAACTGAAAATGTTTTTGTACGTTTGAAACTAAATAGATCAATCGAGTCTTTATGAGATTCAATCTTCCACTATCCTTTGTCTAGTTCTCAATGATTGACAATTTATTCTTATTTAAAAATCACTTTACCATTTTTCGAATATTGTTAAAATGGAAAGATTTCTCAAATCAACGTGGGCCTTTCAACAGAGACTTGTAATCATAATTCAATATATCTGATAATTCAATCATTTGATCTTATCTTCTAATTCCATTGATAAATATTTTAAAACAGATACAATCATATAAAGTATTTAATCTAATATTTTGTTTACGTTTCAAGTTATAATATATATACACATATACATATATAATCATATTCGTTTAATGGTTCGTGAATCGTTGGAACTTGGTTGAGGTTGAATGAATGTATGAACATAGTTTAAAATTCTTGAAATTTAACTTAACAAATATTGCTTATCGTGTCGGAAACATATAAATATTAAAGTTTAAATTTGGTTGGAAATTTCCAGGTTATCACAATAACTGTGGATAACATGTGGTCAGATCATCATCTTGATTGTTCATTGTTTGAAGTGGTTTGGACACAGATTGTAATCGTTAATATACATATGATGTTCTAGCATAGTTTTGAAATCAAAGTATAGCTTTGAAAGATGTAAGGATCTAAGTGTGATGATACTGATTGAATCTTGACTTAAATTTTGATTTGTCAAAATCAGAATACGTAATGAAATTTGGATGAGAATGATTATCTTGATTTCTTATGAAAGAAGGTATGTTGTTGTGAAGGTAGTGAGTATCGTTGATGATTGCTGAATCAGATTCGAAAAATGTAACATATTAATTGTGAATTTATATATTTCTCGGGTATTACCTACCCGTTAAAAAAAAATTTACAATTAATATTTTGTACAACAGAATTCTATTTCAGTCTTTATGAAAATATATATGTATATATTTTCTTCAGATGTAACATAGATTTATTGAGTTAATATTAAATTAAACTCATTTGATTTACGGTTGAAACTAGAATTGAGTAATCCCTGAAACTTTAGAAATTACATACATTTTACGGAGTATTTCTTCAATGTGATTGAAATTATGAATCAATACTTCGTTATTTGTTGATGCATGATGTGGGTTGATAATGCTAAACAATGAACATATATTTCATAGCATTATCTCTCAAGAAAGACAAGCTTTTGATTACAATTGTTCTATTTACAAGTGATATTCGTTTAAATAATAAAAGGTGAAGACAAAAGACAGATTCAACGAATTGAAGACGCAAACGACCAATAAACTCAAAAGTACAAAATACAAACAAAGTGGTTCAAATTATTGATGAGAAACGTCTCAAAATTACAAGAGTACAAGCCGCAAAACGCAAAATACAAAATATTAAATTGTACGAAAGGACGTTCGAAAATTCGGAACCAGGACCAGAGTCAACTCTCAACGCGCGACGCAACGGAGCGAAAATTACAAGTCAACTATGCACATAAATATAATATAATATTTAAATAATTCTTAAAATTATTTATATATTATATATATTTATTTAAAACCGTCGGCAAGAAGAAAACAAGCACATGTAAACTCTCCCAGCTGGCCATGCGATCGCATGGCCTGGAAGAGTAATTTCCATGCGTTCGCATGGCCCCAATTATCAGGCCACATCTATAAATTTCGCGTGTTTTGGCCAAAATAAACACATCTTTTTCTTTCCTCTCTTACTCTCAACGTACATATATATATATATATATATATATATATATATATATATATATATATATATATATATATATATATATATATATATATATATATATATATATATATATATATATATATATATATATATTAATTTTAATTTTAATTTTAAATTCTAATAATAAGGGTATGTTAGCGAATGTTGTAAGGGCGTAAGTCGAAATTCTGTCCGTGTAACGCTACGCTATTTTTAATCATTGTAAGTCATGTTCAACCTTTTTAAATTAATGTCTCGTAGCTAAGTTATTATTATGCTTATTTAAGCCGAAGTAATCGTGATGTTGGGCTAAATATTAAAATTGGGTAATTGGGCTTTGTACCATAGTTGGGGTTTGGAAAAAAGAACGACACTTGTGGAATTGGGCTTCATACGTTCAACACGTCAAACATCATGATTACGGAAGTTTAAATAAGCATAATTCCTTTATTTCATATTTAATTGCACTTTTAATTAACACAATTTTATTTATTCGTCATTTTATTTATCGCACTTTTATTTATCGCAATTTCATTATCGTTATTTACTTTACGCTTAAAATTAAGTTATATTTATTTTTAATATTTTACATTAGGTTTTAACTGCGACTAAAGTTTTAAAATCGACAAACCGGTCATTAAACGGTAAAAAACCCCCTTTTATAATAATAATACTACTTATATATTTATTTACAAATATAGTTTTTAAAAATATAGCGTTAAACTTGGCTAAGATCCCTGTGGAACGAACCGGACTTACTAAAAACTACACTACTGTACGATTAGGTACACTGCCTATAAGTGTTGTAGCAAGGTTTAGGTATATCCATTCTATAAATAAATAAATATCTTGTGTAAAATTGTATCATATTTAATAGTATTTCCTTGTAAAAATTAATACTATTTCGTATACCCCTCGCAAAACATCAAGTATTTTTGGCGCCGCTTTCGGGGACTGCTTAAACGCCGAAAGCGTAACGCTATATATATAAAAAAAACAAAATTTATATATTTTTAAGAGATTGTTAAATATATATATAAAATTATAAAGTTTTTTTTAGTTTTTTTAAAATATAAGTTTTTATTTATTTATGTAAATATTTTATTTAATATTAAAAACAGAAAAAAATAAAATAAATAAAAAAGTATACGGGCCACTACACTGTAGCAGCCCAATATCTGGCCCAGTTTTCTAGTCCATGCGATCGCATGGATCCGAAGGTAAAATTTCATGCGACCGCATGAAGTGCTCTGACATGCCACATCTGATCCTAGTACTGCATTAATTACGGAGTTATTATTATTATAATTATTCTAAACCCTAATTAGGGTTAATTAATTAATTAATTAATTAATTTAGTTTTTAGATTTAATTTTTATTTTTAGTTTTAATTAGTTTTAATTAATTATTATTTAATAATTACTTTTATAAATAAATAATATAAAAATAATATTTTTATAAAAATTGTACTTTTTACAACTTTAAGTTTATTTTTATATTTTGTATCTTTTTATTTAGCGTAATATTTGTATTTTTTGTTCGTATTTAGTTCTAAGTCATAGTTTTTGTCGTAGTTATTTTTATTTCTAGATTTTCAGGCTTTGCCGTAAAATCCCATAAGTGCTTTTTCTTTAGACTAAGATTTAGGTGCTTTAGAATTTTGCGACACCGTTTTATAAATTTTAGTACTTTTTAAGTTATTGCCGTTTTAGATATAGAATTTCTTTAAGCTTTAATACCTTTAGACGCAACTTTTAATTCTTAGTTTTTAGACTTTTAAGTTTCGACGCGCTACGTTCTTTTTATTATTTTTCGACCTTTTATTTTAACACATTTTTCGACGCACTTTTTCTTTTTCATCGACGCTCTAGTTTTTAGGACTTAGAATTTTTTTTTCTATTTCTTCTCTAAAATTTCTTTAAATTTCAACGAAAAATTATTTTAACTGGTTAAATTGATAGACATCCAAAATTTCTGGTTCATAGTAATAGTTGGATTTGTTAGTGGTGAGTTGTGAGCTTCCGATTTAAAGGGTCCTGGCTACCTGCTGCATCTATTGGCTATTCGAAACGTGAGAAAAATCAGAAAAGTCTATTATTTTGATAACTTATATAATTTTTATCTTTTATAACTAATAGGATATTCAGTGAACGCACCGAGCAAAACGTTCACCACCTTTCATACGTTCACCACCTGTAACTCGATCAAGACATCTAGCCAATATTGTCGCCGTTGATTTTTCTTTAGAATCTTCATCTAGTCGACCAAGTACTCCAATTCAAATTTCTGATAATCCATTTTTTGAACCCGACCTCACAATTGAGAATCCGGAGGATATTCAGGGACAATTCAGAAATCCTGAACCATTAATCTTTTCTCCGGAACCACCAATCATTCAAACAGAGATTGTAGAGGAACAACCCATTAAATCAGAATCCTCTAGTGATTCATATTCAACAAATTCAATCATGGAGAATCTGGAACCTCTAAGTATGGAAGACCGAATGAGAGCTAAACGCACTGGCCAATGTCACGCAATTACTCAACCAGACATTAATGCGCCAGATTATGAAATCAAAGGACAAATCCTACACATGGTAACAAATCAATGCCAATTTAGTGGTGCGCCGAAGGAAGATCCAAATGAACATCTTCGTACCTTTAACAGGATTTGTACTTTATTCATAATAAGAGAAGTGGAGGATGAACAGATATATCTCATGTTATTTCCCTGGACTTTAAAGGGAGAAGCCAAAGATTGGTTAGAATCGTTACCTGAAGGGGCGATTGATACATGGGATGTTTTAGTTGAAAAATTTCTTAAACAATTCTTTCCGGCATCTAAAGCCGTACGACTTCAAGGAGAAATTGTTACGTTCACACAAAAGCCAAATGAAACTCTATATGAGGCGTGGACAAGATTTGGAAAGTTATTGAGAGGATGTCCGTAACATGGTTTAGACAGTTGTCAAATAGTACAAATATTCTACCAAGGATGTGAGATCACTACACGAAAAGACATCGATATAGCAGCTGGTGGTTCCATTATGAAGAAAACCGCAATTGACGCTTACAAAATTATTGATAACACTGCTTCCCACTCACATGAGTGGCACCAAGAAAAAGATATCGTTAGATCATCTAAAGTAGCTAGAGCCGATTCTAGCCATGACTTAGATTCCATTTCCGCAAAGATAGAGGCTGTCGAGAGACGAATGGAAAAGATGACTAAAGATATTCACTCAATACGAATTAGTTGTGAGCAGTGTGGAGGACCACATTTGACAAAAGATTGTCACAGTATTGAACAAACAATGGAACAAAGAGAGAATGTTTCATACATTAACCAAAGGCCTGGAAATAATTATCAGAATAATTATCAACCGCCAAGACCAATTTACAATCAAAATCAGAATTATAACCGAAATGTTCCATACAACAACCAACAAGGTCCTAGCAATCAACAAGTATCTAATAATACTTACAATCAGCAAAGACCTATTTTTCAAAACAAACCACCACAAACTGATGATAAAAAGCCAAATTTAGAAGATATGATGTCGAAGCTAGCTGAATCTCAAACTCGGTTTTTCACATCTCAGAAACAAATCAATGAACAAAATGCTCAAGCATTTAGAAATCAACAAGCTTCTATTCAAAATTTGGAACAAGAAGTAAGTAACCTAGCAAGGTTGATAGGTGAAAGAAAATCGGGAAATCTACCTAGTGATACAAATGCTAACCCTCGGAATGAAACAGCTAAAGTCATTACCACAAGAAGCGGTATTACACTTAAACCACCTGAAATACATATAATTTCTGATGACGCTATTCCTACTCCACAAGAACCACAACCTGAGCAAGATAAGAAAACAGAACCGGTAGTTGAAAAGGTTAATGAATATAACACAATTAAGGCTAAACCTTATGTTAAACCATACCAACCACCACTTCCTTACCCGAGTAAAATGAGAAAAGAGAGACTTGAAGTCGAGCAATAAAAATTCTTGGATATGTTTAAACAAATAAATGTTAATCTTCTTTTCATTGATGTGATTTCAGGAATGCCTAGATATGCTAAATTCTTGAAAGATCTAATCACAAATAGAAAGAAAATGGAAGAACTCTCGGCTGTTACTATGAATGCTAATTGTTCTGCAGTACTATTGAATAAGATACCAGAAAAATTATCAGATCCAGGAAGTTTCACGATTCCATGTTTTCTGGGTAGTCTTAGTTCAATAGAAGCATTGGCAGATTTAGGTGCTAGTATAAATCTAATGCCGTATTCACTATACGCTAAACTAGACCTTGGAGAATTGAAACCAACACGAATAAGCATACAACTAGCCGATCGATCAGTAAAATATCCTAGAGGGATAATGAAAAACATGCTAGCTAAAGTTGGTACTTTAGTATTTCCAGTAGATTTTGTTATTCTGGACATGGAAGAAGATTCTCGAGTTCCTCTCATATTAGGAAGACCATTCTTAAACACGGCTAAAGCAATAATAGACGTGTTCGGTAAGTAACTGACCCTAAGTATAGAGGACGAGAGTGTTACTTTTTCTGTTGATAGAGCCATGCAATAACCGCAATCTGCAGATGATACATGTTATTATATTCAAACTATAGATTCACATGCAGAATTGTTAGAAGAATTTCCAGAATTACAAGGAACAGGAGAATGTTCTTTAGGAGAATGAACTGAACTAATTAATGAAGCTAAAATGTTAGCTACACTTATGACTAATGGATATGAACCAGCAACAAAAGAAATTCAAATGCTAAAAGAAGAAGACAGATATCGATACAAATCATCGATAGAAGAACCACCGACATTAGAGTTAAAGCCACTTCCAAACCATTTGGAATATGCTTATTTACATGGTGAATCTGAATTACCTGTAATAATATCGTCTTCTCTTACGGAAAATGAAAAATCTCAACTCATTTCTGTGCTAAAAGCTCACAAACCAGCTATTGCATGGAAGATTCATGATATTAAAGGAATAAGTCCTTCGTATTGCACACATAAAATCCTTATGGAAGAAGGTCATAAAACGTATGTGCAACACCAACGAAGTCTAAATCCTAATATGCAATATGTTGTTAAGAAAGAAATAATTAAACTGCTAGATGCAGGTTTAATTTATCCAATCTCTGATAGTCCATGGGTAAGCCCAGTTCAATGTGTACCTAAGAAGGGTGGCATGACTGTCATCACAAATGAGAAAAATGAGCTTATTCCTACTAGGACTGTAACAGGATGGTGTGTTTTATTGATTATAGAAAATTAAATGACGCCACCAGAAAAGATCACTTTCCCTTACCTTTCATTGATCAAATGTTGGAAAGATTAGCCGAAAATAGTTACTATTGTTTTCTTGATGGTTTTTCCGGATATTTTCAAATCCTAATAGCACCCGAAGATCAAGAAAAAACCACGTTCACGTACCGTTATGGTACTTTTGCTTATAAACGCATGTCATTTGGACTTTGTAACGCCCCTGCAACCTTTCAAAGGTGCATGATGGCGATTTTTCACGACATGATAGAAGAATGCATGGAAGTTTTCATGGATGACTTTTCAGTCTTCGGTGATACATTTGAATCATGTCTAGTTAATCTTGAACGAATGCTTATTAGATGCGAACAATCAAATCTAGTACTTAATTGGGAGAAATGCCATTTCATGGTTAAAGAAGGCATCGTTCTTGGTCATAAAATATTAAAAGAAGGAATTGAAGTGGATAGAGCTAAAGTAGATGTAATTGCTAAACTTCCACATCCCACCAATGTTAGAGGAGTTAGGAGTTTTCTAGGGCATGCCGGTTTTTACCGACGTTTCATAAAAGATTTTTCTAAAATTGCCACTCCTATGAATAAACTCCTAGAAAAGGATGCGCCATTCATCTTTTCAGATGAATGTATCAAATCTTTTAATATTTCTTAAAGATAAACTCACTAATGCGCCAATCATGATAACTCCAAATTGGAATCTACCGTTTGAACTGATGTGCGATGCAAGTGATTTTGCAATGGGAGCCGTTTTAGGACAAAGGATTGAAAAATGATTTCAACCTATTTATTATGCTAGTAAGAAGTTACAAGGAGCACAAACGAATTACACAACTACTGAAAAAGAACTCCTTGCTATTGTCTTTGCTTTTGACAAATTTTGTTAATATCTCGTTCTAGCTAAAACGGTGGTCTATACTGACCATTCTACTCTTAGATACCTATTTTGGAAACAAGATGCCAAACCACGATTAATTCGTTGGATCTTACTCTTACAAGAGTTCGATATTGAAATCAGAGACAAAAAGGGAGCATAAAATCTCGCCGCTGATCATCTTTCTCGTCTTGAAAATCCCGAATTAGAAGTTCTAAATGAATCAGCCATACAAGATAACTTTCCTGATGAATATCTATTGAAGATAGATTATAGTGAAAATCCATGGTTTGCATACTATGCAAACTACTTAGTATGTGGATTCCTTGAAAATTGGTTGTCGTACCAAAAACGAAAGAAATTCTTTAGTGATATAAAACACTATTTCTGGGAAGATCCACATTTGTTTAAAAGTTGTCCCGATAGAATAATACGCCGATGTGTATTCGGAGATGAAGCTAGTCAAATCTTAAACCATTGTCACACAGGACCAACAGGAGGACATTATGGGCCTCAACTCACAGCAAGAAAATTTTACGATGCTGGATTCTATTGGCCAACAATTTTCAAAGATGCACACCTTCTTTGCAAATCATGTGATGCATGTCAAAGGGCCGGAAAAATAAGTCAACGTGATGAAATGCCACAAAATGTCATTCAAGTATGTGAAGTATTTGACATTTGGAGTATTGACTTTATAGGTCCATTTCCAAAATCTCATAATAATATCTACATTCTCGTTGCCATTGATTATGTATCTAAATGGGTAGAAGCACAAGCTCTCCCAACTAACGATGCACAAGTTGTAGTCAACTTTATAAAACGTCTTTTTGCTAGGTTCGGAACACCGAAAGCTTTAATAAGTGATCGGGGTACTCATTTTTGTAACAATCAACTTGAGAAAGTTCTCAAAAGATATGGAGTAACTTATAAAATCTCAACTGCTTATCATTCACAAACAAGTGGACAAGTTGAAAATACCAACCGAGAATTAAAACGTATTCTAGAGAAAACCGTAGGATCAAATCCGAAGGAATGGTCCATGAAATTGGAGGATGCACTCTGGGCTTTTAGAACAACCTACAAAACTCCAATTGGAACCACACCTTTTAAACTCGTTTATGGAAAAGCATGTCATCTTCCAGTAGAAATTGAACACAAAGCATTTTGAGCTTTGAAGACATGTAATCTTGATTTACATGAAGCTGTGGTTAAGTCAATTAAACGAATTAGAAGAATTAAAACATGAAGCATATGAAAATTCGTTAATCAATAAAGAAAGAACGAAGAAATGGCATGATAAAAGAATCAGAAGTTCAAAAGAATTTAAAGAAGGAGACAGAGTTCTTCTTTTCAATTCACGATTCAAGCTATTTCCTGGAAAATTCAAATCAAGATGGTCTGGACCATTCATAGTCAAAAGAGTTTTCCTATACGGAACAGTAGAATTAATAAATTCAAATGGGATTGAATTTAAGGTTAATGGTCACAGAGTTAAACATTACATAGATAATCCAATGAAAGTTGAAGATGAAGTTAATCACAATTTCGACACCACAGCTAACTAAGTGTGGGAAGGTTCGAATCTTTTTAGGGTAATAGTTATTTCTGTTAGAGTTAGATATTCTGTTTTCATGTAGTTCTCGAGAATGGAATCCGAGTGGTCTTTCCCTAGCAGACCCTAAAGAACTAGTCTTCTCCCACCATTCTGATTTTTTATTTTTTTAGGTTTTACGAGATGAAGAATTCCTTTGATCTGAACCATGGTCTAATGCTACACGCTTTGATTACTAAACGTAATAATGACACACTTCCGAGTGACCTGGTGTCAGTAATAAGAAGCAGATGTGACGAAGTAAGAAAAGAACTCAGAAAAGATCATCCTAAGATACATTTTGGTAAAGGAAAATCAAAATCCGCAACGAAAAGAAGAGCACGACACCTTGAAAGATGTTACAAATGCGGAAAATGGTCACACGAAGGTAAATGTTCAAATAATCAAACATATTCAAATACCGAATTTGTTACTCTATGCAGAGAAGGACCGTTTATATGTTTAGAAGAAAATATATTAAAGATTCGAGGTTATGCTTACGTAGCTATGGAGAACCAAATCACACGACTCTCATATGAGTCGGCTAAAGCAGGTCTCTGAGAATTCTTTCTCACAGGTAAGTATGTACAGTTTTTATTTTTTATTACTTTTAACCTTTTGATAATAAACGTTGAATCGTTCGCTATAATGTATTAAATTGGTATTCAATAAAATTAGGTATGCGTAACCAAAATTATTGATATCATACAAAAATTTATTACATCACTGCGAAATTTATCGTTTATTCTTAAGGTATAAATATCTTTAATCAATCAACCCAAAATATTTCAGAAATTCGTCAGGAGTAAAACTAGGTCGTTGAACCGAAATTACTTTACCGAAAAAAGGGGCGTATATTTTTGATAATATTTGATTGGTTAAAGTGGGATAAAAGACCAAAAAGATTTTTAATTTTATTTTTTACCATGTTTTTAAATTTAATATATAAAAATTAAATTATTATTGATAACTTTTTAAAATCAATGTAATTAAGTTTGTAAATATTTAAAAAAAAAATTAATATTTTTAATATAAGTTTGTATGTATAAAAACAAAAATATGATATAAATTTGGTGTGAATTTTTAATTTTTAATTATATGCATTTTAAATTTTAGTTTGGTGTGAATTTAAAAACAAAATTTACTTTATTTCGTTAAGTTAAAAATTTGATATTTAAAATTCATTGTGAGTTGAAAACTAGGTCGTTGAACCGAAATTGCTTTACCCGAGGGAGGGACGAGAACTTTTATTATCATTATTTTTAATCTTATTGAATTAAAGTATGCCAAAAATATTTAAAAATCCAAAAATCTTTGCTTTTAAAACGACGCTTAAAAAGTAACAAATTTTAAAACTTTATTGAGAGACGGACTAGGACAACGATCCGAAACGCCCTCACTCCTAAAAATAAATAAAATTTTAAAATTTTATTAATTTATGTTTCAAAAGTATAAGGTTTTTATAAAAAAAAAAAAAAAAAAAAAAAAAAAAAAACCAGACCCCCATACGATCGCATGAGGTTTGGCCTACAAATCTAAGCGATCGTATGGAGGCCAATATCTGGCCAAGATTAAAACTCTCAGCGAGTTCTGTCTTCTCCACACAACACACACACACATATACGAAAACACACACACATACACTCCTCAAATCACCATTTTTTTGCCAAAATCAACCAAATTTCTTGCTATAATCCGCTCTAATCATGAATTTGATACGAAGTTTATCAAGAAGGGTAACAATTACACCCCTAAACCTCTTTAAATTTGATTTTTAGTGTTCTTGAGCTATATTTTACCTAATTTGATTTTGTTAATTTCTAGTGTAATTAGTGTTAAATTGTTAGTATTTTATGCATTATAACCTAGATTGATGCTATTTAACATGATTTGAAACCAAAAACTTCAAAATTTTTAGGAATCTAGGGTTTGTGTTGTTGAGAAATTTGGGGCTTTTTGATATAAACGGGTTATGGTCGATTTTTTTCATGAATTATTGCTAAATTAAGTAGTGTAACATGTTTAGGTAGCTAAATGATCCAAACTTTGATCCTAAACATGATTTTTGAGAATTAAAGTGGACTTTTTAGGTATAAAATTCATGAACTTGATTAAATTGATGTAAATGCCATTTGAAACTTGTTTAATTGCTAGTAATGGTTGTTTTAACATCTTATTTGAGTTGAATGCTTATGAACTTTGTAAACATTTTCATAAGTGCTTATTTGAAAAAATGTAGAAATGTTAAAATTGTGAAAATGTGTATAAGTTTGTTTTTGATTGAACATGTTATTGTAATTGTTTCAAGTTGTTATTTTGCTAACACTAATACATATTTGGATGCACAAAATTTGTGTTTAATGTGTTTTGCAGAGATTTACCGATACTGATGGTGCATCCTCATCATCTAGACAACCTGCTCCAGAACCTGAACCGGAAATGCAATATGAACCGGAGCAACAACAGGAACAACAACAACAACAACCTGATCAACACGTACCTTTTCATGATCCGCATCTAGAATATATTGATGCCTACGTAGTATTTCCGATGCATCCGATAGTACAACACCCAACGATTCATGAAGAATAGTTGCATCCCAATTTGAGATTTGATCAGAGTTGGAAAGATTACCCGACATATCAAAGTAACAAATTCAAACTGGTACCGAAAAATGTAGAAGTACCAAGGGTAATCGATTGGGAGCCTTTGAAAAGGGTCCAACTTGTTCACTCAGTTAGACATCATTTGATCCAAAGGTATGGCAGCTCTTCTTTTTCCGATTGGGAATGTTTATTCACCATTCGTAGGCTTGTATATAAGGAATGGTGCGTTGAGCTTATGAGTACTATTTCACTTAATGCGGATGTAGATAGGTTAGATGATAGAAGTTTTCTTAGATTTATACTTGGCCGTAGGATGTACAGGATGTCCATGCTGGACATGGCCAGGGCTTTACAGATATATACGCCCGCTGAATTACTATTACACGATTGTACAAATTTGATTTATCATGGTGAAAGGGTAGATAGGAATTTTGATGCTAACGCCGTCTGGAGGCGTATGTCAGATTATAATATTTTTGGGCGGGCAGGAACACATACCTACTTACATATTCACAGAGCCGAGCTTTGTATAATTCATAGATTTCTGGCTAACTCGATTACACAGAGAGGTCACAACAAGGAGAAAATGACCTTACATGATTTATTCTACCTTAAGTGTATTCGAGACCCAAGAGGCTAAGTTAATATCCCCTACTGTGTTGGTTTTTATTTGTCTAAGATGGTGGAAGGAATACAGGAAGGGGGAGTAATAGGAGGAGATATTTTTGTTACTCTCATTAGAGAGTATTTGGGTGTAGATAGGGATCAAGGGGGTCCACTTATGGTATGTAGGGAACAGGTTGAGCCTTTAGGATTGCGGGTCTATCAGGGTGCTAAGGTATTAAAGAGCAGACGCAATCAGGCAATACCCTATGATGGTAATCATCCACAGGTAGAGAGAGGTTCAGATGATGAAATGGAGAAAGCGGATGACATTAGGGATGTCATTAGGGAGGCTATGACTGACGTCTACCAGCGTGTAGATGAGGTAGAAATGACAAACGAGGAGAGACATAGATGGTACGAGCAGTGGCAAGCCCGGAATGATTACGAGCATTCCAGGGAACGACAGCATGATAGATGGCACTATCATCAGCATCAGATCATGAGTCGGCTATCACCTCAGGATCACTACGTACCGACCCGACCCGCTTACTATCCTCTAGACCAGCCCGATATGAGACCACCATATAATCTCTACGACCCTAACCAGGCCTATCAGTACACCTATCACCAACCAGGGAACCTGACCGACGACATGAACTGGAACCCCTATCCAGATTGATATAGTTCCCATTGGTGATTTCTATGATTTTTATCTTTTTATTATTTCTATTTATTTATGTTTAAACACATTATATTTTGATACTTTTATGTAAGTTTTAACATTTTTATTATGTTGTACTAATATTTCATATTTGATTTGAAAGTGGGATTTTATGTCCCATTTCAAATTACCATGCATGTTTATATTTGTATTGTATGTATTTTATTTCATATAAACAACAGGGTAAAACAGCGCATTTTCAAAGACTGGCATTAAGTTCAGCAAAGCTACTAATTTTGACGACAAGACGAAAAAAAAATGTGATGTAACAACAAGACGGAATGAACAAATGATGTGCACCATTTATCATTCAACAAACAAACGCCAATATGTTTGGAAACTTTGGTAAAATTTAATCATTTTTCTACGCTAATCACCCTCAATAATTTAAATTGTTACCGATTTCTTGTAAATGAGGACATTGCAAGATCTTAAGTGTGGGAAGGGGTTAAATTCTTTCGGATTTTTAAAATTTTTTGACTTATACACTTGGTTACCATTAAAAATACTAGTAACGCAGTAGTTGTATTAGAATCTAGTGCTCTCTGATAATAAAGAACAGCCCTAGTCTTATATACTGACTACCCAATTCTAGTAAAATTTTTCAAAATTTTCAAATAAATGAATTCAAAATCATGTTTATACATATTTATGAACAGTAAAACTAGGTGTTAACACCGAAATTATTGTTACCTCGGATAGGACATAAATTGAGAAACAACCCAAAATGTTAGAATTCATTTAAAATGCAATAGAGGACAATAAAAAAGAAAAGAAAGGAAAATAAAAGCCAAGTGTGGGAAAAATTTACCAAGTTATTTAAAACATATATCACATATTTTTGTACAAATAATTGAAGATACTTTTATTTTGGACAAAATTAACCGTTTTACCCGGTAAATTGTAATATATTTGAAAGAAAGATGGATCTACACGATGAATCAATTCCATCATTAAAAGGAAGTAAAGTCTTCCGAAAAAGACATGCGCTTCTTGATTTAGGTCATGAAGTTGTCGTCCAGACCAGCTGTAGGTTGACGAAAAATCTAGAAAAGTCATCACGGAAATCAGCTGAAAATCCACGGACCTCAGCATCAAACAGGGTCGCCAAGTGGTCAGACTTATCCTAACCATGAGAGGATCTGTCTCGTAAAATGGGGAGGGCGTCGTGCAAATTAGCTTGATAAGACTAATGAATCAGACCCCAGAAAGGATAATCTCCTTAAAGATTAAAAATCAGCTTTTAAGACTGATATTACTCAATCCTTGAGATTAACTTTAAAGATTGAGAATTACAAACTCATGGTGTTCGATGATATATAAACTCGAGCTTGAACGAGAAAATATTTTGATCAAATTAAAACCGATTTGTTTTCTGAAAAACCATTTTCAATGCGTTCATTACCATTGAACGTAAAATCCTAGGAATTCACCTGAAATTCATTAGGTCACCTGAACCAAATCGGGTGTCAACCGTAAGAACGGTGGTTGCATAGCATGGTCAAAGACAGGACCTTGTGCCAGACCGAAAAACTATAAGGTGAGCTTTACTATTGCTCCTACAAAGGATAGTAATTGCATCCGACACGTTATAGACCATAATTAAAAGCATGTCACGGGACATTGCCTTAACAGTTGCTTGTTCAACACTTTCCTTTACAACCGGACGGTAGTTTACCGAAAGGTAATATATGGAGAAAGTATACTGGACGTATTGCTTTCCCAATACAAGGTTAGCAAGTGGGTGACACAAAACCATAAGGTTTGAGCTAAAATTTTCAAATCTGAAACCCACACAACCCACAAAAACAATTTTGCAAACACCGGTGAAGGGTTATTCCGGAAAACTTATCTAGGGTAAAAGCTAGATTTAATTTTCAAAAGATCAAATGTTTTCATAAAGATTCAATTTCCTTAAGGATCTAAATTTTCATAGTCATGTGGGACTGTAAACCACAACGTTACTACCATTGTTCATACCGCCGTATAAAAATCACTGATGTACAAAGTGTGAAGAATAAAGAAGTGATTTTAGTATTTTTATTTCAACACTATATTGCTTGAGGACAAGCAACGCTCAAGTGTGGGAATATTTGATAATGCTAAAAACGAACATATATTTCATAGCATTATCCCTCAAGAAAGACAAGCTTTTGATTACAATTGTTCTATTTACAAGTGATATTCGTTTAAATAATAAAAGGTGAAGACAAAAGATAGATTCGACGAATTGAAGACGCAAACGACCAAAAAGCTCAAAAGTACAAAATACAATCAAAGTGGTTCAAATTATTGATGAGAAACGTCTCAAAATTACAAGAGTACAAGCCGTAAAATGCAAAATACAAGATATTAAATTGTACGAAAGGACGTTCGAAAATCCGAAACCGGGACCAGAGTCAACTCTCAACGCGCGACGCAACGGAGCGAAAATTACAAGTCAACTATGCACATAAATATAATATAATATTTAAATAATTCTTAAAATTATTTATATATTATATATATTTATTTAAAACCGTCGGCAAGAAGAAAACAAGCACATGTGAACTCTCCCAGCTGGCCATGCGATCGCATGGCCTGGAAGAGTAATTTCCATGGGATCGCATGGCCCCAATTGTCAGGCCACATCTATAAATTTCGCGTGTTTTGGCCAAAATAAACACATCTTTTTCTTTCCTCTCTTACTCTCAACGTATATAAATATATATTTTAATTTTAATTTTAATTTTAATTTTAAATTCTAATAATAAGGGTATGTAAGCGAATGTTGTAAGGGTATAAGTCGAAATTCTGTCCGTGTAAGGCTACGCTATTTTTAATTATTGTAAGTCATGTTCAACCTTTTTAAATTAATGTCTCGTAGCTAAGTTATTATTATGCTTATTTAAGCCGAAGTAATCGTGATGTTGGGCTGAATATTAAAATTGGGTAATTGGGCTTTGTACCATAATTGGGGTTTAGACAAAAGAACGACACTTGTGGAAATTAGACTATGGGCTATTAATGGGCTTTTCATTGTTTAATTAAATGATAGTTTGTTAATTTAATATAAAGATTTACAATTGGACGTACCTATAAATAACCATATACACTCGATCGGATACGATGGGCTGGTTATTTATAAGTACTAATAATCGTTCATTTAACCGGACACGGGAAAGGATTAATAGTTAATGGACTTATTAAAACAGGGGTGAATTATGTACAAGGACACTTGGCGTAATTATAGTTTAAGTCCCCAATTAGTTGAATATTTGACTTCGGATATAAGGATAATTTGACGAGGACACTCGCACTTTATATTTATGACTGATGGACTGTTATGGACAAAAAACCAGACGGACATATTGAATAATCCAGGACAAAGGACAATTAACCCATGGTAATAAACTAAAATCAACACGTCAAACATCATGATTACGGAAGTTTAAATAAGCATAATTTCTTTATTTCATATTTAATTGCACTTTTAATTATCGCAATTTTATTTATTCGTCATTTTATTTATCGCACTTTTATTTATTGCAATTTCATTATCGTTATTTACTTTACGCTTAAAATTAAGTTATATTTATTTTTAATATTTTACATTAGGTTTTAACTGCGACTAAAGTTTTAAAATCGACAAACCGCTCATTAAACGGTAAAAAACCCCCTTTTATAATAATAATACTACTTATATATTTATTTACAAATATAGTTTTGAAAAATATAGCGTTAAACTTGGCTAAGATCCCTGTGGAACGAACCGGACTTACTAAAAACTACACTACTGTACGATTAGGTACACTGCCTATAAGTGTTGTAGCAAGGTTTAGGTATATCCATTCTATAAATAAATAAATATCTTGTGTAAAATTGTATCGTATTTAATAGTATTTCCTTGTAAAATTAATACTATTTCGTATACCCCTCGCAAAACATCATGGGTATTTGTGGAATTCTTGTGAACTTCGCAAGGTACGAATGATGTTGTCTGAAAAGTTTTGAGTACATCTAGAATGAAAGTGTAAATCAAACATGTGTTTGAATAGTACACTTGATTTATTATGAATTGAAATTTATTGAATTGAGGCAGAGATTGTAGTTAACAATGGTTAAGTTGTGGACGAAGGACGTACATCATTGCATATTTGTGATATGAATTAACCGAGTAGTTAAGATTCACACATAATAGTTTAATACGGAAAGATTTATTATAGTTTAAAATTTATACATATAAGATATACATATAAATCCTTTGGTGAAAAATGAGTTAATACTTCATAACTCATTGATACAATATATTTGTTGTTGAATCGTAATGATGTCCACAGTGATTCTTGAAATGACGGAGTTTGTGATGTTACAGGTGCTGTTGATTCTGACGATGCTGACGGCACTGACTGTGCTGGTGATGCTATGGTACTGTTAATGCTGTTGGTAAAACAAGTCTAGCTTGTAAATCACACACCATTCTTGTCAGGGTTTTTACTATTCCTTCTATCACTTTGGTTTACATAAGATGTATGGTTAGGGCTAGAATAGATAATCTCTAAGACTTTAGAGACTACATAATCATCGCAGAATATTTCTCCAATGAAGTTATAAATCAACACTTCATCGTTTGTTGTTGTTGGTATTCCTTGATATCTACATAGCGTATGACATTGGTGCTCGTGGGACAGATTGTAAAGTTGAGGTTTACGTCGCGGTTGTGGTAATGGTACTGTTGGCATTGATGTTGGTGGTACTGATTATGCTGTTGGTGCTGCTGCTAGTGTTTGTAATCTTTGCACCATATTCTCCAAAGCCACTACCCGAGCGCTTAGCTCGTTGACTTCTTCTATTACATTGGGATGATTGTCGGTTCGAACAAGCCGATAAATATAATCTAGAATTTGATGTAGTATATAATCGTGACGAGATACTCTGGAAATGAGTGAGAAAATGGTGTTTCGGACAGGTTCGCCGGTAAGTGCTTCAAGTTCTTCACCAAGAGGGCAATGTGGTGGATGGAAGGGATCACCTTCTTCTTGTCTCCAAAGATTGAGGAGGCTACGAACCCATCCCCAATTCATCCAGAATAGATGATGACTGATTGGTTGATCCATTCCGGTCACACTGCTTTTGGAGCTTGAATGGGATTCCATTTCGGAATCCGAGGGACTTGAATTGATGACGAATTCCATTTCGTACAATTTGATAAAGGATTTTTCTATATGAAATGATTTTCTGGCTATCGGATGGTATTCTAATTACATAGAATATCTATATATATAGAGCAAATGATTTCGTAGATTACGGAGGAATTTACGGAATATGTCAGGCAAGTATACAGTAATAGATACGATAAGATATGATTTAGCAGATACGCTAAGATATGAATTTTGTCTATACACTATTTATGTAATCAATGCAGCAAGACGTGTCTAGACTAAGAATGATAAGCAGGTAATTTCCTACGGATGATAAGTAGATGATTTTCAACACAAAATGATAAGCAAAACTTTTGACATGCAGACACGCTCGAAGTCCAGACTCACTAATGCATCCTAACGACTTATCATTTAGACACATTAATGTAGACCTGGTTCGCTAAGACCACCCCTCTGATACCAACTGAAAGGACCCATTCATATACATTATAAACGATTCTCAATAGTTGATTACATCGCGAGGTATTTGACCTCTATATGATACGTTTTTCAGACATTACATTCATTTTTAAAAGATAAACTCTCTTTACATCGAAAATTGACAGGCATGCATACCATTTCATAATATCCAACTATAAATGACCTAATCTATCATTTACTTAATAATAATCTCTATTGAACTCAACGACTTGAATGCAACATCTTTTGAAATATGTCATGAATGACTCCAAGTAATATCTTTAAAATGAGCAAATGCACAGCGGAAGATTTCTTTATCACCTGAGAATAAATATGCTTTAAAGTATCAACCAAAAGGTTGGTGAGTTCATTAGTTTATCATAATCATTCATTTCCATCATTTTAATAGACCACAAGAATTTTATTTCCAGTTCTCATAAATATACCTCCCATACATAGAGACAAAAATCATTAAATGGATTGAACACCTGATAACCAACATTAACAAGATGCATATAAGAATATCCCCATCATTCCGGGACATCCATCGGACATGGTATAAAAACTCGAAGTACTAAAGCATCCGCTACAACGGATGGGGTTTGTTAGGCCCAATAGATCTATCTTTAGGATTCGTGTCAATTAGTAGATCGGTTTACTAATTCTTAGGCTACCAAGCAAAAAGGGGCATATTCGGCTTCGATCATTCAACCATATAATGTAGTTTCAATTACTTGTGTCTATTTCGTAAAACATTTATAAAAGCGCATGTATTCTCAGTCCCAAAAATATATATTGCAAAAGCATTTAAAAGGGATTAATGAAACTCACAATACTGTATCTTGTAGTAAAAATACATATGACGTCATTGAACAAGTGTAGGGTTGGCCTCGGATTCACGAACCTATATCAGTAATATATATTAAAATATATAATCACATAATTCTGTTTATTAATTATGTGCTATTTATTTAAGTATTTTAATTATACAATAATCATACTCAATTCTATTTAAGATATATATTATATCTTCAATTATTTGTTACATATATTTATTTTGTAAAATAATTAATATTTATACATATAGTTATATTAATATATGTATACAAGTAGTTAGTATTATATCAAAAATCAGTAATTTGTTATAAGTAGTATTTATATAATTAATGTCATTATTTTCATTCTAAAATCGTATGTAACACTAATATAATTATATTATGTATCAAATATATATTTTTATGTATCAAATATTTATTTGATAAAATAATAATAATAATAATAATAATAATAATAATAATAATAATAATAATAATAATAATAATAATAATAAAACTAGTAATAATAATAATAATAATAATAATAATAATAATAATAATTATAATAATAATAATAATAATAATAATAATAATAATAATAATAATAATAATAATAATAATAATAATAATAATAATAATAATGAATTTACTACCTTAAAGAATGAGCTTTCGAAAAAAAATGCCACGGCCTGGGTTCGAACTCGAGACCTCTCGTTACACACAAACACACCCAAACCAACTGCTCAATTCCATTTTTCTGAAAATATACGTAATCTAGCTATATTTAACCCTTAACTTCGCCTGACTTCTTCTCCTTCTAATCTCCTTATCATCTTCATCATCATGTATCATCCATTCGCTAATCATCATTATACTATTAACCATAATCATCAATATCATCATAATCATCTAACTTATATTATCATATCGACATATCATATTTATTATCATCATCATCATTGTTTCACTTCCTTCGTTCACAGCTTTAAAAGAAACAGGAACTAGGAACTACAGTCAAAAGCTTCAATTTCCCCCCCGTAAATGAGTATGTGATGTTGGGTCTCGATCAAATCAAATGGGTTTGGTTTTATCGAGCAAAACAAACAAAATAATTAGTTTAGTGATGATGATAGGGTTGATCGAATAATAGCAGGAAAGAAAGAAAATATGGTGGGTTATGTTGATGATCAAAACTGTACAGGAACGGTTAGCAGTAGCAACGACTAGTAGTGGTTCAAGATAAGTTAAGGTGTTTTTGGGGTGGCAGTTCAACAGAAAACGGAAGGACTAACAATAGCGTAGCAATATCTTTTGGTGGTGTTCTGGGTTCTATAAGTCGAACATCCCAAAGGAAAAGTCTAGCTGGACCTTAACCCAACAAGTATAATCATATCAGTTCAAAATAAGTAACAATCCATTAACAGCCCAAAAGAACAATATATGTGGACTGTTTTGCTAAATCATAATCGAAGAAAAATGCATCATATCAGCCGTAGATTGCGTGCACGTTTCACTTTTTAGAATTTATAAAGGAAGACAGGGACACTAACAACTAATCGTGCAACTACTCCTATCATTTAATTCCATTTAGTGGGTTCTACACCTTTTGCTTTCCTATTTTTTTATAACCGGACGATAGCCATCACAACCTCACGTCCCCCTTTATCATTTATATTCATTATATATTTCGTTGTCTCACGAAAAAAGGAAGAGAAAAATTACAACGAATGGTTTACCAAAAAGGCAACTATTTATCGATTTATTTAAGGTGGTGGGTGAGGTGTATTACCAGGAAAATATAGTAGTTAATAGCAAGAACGGAAGACGAGTAGAAGTGGTTGTTTTGTTCGATACCCATAAACAGAAAATGAAAGAGAAAAGAAAATGTAAGTGATGATGATGGTGATCGAGTTTGTAAAGAAGGGTGGTGACGGTTGTTATTGAACGTAATCAAAACAGAAAAAGATAATTGGTGGATTAGTGGTAATCATGAAACAAGAGATGGTGATTTGGTGTGTTTTGTTTTCGTTAATTTATGTTTTTCTTCCCTTTTAGCAACAACTACATGTAGTATATCAACGATATCAATAATGTAATTCGAATAATTGAAGCAGTGTTCTTGATTGTAATTTAATAATGGTGGTAGACAAGGAATCAAGGAGGAAGGATAGAAACAAGAATGGAGAAGAAAAAATATACAATTAGATTAAGATGGTTAACAAGAATTTGTTCACAGTGTAATTGATTTGTACTGAATTTAGTTGATTATGGGAATAGATATAATCGTTCGTACCAATAAGTTACAGTTTGAAAGGGATTTAAAATTGATTTGGATTTTACAGCAAAATTCGTCGACAGTTAAATCGATCGTACCAAAGAAAAATATAAAAAAAAATATAAAAATATGTAAGGGTTGTTACTGAATTGGATTCATGCTAGTGTTTGCAATCCTGCTAGTACGAATTTTGAGACTGGAAATCACTTCATAAACAGATGGAAAGCGATGCACACTGATTATGAATTTTCTGTATTTAGATATATATATATATATATATATATATATATATATATATATATATAATATACCGTATATACGTGTGTATATATCACTGTATATGTACTTGTATATAAATAAAATACTGAATACATATTTGTAAAATTATAACAGTATATATGCATAGGTGGATCTATTTTTATATAATTGTAATTATATTATATGTATTTTATATTTAATCTTATAAGTTAATAAATATAATTATACTAACATTCTTAATATTATAAATAATAATAATAAAACTTTATAATATAATATAATGATAATAATGTTATTAATAATAATATTTACAATATTAGTATTAATAATAGAAATATTAATTTATAAAGTTACTAATATTATTAATAATAATATTATTGGTAATAAGAATACTATAACAATTTATATTTATCACATTTCATATTTATATATTAAAATGATAATACCCCTAATACTGATTTTAATATAATTAGTAATTCTTATAGTAATGAAAGTAATAACATTGATATAACAACTTTATTTTTAACTTGTAATTTTTAATATATTATTATTACATGTTATTCTTTATGAAATTTTATAATTTATATTATGTAATAACTTTTATTGAGTAGCAATTTCTCATACATACATGTATATATATATATATATATATATATATATATATATATATATATATATATATATATATATATATATATATATATATATATATATATATATATATATATATATATATATCACAATATACAATTGATAAGTACTAATAGAATCACACATATACATATAGATTCATAATAATATCATGTATAGATTTATATATAAATATTTAATTTATTATTATTTTATATGTTTAATTCCGATTGATTAAAGTTTATTTTATTAACTTAAAATATCAAATATACATTTTTATTTTTATAAATATTTATTTACATAATTACTTACACAAAATGGTTCGTGAATCGTCGGCAATAGTTAAAGGACAACTGCATTCAAGTAAACTGTTCCAAAATTGTAAGACCCAATATTATAAACTTGGCTTATCGTGTTGGAAACATATAAAGATTAAGTTTAAATTTGGTCGGAAATTTCCGGGTCGTCACAGTACCTAATCGTTAAAGAAATTTTGTCTCAAAATTTGATTGGGGTGGTCATGGCTAACAATAAACATGTTTTCATGACGAACATGAGTTGATAAATAGAGTTTTATTACCATTGAGTAGTAAGGATAAATTAATTCGATTATTCGAAGAGTACGAATGAAGCTATCATTAAATAGTGAAATGAGATAGATAAGTTTCATCATGACTTTTCACTAGTCATGGTTGAATTCTGGAATTAAGGGATTTACAGAAAATCTTCGTGATCTGATTAAGATCTGATTTCCTCGGGATTAAGGAAATTAAAATATCTTTAATTTAATGCGATCATCTGTCTTGATTGCTTTGTCTGGTATCTCCACTATAAATGAACTTCTCCCGTTCCATTATTTTCACCACTCCTATACTAAATTTCCATATTCAAAAGATTGTGACAATACTTAATCCAGTTCTAATTCTTGTCCTTATCCTTACTATCGCAACAATCATTCTTCTTTTCCAACTTCCACCGGAGGAATCTGTTTTCTTCAACACCGCCCTTGGGGTGACACTATTCTTAATTATATTGTGTCTTTATATTGCTATTCGTATTAATTTCCACGGTTTGTAACTTCCATGTTGTTATTGGGCTTTATATTTTCTCTTATATTTTGGAGCTCTTTGCCTTTTTATCCTTTTCTCGACCTCTAGTGTAACAACCCAACCCGTTAACCAACCAAAAAAGCGGAAATAGAAAAAAAATTAAAACTGAACAGAGCTGTCCAGATGGGGTGCGCGGAGCGCACCCACACCTGTACGCGGCGCGCACAGGGCCTGGCAGCCCGCTGTCCACTTTTTCCAATTTTCGCAAAAAGATCTCTTGCTTCCCGACACTTTTAGACCAAACGCTCTTCACAACAATTTACATTAGTTAAAACTAACACGTTCCAATAATAAAATGAGTTTTACGAGACCGGGCCTACATCGGCCGTTCTACGACTTTCATACAAAATACAAGTTTTCAACCACACGACTTCTAATACAAAATAAAACCGAGCATGGTGATTGGGGATACGCTACCCAATCCTATCCAATCCAAAAGCAAGATCTTCTAAAGCAACTACGCGAGCCACTAGTTCCCACGCTTACCTGAGTCACCGCATCCAAGCAAATCTATAAAAAAAAGTAAACAACGAGAGGGTAAGCTAACGCTTAGTGAGTGAGAATATACTACATACATATATATGCATAAAATGGACATGCCACACAATATCAAATAACACATACCGGATCATCCGAGCATATAGCAAGCAAAACTAAGCTTACCGTACAATTGCGATACCACTAGCTACAACATCAATGTAAGTTCACTCACAATGTTATGAACAACACTACCAAGCTACACCCGAAGGGCTAGCTACAACACATCAATATCAAAACATAAGATAATATAATATCCCCGAACCTACGACCCAAGGCAAAACACTTAACCTTAATCATAAGATGATCGTATAAATCGAGTCACCATGAATCCGCTCTAATCGAAATTCACAACTTAACAATAAGATGATCGTGCAAACCGAGCCATTATGAACCTATATGTGAAGTGATCTCTATAACCGAGAACCGCTTCACCCAACCCGCACCCATCCTACACATACATATGCACATAGGATATTAACACTCACCTTTTCGCCTTTATGAATGCAACCGAGTAATTCCGCAACATGTCAATGGAAAGTACCTAATCCATTATCACAAATACAATAACACACTTAGAGTGGATTTACAAACCAACTCAATTCGACACTTAGTGCAAATTCGACCAATTGCACTTACAAACACCAAACGCGTCCAAACTAACCACTAATCACTAATCATAAGTGAAAATGGTCCTAATAAGCCAAAAGAACCCAAACTTAAGTGTTTAACACTTATCAATCTCAAAATCATCCAAAAACCCTAATTTTGACTCAATTCCAAAATTAGTCTTTCAAACACACCAAAAGGGTTCCAATACTTCCATAATCACTAAACCTAGTGATTAAACCCAATTACAAGTCATAAACAAGACCAATTTGTTCGCCAACCCAAAATCCACAATAATAACAATAAACCCGATTACTAGCATCAACAAACTCACTTTAAGAGTTTTAAATGGGTTTCTCTACAAATCAAGTTCAAACCCTAACTTTGAATATCAAATCAAACAATGAAATTCGGAGTTAGAACTTACCACAACAACCAAAACGTAGCTAGGAACGAGGTGAACAACTTTAAAAACCCGAGCTTTGGTGAGAATCCAACTCTTTTTTCTCCAAATGAAGCTTCCTCTCTCTTAAACTCTTCTCTCTCTAGGGTTTGAAGATGAGAGTGATGAATGGATGTGAAAATGATCCAAAGTTGGATCCAAACCAACTGATAAAGCACACAGATCCGGCCTCAAGTGAAATGACCAAATTGCCCTTCATTAAACTCAAAATAGAAAAAGGCTGAAATCTGTTGCTGGCAAGGTGCGCGGCGCGCACCCATAACTTTGCGCGGCGCGCATAACAGTCTGGGCAGATTCTGACCTTCGTTTAATTCCACAATACTTCCTGCATTCAACGTAGCATAATTACACTTCCGTACAATAAATATTAGAGTCTTACAACTCTCCCCCACTTAGAATCGGTCACGTCCTCGTGATCCTTGTCACTTAACCAAACGGACCACGCTCCACGGTCCTTAAACGTAAGTCCCAAACTGACTTTCCTAGGCAATTCTTCCCAACGAATCGCTTTTAACAACCAAAATCGTCACACGCGATTTATCAAGTCACAATCCGTGCACTAAACCTTACTCAATCCCTCACATCAGGAAAACTCAGCAAATCTCGAACCGAGATATCAATTCCTTAGCGTACCTTTACCAAGGACAACGCTAAAAGCGACCAAGTCTCAACCTAAAGTCAACAATCCTAACGTTGAAGATCGAACCACAAAAATCCTTACGGATTACACTTACCACTAAACATCCTTTGTAGCGTGCAATACGACCAATACGCCACTATCCTAACATCATAAGCAACGGCTAAGATCGAAAGCGTCCAAAACGACTATCGCAACGCTAAACCCAAGGTACACAAAAATCGACTATTGTTACACCCGTAACAACATGTGAACGAAACACGGCTATCGCCTCACTAATCCCACGACATGGCCCCCACGACCCCACCATCGGCGTATAAAACCACCGTTAGTTTAAACAACGTGGTCCTTACGACCCCACCATTGGCGTATAAAACAACCAATAGATCACACATCCAACAACAAGAAGGCTGGCAGAAAACTACACGCGACCCACTTCCCAAATCTCAACACCGAATGAAGTCAGCGGACCCCGTCAACGGTCATGCTTCACCGATATAACACTACACCCATGATGAAGTCAGCGGACCCCGAAGGTCATGCTTCACCAATCAACGATCCCATGATGAAGTCAGCGGACCCCGAAGGTCATGCTTCACCAATCAATGATCTCATGATGAAGTCAGAGGACCCCGAAGGTCATGCTCCACCAATCAACGATCCCATGATGAAGTCAGCGGACCCTGAAGGTCATGCTTCACCAATCAATGATCTCATGATGAAGTCAGAGGACCCCGAAGGTCATGCTCCACCAATCAACGATCCCATGATGAAGTCAGCGGACCCTGAAGGTCATGCTTCACCAATCAATGATCTCATGATGAAGTCAGAGGACCCCGAAGGTCATGCTCCACCAATCAATGATCCCATGATGAAGTCAGCAGACCCTGAAGGTCATGCTTCACCAATCAATGATCTCATGATGAAGTCAGAGGACCCCGAAGGTCATGCTCCACCAATCAACGATCCCATGATGAAGTCAGCGGACCCTGAAGGTCATGCTTCACCAATCAATGATCTCATGATGAAGTCAGAGGACCCCGAAGGTCATGCTCCACCAATCAACGATCCCATGATGAAGTCAGCGGACCCTGAAGGTCATGCTTCACCAATCAATGATCTCATGATGAAGTCAGAGGACCCCGAAGGTCATGCTCCACCAATCAACGATCCCATGATGAAGTCAGCGGACCCTGAAGGTCATGCTTCACCAATCAATGATCTCATGATGAAGTCAGAGGACCCCGAAGGTCATGCTCCACCAATCAACGATCCCTTTTGGCCTCGAACAACGAGTAGTGTAACATCGCGCTCTGCTACGCCATAGTGAATCCTAACGGATACCACTAACCATTCACACAATCGAGCAAGAACCGCCTATATCAAACATAGGCACAAAACAATACTTCTCTTAAAGAGGATCCGATACGCACATCCCTTAACCGAGGGATTTCACCTTGCTCACCATACCCGTCCATTATCTCTCAACGAGATTTACCACATTACTACCTTGGTGATATTTCAAATCCAAAATCATAAGTACAATTTAACCGAAATTGTACCCTACCACAAATCGACCAAATCTAGGTCCCGACACAAATTTCGGATCTACCAAAAGCATTGTCCGAAATCTCACACTAAAACCTCCTCGTGCGGGAGTGTAACTCCCCCACTTGGAACTACGTTCCATAACCGCATCTCGTACACCCGCACAATGCTACCAAAGGTATACTTTACCAATAATTGGGTTCACACGGCCCATCACCACGTCTTGCTTCAACTTTGAGCATACCAAGGATCCTAACCTATCCTTAAACACTTCGAACAAAAAGTGTACCACAAATTACACGAACTATACACTCGCAATCATCCAATTGCTTTAGTTTGTCGAATTTCACCCGATCGCTCATGAACCTAAGGGTTTCACTTCGGTACCCTAAGTACAATGTAACCGCGACATAATCGGAGTCGAACACCACGCTAGCAGGTATAAAAAGGCACCTAATGTCGCGTCACGTAGACTCCTTTACCAACATGCATCGAGATCAACACTCGATTTCAAGAGTTTCAATCCACCCGACGAACCTCATGGTTCATCAACTTCAACAAGAAAGCGAACACGCACTTAACGACCGAACACCAAAACCCATTTCCATGGTTTGGTAGAAACGTTTCCCAAATACTAAGGAATGCTTGGTTGCACCAAGTCTTACACCATTCGCCCGACAATCAAACGTCACCATAGGGTACTTCCATTAGGAACGTCACCCATATCAATAACATGCAAAACACTATGCAACCCACAAACCCGAACGCATCGACACATAAATAAATATTCAAAGGGCATATTTATTAAAATGAAACGTACCTTAACGTCTCCTTGCGGCATTCGCCGCCGCTAACTCGGGACAATCCAGCTTGCGATGTCCCTCTTTATGACAATAGTAGCACATTCCGTCATCACTCTTCGGCATTGTGCATTCGCACAACTTGTGGCCCCTAACACCACAATTGAAACATCTAGGCGCACGAGAACTCGTCGAACCTTTCTCCGCATTACCCATACTCGCACCTGCGCCCTTAGTTTTCTTACTTGGAGCACCATACGAATCAACCCTTCTTTTACTTGAGAGCTCCCTAGCTTTCGATCGCGAATGTGATTCGAAACCCCTAGCCATGTTAAATAACTCCGCAAACGAGTTCACTTGGCCAATGCTGATTTTGCCCTGCAAATCATCATTCAAGGTCCGATAGAAATCTTCCATCAACATCCGATCATTCCCAATATACTCCGGGCAAAAACGAGCCTTCGACATAAAGGTCGTCTTTAGAGTATTCAAGTCCATCGACCCTTGTTGCAAATTTCGCAACTCATTCCGCATTTTCGACAAATCGGCTAAAGTCCGGAACTCCTTGAAGAATTCCCTCTTAAACTTGTCCCATGATAACACCATAAACAGTTCACCACCGACAAGATCAATCTTATCATCCAACCAATCCTTTGCTCTACCCCACAACAAACTAGTAGCGAGCCTTGTCCTCTTCTCGGGAGGACATTCAATCGTGCAAAAACACCCTTCGACATCCGAGATCCAAGTGGTGCTTACCAAGGGATCCGGTTTCCCATCGTACATCGGAGGTTTAGTCCTCATGAAGCTCTTAAGACAATGCTCCATTTCGCCGCTACTCCGAAATTCGGAATACCTCCTATCCATTCTTTCTTCCAACGCACCCATTTGCTCCGCAACGGCGGCCGCAACTCTAGTATTAAAATCCTCGTCATTCGTCTCGATCTCGTTTCGCGTCGCCATTCTAAAGAATGCAAAATGATTAGTCCACGAACGTGTAAAATCACACGCACAACACCGCCCATCTTGCTCAACACCCGTCGTACATCACTGGTTTGACACGATTTGCACCCGTAATAAGGTTTGCAAGTCCTTATTACGCACACACGCCGTATCAACTCATTAGTACAACGACCGCCTCGCTTGATGTCATAAACAAACACAAACAAATTCCACGCGACAACAACACACGCGAGAATTATTATCACAACACAATAATATATTAATAATATCCGCATTACTAATATAAACGTTAGTCCACTTACAATCAAGGCACTAACTATAACCCATTCCGACCCGTAATCCTACAAGTCCCGCAACAAATAAGCACACACAAAAGTCTAAGTCTAGGCACCTATCTCAAGTCACCTAAATCCCTTAGACCATGCTCTGATACCACTTGTAACAACCCAACCCGTTAACCAAAAAAAATGCGAAAAAAAAAAAAAAATTAAAACTGAACAGAGCTGTCCAGATGGGGTGCGCGGCGCGCACCCACACCTGTGCGCGGCGCGCACAGGGCCTGGCAGCCCGCTGTCCACTTTTTCCAATTTTCGCAAAAAGAACTCTTGCTTCCCGACACTTTTAGACCAAACGCTCTTCACAACAATTTACATTAGTTAAAACTAACACGTTCCAATAATAAAATGAGTTTTACGAGACCGGGCCCACATCGGCCATTCTACGACTTTCGTACAAAATACAAGTTTTCAACCACACGACCTCTAATACAAAATAAAACCGAGCATGGTGATTGGGGATACGCTACCCAATCCTATCCAATCCAAAAGCAAGATCTTCTAAAGCAACTACGCGAGCCACTAGTCCCCACTCTTACCCGAGTCACCGCATCCAAGCAAATCTATAAAAAAAAAGTAAACAACGAGAGGGTAAGCTAACGCTTAGTGAGTGAGAATATACTACATACATATATATGCATAAAATGGACATGCCACACAATATCAAATAACACATACCGGATCATCCGAGCATATAGCAAGCAAAACTAAGCTTACCGTACAATTGTGATACCACTAGCTACAACATCAATGTAAATTCACTCACAACGTTATGAACAACACTACCAAGCTACACCCGAAGGGCTAGCTACAACACATCAATATCAAAACATAAGATAATATAATATCCCCGAACCTACGACCCAAGGCTAAACACTTAACCTTAACAATAAGATGATCGTATAAATCGAGTCACCATGAATCCGCTCTAACCGAAATTCACAACTTAACAATAAGATGATCGTGCAAACCGAGCCATCATGAACCTATATGTGAAGTGATCTCTATAACCGAGAACCGCTTCACCCAACCCGCACCCATCCTACACATACATATGCACATAGGATATTAGCACTCACCTTTTCGCCTTGATGAATGCAACCGAGTAATTCCGCAACATGTCAATGGAAAGTACCTAATCCATTATCACAAATACAATAACACACTTAGAGTGGATTTACAAACCAACTCAATTCGACACTTAGTGCAAATTCGAGCAATTACACTTACAAACACCAAACGCGTCCAAACTAACCACTAATCACTAATCATAAGTGAAAATGGTCCTAATAAGCCAAAAGAACCCAAACTTAAGTGTTTAACACTTATCAATCTCAAAATCACCCAAAAACCCTAATTTTGACTCAATTCCAAAATTAGTCTTTCAAACACACCAAAAGGGTTCCAATACTTCTATAATCACTAAACCTAGTGATTAAACCCAATTACAAGTCATAAACAAGACCAATTTGTTCGCCAACCCAAAATCCACCAATAATAACAATAAACCCGATTACTAGCATCAACAAACTCACTTCAAGAGTTTTAAATGGGTTTCTCTACAAATCAAGTTCAAACCCTAACTTTGAATATCAAATCAAACAATGAAATTCGGAGTTAGAACTTACCACAACAACCAAAACGTAGCTAGGAACGAGGTGAACAACTTTAAAAACCCGAGCTTTGGTGAGAATCCAACTCTTTCTTCTCCAAATGAAGCTTCCTCTCTCTAAAACTCTTCTCTCTCTAGGGTTTGAAGATGAGAGTGATGAATGGATGTGAAAATGATCCAAAGTTGGATCCAAACCAACTGATAAAGCCCACAGATCTGACCTCAAGTGAAATGACCAAATTGCCCTTCATTAAACTCAAAATAGAAAAAGGCTGAAATTTGTTGCTGGCAAGGTGCGCGGTGCGCACCCAAAACTGTGCGCGGCGTGCACAACAGTCTGGGCAGATTCTGACCTTTGTTTAATTCCACAATACTTCCCGCATTCAACGTAGCATAATTACACTTCCGTACAATAAATATTAGAGTCTTACATCTAGTAAAGCGAGTAACGGTCCAGAATTCATAAGTATAAAGTTTCGAATGATCTTAATGTCCTAAACAGGAAAGAACATAATAGCACAATTTGATTTGTTAAATTACCAGAATCACTGAGAATAGAACTATCAAGAATATACTTTCTTGATATGTTCAGAAGTTAGACAGAATGAAAGAGTTATGTAACATGGCACATGATGACGTTATGATCTGTGAATCATCACGTCCCATTAGAAACTCAGCATGACTTATTGTAATATAATCACGTTGATCAAGTGTCATTATATTATACTAACTCACGCTTCAGTTTCCAACACTACTTCAAAACATTCTTATTTTAAACTTGAAGGTTTCAAAATTTAGAAACTAAATTAGTTTTTTTATAATATAATACAGATAGCGCGAGGAGTCAAATGATTTCAGATAAGAATAGGTATGAAAATATCTTCAAAAATTTGGAGGATATTTATAATAAAAGATATGATGATATCTTAAAATATCTAAGATCAGAGGATGATGAAGAATATTGTCCGCAAAGGTTTTAAAGTAAGGAGCAAGATATTCGCTAAAGACTTCAGCAGACACTGAATCATTTGGATTCTCTGAAGGCAGATTTAGTCTTTGTGATTTGTCCACAACTTCCTTCATACTTTGCTTAATCCGTTTTCCAGTACCAAATTTTTCGTTTGAGCTTTTCCAATCTTCCATTCTTTATTATCAAACTCCTGACCGTAATTGATGTCTACAGTTCTTGCCACTTCATCGGCCTTTTTCAAGACTTCATAGTACTGATTCGTAGGCTGGGGTGTTTTTCAGCAACTTCACATTCAAAATATGTAAGCTTAGGAGATAGACGTTATATGTATATATATAACTGTAGTCATGCTACGAGATTTCAAAATACTGATTGCTAATTCTCGATAATAGGTATGGAAATTCTCGTTACAAGGTGCAGATGAGTTTATGATAGGGTTTCGATGAATAACTATAATAACTTTTCGGAGAGGCTAAAATCAAAGGTTAATGAAGTTGCTGGTACCTCTGCTGATAATGTGGTGGAATGTAAAAGGTTCTTCGATAACGATGACGTATATCTCAAGGTTATAATAAGATTAGTCTAACTGAAAAGTAGAAGTTGACTTGCTGGAGCTGTAACAAAATTTGCTATTTTGAAAAGAAATTGCAGGGTTATTTTTTCTAATAAATGCCAAAGGATCTGTTACGGGTACGTGTTAAACTAGGACTTTGGTTTCGAGAGTCTTTCAGGTACATAATTGTGGATAACATGTGGTTAGATCATCATCTCAATTGTTCATAGTTTGAAGTGGTTTGAACACAGATTGTAATCGTTAATATACATATGATGTTCTAGCACAGTTTTGAAATCAAAGTATAGCTTTGAAAGATGTAAGGATCTAAGTGTGATGATACTGATTGAATCTTGACTTAAATTTTGATTTGTCAAAATCAGAATACGTAATGAAATTTGGATGAGAATGATTATCTTGATTTCTTATGAAAGAAGGTATGTTGTTGTGAAGGTAGTGAGTATCGTTGATGATTGCTGAATCAGATTCGAAAAATGTAACATATTAATTGTGAATTTATATATTTCTCGGGTATTACCTACCCGTTAAAAAAAATTACAATTAATATTTTATACAAAAGAATTCTATTTCAGTCTTTATGAAAATATATATGTATATATTTTCTTCAGATGTAACATAGATTTATTGAGTTAATATTAAATTAAACTCATTTGATTTACGGTTGAAACTAGAATTGAGTAATTGTAGTGACCCGAACTTTTCCGAACCTTTCTATGATTATATGTTTAATGAAAACTATATTTACATGATTAAATATTTCCAACATGTTAAGCAATCAAACTTGTTAAGACTTGGTTAATTGAAACAGAAATTTTGTAAACGTCTGATTACCTAGTTTGACCAATGATTCACGAACGCTATAAGTTGTATATGACATGATGATACATAAATGAATAAATATATATGTTTAACATGATATAATGATCATCAAGTATCTCATTAAAAATAGTAACAATAAGTTATATACTTAAAAAGGAGACTATTGACGTATGAAACTCGAAACGATACATATAACGATTATCGTTATAACCACGTCTTACTAAATATATATGAAGCATATTAATACATTGTTATAATATATATATAACATGATAATATGATAATTAAATATATCATTAAGTGTATTAACAATGAACTACATAAGTAAAAACAAGACTACTAACTTAAGGATTTCGAAACGAGACATATATGTAACTATTATCGTTGTAACGACATTTAAATGTATATATCATATTAAGATATATTAATATATCATAATATCATGATAATATAATAATTTAAAATCTCATTTGATATTATAAACTTTGGGTTAACAACATTTAATAAGATCGTTAACCTAAAGGTCTCAAAACAACACTTACATGTAACGACTAACGATGACTTAACGACTCAGTTAAAATGTATATACATGTAGTGTTTTAATATGTATTCATACACTTTTGAAAGACTTCAATACACTTATCAAAATACTTCTAATTAACAAAAATGCTTACAATTACATCCTCGTTCAGTTTCATCAACAATTCTAATCGTATGCATCCGTATTCGTACTCGTACAATACACAGCTTTTAGATGTATGTACTATTGGTATATATACTCCAATGATCAGCTCTTAGCAGCCCATGTGAGTCACCTAACACATGTGGGAACCATCATTTGGCAACTAGCATGAAATATCTCATAAAATTACAAAAATATGAGTAATCATTCATGACTTATTTACATGAAAACAAAATTACATATCCTTTAAATCTAATCCATACACCAACGACCAAAAACACCTACAAAAACTTTAATTCTTCAATTTTCTTCATCTAATTGATCTCTCTCAAGTTCTAACTTCAAGTTCTAAGTGTTCTTCATAAATTCTACAAGTTCTAGTTACATAAAATCAAGAATACTTTCAAGTTTGCTAGCTCACTTCCAATCTTGTAAGGTGATTATCCAACCTCAAGAAATCTTTGTTTCTTACAGTAGGTTATCATTCTAATACAAGGTAATAATCATATTCAAACTTTGGTTCAATTTCTATAACTATAACAATCTTATTTCAAGTGATGATCTTACTTGAACTTGTTTTCGTGTCATGATTCTGCTTCAAGAACTTCGAGCCATCCAAGGATCCGTTGAAGCTAGATCCATTTTTCTCTTTTCCAGTAGGTTTATACAAGGAACTTAAGGTAGTAATGATGTTCATAACATCATTAGATTCATACATAAAAAGCTATCATATTCGAAGTGGTAAACTAGTAATCACTAGAACATAGTTTAGTTAATTCTAAACTTGTTCGCAAATAAAGTTAATCCTTCTAACTACACTTTTAAAATCAACTATACAAATGATCTATATCTATATGATATGCTAACTTAATGATTTAAAACCCGAAAACATGATAAACACCATAAAACCGGATTTACGCCGTCGTAGTTACAACCGGGGGCTGTTTTGGTTTGGATAATTAAAAACTATGAAGAACTTTGATTTAAAAGCTATACTTCTGGGAAAATGATTTTTCTTATGAACATAAAACCATATCTAAAAATCATGGTTAAACTCAAAGTGAAAGTATGTTTTTCAAAACAGTCATCAAGATGTCGTTCTTTCGACGGAAATGACTACCTCTTTCAAAAACGACTTGTAACTTATATTTCCGACTATAAACCTATACCTTTTCTATTTAGTTTCATAAATTCAAGTTCAATACAAAACCGTGGCCACTTAAATCACTCAAAACGGATTAGAAACGAAGAAATGGCGAGCAAAACAAAATTGGTAAAACTACTCATTTTAGCTACGTGAAAATTGGTAACAAATCTATTCCAACCATAACTTAATCAACTTGTATTGTATATTATGTAATCTTGAGATACCATAGACACGTATATAATGTTTCGACCTATCATGTCGACACATCTATATATATTTCGGAACAACCATAGACACTCTATATGTGAATGTTGGAGTTAGCTATACAGGGTTGAGGTTGATTCCAAAATATATATAGTTTGAGTTGTGATCAATACTGAGATATGTATACACTGGGTCGTGGATTGATTCAAGATAATATATATTGATTTATTTCTGTACATCTAACTGTGGACAACTAGTTGTAGGTTACTAACGAGGACAGCTGACTTAATAAACTTAAAACATCAAAATGTATTAAAAGTGTTGTAAATATATTTTGAACATACTTTGATATATATGTACATATTTGTTATAGGTTCGTGAATCGACCAGTGGCTAAGTCTTACTTCCTGACGAAGTAAAAAATCTGTGAAAGTGAGTTATAGTCCCACTTTTAAAATCTAATATTTTTGGGATGAGAATACATGCAGGTTTTATAAATGATTTACAAAATAGACACAAGTACGTGAAACTACATTCTATGGTTGAATTATCGAAATCGAATATGCCCCTTTTTATTAAGTCTGGTAATCTAAGAATTAGGGAACAGACACCCTAGTTGACGCGAATCCTAAAGATAGATCTATTGGGCCTAACAAACCTCATCCAAAGTACCGGATGCTTTAGTACTTCGAAATTTATATCATATCCGAAGGGTGTCCCGGAATGATGGGGATATTCTTAAATATGCATCTTGTTAATGTCGGTTACCAGGTGTTCACCATATGAATGATTTTTATCTCTATGTATGGGATGTGTATTGAAATATGAAATCTTGTGGTCTATTATTATGATTTGATAATATATAGGTTAAACCTATAACTCACCAACATTTTTGTTGACGTTTTAAGCATGTTTATTCTCAGGTGATTATTAAGAGCTTCCGCTGTCGCATACTTAAATAAGGACGAGATTTGGAGTCCATGCTTGTATGATATTGTGTAAAAACTGCATTCAAGAAACTTATTTCGGTGTAACATATTTATATTGTAAACCATTATGTAATGGTCGCGTGTAAACAGGATATTTTAGATTATCATTATTTGATAATCTACGTAAAGCTTTTTAAACCTTTATTGATGAAATAAAGGTTATGGTTTGTTTTAAAATGAATGCAGTCTTTGAAAAACGTCTCATATAGAGGTCAAAACCTCGCAACGAAATCAATTAATATGGAACGTTTTTAATCAATAAGAACGTGACATTTCAGTTGGTATCCGAGCGTTGGTCTTAGAGAACCAGAATTTTGCATTAGTGTGTCTTATCGAGTTTGTTAGGATGCATTAGTGAGTCTGGACTTCGACCGTGTTTACTTGAAAAATGATTGCTTAACAAATTTTGTTGGAAACTATATATTTTTAACATGTGAATATTATGTGATATATTAATCTCTTAACGTGTTTGATATTATGTGATAGATGTCTACCTCTAGAACAAGTCCCATTGACTCACCTAATAATAATGAAGAGTCAAATGTAAATTGGAATGATTCGTGGACTGATTCACAAGTTCCCGAAGAGGAACCGGAAGAAGAGTCGGAACCGGAAGAAGAATCGAAACCGGAAGAAGAAATAGAACCAGTGGGGGAAATAATAAAACGGTTAAGTAGAAGAAAATCCTCAACCAACCGACCAAAGTTAATTATGGTCAATGGTGTTTCCGCCAAGGAAGCAAAGTATTGGAAGGATTACCAATTCTCTGATGAATCGGATCCCGACAAGGATTTCGATGATGTTATAGAAATTACCCCTAACACAATTTAATAAGGCAAAAGAGAACAATAAGAGAAAGGGCATAAAAATAGAGAAATTTGATTCCAAACTAGATGAACTTTATATGTATCGTCAACACCCGTATTTCTTAAGTTGTGACAATAACCCGGGAACCTCTAAACCACCAGGTTTTTCTAAACCAATGTGGAAAATGATGGCTCGTATTAGGGGAACATCATATATCCCTAGAAACTTGGCAAAACAAACCAAAACCGAAGAAGAAGAAGAAACGAGCGAGTCGGAATAAGATAGTTGTATTCGTGTGGTGTAATATATGTAATATAGTGTGCTTATGCTTTATGATATATGTAAAAATTGCTTGTATTAATAAGTAATTTTTTTTTATGAATCTAACTCTTGTCTATTTTACAGTATAAAAACACAAAATGGATAGACAACCCAATATTTTAAGAGACCTACCCGGAGACATGATTGATGAAATCTTGTCTAGAGTCGGTCAGAATTCCTCGGCACAACTATTTAAGGCGAGATCAGTTTGTAAGACATTCGAAGAACGTTTCAAGAATTCCTTGGTTTATAAAAGGCTTTCGTTCGAAAGATGGGGGATATCACATTGGGAAATCCATAAGTTACAATGTGTTTACTTTGACGCATATATTGCGGGGAACCCAAATGCTATTTTACGCAACGGGTTAAGAAATTATTTTGACTCAATATATCCGAATATAGGACTTCGTGATTTAGAAAAAGCGGCTAACATGCAACATAAAGAAGCATGTTATGCTTACGGGTTAGTAATGTTCGCTTCTCACCAAAGTGAGAACAAGAACATCGGGCTACAACTATTAAACAAAACGTTCCCACAAGTGACGGAGTCGGTAATTGGGGTAAGAAATGAGGTTTTTAGATTGTTACAGGACTGTTGGACATTACGTAACCCTCGTCCCTTTTACGACGTTACAACACGTTGTCTTATCAACGGCCATAACGGTTATGTTCCACAAGACCAAGGATGGGAAGTAGTCCTAGTAAAACCAGAATGCATGAATTGTTTCTGGACTTATGAATTACGTGTCTTTATTGCCTTTGCTGAACAACTTGTGTACTAGCTAGAATTATCTTCACAACCATCTTGTATCAAATTTATTGTGTGCTATATTTCATGCTATATGTAAAATAAGCGGTATTGTAAGTTTGTAAAATATTGTGTAAAAGTTTGAACGCGAAATATTATTATAATCAGTTTTTCATATAGAATTGTAGTAGTTGAATTGTATATTAGCTACTAAGTATGAACTTAACGGGTAGGTACTACCCGAATTTAAACTTATAAAACGCTAATATGAAGAAAAAGCTTTTATAAATGAGTTCATATTATGCTACGAGATACTATTGACTACTCTTACTATTCTGTATGATTAACTTGTTTCATTTAACTATTTTGAAGGAAATTGCACCAAATACTTGACACACCTTGAATATGAGCGAAGAGGAATTTCGTGCCTTTCTTGCTTCAAACATAGCCGTAGTACAGGCTGCGCTATATACCAACAATAACCTTGGATCTAGCAGTACAGGAAATCGTGTAGGATGCACCTACAAAGAATTCACTGCCTGCAAACCTTTGGAATTTGATGGAACCGAAGGACCGATCGGATTGAAACGGTGGACCGAGAAGGTCGAATCGGTGTTTGCCATAAGTAAGTGTACTGAAGAGGACAAAGTGAAGTACGCTACGCATACCTTCACAGGTACTGCGTTAACATGGTGGAATACCTATCTAGAGCAAGTGGGACAAGATGATGCTTACGCACTACCGTGGTCAGCATTCAAGCACTTGATGAACGAGAAGTACCGTCCCAGAACCGAGGTCAATAAGCTTAAGACAGAACTTAGAGGGTTACGAACCCAAGGATTTGATATTACCACGTATGAAAGACGATTCACAGAATTGTGCCTATTGTGTCTGGGAGCGTTCGAAGATGAGGAAGAGAAGATCGACGCATTTGTGAAAGGATTACCAGAAAGAATCCAAGAAGATATAAGTTCACACGAGGCCGCCTCCATACAACAGGCATGTAGAATGGCTCACAAACTAGTGAACTAGATTGAGGAAAGAATTAAAGAACAGGTGGCTGAAGAGGCCAATGTGAAGCAAGTCAAACGAAAGTGGGAGGAAAACGGTGATAAGAATCACCAATACAACAACAACAGCAATTACAACAATAATCGCAACAACTATCCCAACCATCGCAACATCAATTGCAACTACAACAAATGGCCCAACAACAACAACAACAACAACAACAACAACTACAACAATCATCCCAACAATAATAACAACCGCAACAACAACAATAATCAGAAGCAGCTATGCCAAAGGTGTGAAAAGTATCACTCGGGGTTCCGAACCAAATTTTACAACAAGTGTAAAAGAAATGGTCATAGCGCGGTGAAGTGTGATGTCTACGGACCAGGGGTTAACAGAACAAAAGGAACAAATGGTGTCGGAACGAGTAATGGTGGAGCAAGTAGTGTCGGAGTAAGTTATGCCAATGTAATTTGTTATAAATGTGGAAAATCGGGCCACATTATTAGAAATTGCCCGAACCAAGAGAACACGAATGGACAAGGCCGCGAAAGAGTTTTCAATATTAATGCGGCAGAGGCACAGGAAGACCCGGAGCTTGTTACGGGTACATTTCTTATTGACAATAAATCCGCTTACGTTTTATTTGATTCGGGTGCGGATAAAAGCTATATGAGTAGAGATTTTTGTGCTAAATTAAGTTGTCCATTGACACCATTGGATAGTAAATGTTTACTCAAATTAGCAAACGGTAAATTAATTTCAGCAGATTATATATGCCGGAATTGAGAAATTAAACTGGGTAGCGAAATATTTAAGATTGACTTGATACCAGTAGAGTTAGGGAGTTTTGATGTAATAGTTGGCATGGACTGGCTGAAGAAGGTGAAAGCAAAGATCGTATGTTATAAAAATGCAATTCGCATTGTACGAGAAGAAGGAGAACCCTTAATGGTGTACGAAGAAAAGGGCAACACGAAGCTACATCTTATTAGTAATTTGAAGGCACAAAAACTAATAAGAAAAGCTTGCTATGCTGTTCTAGCACATGTCGAGAAAGTACAAACTGAAGAAAAGAGCATCAATGATGTTTTTGTCGCAAAAGAATTTCCCGATGTATTTCCGAAAGAATTACCGGGACTACCTCCACATCGATCTGTTGAATTTCAAATAGATCTTGTACCAGGAGCTGCACCAATAGCTCGTGCTCCTTACATACTCGCACCCAGCGAGATGAAAGAACTGCAAAGCCAACTGCAAGAACTATTAGAACGTGGTTTCATTCGACCAAGCACATCACCATGGGGAGCTCCTGTTTTGTTTGTCAAGAAGAAAGATGGTACATTTAGGTTGTGTATTAACTACAGAGAGTTGAACAAACTTACCATCAAAAACCGTTATCCACTGCCGAGAATTGATGACTTATTTGATCAACTACAAGGCTCGTTGGTTTATTCGAAGATTGATTTACGTTCGGGATATCATCAAATGCGAGTAAAGGAGGATGATATTCCAAAAACTGCTTTTAGGACGTGTTATGGTCATTACGAGTTTATGGTTATGCCGTTTGGATTGACTAACGCACCAGCTGTGTTCATGGACCTTATGAACCGAGTGTGTGGGCCATATCTTGACAAGTTTGTCATTGTTTTCATCGATGACATACTTATTTACTCAAAGAATGATCAAGAGCACGAAGAACATTTAAGAAAAGTGCTAGAAGTATTAAGTATTGAGGAAAGAAAAACTGTACGCTAAGTTTTCAAAGTGTGCATTTTGGTTGGAAGAAGTTCAATTCCTCGGTCACATAGTGAACAAAGAAGGTATCCAGGTAGACCCGGCAAAGATCGAAACCGTTGAAAAGTGGGAAACCCCAAAAACTCCGAAGCATATACGTCAATTTTTAGGATTGGCTGGTTACTACAGAAGATTCATCCAAGATTTCTCCAAAATAGCAAAACCCTTGACTTCATTAACGCATAAAGGGAAGAAATTTGAATGGAAGGATGAATAAGAGAAGGCGTTTCAGTTATTGAAGAAAAAGCTAACTACGGCACCTATATTGTCATTGCTTGAAGGGAATGATGATTTTGTGATATATTGTGACGCCTCAAAGCAAGGTCTCGGTTGTGTATTAATGCAACGAACGAAGGTAATTGCTTATGCGTCTAGACAATTGAAGATTCACGAGCAAAATTATACGACGCATGATTTGGAATTAGGCGCGGTTGTTTTTGCATTAAAGACTTGGAGGCACTACTAATATGGGGTCAAAAGTATTATATATACCGACCACAAAAGTCTTCAACACATATTTAATCAGAAACAACTGAACATGAGGCAGCGTAGGTGGATAAAATTGTTGAATGATTACGACTTTGAGATTCATTACCACCCCGGGAAGGCAAATGTGGTAGCCGACGCCTTGAGTAGAAAAGGTAGAGAACCCATTCGAGTAAAATCTATGAATATAATGATTCACAATAACCTTACTACTCAAATAAAGGAGGCGCAACAAGGAGTTTTAAAAGAGGGAAATTTAAAGAATGAAATACCCAAAGGATCGGAGAAGCATCTTAATATTCGGGAAGATGGAGCCCGGTATAGGGCTGAAAGGATTTGGGTACCAAAATTTGGAGATATGAGAGAAATGGTACTTTGAGAAGCTCATAAAACCAGATACTCAATACATCCTGGAACGGGGAAGATGTACAAGGATCTCAAGAAACATTTTTGGTGGCCAGGTATGAAAGCCGATGTTGCTAAATACGTAGGGGAATGTTTGACGTGTTCTAAGGTCAAAGCGGAGCATCAGAAACCATCAGGTCTACTTCAACAACCCGAAATCCCGGAATGGAAATGGGAAAACATTACCATGGATTTCATCACTAAATTGCCAAGGACTTCAAGTGGTTTTGATACTATTTGGGTAATAGTTGATCGTCTCACCAAATTAGCACACTTCCTGCCAATAAGAGAAGATGACAAGATGGAGAAGTTAGCACGACTGTATTTGAAGGAAGTCGTCTCCAGACATGGAATACCAATCTCTATTATCTCTGATAGGGATGGCAGATTTATTTCAAGATTCTGGCAGACATTACAGCAAGCATTAGGAACTCGTCTAGACATGAGTACTGCCTATCATCCACAAAATAATGGGCAGAGTGAAAGGACGATACAAACGCTTGGAGAGATGGTCATGCTTAAGGTTGCACCTTGGAAAGGTGTTGTTCGATTTGGTAAATGAGGGAAATTAAATCCAAGGTATATTGGACCATTCAAGATTATTGATCGTGTCAGACCAGTAGCTTACCGAATTGAGTTACCTCAACAACTCGTGGCTATACATAACACTTTCCACGTCTAGAATTTGAAGAAATGTTTTGCTAAAGAAGATCTCACTATTCCGTTGGACGAAATCCAAATCAATGAAAAACTTCAATTCATTGAAGAACCCGTTGAAATAATGGATCGTGAGGTTAAGAGACTTAAACAAAACAAGATACCGATTGTTAAGGTTCGATGGAATGCTCGTAGAGGACCCGAGTTCACCTGGGAACGAGAAGATCAGATGAAGAAGAAGTACCCGCACTTATTTCCAGAAGATGAGCCAACACCTCCAATCGCTTAAAATTTCGGGACGAAATTTATTTAACGGGTAGGTACTGTAGTGACCCGAACTTTTTCGAACCTTTCTATGATTATATGTTTAATGAAAACTATATTTACATGATTAAATGTTTCCAACATATTAAGCAATCAAACTTGTTAAGACTTGGTTAATTGAAACGGAAATTTTGTAAACGTCTGATTACCCAGTTTGACCAATGATTCACGAACGACAAAATTGTATATGACATGATGATACATAAATGAATAAATATATATGTTTAACATGATATAATGATCATCAAGTATCTCATTAAAAATAGTAACAATAAGTTATATACTTAAAAAGGAGACTATTGACGTATGAAACTCGAAACGATACATATAACGATTATCCTTATAACCACGTCTTACTAAATATATATGAAGCATATTAATACATTGTTATATTATATATAACATGATAATTTGATAATTAAATATATCATTAAGTGTATTAACAATGAACTACATAAGTAAAAACAAGACTACTAACTTAAGGATTTCGAAACGAGACATATATGTAACGATTATCGTTGTAACGACATTTAAATGTATATATCATATTAAGATATAGTAATATATCATAATATCATGATAATATAATAATTTAAAATCTCATTTGATATTATAAACTTTGGGTTAACAACATTTAACAAGATCGTTAACCTAAAGGTCTCAAAACAACACTTACATGTAACGACTAACGATGACTTAACGACTCAGTTAAAATGTATATACATGTAGTGTTTTAATATGTATTCATACACTTTTGAAAGACTTCAAGACACTTATCAAAATACTTCTACTTAACAAAAATGCTTACAATTACATCCTCGTTCAGTTTCATTAACAATTCTAATCGTATGCACCCGTATTCGTACTCGTACAATACACAGCTTTTAGATGTATGTACTATGGTATATATACTCCAATGATCAGCTCTTAGCAGCCCATGTGAGTCACCTAACACATGTGGGAACCATCATTTGGCAACTAGCATGAAATATCTCATAAAATTACAAAAATATGAGTAATCATTCATGACTTATTTACATGAAAACAAAATTACATATCCTTTATATCTAATCCATACACTAACGACCAAAAACACCTACAAACACTTTCATTCTTCAATTTTCTTCATCTAATTGATCTCTCTCAAGTTCTAACTTCAAGTTCTAAGTGTTCTTCATAAATTCTACAAGTTCTAGTTACATAAAATCAAGAATACTTTCAAGTTTGCTAGCTCACTTCCAATCTTGTAAGGTGATCATCCAACCTCAAGAAATCTTTGTTTCTTACAGTAGGTTATCATTCTAATACAAGGTAATAATCATATTCAAACTTTGGTTCAATTTCTATAACTATAACAATCTTATTTCAAGTGATGATCTTACTTGAACTTGTTTTCGTGTCATGATTCTGCTTCAAGAACTTCGAGCCATCCAAGGATCCATTGAAGCTAGATCCATTTTTCTATTTTCCAGTAGGTTTATCCAAGGAACTTAAGGTAGTAATGATGTTCATAACATCATTCGATTCATACATAAAAAGCTATCATATTCGAAGTGGTAAACTAGTAATCACTAGAACATAGTTTAGTTAATTCTAAACTTGTTCGCAAATAAAGTTAATCCTTCTAACTACACTTTTAAAATCAACTATACACATGATCTATATCTATATTATATGCTAACTTAATGATTTAAAACCCGATAAAATCATTTTCCAAGAAGTATAGCTTTTAAATCAAAGTGAAAGTATGTTTTTCAAAACAGTCATCAAGATGTCATTCTTTCGACGGAAATGACTACCTCTTTCAAAAACGACTTGTAACTTGTATTTCTGACTATAAACCTATACCTTTTCTGTTTAGTTTCATAAATTCAAGTTCAATACGAAACCGTGGCCACTTAAATCACTCAAAACGGATTAGAAACGAAGAAATGGCGAGCAAAACAAAATTGGTAAAAACTACTCATTTTAGCTACGTGAAAATTGGTAACAAATCTATTCCAACCATAACTTAATCAACTTGTATTGTATATTATGTAATCTTGAGATACCATAGACACGTATACAATTTTTCGACCTATCATGTCGACACATCTATATATATTTTGGAACAACCATAGACACTCTATATGTGAATGTTGGAGTTAGCTATACAGGGTTGAGGTTGATTCCAAAATATATATAGTTTGAGTTGTGATCAATACTGAGATATGTATACACTAGGTCGTGGATTGATTCAAGATAATATATATCGATTTATTTCTGTACATCTAACTGTGGACAACTAGTTGTAGGTTACTAACGAGGACAGCTGACTTAATAAACTTAAAACATCAAAATGTATTAAAAGTGTTGTAAATATATTTTGAACATACTTTGATATATATGTACATATTTGTTATAGGTTCGTGAATCGACCAGTGGCCAAGTCTTACTTCCTGACGAAGTAAAAAATCTGTGAAAGTGAGTTATAGTCCCACTTTTAATATCTAATATTTTTGGGATGAGAATACATGCAGGTTTTATAAATGATTTACAAAATAGACACAAGTACGTGAAACTACATTCTATGGTTGAATTATCAAAATCGAATATGCCCCTTTTTATTAAGTCTGGTAATCTAAGAATTAGGGAACAGACACCCTAGTTGACGCGAATCCTAAAGATAGATCTGTTGGGCCTAACAAACCCCATCCAAAGTACCGGATGCTTTAGTACTTCGAAATTTATATCATATCCGATGGGTGTCCCGGAATGATGGGGATATTCTTAAATATGCATCTTGTTAATGTCGGTTACCATGTGTTCACCATATGAATGATTTTTATCTCTATGTATGGGATGTGTATTGAAATATGAAATCTTGTGGTCTATTATTATGATTTAATAATATATAGGTTAAACCTATAACTCACCAACATTTTTGTTGACGTTTTAAGCATGTTTATTCTCAGGTGATTATTAAGAGCTTCCGCTGTCGCATACTTAAATAAGGACGAGATTTGGAGTCCATGCTTGTATGATATTGTGTAAAAACTGCATTCAAGAAACTTATTTCGGTGTAACATATTTATATTGTAAACCATTATGTAATGGTCGCGTGTAAACAGGATATTTTAGATTATCATTATTTGATAATCTACGTAAAGCTTTTTAAACCTTTATTGATGAAATAAAGGTTATGGTTTGTTTTAAAATGAATGCAGTCTTTGAAAAACGTCTCATATAGAGGTCAAAACCTCGCAACGAAATCAATTAATATGGAACGTTTTTAATCAATAAGAACGTGACATTTCAGTAATCCCTGAAACTTTAGAAATTACATACATTTTACGGAGTATTTCTTCAATGTGATTGAAATTATGAATCAATACTTCGTTATTTGTTGATGCATGATGTGGGTTGATAATGCTAAAAACGAACATATATTTCATAGCATTATCCCTCAAGAAAGACAAGCTTTTGATTACAATTGTTCTATTTACAAGTGATATTCGTTTAAATAATAAAAGGTGAAGACAAAAAGATAGATTCGACGAATTGAAGATTCACGAGCAGAATTATACGAGACATGATTTGGAATTAAGCGCGGTTGTTTTTGCATTAAAGAATTGGAGACATTACTTATATGGGGGTTAAAAGTATCATATATACCGACCACAAAAGTCTCCAACATATATTTGATCAGAAATAGCTGAACGTGAGGCAACGTAGGTGGATTGAACTATTGAACGATTATGACTTTGAGATTCGATACCACCCGGGAAAGGCGAATGTGGTAGCTGACGCTTTGAGTAGGAAGGATAGAGAACCTATGCGGGTAAAAGCTATGAATATAATTATTCGTACTAGCCTTACTACTCAAATAAAGGAGGCGCAGCGGAGAGTTTTAAAAGAAGGAAATTTGAAGAATGAAATACCCAAAGGATCAGAGAAACATCTTAATATTCGGGAAGACGAAACCCGATATAGGGCTGAAAGAATTTGGGTACCAAAGTTTGGAGATGTGAGAGAAATGGTACATAAGGAAGCACATAAGATCAGATATACAATACATCATGGAGCGGAGAAGATGTACAAAGATCTCAAGAAACACTTTTGGTGTCCGGGTATGAAAGCCGATATTGCTAAACATATAGGAGAATGTTTGACATGTTCTAAGGTCAAAGCTGAACATCAGAAACCATCAGGTCTACTTCAACAACCTGAAATCCTGGAATGGAAATGGGAAAACATTACCATGGATTTCATTACTAAATTGCTAAGGATTGCAAGTGGTTATGATACTATTTGGGTAATAGTTGACCGTCTCACCAAATCAGCACACTTTCTATCAATGCGAGAAGATGATAAAATGGAAAAGTTAGCACGACTATACTAAAAGGAAGTCATCTCCAGACACGGAATACCAATCTCTATTATCTCTGATAGGGATGGTAGATTTGTTTCAAGATTTTGGCAGACGTTACAACAAGCATTGGGAACTCGTCTAGACATGAGTACTGCCTATCATCCACAAACTGATGGGCAGAGTGATGAAATGTCCCGTTCATATCGATTATAAACGTTTCATATTAATTGATTTCTTTGCGAGGTTTTGACCTCTATATGAGATGTTTTTCAAAGACTGCATTCGTTTTTAAAACAAACCATAACCTTTATTTTATTGGCAAGGTTAAAAGGACACTGATAATGCTAAAAACGAACATATATTTCATAGCATTAACCCTCAAGAAAGACAAGCTTTTAGTTGCAATTGTTCTATTTACAAGTGATATTCGTTTAAATAATAAAAGGTGAAGACAAAAGATAGATTCGACGATTTGAAGACGCAAACGACCAAAAAGCTCAAAAGTACAAAATACAATCCAAGTGGTTCAATTTATTGATGAGAAACGTCTAAAAGTTACAAGAGTACGAGCCGTAAAATGCAAAGTACAAGATATTAAATTGTACGCAAGGACGTTCGAAAATCCAGAACCGGGACATGAACCAACTATCAACGCGCGACACAACGGAGCTAAAATTACAAGTCAACGAAGTACAAAAATATAATATATATATATATATATATATATATATATATATATATATATATATATATATATATATATAATTATATAAAATTATATATATTATATTATATATTATTATAAATACGAGCAGCCCACATTTATTGTGCTTTGTGAGCAGGAAATGACGGCCATGCGATCGCATGGCCTGGAGGAAGAAAATCCATGCGATCGAATGGCACACTGTAGCATGTCAGGTCCTATAAATTTCACGAATTCTGGCCGAATTTAACACACCTTTTTCTTATCTATCATCATACTCTCAATATATATATATATATATATATATATATATATATATATATATATATATATATATATATATATATATATATATATATATATATATATATATTTTAATTTTAATTTTAATTTTAATTTTAATTTTAATTTTAAGTTAATAATAATAAGGTTATAGTGGCGAATGTTTTAAGTTTGTAAGTCAAAATTCTGTCCGTGTAACACTACGCGATTAATACTCATTGTAAGTTATGTTCAACCTTTTTAAATTAATGTCTCGTAGCTAAATTATTATTATGCTTATTTAAGCCGAAGTAATCGTGATGTTGGGCTAAATATTAAGACGGGGTAGTTGGGCTTTGTACCATAATTGGGGTTTGGACAAAAGAACGACACTTGTGGAAATTAGACTATGGGCTATTAATGAGCTTTATATTAACTAAATGATATCTCGTTAATTTAATATAAAGGTTACAATTTGACGTATCTATATATAACCACATACGCTTAATCGAGTACGGTGGGCGGGATATCTATAAATACGAATAATTGTTCATTTTACCGTACACGGGGATGGATTAATAGTTAATGGACTCATTAAAACAGGGGTGGATTACATTCAAGGGTAATTGGTGTAATTATTAACAAAGTAGTAAAACCTTGGATTACACGTAGTCGATAACCAAGTGTATTCATTAAACAAAGTATTAAGACCTTGTTACAGTTCGAATCCCCAATTAGTTGGAATATTTGACTTCGGATATAAGGTTAATTTGATGAAGATCCTCACACTTTATATTTATGACTGATGGACTATTATGGACAAAATCGTATGGACATATCGAATAATCTAGGACAAAGGACAATTAACCCATGGTAATAAATTAAAATCAACACGTCGAACATCAAGATTACGGAAGTTTAAATAAGCATAATTCCTTTATTTTATATCATATCGCACTTTTAATTATCGTACTTTTTAATTATCGCAATTTTGTTTATCGTCATTTTATTTATCGCACTTTAATTTATCGAAATTTTATTATCGTTATTTACTTTACGCTTTAAATTAAGTTGTATTTATATTTAATATTTTACATTAGGTATTAATTGTGACTTAAGACATAAAATTGACAAACCGGTCATTAAACGGTAAAACCCCTCTTTTTATAATAATAATAATACTACTTATATATATATATATATATATATATATATATATATATATATATATATATATATATATATATATATATATATATATATATATATATATATTTATTTATACAAATATAGTTTTTAAAAATATAGCGTTAAACTTGACTAGCTCCCTGCGGAACGAACCGGACTTATTAAAAACTACACTACTGTACGATTAGGTACACTGCCTATAGTGTTGTAGCAAGGTTTAGGTATATCCACTCTATAAATAAATAAATAACTTGTGTAAAATAGTATCGTATTTAATAGTATTTTGTAGTAAAAATATAACTATTTCGTATACACCTCGCATAACATCAAGTATTTTTGGTGCCGCTGCCGGGGAAGAAAGCGAAACGATATAAAAAAATTTAGTTTTTAAAATATTTTTGTAAAAATATAATATTTCTTATTTTGTAAAAATATTTTGTTTTAGTAATAAGTGTTAAAATTATAAAAACATAAAAATATTTATGTATATATTTTGAAGTGTCTAAAAAAAAAGTTTATATTTTAGAGTTATAAAACTAATAAGTAAAAAAATTTTTATTACATAATATTTTATATAAAGATAAATCAGAAAAAAAATAATTAAAACTGAATTGGGACTGGTACTGTAGCAGCCCAACAATCAGATCCAGAATTCTGGGCCATGTGATCGCATGGCTAAGGTGCACCACACACATGCGACCGCATGAGAGGGTCTGACAGCTGAAACCTGGTACGCCATAATTACATTAGGGTTTTTAAATTAATTATTATTATTATTATTATTAACCTAATTAGGGTTTTAATTAATTAATTAGTTTTTAAGTTTAGTTTTAATTTATATTTAGTAATATTAAGTTTTAAAATTATTATTAATTATATAAATTACTACTTTTTATAAAATTTGTATTTTTTTTATCATTCTAGTTATAAATTGTATATTTTTATCGTTTAATTCGTAATTTGTATTTTTTTTCGTTCGTAACTAGTTTTAAACTTAGTATTTTGCCTTAGTAGCTCTACATTTTTAGACTTTGCCGTAAAATCCCTTAAGTGCTTTTTCTTTATATTAAGATTTAGACGCTTTAGAAATTTACGACATCGCTTATCGCTTTAGTTTTAATAGATTTTAGTGCCTATTAAGTTATTGCCATTTTGGATTAAAATTCCTTTAAGCTTTAATACCTTTAGACGCAAATTTTTAATATTTAGTTTTTAGACTTTTAAGTTTCGACGCTTTACTTTCTTTTTATTATTTTTTGACTTTTTTTTCGACGCTTATTTTTTTCGACTTTTTATTTTTCGACGCTTATTTTTCGACCTTTTATTTTTCGACGTTTTTTGACGCATTCTTTTTCTTTTTTATTTATCGACGCTCTAGTTTTTAGGACATAGAATTTTCTTTATTTTCTTTAAATTTCGACGAAAAATTATTTTAAGTGGTTAAATTGATAGACATTCAAAATTTTCTGGTTCGTAGTAATAGTTGGATTTGTTAGTGACGAGTTGTGGGCTTTCGATTTAAAGGGTCCTGGCTACCTGCTGCATCTATTGGCTATTCGAAACGTGGGCAAAATCAGAAAAGTCTATTAATTTGATAGCTTATATAATTTTTATCTTTTATAACTAATAGGACATTCAGTGAATGCACCGAGCAAAACGTTCACCACCTTTCATACGTTCACCATCTGTAACTCAATCAAGACATCTAGCCAATATTGTCACCATTGATTTTTCTTTAGAATCGTCATCTAGTCGACCAAGTACTCCAATTCAAATTTCTGATAATCCATTTTTTGAACCCGACCTCACAATTGAGAATCTGGAGGATATTCAGGGACAATTCAGAGATCCTGAACCACTAATCATTCCTCCTGAACCACAAATCACTCATCCAGAGATTGTCGAGGAAGAAACCATTAAGTCAGAATCCTCTAGTGATTCAGATTCAACAATTTCAATCATGGAAAATCTGGAACCTCTAAGTATGGAAGATCGAATGAGAGCTAAATGCACTGGCCAAGGTCATGCAATTATTCAACCAGACATTAATGCACCAGATTATGAAATCAAAGGACAAATCCTACACATAGTAACTAATCAATGCCAATTTAGTGGTGCGCCGAAGGAAGATCTAAGCGAACATCTTCGTACCTTTAATAGGATCTGTACTCTATTTGAAATCAGAGAAGTTGAGGATGAACAAATATATCTCATGTTATTTCCCTGGACTTTAAAGGGAGAAGCCAAAGATTGGTTAGAATCGTTACCTGAAGGGGTGATTGATACATGGGATGTTTTAGTTGAAAAATTTCTTAAACAATTCTTTTCGGCATCTAAAGCCGTAAGACTTCAAAGAGAAATTGTTACGTTCACGCAAAAGCCAAATGAAACTTTATATGAGGCGTGGACAAGATTTGGAAAGTTGTTGAGAGGATGTCCGCAACATGGTTTAGACACTTATCAAATAGTACAAATATTCTACCAAGGATGCGACATCACTACACGAAAAGACATCGACATAGCAGCTGGTGGTTCCATTATGAAGAAAACTGCAACTGAAGCTTACAAAATTATTGATAACACTGTTTCCCACTCACATGAGTGGCATCAAGAAAAAGATATCGTTAGATCATCTAAAGAGGCTAGAGCCGATTCTAGCCATGACTTTGATTCAATGTCCACAAAGATAGATGCTTTCTAGAGACGAATGGAAAAGATGACTAAAGATATTCACTCAATACGAATTAGTTGTGAGCAGTGTGGAGGACCACATTTGACAAAAGATTGTCTCAGTATTGAACAAATAATGGAACAAAGAGACAATGTTTCATACATGAACCAAAGGCTTGAAAATAATTATCGGAATAATTATCAACCGCCAAGACCAAACTACAATCAAAATCAGAATTATAACCGAAATGTTCCATACAACAACCAACAAGGTCCTAGCAATCAACAAGTATCCAATAATACTTACAATCAGCAAAGACCTATTTTTCCAATTAAACCACCACAAACTGATGATAAAAAGCCAAATTTAGAAGATATGATGTCGAAGCTAGTTGAATCTCAAACACAGTTTTTCACATCTCAGAAACAAACTAATGAACAAAATGCTCAAGCATTTAGAAATCAACAAGCTTCTATTCAAAATCTGGAACAAGAATTAAGCAACCTAGCAAGGTTGATAGGTGAAAGAAAATCGGGGAGTCTACCTAGTGATACAAATGCTAACCCCCGAAATGAAACAGCTAAAGCCACTACCACGAGAAGTGGTATTATACTTAAACCACCTGAAATTTCTGATGACTCTATTCCTACTCCACAGGCACCACAATCTGAGCAAGAAAAGGAAAAAGAACCGGTAGCTGAAAAGGTTAATGAAGATAACAAAGTTAAGGCTAAACCTTATGTTAAACCATACCAACCACCGCTTCCTTACCCAAGTAAAATGAGAAAAGAAAGACTTGAAGTCGAGCAATCCAAATTCTTGGATATGTTTAAACAAATAAATGTAAATCTTCCTTTCATTGATGTAATTTCAGGAATGCCAAGATATGCTAAATTCTTGAAAGATCTAATCACAAATAGAAAGAAAATGGAAGAAATCTTGGCTGTTACTATAAATGCTAATTGTTCTGCAGTACAGTTGAATAAACTACCAAAAAAACTCTCAGATCCAGGAAGTTTCACAATTCCATGTTTTCTGGGTAGTCTTAGTTCAATAGAAGCATTGGCAGACTTAGGTGCTAGTATAAATTTAATGCCATATTCACTATACGCTAAACTAGACCTTGGGGAATTGAAACCAACACGAATAAGCATACAACTAGGAGATCGATCAGTAAAATATCCTAGAGGGATAATGGAGAACATGCTAGTTAAAGTTGGTACTTTAGTATTTCCAGTAGACTTTGTTATTCTGGACATGGAAGAAGATTCTCGAGTTCCTCTTATATTAGGAAGACCATTCTTAAACACGGCTAAAGCAATAATAGACGTGTTTGGTAAGAAACTGACCCTAAGTATAGAAGACGAGAGTGTTACATTTTCTATTGATAGAGCCATGCAACAACCGCAATCTGCAGATGATACATGTTATTATATTCAAACTATAGATTCACATGCAGAATTGTTAGAAGAATTTTCAGAATTACAAGGAACATGAGAATGTTCTTTAGAAGAAGGAACTGAATCAATTGATGAAGCTGAAATGTTAGCTACACTTATGGCTAATGAATATGAACCAACAACAGAAGAACTTCAAATGTTAAAAGAGCAAGACAGATATCGATACAAATCATCGATAGAAGAAGCACCGACATTAGAATTAAAGCCACTTCCAAACCATTTGGAATACGCTTATTTACATGGTGAATCTGAATTACCTGTAATAATATCATCTTCTCTTACGGAAAATGAAAAATCTCAACTCATTTATGTGCTAAAAGCTCATAAACCAACTATTGCATGGAAGATTCATGACATTAAAGGCATAAGTCCTTCGTATTACACACATAAAATCCTTATTGAAGAAGGTCATAAAACGTATGTGCGACGCCAACGAAGACTAAATCCTAATATGCAAGATGTTTTTAAAAAAGAAATTATTAAACTGCTTGATGCAGGTTTAATTTATCCAATCTTTGATAGTCCATGGGTAAGCTCAGTTCAATGCGTACCTAAGAAGGGTAGCATGACTGTCATCACAAATGAAAAAATTAGCTTATTCCTACTAGGACTGTAACGGGATGGCGTGTTTGTATTGATTATACAAAATTAAATGACGCCACCAGAAAAGATCACTTTCCATTACCTTTCATTGATCAAATGTTGGAAAGATTAGCCGGGAATAGTTACTATTGTTTTCTTGACGGTTTCTCCGGATACATTCAAATTCCAATCGCACCCGAGGATCAAGAGAAAACTACATTCACGTGCCCCTATGGTACTTTTGCTTACAAACGCATGCCATTTGGACTTTGCAATGCCCCTGCAACCTTTCAAAGGTGCATGATGGCGATTTTTCACGACATGATAGAAGAATGCATGAAAGTTTTCATGGATGACTTCTCTGTCTTCGGTGATACATTTGAAACATGTCTAGTTAATCTTGAACGAATGCTTATTAGATGCGAGCAATCAAATCTAGTACTTAATTGGGAGAAATGCCATTTCATGGTTAAAGAAGACATCGTTCTTGGTCATAAAATTTCAAAGGAAGGAATTGAAGTGGATAGAGCTAAAGTAGATGTAATTGCTAACTTCCACATCCCACAAATGTTAGAGGAAATAGGAGTTTTCTAGGGCATGCCTGTTTTTACCGACATTTCATAGAAGATTTTTCTAAAACAGCCACACCTATGAATAAACTCCTAGAAAAGGATGCTCCATTCATCTTTTTAGATGAATGCATCAAATCTTTTAATATTCTTAAAGAAAAACTCACTAATGCGTCGATCATGATAACTCCAAATTGGAATTTACAGTTTGAACTTATGTGCAATGCAAGTGATTTTGCAATGGGAGGCGTTTTAGGTCAAAGAATTTGATGTTAAAGCAGAGGGGTACGAAATATGGTACAATTTTACACAAGTTATTTATTTATTTATAGAGTGGATATACCTAAACCTTGCTATAACACTTATAGGCAGTGTACCTAATCGTACAGTAGTGTAGTTTTTAGTAAGTCCGGTTCGTCTACAGGGAACTAGCCAAGTTTAACGCTATATTTTTAAAACTATATTTGTGTGTGTGTGTATATATATATATATATATATATATATATATATATATATATATATATATATATATAAGTAGTATTATTATTATAAAAAGGGGGTTTTTACCGTTTAATGGCCGGTTTGTCGATTTTATGTCTTAAGTCGCAATTAAAACCTAATGTAAAATATTAAAAATAAATACAACTTAATTTAAAGAGTAAAGTAAATAACGATAATTAAAGTGCGATGATTTAAAGTGCGATAAATAAAATGATAGTAAATAAAATTACGATAATTAAAAGTACGATAAATAAAATGACAGTAAATAAAAGTGCGATGAAATATGAAATAAAGAAATTATGCTTATTTAAACTTCCATAATCATGATGTTTGACGTGTTGATTTTAGTTTATTACCATGGGTTAATTGTCCTTTGCCCTGGGTTATTCGATATGTCTATACAGTTTTGTCCATAATAGTCCATCAGTCATAAATATAAAGTGCGAGAGTCTTCGTCAAATTATCCTTATACCCAAAGTCAAATATTCCAACTAATTGGGGATTCGGATTGTAACAAGGTCTTAATACTTTGTTTAATGAATACACCAGGTTATCGACTGCGTGTAATCCAAGGTTTTACTACTTTGTTAACAATTACACCAATTACCCTTGAATGTAATCCACCCCTATTTTAATGAGTCCATTAACTATTAATCCATCCCCGTGTCCGGTAAAATGAACGATAATTTGTATTTATAGATATCCCCCCACCATACCCGATTAAGCGTATGTGGTTATATATAGATACGTCCAATTGTAATCTTTATATTAAAATAACGAGGTATCGTTTAGTTAATATAAAGCCCATTAATAGCCCATAGTCTAATTTCCACAAGTGTCGTTCTTTTGTCCAAACCCCAATTATGGTACAAAGCCCAATTACCCCGTCTTTAATATTTAGCCCAACATCACGATTATTTCGGCTTAAATAAGCATAATAATAACTTAGCTATGAGACATTAATTTAAAAAGGTTGAACATAACTTACAATGATTAATAATAGCGTAGCGTTACACGGACAGAATTTCGACTTACACACTTACAACATTCGCTAACATAACCTTATTATTATTAATCTTAAATTAAAATTAAAATATAAATATATTTGAGAGTAAGAGAGAGATTAAATTCTATGATAAAATTCGGCCAGAATTCGTTGTATTTAAAGAATGTGGCATGCTATAGGAACTCATGCGACCGCATGAGTTTTGTTCTTCCAGGCCATGCGGTCGCATGGCCATCTGAATCCAGCCTAAATGCTTTTGTTTGCTTGTTTGCCGACGGTTTTAATATATATAATATATATATATATATATATATATATATATAATTTTAAGAATTAATTATATATTATATTATATTCATGTGCATAGTTGACTTGTAATTTTTAGTCCGTTGCGTCGCGTGTTGAGAGTTGACTCTGGTCCCGGTTCCGGATTTTCAAACGTCCTTTCGTACTATTTAATATCTTGTACTTTGCGTTTTGCGGCTCGTACTCTTGTAATTTTTAGACGTTTCTCATCAATAATTTGAACCACTTTGATTGTACTTTGTACTTTTTAGCTTTTTAGTCATTTGCGTCTTCAAATCGTCGAATCTGTCTTTTGTCTTCACCTTTTAATATATAAACGAATATTACTTGTAAATAGAACAATTGCAACCAAAATCTTGTCTTTCTTGAAGGATAATGCTATGAAATATATGTTCATTTTTAGCATTATCAGAATTGAAAAACGATTTCAACCTATCTATTACGCAAGTAAGACATTACAAGGAGCACAAACGAATTACACAACTACTGAAAAAGAACTCCTTGCTATTGTCTTTGCATTTGACAAATTTCGTTCATATCTCGTTCTAGCTAAAACGGTGGTCTATACCGACCATTCTGCTCTTAGATACTTATTTTCAAAACAAGATGCCAAACCACGATTAATCCTTTGGATCTTACTCTTATAAGAGTTCGATATTGAAATCCGAGACAAAAAGGGAGCAGAAAATCTCGCCGCTGGTCATCTTTCTCGTCTTGAAAAACCCGAATTAGAAGTTCTAAATGAATCGGCCATACAAGATAACTTTCCTGATGAATATCTTTTGAAAATCGATTATAGTGAAATTCCATGGTTTGCAGACTATGCAAACTATTTAGTATGTGGATTCCTTAAAAAAGGGTTGTCGTACCAAAAACGAAAGAAATTCTTTAGTGATATAAAACACTATTTTTGGGAAGATCCACATTTGTTTAAAAGTTGTCCCGATGGAATAATACGCCGATGTGTATTCGGGGATGAAGCTAGTCAAATCTTAAACCATTGTCACACAGGACCAACAGGAGGGCATTATGGGCCTCAACTCACAGCAAGAAAAGTTTATGATGCTGGATTCTATTGGCCTACAATTTTCAAAGACGCACACCTTCTCTGTAAATCCTGCAATGCTTGTCAAAGGGCCGAAAAAATAGGTCAACGTGATGAAATGCCACAAAATGTCATTCAAGTATGTGAAGTATTTGACGTTTGGGGTATTGACTTTATGGGTCCATTTCCAAAATCTCATAATAATCTCTACATTCTCGTTGCCATTGATTATGTATCTAAATGGGCGGAAGCACAAGTTCTCCCAACTAACGATGCACGAGTTGTAGTCAACTTCTTAAAATGTCTTTTTGCTTGGTTCGGAACACCGAAAGCTTTAATAAGTGATCGGGGTACTCATTTTTGTAATAATCAACTTGAGAAAGTTCTCAAAAGATATGGAGTAACTCATAAAATCTCAACCGTTTATCATCCACAAACAAGTGGACAAGTTGAAAATACCAACCGAGCTTTAAAATGTATTTTAGAGAAAACCATAGGATCAAATCCGAAGGAATGGTCCATAAAATTGGAGCATGTCTGGGCTTTTCGAACAGCCTACGAAACTCCAATTGGAACCACACCTTTTAAACTCGTTTACGGAAATGCATGTCATCTTCCAGTAGAAATTGAGCACAAAGCATTTTGGGCTTTGAAGACATGTAATCTTGATTTACATGAAGCCGGACGTCTACGGTTAAGTCAATTAAACGAATTAGAAGAATTGAGACATGAAGCATATGAAAATTCGTTAATCTATAAGGAAAGAACAAAGAAATGGCATGATAAAAGAATCAGAAGTTCAAAAGAATTTAAGGAAAGAGATAGAGTTCTTCTTTTCAATTCAAGATTCAAGCTATTTCCTGGAAAATTGAAATCTAGATGGTCTGGACCATTCATAGTCAAAAGAGTTTTCCCATACGAAACAATAGAGTTAATAAATTCAAATGGGATTGAATTTAAAGTTAATGGTCACAGAGTTAAACATTACATACATGGTCTGATGGAAGTTGACAATGAAGTCAATCATAATTTCACCACTCAAGAAAACCCTCAGAATGAAAACATAAATATATTAACAACAACATATGAAAAACCAAAATTGGAAGACGGGGAAGCTTCAAATTGGAGTGATGAAGAAGAATTCCTATACAAACCTCCCATTCCAAGAAACGAAGAAAATTGTGAACAAGAAGTTCAAGTAGAAGTGAAAGAACCAAGAAAAGACCACTTGGAAAAGGTTAACAAACCAACTCTACTTACTAAAGTAGGAGACCCAGGTGAATTTATCATTTCTTGCTTGCTTAATGATGGTGCTATGTATAATGAACTCGCAGATTTAGGACCAAGTACAAATGTTATGCCTCTTTCCTTATACAAAAGATTAGGTGTGGGTAAATTAAGACCAACCAGAATAGGTGTTCAATATTTGATCAAACCATTAAACACCCGGTTAGAATAGCCAATAATTTACTTGTTAAAGTGGGAAGTTTGACCTTTGTTGCAAACTTTATAGTTATTAATATAGAGGAAGACCTTGATATTCCTCTAATTTTAGGTTGCCCATTTTTAGTAACCACCGAAGCATTCATTGATGTAAGAGAATGTAGAATGACACTTAGGGATGGTGACAAATCGATTACCTTTGTGAACCGAAAGTTTAGATCTCCACTAACCAAAACTGTTGAACCAATAAAAACACCTAAGTGTGGGGAAGATGAAGAAACACCTAATGATAACCCGATAACAAAGAACCCCGTTATTGATACGAAATTAGATGAACCCGTTTTCAACAGTTCAACGAAGAAACTTTATAAACGGATTCAAGATGCTAGGAGTAAGGGGAACTTTAAGTTATGTAACCGATTAGTATCCAATTTGTCGCCTAAAGAAAAATCAATGTTAGTTGAATTTGTGAAAGTTACAGAGGAAATCAACAATTGGCTTGAAGCAAAAGTCAGAGATATACAAGTTGTTGATAGTCCAATTGAAAACGAAGTTAATCACAATTTCAACACCACAGCTAACTAAGTGTGGGAAGATTTGAATCTTTTTAGGGTAATATGTATTTCTGTTAGAGTTAGATATTCTGTTTTTGTGTAGTTTCCGAGAATGGAATCCGAATGGTCTTTCCCTAGCAGACCCTAAAGAACTAGTCTTCTCCCTCCATTCTGAATTTTTATTTTTTTTAGGTTTTACGAGATGAAGAATTCCTTTGATCTGATCCATAGTCTACTACTGTAGTGACCCGTCCTAATCCTCCTGGACGAAGTCATCAACATTTGGTCCCATTGCGATGATCGACTCCAAGTAATGTCCTTAAAATGAGCAAATGCACAGCGGAAGACTTAATTCGTACCTGAGAATAAACATGCTTTAAAGTGTCAACCAAAAGGTTGGTGAGTTCATAGGTTTATCATAACAATCATTTCAATATATTAATAGACCACAAGATTTCTGTTTATAAATATATGTACACTTGCAAGTGTATAAAAGTATTCTATAAGTTGTCGGCACCCGGTAACAAGCCTTAACGTTTATGTTTTACCCTCTGAAGTACACCAGATCAGGTGTGTTTAAAATAACCTCGAAGTACTAAAGCATCCCATAGTCAGGATGGGGTTTGTCAGGCCCAATAGATCTATCTTTAGGATTCGCGCCTACCGTACATAGACAAGTAGTTTAATGTTAACAAGCTAAGGGTATATTTCTGGTTTAAACCCACGTAGAATTAGTTTTAGTACTTGTGCCTATTTCGTAAAACATTTATAAAAACAGCGCATGTATTCTCAGTCCCAAAAATATATATAAAAGGGAGCAAATGAAACTCACCTAATGTATTTTGTAGCAAAAATACATATAACGACAATGGACAAAAGTAAGGTTGGCCTCGGATTCACGAACCTATATCAAGTATATATATTAACACATATAATTAACATATAATAATAATTAAACTAGTTTATGTAATATTAATATAGTTATAGTATATGTAATAAGTATATTTTTATATACAAAATATTTATTTGTTAAAATGATAGTTTTGAAAATACTGATTTACTAATACTAATAATAATAATAATAATAAATTTATTAATAATGATAATAGTAATAATAAAAATGATATTGTTAATAATGATACTTATGTTAATAATAATATTAATAATACTCCTAATACTTAATGATAATATTTAGTAATAAAAATAATGATAATAATATTTAATTGTTTTAATGATAGTAATAATAATAATTAACTTTTTCCTAATAACAATGATTAATAATATTAATAATAATAATAAATAAAATAATAATAATAATAATAATAAGTTATTTTATTTTTATAATAAAATCAATATTATTGATAAAATAATAATTTTTCTAATAATGTTAATCCTAATAAAATGACAGTTTTAGTTATTAATAATGATGATAATAATAATAATAAGATGACTACCTTAATGTAACAATCTTTAAAAAGATAAACGCCCCAGCCCGGGCTCGAACCCACGACCTCTTGATTAACACCAACACTACTAACCAATGCTCTGGACCTTACTTTCTTGTAATATCTAACTCGTTTTAATCATTTAACATGTACCGGCAGTTAACCATTTCATCATCATCTTAATCATCATCCGTTAATGACCATCATTATCATATCATTATCATGTACTAACATCGTCTTATATAAACTCAAAGTCGAATTATTTATTTTGTCAAATAATTCAAGTGATATATCCAGTTTCAAACATTTTCTAAACCAAGAAAATATACCAACTTTTCAATACCCAATCGAGTTTTGAGATTTGAGTAAGTAATTTATGGATTTCAACCCATAAATAAATTAAATATACTAATCCCCACATGACCAAACATCCATTTTCTTTTGTGGTTTTAAGTCACAATGTGGGACATCATTTTGATGACAAAAATAAAGAGGTGAACAAGTTGCCAAAAGTAAAAACGTCCAGTGGGGTCTTCAATCTTATAATGGTGAGTTAACTATGTAGAAAAAAATGCACCTTATCATCATAAATTAATCATCATCAAACATTCTATATCATCATAATCATCAACATAAAATCATCTCGTCGCCTTCGTCCTGTACATCCTCTACATCATCGAGTCATCGTCATCATCTTCACACTCAACGTCTTCTTCTAGCTTGTAATTCGAACAGCCACACAACAGTAAAGGAATGTGCAGCAGGTTCAGTTGTGGGTTTCGATTGAGCTGTGGTTTGCGAAGTCGTAGCAGAAAACAGAAATATCGGTCAAGTGGTGGTTGTCGACGGTGGTCCTTGGTGGTGGTAATGGCTGTGGTGCTCGACAACAAGAAAGGAAATAGAAAAAGAAAAAGATCGTAGGTGATGGTGATTTGTTTTGGTTGAAAAGGGTGGTAGTTCTTACGGTGGTGACGGTTAGACTTAAGAGTGATGGCGATGGAGGTGAAAGGTGGCGGTGTAGTATTGTAGTATTGCCGTTGTGGTTGTTCACGGTTGTGGACGACGAAAGAAGTTGACCGGTGATGGAATGGCGGAGGAGATCGGTTGTGGTGATGAAGTAAAGGTGATGGTTTAATGGGTCTTGAGTGGATTAAAACAACAAGGTGGTGAGTGAGGATTACATGGTGGAGGAAGGGTGACGGTTATAAGAAGGTGGTGATGGCAGTGGATCGTGGTGGTGTAGAGGTGGATAGAAAACAGAATAGGCGTAGCAACTACAAAACAGAAAACAACGAAGCTGCAGTAAACCATGATGATGATGATCCTTGGTGGTGATGATGGGTGATGATACTAGAAAGCAGAAAGTTCCGGTTAATAAGGGGACGGTTTACTCGCTAATAGCAGTAGCAAAGTGGAATTTGTTCGAGTGGTTTTTAGAGCAGGAATAACACATAAAACAGTCCAAGTTTGATCAATGGATTGGTTGATCAAGGGTGGTGTTTTCATAGGTGATGGCGATGGAAGATCAACAGAAAAAAAAATTAAGAAATAAGAAAATGGGTGTAAGTAGTGATGGATACTTTTGTTTTCAATTCCTCAGTGCAAGTGTTTATATATATTTATGATTCTTTAAGTGATAACAGCTGTAATCTAGTTATAAGAATGTCAACAATTACATAAACGTGTGAAAGCACAGTAATATATCATAATTTCAATATTTAAACAGTAAAGCAACCTAATATATTGTAGTTATGTGGCTACAATTACATATTTTTACTTCGCGGAGTGATATATCGTGTCCATTTCTAAACAGTTGATGTATGAAAGAGTTCCTAAAAATCCCAAATTTTTAGATTAAGCATATTAAATTATTTCACTCATTACCTGTTTGAAACCTGAACAAAAAGGTGCGTCTACTATTTATTTTTAATTCCAAATAATTTGTACAGAGTATTAAAATTCAACTCATCAAAGTAAAAATATTTTTAATGATCCCAAATTTTATATATCTTAATTAGGGATCATCGTTTATCTTTTTAAGATCACATAAGTTGGAATTAAATTTATCTAAATAATAATCGAATTATCAACGAGGGTTACAATCATATAATAATTTCATTTAATATACATTATATATATAGACCCATTTTATTAATAATTTTATTATTTCATATAATATTTTACATCTTTAATTTTAATAATTAAATCGTATTTTATTTCAAATTATCATATACACACACATATATATATATATATATACATATACATATTTATTTACAAGTAATTGTTCGTGAATCATCGGTAATGGTCGATGGTCAATTGACTATATGAAACAGTTCAAACTTTTTGAGACTCAGACTTTGCTTATTGTGTCAAAAATATTAAATCGTATCGAGAGTTTGGTTTAAAATTAGTCAAAATTTTACGGGTCGTGACAGTACCTACCCGTTAAAGAAATTTCGTCCCGAAATTTGAGTGAGGTGGTCATGGCTAACAATAAAAGTTTTTTCATGACGAATATGAGTTGATAAAAAGTGTTTTATCATCATTAAGTAATATAGATAAAACAATTCGATTATTCGAAGAGTACGACTGAAGCTTTCACAAAAGATTGAGATAGAGATTTAACTTTTGACGTAGTCATGATGGAATTCTGGAATTTAAGAAATTTAAAGAAAATCTTCTAATCAAAAAGAAAATGGAATTGCACGATTTATCAGAAATTTGTTGAAATTACGGAAAGGATAGAAATATCAAGAGAATATTTTCTTGATATGTTTAGAACTTAAGTAGAATGAAAGAGTCGTGTAACATGGCACATGATGATGGTATTGTCTGTGAATCATCACGTTCCATTAGAAACTCAGCATGACTTACTGTAATATAATCACGTTGGCCAAGCGCATTATATTATACTAACTCATGCTTCAGTTCCCAACACTTCTCTACAATTCATTCATAATTTATACTTAGACTTTACAAAAGTTTCCAATATAATGGAATACAGAAATACAAAGAGGTAGATAATTTCGAACAAGAATATTTATGAAAATATCCTCAGAAATATCGAAGATATTTATGATGATATTTTGGAATTTCTAAGTTCGAAGGTTGATAAAGAAAATTTTCCACAAGATTTTAATATGACTTTGAAGCAAGATATTCTTTAAAGATTTCATCGGATCCAGAATTACCTGGATTCTTTGAATATAGGGTATGGTCCTTGTATTTGTCCTTGGTCTCCTTCTTGGTTAAGTCAATCCGTTTTTCAGTACCAAATTTTCTATCGAGCGTTCCCAACACTCCATTCTTTATCATCAAACTCTTGGCCGTTTAGACCATCTACCATTTTTCTGTTTCCTCTGCATTTAATGCAGACATATCTGAATCGTCGGTTATCAATCCGAGGTGGTTTCAAGAGAATTGTGTTTTTAAGTGATTAAACGCTAATGGTAATATGGTGGAATATAAAAGATTCTCTGGTAACAATAAGAGAGCACGCATATATATCAAGGTTATAATAAGGTTGTTTTGAACAAAGAGTCGAAGTTGTCTTGCTGGAGCTGTGACAAAATTTGCTACTTTGAAAAGGATTTGCATAGTTATTTTAGGAAATAATAATACTAAAGGAATTAACACAGCTATGTGTTAAACGTTCACTTAATTTCTGAGGGTTTCTCAGGTGCATAACTATATGCATCAATCTTTTCTTCCGTAGATGAAATGCGGCTGGTTCATCCTCTCGATCGAGGTGTTTTCAAGAATCATGAAAGGTTTGAACGCAAATTGTAATCGTCAAGATACGAATGAGGTTTAAGATGAAAATCAAGTGGCAAACTTGAAGAATTATTTAGTTTCATATATTATAATCAATATTTTAATTCATTTTAATTGTTCAAAGTTAGTAGTCCAATAGTCCAATAGTCCAAAAGTTCATATATAGTTTAATATATAACATTCGAATTAATTAATACATATCGTGACCCGTGTACCGGTCTCAGTATTGATCACAACTCAAACTATATATATATTTTGGAATCAATCTCAACCCTGTATAGCTAACTCCGTCATTTGCATATAGAGTGTCTATGGTTGTTCCAAGATAAATATATAGATGGGTCAATATGATATGTCGAAACCTTGTATACGTGTCCCGTTATTTAAAGTGCGTAAAATAAATACAGAAATTAAATGACGATAAATAAAATTGAGAGAATGTAAATTGCGAGAATGTAAATTGCGAGAATATAATTTGCGAGAATGTAAGTTGCGATAATTAAATTGCGATAAATAAAATGTAACCAGTTAGCTAGGAACAGTTATCTAGGAACAGTTAGCGTGGATTCTTAACAATATTTCAATTAGTTAGTTCGTTTGTTTCTAACAAATTTTACTTTGTCCGATGTTTTCTTCATTATGCCACTTGTTGAATTCTGATAGGTCAAAATCCAATTATGAAATTGAATGAATATGGTTATTCTGCGGTGAACAGATACGTATATCGATGATTGCAGGTAGGATAGTAAGTGACTGTTGATTCAGATTCGAAGAATGTACAAAGTAACTTATTAATGTAAAATCTAAATATTCCTCGGGTATTACCTACCCGTTAAAATATTTTCACCATTAACAGTTTGTACAGAAGAATTTTTAATTACAATCTTTATGAAAATATACATACATATGTATTTTCTTCGGATGTAATCATGGATTTAATGAGTCAACAAGATATTAAACTCATTTGACTTATTGTTAGAACTAGATTACATAATTTTGAAAACTTTAAAAATTACATAATCGCCATGTCGAACGAAGATAAATGAGGTAGAACGATACGTAAAACGAAGATAATCGATGTAGAACGATATGTAGAACGAAGATCATACTTAAAGTACAGATGGTGATATTGAGGCGTGTGATGTTGAGGCTGGTGTTATTGGTGATACTGGTGACGATGCTGGTGGTACTGCTGGTGTCGGTGATATTGCTGAAACTGTTAAGTTTTGCACCATATTCTCCAAATTGATTTCTCGATCGCGAAGTTCGTTAACTTCTTCTATTATTCCTGAATGATTTTCGGTCGAAACAAGTGGATGATTAAGGTTTAGAATTGTGGATAGAATATAATCGTGTCAAACTACTCTGGAACTGAGGCTGAAAATGGTGTTACGAACAGGTTCGCCGGTAAGTGCTTCAGGTTCTTTATCAAAAGGTGAATTCGGTTAGTGGAAGGGATCGCCTTCTGCGCGTCTCCATTGATTAAGTCGACAACGAACCCATCAGATGAATTGGGGATGGATGATTCATTCTAGTGACACTACTTTCGGAGCTTAGGTGAAAATCCATATTAGAATAGATGTCGGAATTCGAACTGGTTGAGGGATTCATCTCGTACGATCAGATGAAGGATTTTCGATAAGAAATAGATTATAGGATGTAGATTAGTACCATGCAATACATAATTTACATATGCATATATAATACTAAAATCCCATAAGTTACGGAGGAATCTACGGAATATGTTAGGCAAAGTTTACAGTAACAGATATGCTAAGATATGAATTAGCAGATACGCTAAGATATGAATTTTGTCAATACACTATTCATGCAATCCAGGCAGTAAGATATGTCTAGATTAAGTATGATAAGCAAGTGATTCCCTAAGAATGATAAGCAGGAAATTTTCGACACGGAATTTTAAGCAAAACTTTTAACATGCAGAAACGGTCGAAGTTCAGACTCACTAATGCATCTAATCAACTATCAGTTAGACACACTAATGCAAGACCTGGTTCGCTAAGACCACCGGTCTGATACCACCTATAAACAGTGGGGACGCATCCCACTCAGTGCCTTCCCAACTAACTGCCTGGTGACCACTGAGCGTACCTCAGACACTGATTTTACGGCCCACCTCTCGGCAACGTACAGCCAACCCTAATAGGGACCGCGAGGAGTAAGAGCCAATGCTTCATCACAGGTAACACTGTGAGAACCCCCTCTACGATTAACCCGCTAATAAACGGCATTAAACCAGCTCTGATACCACCTGTAGTGACCCGTCCTAATCCTCCTGGATGAAGTCATCAACATTTAGTCCCATTGCGATGATCGACTCCAAGTAATGTCCTTAAAATGAGCAAATGCACAGCGGAAGACTTAATTCGTACCTGAGAATAAACATGCTTTAAAGTGTCAACCAAAAGGTTGGTGAGTTCATAGGTTTATGATAACAATCATTTCAATTTTTTAATAGACCACAAGATTTCTGTTTATAAATATATGTACACTCGCAAGTGTATAAAAGTATTCTATAAGTTGTCGGCACCCGGTAACAAGCCTTAACGTTTATGTTTTACCCTCTGAAGTACACCAGATCAGGTGTGTTTAAAATAACCTCGAAGTACTAAAGCATCCCATAGTCAGGATGGGGTTTGTCAGACCCAATAGATCTATCTTTAGGATTCGCGCCTACCGTACATAGACAAGTAGTTTAATGTTAACAAGCTAAGGGTATATTTCTAGTTTAAACCCACGTAGAATTAGTTTTAGTACTTGTGCCTATTTCGTAAAACATTTATAAAAACAGCGCATGTATTCTCACTCCCAAAAATATATATAAAAGGGAGCAAATGAAACTCACCTAATGTATTTTGTAGCAAAAATACATATAACGACAATGGACAAAAGTAAGGTTGGCCTCGGATTCACGAACCTATATCAAGTATATATATTAACACATATAATTAACATATAATAATAATTAAACTAGTTTATGTAATATTAATATAGTTATAGTATATGTAATAAGTATATTTTTATATACAAAATATTTATTTGTTAAAGTGATAGTTTTGAAAATACTGATTTACTAATACTAATAATAACAATAAATAAATTTATTAATAATGATAATACTTATAATAAAAATGATATTGTTAATAATGATACTTATGTTAATAATAATTTTAATAATACTCCTAATACTTAATGATAATATTTAGTAATAAAAATAATGATAATAATATTTAATTTTTTTAATGATAGTACTAATAATAATTAACTTTTTCCTAATAACAATGATTAATAATATTAATAATAATAATAAATAAAATAATAATAATAATAATAATAATAATAATAATAATAATAATAAGTTATTTTATTTTTATAATAAAATCAATATTATTGATAAAATAATAATTTTTCTAATAATGTTAATCCTAATAAAATGACAATTTTAGTTATTAATAATGATGATAATAATAATAATAAGATGACTACCTTAATGTAACAATCTTTAAAAAGATAAACGCCCCGGCCCGGGCTCGAACCCACGACCTCTTGATTAACACCAACACTACTAACCAATGCTCTGGACCTTACTTTCTTGTAATATCTAACTCGTTTTAATCATTTACCATGTACCGGCAGTTTACCATTTCATCATCATCTTAATCATCATCCGTTAATGACCATCATTATCATATCATTATCATGCACTAACATCGTCTTATATAAACTCAAAGTCGAATTATTTATTTCGTCAAATAATTCAAGTGATATATCCAGTTTCAAACATTTTCTAAACCAAGAAAATATACCAACTTTTCAATACCCAATCGAGTTTTGAGATTTGAGTAAGTAATTTATGGATTCCAACCCATAAATAAATTAAATATACTAATCCCCACATGACCAAACATCCATTTTCTTTTGTGGTTTTAAGTCGCAATGTAGGATATCATATTGATGACAAAAATAAAGAGGTTAACAAGTTGCCAAAAGTAAAAACGTCCAGTGGGGTCTTCAATCTTATAATGGTGAGTTAACTATGTAGAAAAAAATGCAACTTATCATCATAAATTAATCATCATCAAACATTCTATATCATCATAATCATCAATATAAAATCATCTCATCGCCTTCGTCCCGTACATCCTCTACATCATCGAGTCATCGTCATCATCTTCACACTCAACGTCTTCTTCTAGCTTGTAATTCAAACAGCCACACAACAGTAAAGGAACGTGCAGCAGGTTCAGTTGTGGGTTTCGATTGAGCTGTGGTTTGCGAAGTCGTAGCAGAAAATAGAAATATCGGTCAAGTGGTGGTTGTCGACGGTGGTCCTTGGTGGTGGTAATGGCTGTGGTGCTCGACAACAAGAAAGGAAATAGAAAAAGAAAAAGATCGCAGGTGATGGTGATTTGTTTTGGTTGAAAAGGGTGGTAGTTCTTACGGTGGTGGCGATTAGACTTAAGAGTGATGGCCATGGAGGTGAAAGGTGGCGGTGTAGTATTGTAGTATTGCCGTTGTGGTTGTTCACGGATGTGGACGGCAGAAGAAGTTGACCAGTGATGGAATGGCGGAGGAAATCGGTTGTGGTGATGAAGTAAAGGTGATTGTTTAATGGGTCTTGAGTGGATTAAAACAACAAGGTGGTGAGTGAGGATTACATGGTGGAGGAAGGGTGACGGTTATAAGAAGGTGGTGATGGCAGTGGATCGTGGTGGTATAGAGGTGGATAGAAAACAGAATAGGCGTAGCAACTGCAAAACAGAAAACAACGAAGCTGCAGTAAATCATGATGATGATGATCCTTGGTGGTGATGATGGGTGATGATACTAGAAAGCAGAAAGTTCCGGTTAATAAGGGGACGGTTTACTCGCTAATAGCTGTAGCAAAGTGGAATTTGTTCTAGTGGTTTTTAGAGCAGGAATAACACATAAAACAGTCCAAGTTTGATCGATGGATTGGTTGATCAAGGGTGGTGTTTTCATAGGTGATGGCGATGGAAGATCAACAGAAAAAAAAAATTAAGAAACAAGAAAATGGGTGTAAGTGGTGATGGATACTTTTGTTTTCAATTCCTCAGTGCAAGTGTTTATATATATTTATGATTCTTTAAGTGATAACAGCTATAATCTAGTTATAAGAATGTCAACAATTACATAAACGTGTGAAAGCACAGTAATATATCATAATTTCAATATTTAAACAGTAAAGCAACCTAATATATTGTAGTTATGTGGATACAATTATATATTTTTACTTCGCGGAGTGATATATCGTGTCCATTTCTAAACAGTTGATGTATGAAAGAGTTCCTAAAAATCCCAAATTTTTAGATTAAGCATATTAAATTATTTCACTCATTACCTGTTTGAAACCTGAACAAAAAGGTGCATCTACTATTTATTTTTAATTCCAAATAATTTGTACGGAGTATTAAAATTCAACTCATCAAAGTAAAAATATTTTTAATGATCCCAAATTTTATATATCTTAATTAGGGATCATCGTTTATCTTTTTAAGATCACATAAGTTGGAATTAAATTTATCTAAATAATAATCAAATTATCAACGAGGGTTACAATCATATAATAATTTCATTTAATATACATTATATATATAGACCAATTTTATTAATAATTTTATTATTTCATATAATATTTTACATCTTTAATTTTAATAATTAAATCGTATTTTATTTCAAATTATCATATACACATATATATATATACATATACATATTTATTTACAAGTAATTGTTCGTGAATCATCGGGAATGGTCGATGGTCAATTGACTATATGAAACAGTTCAAACTTTTTGAGACTCAGACTTTGCTTATTGTGTCAAAAATATTAAATCGTATCGAGAGTTTGGTTTAAAATTAGTCAAAATTTTCCGGGTCGTGACAACTACTACACGCTATGATTACTAAACGTAATAATAACATCTTCCCGAGTTAACTGGTATCATTCATAAGAGGAAAAAATGGACGAAGTAAGGAAAGAACTCAGGAAAGATCATCATAAAACACATTTTGGTAAAGGAAAATCAAAATCCGCAACAAAAAGAAGAGCACGGCACCTTGAAAGATGTCATAAATGCGGAAAATGGTCACACGAAGGTAAATGTTTGAACAATCAAACATATTCAAATACCGAATTTGTTACTCTATGCAGAGAAGGACTGTTCATATATTTAGAAGAAAAGTTATTGAAGAATCGAGGTTACGCTTATGTAGCTATGGAAAACCAAATCACACGACTCTCCTATGAGTCAGCTAAAGCAGGTCTCTGAGAATTCTATCTCACAGGTAAGTGTGTACACTTTTATTTTTATTTTTATTTATTGCTTTTAACCTTTTGATAATAAACGCTGAATCGTTCGCTATAATGTATTAAATTGATATTCAATAAAATTAGGTATGCGAAATCGAAATTATTGATATCATACAAAAATTTATTACATCACTGCGAAATTTACCGTTTATTCTTAAGGTATAAATATCTTTAATCAATCAATCCAAAATATTTCAAAAATTCGTCAGGAGTAAATCTAGGTAATATAGCCGAAATTACTTAACCCAAAAGAGGGGCGTATATTTTTGATAATATTTGATTGATTAAAGTGGGATAAAAGTCCAAAAAGTTTTTTAATTTTAATTTTTACCTTGTTTTTAAATTAGTATTATTATTATTGTAAATTTTTAAAACCAATATATTTAAGTTTTTTTTTATATTTTAAAAAATTAATATTTTCAATATAAAGTTTGTAAAATTAATGTATAATAATATTAATATGAATTTTAAATTTTATGTATTTTCAATTTAAGTTTGGTGTGAATTTAAAAACAAAAATGTACTTTATTTCATTAAGTTAAAAATATGATTTTTAAAATTCGTCGTGAGTTGAAGACTAGGTCGTTGAACTGAAATTGCTTTACCCGAAGGCGGGAAGAGAAATTTTATTATCATTATTTTTAATCTTATTGATTTAAAGTATGCCAAAAACATTAAAAAAAATCCAAAAAAACTTAACTTTTAAAACAACGCTTTAAAACGACAAATTTTTAAAATTTTGTCGAGGGACGAACTAGGTCAACGTACCAAAACGCCCTCAATAAAAAAGGAAACAAAATTTTAAATTTATTTCAATTTTTGTTTTATAAGTAAAAGATTTTCACATAATAATTAAAAAAAAAAAATATAGGGACCTCATGCGATCGCATGGGATTTACCCTGTAACCTCATGCGATCGCATGAGGATACATATCTGGGCAGAATCATAAAAACACGACCTAGCTTCTGTCTTCCACAATTTACGCACACATATACACGAACACACACACAAACACACTCAAATTTCATCATTTTTAAACCAAAATCCACCAAATTTCGTCCTACAATCCGCTATAAACATGTCTTTTCTCAGATAGGGAAGCAGGAAGGTAAAAATTTCACCCCTAAACTCATAAATTTCCTACTTTTTGTGATAATTTTAATTAATTGCAATAATTTGATTTTGTTAATTTCTAGTGTAATTAGAGTTAAATTGTTAGTATATTATGAATGCATAACCTAGATTGATGCTATTTAACATGATTTGAAGCCTTAAACTTCAAAAATTTTTGAAATCTAGGGTTTGTGTTCTTGAGCAATTTGGGGCTTTTTGATATAAACAGGTTATGGCCGATTTTTATCATGAATTATTGCTAAATTAAGTAGTGTAACATGTTTAGGTTGATAAATGATCCAAACTTTGATCCTAAACATGATTTTTGAGAATTAAAGTGGACTTTTTAAGTTTAAAATTCATGAACTTGATCAATTTGATATAAATGCCATTTGAAACTTGTTTAATTGCTAGTAATGATTATTTTGACATGTTATTTGAGATAAAAGCTTATGAACTTTGTAAACATTTTCATATATGATTATTTGAAAATGTGTAGAATTGATAAAAATATGAAAATGAGTATAAGTTTAATATGGATTAAACATGTTATTGTAATTGTTTTAATTTGTTATTTTGCTAACACTAATGCATATTTGGATGCACAAATTTTGTGTTTATGTGTTTTGCAGAGAAATACAGATACAGACGGTGCATCATCGTCTAGGCAACCTGATCCGGAACCACAGCCAGAGATGTAATATCACGAACCAGAACAACAATCTGAACAACAACAACATTATGATCAACACGTTCCATACTATGAACCAGAACCACAATTTTTTATTGTCTACGTAGTATTTCCCGTTCACCATATAATAGAACACCCAATAATTCATGAAGAACAGTTGCATCCCAATTTAAGGATTGATAGAAGTTGGAGAGATTACCCGACGTACCAAAGTAACAAATTTAAGCTTTGGACCAAAAATGTAGAAGTTCCAAGGGTAATAGATTGGGAGCCTTTGGAAAGGTTCCACCTAGCTAACCCAGTTAGGCATCATCTAATCCAAAGGTATGGTAGCTCTTCTTTTCACGATTGGGACCGTTTATTTATCACTCGTAGGCCTGTATATAAGGAGTGGTGTGTTGAGCTAATGAGTACTATAGCTTTTAATAAAGATGTAGATAGGTTAGATGATAAGAGTTTTCTTAGATTTTTACTTGGCCGTAGGATGTACATGATGTCCATGCTGGACATGACCAGGGCTTTACAGATTTACACTCCCGCTGAATTACTATCACCTGATTGTACAAATTTGATTTATCATGGTGAGAGGGTAGATAGAAATTTTGACGCTAACGCCATCTGGAGGCGTATGTCAAATTATAATGTTTTTACGCGGGGAGGAAGACACTCCTATTTAGATATTAATAAAGCCGAGCTTCGTATAATACATAGATTCTTAGCAAAATCGATTACACAAAGAGGTAACAACAAGGAGAAAATGACCTTACACGATTTATTTTACCTTAAGTGCATTCGAGACACTAGAAGCTTTGTTAATATCCCCTACTGTGTTGGTTTTTATCTGTCCAAAATGGTGGAAGGAATACAGGAAGGGGGAATAATAGGAGGAGGCATTTTTGTTACTCTCATTGGAGAGTATTTAGGTGTATATAGGGAACAAGGGGGTCCAATGATGGTATGTAGGGAACAAGACGAGACTTTAGGTTTGCAAGTCTATCAAGGTGCAAAGGTATTGACTCGGAGACGCAAACAGGCAGTACAATATCAGGGCCGCCATCCACAGGTAGAGAGGGGTTCGGATGAGGAGATGGAGGAAGCGGATGACATTAAGGATGTCATTAGGGATAGTGCTACTGACGTTTTCCAGCGTATAGATGAGGTAGAAATGACTAATGACGATAGGCATCGTCGGTATAAACAGTGGCAAGCCGCGAATGAGTATGAGACTTCTAGGCGACGCCAACACGATAGCTGGCAAGTTCATCAGCACCAAATCATGAGCCAGCTACCATATCAGGTACCAAATAACTACATCCCGACTCGGCCTGCTTACTATCCACCACATCAGCCCGACATGCGACCACCCTATGACCTGTACGACCCCAATTAAGCCTACCAGAACACCTATCACCAACCATGAAACCCGAACGATGACATAAATTGGAACCCTTATCCAAATCAATAGTGTTCCATTGGTGATGTCTTCTCTTTTATTATTTTTATCTATTTATGCTAAACATTTAACATTTTGATACTTTAATGTAATGTTTAATTTTTTTTATTATTTTGTACTAATATTTCATTTTTGTAATTTGAAAGTGGGATATTAAGTCTCATTTCAAATTACCATGCATGTTTATATTTGTATTGTATAAATTTTATTTCATGTACACAACAGGGTAAAACAGCGCATTTTCAAAGACTGACATTAAGTTCAGCAAAAGCTATTAATTTTGACGACAAAACGAAAAAAACAAGTGTGATGTAACAACAGACAGAATGAACAAATGATGTGCACCATTTATCATTCAACACAAACAACAATATGTTTGGAAACTTTGATAAAATTTAATCATTTTTCTACGCTAATCACCCTCAATAATTTAAATTGCTACTGATTTCTTGTAAATGAGGGCATTGCAAGATCATAAGTGTGGGAAGGGGTTAAATTCGTTCGGATTTTAAAAAAAAAAAATTTAATTTAAACACTTGGTTACCATTAAAAATACTAGTAACGCAGTAGTTGTATTAGAATCTAGTGCTCTCTGATAATAAAGAACAGCCCTAGTCTTATATACTGACTACCCAATTCTAGTAAAATTTTTAAAAATTTTCAAATAAATGAATTCAAAATCATGTTTATACATATTTATGAACGATAAAACTAGGTGTTAATACCGAAATTATTGTTACCTCGAAAAGGACATAAATTGAGAAACAACCCAAAATGTTTGAATTCATTTAAAATGGAATTGAGGAGAATAAAAAGGCAAAGAAAGAAAAATAAAAGCCAAGTGTGGGAAAAATTTACCAAGTTATTTAGAACATATATCACATATTTTTGTACAAATAATTGAAGAAACTTTTATTTTGGACGATATTAATCAGTTTTACCCAGTTTATTGTAATATAAATAGAATTTAAAAGAAAGTAAAGTCTTTCGAGAAAAAGACACGCGCTTCTTGATAAAGACAGGAAGTTGTCGTCTAGACCAGTTGTAGAGTCTACGAAAAACCTTGAAAAGTTTTCTCGAAAATCAGCTGGAAATCCAAAGACCTCAGCATCAAACAGGGTCGCCAAGTGGTCAGAGTTATCCTAACCATGAGAGGATCTGTCTCGTACAAAGGTGGGCACCGTGCAAATTAGCTTATAAGACTAATGAATCAGATCCCCAGAAAGGATAATCTCCTTAAAGATCAAAAATCAGCTTTTAAGCCTGATATTACTCAATCCTTGAGATTGAACTTAAAGATTAAGAATTACAAACTCATGAAATTCAATGATATCTAAACTCGAGCTTGAACGAGAAAATATTTTGATCAAATTACAAACCGATTTGTTTTCTGAAAACCCATTTTCAATGCGTTCATTACCATTGAACGTAAAATCCTAAGAATTCATCAGAATTCATTAGGTCACCTGAACCAAATCGGGTGTCAACCGTAAGAACGGTGGTTGCATAGTATGGTCGAAGACAGGACCGTGTGCCAGACTGAAAAATTATAGGGCGATCTTTAGTATTGCTCCTACAAAGGATAGTAATTGCATCCGACACGCTTTCGACCATAATTATCTGCATGTCACGGGACATTGCCGTAACAGTTGCTTGTTCAACGCTTTCCTTTACAACCGGACGGTAGTTTACCGAAAGGTAATATACGGAGCAAGTAAACTGGATGTGTTGCTTTCCCAATACAAGGTTAGCAAGTGGGTGACACAAAACCATAAGTTTTGAGCTAAAATTTTCAAATCTAAAACCCACAAAACCCACAAAAACAATTTGCAAAGACCGGTGAAGGGTTATTCCGGAAAACTTATCTAGGGTAAAAGCTAGATTGAATTTTCAAAAGATCAAATGTTTTCATAAAGATCCAATTTCCTAAAGGATCTAAATTTTCATAGTCATGTGGGACTGTAAACCACAACGTTACTATCATTGTTTATACCGCCGTATAGAAATCACTGATGTACAAAGTGTGAAGAATAAAGAAGTGATTCAAGTATGTTTTTATTCAAGTTCTATATTGCTTGAGGACAAGCAACGCTCAAGTGTGGGAATATTTGATAATGCTAAAAACGAACATATATTTCATAGCATTATCCTTCAAGAAAGACAAGCTTTTAGTTGCAATTGTTCTATTTACAAGTGATATTCGTTTAAATAATAAAAGGTGAAGACAAAAGACAGATTCGATGATTTGAAGACGCAAACGACCAAAAAGCTCAAAAGTACAAAATACAATCCAAGTGGTTCAATTTATTGATGAGAAACGTCTAAAAGTTACAAGAGTACTAGCCGTAAAACTCAATGTACAAGATATTAAATTGTACGCAAGGATGTTCGAAAATCTGGAACAGGGATATGAACCAACTATCAACACGCGACGCAACGGAGCTAAAATTACAAGTCAACGGAGTACAAGAATATAATATAATATATATAATTATATAAAATTATATATATTATATTATATATTATTATAAATACGAGCAGCCCACGTTTATTGTGCTTTGTGAGCAGGAAATGACGGCCATGCGATCACATGGCCTGGAGGAAGAAAATCCATGCGATCACATGGCACACTGTAGCATGTCAGGTCCTATAAATTTCACGAATTCTGGCCGAATTTAACACACCTTTTTCTAATCTATCATCATACTCTCAATATATATATATATATATATATATATATATATATATATATATATATATATATATATATATATATATATATATATATATATATATATATATATATATATATATATATATATATATATATTAATTTTAATTTTAATTTTAAGTTAATAATAATAAGGTTATAGTGGTGAATGTTTTAAGTTTGTAAATCAAAATTCTCTCCGTGTAACACTACGCGATCAATACTCATTGTAAGTTATGTTCAACCTTTTTAAATTAATGTCTCGTAGCTAAATTATTATTATGCTTATTTAAGCCGAAGTAATCGTGATGTTGGGCTAAATATTAAGACGGGGTAATTGGGCTTTGTACCATAATTGGGGTTTGGTCAAAAGAACGACACTTGTGGAAATTAGACAATGGGCTATTAATGGGCTTTATATTAACTAAATGATATCTCGTTAATTTAATATAAAGGTTACAATTTGACGTATCTATATATAACCACATACGCTTAATCGGGTACGGTGAGCGGGATATCTATAAATACGAATAATTGTTCATTTTACCAGACACGGGGATGGATTAATAGTTAATGGACTCATTAAAACAGGGGTGGATTACATCCAAGGGTAATTGGTGTAATTATTAACAAAGTAGTAAAACCTTGGATTACACGCAGTCGATAACCTGGTGTATTCATAAAAAAAAGTATTAAGACCTTGTTACAGTTCGAATCCCCAATTAGTTGGAATATTTGACTTCGGATATAAGGTTAATTTGACGAAGATCCTAGCACTTTATATTTATGACTGATGGACTATTATGGACAAAACCGTATGGACATATCGAATAATCTAGGACAAAGGACAATTAACCCATGGTAATAAATTAAAATCAACACGTCAAACATCATGATTACGAATTTTAAATAAGCATAATTCCTTTATTTTATATCATATCGCACTTTTAATTATCGTACTTTTTAATTATCGCAATTTTATTTATCATCATTTTATTTATCGGACTTCAATTTATCGCAATTTTATTATCGTCATTTACTTTACACTTTAAATTAAGTTGTATTTATATTTAATATTTTACATTAGGTTTTAATTTTGACTTAAGACATAAAATCGACAAATCGGTCATTAAACGGTAAAACCCCCCTTTTTATAATAATAATAATACTACTTATATATATATATATATATATATATATATATATATATATATATATATATATATATATATATATATATATATATTTATCTATACAAATATAGTTTTTAAAAATATAGCTTTAAACTTGGCTAGCTCCCTGCGGAACGAACCGGACTTACTAAAAACTACACTACTGTACGATTAGGTACACTGCCTATAGTGTTGTAGCAAGGTTTAGGTATATCCACTCTATAAATAAATAAATAACTTGTGTAAAATTGTATCGTATTTAATAGTATTTCGTAGTAAAAATATAACTATTTCGTATACACCTCGCATAACATCAGACACCACCTAGATTATCAAGAATTTGATAATCTAAAAATATCACACTTACACACGACCAATACATATTGGTTTACAATATTTATATGTTACAACAAAGTAAATCTTGAATGCAGTTTTAAACAATATTATACAAGCATGCTGACACCAAATCTTGTCATATTTTAGCATGCAACAGCGGAAGCTCTTAATAATCACCTGAGAATAAACATGCTTTAAACGTCAACAAAAATATTGGTGAATTATAGGTTTAACCTATATATATCAAATAGTAATAATAGACCACAAGATTTCATCTTTCAATAACATACAATCTGTATAAAAAATCATTCATATGTTGAAAACCTGGTAACCGATATTAACAAAATGCATATAGATTATCCCCAAAACAGAAATCCATCTGTATTAATAACTCGAATTACTAAAGCATACCATTTTTCAGTATGGGGGGAGTTAGTGCCCGTAGATCTACCTTTAGGATTCGCGTCAATTAGGGTGTCTGTTCCCTAATTATTAGGCTACCAAGCTAAAAGGGTGATATTCGGTATTCATAATCCAACATAGAACGTAATTTCAAGTACTTGTGTCTATTTTGTAAAACCTTTATAAAACTGCATGTATTCTCATCCCAAAAATATTAGATTTAAAAGTGGGACTATAACTCACTTTCACAGATTTTTCCTTCGTCAGAATAAGACTTGGCCACTGGTCGATTCACGAACCTATAACAAATATGTACATATATATCAAAGTATATTCAATATATATTTACAACATTTTTATTACATTTTAATGATTTGAGTTTGTTAAGTCAGCAGTCCTCGTTAGTAACCTACAACTAATTGTCCACAGTTAGATGTACAGAAATAAAGCAATATATATTATCTAGAATCAATCCACAACCCAGTGTCTACAAGTCTCAGACTCGGTCACAACTCAAAGTATATATATTATTTTGGAATCAACCTCAACCCTGTATAGCTAACTCAAACATTACTGCATATAGAGTGTCTATGGTTGTTCCAAAATATATATATATAGATGGGTCGATATGATATGTCAAAACATTGTATTCGTGTCTATGGTATCCCAAGATTACATAATATATGTTAGAATACATGTATAATACAATATAAGTTAGTTAAGTTATGATTTGTATAGATTTGTTACAAATTTCACGTAGCTACAACAAGCAAAATTTGCCAATCTTGTTTTACCCATAATTTCTTCGTTCTAAATCCGTTTTGAGTGATTCAAGTTGCTATGGTTTCATAATGAACTAAAATTTATGAAACTAAACAGAAAAAGTATAAGTTTATAGTCGGAAATACAGGTTACAAGTCAATATTTTAAGAGGTAGTCATTTCAGTCGAAAGAACGACGTCTTGATGACCATTTTGAAAACATACTTCCACTTTGAGTTTAACCATGATTTTTGGATATAGTTTCATGTTCATAAGAAAAATCATTTTCCCAGAAGAACAACTTTTAAATCAAAGTTTATCATAGTTTTTAATTAACTAACCCAAAACAGCCCGCGGTGTTACTACGACGGCGTATGTCCGGTTTTACGGTGTTCTTCGTGTTTCCAGGTTTTAAATCATTAAGTTAGCATATCATATAGATATAGAACATGTGTTTAGTTGATTTTAAAAATCAAGTTAGAAGGATTAACTTTGTTTGCGAACAAGTTTAGAATTAACTAAACTATGTTCTAGTGATTACATGTTCAAATCTTTGAATAAGATAGTTTTATATATATGAATCGAATGATGTTATGAACATCATTACTACCTCAAGTTTAGTAGGTAAACCTATTGGAAGTGACAAAAATTGATCTAGCTTCAAAGGATTCTTGGATGGCTTGAAAGTTCTTGAAGTAGAATCATGACACGAAAACAAGTTCAAGTAAGATTATCACTCGAAATAAGATTGTTATAGTTATAGAAATTGAACCAAAGTTTGAATATGAATATTTCCTTGAATTATAAAGATATCTTACTGTAAATAAGAAAGATTTCTCGAGATTGGATGATCACTTGAAATGGATTAGAAAGCTTAGAAGTAGACTTGTAAACTTGAGAGTAGTCTTGATTTTATGAAACTAGAACTTATAGAATTTATGAAGAACACTTAGAACTTGAAGATAGAACTTGAGAGAGATTAATTAGATGAAGAAAATTGAAGAATGAAAGTGTTTGTAGGTGTTTTTGGTCATTGGTATATGGATTAGATATAAAGGATGTGTAAGTTTGTTTTCATGTAAATAATTCATGAATGATTTATAATATTTTTTGTAATTATTTCATGCTAGTTTCCAAATGATGGTTCCTACATGTTTAATGACTCACATGGTCTGCTAAGGAGCTGATCATTGAAGTGTATATACCAATAGTATATACATCTAGAAGCTGTGTATTGTACGAGTACGAATACGGGTGCATACGAGTAGAATTGTTGATGAAAATGAATGAGGATGTAATTGTAAGCATTTTTGTTAAGTAGAAGTACTTTGATATGTGTCTTGAAGTCTTTAAAAAGTGTACAAATACATCTTAATACACTACATGTATATACATTTTAACTGAGTCGTTAAGTCATCGTTAGTCGTTACATGTAAGTGTTGTTTTGAAACATTTAAGTTAACGATCTCATTTAATGTTGTTAACCCATTGTTTATTATATATAATGAGATGTTAAATTAGTACATTATCATGATATTATGATGTATGAATATATCTTAATATGAAATATTTACATTAAAATGTCGTTACAACGATAATCGTTACATATATGTCTCGTTTCGAAATCCTTAAGTTAGTAGTCTTGTTTTTACATATGTAGTTCATTATTAACAAACTTAATGATATACTTAATTATCATTTTATCATGTTAAACATAGTGTATCTATATCTTAATATGATTCAAATGTATTTAGTAAGACGTTGTTATAACGATAATTGTTATATATATCGTTTCGAGTTTCTTAATTCAATAATCTCATTTTTATGTATATCACTCATTGTTAATACACTTAGTAAGTTACTTACTTATCATAATCTCATGTTAACCATATATATATATATATATATATATATATATATATATATATATATATATATATATATATCCATATATATATCATCATGTAGTTTTTACAAGTTTTTAACGTTCGTGATTCGCCGGTCAACTTGGGTGGTCAATTGTCTACATGAAACTCATTTCAATTAATCAAGTCTTAACAAGTTTGATTGCTTAACATGTTGGAAACACTTAAATCATGTAAATGTCAATTTCATTTAATATTTATAAACATGGAAAAGTTCGGGTCACTACAGTACCTACCCGTTAAATAAATTTCATCCAGAAATTTTAAGCTGTTGAAGGTGTTGACGAATCTTCTAGAAATAGGTGCGGGTATTTCTTCATCATCTAATCTTCATGCTCCCAGGTGAATTCAGGTCCTCTACGAGCATTCCATCGAACCTTAACAATTGGTATCTTGTTTTGCTTAAGTCTTTTAACCTCACGATCCATTATTTCGACGGGTTCTTCGATGAATTGAAGTTTTTCGTTGATTTGGATTTCGTCTAACGGAATAGTGAGATCTTTTTTAGCAAAACATTTCTTCAAATTCGAGACGTGGAGTGTGTTATGTACAGCCGCGAGTTATTGAGGTAACTTAAGTCGGTAAGCTACTGGTCCGACACGATCAATAATCTTGAATGGTCCAATATACCTTGAATTTAATTTCCCTCGTTTACCAAATCGAACAACGCATTTCCAAGGTGCAACTTTAAGCATGACCATCTCTCCAATTTCAAATTCTATATCTTTTCTTTTAATGTCAGCATAGCTCTTTTGTCGACTTTGGGCAGTTTTCAACCGTTGTTGAATTTGGATGATCTTCTCGGTAGTTTCTTGTATTTTCTCCAGACCCGTAATCTGTCTATCCCCCACTTCACTCCAACAAATCAGAGACCTGCACTTTCTACCATAAAGTGCTTCAAATGGTGCCATCTCAATGCTTGAATGGTAGCTGTTGTTGTAGGAAAATTCTGCTAACGGTAGGTGTCGATCCCAACTGTTTCCGAAATCAATAACACATGCTCGTAGCATGTCTTCAAGCGTTTGTATCGTCCTTTTACTCTGCCCATCAGTTTGTGGATGATAGGCAGTACTCATGTCTAAACGAGTTCTCAATGCTTGCTGTAATGTCTGCCAAAACCTTGAAACAAATCTGTCATCTGTCATCCCTATCAGAGATAATAGAGACTGGTATTCCATGTCTGGAGATGACTTCCTTCAAGTATAAATGTGCTAACTTTTCCATTTTATCATCTTCTCTCATTGGCAAAAAGTGTGCTGATTTGGTGAGACGATTGACTATTACCCAAATAGTATCATAACCACTTGCAATCCTTGGCAATTTAGTAATGAAATCCATGGTAATGTTTTCCCATTTTCATTCTGAGATTTCAGGTTGCTGAAGTAGGCTTGATGGTTTCTGATGTTCAGCTTTGACTTTAGAACAAGTCAAACATTCTCCTACATATGTAGCAATATCGGCTTTCATACCCGACCAACAAAAGTGTTTCTTGAGATCTTTGTACATCTTCCCCGCTCCGGGATGTATTGAATATTTCGTTTTATGTGCTTCCCCAAGTACCATTTCTCTCACATCCCCAAACTTTGGTACCCAAATTCTGTCATCCCTATACCGGGTTCCGTCTTCCCGAATATTAAGATGTTTCTCTGATCCTTTGGGTATTTCATTCTTTAAATTTCCTTCTTTTACAACTCCCTGTTGCGCCTCCTTTATTTGAGTAGTAAGGTTAGTACGAATAATTATATTCATAGGTTTTAGCCGTATACGTTCTCTGTCCTTTCTACTCAAAGTGTCGGCTACCACATTCGCCTTCCCTAGGTTGTAACGAATCTCAAAGTCATAATCATTCAACAATTCAATCCACCTACGCTGCCTCATGTTCAGTTGTTTCTGATTAAATATGTGTTGAAGACTTTTGTGGTCGGTATATATAATACTTTTGACCCCATATAAGTAGTGCCTCCAAGTATTTAGTGCAAAAACAACCGCGCCTAATTCCAAATCACGTGTCGTGTAATTCTGCTCGTAAATCTTCAATTGTCTAGACGCATAAGCAATTACCTTCGTTCGTTGCATTAATACACAACCGAGATCTTGCTTTGAGGCGTCACAATATATCACAAAATCATCATTCCCTTCAGGTAATGACAATATAGGTGCCGTAGTTAACTTTTTCTTCAACAATTGAAACACTTTTTCCTGCTCATCCTTCCATTCAAATTTCTTCCCTTTATGCCTTAATGCAGTCAAGGGTTTTGCTATTTTTGAAAAATCTTGGATGAATCTCCTGTAATAACCAGCCAGCCCTAAAAATTGGCGTATGTATTTCGGAGTTTTCGGGGTTTCCCACTTTTCAACGGTTTCAATCTTTGCCGGATCCACCTGAATACCTTCTTTGTTCACTATGTGATCGAGGAATTGAACTTCTTCCAACCAAAATGCACACTTTGAAAACTTAGCGTACAGTTTTTCTTTCCTCAATAATTCTAACACTTTTCTTAAATGTTCTTCGTGCTCTTGATCATTCTTTGAGTAGATAAGTATGTCATCGATGAAACTATGACAAACTTATCGAGATATGGCCCACACACACGGGTCATGAGGTCCATGAACACAACTGGTGCGTTAGTCAATCCAAACGGTATAACCATAAACTCGTAATGACTGTAACGCGTCCTAAAAGCAGTCTTCAGAATATCATCCTCCTTCACCCGCATTTGATGATATCCAGAACGTAAATCGATCTTCGAATAAACCGACGAGCCTTGTAGTTGATCAAATAAGTCGTCGATTCTTGGTAATGGGTAACGGTTCTTGATGGTAAGTTTGTTCAACTCTCGGTAGTCGATACACAACCTGAATGTACCATCTTTCTTCTTGACAAACAGAACAGGAGCTCCCTATGGTGATGTACTTGGTCGAATGAAGCCACGCTCCAAAAGTTCCTGTAACTGACTTTGTAATTCTTTCATTTCGCTGGGTTCGAGTCTGTATGGAGCACGAGCTATTGGCGCAGCTCCTGGTATAAGGTCTATTTGAAATTCAACGGATCGATGTGGGGGTAATCCCGGTAATTCTTTTGGAAATACATCGGGAAATTCTTTTGCGACGGGAACATCACTGATGTTCTTTTCTTCAGGTTTAACTTCCTCGATGTGTGCTAGAATGACGTAACAACCTTTTCTTATTAGTTTTTGTGCCTTCAAACTACTAATAAGATTTAACTTCGCGTTGTTCTTTTCTCCGTACACCATTAAAGGTTTTCCTTTTTCGCGCATAATACGAATCGCATTTTTGTAACAAACGACCTCTGCTCTCACCTTTTTCAACCAATCCATGCCAATTATTACATCAAAACTCCCTAACTCGACTGGTACTAAATCAATCTTAAACGTTTCATCACCCAATTTAATTTCTCTATCCCGACATATATTATCTGCTGAAATTAATTTACCATTTGCTAATTCGAGTAAAAATTTATTATCCAAAGGCGTCAATGGGCAAATTAATTCCGCACTCGAATCAAATAAAACATAAGCAGATTTATCGTCAATAAGAAACATACCCGTAACAAGCTCCGGGTCTTCCTGCGCTTCTGCCGAATTAATGTTGAAGACTCTTCCACAACTTTGCCCATTTATATTTCCTTGGTTTGGGCATTTACTCTTGACATGGCCTGGTTTTCCACATCCATAACAAATAAAGGCGGCATTACTTGTCCCGACATTACTGGTTGCATTATTTTTGTTAATCACCGGTCCGTAGATTTCACACTTCGTCGCGCTATGACCACCTCTATTACACTTAGTACACGTTGTCGTGCAGAACCCAGTCGGATGGTATCCTTCACACCTCTGACATGGTTTTTGCCTTTTGTTATTATTGTTGGGATGGTTGTTGTTGTGGTTGTTGTTGTTGTTGGGACGTTTGTTGTAGTTATTGTTAGGATTGCGGTTATTGTTGCGATTGTTGTTGCAGTTGTTGGGATAGTTGTTGCGATTGTGGTTATAATTATTGTTGTTGTTGTTGTATTGGTGACCCTTGTCACTGGTTTCTTCCCACTTTCTCTTGACTTGTTTCATGCTGGCCTCTTCGACCGCCTGCTCCTTAATCTTTCCCTCTATCTGGTTTACTAGTTTGTGAGCCATATTGCTTGCCTTTTATATGGAGGTGGGCTCGTGTAAACTCACATCTTCTTGAGTCCTTTCTGATAACCCTTTAACAAATGCGTCGATCTTCTCTTCTTCATCTTCGAACACTCTTGGACATAATAGGCATAACTCTGTGAATCGTCGTTCATACGTGGTAATGTCGAATCCTTGCATTCGTAATCCTCTAAGCTCTACCTTGAGCTTATTCACCTCATTTCTGGGACGATACTGCCCGTTCATCAAGTGCTTGAATGTTGACCACGGTAACGCGTAGGCAGTATCTTGTCCCACGTGCTCGAGATAGGTATTCCACCATGTTAACGCAGTGCCTGTGAAGGTATACGTAGCGTACTTTACTTTATCTTCTTCAATGCACTTACTTATGGAAAACACCGATTCGACCTTCTTGGTCCACCGTTTTAATCCAATTGGACCCTCGGTTCTATCGAATTCCAGAGGTTTGTAGGCAGTGAATTCTTTGTAGGAGCATACTACACGATTTCTTGTGGAATTAGTTCCACTGCTAGATCCAGAGTTATTGTTATTTTGCATCACAGCCTGTACTGCGGCTACATTTGCTGTAAGGAAAACACGGAAGTCTTCCTCGCTCATGTTCAAGTTCTGACGAGTAGTCGGTGCCATTTCCTTCAAAATTAGCCAAAAGAATTAAGTTAATCATATAGAATATTAAGAGTAGTCAATAGTATTTCGTAGCTAATATGAACTTATTTATAAAAACTTTTTCTTCATATTAGCGTTTTATAATTTTTCATTCGGGTAGTACCTACCCGTTAAGTTCATACTTAATAGCCAATATACAATTCAACTACTACAATTCTATATGAAAAACTGTTTATAATAATATTTCATGTTCAAACTCTTATACAATATTTTACAAACTTACAATACCACTATTTTACATATCGCATGAAATATAGCATACAATAACTTTGATACAAGATAATTCTAGCTAGTACGCAAGTCGTTCAGCAATGGCAATAAAGACACGTAATTCATAAGTCTAGAAACAAGTCATACATTCTGGTTTTACTAAGACTATTTCCCATCCTTGGTCTTTGGAAAATAACCGTTATGACCGTTGGCTAGGCAGCATGTTGTAACGTCGTCGTAAGGACGAGGGTTTTGTAATGCCCAACAGCCCCGTAAGAATCTAAAAATCTCATTTCTCACCCCAACTACTGAATCCGTCACTTGTGGGAATGTTTTATTTAGTAGTTGCAATTCTATGTTCTTTTTCTCAATTTGGTGAGAAGCGAACATTACTAACCTGTAAACATAACATGCTTCTTTATGTTACATGTTAGAAGCTCTTTCTAAAGAACGAAGTCCTATGTTGGGATAGGTAGAATCAAAATAGGCTCTCAACCCGTAGCGTAAAATTGCATCTGGGTTCCCCGCATTCAATGCTTTAAAGAAAACACAGCGTAACTTATGGTCTCCCCAATGTGATATACCTCATCTATTAAAGGAAAGCCTTTTATAAACTAAGGCATGCCTGGAATCTTTCAAATGTTTGACAAACTAATTTCGCCATAAATAATTGTGCCAATGAACTCTGACCGACTCTAGACAAGATTTCATCAATCATGTTCCCGGGTAGGTCTTCTAGAATATTCAGTTTTCTATCCTTAACGTCCATTGTGTGTTTTTATACTGTAAAATAGACGAGGATTAGATTCGTAAAAGATAAATAACAAACAATACAAGCAATTTTTAGGTAACATGAAAATACAAGCAAACTACAATATATATATATTACACAACATGGTTACAACTCTCTAATCTGAATCAATGGTTTCTTCTTCTTCGGACTTGGTTCTTTTTCCTAATTTTCTAGGGATATACGATGTTCCTCTAATACGAGCCGTCGTTTTCCACAATGGTTTAGAAAAACCTGGTTGTTTAGAGGTTCCCGGATTATTGTTACAATTTAGGAAATACGGATGTTGACGATACATATAAAGTTCATCGGGGTTGGAATCAGGTTTTTCTATTTTGATACCTTTTCCCTTATGGTTTTCTTTTGCTCTTTCAAATTGGGTCGGGGAAATTTCTATAACATCATCGGAATCCTCATCGGGATCCGATTCATTAGAAAATTGGTAATCTTCCCAATATTTTGCTTCCTCGGCGGAAACACCATTGACCATTAATAATTTTGAACCATTGGTTGAAGATTTTCTTTTATTTAACTATTTTTCTGTAGTTATTAATATTTCTTCCTCCGGAACCTCCTCTTCTTCTGGTTCCTCTTCTTCTGGTTCCTCCTATTTCGGTTCCTCCTCTTCCGGTTCCTCCTCTTCCGGCTCTTCTTCGGGAATTTGTGAATCTTCCCAAAATATATTCGACTCTTCATTATTATTAGGCGAGTCGATGGGATTTGTACTAGAGGTAGACATCTATCACACAATATCAAATATGTTAAGAGATTAATATATCACAAAATATTTTCATGTTAATAATATATAGTTTCCAACAAAAGTGTTAAGCAATCGTTTTTAAAGGAAAACACGGTCGAAGTCCAGACTCACTAATGTATCCTAACAAACTCGATAAGACACATTAATGCAAATTTCTGGTTCTCTAAGACCAATGCGCGGATACCAACTGAAATGTCCCGTTCATATCGATTATAAATGTTTCATATTAATTGATTTCTTTGCGAGGTTTTGACCTCTATATGAGACGTTTTTCAAAGACTGCATTCGTTTTTAAAACAAACCATAACCTTTATTTTATTGACAAGGTTAAAAGGACACCACCTAGATTATCAAGAATTTGATAATCTAAAAATATCACACTTACACACGACCAATACATATTGGTTTACAATATTAATATGTTACAACAAAGTAAATCTTGAATGCAGTTTTAAACAATATTATACAAGCATGCTGACACCAAATATTGTCCATATTTTAGCATGCAACAGCGGAAGCTCTTAATAATCACCTGAGAATAAACATGCTTTAAACGTCAACAATAATGTTGGTGAATTATATGTTTAACCTATATATATCAAATCGTAATAATAGACAACAAGATTTCATCTTTCAATAACATACAATTTGTATAAAAAATCATTCATATGTTGAACACCTGGTAACCGACATTAAGAAAATGCATATAGAATATCCCCAAAACAGAAATCCATCTGTATTAATAACTCGAAGTACCAAAGCATACCATTTTCCAGTATGGGGGGAGTTAGTGCCCGTAAATCTACCTTTAGAATTCGCGTCAATTAGGGTGTCTGTTCCCTAATTCTTAGGCTACCAAGCTAAAAGGGTGATATTCGATATTCATAATCCAACATAGAACGTAATTTCAAGTACTTATGTCTATTTTGTAAAACCTTTATAAAACTGCATGTATTCTCATCCCAAAAATATTAGATTTAAAAGTGGGACTATAACTCACTTTCACAGATTTTTCCTTCGTCGGAATAAGACTTGGCCACTGGTCGATTTACGAACCTATAATAAATATGTACATATATATCAAAGTATATTCAATATATATTTATAACATTTTTATTACATTTTAATGATTTGAGTTTGTTAAGTCAGCAGTCCTCGTTAGTAACCTACAACTAGTTGTCCACAGTTAGATGTACAGAAATAAAGCAATATATATTATCTCGAATCAATCCACGACCCAGTGTCTACAAGTCTCAGACTCGATCACAACTCAAAGTATATATTTTTTTGGAATCAACCTCAACCCTGTATAGCTAACTCAAATATTACTACATATAGAGTGTCTATGGTTGTTCCGAAATATATATATATATATATATAGGTCGATATGATATGTCAAAACATTGTATTCGTGTCTATGGTATCCCAAGATTACATAATATATGTTAGAATACATGTATAATACAATATAAGTTAGTTAAGTTATGATTTGTATAGATTTGTTACAAATTTCACGTAGCTACAACAAGCAAAATTATCCAATCTTGTTTTACCCATAATTTCTTCGTTTTAAATCTGTTTTGAGTGATTCAAGTTGCTATGGTTTCATAATGAACTGAAATTTATGAAACTAAACAGAAAAAGTATAAGTTTATAGTCGGAAATACAGGTTACAAGTCAATATTTTAAGTGGTAGTCATTTCAGTCGAAAGAACGACGTCTTGATGACCATTTTGAAAAACATATTTCCACTTTGAGTTTAACCATGATTTTTGGATATAGTTTCATGTTCATAAAAAAAATAATTTTCCCATAAGAACAACTTTTAAATCAAAGTTTATCATAGTTTTTAATTAACTAACCCAAAACAGCTCGCGGTGTTACTACGACGGCGTATGTCCGGTTTTACGGTGTTCTTCGTGTTTTTAGGTTTTAAATCATTAAGTTAACATATCATATAGATATAGAACATGTGTTTAGTTGATTTTAAAAGTCAAGTTAGAAGGATTAACTTTGTATGCGAACAAGTTTAGAATTAACTAAACTATGTTCTAGTGATTACATGTTCAAATCTTCGAATAAGATAGTTTTATATATATGAACTGAATAATGTTATGAACATCATTACTACCTCAAGTTTAGTAGGTAAACCTACTATAAGTGACAAAAATTGATCTAGCTTCAAAGGATTCTTGGCTGGCTTGAAAGTTCTTGAAGTAGAATCATAACACGAAAACAAGTTCAAGTAAGATTATCACTCGAAATAAGATAGTTATAGTTATAGAAATTGAACCAAAGTTTGAATATGAATATTACCTTGAATTAGAAAGATATCTTACTGTAAATAAGAAAGATTTCTTGAGATTGGATGATCACTTGAAATGGATTAGAAAGCTTGAAAGTAGACTTGTAAACTTGAGAGTATTCTTGATTTTATGAAACTAGAACTTATAGAATTTATGAATAACACTTAGAACTTGAAAATAAAACTTGAGAGAGATCAATTAGATGAAGAAAATTAAAGAATTAAAGTGTTTGTAGGTGTTTTTGGTCGTTGGTATATGGATTAGATATAAAGGATGTGTATGTTTGTTTTCATGTAAATAATTCATGAATGATTTATAATATTTTTTGTAATTTTGTGAGATATTTCATGCTAGTTGCCAAATGATGGTTCTCACATATTTAATGACTCACATGGGCTGCTAAGGAGCTGATCATTGAAGTGTATATACCAATAGTATATACATCTAGAAGCCGTGTATTGTACGAGTACGAATACGGGTGCATACGAGTAGAATTGTTGATGAAAATGAATGAGGATGTAATTGTAAGCATTTTTGTTAAGTAGAAGTACTTTGATATGTGTCTTGAAGTCTTTCAAAAGTGTACAAATACATCTTAATACACTACATGTATATACATTTTAACTGAGTCGTTAAGTCATCGTTAGTCGTTACATGTAAGTGTTGTTTTGAAACCTTTAAGTTAACGATATCATTTAATGTTGTTAACCCATTGTTTATTATATATAATGAGATGTTAAATTATTACATTATCATGATATTATGATGTATGAATATATCTTAATATGAAATATATACATTAAAATGTCGTTACAACGATAATCGTTACATATATGTCTCGTTTCGAAATTCTTAAGTTAGTAGTCTTGTTTTTACATATGTAGTTCATTGTTAACACACTTAATGATATACTTAATTATCATTTTATCATGTTAAAAATATTGTATCTATATCTTAATATGATTCATATGTATTTAGTAAGACGTTGTTATAACGATAATTGTTATATATATATCGTTTCGAGTTTCTTAATTCAATAATCTCATTTTTATGTATATCACTCATTGTTAATACACTTAGTAAGACACTTACTTATCATAATCTCATGTTAACCATATATATATCCATATATATATCATCATGTAGTTTTTACAAGTTTTTAACATTCGTGAATCGCCGGTCAACTTGGGTGGTCAATTGTCTACATTAAACGCATTTCAATTAATCAAGTCTTAACAAGTTTGATTGCTTAACATATTGGAAACACTTAATCATGTAAATGTCAATTTCATTTCATATATATAAATATGGAAAAGTTCGGGTCACTGCAAGTGAAAGGATGATACAGACCCTTGAAGACATGCTACGAGCATGTGTTATTGATTTTGGAAACAGTTGGGATCGACATCTACCGTTAGTAGAATTTTCCTACAATAACAGTTACCACTCGAGTATTGAGATGACAACGTTTAAGGCACTTTATGGTAGAAAGTGCAGGTCTCTGGTTTGTTGGAGTGAAGTGGGGGATAGACAAATTACGGGTCCAGAAATTATCCAAGAAACTACCGAGAAAATCATTCAAATTCAACAACGATTGAAAACCGCCCAAAGTCGACAAAAGAGCTACGCGGACAGTAAAAGAAAAGATATAGAATTTGAAATTGGTGATATGGTCATGCTTAAGGTATCACCTTGGAAAGGTGTTGTTCGATTTGGTAAACGGGGGAAACTGAATCCAAGGTACATTGGACCATTCAAAATTATAGATCGTGTCGGACCAGTAGCTTACCGACTTAAATTACCTCAACAACTCGCAGGCGTACATGATACTTTTCACGTATTGAATCTGAAGAAATGCTTAGCCAAAGAAGATCTCACTATTCCTTTAGACGAAATTTAAATCAATGAAAAACTTCAATTCATTGAAGAACCAGTCGAAATAATGGATCGTGAGGTTAAAGGAATTAAGCAAAACAAAATACCAATTGTTAAGGTTCGATGGAATGCTCGTAGAGGACCCGAGTTCACCTGGGAGTGTGAAGATCAGATGAAGAAGAAATACCCACACTTATTTCCAGAAGATGTGTCAACACCTCCAACTGCTTAAAATTTCGGGACGAAATTTATTTAACGGGTAGGTACTGTAATGACCCAAAATTTTCCATGATTATATATTATATGAGATTAATATTTACATGAATAAATGTTTCCAACATGTTAAGCAATCAAACTTGTTAAGACTTGATTATTTGAAATGAGTTTCATGTAGACAATTGACCACCCCAGATGACCGGCGATTCACGAACCTTAAAACTTGTAAAAATTATATGATGATATATATATATATATATATATATATATATATATATATATATATATATATATATATAGTTAACATGATATTATGATAAGAAAGTATCTCACTAGGTATATTAACAATGTGTTATATACATAAAATGAGACTATTGAATTAAGAAACTCGAAACGGTATATATAACGATTATCGTTATAACAACGTCTTACTAAATACATATGTATCATATTAAGATATTGTTACACTATATTTAACATGATAAAATGATAATTAAGTATATCATTAAATGTGTTAACAATGAACTGCATATGTAAACACAAGACTACTAACTTAAGGATTTCAAAACGAGACATACATGTAACGATTATCGTTGTAACGACATTTTAATGTATATATATCATATTAAGATAGATTCATACATCATAATATCATGATAATGTAATAATTTAATATCTCATTAGATATAATAAACAATGGGTTAACAATATTAAATGAGATCGTTAACTTAATGGTTTCAAAACAACACTTACATATAACGACTAACGATGACTTAACGACTCAGTTAAAATGTATATACATGTAGTATATTAAGATGTATTAGTACACTTTTGAAAGACTTCAAGACAAATATCAATGTACTTCTACTTAACAAAAATGCTTATAATTGCATTCTCATTCATTTTCATCAACAATTCTACTCGTATGCACCCGTATTCGTACTCGTACAATACCCAGCTCCTAGACGTATATACTATTGGTATATACACATAATAATTCAGCTGTTAGCAGCCCTTTTGAGTCACCTAACCATGTGGGAACTATCATTTAGTAACTAGCATGAAATATCTCACAAAATTACAAACTAATGTGACCTTATATGCCATCCCATATTCACCTGAACACACACATACACCAACACATTTTCAATCACCTTTCATGCATCAAATTGATCTCTCTCAAGTTTTCTCTCTTTGTTCTAAGTGTTCTTCATAATTTTATTCATAATCTACATCAATCTAGCTCATAAATCCTAACCTATATCAACTTATAAAACAACTACTCAAGAAAACTTCAAGAACACTTTCAAGTTTGCAAGTCTATTTCCAAGCTTTCTAATCCATTCCAAGTAATCATCTAAGATCAAGAAACCTTTGTTATTTACAGTAGGTTATCTTTCTTATTCAAGATAATACTCATATTCAAACTTTGATTCGATTTCTATAACTATAAACTATCTTAATTAAAATCTTACTTGAACTTGTTTTCGTGTCATGATTCTACTTCAAGAACTTTCAAGCCATCCAAGATCCTTTGAAGCTAGATCGTTTCTTGTCACTTCTAGTAGGTTTAACTACTAAACTTGAGGTAGTAATGATCTTCTTAACATCATTCGATTCATATATATATAACTATCTTATTCGAAGATTTAAACTTGTAATCACTAGAACATAGTTTAGTTAATTCTAAACTTGTTCGCAAACAAAGTTAATCCTTCTAACTTGACTTTTAAAATCAACTAAACACATGTTCTATATCTATATGATATGCTAAGTTAATGATTTAAAACCTAAAAACACGAATAACACCGTAAAACCAGACATACGCCGTCGTAGTGAAACCGGGGGCTGTTTTGGGTTAGATAATTAAAAACTATGATAAACTTTGATTTAAAAGTTATTCTTCTGGGAAAATGATTTTTCTTATGAACATGAAACTATATCCAAAAATCATGTTTAAACTCAAAGTGGAAATATGTTTTTCAAAATGGTCATCAAGACGTCGTTCTTTCGACTGAAATGACTACCTCTTACAAAAACGACTTGTAACTTATATTTCCGACTATAAACTTATACTTTTTCTATTTAGATTCATAAATTTCAGTTCAATATGAAACCATAGCAACTTGAATCACTAAAAACGGATTTAAAACGAAGAAGTTATGGGTAAAACAAAATTGGATATTTTTACTTGTTGTAGCTACGTGAAATTTGTAACAAATCTATATAAATCATAACTTAACTAACTTATATTGTATTATACATGTATTCTAACATATATTATGTAATCTTGGGATACCATAGACACGTATACAATGTTTTGACATATCATATCGACCCATCTATATATATTATTTGGGAACAACCATAGACACTCTATATGCAGTAATGCTCGAGTTAGCTATACAGGGTTGAGGTTGATTCTAAAATAATATATATACTTTGAGTTGTGATCTAGCATGAGACTTGTATACACTGGGTCATGGATTGATTCGAGATAATATATATTTATTTAATTCTGTACATCTAACTGTGGACAACTAGTTGTAGATTACTAACGTTGGACTGCTAACTTAACAAACTTAAATCGTTAAAACGTAATAAAACATATTGTGAATATATTTCGATCATACTTTGATATATATGTATATATTTGTTATAGGTTCGTGAATCGATCAGTGGCCAAGTCTAATTCTCGACGAATTAAGAATATGTGAAAGTGAGTTATAGTCCCACTTTTAAAATCTAATATTTTGGGATGAGAATACATGAAATTTTATAAATGTTTTACAAAATAGACACAAGTATGCGAAACTACATTCTATGATTGAATTATTATTACCGAATATCACCCTTTTTAGTCTGGTAATCTAAGAATTGGGGAACAGAAACCCTAATTGACGCGAATCCTAAATATAGATCTATTGGGCCTAACAAAACCCATTCGGGTTATGGATGCTTTAGTACTTTGATTTTATCATGTCTGATGAGAGTCCCGTAATGATGGGGATATTGTAGACGCGTTCTGTTAATGTCGGTTACCAGGTATTCACCATATGAATGATTTTTATCTCTATGAAGTTTATGCGAAATGCCTGATATGAGATGGATGTTTATGAAATATGAAATCTTGTGGTCTATTATTACAATTTGATATATATAGGTTAAACCTATAACTCACCAACATTTTTGTTGACGTTTTTAAGCATGTTTATTCTCAGGTGATTATTAAGAGGTTTCGCTGTTGCATGCTAATTAAGGACAAGAATTGGAGTCAGCATGCTTGTAATATATTGTTTAAAAACTACATTCGGAGATTTAAATCGATGTGTAATATTATTGTAAACCATTATGTAATGGTCGTGTGAAAAATGTTATCTTTTAGATTATCATTACTGGATAATCAACGTTATGATTTTAAAACTTTTAACGATAAAATAAAGGTTATGGTTTGTTTTAAAAATGAATGCAGTCTTTGAAAAACGTCTCATATAGAGGTCAATACCTCGCAAGGAAATCAATTAATATGAAACGTTTATAATCGATATGAACGGAACATTTCAGAAGTAATGGGCAATATCCATTGATCCGCACTGAAATAATTGACTTCACAGTGTTAGATGGAATATCGAGGTTTAATGCATTGTTTGGAAGAAAATATTTGCGTTAATTTGGGGCAGTAACTTGAACACCACATGCCGAACTATGGTTCCCTACTTCAGATGGAATAGCAGTTATCCATTCTGAATATGTTGGTCCAGCAAGAAAACGTTCAGTTTTTCATGAACCAAGGAGAAATATGACAAGAAGAAGGTCACATGAATGTTTCTTTTCATAGAATTAAGTGAATGAGTTTTATCAAAGAAACAACTGAAAGTCAGCATTCAAGTGAACTGGAAGACGGAATGAGATTCAAAAAAGAAGGAAAAAAAAGCAAAAATGTTTTCTCTAAAAGGCATGTAAATATATACAACAGATATTACAATAAGGCATATAACAAGATTCTGTATTTTTCGGCCAGAACTTATCACTCTAACCGTTTAAAAATGTAAAATAGTATAACACCCCGTCAAATCCCATATAACAATGTGTTAATCATCGAGTCCCACATTAACAGTTACGCCCTCTAAATGAGACGTTTTTCAAAAGTATTCGCATTTATTGATAGAAAGTTTGACTTAAAACATAAGTCTCCACCAGTAACAAAATACTGAAAGTACCGTAGAAAGTAAGTAACAGTGTTTAATAAAATAAATAGTTTCAAATGCGAATAATAAAAGTAAAGTCTTTAAATAAACATGAAGAACTCCAAACATATGCCATGCACACCTCTAGATACATCGGAAGCTACTCATCTATGGACCTGAGACAAAACATGCAAAACGGGTCAACAAATAATGTTGAGTGAATATACAGGTTTAAGTAATCAGTAGTGAGTATTAGACCATAAGATTTAGTACAAAATATTTTGTTGAAATACATTAGTATACACCCACAAACTCTTTGATGTCAACAAGAGTCAATTCCATATTAACTTAGAAGTTAATTGGTGGTTTTAATTATGTGTTGATTGATAATTAATCTAAGGATTAATGTAGACCATTGGTATTATTATAAGTTTTACCATGTATGTTTAATTGATATTAATATGGTGATTATGGAGACTTATGATATACTTGGGGGTTTTCAATTAGGTGACTCTTTAAATAGAGTCACACATTCTTGTATAAAACAGACAACATGTACACACTTAGAGAAAGTGGGAGATTGACAAGATAAGGTTCTTGTCAAATTCATGTATGTTGAGGCAAACCAAGTAAGGAAATCTTAGGTTGTGAATCGTGAAAGTTTTCCGTTTGTGATTTCTTTCCCCGACTGGTGATCTAAAAACCGATCCTTTTTGCTTCTGCTACTAGTTTTTGGGTACGTATCGAATCTATATTTATACTTCATTGGTATCAAGAGCCGTGATGTTTATTTCCAGATTAAAATGCTAAGATTTTCTTCATTGTGTTTGGTGTTGCATGAGTTGTATTTATTTATATATAAAAACTTATGGTCGAATATGATGATATACGTTTTGTTATTCATGAGTTGATGATATGTTTAAGTACAACACTTGTATATGTTTGTTAAGTTCTAAACAAGAGTGTTCAAACCATAAAAGATTTGACATTCCTTTGACATATAAATTCAAAATGATAATCTTAATTAGTTTAGTAAATATTAATTAACTAACACATATATAACTGAAAAATAGACTCTTTATATTTCTATATAAGGAGTATATGGTTTGGTTGACTAGTGGTCTTCTACAATTAATTTATATCAAATGCATGATGAAAAAAAAAAGATTCTTTTTGGATGAGTTAACATATGATGTACGAGTAACGTAATATGTAGTTATGTAATATTATGCAGTAATGTGTTATTGATTTACAAATGCATGAACATGTATGCATGAACATGTATTCGGATTATAGGAATATAAATATTGCATAAGTATTATTTACTATCTTGTGTAGATTGGTAAACTAAATTAAAAATGCACATGCCTTTTTTTTAAATTTTTTGTTGGGTGAAATTCAAAACGATAGTGTAGTATATCTACTTGTTAAATACATACCTATTTATTTTGTCATGTTATGTATGTGAACATTTTATTTTTTGTGGATACATGTTCATTAAATACTTATTGGAAATATCTTTCTCAATCTATATATTTCTTATATTGATTTTGATGATGAAAATGACATGAAATTATTTTAATGTCTATGATTTACAATATTGAATGGCATGAGAAAATAAACAAAAAAATATGTTGGTTTGTCATAAAATACGTTTTCATGTGTAAGTTAAAATGAAATTATGTTTCATTTATGAATATATTTTTAGAGAAACTTTGTAACTTTTATTTATATCCATATCCATATTAAATATAAATAAGTCAGAATAATTTTTTTTATTACAATTAATTTATGACTTTAAAATTACCATAAATGTAGTTTCATAACTCTTGTGTTTTGAAATATACAAAGTCATATTATTAATATTATTATTATAATAATAAGTGTATTTATGGTGCATTATTAAATATTAAATGAACTTGAAATAGTTCCAAGATTAATGTTTGGTCTATTAATATTATATTTGTGATAATTGTTATAAACTTTTTTTATTCTATATATGTTATAGATATTATTAAAGAAATTTTTGGTTAAACATTTTTTTTATTGAAAATAGATATTATACCTTCTATAGTTTGTAATAGATATTTCTATGTGAAATATTGAATATATTAACCATATGTTGGTATAAATAAGGATTTCCATGATTTGGTTTGTTTATTTTTAAAATCGATTCATTTTTGTTTTAACATGAAGTGAGGTTATGAATCCAATTTAATATAATTCTTTTGTAATTCTATATTTGTTATATAAATTATTGAGGAAAAGAAAGAAAAGTTTATACAAGAACTAAATTTATTTTATATTTCTTAATGAAATATAGTACACATGAATTATTACTACGTGTAGTAATTAAACTTTCTTTACGTTTAAAAGTAATTTCTTAGTGAAATTAGAACCTTTATGAAATTAGCATATGTGCTATTACTAGATAACTTTGTATAATTGATTATGTTAATTATAGTTTCATGGTAGGCTTTGTGGACGATAATTGAGAACATAGTGAACTTTTTCTTCATACCCTACCGTGAATTATTATTTAGCATAATTTTATTATTGACAAAGTGTTTTGTATATATGGATGAATATTAATTAGTCTTGCATAATTGTCTACGTATTGAATGTTGGTTCAATTTAAAACTGTCTCATTTGAACTTTGTGTTCTATCATGGCTTTCACATCTAACAATGTTGTTTAACTTAACAAGAATTTAAAGTTAAAATAAACAATTTTTGAAAATTGAGAAGCATGAATACCCAATGCGTTTGGAAGAGCAAGAGGCTCAAATGCTCTTACCGTATTTTAGAAATGTATACGAGAAAGAAAATAAATCCCTAATTAAGTGGGAGTGTGAAGAGTGAGAGACTTTACACAAGTTAAACTGTCACTCACATCATGTTGTTGAGTAATTTTTTTGATTTTAACGACTTATTATCGTTAAATATATATCGTCAATATCGGTTAATATACGATGATTAAAGTCTTACGCATGAACATTGGTTCATGATTTAATTATTTTCTTACCTCAAAGTTTGGAGCATATGACGTTGCACCTTATTTATAATGAAAACATCAAGTTTCATTTTGGATTGTATATGGTTACCATGGTCGGTAAACTTTGTGTTTACATCTTGTCCTCTGTGGATAGTAGGTTTGAACATGGGAAACCATTTATTAAAGAATAATGAAATCTTTGTAGAGTTTTGATGAATTTCACTTTTAAGTTAAGTGGATATATGTAGGAAAATAACTCTTTAGATGAATTTGTAAAGAACGGTTCATACAAGTTAGTCTTGGATGATGATCGAATTTAGATCCTTATATGATTGTTCATCAAAACAAATATCTATGTGATATTGATTTTCATTATTGATTTCACGAAATGCGGTTGAGTTCTCTTTAAGAAGAAGCTCATTTAATATTAGTTTTATTCTAAATGATTTTTAACGTTATCTGTGTGATAACTAAATTAAATTTCCTCACTTACAACTTCAATATGTTTGAATGAAGTAAGTACGGCATGCTAGTTTAGTCATATTGACTAACAATACTTCTAGCTTAGTCTACCATTTTTTGGCTAGATAGTGATAAAGTGAAAATGTGCACTTGTAAGCATCGCCAAAGAAAAAGCAACAAAAAATCATGTAGAAAGTAAACTAAATTGTTTATTTCATTACACATTACTCATTTAAATTTATGTGGTCTTATGAACGTTAGAGAAAGAAAAGGACATATTGTTAATAATTTCCTCGTGTTAGTTGATTTCTCGAAAATCTAAAGCGTTGAATTTTGTTGAGAATTAACTTATGCAAAAAATTATTAAACACATATACTCCATATAAAGGTCCAATCAAGGATGTGGATATCTTGTGATTAGTTCATGGCACTGTGTGTGCTAAAGGTATTAAACCTTCATTTCTTTACTCTAATAACCTCACAGCAAAACGATGTTTTCGAAAGTTGGAATAAACGGTCCTTGAATTGGTTAAGGCGATGATGGGGTAATGTGAAATCCCACATTTGAACCTAATTGAATGTCTTTGAAAATTAGTAACTTCCACACCATATAAGTTATGGAAAGATTATGACAACTACAATATCATGGGACATTAAGGTTGTGAAATGTATATATTAAATTTATAAAATAAGTTTTGGAAAATAGGTCCAAGAGGTGAAAATTTGTTTTTACCAAGTACGTTAACAATCAAGAGGTTATATGTTCATGCGTGAACACGTCAGTGGGAGTCTAACTCAAATTAAAACTTGAGAAATGAGTTCCAAAATCTCTAGATACAAATAAAGATTCGTCTTTATTTGATGCCACACAATTATCTCATTCGAGTGGGAGAAATTTGAGGAATAATGTTAAGAGAATTTGTTTATCTATGGACGATTCCTTAAACTATTGCGAATGAGAATAATTCTGATTTACGTGGAAGCTTATGAGATACCAAGAATTAGTTTCAAAGAAATCTCAATTACGACAAAGAAGTTGTCGTTATAAACCCTATTCAATATGAGATTGAATAAGATAAGCTCTAACATGACATCTAAAAGACAAATGGATCAAAAGTAATGGAATAAGAATTGGAGTGAGTATCTTGAAGATACAAAGGTCAACATGTGTCAGAAGGCTACAACCAACAAGAAAAGTTTACTTTGTGAGAACCTCGTATCTTGTTATAATTTCACCAAGTTAGGTTAATTCTAGCCATAATGACAAACAATAGACCATAAATTACATTATATCATTATAAATAGTCTTACGTTCTCAATGAAGAACTGTAGCAAGAAATCAATGTGTAGATTTCTTCAACAATGGCCACAAACATATGGTTTGTAGATTTTTTGAATTAATCTATGGCCTCAAACAGTCTTTGAGAAAATGATGTATGCACTTTAACAATGTAATCATAGCGAATGATTTCATTATGATCAATAAGGATCATGAGTATAGAAGGTCTAAATGTTTATTCTATTGTTATACGTTGATGATATTTTTGTGGCTTAAATCAATAAGAAGAATGTTATTGTGAGAGAATCTCATGTATTCTTGAAATTAGAATTTCAAGAGATTGTTCAAGGAAGTTAATATCTCTTTCACAAGAGCTTATATTAATAAGATCCTTAAACATGTTAAATAATCTCACTAAAAATCTTATAGTGAATATTGAACATATCTTTTTGTCCTTAGACTCCAAAATGAAATGAGCAAATGAAGTTTGTTGTTTATGTGAATATGTTGGAAATTCTTTGTACGTTATGAAATGTACAAATTAGATTACTTTCTTTTTCATGTAGAATTGAAAGCAATTAAAAGTCATGAAAATGATACTAAGGTATCTAAGTAGTAATGTTGGCTTATTGTGCCTTAATTAAAATGATTTGCAAATAAAAGGTTGTACACTTGTTGACTATGTTGTTATCTCATGGAGTAACAAGAATTAGTCATATGAAGCCTTATATACAATGGATGCTGATATTTTGTATTTCTGAGTTCAAAAAGCCGTGTAGCTTAACCAACCATTTGAGAAACTTGGAACTTATTACGAAGTTATCAATTGAGTAACAGTTTACTCAAATAGTATGTACTTTGTAACATATGAAAAGGATTTCAAGTTCCATTGTGTAATAAAGCACACAGTTGACAATTGCAATGTTACTTAGTGAAATGGTTGCAAGATATATAATAATAAATATGTGGTACATATCTACGATGAAATGGTTTCATATCATTTGAGAAATCCATGCCTAGAGAGATATGTTTATGTGACATGTCACGTCTCAAAGGTTGCGTAGTTTTTGAGATTGTACTGAGTTGTATTTTTTCCAACATATTTAGCGTTCTAATATCCATGAGTGACAATGTGTTTGTCAAATCCTATATATAAAGTATTATTGTGAGAAAAGTATGTCGGACATATTAGAGGTCAGCCCATTCACATGGTGATCAGCTCCATTACTTTAGTAGTGAATGGTGAAATAGCGCATTTTAAGTATTTTATCAGAGTGACAATTGAGCATAAACTTAAAATATTTGATGCTATAGTTGTAACGTTTACAACAATATGTGAATTACTTAAGTTTCACATTATCTATCTTTTATATCCAGATGTGAGTTCTTGTGAAAAAGATGTGTTTTTATGAGTAGATGAGTGAACTCGAGTTTGAACATTGAGTATGTTTAAACTATCATCTGTGCAACATTGAATTAAAGACATACCTCCATTGGGAAAGGAGAAATGTTGCATCATGTGATTCATACCACATGTGACCAAGATGACCAATAAGGGAAATAGAAGAAAACGATCTCTACTTCTATGTTATGTGAGTCCCTTGAGGTATTATCAACCTCAATTAATATCCTTATGAATTTTTCTTGTCTCTTGAGGCTTAGCTTGATGTTTGCTATCTTAAGACGTTGCTTAAGGGTTATGAGTGATTCGACTTAGCCGGACGTTCTTAGAAAAGCAAGTCGGGTTAAGGCCAAAGGATTCTAAGATAAAGGAAGATCATTTGAAGTTCACATTAATTTGTATTTACCGGCCGGCCAGTTATCCTGTCTTAGTGCAAGTCTTAGTGATAAATGATAATTGGGAAGATAATATGGTTTTTTGAGCAAAACTGAGATCATGTGAGTTTTTAATGCGATTAATGATCTAGGATGTTGCATACTAAATCTACTCTAATCATTTTTCTGAGATGCTATATATTCCTAACAGATGTATAGCATGTGCGCTCTCAAAGTATGCCGGTCGCACGACCTAGTTTCTAGTATGAATGGTTTGCATACTACACAAAATTTTTCTCGAGATATATAGAGTATATATATCAAATTCGTTTCTGTGCGAGTGGGAGATGTTGGAAATACATTAGTATACACCCACAAACTCTTTGATGTCAACAAGAGTAAATTCCATATTAGCTTAGAAGTTAATTGGTGGTTTTAATTATCTGTTAATTGATAATTAATCTAAGGATTAATGTAGACCATTGGTATTATTATAAGTTTTACCATGTATGTTTAATTGATATTAATATGGTGATTATAGAGACTTATGATATATTTGGGGGTTTTCAATTAGGTGATTCTTTAAATAGAGTCACACATTCTTGTTGAAAACAGACAACATGTACACACTTAGAGAAAGTGAGAGATTGACAAGATAAGGTTCTTGTCAAATTCGTGTATGTTGAGGCAAACCAGGTAAGGGAATCTTAGGTTGTGAATCGTGAAAGTTTTCTGTTTGTGATTGCTTTCCCCGACCGGTGATCTAAACACCGATCCTTTTCACTTCCGCTACTAGTTTTCGGGTACGTCTCGAATCTATATTTATACTTCATTGGTATCAAGAGTCGTGATGTTTATTTCCTGATTAAAATGCTAAGATTTTCTTCATTGTATTTGGTGTTGCATGAGTTGTATTAATTTATATATAAAAACTTATGGTCGAATATGATGATATACGTTTTGTTATTCATGAGTTGATGATATGTGTAAGTACAACACTTGTATATGTTTGTTAAGTTCTGAACAAGAGTGTTCAAACCATAAAAGATTTGACATTCGTTTGATATATAAATTCAAAATGATAATCTTAATTAGTTTAGTATATATTAATTAAATAACACATATAATTAATATATATTAGTTAAGATATTAAAGCTAAGGGTTTTTTTATCACACTCATATGTATATCAGTTTAGTACTCTTGTCTAAATTGTAAAACAGTTTAAGAAAATAACATGTATCTCATCTCAAAAGAAAAGTTTATATGGGACTGTAGACCTACCTTGAGTGCTCAATAAGTAGTGCAGTAACCACAAATAAAGAAGACATTTACAACCGTAGAAAGCAACCTAGATACATATATATATTGTCACATAAGTATATTCCAAATAGTAGTTGCTTCATAGTATTAGTTGTTCTATTGCTCAGACCGACTCAATTATGTAGTAAAGTCAACACATAGTCAACAAGTACATGCAAATCAACAAAAGTCAAACTTGGTCAATGATGGTCAACCTAAGTCAAACATATCAGTAGGTTATGTTATAATGGTCATGGAGTCAAACCAAAGTCAATATACAAGTTTCAGACCTCATTTTATCATTACGGTGTTTCTAGCATACTAGTCTTACGGTTTCATGTCAACGATACACAAACAATTACACATAAGTCAAAATGCACACAACCTAGAAATATGGCACTTGGTATACGTTTAGATCATTCAATTAAAGTTTCAAATATGTAAGCCATCATGTCATGTCATTTATAGATTTGTACATATAGTTCAATGTTACACACAACAGTTTCTGCTCGCGCATTAGTTTTGGAACATTTATCATTTATTATAGAAAAATGCAAAACACATATTACAAGTGGGAGATGACCAAAAATATCTCAAAGTTTAAGTGGTAAAAAGGTCTAAGCTTTCAGATTATCCAATTTGTATAGTTTTGCAATGAAATCTGGTGTTCTGATTTTGACGGATTCTAGACATAGTGCGCGTTTACGACTCATATAGCACACAATGCATAAGGTTTTACATGTTAACATATAAATATAATTTTCTTCTTAACATCCAAATATTAACATATCAGAAAGCCAAGTCTCAAAACAAATCCAATTTCATGTTAGGCCATTTTAGGTGCACACAAGATAGATTCGGTCCCATTCATGTGGTCATTTTCGAATGCATATATCTCTGATCAAGCATATTTTCACGGGGTCAAGGTGAACCTACACTTGAGTGCATAAAATGGGTTTAAGGACTAACAATATTCGAACCTCCGACGCTTAGTCGTGGATAACCCACATCGGTATCGTTTCGATTCTGACAGGGTGGCCGATTTGAGAGTCCACCAACAACCTAGCATACGAGGTTGAGTGGCCCAAAGACATGAAGGTTTTATAGTTCAATACGTACCTGAAATTCTTTAGAGATCGTAAGAAGCTTTGTTCGTACGATAGAGATTTGTATGATGTAGTTTACGTATGAGTAAACAAGTGAACGTATATGTTTTTAGGGTTTATGAGCTATATATTTATAGACTCGCGAATTAGTGTTTCGGTAGAATCTTTTCCCTAATTAAATGAAATCTCATCCTTAACTAACTTTCGTTATTTAAGGAAGAGAATCCGACTTGATTATACCGTACACTCTTCTAGAATGTACCGGACCCCTGTGCAAGTATACGAAACTCGCACCAGATGGTATAGGTGCATAGCGTGCGGCTATACCCGTAACGTATGCCTTTGTGTGTGATTGAATGCTTTTGATGCACATCCGCACAACCTTGCGGATATGCGTATCATTAAGTCCACCCAGTTCGATGTTATATACAATGAAATATAGTGTATGACGTCGAACTAGCAAGAAAAGAAAAATGGATACACAATGACTCTTATCAATTTCTTTAAATCAGATAAGCATACTTAATAGTGCCAATATGATTCCTAGTCGGATTTCAAATTTAACCGGACAGTTTGTGAGGTTATTTAAATATATTTGTGTAACCGGATACTGTAACACCCCGCCAAAATCGCCATTGATGTTGTTGTTAACTCTGGTCCCAGTGCTCGGCTTGACTTCTAAGTACCAGCAGAGTTCTACGGCGGAAGCAACATATCTAAGTACCTGAGACAAAACATGCTTAAAGTGTCAACCAAAATGGTTGAGTGAACAACATAGGTTTAATAATTATAACAAGTTCTTAGACCACAAGATTTAAATAAGCGGTTTAATCAGTTCGGTAGTAGTGCTGGTGTATATGATATCGATACTAACCATTAGTTACCCTAAACACATCACGTTCGTGTCGTTCATCATTATTATGTATCCATTGACCAGCAGTCATCCGGATAGAGACGTCACCCTCAATAGCGCTATCACAATAACTAAGCTTGCCTTTATACGTAGCAATTAACGATATCATGGTAGGGATTAAGCATGAATCAAAGCATGTTAGCAAACAGTTTGAACTGATCAAAAGAAAGTTTGAGTACTTGTGTCTAAGCGTAAAACAGTTTAAAAGCAAGCATGTGTCTCACCCCAAAAGTTCAAAATAAGTAATAGAAACAGTTAAAAAGTGGGGCTATGAAGTTCACCTTAGTAGCAGATAGGTATTCCACGCAAGTAGTAAGAATGGAGTGTATAAGCGGAGATCTCAACCTAGAGATATTATATTTGATTAGTTAATGTCTAATAGACATAAGTTTGTTTATTAATATAGTAATCTATATTAACAGTGACCGTTCTCGAGAAAAATTATATTTATATAAGTGATAATATACTTAGTGTTATTAAGTGTTACTATATAATTAAGTGTATAAGTTATACTAATAATAGTATTATTATTTTCTTTAATCCATTACTATGTATCTCTATCATTATATGTTACGTATATAATTATACTTATGTGATACCTACATATATATTCTTTATTATTATTATACATGTATGTGTTCATCACTATACGATATATATATATATATATATATATATATATATATATATATATATATATATATATATATATATACACACATTAGGTGTAGGTGTTACATATACGTAAGTGTAAGATGGTACATATATACTTATTACTTTTTACTATTGTGTTTACTAACTTATTATAACTTACACGATACACCTTCATACATACATACACACGTACATATACATACACATATACACATACATATATGCGTATGTATATATTTACATATATACACAAGCATATACCTACCTATACATATGTACATACATACGTATGTATGCATGCATGTACGTATATCATCTTCTTTATTACTTTTCTTATTATTTTCACTAAGTTTATAAAATCATAACTTTTATCATAATCATAACCTAATACTATTAATCACCATCACATAAAATCATAACCCTTATTTTTCTATAACAACTCATCATAAACATAATCCCTAATCTTACTAACCATATCCTTTTTAAGTTGACAATCTTATTAATCATTATACATTACTAATCCTTAAAAATCATATATTAACACTAATCTTTACTATCCACAATTATCATCCATTCCAATTTTATATGTACAAGTTCATATTAATTTATGTAACATACTAGCTAAATTATAACCTAATAACCTTACCTTATTCATAACCTTTTAACATCATCATCAACTTATCCCTAATACTTCATAATAATACTTAACCATAATACTTTTTAACTTATCATGATCAACTTCATAATCTTCATTATCTTTTAACCTTATTCATACATGGTTATACTTAATTCACCATAATACCTACTACTTCATAATCATACTTTCTTTATAATCATAATTCGACAACCATAACTTATTAATCATATTCATTGTCATTATTCATGCATAATTCATACATCTTTTACCATTAATACTTATACATAATACTTATATCCCTTGATCATTAACAAATTACTACATCTTCATGATCAACACAATTCATATTACTTAAATATAACATTAAAAGTAATTAATTTAAAAACAAGATTAACTAGGGTTTAGGGCTACCTTATGAAGGTAAAGATCAAGAGAATGATGAATGAAAACTGCACAGGAAAACAGCAAACCAGTAGGAGCAATTTACGACCCAGTTGGAGGGCTTCTTGGGTCTGATTTATTCGATTGGAAACAGCAGGCACAGCAGAAACAATGAACACCTTTTGGGGGCTGTTTGGTCACGATTTATAGCAGAAAACAAGCAAGAAATGTTAAACTTTGATAGGCTATTGTGAGGTCGAATAATACAGCAGAAAACAGAAGTAACTTACTCGATTTCCTGGGCTATTTTGGGCGAGACAGAAGGCTGGACAGCAGGCTGTTTGATCGCGAAACAGGAGCTGGAACAGAAGACAGGAAAGTGACGAATTTGCAGGAGGGTTTTGAGGTTGTTGTGTCGATGCAGGCTGGAGGCTTCTTGTAGGTTATTTAGTCGACTAACAGGAGAGGGTATGCAGGCTGTTTAGTCGACAAAAACTTGAGGGAAAATAGGAGGAAATGTCGATAGGATTGCAGGTAAATCCGTGGTGTTTCAATCTAAAAAATCACGATGCTTTATATAGAATGTTGTAGGTTTCCTAGTTACACTCTAATTCTTGAGGATTAAGGAAAGTATTGGAGATTAACTAGGAGTAAAGAGACTTGGAGTTCAAGCTGCAAATACACAGCCGATACAATCAGATACATATGATCTTATTTATTTGTTTTTTTTACGGCTTTTTACTTATTTTTATGTATTATATATATTTTCTTTTATTATTATTATTATTATTATTTATTATTTATTAATATTGTAAATATTAGGGTTGTATTATTTTAATTACATTTTATTTATTTATTAGCCCCTAATCCTATAAATTTTATTTACTCCAACTAGTTTTGTAATTATTTTTTTATAGTTTATACGATGTCACTTTTAATTATTGATATATATAGTTTATATTATTAATTAAGTACTAGGGTTAGGGTTCATTATTTAATATTTAATGGTATTAGGGTTTTGTAGTTAATAGGTACGGTTAGGTTTAGAGTTTTATATCATATTAGGGTTTTTAATAATAATTATGATCATTTAATGAAAGTATAAATGTTCGTTTGTCGAATTGGATAACAACCCTATTGATGATGCACATAATATGACATTGAAACCCTAAGGACAATTTGATTAATTCAAAAGGGAAAAATGAGGGTTGTTATAGTACCTCCCCGTTAATTTAAACTTCGTCCCGAAGTTTTGGTTGAGAAAAGATGAGGATAATTTCATCTCATTTGGGCTTCACGTTCCCAGGTATACTCGGGGCCTCTACGTGAATTCCAACGGATTTTTACAATAGGAACTGTTGTCCTATTTTAAGCGTTTGGATCTCACGATCCACAACTTCTACAGGTTCTTCTATGAAGTGCATTTTATTATCAATGCGGAGGTAATTAAAAGGGATAACATGAGTGTCATCGGACTAGGTTTCCTTAAAAGAGATGAAGATGCCATACAAGCTTTCCAGTAAATTGGGTGCATGAAACGCGGCATGAACATTACTAGGCTCTAAACCTCGAGTGTTTATGCCACAATACTAGGGCAGAACAACAGATAGGAGTACGTGGAGATTACGGCCATGTAGTTTGATGCATAGCTTGTGTTTGATATAGTTGGTGTTTGGATTTTAATTTCGGAAGATTAACCATAGGCATGATGCCTATGATTTTCAAGGAATGCGAAACGAGATGCCAGCCGAGGGGTCATTAATCTGGCTTATATGCAAATCAAACCATTATTACTATGATGCCCTTAAAAATGGTCTTGTGGAAATGATATTGTCCAATATATTACAATACATGTGAACTTATCCTTGGAAGAAATTTTGGAGGCACACAGTAGAATGTAACTTTATGATTATGATTTCCGTTAGGTCGAAACAGAGGTCGAACCCTTATCTAGGATAATCATCTGGTTGCAACCAACGAGGAGGGATATTTGTAGTAAACAAATAAATGTCATATACATTTAAGGTAACTCCTTTAGAGAAGATAGCGAGGATTATAGATTCCTATTACTAAAAGGAAACCGTATGAGAGGTGTGATCTCTGATCGAGTTAGACGTTCTCGCAGCTATGGCGAGTCGATCTATCATTCACTTATGAGTTTAAGTGCGGATGAGAAGAAATATGAATCATTGGCTACAAAGAATAGTTTACACCGGGCGAGGAAATATCTGAGAAATGCTTTCTTGTGCCAAAAATAAAAAATATTAAATCATAGAATTGAAGTTTTACGAGGTTGCTGTGATTTAGTCGTGAGATATCAGAAGTAAAATCTTCTCAACGGTCAATCTCAAAAGGGAAAAGTTGATGAGAATAGAGAGTTTTGAATGATGAACTTAATGGTAAGTTTCGGATGACAAGAGGAATTGTGATTGATATGTGGTGTAGAATAATATGAAAAATTTTATATGAACAAGCAATGAAAATTTTTATAGAAGTTCGAGTTGTTTAAGGTGACAAATTAAAAAGGAACGAAGTTCTTAATTGTAACGACCCGGAAATTTCCGACCAAATTTAAACTCTAATCTCTATATGGTTCCGACACGATAAGCAAAAACCCTAAAGTTGACCCGCACTTTTTCGATCGTTCTATACTTATAAGATTAATATTTACATAAATTAAACCTTACCAACATGATAAGTAATCCAAATTGTTGAGACTTATGTTTTCGAAAAGAGTTTTACACAACGTTTGACCGTCTAGTTTGACCGATGATATCACGAACTATACAATATATGATAATTATACGTTTGTGTTTATATATGTATATATACATATTTAACATGATCTAAGAATGTTTTAATATCTCATTTTGTATTAATAACAATAAGTTATAAGTATATTTTGAAACTACTAACTTAAGTTTTCAAAACGATAACCATACGTAACGTTATTTGACTTAAATACTTATGACCTATAATGTTTATACATATATCGTATAAGTAATGTATTTAATCACTTTTAAAGACTTAAATACATAAAACAATATAAGTATATTTACAAAAGATAGCTATATTTGAATCCTCGTTCCGTTTTCTCAAAGATTTCTATACGTATACCTAGGGTATATGTACCCGTATCATACGCAGCTTCTAGATGTATTTACTATTGGTATATACCAATAAAAATCTGCTCCTTAGCAGCCTTAAATGATTAAGAGACATGTGGAACCAACCATTTGTCAAGTAGCATGAATTATTTAGCAAGAAAACAAAGTTAGGTATTTTTTTTTCCTTTATAACCTAAAAACGTTTTTATGCATGCACACCATTTCTTCACCCCATTTTCTCATACTTACACTTCCATTTCTCTCTTAAAATACTCTTAACTTCATACTTGATCATCTCTAAGCATTTTCCCCATCATTTAGCTTCAAAAACAACACTTAAACCTCATAAGAAAACCTTACAAAAACACTTCAAGAAATCCTTCCAAGAACACAAACTTACTTCCAATCTTTCATCCAATTCCATCACCCTTTTGGTTCTAGCTTTTTACTCCTCTTTTATAGCAACCTTGTCCAAGGAACTTGAGGTAGTAACTATGTTCATAACTTTATTCGATTCATATATATATAGCTATCATATTTTGTGGTATACAATTTTAACAACAAGAACATAGTTTGAAAGTTTTCAAACTTGTTTGCAAACTAAATAGATCCTTCTAACTTAACTTTTAAAATACTTCAAGACCTGTAATATAACTTAAGTATATGCTAATTTAACAAGGTATAACTTGGTTTTTCAAAGAACACCTTAAAAACTGTTTTTACGACGTCGGAGTGCAACCGGGGGCTGTTTTGGGTTGGATAATTAAAAACCATCTTAAACTTTGAATTGGAAGTTTATTCTCTGGAAAAATGATTTTTACTATAAATATGTTAACACATAAAAATTTCATGATTTAATTCAAAGTATAAGTATTTTTAGAAAAATGGTCATTAAATGATATTTTTTGTAACAAAAATGTTTAACTTCATAAGTTTCACTAAAGTTTCACCTATGCCGTGTGATTTTGAATACAAACTAAGGTATTTACAGTTCATAGTCTTAAAGAGGGACTCGATCCAAGGAGATGGCAAGTTGAATCAACGAAAACGGAGTTGTAACGAAGAAACTATGACCGAAACAAAATCGGATATCCAAGACTAGTTTAGCCACGAAAATAATTGGGAAAAATTAAATAAATCACATCTTTTTAAGATAACATGATATTTTATATATATGTACTTATAATTCAATTTTATATGGTTCAGGATTACCCGTAAACAACACGAGAAGATTAATCATAAGATCCCATGATTGTACGCAACACGTCATTTGACAACACCGGTACTTTATGTACGCAACACGTCATTTGACAACACCGGTACCGTGGGTCAAGATTAATCTCGACCAATACATATACGATGGGGGTTTTATTATTTCATTGGGGGTTTATTAAACATCTAAAAATGAACCATTAAAATTGAATTACTAACATCGAACTGCTAACTACGGACTAAGGAATTATTAAAAGTATTAAAAGTATAACAAGTATATATATGTGACGTTTGTTTAAAAAGAAAAGGTATTGATATATTATATATGGATAGGTTCGTGATATCAACCGGAGACCAAGTCAAAATATATATATCTTCAAGACGAAAGTGAGTATATAGTCCCTTTTAAACTCTAAATATTTTTGGGCTGAGAATACATGCGCTGTTTTTATAAATGATTTACGTTATGGACACAAGTAACTGAAAAATATATTCTACGTTGAGTTGTACCACTGGCATACTTCCCTGTAGCTTGGTAACTAATATTTACAGCGGTATTGTAAACGCGAATCCTGTTGATAGATCTATCGGGCCTGACAACCCCAACCGGACTGGACAACCAGTATTCAACGGTTGCACAGTACTTCGTTTTGTGACTACACTTGGTACGGTGTAGTAAGATTTCATATTAAAGGGAATATGCGACGTGATTGAATGTTAAGTATGGTTACCAAGTGCTCAACCACTTAGAATATTTTTATAAAAATGTTTATATATGAAATCTTGTGGTCTATATATATATATATATATATATCGCTGCCGGCATTAAACCTATATCTCACCAACTTTATGTTGACATTTTAAAGCATGTTATTCTCAGGTATGAATTAAGTCTTCCGCTGTGCATTAGCTCGTACTAAGGATACTACTTGAGGCTATTAAGGACTTATATCATAAGGCGTTGCATTCGAGTCATTGAAGTTCATAGAGACTATTATTAAGTAAATGGCGGTTTATGTCATTTGAATATTATGAAATGTCAGGCGATTATGTCAATTCTGGATGTAACTATAGATTGCCTTTTAAGAATAAATGCAACGTTTGTAAGATGTATCATATAGAGGGCAAGTACCTCGCAATGTTATCAACTATTGTAATTCGTTTGTAATCAATATGGACAACGTCCGGATGATTAGTTTCGGATCCTTTCAGTTGGTATCAGAGCGTTGGTCTTAGCGAACCAGGCTTTGCATTAGTGTGTCTAACTAGTAGTTGTTAGGATACATTAAGTGAGTCTGGACTTTGACCGTGTCTGCCTGTCAAAAGTTTTGCTTATCAATCCTAGTCGGAAATCATCTGCTTATCATCCTTAGGGAACTGCCTGCTTATCATTCTTAAGTCTAGACACGTCTTACTGCATTTAGTGCATCGATAGTGTATAGACAAAATTCATATCTTAGCGTATCTGTTACTATAGACATTGCCTGACGTATTTCAAAGATTCTCCGTAATTCATGGGATTTTGATATTATATATACATATGTAAATTATGTATTGAAGAGTACCAAACCCAACTCCTATAATCTATTCCAAACCAAAAATTCATTTCTCCGACTATACAAGATGGATTCTTCATCCAGTTCGAATTCCTCCGACTTCGATAGCTACGCCGATATGGATTTCCATTCGAGCTCCGAGAACAGCGTCACCGGAATGGATCAACCAATTTCCCATCATCTATTTTGGATGAATTGGGGATGGGTTCGTAATATACTAAATCTCTGGAGACAAGAAGAAGGTGATCCATTCCATCCACCAAATTGTCCTCTTAACGATGAACCTGAAGCACTTACCGGCGAACCTATTCGAAACACCATTTTCTCGCTCATTTCTAGAGTATCTCGTCATGATTACATACTATCCCATATTTCGAATCTTGTTCATTCGCTCGTTCCAACTGTCAATCATCCCGGTATAATAGAAGAAGTCAACGAGCTTCGCGCTCGGGTAGTGGCTTTAGAAAATACGGTGCGAAGGTTACAAACACCAGCAGCAGCACCAGCAGCATAATCTGTATCACTATCAACAACGCCGACAGTACTTTTGTCACCCCCAAAATCTCAACATCACAAACTGTATCTCGGATATCAACATCACATACCTCAAAAACCTCATCGGAACTTCGAGTATGATCTTCGTTCTATATATCGTTCTACATCGATTATCTTCGCTTTACGTATCGTTTTACCTCATTTATCTTCATTCGACCTGGCAATTATGTAATCTCTAATGCTTTAGAAGTTATGTAATCTAGTATTAACGATAAATCAAATGAGTTTAATACTTCATTGACTCATTGAATCTATGATTACATCTGAAGAAAATATATATGCAAGTATATTTTTATAAAGATTGTAATTAAAAATTCTTTCGTACAAACTGTTAATGATGAAAATATTTTAACGGGTGGGTAGTACCCGAGGAATATTTAGAATTCACATTAATAAGTTACGTTGTACATTCTCTAAATCTGATTCAACGGTCATTTACTATCCTACTTACAACTACCGATATACGTATCCGTTCACCACAGAATAACCATTTCTATTCAAATTTCATATTTGGATTTTGATCTATCAGAATCCAACAAGTGGCATAATGTAGAAAACATTGGACAAAAATAAAAAGTGTTAGAAACAAACGAATTAATTAATTGAAATTGTGATAGGATTTCACGCTAACTGTTCCGGCTAACTGTTCCCAGTTAACTGATTAACATTTAATTTATCGCAATTTACATTCTCGCAATTTTATTTATCATCATTTAATTTCTGTTATTTACTTTTACGCACTTTAAATAACGGGACACGTATGCAAGGTTTCGACTTATCATATCGACCCATCTATATATATATTTCGGAACAACCGTAGACACTCTATATGTGAAGGCGGGAGTTGGCTATACAGGGTCGGAGTTGATTTCAAAATATATATATACTTTGAGTTGTGATCGACACCGAGACCGGTATACGGGTCACGATACGTATTATTTAATTCGAATATTATATATTAAATTATATATGAATCATTGAACCATCGGACTATTGGACTGCTAACTTTGGACAATTAAAATGAATTAAATTAAAATATTGATTATAACATATGAAACTAAATAATTCTTCAAGTTTGCCACTTGATTTCATCCTAAACCTCATTTGTACTTCGACAATTATAATCCTCATTCAAATCTTTTCATGATTCTTGAAAACACCTCGATTGAGAAGTTGAACCAGCCGCACCTCGTTTACGGAAGAAAGATTTATGCATACAGTGATGCACCTGAAAAATTTTCGAAACCGAAGTTATAGTTAAAACGTATCCGCGTCGAATTCCTTATCATTCATTATCAAAAACAATCATACGATTCCTTTTCAAGAAGCTAATTTTGTCACAGCTCCACTTCGACTTCTCAGTGAGACTACTCCTATTATAATCTCGATATTTATACGTTGTCCTTTCGCCGTTGTTACCGGAGAACCTTTTTCACAACATCATCAGCAGACGTACCAGCAACTCGTTATCTCTTTGGCGAGATCCGCAATCAGTATTTTGAAAATCTCGTAGAAATTCTCCCAGTTATACCGAGAACGACTATCCCTAAGAATTACATATTTCAAATGTGAAGTTCTGAAAAAAAAATCCTGGACTATGAAGTAGTTCTTGAAATGCTGAAGAAGCAGCAAAAACTGTAAACGACTTTAACAGTCAAAAGTTTAATGATGAAGTACATTGTGTTGGTAAAGCTTAGAAAAAGAGGAGAGTTGGAACTGGAAAACGGATTGAGCAAAGTATGAAGGAGGATGTAGATAAATCACAAGAACTGAATCTGCTTTCAAAGGATTCAAACGATTCAGTGCCTGCTGAAACCATTAGTAAAAACCCTACCCCTTATCCTAAACCTTTCCCGATGATATTCTTCATCATCATCTTATCCTAGATATTATAAGATATCTTCATATCTTCCGTTATACATATTCTCCATATTTCTGGAAATATTTTCACAACTATTCTTATCTGAGAATATTTATCTCTCCGTAATATCTGCGTTACAACATAAAAGAAACTGTGTTAGTTTCTAAGTTCTAAAACCTTCAAGTTTAAAATAGGAATGTTCTGAAGCAGTGTTGGGAACTGATGCATGAATTAGTATAATATAATGAAACTTGATCAACTTCATTATATTACAGTAAGTCATATTAAGTTTCTAATGAAATGTGATGATTCACAGTACCATCATCATGTGCCATGTTACACGGCTCTTACATTCTATCCAATTCTCAAACATAATAGGAACATGTCATCCTGACAGTTCTATCTTTTCCGGGGTATTCTGGTAATTTGACAAATCAAAATTTGTCCTATTACCATTTCTTTCTTAGAGCATTAGCTATACTCATTTCGAATCTCATATCTACAAATTCCGGACCATTACTCGCTTGACTCGAAGTCAGGAAGAGAAAACGAAAGTATGAAGCTTTGAAAAATAATGAAGAATACAAAGGCTGAAAATCACCCAGGATTTACAAACCGTGTATATCAATACGTATTGCAATGTAAAGACACGGGAGAATTAAAAATATTATAATTACGAGGAAAGGATAGAAGTAAATAGATTCTTCTGGTGATAAATGAAAGAGAAGAATGAAAGATATGAAAGTTAGAAGTATAACAAGAATTAGAACGGGATGGAGCATTTAAAAGAATACTTTAAGGTATGAGTTGAAGGAGAAAGGATAGAAGATGTGAGTTGTGGAAATAAGGAAGAGAAGGAAATGGATTTATAGCAAAATATTCGACAAAGAAATCGAAACAGATCGCCGCACTAAATCAAAGAAGATCTTGATCGCCAAAGAACCAAATCTTATTACGTAAGATTTTCCATAAATTCCAGAAATCAATCCTAATCACGTCATCGGTTACAACAATTCTATATTTACTCATTTCACTCTTTTGTGATAGCTTCGCTCGTGCGTCTCACATAACCGAATCGTTTTATCTAAATCTTTCAATAATGATAAAATTTCATTATTACCTCATATTCGTCATGAAAACATTCCTATTGTTATTTATGACAACCTCTACCAAATTTCGAGGACGAAATTTCTTTAACGGGTGGGTACTGTAACGACCCGGAAATTTCCGACCAAATTTAAACTCTAATCTCTATATGGTTCCGACACGATAAGCAAAAACCCTAAAGTTGACCCGCACTTTTTCGATCGTTCTATACTTATAAGATTAATATTTACATAAATTAAACCTTACCAACATGATAAGTAATCCAAATTGTTGAGACTTATGTTTTCGAAAAGAGTTTTACACAACGTTTGACCGTCTAGTTTGACCGATGATATCACGAACTATACAATATATGATAATTATACGTTTGTGTTTATATATGTATATATACATATTTAACATGATCTAAGAATGTTTTAATATCTCATTTTGTATTAATAACAATAAGTTATAAGTATATTTTGAAACTACTAACTTAAGTTTTCAAAACGATAACCATACGTAACGTTATTTGACTTAAATACTTATGACCTATAATGTTTATACATATATCGTATAAGTAATGTATTTAATCACTTTTAAAGACTTAAATACATAAAACAATATAAGTATATTTACAAAAGATAGCTATATTTGAATCCTCGTTCTGTTTTCTCAAAGATTTCTATACGTATACCTAGGGTATATGTACCCGTATCATACGCAGCTTCTAGATGTATTTACTATTGGTATATACCAATAAAAATCTGCTCCTTAGCAGCCTTAAATGATTAAGAGACATGTGAAACCAACCATTTGTCAAGTAGCATGAATTATTTAGCAAGAAAACAAAGTTAGGTATTTTTTTTTCCTTTATAACCTAAAAACGTTTTTATGCATGCACACCATTTCTTCACCCCATTTTCTCATACTTACACTTCCATTTCTCTCTTAAAATACTCTTAACTTCATACTTGATCATCTCTAAGCATTTTCCCCATCATTTAGCTTCAAAAACAACACTTAAACCTCATAAGAAAACCTTACAAAAACACTTCAAGAAATCCTTCCAAGAACACAAACTTACTTCCAATCTTTCATCCAATTCCATCACCCTTTTGGTTCTAGCTTTTTACTCCTCTTTTACAGCAACCTTGTCCAAGGAACTTGAGGTAGTAACTATGTTCATAACTTTATTCGATTCATATATATATAGCTATCATATTTTGTGGTATACAATTTTAACAACAAGAACATAGTTTGAAAGTTTTCAAAATTGTTTGCAAACTAAATAGATCCTTCTAACTTAACTTTTAAAATACTTCAAGACCTGTAATATAACTTAAGTATATGCTAATTTAACAAGGTATAACTTGGTTTTTCAAAGAACACCTTAAAAACTGTTTTTACGACGTCGGAGTGCAACCGGGGGCTGTTTTGGGTTGGATAATTAAAAACCATCTTAAACTTTGAATTGGAAGTTTATTCTCTGGAAAAATGATTTTTACTATAAATATGTTAACACATAAAAATTTCATGATTTAATTCAAAGTATAAGTATTTTTAGAAAAATGGTCATTAAATGATATTTTTTGTAACAAAAATGTTTAACTTCATAAGTTTCACTAAAGTTTCACCTATGCCGTGTGATTTTGAATACAAACTAAGGTATTTACAGTTCATAGTCTTAAAGAGGGACTCGATCCAAGGAGATGGCAAGTTGAATCAACGAAAACGGAGTTGTAACGAAGAAACTATGACCGAAACAAAATCGGATATCCAAGACTAGTTTAGCCACGAAAATAATTGGGAAAAATTAAATAAATCACATCTTTTTAAGATAACATGATATTTTATATATATGTACTTATAATTCAATTTTATATGGTTCAGGATTACCCGTAAACAACACGAGAAGATTAATCATAAGATCCCATGATTGTACGCAACACGTCATTTGACAACACCGGTACTTTATGTACGCAACACGTCATTTGACAACACCGGTACCGTGGGTCAAGATTAATCTCGACCAATACATATACGATGGGGGTTTTATTATTTCATTGGGGGTTTATTAAACATCTAAAAATGAACCATTAAAATTGAATTACTAACATCGAACTGCTAACTACGGACTAAGGAATTATTAAAAGTATTAAAAGTATAACAAGTATATATATGTGACGTTTGTTTAAAAAGAAAAGGTATTGATATATTATATATGGATAGGTTCGTGATATCAACCGGAGACCAAGTCAAAATATATATATCTTCAAGACGAAAGTGAGTATATAGTCCCTTTTAAACTCTAAATATTTTTGGGCTGAGAATACATGCGCTGTTTTTATAAATGATTTACGTTATGGACACAAGTAACTGAAAAATATTTTCTACGTTGAGTTGTACCACTGGCATACTTCCCTGTAGCTTGGTAACTAATATTTACAGCGGTATTGTAAACGCGAATCCTGTTGATAGATCTATCGGGCCTGACAACCCCAACCGGACTGGACGACCAGTATTCAACGGTTGCACAGTACTTCGTTTTGTGACTACACTTGGTACGGTGTAGTAAGATTTCATATTAAAGGGAATATGCGACGTGATTGAATGTTAAGTATGGTTACCAAGTGCTCAACCACTTAGAATATTTTTATAAAAATGTTTATATATGAAATCTTGTGGTCTATATATATATATATATCGCTGCCGGCATTAAACCTATATCTCACCAACTTTATGTTGACATTTTAAAGCATGTTATTCTCAGGTATGAATTAAGTCTTCCGCTGTGCATTAGCTCGTACTAAGGATACTACTTGAGGCTATTAAGGACTTATATCATAAGGCGTTGCATTCGAGTCATTGAAGTTCATAGAGACTATTATTAAGTAAATGGCGGTTTATGTCATTTGAATATTATGAAATGTCAGGCGATTATGTCAATTCTGGATGTAACTATAGATTGCCTTTTAAGAATAAATGCAACGTTTGTAAGATGTATCATATAGAGAGCAAGTACCTCGCAATGTTATCAACTATTGTAATTCATTTGTAATCAATATGGACAACGTCCGGATGATTAGTTTCGGATCCTTTCATTAATAAAACTAGAGTTATGTATAACATGTACTATTTTAAGTAAAATATCTTTTGAATAAAATAATTGATTTGTAAAAGTGGGAGTATAATTTAAAGGTAAATTTTATTTACTTTATTATATAAAAATATACGATTTATAAAATTTTCACTAATGGTAGTAAATAAATTTATAAAATTTTTGAGAGGATCGCACAGTAAAATTTTGATAACAGAATTTTCATATTTCGGAGGTTACGAGTTGGAAAAAGATCGATGAAGATCAAGTGAATGATTTTTGAAAACTTTGGGGATATTTAAGCAAAAATATTACGAGTTAATGAAAACCATTGAATTTAAATGTGGTTCAAGTTCTTGGAATTCAAAACGTTCATGTGTGAAGCTATTGCTGTCAAGTGAGATATGAATGGTAGAGTTTGAAAACATGATAGTGAACGTGGTGTTTATAATATCTTCGTTTGAATATTCAAATGGAAATCTTGCGAGTGGTTGTCGCTTATCTTAGACGGGTTTCCTAATGGGTTTATGAAAATCTACACTAGGAGCGTAATTGTAGATAACAGGAGGAATGCTTCGAAGAAGTTTCGGGGGTGTCACTTCAAGTGACTTAAGAACATGCATCATTCCTTCCAATTAAGCGTCAAAGAGATAAGTTGTTTAAGAATTCCAAGCTTTACAACTTTTATGGCTTAGGAGAATTTATTAATCTACTCATGGGTATGAGATAGATAGTTTTGATCGTAACGATCTCTTCGTATATCCGTAAATTAGATGATAATTACCCTTCATGTAATAACATTGAGATTTTTGAATGAATGACTTGGAAATTTTTCTTTGATTCACTTTCTATTCCATATGTCATGATATTGGAATTTCTATATGAATTACCGTAATATAATCACGTCGGCCAAGCATCATTATATTTCACTAATTCATATTTCCATTCCAAGGTCACTCCATAAGGTCAGGACACGTGATCAAACTTAGACATTTGGCGTTGGAATGTTGAGTCATGAGTGACATCCCTTCGCATGAGTCAAAGAAAACTTTGAATCATAATGGCGAAGTTAGGTCATAAGATATGTATGGTTATGATATCAATCACACACTAACCGATCCTTTAGAGTTGGGATCAGGAAAGATGATAGGGTTTTGGCTTGATATCCTTAGGAAAGGATAAAAAATATCAATAGAGGTAAAAGCAGGCAGTAAGATGGATTGGTAGTATAAAGATTAAGGGAAAGCACTTATAACTAAGGTAGGAAAGGTTATAGACCTAAAGATTGCTGAGGTACCCACATAAGGCACACATAGAATGCAATCTTGGTTCTCTATAACAAGCCTTGGCTCTCCTAAATTACATAATGAGATAGCTATAGGGGCATTCTATTGTTGGAATACAAGTAAGTCATGACTCATACTCTAAGAGTCGGACGTGTAAGTATAGTTCCTATAGCAAAGTGTTTCTAAAGATTTGAATGGCATAGGAGTTCCAGGCATAACAAATATAAGTGAACTTAATGCACATAATCTAGAATGTAATGCAAATAATTAATGCAAATGAACAACTCGGTTATAGACTAGACTCACTAATGCATCCTAACTATTCATGTTAGTCACACTAATGTAACCTAGTTCCCTATAACTAGAGCTCTGATACCAACTGTAACACCCCGCTAAAATCACCATTGACGCGGATGTTAACTCTGGTCCCAGTGCTCGGCTTGACTTCTAAGAAACAACAGAGTTCTACAGCGGAAGTAACATATCTAAGTACCTGAGACAAAACATGCTTAAAGTGTCAACCAAAATGGTTGAGTGAACAACATAGGTTTAATAATTATAACAAGTTCTTAGACCACAAGATTTAAATAAGCGGTTTAATCAGTTCGGTAGTAGTGCTGGTGTATATGATATCGATACTAACCATTAGTTACCTTAAACACGTCACGTTCGTGTCGTTCATCGTTATTATGTATCCATTGACCAGCGGTCATCCGGATAGAGACATCACCCTCAATAGCGCTATCACAATAACTAAGCTTGCCTTTATACATAGCAATTAACGATATCATGGTAGGGATTAAGCATGAATCAAAGCATGTTAGCAAACAGTTTGAACTGATCAAAAGAAAGTTTGAGTACTTGTGTCTAAGCGTAAAACAGTTTAAAAGCAAGCATGTGTCTCACCCCAAAAGTTCAAAATAAGTAATAGAAACAGTTAAAAAGTGGGGCTATGAAGTTCACCTTAGTAGCAGATAGGTATTCCAAGCAAGTAGTAAGAATGGAGTGTATAAGTGGAGATCTCAACCTAGAGATATTATGTTTGATTAGTTATTGTCTAATAGACATAAGTTTGTTTATTAATATAGTAATCTATATTAACAGTGACCGTTCTCGAGAAAAATTATATTTATATAAGTGATAATATACTTAGTGTTATTAAGTGTTACTATATAATTAAGTGTATAAGTTATACTAATAATAGTATTATTATTTTCTTTAATCCATTACTATGTATCTCTATCATTATATGTTACGTATATAATTATACTTATGTGATACCTACATATATATTTTTTATTATTATTATACATGTATGTGTTCATCACTATACGATATATATATATATATATATATATATATATATATATATATATATATATATATATATATATATATATATATATATATATACATATATATATATATATATATATATATATATATATATATATATATATATATATACATTAGGTGTAGGTGTTACATATACGTAAGTGTAAGATGGTACATATATATACTTATTACTTTTTACTATTTTGTTTACTAACTTATTATAACTTACATGATACACCTTCATACATACATACACACGTACATATACATACACATATACACATACATATACGCGTATGTATATATTTACATATATACACAAGCATATACCTACCTATACATATGTACATACATACGTATGTATGCATGCATGTACGTATATCATCTTCTTTATTACTTTTCTTATTATTTTCACTAAGTTTATAAAATCAAAACTTTTATCATAATCATAACCTAATACTATTAATCACCATTACATAAAATCATAACCCATATTTTTCTATAATAACTCATCATAAACATAATCCCTAATCTTACTAACCATATCCTTTTTAAGTTGACAATCTTATTAATCATTATACATTACTAATCCTTAAAAATTGTATATTAACACTAATCTTTACTATCCACAATTATCATCCATTCCAATTTTATATGTACAAGTTCATATTAATTTATGTAACATACTAGCTAGATTATAACCTAATAACCTTACCTTATTCATAACCTTTTAACATCATCATCAACTTATCCCTAATACTTCATAATAATACTTAACCATAATACTTTTTAACTTATCATGATCAACTTCATAATCTTCATTATCTTTTAACCTTATTCATACATGGTTATACTTAATTCACCATAATACCTACTACTTCATAATCATACTTTCTTTATAATCATAATTCGACAACCATAACTTATTAATCATATTTATTGTCATTATTCATTCATAATTCATACATCTTTCACCAATAATACTTATACATAATACTTATATCCCTTGATCATTAACAAATTACTACATCTTCATGATCAACACAATTCATATTACTTAAATATAACATTAAAAGTAATTGATTTAAAAACAAGATTAACTAGGGTTTAGGGCTACCTTATGAAGGTAAAGATCAAGAGAATGATGAATGAAAACTGCACAGGAAAACAGCAAACCAGTAGGAGCAATTTACGACCCAGTTGGAGGGCTTCTTGGGTCTGATTTGTTCGATAGGAAACAGCAGGCACAGCAGAAACAATGAACACCTTTTGGGGGCTGTTTGGTCACGATTTATAGCAGAAAACAAGCAAGAAACATTAAACTTTGATAGGCTATTGTGAGGTCAAATAATGCAGCAAAAAATAGAAGTAACTTACTCAATTTCCTGGGCTATTTTGGGCGAGACAGAAGGCTGGACAGCAGGCAGTTTGATCGCGAAACAGGAGCTGGAACAGAAGACAGGAAAGTAACGAATTTGCAGGAGGGTTTTGAGGTTGTTGTGTCGATGCAGGCTGGAGGCTTCTTGTGGGTTATTTAGTCGACTAACAGGAGAGGGTATGCAGGCTATTTAGTCGACAGAAACTTGAGGGAAAACAGGAGGAAAGGTCTATAGGATTGCAGGTAAATCCGTGTTGTCTCAATCTGAAAAATCACGATGCTTTATATAGAATGTTGTAGGTTTCCTAGTTACACTCTAATTCTTGAGGATTAAGGAAAGTATTGGAGATTAACTAGGAGTAAAGAGACTTGGAGTTCAAGCTGCAAATACACAGCCGATACAATCAGATACATATGATCTTATTTATTTGTTTTTTACGGCTTTTTACTTATTTTTATGTATTATATATATTTTCTTTTATTATTATTATTATTATTATTATTATTATTATTATTATTATTATTATTATTATTATTATTATTATTATTATTATTATTATTATTATTATTATTATTATTATTATTATTATTTATTATTTATTAATATTGTAAATATTAGGGTTGTATTATTTTAATTACATTTTATTTATTTATTAGCCCCTAATCCTATAAATTTTATTTACTCCAACTAGTTTTGTAATTATTTTTTTATAGTTTATATGATGTCACTTTTAATTATTGATATATATAGTTTATATTATTAATTAAGTACTAGGGTTAGGGTTCATTATTTAATATTTAATGGTATTAGGGTTTTGTAGTTAATAGGTACGGTTAGGTTTAGAGTTTTATATCATATTAGGGTTTTTAATAATAATTATGATCATTTAATGAAAGTATAAATGTTCGTTTGTCGAATTGGATAATGTCACACCCCCAGTTAGGGCCTGGGTGAAATGTGACTTAATATCAAATCAACCAACATATTATAATATACGAGAACAATACTAAATGATAAAACAAACTTTATTGAGCACGCAGCGGAAAATGAAACGTAGTTACAATGATAGGAATAACAATAATGGAAATGTTCACATGCAGAAGTAATAAATGCGATATCTCTTGATCCTATGTCCAAGTAGCATCACATAAGCAGTAAGTATAAGAGCTTGAATCAAACAGCACCTGAGACAAAACATGCTAAAGTGTCAACCAAAAGGTTGAGTGAAGTTCATAGGTTTAACAAATAAGTTTGACCGTTTGTTTTAGACCACAAGATTTAATTTGTAAGGTTGATCTCCCGCAGGATCAAAAAGTTATGCCAGTGCGTGATATTTAGACTAAACGTTCAAGTTTGCCCCATGACAAGTTGTGTCTGTCCTTGTCGGTTTAATTTCATTATCAAGTAATACAAAGACTTAGTCAAATGTATCGGGGACGTTACTCCCGATAGGCCTACCCCCAATAAATAAGCATGCCGCAGCACTTAAAAATATCACTGTAGGGACTTAGTCGGACATAGCCGGGTATAGCATAGTTTTAGCAGTTGGTACTTGTGTCTAAATTGTAAATAGTAAAAGCAGCATGTGTCTCACCCCAAATAAGTTAAATAAGTTTGCTAGCAATAAAGAGTGGGGCTATGAATTCACCTTAGTAAGTAGAGAGAGAGTTATTCCTCAGAATAGAGAGTTGAACGAGTGAGCAGGAAAGTCAACCTATTGACATTTAAGAGTAGTTAAGTGTTTTGCCCATGTTTAAGTTTAAGTATGTGTTTAAGTATAGTTTGTTTTACTAAGTTTCTATTCCTAGTAAGTTACTATTTTTATAAAGTTTCTATTTTTAGAAAGTTTCTTATTTTACTAAGTTTCTATGACTAGAGAGTTTCTACTTTTATGAGTGTTTCCATTTTAGGATACTTGCCGTATTAGATAAGCTTCCAATCACCCCTTTCCCTTCGAATGGCTAATTTAGATCTAGGGGCTTGAGCCATAGGACCCTTTAAATCGGAAGTCCAAACCCTCTGCCTAGAATCTCGTAGAAACCATTCGTCAAGAAAGTTCGAAGATCTATACATCTCTAATACATATCCCAAAATGTTTGTGTGCTACAATATAAGTAGTAGGTTATAGGTGCTAGTAATAGTAATAGTATATACATGTTAAGTACTAGTATAAGTAGTATTAGGGTTTAAGGTTTTAATATGTATATGTATATATAAAAATATATATATATATTTTTTTTTACATGTATATATGTATATATAAATCTAGGTGTGTTTATGGATAACAAGTTTATAATATGAATATGAATTAACAAAGATTAAAGTTTATGTAAATAGTTTAGGGTTTATGTTATACCTTTGAAGATTCAAGATAATTAACAAAGAAAAGATGAACACGATGAAGATGGAAGATCAAAGCCTTGAAAATCTTGAAGAACTCCTTGAAGATTCTTGAAGAACACGAAGAACAAGCTTGAAGATCCGAATACCACAAGAGAGGGAGAGGGAGAGATTGTTTTTGAGAGAGGATTTTGGTGTGATTTGTGAATGAGAAACTAGGAGTTTATATAGTGCAAGTATTAGAGTGTTAGTCAACATAAGGATGTTCTAATTAATGATTTTATTTTATTTTATAATTTTTAGTCAACAATAGGTGGTACTAGTTTATATATGTATTATTTTAATTTTTAGTCAACATAAGGATGTAATTGTTTAAGATTCTTTAGTCTCATTATTATTACTATTATTACTATTATTATTTTTTACATTTACTACATGATAAGTATTATTTTCTTTTTACTAATTCATGACTTGTATATATTTAGTTCTCAATTGTTTTATTATTTATATAAATGTCAATTTTTATTTATTACTTATAGGTTATCAGTTATAATATTACATAAATGCATAAATTTTAATTAGCAGTGAGTGTCGACTAACAGTTTATTATTTTCATCTTTTATTAACTTGTCAATTATTGCACAAAGTTAATTAATATGTTTTCTAACTCTTAATACTTAACAATTGTTGATTAAAGTTTAATCATTAAGTTTTGATTATATTGTTTGGGCATTTAATATTGGAAAAATATAGAATGGAAAAATGAGGGTCGTTATAGTACCTCCCCGTTATTGAAAACTTCGTCCCGAAGTTTTTAGGTAGTTTTCTCGTTTGCATCAGCAGTTGAGAAGAGATGGGGATATTTCCGTTTCATATGGTCTTTGCGTTCCCAGGTATATTCGGGGCCTCTACGCGAATTCCACCGGACTTTAACGATAGGTATATTGCTTTTACGCGTTTGTTTGACCTCTCCTTCCATGATTTCTATAGGTTCTTCAACGAAGTGCATTTGCTCATCAATGCGGACATCATCCAGAGGAATAACGAGTGTGTCATCGGCAAGACACCGTTTAAGATTTGAGACATGAAACACATCATGTACTTGACTAAGTTCGGTTGGCAGTTCTAATCGGTATGCCACGGGACCGACTCTTTCAGTGATTGTGAATGGTCCAACATATCGTGGACTGAGTTTACTTCGCTTACCGAAGCGGACAACACCTTTCCAAGGGGATACTTTCAACATGACTTTATCTCCAACTTGGTATTCGATGTCTTTTCGTTTCTTATTGGCATAGCTTTTCTGTCGGCTACGGGCAGTTTCTAAACGTTGCTTGATTTGAACGATCTTTTCGGTAGTTTCGTGAATAATTTCAGGACCAGTTAAATGTCTGTCCTCAAGTTCATCCCAACACAAAGGGGATCTACACTTCCGTCCATATAAAGCTTCAAAAGGTGCAGCCTTAATGCTGGAGTGATAACTGTTATTATAAGAAAATTCAACCAAAGGTAGATGTCTATCCCATCCTTTGCCGAAATCGATTGCACAAGCACGTAGCATATCCTCCATAGTTTGAATGGTTCGTTCACTTTGACCATCGGTTTGCGGATGATAAGCTGTACTCATGTCGAGTTGAGTTCCAAGAGCAGATTGTAAAGTTTTCCAAAATCTAGAAACAAATCGACTATCGCGATCAGAAATGATCGAGATAGGAACACCATGACGTGAGACGATTTCTTTAATATAAAGCTGTGCTAATCTCTCCATCTTGTCAGTTTCCTTGATCGGTATGAAATGTGCAGATTTAGTAAGACGATCAACTACGACCCAAATAGTATCGTTACCGTTCGAAGTCTTAGGTAACTTAGTAACGAAGTCCATAGTGATACCTTCCCACTTCCACTGCGGAATGTCGGGTTGTGTCAACAGACCAGAAGGCTTTTGATGTTCGGCCTTGACTTTCAAACAAGTGAGACACTTACTAACATAAGTAGCAATATCGGCTTTCATGTTAGGCCACCAGTAGAATTCCTTCACATCGTGATACATCTTACTGGAACCGGGATGGATAGAATATCTAGTCTTATGTGCTTCATCCAAGACTAGTTCGCGAAGATTACCAAAACGAGGAACCCAGATTCTATTGCCAAAGTACCGTGTACCATTAGCTTTCACTTGAAGTTGGTTCTCAAAACCAATAGGTCCTTCACCTTCGATAAGTGTCGGTCTAATAGCTTCCAATTGAGCTTCACAGATTCGTGAAATAAGATTCGATTTGATTTTTAGGTTTAAAGCACGAACACGTTTAATATCGTCTTTTCGACTAAGGGCATCGGCAACTACATTCGCCTTGCCAGGATGATATTTCAGCTCACAATAATAATCGTTCAATGTCTCGAGCCATCGACTTTGCCTCATATTCAGCTGTTTTTGATCAAAGATGTGTCGAAGACTTTTATGGTCAGTGTACACCGTAAAGTGATTACCATAGAGATAATGTCTCCATATCTTTAATGCAAATACCACGGCACCTAACTCTAGGTCATGTGTGGTATAGTTTACTTCATGTTTCTTCAACTGTCTAGATGCATAGGCGATAACCTTCTCTCGTTGCATTAAAACACAACCAAAGCCATGCTTTGAGGCATCGCAGTAAACAACAAAGTCGTCGGTACCTTCAGGTAAAGAAAGAATCGGGGCTGTGGTCAACTTCTCCTTCAGAATCTTGAAAGCAGATTCCTGTTCTTCGGACCACTCAAATTTCTTCCCTTTTTGAGTCAGCTTTGTAAGAGGTTTGGCAATGAGAGAAAAATCTTTTATAAACCTTCGATAGTAACCGGCAAGTCCCAAAAATTGACGAATATGCTTTGCAGTCTTTGGTATCTCCCAGTTCTGAATAGCAGTAATCTTAGCTGGATCGACATGTATTCCGTTTCTATCAACAACATGTCCGAGAAATTGTACGGTTTTGAGCCAAAACTCGCACTTAGAAAATTTAGCATAAAGTTGTTCCTTTCGTAAGAGTTCAAGAATCATGCGCAAATGTTGCTCATGCTCTTTCTCATTCTTCGAATAGATCAAGATGTCGTCAATGAATACGATGACAAATTTGTCAAGATACGGTTTACAAACACGATTCATGAGGTCCATGAACACGGCAGGAGCATTAGTTAAACCAAAAGGCATGACACAGAATTCATAGTGCCCATAACGAGTGCGAAAAGCAGTCTTAGGAATATCGGATTCCTTGACCTTGAGTTGGTGATAACCGGATCTTAAATCAATCTTTGAATAAACACTTGACCCTTGAAGTTGGTCAAATAGATCATCAATACGTGGCAACGGATAACGGTTCTTGATAGTAAGCTTGTTAAGTTCGCGGTAATCAATGCACATCCTTAATGTACCATCCTTCTTTTTAACAAACAGAATAGGAGCTCCCCAAGGGGACGAGCTTGGACGAATGAAACCTTTATCCAATAGTTCTTGGAGTTGGTTGGATAATTCCTTCATTTCGGAAGGTGCTAAACGGTATGGTGCTTTAGCAACAGGAGCAGCACCAGGAGTTAAATCAATTTGGAATTCAACTTGTCGAGGAGGTGGAATACCCGGAAGATCTTCGGGAAACACATCGGGAAAGTCTTTAACTACTGGTACATCTTCAATTCGCTTCTCTTTCGATTCAATCAGATTAACGTGGGCTAGAATAGCTGGATAACCTTTCATAAGGTATTTGCGGGTTTTAATACAGGAGATAATATTGAGATTGGAACCACTCTTTTCACCTTGGAGAATAAGAGTCTCTCCATTTCCTAATGGAACATGAACGGTTTTATCGTAACACATGATCGCAGCTCTTAATGGACGTAACCAATCCATTCCAACTATGACATCGAAACTTCCTAGCTCGACCGGCAAAAGGTCTATCTTAAATTCTTTGCTGGCTAAGATTAGGTTGCAGTTTTTATAAATTTTATCAACTTTCATGATCTTTCCATTGGCTACTTCTACTAATCGTTTAGTTTCTAAGGGTTGAGGCTTTTCAGTAAATAGGGTACAAAATTCATTAGATACGTAACTTCGGTCGGCACCAGTATCGAATAAAATAGTTGCGTAGCAATTATTGACGAGATACGTACCCGTGATGACCTCATCTTCATCTCGGGCTTCAGCAGCAGTAATAACAAATGCACGACCCTTTGCAGCAGTAGTATTGGCTCCAGTAGCAGGATTATCTCTCTTCTTAGGGCAATTTGGACTAATGTGTCCCTTTTCCCCACAAGTATAACAAGTAGGAGGAGCTTTGGCAGGAACAATAGATTTATTCTTTGGAGGAGTCCTACACGTCTTAGCTACGTGTCCCACTTTCTTACACAACGAACAAGTGGCAGTGCACTGCCCCGGGTGATGCCTTTCACAACGAACACAAAAAGGATAAGTGCCCTTATAATTCGTACTTGTACTATCCACAAGCTTTTTACTAACATTCTGATTTGAACCTTGAGACGGCTCAAACTTCCTCTTACCATCATTACCCTTGGTTTCAACTTGCTTATTGGCCGACGCCCTTCTTCTCTTGGCCAACATGAGATTTTGTGCCATGAGAATCACAGCATCTAAAGTAACCTTCTCAGCAGCAATAACATTCCCTTGAACATCCTCGGGAAGACCTTCAATATACCGCTCAATTCTTCTAGCTTCAGTAGGAAACATTTCAGGACATAGAGTAGAAAGCTCCAGATAACGATTGGTATAATTCTCAATGTCAGTACCCTTGACCCTGAGTTCCCAGAACTCAGCTTCAAGCTTCTGAACTTGACTCCTTGGGCAGAATTTGTTGACCATCATACTTTTGAGTTCGTCCCATGGAATTGCATTAGCATTATCAATTCCTACGGACTTGGCATAAGCAGTCCACCAAGTTAAAGCATTACCACCCAACGAGCTAGTGGCATACTTTACTCGATCATCATCACCACAGTTGCAAATACGGAAAATAGATTCCATCTTTTCGAACCAACGAACTAGTTCGACAGCTTCTTCGTTTCCCTTAAAAGCGGGAGGGTGACAGTTTGTAAAGTCCTTGTAGGAACAAGGTTTTGGTTGAGTATTAGCATGATTAGCTTGGGCGTTGCCTTGGGCAGCAGCGAGTAACTGTTGGAATTGCTCAGTAGTTAACACAACGTTGTTAACGGTAGGTGCAGCTGGACGAACCATGATGTCACTACATAAAAGTGAACATATATTTGATAAGTTTAACAAGTTATAAGTTTGAGTAATCACAAGTATGAATAAACTAAAGTATTGATATCGCATGATATTAATAAAACACTTTATATTATTAGAACGAGGCATTAAATAAGCCTTTATTACACGATTCGGAAATAGAAATTGTTTAAGGCACAGCCTTTACATAGATGGAAAATAGGAAAAATAACTAGGAAATATTAAGATTGAAGTAGTCTTCATATTTCGTCTCCAACCTTCTTCATAAACTCCTCAACTTTCTCATTTTTCGACTTTTGTTTCTCATAGAGATACTCGAAGTTGTCATAAAGGTTGGTAACACGACTGTTTACGGCATTAGTGTTGTACTCTCTTATGGCAAGTTGTTCGTCGACTCGACCTTTCTCCATTTTCATTCGGACATCAACATCCTCCTTGAGGTAAGCAAGTGATTGCTTTCCCCAGCGAGTGTTGCGTTCTTCCTCGCACTTTAGCATCAGCAACTCCTTTCTTAGCTCGACGTTTTCTTTCATAAGTTTCTTCATTCGACGATCCGCTCTTTCCATGTGGCGAAGTAGACCTCCAATGTTTCTCTCGGTATCGTTTCGTAATCTCATGATTTCATACTCAGGACCATCATAAAAAGGAGATCGGGCTCTCTTCCTTGATGGACCAACTTCTTCATGCCGTTTTCCCTTATCTTGGGTTCTCGGAGTTGGGTAGTATTGAGGAGACCCATGTGAATCTAAAATAGTATTCGGGCTATAATTCAGCGGTGGTGAAGCAGGATTATAAAGAGGACTTCGAACTGGTCTCGAAGTTGAAGAGTGTCCAACACCTACTTCGGTGGTAGGGTTGTGAGTTGCTTTGTTGGACTTGTTAACGCTTGAGCTTGACATCCTATCATTAGGAAAGAGACCTTGATTAGAATCTTTGAGTCAAGTTTATTAAAGCATAATTGTTAAGATTATACGACAATCCTAAGTGCTTTAAGTCCAAGGCAGGAAAGGTTATAGTTTCCTAGATTGCTAAGGCACCCTAGCTAACAAGTAAGGCACACATAAAAATGCAATCCTGGTTCTCTATAACAGCCTGGTTTGCTCTGATACCAATCTGTCACACCCCCAGTTAGGGCCTGGGTGAAATGTGACTTAATATCAAATCAACCAACATATTATAATATACGAGAACAATACTAAATGATAAAACAAACTTTATTGAGCACGCAGCGGAAAATGAAACGTAGTTACAATGATAGGAATAACAATAATGGAAATGTTCACATGCAGAAGTAATAAATGCGATATCTCTTGATCCTATGTCCAAGTAGCATCACATAAGCAGTAAGTATAAGAGCTTGAATCAAACAGCACCTGAGACAAAACATGCTAAAGTGTCAACCAAAAGGTTGAGTGAAGTTCATAGGTTTAACAAATAAGTTTGACCGTTTGTTTTAGACCACAAGATTTAATTTGTAAGGTTGATCTCCCGCAGGATCAAAAAGTTATGCCAGTGCGTGATATTTAGACTAAACGTTCAAGTTTGCCCCATGACAAGTTGTGTCTGTCCTTGTCGGTTTAATTTCATTATCAAGTAATACAAAGACTTAGTCAAATGTATCGGGGACGTTACTCCCGATAGGCCTACCCCCAATAAATAAGCATGCCGCAGCACTTAAAAATATCACTGTAGGGACTTAGTCGGACATAGCCGGGTATAGCATAGTTTTAGCAGTTGGTACTTGTGTCTAAATTGTAAATAGTAAAAGCAGCATGTGTCTCACCCCAAATAAGTTAAATAAGTTTGCTAGCAATAAAGAGTGGGGCTATGAATTCACCTTAGTAAGTAGAGAGAGAGTTATTCCTCAGAATAGAGAGTTGAACGAGTGAGCAGGAAAGTCAACCTATTGACATTTAAGAGTAGTTAAGTGTTTTGCCCATGTTTAAGTTTAAGTATGTGTTTAAGTATAGTTTGTTTTACTAAGTTTCTATTCCTAGTAAGTTACTATTTTTATAAAGTTTCTATTTTTAGAAAGTTTCTTATTTTACTAAGTTTCTATGACTAGAGAGTTTCTACTTTTATGAGTGTTTCCATTTTAGGATACTTGCCGTATTAGATAAGCTTCCAATCACCCCTTTCCCTTCGAATGGCTAATTTAGATCTAGGGGCTTGAGCCATAGGACCCTTTAAATCGGAAGTCCAAACCCTCTGCCTAGAATCTCGTAGAAACCATTCGTCAAGAAAGTTCGAAGATCTATACATCTCTAATACATATCCCAAAATGTTTGTGTGCTACAATATAAGTAGTAGGTTATAGGTGCTAGTAATAGTAATAGTATATACATGTTAAGTACTAGTATAAGTAGTATTAGGGTTTAAGGTTTTAATATGTATATGTATATATAAAAATATATATATATTTTTTTTTTTACATGTATATATGTATATATAAATCTAGGTGTGTTTATGGATAACAAGTTTATAATATGAATATGAATTAACAAAGATTAAAGTTTATGTAAATAGTTTAGGGTTTATGTTATACCTTTGAAGATTCAAGATAATTAACAAAGAAAAGATGAACACGATGAAGATGGAAGATCAAAGCCTTGAAAATCTTGAAGAACTCCTTGAAGATTCTTGAAGAACACGAAGAACAAGCTTGAAGATCCGAATACCACAAGAGAGGGAGAGGGAGAGATTGTTTTTGAGAGAGGATTTTGGTGTGATTTGTGAATGAGAAACTAGGAGTTTATATAGTGCAAGTATTAGAGTGTTAGTCAACATAAGGATGTTCTAATTAATGATTTTATTTTATTTTATAATTTTTAGTCAACAATAGGTGGTACTAGTTTATATATGTATTATTTTAATTTTTAGTCAACATAAGGATGTAATTGTTTAAGATTCTTTAGTCTCATTATTATTACTATTATTACTATTATTATTTTTTACATTTACTACATGATAAGTATTATTTTCTTTTTACTAATTCATGACTTGTATATATTTAGTTCTCAATTGTTTTATTATTTATATAAATGTCAATTTTTATTTATTACTTATAGGTTATCAGTTATAATATTACATAAATGCATAAATTTTAATTAGCAGTGAGTGTCGACTAACAGTTTATTATTTTCATCTTTTATTAACTTGTCAATTATTGCACAAAGTTAATTAATATGTTTTCTAACTCTTAATACTTAACAATTGTTGATTAAAGTTTAATCATTAAGTTTTGATTATATTGTTTGGGCATTTAATATTGGAAAAATATAGAATGGAAAAATGAGGGTCGTTATAGATAACAACCCTATTGATGATGCACATAATATGACATTGAAACCCTAAGGACAACTTGATTAATTCAAAAGGGAAAAATGAGGGTTGTTATAGATACTGTATTAGCATTAAATGCAATGTATGCGTGCAGTCACCAACATGTCTTTTCAGCTGCAATTCCTGCACCTGAGGTGACAACTGTCACTATTTACCGAAAAGGTAATGATTGTAATTATGCAACCGCCTGTTGATGCTAACGTGCACTGGACCTCTTAACAAGGTAATTAACTTGAGATTGATACACGTGTACGGCTGTCATTATACTTGCGTCGCCTTTTAACTCTCAAATTTTCTCTATAAATAGCCTTTTGGCTTTTTCGCATCCCACAATCTTTTTCCTTTTCAAGACAATCTTCCCTATTCATCTTCTCCGCCAATACTTAAAAAAGGTATATCTTATACTTTTACGCTTTTGCATAATATAACCCTAGACATAAATTTTTCTAACTCGTTGTTTTGACTATTGTCGCTGCAGATGAAGTTGGAATCGTACACGCCAAACCCGACCGTTGACTCTGGTAACCCGTCAAGTTCACCAGCCAGCCGGTCAAATTCGCTACCGTCATTGTACCATACGCCTGGTTCAAGAGGGTTGTGTAACCAAAAAAGGTTACCCGACGAAGGTATGAATTTCATCCGACGACCGTTCAGTTTACTTGTGACGTTATGATATTTATACACTATGTTTATTGCTTTTGCAGGTCCAAGCAGTTCAACTCATCTATCAAAGCGTGTGTGCCCCAACCCGGAAGATTTTTCTCAACTAATTCCGAATATCGATGAACTTCTGAAGGTTTCTCTACCAGCATTTGTTCAACAGTTTTCTTTCCTACAATCGTGTGCCCCCCCATGTCATTGATTCAGAAGCTTTCTTCACTTTCTCCCACCGAGGAACTATATATGGACATGCAAACAACATTGTTCAATTTTGCAAAAGATCTCAAACCGCTTGCAGCTTAAATCTACTGCGCTTGCACATCCACCTCAGCCATCACCAACAGAGACTACACTACAACAGGAAAATGCCAAACTCACTGCTCAACTTGCGGTTGCTGTAACCGCGCACAAGCATGCAGAGGAGCGAATTAATGTGATGATGTTCAAGAGGCATCAGGAGGAAGATCAGCACATGGCTGAGAAGGCATTCATGGAGTCTGAGATTGCGGCTCTTTCTGCAAAGCTTAAAGGGGCAGAGAGCCATGTCATGTTTTTGAACGAGAGCTTTAGCAACTGGATTTCAGCACAGGAGTCCTGGGGTGCAAAAACACGATGTTATAAAAGCGCAATACGACATTCTCCATCAGGGCATTCCGACAATTGTCCAACACGCTCTCGACTGCAAAGCGGTCGAGCAACGTTTTTGGTGCATCGATGGTCGCTGCTCGCGCCTATGACCGGACCTTGTTTTGGAATGTCATTTGCTAGGAGATGTATGTACCTCCAGTAATTCCCCCCAATATTGCTGAGTTACTTGTTGATAGAGCCAAAGAAAAGTGTGATGAAGCTTGTTCCCAACTCCAACATATTTCAATCCCCCGTCTCGAAGTTCTTATCAATGATCCCAGCATCTCCTCTCAGGAGATAATTTCCGACAAACTCGACTGAGTTTGTGAAGCTACCTTGGGTGGTTACTTTTTACCATTCATGGTGCCTTGTTTTTTTCCAGCGAGGGATGGGCCTTGCAGTCTCGGAGGTTTCGCATCCCTATAATATATTTTCTTTTTATGTTTACAGCGGAGTATGCATCTGATCGCTGCGTGCGAGGATGGCATACTCTCCTTAGTGTAGGGCAAACTTTCTCGCCAATTGCCACCCCCCTTTTTTTTTATTAGCTTATAGCGTATAATGACATATATTAGGTCAAATTTTGGTGTTTGTCCCGCTTTTATGCTAAGCAGTTGATTTTAATATTCTCCAACTGTAATATGCTATATTTTGATTGAATATAATTTTGATGACTTTTTTGGTTAAGGTGCATTTATTGTGTTTTTACGAAATCAAAATGGCGGTTATAATGATTTGTTACAATATGATGCATTCAATAACTCATATGTAGAATAAGTGCCATGATTTCATGACGGGAGCGACCCTTCAATCATTTCATGATCTTTTTATTCTTGCGTCAACAATCCAATGTTATACGCAAAAGTAAGCAAACCAATGCTTATAAGTTTATACTCAAGACTTTTATAAAAAAAATTATAAGTATGTACGCGTATACAATCCAATGTCTATACTCAAGAGTCTTCCAGCCACGCCAATGTCTGGGTTATTTAAACAAGTAACCAAACTTGTAATTTATAGCCTAGACTGTGCAAGTCTCCGTCTTGCGTGGTGTACAAGCGTTTGAAACAAACCAATGTTTTACTACTGTCACCATTAAAAATAGTATTAGTAACCAAACTAAACTATGCCACTTGAGACTCGGAGTGTGTCCCTGTGCAGCTTAAGGGGCATGCAATCAACAAATTTAAAAAATACACAAGTTATTGGCTTAAATTGCATAATTCAATTTATTTCAAACATGTCTTTTGACCAGCACTTAGCTGTCATGTTTACAATGGAAAATAAAAAAATTCACATGATAAAAACGTTAAACAGTTATGTGGGGTGATTAGTCCCTCTGCAGTTTTTCATATGTAGCACCGTTTTAGTGTCTGCGCATGCCAAGTACGCTTTATTGCTCTTCCATCCAAACTTGCTAGTCGATACGCCCTTGTATCGCTTACGCCAATAACCTTGTAAGGTCCTTCCCACTTAGGTCCAAGCTTACCCGTATCCTCTGCCCTGCTTGCTTCGTTTTTTTGCCACACCAGATCATCCAATTGGAAGGATAATGGTTGGACGCGCTTATTATAGTAGCTTGCGATTCTTTGTTTGTTGATTGCTTCTTTTATTGCAGCCATTTCTCTGTGTTCTTCAACTAAGTTTAGATTTTCACGCAGAGATTCGCTGTTGCTACTTTCATCGAAGGATGTTATGCACATGGTTGGCACATTTATTTCGGCGGGTATTACAGCCTCGGACCCGTACACCAAACTAAAGGTGTTTCATTAGTTGCGCCCTTCGGAGTTGTGCGATGCACCCACAAAACGTTAGGCAATTCGTCTATCCAACCCCTTCGACACAATCCCAGCCTTGCTTTGATTCCTAAAACGATATCCCGATTCGTAACCTCACATTGACCATTCGCCTGAGGGTGTGCGACTGATGTAAATGTTTGCTTTATATTCAATTCTTGGCACCAGCCACTAAATGGATTTCCTTCGAATTACGTACCATTGTCGCTTACTATTTCATTTGGTATTCCAAATCGACAAACGATGTTTTCCCACACAAAATTTCGAATTTGCTTGCCCGAAATTGTCTTTAGCGGTTTGGCCTCTACCCATTTCCTGAAATAATCAATGGCCACTACCAGGAATTTTACACCCCCTGGTCCTGCGGGGAATGGCCCCACTATGTCGATTGCCCACTTGTAGAACGGCCATGGAGACGCGACCGGTATCATAGGATGTCGCGGAGCCTTGCTTACTGGTGCATGAAGTTGACACGATTGACACTTACGTATTACCTCTGCGGCATCTCTGTACATTGACGGCCAGTAATATCCAATCCGCATTATTTTTGAGGCAACTGTTTTGTGTCCCAAATGCAGTGCGCACATTCCCTCGTGTACTTCCCGTATAATTGACTCCGCTTGAGTTGGATTGAGACACCGCAAGTGAGGCCCCAGAAAAGATTTTCTGTATAGGACTCCCTTGTCTAACAGATACATTGGTGCTTTCATCTTAATCTTTCTTGCTTCACTTGAATCTATCGGCAACATACCTTTGGTTAGAAATTATATAATTGGTGTCATCCAACTCCGCTCTTCTTCTTCAACCGCAGCCGAAACACTGTCTTCTTCAATAGATTTTACTTTAACTTCCTCAACCCAAATTTCTTTCTTAAAATGACTAAATGATAATGCGGCTAACTTACTTAGCGCATCCGCCTTTTTATTCAGCGTCCTCGAAACCTGAGTTATCTAGAATAAATCGAAGTCGACTGCTAGCTCTTGCAAAAGCTTTAAGTATTTTTGCATCGACTCATCATGTGCTTCGAATATTCCGTTAAATTGGTTTGCAACCAACTGCGAATCAACATATACTGATAGTTCTTTAACCTCCAGATATTTTGCTACCCGCATCCCAGATAACAATGCCTCATATTCAGCTTCATTATTTGTTACAGGGAAGCTGAATCGCAGTGCGAAGGTATACTCTTCCCCTTCTTGACTTTTTAGGACTATTCCTGCCCCTGCGCCTTCTGGACCACAAGCCCCATCTGTGTGCATTTCCCACAGCTGTTCGGGCGGAGGTGGTATTTCTTTCGATTCATGCGAGACTTCGAAATCTTCGGCTGTTTCAGCCAGATAATCTGCTAGGACTTGTCCTTTTACCGCACTTCATGGTGAGAAACTTATTTCATGCTCTCCCAATTCAATAGCCCATTTGGCCATGCGACCAGAATTTTTTGGTTTATATAGCACCTGCTTTATCGGCTGATCTATTAGGACCCTTATTGGGTGCACTTGGAAATATCTCCGCAAGTTCCTAGCCATATGCACGAGTGCCTAAACCAGTTTTTTGATTGCAGGATAATTTAATTCGCTCCCTGTCAAAGCTTTGCTAACAAAATACACAGGCATTTACACCTGTTCGCACAGCATATTTATATAATTTTAAATGCCTATTGATTGAAAATTAGCTATATTTAATTTTTATAGTGCGTACCTGTCCTCTGTCCGCTATCAACACTGAACTTATTGATTCCTTCGATGCCGCTAAGTACAGTATCAACGTTTCTCCAGCAATTTGCGCAGTCATTGTTGGAAGCTCTTTCAGCAATTTTTTTCATTTCTTGAAACACCACTTCTGCTTCCTCCGTCCACTTGAAGTCCGTTTTCTTCAAGCAATTCTTCAATGTTCCGAGAAAGGGGAGTGACCGCTCTACGAATTTGGATAGGAACCTTGTCAAGGCCGCCAACTTACCCGTTAAGCTTTGCACTTCTTTTTTATTTCTTGGTGACGGCATATTCTCGATTGCCTTTATTTTCTTTGGATTTACACGTATCCCTCGCTCAGTTATTATATGACCAAGAAACTTCCCTTCTTCTTCTCCAAAACTGCACTTCGACGGGTTAAGCTTCATATTAATCTTTCTTAACGACGCAAACGTTTCTAATATGTCCTCCAACAAACCTTGTTCTGTTGTGCCTTTTATGACCAGGTCGTCAACATATGCTTCTAAATTTCTTCCAATCTGACCTTTGAAAGCTTCATCTATTACCCGTTGGTAAGTTGCTCCAGCATTCTTTAAACCAAATGGCATCTTTGTATAGCAGTATATTCCTTGACTTGTGTGGAAAGCAGTCTTATCCTCATCGTCCACTGCCATCTGTATTTGATGGTATCCTTTATACGCATCTAGGAAACATTTGTATCGGAAGCCAGCTAACGATTCAACTTTCCAGTCTATTTCTGGCAGTGGATAATTGTCCTTAGGGCAAGCTTTATTAATATCCGTGAAGTCAACACACATACGCCAAGACCCATCAGGCTTTTTTACCAACAATGGGTTTGCTACCCAAGTTTGATACCTTACTTCTCACAAGATGTTTGCTTTGACCAACTTGTCGACTTCTGCTTTCAACCATTCGCTTCTTTCAGGAGCCATGCCGCGTTTCTTTTATCGTACTAGCGACAGACTAGGATTTGCGTTAAGCTTGTGCTCAGCAATTTTCCTTGGTACACCCGTCATGTCTGCTTCTTTCCAAGCAAATACGTCTTTATTAGAAGCTAATATATTGCGAAGCTTAAACTTTGTCTCATCAAACAATCCTCCGCCAATTTTAATTTTTTGCTCTGGATGCCGTGGGTTTGCAATGATCATGCAGCTTCTAAGTTACTCTACCTCACTCGGCTGCTGCTCTGCATGTTCCACGACCGCAATGCTTTCATATTGCTTTTCTGACCTGATCGTTGCAATTCCCAATGGTGTTGGGAATTTGATAAGGCCATGTACCGTGGATGGGATAGCTGCTAATTTTTGCAAAGTCGTGCGACCCAAAAGCGCATTATACTTTGAGTAGGACCTTACGATGGCAAATTCTACTGTCGTACTTCTCACTAATTCCTTATTATCATCGTCCACCAGCTCCAACTCTAATTCAATGATCCCGATTGGCCATGCGGACTCACCAGAAAATCCTAATAACACAGTGTTAGGAGCCACTAGCTTGGTTCACACAGCCCCTGGTAACAAGCGGAAACAGTGCTCGTACATTATATCAACACCGCAGCCGGTGTCTACATGCAATCGCTTGATGATGTACCCGCAACTTTTGACACATCCTTTAATTGTAATGGGCGCATCCTAGGCTTCCTGTGCTATGGCCGAGAATGTGATGGGAGTATTTTCCCATTCCTCATATACCTCTAACTTACGCCTCTGATTTATCCGTCCGCTGGTTACCATGTTTATGGTTTTATCCATTTCCTTTCCCTCATTCTTCTTTTGCCACGGATATTCTTTTTCTCCCTTTGGCTTGTCAGCTTGTGCTCTTGCACTTTTCTTCAAGTGTTGCAATCTTCCTTTTTTGAGTTCAGCAACAACTCTTTCAATTAAGTGCCGACATTCATTGGTCTCATGACCGTAATCATCGTGAAAATCACAAAATTTGCTTCTGTCTCTGTTTCCATAATACTTTGACAAAGGCACTGGGGGTCGAAGCTTTTGCACACTGCCTCTGTAGCCAAAATTTATTTTGGAGTTTTGGTGAGGTCTTTTATTAACGCAACATTTTCAGCATGGATGCTTTTGAACCTCTGGCTTCCTTCCCCTTTATTGTTGTTGAACTTGCCATACTTATCATTATGATAGGTACCACCCCTAAGTTGGCCATTACCACCATAACGTTTACCCAGCTCCGAACCTCTTCCCTGCACTCGATAATAATCATCATCGATGTCCATGTTTGAAGAGGTATTTCCGCAATTATGCTTTATATATTCTTGTGCCCGCATGTAGTCATGCGTTTCTTTTACGGCTTCCGCAAAAGTTTCGGGCACTCTTCTTTGTAACCGTTGCCACAAAGACAGGTGTCTGTCAGTATCTATACAATGAATAAAGCCGGATACCTTCTGGCTTTCTGGAAAGTTTTGAATCTTAGCCACCTCTTTAGTATATCTGTCTATTATTTCTCCCAAGCTCTCTTTCGATTTCTGCTTAATGTCGTGACATTCGACATGTGTTCTTTTGCGTGCGCGCAAATTGTGAAAGTTAAATAAAAACCTTGAGCGCAAATCCGCAAAACCTGTAATGCTTTGGGCTAGCAAATTATTGAACCATTCCCTTGCCACTCCTTGCAACACTATTGGTAGCATATGGCATGCTACTGCATCACCCCAACTGTGTGTTCTTGCGGTTCCTTCAAATTTTTGTAAAAAGTCATCCGGATCTGATAACCCATCATAACTTCCGAGTGTTAGAGGCAACACCGGTACGACTGTGAAGGGATGATTGGCGATGTGCGGCACAAACTTTTCTGTTGTAGGAGCTAGCTCAAGATTTTTCTTAGCTTTTTTCCCTTGCATCACTGGGAACCAATTTCTCATAAACTCTTGTACCCGCGCTGGCTCATTGAAAGCGGGTGCCAAGTGTGGTGGCGCGACTTGCTGTAATTGAGATATGAAGCTATTTGACTGGGTTGCGGCATAGTGCGTTCCGCTATATTGATTGCTTGCAACAGTATGGACTAATTGCGGAGTCGCACGTGCCGTTGACCTTTGTTGTGGTGTCAACATGATGTATTAACCATCTGGATTTCTCAGACCCATCTGCCTGATTCTTTCCTTGGATTTCTCGGTAGTAACCCTTTCAATCGGTGTTTCGGGTTCAACCGAGGTGATAATTAGTATTGTACCCACACAGGTAGTTTTAACTTTAAAGCCTGGTGGACCCGTTTCGTTTGGAGAACCAAAGCTCAGGATTTTTGGTGACAGATCCTAGAATGGTTTAAAGCCAGTTCCTGTTTCCAGTAAACTTCCATCGGGAGTGTGCCACCTTCCCTTAAATGACTCATTCAGGACAGTTTCTGATGTAACCGGCCCTGTTCCAACACTTGGTGTTGATGGAGGCTTTGATGTGCCTTTGGTTGGTGCTGGCAGCGTCGACGGTGTGTTTGTAACAGTCGCCGTAGGTGTTTGAAACCCTAGACTTCCTGGAGAGTCCGATCGCCCTTGATTCTTTGCACGCTTACTTCCTCCACCCATTCTTGCTGACAATAAAGAAAAACCTGAAAGTGACCGATTAGTTAAACAAAAAAGTTTTATGGAAAAAAGGTAGGAAATCATTTAGAACATAAATTCCAATCTTCTTTGTTTCATATAACCGGTCCCACGGATGGCGCCAAATGATCAAGCATATTTTCACGGGGTCAAGGTGAACCTACACTTGAGTGCATAAAAGGGGTTTAAGGACTAACAATATTCGAACCTCCGACGCTTAGTCATGGATAAACCACATCGGTATCGTTTCGATTCCGACAGGGTGGCCGATTTAAGAGTCCACCAACAACCTAGCATACGAGGTTGAGTGGCCCAAAGACATGAAGGTTTTATAGTTCAATACGTACCTGAAAGTCTTTAGAGATTGTAAGAAGCTTTGTTCATATGATAGAGATTTGTATGCTGTAGTTTACGTATGAGTAAACAAGTGAACGTATATGTTTTTAGGGTTTATGAGCTATATATTTATAGGCTCACAAATTAGGGTTTCAGTAGAATCTTTTCCCTAATTAAATGCAATCTCATCCTTAACTAACTTTCGTTATTTAAGGAAGAGAATCCGACTTGATTATACCATACACTCTTCTAGAATGTACCAGACCCCTGTGCAAGTATACGAAACTCGCACCAAATGGTAAAGACGCATAGCGTGCGGCTATACCCGTAACGTATGCCTTTGTGTATGATTAAATGCTTTGGATGCGCATCCGCACAACCTTGCGGATATGCGTATCATTAATCTCAACATATAGGAACATTTTAGGATGAAATATCTACATGAAAAGCCAAGTACTAATCATATAATTTTCAGATTCCAAAAGCATATATTCCAGAAATCAAAACATTTAATCATACAAGTTTGTTTAAAATTACAAACAACAACCGTTGTCACGAATAATCATTTGAGCATAAAGCAAGTTTTAAGAATCCAATTCAAGTGATATGTTAGTCCAAATTGTGTAATTATTCAATATATATCAGATGGTAATTAACTCATGCTCCATATCATAACACAATTTGCCAAGATTTCAGATTCATGCAATAAACAAGTCAAAAATTCAACTAGTCATAACGGTAGCATAACATAACGAAAATTCATGATTCTTGAGCCTAAAATTAATAGTTTTTCGAGAGCTTGTCAAATATAAAATAAAATCTAGCAAATTCTAAGTCCAAGTTTCCGTTAGGTCAAGTTTCAAATATGGGATTTATCATAAACATAGCGATCGAGCAATCTAACGAATACAATCAAGCATAAACAAATAAACTTGAGAAATAGGCACTAATAACATATGTAATCATCAAAAATGTGAACTTTAAAAATTAGGGTTACATGTTTTATACCTCAAACAATCAAATTGTTTATACCAATGTGTAGAGGAAGATGCAAGCAATAACTTTGATCAAAGAAGCAAGTGTAAATTTTTAGTAATTGATGGTGATAATAATGATGATGAAGTCGACGATGAAGTAAGGGAGGAAGGAAAAGAAAAAGTCGACTAGCTAGGTTATGAGGGATAAGGTGCAGTTTACCTATTTTAATTAAATCTCAATTAGTGAAAGGACCCGTTCATATACATTATAAACGATTCACAATAGTTCATTACATCGCGAGGTATTTGACCTCTATTTGATACATTTTACAAATATTGCATTCGTTTTTAAAAGACAAACTTTCTTTACAACGAAAGTTGAAGTCACGCACACCATTTCATAATACATCCAACTATAATTGACATAATAATAATCTTGATGAACTCAATGACTCGAATGCAACGTCTTTCAAAATATGCCATGAATGACTCCAAGTAATATCCTTAAAATGAGCTAATGCACAGTGGAAGATTTCTTTAATACCTGAGAATAAACATGCTTTAAAGTGTCAACCAAAAGGTTGGTGAGTTCATAGGTTTATCATAACAATCATGTCAATATATTAATAGACCACAAGATTTCCGTTTATAAATATATGTACACTCGCAAGTGTATAAAAGTATTCTATAAGTTGTAGGCACCCGGTAACAAGCCGTAACATTCATGTTTTACCCTCTGAAGTACACCAGATCAGGTGTGTTTAAAATAACCTCGAAGTACTAAAGCATCCCATAGTCAGGATGGGGTTTGTCAGGCCCAATAGATCTATCTTTAGGATTCGCGCCTACCGTACATAGACAAGTAGTTTAATGTTACCAAGCTAAGGGTATATTTCTGGTTTAAACCCACGTAGAATTAGTTTTAGTACTTGTGCCTATTCCGTAAAACATTTATAAAAACAGTGCATGTATTCTCAGTCCCAAAAATATATATAAAAGGGAGCAAATGAAACTCACCATACTGTATTTCGTAGTAAAAATACATATAACGTCATTTAACAAGTGCAAGGTTGGCCTCGGATTCACGAACCTATATTAATTATATATATTTATATGTTGGTCAATATTTGTCTAACAAATTTTTGGTCAAGTCATAGTGTACCACAATCCTAATGCTCGAGACTAATATGCAAAAGTCAACAAAAGTCAACTTGACCCAAAATGACTTCTAAAATTTATACGTGTTTATTATATAACTTAACTATAGTCGTTTTATATATTTAAATATATTTATTAGATTTTATAATAATAAAAGTCATTTATGAATAAAAATTTATATTAACGTTTATATATGATAAAATATACTTTTATATATCTTAAGTAGTAAAATTTATAAAGTTCACTTAATATCGTAAAACTATAGTGGTAAGTATTATTAATGTAATTATTTTACGCGTGGTGAAAAATATCTTTATATCCCCTATTTATTTGATAAAATAATATTGATCATAATAATAATAAATAAAAGTTGTATTATTTTGTAATAATAATTATTATTATTCTATAAAAAAATAACAATATTTATATTTACTAAAAATGGTATTATGATAAAATGATAATACTAACATAATAGTAATAATGATATTTTATAATAATAATGATATTTCTATTAAAATAATAACGACGATAGTAATAATAATCATTTTAACAATAATACTAAAATTCAGTTGACTATAACTTCTAATCCGTTCATCGAAACCATTCGATATCTAAATGAAAAGTTCTTAATTTTTCGCTAGCTTTCCAATGACATGCATATCATATACCCTATCTCAGTAGCATATGTATCTAATTCAGGATTCAACAAACCTATCTAAGGATAATATCGAATGTACAAGCATGCATAATCCTATATACTCGAGCACTAGTCAGGGATACACCATTGATATATAAAAGTTAAGTTATAAGTGCTCACGTATCAATATTGAGATTCAATATTGCAGAAAAGTACGTAGACGCAACGGAGATGATAAACACTAGATTGATCTCACGAGCATACCCATGAACCATACCCATCACCTCCATAGCTATAACTCATAATTTCCTTAGCTTCGACTCATTCAAAAAACTATTTTGAAATCACTCGGACATCACTCCGTCGTAATATTTTATGTATACTAATAATATCTTGAAATAATACAGAGCAAATATATATATATATATATATATATATATATATATATATATATATATATATATATATATATATATATATATATATATATATATATATATAAATCGATTGAGAGAGTTTAGAGAAATATATTTTCAAGTTTCTATAAAATAATGAAACCTATTGAATTCTATTTATAATAGATTTTTGAATTATTAAAATGAATTATTAAAGTATAAATTATTAAAGTGAATTATTAAAGTATGAATTATTAAAGTGAATTATTAAAGTATAAATTATTAAAGTGAACTATTAAAGTATGAATTATTAAAGTGAATTATTAAAGTTAAAGTAAAGTAAAAGTAAAGTAAAAGTAAAGTAAAGGAAAAGTTAAAGTATAGTAAAAGTATAAAAACTATGTATGTATAATACGCGTATAAATATATATAATATTAATTTAAATCATTATATATATTTAATGAAATAAAATATAAATATCGTTATATTTATTATACTGGTTAATTAATGAGTTGTCAAAAGTGATTCTTGATATTTATAAAAGTTATATACGTTTTAATAATAAAGTTCTTTTTAAACTGAAAACGTTTTTGTACGTTTGAAAATAGATTAATAGAATATTATGGAAACCAATTCTCCACTAGTTTTTGTCTAACTTTCGTAAATGATACTTTTTATTTTTATTTATAAATAGCTTTACAAATTATTCCGAATATCGTTAAGAGGAATAGATTTTCTCAAATCATAGTGGACCTCTCAACAGAGACTTGTAATCATAATTCAATGTTTCTGATAATTCAATCATTTAATATATTTTTTTTAATTTCGTAGATAATCATATTGAAACAAATACGTTCATATAAAGCATTATACGTTTAAATACTTTGTTGACATTTTCAATTTATAACATATATACATATACATACATATTCATATATGTTCATTTAATGGTTCGTGAATCATTGGAATTTAGTCGAGGTTTAAATGAATGTATAAACATAGTTTAAAATCCTTGAGATTTAACTTAACAAACATTGCTTATCTTGTCAGAATAATATAAAGATAAAGTTTAAATTTAGTCGGAAATTTCCGGGTCGTCACAGTACCTACCCGTTAAAGAAATTTCGTCCCCGAAATTTGATAGAGGTCGTTATGGCTAACAATGAGAATGTTATTATGACGTAACGATAATGAAGTTTTATCATGTCTAAGAAGTATGGATAAAATAATTCGATTACTCGAAGCGTATGAGGGAAGTTATCGTAAATGAAGGAAATGAGATTATAGTGATTCGTCATATCTTTTAACGTCATCACAATTGATCTCCGAATTTAAAGAAAATCTTTGTAATCTATGTTGGATTTGATGCTTCGGTGATTAAGGAGATTATGATTCTCTTCGAATTAATACGATAATCCATCTTGATTTCTCTGTCGGGTATTTCACTATAAATCCACCTCCTTCGTTTCCTTACAACTCACACCTTCTATTCTTTCTCCCTCAACTCATATTTTAAAGTATTTGTCAATATGCTTCATCCAGTACTGATTCTCGATATACTCCTCACTTTCATATCTGTCATTCTTCTTTTTCATCTGCCTCCGGAAGAATCTATTTACTTCTACTATACTCTCGATTTTATAGTGTTTTTAGTTCTTTCGTGTCTTTATATTGCTATATGCATCGATATATATGGTTTAAAATTTTTGGGTGGTTGTTGGATTTTATATCTTCCCTTATATTTCAAAGCCCCTGCTTTTGTCTTCTATAATCATTGACATCCATAGTTAATGCTCCCTTCTATTTGCTACGATTTGTACTCCAATTTCTATTTTGGAGTTTTGTCCTTTCATTTCTTCTTCTTGCGATTAAGCAACGTTTGTAATGGTTCAGTATTCGCAGATATGAATTTCAGAATGAACATAGTTAATGTTCTAAGAAGGAAATGGTAATGGCACGATCTTGATTTGTTAATTTACCAGATTACCCTGAAAAGACCGAATCATCAAGAAAATATATTCTTGATATTTTTAGAGATTAAATAGAATACAAGAGTCGTGTAACATGGAACATGATGACGGCATGGTCTGTGAATCGTCATGTCCCATTAGAAACTCAGCATGACTTACTGTAATATAATCACGTTGATCAAGTGTCATTATATTATACTAACTCATGCTTCAGTTCTCAACACTACTTCAAAACATTCATAATTTAAACTCGAAAGTTTATAGAATATAGAAACTAATAGTTTCTTATATGATGTAACACTGATAGCGCAAAGAGATAAATGACTTCAGATAAGATTAGTTGTGAAAATATCTTCAGAAATATCGCGGATATTTATAATGAAAGATATGATAATATCTTAGAATTTATAATATTGATGGATGATGATGAAGATTTGTCTGTAAAGGTTTAGAATAAAGAGTAAGGTATTCGTTAATGACTTTAGCAGGCACTGAATTATTTGGATTCTTTGAAGGCAAATTTAGTCTTTGTGATTTGTCCACAGCCTCCTTCATAGTCTGTTCAATCCGTTTTTCAGTTCCAAACCTTCTCTTTTTCTCAGCTTTACCACCTTACTATTCTTTGTCATCAAACTTTTTACTGTTAAGATCGTTTACAGTTTTTGATGCTTCGTCAGCATTTCCAGAACTAGTTTGCAGTTCAAAATATTTTTCAGAACTTCACATTCAAAGTATGTAAGTCCAGGAGATAGACGTTTTACGTACACATATAACTGTTGGCGTAGACATGCTGCGAGATTTCAAAATAATGGTTACTGTTTTTCGATGATTCGTATGACAATTCTCGTTACAAGATGCGAATGAGTAAATGATGTGATTTCAATAAATATAATGATTTTTCAAAAAGTCAAAGATAATTGAAGTTGTTGGTAAGTTTATTGCTAAGGTGGCGAGATATGAAAGGTCCCCAGTAACGATGATGAAAGGGCAACGTATCTATCGAGGTTATAATAAGACTAGTCCGACTGAAAAGTCGAAGTTGACTTGCTGGAGCTGTGACAAAACTGTCTACTTTGAAAAGGAATTAAAAACTCATTTTAGCTAATAAATGCCAAAGGGTCTTACACTGATACGCGTCGAACTATGACTTTGGCTTCGAGAGCTTTTTAGGTACATAAATGTGGGTAATATGTGGTTGGATCATCATCTCGATTTTTCATTGTTTGAAGTGTCTTCGAAAACTTTGGAGAGTTTGAACACAGTTTGTAATCGTTAATATACATATGATGTTCTAACACAGTTTTGAAGTCAAAGTATAGCTTTGAAAGATGTAGGAATCTAAGAGTGATGTCTTCTGTTAAATCATGACTTGGATTTTGATTTGTCAAAATCAGAATGCGTAATCAAATTTGGGTGAGAATGGTTGTTTTGATTACTATACAAGAATGTATATTGTTGTGAGATTTTGGGAGTATAGTTGATGATTTGCTTAATCAGATTCGAAAAATATAACATATTAATTGTGAATTTATATATCTCTCGGGTATTACCTACCCGTTAAAAAAAAAATTTCACAATTAATATTTTGTACAACAGAATTTTATTACAGTCTTTATGAAAATATATATATGTATATTTTCTTCAGATGTAACATAGATTTAATGAGTTAATATTAAATTAAACTCATTTGATTTACGGTTGAAACTAGAACTGAATAATCCCTAAAGACTTTAGAAATTACATAACTTTTACGGAGTATTTATTCAATAAAATTGAAATTATGAATTAATACTTCGTTATTTGTTGGTGTTTGTAACCCTTGCACCATATTCTCTAAAGCCACTACTCGAGCGCGAAGCGCGTTGACTTCTTCTATTACACCGGGGTGATTGTCGGTTCGGACGAGCGGATAAATAAAATCTAGAATTTGATGTAGTATATAATCGTGACGAGATACTCTGGAAATGAGAGAGAAAATGGTGTTTCGGACCGGTTCGCCAGTAAGTGCTTCAGGTTCATCGCCAAGAGGGCAATGTGGTGGATGGAAGGGATCACCTTCTTCTTGTCTCCATTTATTGAGGAGGCTACGAACCTATCCCCAATTCATCCAGAATAGATGATGGCTAATTGGTTGATCCATTCCTGTCACACTGCTTTCGAAGCTTGAGTGGGATTCCATATCGGAATTCAAGGGACTTGAACTAATGACGAATTCCATTTCGTTCGATTGAATAAAGGATTTTTCGATATGAAATGATTTTTCAGCTATCGGGTGGTATTCTAATTACATAGAATATCTATATATATAGCGCAAAAGATTTCGTAGATTACGGAGGAATTTACGGGATATGTCAGACAAAGTTTACAGTAACAGATATGCTAAGATATGGATTAGCAGATATGCTAAGATATGAATTTTGTCTATACACTATTCATGCAATCAATGCAGTAAGACGTGTCTAGACTAAGAATGATAAGCAGGCAATTTCCGACAAAAATGATAAGCAAAACTTTTGACATGCAGACACGGTCGAAGTCCAGGCTCACTAATGCATCCTAACGACTATCAGTTAGACACACTAATGCAGACCTGGTTCGCTAAGACCACCGCTCTGATACCAACTGAAAGGACCCGTTCATATACATTATAAACGATTCACAATAGTTCATTACATCGCGAGGTATTTGACCTCTATTTGATACATTTTACAAACATTGCATTCGTTTTAAAAAGACAAACTTTCTTTACAACGAAAGTTGATGTCACGCACAGCATTTCATAATACATCCAACTATAATTGACATAATAATAATCTTGATGAACTCAATGACTCGAATGCAACGTCTTTCAAAATATGCCATGAATGACTCCAAGTAATATCCTTAAAATGAGCTAATGCACAGTGGAAGATTTCTTTAATACCTGAGAATAAACATTCTTTAAAGTGTCAACCAAAAGATTGGTGAGTTCATAGGTTTATCATAACAATCATTTCAATATATTAATAGACCACAAGATTTCCGTTTATAAATATATGTATACTCGCAAGTGTATAAAAGTATTCTATAAGTTGTAGGCACCCGGTAACAAGCCGTAACATTCATGTTTTACCCTCTGAAGTACACCAGATCAGGTGTGTTTAAAATAACCTCGAAGTACTAAAGCATCCCATAGTCAGGATGGGGTTTGTCAGGCCCAATAGATCTATCTTTAGGATTCGCGCCTACCGGTCATAGACAAGTAGTTTAATGTTACCAAGCTAAGGCTATATTTCTGGTTTAAACCCACGTAGAATTATTTTTAGTACTTGTGCCTATTCCGTAAAACATTTATAAAAATAGTGCATGTATTCTCAGTCCCAAAAATATATATAAAATGGAGCAAATGAAACTCACCATACTGTATTTCGTAGTAAAAATACATATAACGTCATTTAACAAGTGCAAGGTTGGCCTCGGATTCACGAACCTATATTAATTATATATATTTATATGTTGGTCAATATTTGTCTAACAAATTTTTGGTCAAGTCATAGTGTACCACAATCCTAATGCTCGAGACTAATATGTAAAAGTCAACAAAAGTCAACTTGACCCAAAATGACTTCTAAAATTTATACGTGTTTATTATATAACTTAAATATAGTCGTTTTATATATTTAAATATATTTATTAGATTTTATAATAATAAAAGTCATTTATTAATAAAAATTTATATTAACGTTTATATATGATAAAATATACTTTTATATATCTTAAGTAGTAAAATTTATAAAGTTCACTTAATATCGTAAAACTATAGTGGTAAGTATTATTAATGTAATTATTTTACGCGTGGTGAAAAATATCTTTATATCCCCTATTTATTTGATAAAATAATATTGATCATAATAATAATAAATAAAAGTTGTATTATTTTGTAATAATAATTATTATTATTCTATAAAAAATAACAATATTTATATTTACTAAAAATGGTATTATGATAAAATGATAATACTAACATAATAGTAATAATGATATTTTATAATAATAATAATGATATTTCTATTAAAATAATAACGACGATAGTAATAATAATCATTTTAACAATAATACTAAAATTCAGTTGACTATAACTTCTAATCCGTTCATCGAAACCATTCGATATCTAAATGAAAAGTTCTTAATTTTTCGCTAGCTTTCCAATGACATGCATATCATATACCCTATCTCAGTAGCATATGTATCTAATTCAGGATTCAACAAACCTATCTAAGGATAATATCGAATGTACAAGCATGCATAATCCTATATACTCGAGCACTAGTCAGGGATACACCATTGATATATAAAAGTTAAGTTATAAGTGCTCACGTATCAATATTGAGATTTAATATTGCAGAAAAGTACGTAGACGCAACGGAGATGATAAACACTAGATTGATCTCACGAGCATACCCATGAACCATACCCATCACCTCCATAGCTATAACTCATAATTTCCTTAGCTTCGACTCATTCAAAAAACTATTTTGAAATCACTCGGACATCACTCCGTCGTAATATTTTATGTATACTAATAATATCTTGAAATAATACAGAGCAATATATATATATATATATATATATATATATATATATATATATATATATATATATATATATATATATATATATATATATATATATATATATATATATATGTAAATCGATTGAGAGAGTTTAGAGAAATATATTTTCAAGTTTCTATAAAATAATGAAACCTATTGAATTCTATTTATAATAGATTTTTGAATTATTAAAGTGAATTATTAAAGTATGAATTATTAAAGTGAATTATTAAAGTATGAATTATTAAAGTGAATTATTAAAGTATAAATTATTAAAGTGAATTATTAAAGTATGAATTATTAAAGTGAATTATTAAAGTTAAAGTAAAGTAAAAGTAAAGTAAAAGTAAAGGTAAAGTTAAAGTATAGTAAACGTATAAAAACTATGTATGTATAATACGCGTATAAATATATATAATATTAATTTAAATCGTTATATATATTTAATGAAATAAAATATAAATATCGTTATATTTATTACACTGGTTAATTAATGAGTTGTCAAAAGTGATTCTAGATATTTATAAAAGTTATATACGTTTTAATAATAAAGTTCTTTTTAAACTGAAAACGTTTTTGTACGTTTGAAAATAGATTAATAGAATATTATGGAAACCAATTCTCCACTAGTTTTTGTCTAACTTTCGTAAATGATACTTTTTATTTTTATTTATAAATAGCTTTACAAATTATTCCGAATATCGTTAAGAGGAATAGATTTTCTCAAATCATAGTGGACCTCTCAACAGAGACTTGTAATCATAATTCAATGTTTCTGATAATTCAATCATTTAATATATTTTTTTTTAATTTCGTAAATAATCATATTGAAACAAATACGTTCATATAAAGCATTATACGTTTAAATACTTTGTTGACATTTTCAATTTATAACATATATACATATACATACATATTCATATATGTTCATTTAATGGTTCGTGAATCATTGTAATTTAGTCGAGGTTTAAATGAATATATAAACATAGTTTAAAATCCTTGAGATTTAACTTAACAAACATTGCTTATCTTGTCAGAATAATATAAAGATAAAGTTTAAATTTAGTCGGAAATTTACGGGTCGTCACAATTAGGGCCTAAACACACCACTATTAACATGGACTATTTTAAAAAGGCCAAAAATAAGGGGTGTAGGATTGGGGTCGGCCGAATGGACCATGTGGTGTCATCTCGGGCTCGTTTTGCTTGCTAGCTCATAATGTGTGGCTCGTTTCTAGTTGCAGTTAACCGAAACCGAATTCCCGGAACGTTTACCGGACATTTATACAAATCCACAAAGTTTAATTTATTAAAAAAATTGATAAATTAATTATATATTTCTAAGTTAATAATTATTAAATTAATTATTAATATTTACTCCGAGTGTTTCGCTAATCCAAAAAACAACTTTTGCAGTTATCAAAACCGTATTGCTTTATTCGTATTTCAATATCTGAAATAAGTTAATCAATTAATATCTAATCATATTAATTACGGTAAACCTCTCAGGATTAAGTATGTATCTATTAAGCTGAACACATAAAATTCAAGTAGTCGCCGTTAAAATTAACTAACATGAAGTTAAATAGAAGTAACGAAAAAGTATGGTTATTACAAACAGATTTTGTAATATTACAACATATTATCGATAAATTCTATCTTTTTCTTTTGCAAAGTGCTATACGTGACGAATGTAAAATATTGCATTCATTATCCTGCCCACATAAGCAAAGTATTTATTACTACCGATGGCAGAAGTTTTTATGCCTACAAAAAGAGGCACAGAGGATCGGCTAGTATAAGAATAGACTTCACTTGAAGTACCGAGGCAAAATTTAGATTCTATAAAATGTCATTACAAAAATATAATGGCTTACTTCAAAAACGTAAGTGCATTTCAAGAATCAGATATAGATTAGGCATACTGGAAATGCAAAGTAAAATTTTAAGCCGTAGAGAGTCTAAATGAAATACGCAGAACGAAATCATCAAAAGTTAGAAGAACATCACATTTTTACAATCATAACCTCTGATATGGCCGAAACGAACGGTTTTATTTGTGCGGTGTCGTTAGGTCGCAACACATCAGAATCAGCTACCAAGAGGGGGTACTGTTTTAAATTTATATTTAGCGAGGCCTAAATCGTACTACTCCTTATTATGAGTAAGATAAGTATGATCTAGAGTCATATTTTTGAGATATCAGTAGAATCGAACCTATATTTAAAGCTTAAGATAGTTATGAAGGAGTAGTGGTTACCTAATTTTGCGTTTTTCTAGTTTATAAGACAGATAAAGTAAATGCAATAAAATTCGTAATTCAGATAAGGTTAAAACAAGTGCATACTATGATTTCCTCAGTTATTCTGCCGAGAGTATGGAATAATGGCTCATAAATAGGCAGAGGCCTTGTTTTCATTACACTGGTCCTAAACGCCCCTATTGTAAGACATGTCACTGGGTAATGCGATAAGCTTGAAGATTCTGAATAGACAGCAACGTCCCTTACCCCCGACGCCTGTGCAGTCTGACCACAGGTATACAAGTTCAGATGGCTCATCCAATTGAGCGACTCGGTTGGGTGACGTATTAACATTCCACAAAGGTCTAAACTTTCTTGAGCATAATAGAATACAGGGTTTGCCATATCTGAGAGACGTGATGTGTTTCAATGCATTCGTTAATGATTGGTTTTAAAAGGCAGTTAGGCCCTTAAAAAGAGTTCAACTATAAAGAACACCATGGCCAAGTCAGGTCGACTTCCATGAACACGTTCGGTTACCCTAACGATCCAATCCTTTATGTGTTTAAACAAACAATTCCTTAATTAACTAAGAATCCCTCAAGCGGGGTACAATGCTTGAGACCGCGTTATGGTGTAGTGTAATAATCAACACTGACCGGGTTTCATGGCCTTACTTAGCAGAGGTACAGCTTACAACAACCGTTGTGCTTCAGCATGCACGTACGAAGTTTATATGCTTGGTGACTACTATAACCGGTGTGCCTCAGTCGATCTTACGTTGTATCCGATAGACTTCTCTTACCAAGGGGTGACACAGATAGTGTACTCTAAATCGGGGTTCGCGACTTCCCAATAACAGAGCCAATAACTACGTTCTATTAGTTGGAAAAGCGATTGAGTTTAAAGCATAATCGGAAAGCATTTTAACAACATACACAAACCATAATATTATTTCGGCATTATAACTGGTTACATAATAGCATACACTAAAGATAACTACTCGTTAATCATGGCAACAACATCACAGAACATAATGATATAAGACATTATATAAAGATAAAGGATAGAAGTACCAGTAGATTAAATGAGTTCCGAATACAAAAGTGACAACTTCAAACTCCAGACCGCTCCTAATATAATCTTCGGCGTTCTTCTCCGGGTACTAGGTTTCCCGCACAGAGTCGAAGACCTTGAAAGTATGACTAATATTATACAAGAGAGAGAAAGAAGTGAATTGAAGTGTATGTTGAAATGAATGACAAAGACCCTTTAAATAAGTAAGAAATTTATCTGCACACGGCTGGCAGGCCGTTTGGCAGGCCGTTTGCAGGGGCCGTTTGCCAAGCCAAGCCGTTTGCAAGGGTCGTTTATCTTGGGTGTGGGCAGGCCGCTTTTGAGCCAGGCAAGCCATTTGGCAGGGCGTTTGGTAGGCTGTTTGCCTTGCTGATTCCCTGGATCGTAACTTGATCTCTTGTCTTTCACCATTTTTGCTCTAGAATCTTCGTTTTAGCTCCGATTCTCTTGATTTTTTTTGCACCGTCTACGTAATTACTTGTTCTTCAATTCTAACAAACGAAGTGGGTATTTTGCCGATAGAGTTAGAATCTTTCTTGTTTTTGGGCCTTAATACCGGGGTAAAAACGTGACTTTTTAGCCGATATCAAATATCCCACACTTAGACCTTGCTTGTCCTCAAGTAAACTCTTATTTTACCTTAAGAAATCTTTCCAAAGTTTCTTTTCTAATAGCCTAAGCGTTTTGCTTTTTATTATAAATCGAAAGATAAGGTGAGTCATTTACGTTAGGATTGAAACTATCTTTGCAAGCATGCGAGGAGGTTACATGACTTAGACTAACTTTCACGGGTCACTCAAATCACACAAGTGTTTAGCGTTCCCTATAGATCTAAGAAATGAATTCACTTATAGCTAGTCATGCTGCACCCATCACCATAGGCTTGATAAAGACTCAAATCCTTGCTAGTAATGTGAGAACGGTAGTAAACACAGCTTCTAGGTCATTTGTCAATGATGAAAAGGAATTTTGGAGTGGTAGTGAAGTTGTTTCTGAGGGGTGAGAAAAATGGTGATATAGTCCTTATGCAGACTTTTATTTGGATAGATAGGAGTGCTGAAATTTTAAGAAGCACTTTTGAACTTTTTTAATTTGATAATCATTTTCAGTCAAGTTCTTCTTCAGCGTTTCTCTTTATAAGTTCTGCTCCTTTTCTCAGAACTTTAAAAAAATTATTTATTTTTTTTGGGAGATTTCATCTCGAGAAACTTTTTCGCCGGTAAACTTTTTCGAGACCTTTACCATGATACTTGAGAGGTTTATAACATTGGGTTTTCAGAAGGAATCTCATTTTCTAGTTTTTTCAAGTGATAGTTGATATTGCTCGATTTCATCATATATATCTCTCGCAATATCATAATAAATGCTCTCGAATCAAGGATAGTTAAGGCAGTTTCTACAAGTAATACACAAAGATATGCAAATTTGTATCGGAAAGTGATTTGTGAAGAGTTTTGATGATTTATGACCATTATATGAGTTGTGATATCATAATGGTTGATCCCGACACAAGTTAGGGTCAAATTAGCTCTCTAAAATGGTAAAACAAGGCTTCAGATATGTTGGACGCCGTCCAAAATAATTGAGACTCCGTCCAAATTAAGGGAGAACATAAAAAAAGTGAGACAGTGAACATTAGTTGATTTGGACGCCGTCCAAGCAATTGGGACGCCATTCCACTCTTCACACTTGGACGCCGTCCAAGAAATGGGACGCTGTCCAAGTCTTTTAGTACTGGACGCCGTCCAGAATCAGGGACGCCGTCCAGTAGTAGGTTTCAGCCTACTTTTTGCTTTTTGACCCACTTTTACCACTTTAAAAGTGAATGATTGAGAGACCAGTTGGGCATAGACGATCAAATCAGTTCTGGAGACCAATTTAGGAGCAATTTTGGAGAACTCCAAGCTCTTAGAAGAGGTCTAACAATCAAGAATCAAGATTCAATTCCTTCTCAATCCAAGATTCATTCTTCTATTAGGTTGTTTTCTTGTTCTCAAACAATGAATTCTACTTATCATTTGATTGCTGTTTTGTTTGTTAAAATGATTGTTGGCTAATTCCATAATGTTTGTCTAGATTAATAACCAAAGTATTGGATGCAAACTTATTGATTGTATGTATTATGTGTGATAGTTTTAAGCTTGAATCAAGAACATGCTTATTGAAGTTAAAATCATTTGTATCTAGTTAATTGATATGTTGTTGATAAAGAGAACTCTTGTTGATTTATCAAATTGATTCACAATCAACTTATCTTAGATTGATTGTTTACTAAACCGGACCAAGGGGTAAATTAGATTCAAATGATTAGACGATATAGGGATGAATTGTATGCAATGAATATTTGTACAATTATTGATAACTATGAACATAGAAGTCAAGTTTCAAGCCTTAGAACTCGCTAAGTTATCCAATTACAAATACAAGAACTATAGTGAAAAGGGAACCCTTGATCTTGTAATTGTGTTTGCATATTTACTAAAGAGAACTCTTGGTAAATCTAATAGGTAACTTACACACATAATCATTCAATCAGGACTTAATATCAAAACTTACATCCAATACCGAGGGTAAAAGATCTAGATGAACATTTCGTCTCTTTGATTTAATTCAAACTATCTTTACTTGTTTTATTTACAATTGTTTGAAACTAAAAATACCAAAAACAGTTCCTTTAATTATAAAACTAGAAATCCTCTTGATTCGTCCATCGTTAAAAGGCAAAACCAAAATATTTCGTACCTTTCAATTTCATTAACTTAGTTAATCATAATATAGTTTCTAATTGTAGTTTGATACGTACAATTGTCCTTGGAACGATACATGGACTAAACCATTATCTATACTACTGCACGATCGGGTACACTGCCCGTAGTTGTGTAATAGTTCTAATAACTGGTATTTTTCCTATTATAAATCATATGACACGTTCTTCACATCAAGTTTTTGGCACCACTGCCGGGGACAGTTTTGTTTCAAAATAGAATTATTAACTAATTTATGATTAAGTAGTTTCTGAATTCTTTTTGAATTATTAATAGTCTTTGATTTTTAAACTTAGAGAATCGGTGCCTTTAATAGTTTTGTTAGTTGTGTGATTGATAGATTTTAGGTTGCATATGCCACATACCCGAAGTTCAGATTCTCCATTACTTACACCACTTACAGAACCTGATAGGAAGCTTGGTAGAATCCTAAAAGAAGTACTTGAACTTTTTAAATCTTCATCAAAGCAAGAAACTTTCGATTCAGAATCAAGTATAACCAAGTCAAGATATTCTGAATTTGGTGAACCCGTTCATCCTCCAAATTTTGAAATGGAAGGATAGGCAAGACCGGTGGTACCAAGATAATCAATGGCGGCCAAGATGAAGGCAACCCGAACCGGACAAGGAAGTGCAATTACTCAGACACCTAGTGAGGTAAAATTTGAAATAAAAGGACCTATTCTCCAAATGATTAACAACATATGTCAATTTGGTGGTGGTCCGAATGAAGATGCAAACGAGCATATTCGTCTTTTTCAAGAGATATGTCTTCTATTCAAGCTTCAACCGGATACTGATCAAGCCATATTTTTAAGACTTTTCTCATGGACACTCTACGGGGAAGCATGGAGTTGGTTAGATTCATTGCCCGAGGCTACAATAGAAACTTGAGATGGTATGTTGGAAAAAAATTTTAAGAAATATTTTCCAGCTTCTAAGTCCGCGAGACTCCAACAAAAAATTACCCAATTTTGTCAAAAGCCGATGGAAACCTTGTATGAAGCATGGAATCGATTTTCCAAAATGCTAAGAGGTTGTCCAAACCATGGTTTAGATACCTTCCAAAAAGTTCAAATCTTTTACAAGGATTGTGATGTTGCAACCCGAATTTCCATTGATCAAGCGGCAGGAGGTTCACTCATGGACAAAATTGAGCAAGACGCTTATGAGATAATCGAAAAGCAAGCCGAATATTCTCATGAACGGCATCAAGAAAGACCCATGACCCATCATGCTCAAGTCTCAAGCGCTGGTGCTTATGATGACATTGGTTCTCTTAGCGTGAAGATAGATGGTGTTGCTAGAAACATGAAAAAGATCACCAAGGAAATCCATGGAATGAAGGTGGGGTGTGAATACTGTGGTGGTTTACATTTAGGAAAAGATTGTGATGCAGGTTTGACAATGGCTCAGAAAGAAGAAGTGGCTTTCATAAGCCAAAGGAATAACAACCAATTTCAAGGAAGAGCCCAATTTAACCGAAACTTCAATAACCCTTACAACCCTCAAGGTCAAAATTCCAATTTCCAACAAGGGTCAAGTAGTGGGTTTCAACAACAAACTCCGGGTTTTTATCAAAAACCCCAACATGAAGAGAAAAAGTCAAATATGGAGAGTTTGTTGGAGAAGTTAATTGCATCGCAAACTCAACTTATTACCAATATAAGCCAAACGAATGAGAAGAATGAACAACAATTTAGAAACCAACAATCTTTCATTCAAGTGTTGGAACAACAGATGAGTAATCTTGCTAAATTATTAAGCGAAAGAAAACCGGGGGAACTGCCAAGCAACACGCAATCTAATCCCCGAAACGAGCAAGCAAAAGCTATCGCCGCCCGAAGTGGGGTAACCTATGATCCACCAAGAATGCCAGAAATCTCTGACTTTCGTGTTCCATTAATGAAAGAGAATGAACCAGGTAGTGTAAATGAACCGAAGAAGGAGAAGGAGCCTGAAAATGTGGTTGAAGGTGTTGACAATGAGCACACAGACGGTCAAGAAGACACGGTGCGAGTCAAACCGGTTGTTAAAGCGTATCAACCACCACTCCCATTCCCAAGAAAACAAAGATTAGAGAAGCTCGAGGAAGAAAAATCAAGATTTATGGAGCTCATCAAGAAAGTTAACGTAAATTTACCTTTTATTGATGTTATTGCAGGAATGCCTAAATATGCTCGATTCTTGAAGGACATGCTCACCAACCGAAAGAAGATGGAAAGCGTTTCATCGGTCACTTTAAATGCTAGATGTTCAGCGCTGGTGTCCAACACACTTCCCGAAAAGCTTCAAGATCCGGGTTGTTTCACTATTCCATGTCTAATGGGTGACCTTGATTGTATGAGGGCATTAGCCGATTTGGGGGCTAGTATAAATTTAATGCCCTATTCGATTTACCTTAAATTAGCCCCTGGGGAACTCAAGACCACACGAATGGCCATTCAACTAGCTGATCGCTCTATAAAATTCCCTCGAGGAATAATAGAGAATATGTTAGTTAAGACCGGGAATCTGATTTTTCCGGTAGACTTTGTGATTTTAGACATGGAAGTTGATGAAAGAATACCAATTATTTTGGGTCAACCATTTTTAAATACTGCTAGATGTGTCATTGATGTTTATGACCAGCAGTTGACCCTTAGAATTGGTGAAGCTAGTGCGACTTTTTCAATTGAAAAGTCATTGAAATATCCAGAATCTTCAGATGATACTTGTTATTTTATGTAAAGTATAGATTCGCATTATTAGTTCTTGCAGGAATTTCCCGAATCGGATGAAATAGGTGTATACGATTTGACGAGTGGAGATGAAGAATTTCTTGAAGAAAAAATGGATGTGATGGCCACATTGATGGCAAATGGGTATGAACCAACTGAGAAGGAGTTAGAACAACTGAACAAGGATATCGAGTATCGAAGTAAACCCTCAATTGAGGAACCTCCAATTTTGGAGCTTAAGCCGCTCCCTGATCATCTTGAGTACGCTTTCCTTCAGGAAGATTCGAAGCTTCCGGTAATTATTTCCTCACTTCTTTCTAAACATGAAAAAGAACGTCTTGTTTCCTTGTTACAGGCCCACAAACAGGCTATTGCATGGAAAATCCATGATATAAAAGGAATTAGTCCTTCTTATTGCACTCACAAGATCTTAATGGAAGAAAATTCCAAACCAGTGGTGCAACGTCAAAGGAGACTAAATCCTCATATGCAAGATGTTGTCAAGAAGGAAATCATTAAATTGCTAGATGCAGGTCTAATCTACCCAATCTCAGACAGTCCGTGGATAATCCCGGTCCATTGTGTTCCTAAAAAGGGTGGTATAACTGTTACCACAAATGCTAAAGACGAGCTTATCACAACACGAACTGTCACGGGGTGGCGAGTTTGTATTGATTATTGTAAGTTAAACGATGCCACTAGAAAAGACCATTTTCCGCTACCATTCATTGATCAAATATTAGAGAGACTAGCGGGAAATAGCTTTTATTGTTTCCTAGATGGTTTTTTAGGGTACTTTGAAATTCCCATCTCCCTCGAGGATCAAGAAAAGACTACCTTCATGTGTCCCTATGGCACCTTTTCATACCGCCGAATGCCCTTTGGTCTACGTAATGCTCCCGCAACATTCCAAAGGTGCATAATGGCTATTTTCCATTATATGAGTGAAGAATGCATGGAAGTGTTCATGGATGACTTTTCAGTCTTCGGTGATACTTTCGATTCATGCCTTCTAACTTAGTGCTAAATTGGGAGGAATGCCACTTTATGGTTAAAGAAGGCATTGTCTTGGGGCACAAAATCTCAAGTATTGGTATTCAGGTGGATCCAGTAAAGGTTGACGTCATTGCCAACCTTCCACCTCCTTCAAATGTGAAGGGTGTGAGAAGTTTTCTTGGGCATGCCGAGTTTTACTGGCGATTTATTAAAGATTTTTCAAAAAATGCAACGCCATTGAATAAACTTCTCGAAAAAGATGCACCCTTTGTTTTCATAAGTGAATGCACTAAGGCATTCAACATTTTAAAACAAAAACTTGTTAACGCTCCAATAATCATAGCTCCAAATTGGTCATTACCATTCGAGCTAATGTGCGATGCATCGGATTTTGCAGTTGGTTCAATTTTGGGCCAACGGGTTTTGGAAATGTTTTTAACCCATTTATTATGCAAGCAAGACTTTACAAGGAGCCCAATTGAACTACACAACAACGGAAAAAGAGCTCCTTGTTATCGTCTTTTCTTTTGACAAATTCTGATCATATCTTATCCTATCGAAGACAATTGTCTTCACCGATCATTCGGCATTGAAATACTTTTCTCTAAGCCAGATGCCAAACCTCGATTGCTAAGATGGGTCTTGCTCTTGCAAGAATTTGATATCGAGATTAAGGACAAGAAAGGTGCCAAAAATCTCGCGACTGACCATCTTTCTAGACTTGAAAATCCCAATCTTGAAGTACTCCATGAATCGAGTATTAAAGATGATTTTCTCGGTGAATACCTCATGCGAGTAGAGAAGGTGGAAGACCCGTGGTATGTTGATTTCGCCAATTACATTGTTGGGGGTACCTAGAAATCGGTTGGTCACATCAGAAAAGGAAGAAATTCTTTAGTGACCTAAAATACTATTTTTGGGAAGACCCTTATCTATTTAGGCGATGTGCGGATGGAGTTATTCGCAGGTGCATTTCGGGGAAGGAATGCACTCAAATTCTTTTTGATTGTCACCTTGGTCCTACGGGTGGGCACTTTGGACCCCAAATTACGGGGAGGAAAGTTTACGAGGCCGGATTCTATTGGCCAACAATATTCAAAGATGCCCATGCCGTTTGTAAAGCTTGTGACGCGTGCCAACGGGCCGGTCAAATCACTAAACGGGATGAAATGCCTCAACAAAGCATCCAAGTATGCGAGGTGTTCAATGTTTGGGGAATTGACTTTATGGAGCCCTTTCCAAAGTCTCATTCTTATCTCTACATACTTGTTGCCATAGACTATGTTTCAAAATGGGCGGAGGCAAAACCTCTTCCAATAAATGATGGCCGAGTTGTAGTAACCTTTTTTATGGAACTTTTCTCAAGGTTTGGCACACCAAAAGCCCTTATCAGTGACCGAGGCACTCACTTTTGCAATAAGCAATTAGAAAAGGTGTTGAAAAGATATGGAGTGATCCATAAAGTTTCAACATCTTATCATCCCCAAACAAGTGGGCAGGTGGCGAATACCAATCGATCTTTAAAATACATACTTGAAAATACCGTTGGTGCAAATCCAAAAGAGTGTGCTGTTAAGTTAAATGATGCATTCTGGGCTTTTTGCATGGCCTACAAAACACCTATTGGAACCACTCCTTTCCGAATGGTATACGGAAAAGCATGCCATCTCCCTTTGGAGATTGAATATAAAGCGCATTGGGCACTAAGGGCATGTAATTTGGATTACAAAGAGGCGGGTCGGTTACGTTTGACCCAATTGAATGAATTAGACGAGTTGAGGCTTGAAGCCTATGACAACTCTCTAATTTATAAAGAAAAGACCAAGCAATGGCACGATAAGCGATTGAAAAGCCCAAAGGAATTCATGAAAGGAGATCGTGTCCTTGTTTACAATGCTCGTTTTAAGTTATCACCAGGAAAGCTTAAGTCCGATGGTCGGGACCATTTGTTGTTAGAAGAGTTTACCCTTATGGTACGATTGAAGTGGTGAACTAGAAGGGCGACATTTTTAAAGTGAATGGCCACCGGGTCAAACACTATGTCGATGGTCCCCTGGAAATCGAAGACGAGATTAACCTCAACTTCGAGAACAAAGCTTAAATCAAAATGGGGACGAGTTGGGTGAACGACTCGTTAAAGAAAGTTCGCGCGTGTAAATAGTGTGAATTGAGTGTTTTATGATTGGTTTGAGTGTTTTTAATGTACAAAATGATCTATGATGATGATATGAACTTTTGTGTGTTAAAAATGGGAATTTTTATGAGTTTTATTAAAAATTTTGAGCCACCAGACCAGTGGGATGCCGTCCAAAATTCCTTGGACACCGTCCAATTTCAAAGGGTTTTCTCAAAAAAAAAAATCAGTAAGATTTAGCACATTTGGACACCGTCCTACGCTTCATAACTGGACGCCGTCCAGAAAATGGGACGCCGTCCAGTCCTTTACACTTGGACGCCGTCCAAAATCTGGACGCCGTCCAGATAGCCTGACCCAGGAAAAAATAAACGCGTTTTAAGGCTTATCCACCCCATTTTTCAACCACACACACTTTTAAATCAGTTTTTCTCTCCCACAAACGAACCAACACTTCCAAAACCCTAATTTCTTCTTTCAATTTCGCGATTTCTTCCTTCAAATTTGTTCTTGAATCATGACTTCTAGGGTAATACTACTACCTTTTCACACTTTTCTTTCTTGATCTCTCAATTTATATGCTTGTATGTATGATTATGTGAAAGATAAGTGTGGGGTGTTTGATTTGCATGATTCTTACTTAGATTAACATGCTATAGTTGTTTAATTACCCATTATGTCTTGATTTTGCAATAATTACATGTTTAATGGGTGTGGTCATGAACCTAGGGTTTGTAGAAATTAAATTTGAAATTAGGGTTGTTACTTCAAGATATTAGGCTTGTTTGTGATGTTTATGAAGATTGTGAATGCTTAATATGTTGATGGCTTTAATAATGTCAATATGGCCGGGTCATGAATTGAATTTTCTTGAATTTCTAGCATGCTTTGAATTGTAATGTTTTTATAAAAGATGTATGCTTAAATTTTCACATGTTTAGACCTATTGAAGTGGATTGATGGTATGGCATACTATAATGTAGTTGCGTTATGAGAAGATAATGGTCATTTTGAACTAAATTGATGGTATTGAACTAAATTGAAGTGTTAGAATGCAAGTTTACATGTTATGACCAAGATTTATGAACGCAACAGGCTTGAGTCCTAAGTTGATGCCTAATTGTTAATTTTGTGATCCACATTTTTGAAAGTGTATTTGCAAGCTTATGTTGACTTTGATTGACTTTGATTAAATATTTTGAACATACACCTTTTCTTATATGAATCACAATGCTTATGAACTTTGAATGGAATGACTAAATTCCCATGCCTCTCGGTTATGTTTTTAGCTAACACTAACACAACGGTTTATATGTTCTTTTGGTTTGGTGTTATTGTGTTTTGCAGGGACAATCTAGCCGAGGTGGACAACCAAAAAGGGGCAGAACATCAAGAAACGTTCCACCACCACAACAACAACATTATACATCATCTTCTGAAGAAGAAGAGGAGGACCTAAATGATCCTCAAGTTTGGTTAAGACAAATTCAGAACGACGAAGATTACGCATAGACTTTTAATAGGATAAACAGTAGGACAATAAATGCCACGTGGTATTTTATTTGGGCCCCATTGGATGAGGCGGGTATGCACAACCATGTTTCCCGCCTATTAGCCATTCCCTACGATAGGATCATTTCCTACGCATGGGAGCATGTTTTTAGCATCCGCGAACAAATTTATCCGGTGTTATTAAAGGAATTTTACTCAACTTTAAGGTTTAATAATGTTGGTGATCCTTTGTCAAATGAATTTCTTCAGTTTCGACTAGGGGGTGTAGATAGAGGGTTAAGCAGAGTTGGGTTATGTAGAGTGTTGGGCATTTTCGAGGAGCTTAACGACAACTAATTGAGAATTTACTTGACAACTTCATATTACCATGGTATAGTTCCCTTTAATGAGATAGATTTTTGGAGAAGAATTTGTGGGCCGAATGCATCTAGGCCATTTAAATCAAGTAGGCACCGGTATAATGAAATTGCAAGCCCTGATGATAGACTCCTTCATCGACTTATCTCATGCACTTTCAATGCGAGAGTCAAGGGAAATGAAAAGGTTAAATCGTTGGATCTATGGATAATGGATCAAATAAAATAGGGTTGCTATACTGATATTCCAGGGATGATACGCAACTATTTTCTAGCCATCGTCACTGAGACATGGAGAGAAAAGCCGCTTCTTGGGGGCCACTATATCACAAGGATTGCTGTCACTTTAACATAGATTTCAGCCGATTGATGGAGTGTGATCACGCCATGAAAGCTATAAAGAAAGTTTCTTATGTAAATGCTGAGATCCTTATGTATGACGGAAATAGGCGTTTAGTACCTTTTGTCGCAGGTGGAGCAAGTGGTAGTGGAGCAAATGTTGAACAGGAACAACAAAAGGAAGAGGAAGCGAGAATGGAAGCTCAAACTATTGTTCATGATCAAGGTCCTTGGAATCCATCCCAAACTAGTTGAGATAATTTGGTTAATAGTGTGAATAACATGAGGTTGAGTCCGAATGAGCAGGGGACTCATAACGACCGTATGTGGGATAGTCAACAGAGAATGGAGCAACGCCAGATTGCTCAAGTACATAATCAGGGGTGGAACAGTTATGGTATTGATTGGAATAACCATAACACCGAGTTATTTTATTCCAACCCCGATCAGTACTATGGGACAACACGCCTGACACCCACATACTACACTGATCCTCAAAACCCACCTCCTCATTACCCAATTTATGATTCTAACGCTGCGTTGCAGGATGCTAGGAACAGGTTTGAGCAGCAATACCCGCAGGGACGCCCAAGTAGAGATGGCTCAGGAAATTACTTTTGGCCGTACGATAACTGAAGGCATGCGTGCCTATTATCATTTTGTTACATTACTTTGAGACTATCTATTTATTTGTTATGGTGTGTACTAAACAAATGTTTGGTTTGTATTTTTAAACTAATTTGATAATAGTTGTGGTTGTAGAAACACTGTTATTTTTAGTATTATTTGTTTGGTTTGTTATTTTGTGCAGCGTGATTGAACTTCAAAAGACTGGCATTAAGTTCATCAACATTTGATATTATGATGTATGTTTGATGCTAATCGCGGAGTGGACGATGCTCTTATGCTGGCAGTAAGTTCAGCGGCATCCATCTACATGTTCCACGATTTACAGGTTAAAAATTTGAAAATTTCTACAATCACCCTATCACTTTGCCCTCTAAAGTTAATCTTTTTTCTGATTTCATGCAATGAGGGCCTTGCCTGATCTCAAGTGTGGGGTGGGAGAATAGAAATTTATCGGGAATTCGTTTTACAAAAATTAAGGCATTTATGATTAAAATTTTAAAATTTTAGGAGCCTTAGAAACGAAAATTGTCAAAAAAAAAAAAAAAAAAAAAAAACCATTTTACATACATTTTGTCCTAAAAACTATTAAAAGAAATGTTGAGTTATGTTTTAAATTATTAATCGTCTTTGAAGTTGCACTATCATTCAATTATTTGGATGAAAATCCTACTAGTTTAGTAAAGCTAACTTGTAAGTCACTTGTACCAAAACGAGTGTAAACCGTGAGAGAGCGGTGATTGCATAGCTTGGTCAGAAATCGGACCTCGTACCAGATCAAAAACCTAAGGGCGGTCTTCATTGTTCAGAACCAGGGCAATGCATGCGCTCGACCACTTTATATAACCTAAAGGAGTAAAGTCTCTCAATCGACACACTTGCTAATTTATTTCAAAAGTTGTAGTCCAGACCAGTTGTAGGGTGACGAAAAATCTTGAAAAGTCATTGCTAACATCGACTGGAAATCTACCAGGCCTCAACATCAAATAGGGAAACTGGTAGTCAGACTTATCTCGATGAGGGAGATCTGTCTTGTCAAATGGGGAGCGCATCATGATACACAAAATATCTGTGATTGATCAGATCCTCAGTGGATAACCTCCGAAAAGGTAAAATATTAGCTTTTAAGACTGATGAACCTCAATCTTCATGATTGATTTAACGGATTAGATGATTACCTCATGATTATTGATGATATCCGGACGTAATGTGTATCCTCCTAAGCACATTATTTTCTTACCAACTTCTCGTGATGTTAGGTACTGTGGGAGGGATTGGCTTGACCAATAGCGGGAAACCCGCACTCATTTTTCAAAATTCAGAAAATTCGACAAAATCAGAAAACGTACCTAGTGTAAAAACTAGCACTACATTTTCAAAAACATAAAACGTTTTCGTAAGGTCCTGATTTTCGTAGGATCAAATTTTTCGGATACTTGGCTCTAATCTCCCAAAAATGTGTGCGTGTGTTATCATTGTGTATATAGCGTGAGTGTGATAACAATAAATGTGTGATTTACTTAAAGTGTGTGTTTCATATAGCGTGAGTTGCGTTTCATATAAACGTTTGTGTTTCATGTGCTTCGGGTGATTTGTGTAATGTTTGTACTCTATATTGTGTTAGTATGTTTGATATTAAGATTTGCTTGAGGACAAGCAAGGTTTAAGTGTGGGGTGTTTGATATTGCTCGATTTCATCATATATATCTCTCGCAATATCATAATAAATGCTCTCGAATCAAGGATAGTTAAGGCGGTTTCTACAAGTAATACACAAAGATATGCAAATTTGTATCGGAAAGTGATTTGTGAAGAGTTTTGATGATTTATGACCATTATATGAGTTGTGATATCATAATGGTTGATCCCGACACAAGTTATGGTCAAATTAGCGCTCTAAAATGGTAAAACAAGGCTTCAGATATGTTGGACACCGTCCAAAATGATTGGGACTCCGTCCAAATTAAGGGAGAACATAAAAAAAGCGAGGCAGTGAACATTAGTTGATCTGGACGCCGTCCAAGCAATTGGGATGCCGTCCCACTCTTCACACTTGGACGCCGTCCAAGAAATGGGACGCCGTCCAAGTCTTTTAGTACTGGACGCCGTCCAGAATCAGGGACGCCGTCCAGTAGTAGGTTTCAGCCTACTTTTTGCTTGTTAACCCATTTTTACCACTTTAAAAGTGAATGATTGAGAGACCAGTTGGGCATAGACGATCAAATCAGTTCTGGAGACGAATTTAGGAGCAATTTTAGAGAACTTCAAGCTCTTAGAAGTGGTCTAACAATCAAGAATCAAGATTCAATTCCTTCTCAATCCAAGATTCATTCTTCTAGTAGGTTGTTTTCTTGTTCTCAAACAATGAATTCTACTTATCATTTGATTGTTGTTTTGTTTGTTAAAATGATTGTTGGCTAATTCCATAATGTTAGTCTAGATTAATAACCAAAGTATTGGATGTAAACTTATTGATTGTAGGTATTATGTGTGATAGTTTTAAGCTTAAATCAAGAACATGCGTATTGAAGTTAAAATCATTTGTATCTAGTTAATTGATATGTTGTTGATAAAGAGAACTCTTGTTGATTTATCATATTGATTCACAATCAACTTGTCTTAGATTGATTGTTTACTAAACTAGACCAAGGGGTAAATTAGATTCAAATGATTAGACGATATAGGGATGAATTGTATGCAACGAATGTTTGTACAATTATTGATAACTATGAACATAGAAGTCAAGTTTCAAGCCTTAGAACTAGCTAAGTTATCCGATTACAAATACAAGAATTATAGTGAAAAGGGAACCCTTGATCTTGTAATTGTGTTTGCATATTTACTAAAGAGAACTCTTGGTAAATCTAATAGGTAACTTACACACATAATCATTCAATCGGGCCTTAATATCAAAACTTACATCCAATACCGAGGGTAAAAGATCTAGATGAACATTTCGTCTCTTTGATTTAATTCAAACTATCTTTACTTGTTTTATTTACAATTGTTTGAAACTAAAAATACCAAAAACAGTTCCTTTACTTATAAAACTAGAAATCCTCTTGATGCGCCCATCGTTAAAGGGCAAAACCAAAATATTTTGTACCTTTCAATTTCATTAACTTAGTTAATCATAATATAGTTTCTAATTGTAGTTTGATACGTACAATTGTCCTTGGAACGATACACGGACTAAACCATTATCTATACTACTACACGATCGGGTACACTGCCCGTAGTTGAGAAATAGTTCTAATAACCGGTATTTTTCCTAATATAAATCATATGACACGTTCTTCACATCAATAGTAAAGATGATGTGAATGTGGTGGTGAAGTAGAAGTAGTGGAGGTACGAAAGGTTTATTTTTTGACAAATGGCTAGCTCTTCTGGTTATAACCGCATCACGTTTCACTGCTTGGAAATGTAGATCTAAAGCAAGTTCTGATTCTGAGCTCAGACATCGGCACTCTCAACGGAAAACAGTGAAGCATTAAAGATGAATGCTGGTCTTATTTAGGTGCCTCACAATAATCTATTTAGGTCGATAATGCCTTAGTCATGCAATGCTCTATTAGAGATTTGGTTGAACCTAACAAGATTCCCACCCTACTTAAGCCTTACTTTTATTTACAAACGTTTTAGGTTTTCAAAAATACTTTTTCGGAAAGGCTTTCTCTTGTTAAAAATTTTGAAATTTGGCTTAAAAACTTGGGATCTTCTTAATGGGTTATTTTAATACAGCATAAAAAGATTATACCAACATCCCACACTTAGACGAACATTGTCCTCAATGTTCCTAGTGTATCCCACACTTAGGAGTTTTAATTGAGGATTTGGGAGTATTTGTCTTGTGTTTGAATTGGGTCGGGATCTCACACTTAGTGATAAGCTAGGACGTGGCATAATTTAAAGTTTGAGCTAGTAGCGGGAAGAAAGAAGTATCCCTAGCAGATGTTGCTTGATAATAGCTGGCTTTCAATCCTTGCGTCCTTTATTGATCGGATCATTTGTCATCCTTTATTCTTCTACTCTACTTTATTGCACGGGTTGCCTCCCGAGAAGCGCTTTTTAAGGTTGTTGGCTCGACCGTAGTGATGCATTAGAAAGCAAATATTCCTCGTTGGTGGTTGTAATCTTGGTCTTCTCGAGGGAATGTGGTCTTGGTGGGTAAATCCTGAGAAAGTGTCGGACCAAAAGTGGTAGAAGGTCCGGTACTTCTCTTGAAGATCTTCTGAAAGATAAGTAGTGTGCAGTTTCGGCTCGTGATAAATCCTGAAGTCCGATGAGAATATGATCCACAGCTCTACTGGTTCACCCATGAATGTCAATCATAGAGGCAGTGCTGGTGGTGATTATTTCTCTGATGGGATGGTCATTTTGGAGGTCTTCAAACAATGTTAGAAACTGTATCTTTAGTATCTCGAAATCTTCGGAATGGTGATCTCCACAGTAAGAGTCTGTAGCTTTGCACAGATTAGTCACAAGGCAAAGATGAAAAGAAGTGAACAGCAATCCTGACCCAAGCATCAACGTCGCCATTTTTGAGTATATCTCACGACATCCGGCTTTAAATGTGAAACTTGGATCTCGTGGAAGATACGTGATATCTGCTTCGTACAGTAGCTGGCAATGTTGACTCGATCTGGTTCAAGATGAGAGAACGGGTTGTTGCGCCATACTTCCTCTGTAACTTCGTCCTGTAACTCTTGGATAATCAGATCAGCATGGTGATCAATTGTTATGTAAATCTGATAATGCTAAAAACAAACATATATTTCATAGCATTATTCCTCAAGAAAGACAAGCTTTTAGTTGCAATTGTTCTATTTAAAAGTGATATTCGTTTAAATAATAAAAGGTGAAGACAAAAGACAGATTCGACGAATTGAAGACGCAAACGACCAAAAAGCTCAAAAGTACAAAAGACAATCAAAGAGGTTCCAATTATTGATAAGAAACGTCTCGAAATTACAAGAGTACAAGATTCAAAACGCAAAGTACAAGATATTAAATTGTACGCAAGGACGTTCGAAAATCCGGAACCGGGACCAGAGTCAACTCTCAACGCTCGACGCAACGGACTAAAAATTACAAGTCAACTATGCACATAAATATAATATAATATTTAAATAATTCTTATAATTATTTATATATTATATAAATAAAATAAACCGTCGGCAAGAAAGACTCCAAAATGGAGTGAGCTGTATTTACAAACTCCGCGACTCGCGGAGTTTGAAGGCAAAAAGGGCCGCGAGTCGCGGAGTATCCCTGAACTCAATTCCCTATAAAGCCAACCGAATTCTGATCATTTTTCATCATCTAATATCTATCTCTCTCTCAATATATACGTAAAAATATATATATAATTTATATTTTAATTTTAATTTTAATTTTAAATCCTAATAATAAGGGTATGTTAGCAAATGTTGTAAGAGTGTAAGTCGAAATTCTGTCCGTGTAACGCTACGCTATTTTTAATCATTATAAGTTATGTTCAACCTTTTTAATTTAATGTCTCGTAGCTAAGTTATTATTATGCTTATTTAATCCGAAGTAATCATGATGTTGGGCTAATTACTAAAATTGGGTAATTGGGCTTTGTACCATAATTGGGGTTTGGACAAAAGAACGACACTTGTGGAAATTAGACTATGGGCTATTAATGGGCTTTATATTTGTTTAACTAAATGATAGTTTGTTAATGTTAATATAAAGATTTACAATTGAGCGTCCCTATAAATTACCATATACACTCGATCGGACACGATGGGCGGGGTATTTATATGTACGAATAATCGTTCATTTAACCGGACACGGGAATGGATTAATAGCCACTAGAATAATTAAAACAGGGGTGAAATTATGTACAAGGACACTTGGTATAATTGATAACAAAATATTAAAACCTTGGATTACACTCAGTCGACATCCTGGTGTAATTATTAAACAAAGTATTAAAATCTTGTTACAGTTTAAGTCCCCAATTAGTTGGAATATTTAACTTCGGGTATAAGGATAATTTGACGAGGATACTCGCACTTTATATTTATGACTGATGGACTGTTATGGACAAAAACCAGACGGACATATTAAATAATCCAGGACAAAGGACAATTAACCCATGGGCATAAAACTAAAATCAACACGTCAACCATCATGATTACGAAAGTTTAAATAAGCATAATTCTTTTATTTCATATTTAATTTCCTTTATTTTATATTTAATTGCACTTCTAATTATCGCATTTTTATTGTTATTGTATTTAATTGCACTTTTAATTATCGTACTTTTTAATTATCGCAAGTTTATTTTATCGCACTTTTATTATTCGCAATTTCATTATCGTTATTTACTTTACGCTTTAATTTAAGTCTTGTATTTATTTTTAATATTTTACATTTGGTTTTAGCTGCGACTAAAGTTTTAAAATCGACAAACCGGTCATTAAACGGTAAAAACCCCCTTTATAATAATAATATTACTTATATATATTTGTATTTTTTATAAAAGTAAACTAATATAGCGTTAAGCTTTGTTTAAAGATTTTCCCTGTGGAACGAACCGGACTTACTAAAAACTACACTACTGTACGATTAGGTACACTGCCTATAAGTGTTGTAGCAAGGTTTAAGTATATCCATTCTATAAATAAATAAATATCTTGTGTAAAATTGTATGGTATTTAATAGTATTTTCTTGTAAAATTTAATAGCTATTTTATATACACTCCGCTACCACATCAAGTATTTTTGGCGCTGCTGCCGGGGAACTCTTAAACGCCGGAAGCGCAACGCTAATATAAAAAAAAAAAAAAAAATTAGTTTACTTTTATTAAAATCCGTTTTTATAAAAATACGTTTTTAAATATTCGAAAATATTAAAAGAAAAACAAAAATATAAATATTTTTAGGAGTTTGATAAATATTTAAGTTTTATAAAGTTTCTTTAGTTTGTAAAAATATAAGTTTTATTTAATTTATTTTATAAATATATTTTATAAATAAAAAACCGAAAAAAAAATATAAAAAAATATATAAATCTAGTTTTAAGATTTTTATTTATAAAATTATAAAGTAGTTCTATTTTTATTTTAGTTTTTAAATATAAGTTTTTATTATATAAATATTTAGATTTTAAAACAGAAAAATATAAAACAGAAAAAAAAAACGTCGAATAAAAAACTGTACCCGAGTTGAATTCTGGAACCCCGCGACTCGCGGAGTTTTCTGCTTCGGGCACCGCAACTCGCGGAGCTACTCTGACACCGACAGAACCCTAATTCAGCATTAATTACGGGTAATTATTAATTATTATTATTATTATTAACCCTAAATAATTATTATTATTATAATTAGTTTTATTTTAAAAGTTTTACTTTTTATTTAATTTATATTTTAGTTAAATTAGTTTAATTAAATTGTAAAATTAATAGTTTTAATAAATAAATAATATAAAAATAATATTTTTATAAAAATTGTACTTTTTACAACTTTTTGTATATTTTTATATTTTGTCCCTTTTTAATCGTTTTAGCGTAATATTTGTATTTTTCGCTCATATTTAGTTTTAAACTTAGTTTTTGCCATAGTTATTTTTATTTCTAGATTTTTAGGCTTTGCCGTAGAATTCCTTAAGTGCTCTTTCTTTAGACTAAGATTTAGGTACTCTAGAATTTTGCGACGCCTTTTTAAGTTTTAGTTTCTTTTTAAGTGATTTCCATTTGGGATATAGTTTTATTGTAAGTTTTAATATTTTTAGACGACTTTTACCTATGTATCAATTATCATTTCAATTAGTAATCTCAATTTGCGATTATAATTTTAAGTTAGTTGTAGTAATAAGGTTATGTTAGTCAAGTGTTTTTAAGTTTTATAAGTTTCTTTTATTTTTCCGTCACCTTTTATTTTTCAACCATTTTTCTTTTTCAACCTTTTTCCGACGAACTCTTTTTCTTTCTTATTTCTCGCTATTCTAGTTTTAGGACATAGATTTTTATTCTACTTCTTATCTAAATTTCTTAAAATTACGAAAATTTATTTTAAGTGGTTAAATTGATAGACATCAAAATTTTCTGGTTCGTAGTAATAGTTGGATTTGTACGTGGACCGGGTTATTGGAGCCAAACAGTCCTCAATTATATTGAGACCAAACGAATCCTGCCCCTCTGCTGCATCTTTTGGCTATTCGAAACGTGGGCAAAATCAGAAAAGTCTATTAATTGGATAACTTATTATAATTTTTCTTCCTTTTTAAAACTAATAGGATATTCAGTGAATGCACCGAGCAAGACGTTCATCACCTTTTGTACGTTCACCACCTGTAACTAGATCAAGACATTTAGCAAATATAACCGCCGTTGATTTTTCTTTAGAATCGTCATCCAGTCGACCAAGTACTTCAGTTCAAATTTCCGATAATCCATTTTTTGAACCCGACCTCACAATTGAGAATCCGGAGAATATTCAGGAACGGTTCGTAGATCCTGAACCATTAAACTTTCCTCCGGAGCCACCAATCATTCAAACAGAGATTGTTGAGGAACGAACCATTAAATCAGAATCATCTAGTGATACCGATTCAACAAATTCAATTATGGAGAATCTGGAACCTTTAAGTATGGAAGACCGAATGAGAGCTAAACGCACTGGCCAAGGTCACGCAATTACTCATCCAGACATTAATGCGCCAGATTATGAAATCAAAGGACAAATTCTACACATGGTGACTAATCAATGCCAATTTAGTGGTGCGCCGAAGGAAGATCCAAATGAACATTTACGTACCTTTAATAGGATCTGCACACTATTTAAAATCCGAGAAGTGGAGGATGAACAGATATATCTCATGTTATTTCCCTGGACTTTAAAGGGAGAAGCCAAAGATTGGTTGGAATCGTTACCTGAAGGGGCGATCGATACATGGGACGTTTTAGTTGAAAATTTTCTTAAACAATTCTTTCCTGCATCTAAAGCCGTAAGACTTCAAGGAGAAATTGTTACGTTCACACAGAAACCAAATGAAACTCTATATGAGGCGTGGACAAGATTTGGAAAGTTATTAAGAGGATGTCCGCAACATGGTTTAGACACCTGTCAAATAGTACAAATATTCTACCAAAGATGCGACATCACTACAAGGAAAGACATAGATATAGCAGCTGGTGGTTCTATTATGAAGAAAACCGAAACTGATGCTTACAAAATTATTGATAACACTGCTTCCCACTCACATGAGTGGCACCAAGAAAAAGATATCGTTAGAACATCTAAAGCAGCTAGAGCCGATTCTAGCCATGACTTAGATTCCATTTCCGCAAAGATAGATGCTGTCGAGAGACGAATGGAAAAGATGACTAAAGATATTCACTCAATACGAATTAGTTGTGAGCAGTGTGGAGGACCACATTTGACAAAAGATTGTCTCAGTATTGAATTAACAATGGAACAAAGAGAGAATATTTCATACATAAACCAAAGATCTGGAAATAATTATCAGAATAATTATCAACCGCCAAGACCAATTTACAATCAAAAACAGAATTATAACCGAAATATTCCATACAACAACCAACAAGGTCCTAGCAATCAACAAGTATCCAATAATAATTACAATCAACAAAGACCTAATTTTCAAAACAAACCATCACAACAAACCGATGATAAAAAGCCGAATTTAGAAGATATGATGACGAAGCTAGTTGAAACTCAAACGTAGTTTTTCACATCTCAAAAAAAAACTAATGAACAAAATGCTCAAGCATTTAGAAATCAACAAGCTTCTATCCAAAATCTTGAACAAGAAGTAAGTAACCTAGCAAGGTTAATAGGTGAAAGAAAACCGGGAAGTCTACCTAGTGATACAAATGCTAACCCCCGGAATGAAACAGCTAAAGCCATTACCACAAGAAGTGGTACAACACTTAAACCACCTGAAATACCTGTAACTTCTGATGAAGCTATTCCTACTCCGCAAGAACCACAACCTAATCAAAATAAGGAAAAAGAACCGGTAGTTGAAAAGGTTAATGAAGATAACACAGTTAAGGCTAAACCTTATGTTAAACCATACCAACCACCACTTCCTTACCCGAGTAAAATGAAGAAAGAGAAACTTGAAGCCGAGCAATCCAAATTCTTGGATATGTTTAAAAAGATAAATGTAAATCTTCCTTTCATTGATGTGATTTCAGGAATGCCTAGATATGCTAAATTCTTGAAAGATCTAATCTCAAATAGAAAGAAAATGGAAGACCTCTCGGCTGTTACCATGAATGCTAATTGTTCAGCAGTGCTGTTGAATAAGATACCAGAAAAATTATCTGATCCAGGAAGTTTCACAATTCCATGTTTTCTGGGTAGTCTTAGTTCAATAGAAGCATTGGCAGATTTAGGTGCTAGTATAAATCTAATGCCGTATTCACTATACGCTAAACTAGACCTTGGAGAATTGAAACCAACCAGAATAAGCATACAACTAGCCGATAGATCAATAAAATATCCTAGAGGGATAATGGAGAACATGCTAGTTAAAGTTGGTACTTTAGTATTTCCAGTAGATTTTGTTGTTCTGGACATGGAAGAAGATTCTCAAGTTCCTCTCATATTAGGAAGACCATTCTTAAACACGGCTAAAGCAATGATAGACGTGTTCGGTAAGAAATTAACCCTAAGTATAGAGGATGAGAGTGTTACCTTTTCAGTTGATAGAGCAATGCAACAACCACAATCTGCAGATGATACATGTTATTATATTCAAACTATAGACGCACATGCAGAATTATTAGAAGAATTTCCAGAATTACAAGGAACAGGAGAATGTTCTTTAGGAGAAGGTAATGAACCAATTGATGAAGCTGAAATATTAGCTACACTTATAGCTAATGGATATGAACCAACAACAGAAGAAATTCAAATGCTAAAAGAAGAAGACAGATATCGATATAAATCATCGATAGAAGAACCTCCGAAATTAGAATTAAAGCCACTTCCAAACCATTTGGAATACGCTTATTTACATGGTGAATCTGAATTACCTGTAATAATATCGTCTTCTCTTATTGAAAATGAGAAATCACAACTCATTTCTGTGTTGAAAGCTCATAAACCAGCCATTGCATGGAAGATTCATGATATTAAAGGAATAAGTCCTTCGTATTGCACACATAAAATCCTTATGGAAGAAGGTCATAAAACGTATGTGCAACGCCAACGAAGACTAAATCCTAATATGTAAGATGTAGTTAAGAAAGAGATTATTAAAATGCTAGATGCAGGTCTAATTTATCCAATCTCTGATAGTCCATGGGTAAGCCCAGTTCAATGCGTGCCTAAGAAGGGTGGCATGACTGTCATTACAAATGAAAAAAATGAGCTTATTCCTACTAGAACTGTAACAGGATGGTGTGTGTGTATTGATTATAGAAAATTAAATGACGCCACCAGAAAAGATCACTTTCCCTTACCTTTCATAGATCAAATGTTGGAAAGATTAGCCGGAAATAGTTACTATTGTTTTCTAGATGGATTTCCGGATATTTTCAAATTCCAATAGCACCCGAAGATCAAGAGAAAACCACATTCACGTGCCCTTATGGTACTTTTGCTTACAAATGCATGCCATTTGGACTTTGCAACGCCCCTGCAACCTTTCAAAGGTGTATGATGGCGATTTTTCACGACATGATAGAAGAATGCATGAAAGTATTCATGGATGACTTTTCAGTCTTCGGTGATACATTTGAATCATGTCTAGTTAATCTTGAACGAATGCTTATTAGATGCGAACAATCAAATCTAGTACTTAATTGGGAGAAATGCCATTTCATGGTTAAAGAAGGCATCGTTCTTGGACATAAAATTTCAAAAGAAGGAATTGAAGTGGATAGAGCTAAAGTAGATGTAATTGCTAAACTTCCACATCCCACCAATGTTAGAGGATTTAGGAGTTTTCTAGGGCATGCCGGTTTTTACCGACGTTTCATAAAAGATTTTTCTAAAATTGCCACTCCCATGAATAAACTCCTAGAAAAGGATGCTCCATTCATCTTTTCAGATGAGTGTATCAAATCTTTTAATATTCTTAAAGAGAAACTCACTAATGCGCCGATCATGATAACACCAAATTGGAATCTACCATTTGAACTAATGTGCGATGGAAGTGATTTTGCAATGGGAGCCGTTTTAGGACAACGGATTGAAAAACGATTTCAACCTATATATTATGCTAGTAAGACGTTACAAGGAGCACAAACGAACTATACAACTACTAAAAAAGAACTCCTTGCTATTGTCTTTGCTTTTGACAAATTTCGATCATATCTCGTTCTAGCAAAAACGGTGGTCTATACCGACCATTCTGCTCTTAGATACCTATTTTCAAAACAAGATGCTAAACCAAGATTAATCCGTTGGATCTTACTCTTACAAGAGTTTGATATTGAAATCCGAGATAAAAGAGGAGCAGAAAATCTCGCCGCTGATCATCTTTCTCGTCTTGAAAATCCCGAATTAGAAGTTCTAAATGAATCGGCCATACAAAACAACTTTCCTGATGAATATCTATTGAAGATAGATTATAAAGAAATTCCATGGTTTGCAGACTATGCAAACTACTTAGTTTGTGGATTCCTTGAAAAAGGATTATCGTACCAAAGACGAAAGAAATTCTTCAGTGATATAAAACACTATTTTTGGGAAGATCCACATTTGTTTAAAAGTTGTCCCGATGGAATAATACGCCGATGTGTATTTGGAGATGAAGCTAGTAAAATTTTAAACCATTGTCACACAGGACCAACAGGAGGGCATTATGGGTCTCAACTAACAGCAAGAAAAGTTTATGATGCTGGATTCTATTGGCCTACAATTTACAAAGACGCACACCTTCTTTGCAAATCCTGTGATGCTTGTCAAAGGGCCGGAAAAATAAGTCAACGTGATGAAATGCCACAAAATGTCATCCAAGAATGTGAAGTATTTGACATTTGGGGTATTGACTTTATGGGTCCATTTCCAAAATCTCATAATAATCTATATATACTCGTAGCCATTGATTATGTATCTAAATGGGCGGAAGCACAAGCTCTCCCAACTAACGATGCACGAGTTGTAGTCAACTTTTTAAAACGTCTTTTTGCAAGGTTTGGAACACCAAAAGCTTTAATAAGTGATCGGGGTACTCATTTATGTAATAATCAACTTGAGAAAGTTCTTAAAAGATATGGAGTAACTCATAAAATCTCCACCGCATATCATCCACAAACAAGTGGACAAGTTGAAAATACCAACCGAGCTTTAAAACGTATTCTAGAGAAAACCGTAGGAACAAATCCGAAGGAATGGTCCATTAAATTGGAGGATGCACTCTGGGCTTTTAGAACAGCCTACAAAACTCCAATTGGAACCACACCTTTTAGACTTGTTTATGGAAAAGCATATCATCTTCCAGTAGAAATTGAACACAAAGCATTTTGGGCTTTGAAGACATGTAATCTTGATTTACATGAAGCCGGACGTCTACGATTAAGTCAACTAAACGAATTAGAATAATTAAGACATGAAGCATACGAAAATTCGTTAATCTATAAAGAGAGAACGAATAAATGGCATGATAAAAGAATCAGAAGTTTAAAAGAATTTAAGGAAGGAGAGAGAGTTCTTCTTTTCAATTCACGATTCAAGCTATTTCCTGGAAAATTGAAATCAAGATGGTCTGGACCATTCATAGTCAAAAGAGTTTTCCTATACGGAACAGTAGAATTGATAAATTCAAATGGGATTGAATTTAAAGTTAATGGTCACAGAGTTAAACACTACATAGATAGTCCGATGGAAGTCGACAACGAAGTTAATCACAATTTTGACACCACAGCTAACTAAGTGTGGGGAGAATCAAGTCTTTAAAGGATAATATGTATTTCTGTTAGAGTTAGATTGTCTGTTTTCGTGTAGTTCTCGAAAATGGAACCCGAATGGTCTTTCCCTAGTAGACCCTAAAGAACTAGTCTTCTCCCCCCATTCTGAATTTTTATTTTTTTAGGAAATGAAGACTGCCTATGAACTAAATCATGGTCTAATGCTACACGCTTTGATCACTAAACGTAATAATGACACACTACCGAGTGAAATAGTATCAGTAATCAGAGAAAGATTGGACGGAGTTAGAAAAGAATCCAGATGCGAAGATAATAAGTTACAATTTGGTAAAGGAAAATCAAAATCCGCAGCAAAAAGAAGAGAACGACACCTAGAAAGATGTCACAAATGCGGAAAATGGTCACATGGAGGTAAATGTTCAAATAATCAAACCTATTCAAATACCGAATTTGTTACTTTATGCAGAGACGGACCGTTCATATGTTTAGAAGAAAAGACACTGAATGCTCGAGGTTACGCCTATGTAGCTATGGAAAACCAATTAAACCGACTATCTTATGAATGGGATAGATCATATAACTAAGAATACTATCTCACAGGTAAGTCTGTACAGTCTTTATTTTTATTTTTATTTTTAACCTTTTGATAATAAACTCTAATTTGTTCGCTATAAAGTATTAAATTGGTATTGAATAAAATTAGGTTTGGCGACCGAAATTATTGATATCATTCAAAAATTTATTACATCACTGCGAAATTTAACGTTTATTCTTAAGGTATAAATATCTTTAATCAATCAACCCAAAATATTTCAAAAATTCGTCATGAGTTAAATTAGGTCTTGGAACCGAAATTACTTTACCGAAAAGAGGGGCGCATATTTTTGATAATATTTGATTGATTAAAGTGGGATAAAAAGCCAAAAAGATTTTTAATTTTATTTTTACCATGTTTTTAAAATTAATATATAAATCTTAAATTAATATTGTAAACTTTGTAAAAACAATATATTTAAAATTGTAAATATTTGAAAAAATTGATATAAGTTTTGTGTGAATTTATAATATGAATTTTTAAATTAAGTTTGGTGTGAATTTTTAAAATATGAATTTTAATTTTATGCATTTTAAATTGTAAGTTTGGTGTGAATTTTTAATATTAATTTTGAATTTTATATTTAAATTGTGTGAATTTAAAAACAAAAATTTACTTTATCTCATTAAGTTAAAAATATGATTTTTAAAATTCGTCGTAAGTTGAAGACTAGGTCTTTGAACCGAAATTGCTTTACCCAAGAGAGGGACGAGAACTTTTATTATCATTATTTTTAATCTTATTGAATTAAAGTATGCCAAAAAAAAAACCAAAAATCTTAGCTTTTAAAACAATCGCTACAAAAAGACAAATTTTAAAATTTTGTCGAGGGACGGACTAGGACATCAATCCGAAACGACCTCGTCCTAAATAACAAGGGAAACAAAATTTTAAAATTAATTACTTAATTGTTTTAATTAGTATAAGATATATATATAAATATATATATATATATATATATATATATATATATATATATATATATATATATATATATATATATATATATATATATATATATATATATATATAAACTCCGCGAGTCGCGGAGTTTGAAAGGGAAATCCACCGCGACTCGCGGAGGATGAAAAAACCAGAAAAAAATATATACTGATCGAACTGATCAGTTCCAACATACAGCAAAAAAATTCTGCGAAAATAAGCTCGAAAAAACCCGCAAAAACACCCCCAAAATCACAATTTTTAACCGTTAATCATCAAATCTTTTACTAAAATCATGTTGAGAAGGATGCTGTCAAGGAATTACTCAAGAAAAACGGTAAATTTCTACACCTAAACACCATTTAATCCGAAAATTAGTGTTCTTGAGCGATTTTTTCCCCAATTCGATTTTGATGCTTTTTAGTGTAATTATGCTTAAATTGTTTATGTATTATGCTTGTATAACCTAGATTGATGCTATTTAACATGATTAGAAGTCTTAAACTTCAAATTTTGAGTAATCTAGGGTTTGTGTTCTTGAGCAAATTTGGGGCTTTTTGATATAAACAGGTTATGGCCGATTTTTGTCATGAATTGTTGTTAAATTAAGTAGTGTAACATGTTTAGGTAGTTAAATGATCCAAACTTTGAGCCTAAACATAATTTTGAGAATTAAAGTGGACTTTTTCAAGTCTAAAATTCATGAACTTGATTTTTGAGAGATAATGCCATTTGAAACTTGTTTAATTGCTAGTAATGATTATTTTGACATGTTATTTGAGTTGAATGCTTATGAACTTGGTGAACATTTTCGTATATGCTTATTTGAAAAAGTGTAGATTTGATAAAAATGTGAAAATGAGCTTAAGTTTGATATAAATTGATCATGTCAATGTAATTATTTTGATTGATGATTTTGCTGATACTAATGCATATTTGGATGCACAAAAATTGTGTTTGATGTGTTTTGCAGACTGAAAGGGGTGAATCTTCATCCCAAGCTCGCAATGCTCCTGCTGAGAATGCGAAACAACAGGAGGTGGATAACTACTGCAAGCAAGATATACCTCATCCAGTCATGACATTTTCTGATATGCACTTGGAAGATTTGCACCCGAACCTGAGATTTGACAGACTTTGGATAGATTATCCAAAATACCAAAGGGGTTTGCATACTCTTCATTCTAAAGTTGTTGAGGTACCGAGGGTCATAGAATGGGGACCATTAGAAGCTGTAGAATTGGCCGGGCCAATTAGAGAATTACTTGCACAGAGGTATGGTAATTCTACTTTTAACGACTGGGTACGTTTATTCACCATGCATAGACCTGTATATAAAGTATGGTGTGAAGAATTGTTGTGTAGTATAGAATTAAATGATCGGGTAGCTAGTTTAACCGATCGATCTTTTATTAGATTTTTGTTAGGAGGTTCGATGCGCCACATGTCTTTACGAGACATGGCTCGGGCTTTACGTATATATACGCCTGAGGAGTTAGCATCTGTCGATTGTAGAGGGTTGATACTAAATGGTAGAAAGATAGATGAAAATTTTGATACACATGGTGTATGGAGTCAAATGCCGAGCCATCACCGATTCAAAGGGGGAAATTACTCTTATTTGGATATAGATAGAGCTGAATTAAGAGTGATTCATAGGTTTTTAGCTAATTCGATTACACAAAGAGGTAAGAACAAGGAAAAGGTAAATGAACAGGATTTGTTTTACCATATGTGTATTCGAGACCCACAAAGCGCTGTAAGTATACCTTATTGTGTGGGTTATTATTTATCAGCTATGGTTAGGGGGATGAGACCGCATAGCATAATAGGAGGTGGTATTTTTATTACTTTGATTGCTGAATATCTCGGTGTGGATATAAGTCGGGGGGGATTATTAGTCGAAGAACCAGAACCCCGCAATACTATAGGTTTAAATGTATACCATGGTGCGAAAGTTTTGAAGAGGTGAAATAACACCGCAGTACAATACCATGGTAGACATCCACAGGTTGAGAGAAACCAACAGCAAGGTAATGTAGGAGGGGGAAATGAAATGCAAGAAATGCAAAGGTTTATAGCTTCACAGGAGTATGAAAATGCTAGACAGAGAGCATTTGAAGATTGGCAAGTTCATCAAAACCAAATCATAGCTCATTGCCAACATATAGGTAAAAACTATATTCCTACTCCGAAACCCATATTCCCTCCCTGGTCTATAGAGATGCAACCACCGTATCCTACGTATAACCCTGCCGAAGCATTTTATATCACCTATGGTTATGCTTGGAACCCCTATTGGTATCAGTATCATCCCTAGTCTACTTAGTTTTATTTATTTTGTAATTTGTAATGTTGATACGTTTAATACTTATGTTAATATTGTAATAGTTTTTATAATTTTCTAACTTTTATTCTTAGATTTTAATAATTTTTGAATGTGGGGTAATATACCAAACTTCAAAAATATGTATATATGTTTGCAGTTTATCTTATGTACACAACAGGGTAAAACAACGCATTTTTAAAGACTGGCATTAAGTTCAGCAAAAGCAACTAATTTTGACGACAAGATGCAAAATATATGTGAAATAACAACAAGACGGAATGAACAAATGATGTGCACCATTTATCATTCAGCAAACAAACGCCAATATGTTTGGAAACTTTGGTAAAATTTAATCATTTTCACACAAATCACCCTCAATAATTTAAATTGTTACTGATTTCTTGCAAATGAGGGCATTGCAAGATCTTAAGTGTGGGAAGGGGTTAAATTCTTTCGGATTTTAAAATTTTTACTTTATACACTTGGTTACCATTAGAAATACTAGTAAAGTAGTAGTTAGAATCTAGTGCTCTCTGAAAATAAAGAACAGCCCTATTCTTATATACTGACTACCCAATTCTAGTAAAATTTTTCAAAATTTTCAATTAAATGAACTCAAAATCATGTTTATACATATTTATGAACGATAAAACTAGGTTTTAAAACCGAAATTATTGTAACCTCGGAAAGGACATAAATTGAGAAACAAACCAAAATGTTAAAATTCATTTAAAATGGAATAGAGGACGATAAAAAGGAAAATAAAAGCCAAGTGTGGGAAAATTTACCAAGTTATCTTAAACATATGTCACATATATCTGTAACAAATAACTGAAAATACTTTTGCTTTGGACTAAACTAAACTATTTTACCCGATGAAAGAAAAGAAAAGATGGATCTACACGATGAATCAATTCCATCATTAAAAGGAAGTAAAGTCTTCCGAAAAAGACACGCGCTTCTTGATTTAGGTCAAGAAGTTGTCGTCCAGACCAGCTGTAGGTTGACGAAAAATCTAGAAAAGTCATCACTAAAATCAGCAGGAAATCCACGGACCTCAGCATTAAACAGGGTCGCCAAGTGGTCAGATTTATCCTAACCATGAGAAGGATTTATCTCGTAAAATGGGGGGGCACCATGCAAATTAGCTTGATAAGACTAATGAATCAGATCCCCAGAAAGGATAATCTCCTTAAAGATCAAAAATCAGCTTTTAAGACTGATATTACTCAATCCTTGAGATTGACGTTAAAGATTGAGAATTACAAACTCATGGAATTCAATGATATCTAAACTCGAGCTTGAACGAGAAAATATTTTGATCAAAATTACAAACCGATTTGTTTTCTGAAAACCCTATTTTCAATGCGTTCATTACCATTGAACGTAAAATCCTAGGAATTCACCTGGAATTCATTAGGTCACCTGAACTAAATCGGGTGTCAACCGTAAGAACGGTGGTTGCATAGTGGTCAAAGACAGGACCTTGTGCCAGACCGAAAAATCATAAGGGTGAGCTTTACTATTGCTCCTACCAAGGATAGTAATTGCGTCCGACACGTTATAGACCATAATTAAAAGCATGTCAGGGGACATTGCCTTAACAGTTGCTTGTTCAATGCTTTCCTTTACAACCGGACGGTAGTTTACCGAAAGGTAATATACGGGACAAGTAAACTGGACGTGTTGCTTTCCAAATACAAGGTTAGTAAGTGGGTGACACAAAACCGCAAGTTTTGAGCTAAAATTTTCAAATCTGAAACCCACCAAACCCACAAAAATATTTTGCAAACACCGGTAAAGGGTTATTCCGGAAAACTTATCTAGGGTAAAAACTAGATTTAATTTTCAAAAGATCAAATGTTTTCATAAAGATCCAATTTCCTTAATGGATCTAAATTTTTATAGTCATGTGGAACTGTAAACCATATCGTTACTACCATTGTTTATACCGCCGTATAGAAATCACTGATGTACAAAGTGTGAAGAATAAAGAAGTGATTCTAGTATTTCAAGACGATATTGCTTGAGGACAAGCAACGCTCAAGTGTGGGAATATTTGATAATGGTAAAAACGAACATATATTTCATAGCATTATTCCTCAAGAAAGACAAGCTTTTAGTTGCAATTGTTCTATTTAAAAGTGATATTCGTTTAAATAATAAAAGGTGAAGATAAAAGACAGATTCGACGAATTGAAGACGCAAACGACCAAAAAGCTCAAAAGTACAAAAGACAATCAAAGAGGTTCCAATTATTGATAAAAAACGTCTCGAAATTACAAGAGTACAAGATTCAAAACGCAAAGTACAAGATATTAAATTGTACGCAAGGACGTTCAAAAATCCAGAACCAGGACCAGAGTCAACTCTCAACGCTCGACGCAACGGACTAAAAATTACAAGTCAACTATGCACATAAATATAATATAATATTTAAATAATTCTTATAATTATTTATATATTCTATAAATAAAATAAACCGTCGGCAAGAAAGACTCCAAAATGGAGTGAGCTGTATTTACAAACTCCGCGACTCGCGGAGTTTGAAGGCAAAAAGGGTCGCGAGTCGCGGAGTATCCCTGAACTCAATTCCCTATAAAGCCAACCGAATTCTGATCATTTTTCATCATCTAATATCTATCTCTCTCTCAATATATACGTAAAAATATATATATAATTTATATTTTAATTTTAATTTTAAATCCTAATAATAAGGGTATTTTAGCAAATGTTGTAAGGGTGTAAGTCGAAATTCTGTCCGTGTAACGCTACGCTATTTTTAATCATTGTAAGTTATGTTCAGCCTTTTTAATTTAATGTCTCGTAGCTAAGTTATTATTATGCTTATTTAATCCAAAGTAATCATGATGTTGGGCTAATTACTAAAATTGGGTAATTGGGCTTTGTACCATAATTGGGGTTTGGAAAAAAGAACGACACTTGTGGAAATTAGACTATGGGCTATTAATGGGCTTTATATTTGTTTAACTAAATGATAGTTTGTTAATGTTAATATAAAGATTTACAATTGGGCGTCCCTATAAATTACCATATACACTCGATCGGACACGATGGGTGGGGTATTTATATGTACGAATAATCGTTCATTTAACCGGACACGGGAATGGATTAATAGCCACTAGAATAATTAAAATAGGGGTGAAATTATATACAAGGACACTTGGTATAATTGATAACAAAATATTAAAAACTTGGATTACACTCAGTCGACATCCTGGTGTAATTATTAAACAAAGTATTAAAATCTTGTTACAGTTTAAGTCCCCAATTAGTTGAAATATTTAACTTCGGGTATAAGGATAATTTGACGAGGATACTCGCACTTTATATTTATGACTGATGGGCTGTTATGGACAAAAACCAGACGGACATATTAAATAATCCAGGACAAAGGACAATTAACCCATGGGCATAAAACTAAAATCAACACGTCAACCATCATGATTACGGAAGTTTAAATAAGCATAATTCTTTTATTTCATATTTAATTTCCTTTATTTTATATTTAATTGCACTTCTAATTATCGCATTTTTATTGTTATTGTATTTAATTGCACTTTTAATTATCGTACTTTTTAATTATCGCAAGTTTATTTTATCGCACTTTTATTATTCGCAATTTCATTATCGTTATTTACTTTACGCTTTAATTTAAGTCTTGTATTTATTTTTAATATTTTACATTTGGTTTTAACTGCGACTAAAGTTTTAAAATCGATAAACCGGTCATTAAACGGTAAAAACCCCCCTTTATAATAATAATATTACTTATATATATATTTGTATTTTTATAAAAGTAAACTAATATAGCGTTAAGCTTTGTTTAAAGATTTTCCATGTGGAACGAACCGGACTTACTAAAAACTACACTACTGTACGATTAGGTACACTGCCTATAAGTGTTGTAGCAAGGTTTAAGTATATCCATTCTACAAATAAATAAATATCTTGTGTAAAATTGTATCGTATTTAATAGTATTTTCTTGTAAAATTTAATAGCTATTTTATATACACTCCGCTACCACATCAAAATCACTAGCCTGTCTGCTTTGCTTTCGAAATTATCTTTTTCCAAGAGAGCGAACAAGCTGTGAATATCCTCGATCATTTGCAAATCAGAGTGATAAGTCAGGCATCCGGTGGAAAGATCCATATGCTTCCGGATGAGAGTCAGTAGTTGTGACGACCCGGAAATTTCCGACCAAATTTAAACTTAATCTTTATATAATTTCGACTTGATAAGTAATGAATTTTAACAAATCTTGAACCTCCGGAAAGAGTTTTACACAAGCTTTTGGTCACCCTTTTATTCCGACGATTCACGAACGTCATAACTTGATTTAATTGTTTAATTGTTTAATTATTGTGTATATATATGGATTTATATATATTTAACTTGAAAATATGATAATTAAATATCTCATTAAGTATATTAACAAAGTATTATATATATATTTTCATACTACTAATTTAAAGAGTTTTCAAACAATATATATATTACTATTTAAACGACGTAATTAACTTATGTTAAAATGTATTTACATATAATGTATTACGAGTGTAAATACATCCTTACAAGTATTGAATACACTTTATAATATACCAATACATATAAAGGATAGCTATACTCGTATTTCCGTTCAATTTTCTCAAGAATTCTACTCGTATTCATACGGTATTTTTACCCGTATTATACACAACTTCTAGAAGTATTTACTATTGGTACATACCAATAGAAATCTGCAATTATTTGTGTAATATGTCATCCATGACCTAATCAATTTAATATGTCATGCATGACTTAATACAATTTAACTTATCTTAGATATTTTCACTAAAAGCCAAAATTATAAGCTTATAAATAAGGACCATTTTAACTCATTTTTACTCCACATTTTCTTAAACTAAAAATACACACTTGAATGCTCTCATATCATACTATAATCTTAGCAACTTTCCTCTTCATAATCAAGGTAAAATACTTCTCAAAATCCTTGTTCAATTCCTTGTATAGTTGCTATCTTATTATACTTATAAAACTTGTAAAAACTAGAACTTGTTTTGGTGAACACCAAGCTTGTTTGAAAAACTAATCTAATCTTTCTAACTTAACTCTAATAACACTTATCTATATGTATTATAATGTTATATTAAGTAAATATAAGAACTTATAACTTGTACATATGAAGAACACCTTGAAACTTAACATATATCCTTTAATCTCCATTCGGTAAAAAGCGGGCTGTTTTGGGTTAGGAATTAAAAACCTATCTTAGAATTTGAGTTCGAGGTTAAGACTTTGGAAATATGTTAATATATGTAAATAAGACTTCCAGTATTTGTTTCATGATTTTAGACAAAGTGGAAGTATTTTATCAAAAATCATATATTGGGTGGATGCCGAAATTTTTCCAAATCTGTCCACCGACACAAAAAGATGGTAAAGCTCTAAAAATTACTACTTGGGATGAACGTTTCGAATTGGTTTTGTAAAATTTACTTCTTAATGAATCCATAGCAATTTGATTCACTTTAAACGGAGTTGTAATGAATATTTATCGAGCAAAATAAAATCTGCTAAAATTAACGTTGTATGGACGAAATTTATATTATAAAAACTATATTAACCATATCCTTGTTAACTTTTCCTATATCCTATATATATTTGGACATGTTATCAGTAGTATAACAAAATATTATAATCTTGGTTAATTCTGTGATTGTATATATGTATAATAATATTCTTGGTACGTCCTAACACAATAAGTATACAATACGTTTTGATAAATCCTAAGACAATACGTACACAATACGTCTTAGTTAATTCTAAGACAATAAGTATACAATACGTCTCTGGGTTGATGCAAAGACAATACGTATACAATACGTCGTGGGGTAATTCTAAGATTATATATATATATATATATATATATATATATATATATATATATATATATATATATATATATATATATATATATATATATATATATATACCGATTATTGGACTGTTGGAGTTTTCGGACTATTTTGGACTACTAACAATGGACTACTAACATAAAATGTTAAAAATTATTATATAAGTATTCTATGAACTTGCTTTATTTTATTCATATGTCGTATTATTATCTGAATCGTTATTATTGTTATAGGTTCGTGAATCCAAGGACGACGGTCATATTTTTAATAAGTTGAAAACTTATTATTAATATACTTTTACTACTGTGAGTATATAGTCCCATTTTTAAACTCTAAAAATATTTTGGGATGAGAATACATGCAATTTATGTTTTACGCCATGGACACAAGTACTTAAAATATATTCTACGTTGAGTTGTACCACCTTGCATATCTTCCCTAATAGCTTGGTAACTAACATTTACATGTTGTAAGAACATGTAAGCGCGAATCCTATTGATAGATATATCGGGTTTGACAACCTCAACCGGGCTAGTCGCTCTAGTATCGTAAACGGTTGCATAGTACTTTGTTTTTACTACACATGGTACAGTGTAGGGAGATTTTATAATAAAGGGAATATGCTACATTAATGGTTAAGTATGGTTACCGAAGCGCTCAACAACTTATAGAATACTTTTATACACTTGCGAGTATACATATAGTTATAACTATGAAATCTTGTGGTCTATATTTATATCGATGATAAACCTATATATCTCACCAACCTTTGTGTTGACTGTTTACGCATGTTTATTCTTAGGTCCTTAAGAAAGTCTTCCGCTGTTGCATTATCTGAGCAAGTTGTGCATGGAGTCTCATACTTTTATTTAAATAAAGTGTTGCATTCAATAAAATCTTTGTCATGTATTATATTCGACTGTTACGTCACGTGTGTAGTATTTAGAAACCGATGTATTTTGGGGATTATTTCTTAAATAATCGTCCACTTGTTTAAAACATGCATTATGTATAATAATGATGTGTTTTTTATGAAACGAATGCAATATTTTCTAAAACGTATTATATAGAGGTTAAATACCTCGCTATGGGACCAATGAGAGCGTACTGCGTTTATAGTAATATGGATGGGTCGTTTCAGTAGTGCTCGTTGGTTTGCTGAGAACGGAAGTGCAGATCCGACTAAGGCGTTGTAAACCTTAGAGTAAATGATCTTCTGATCTCGACAGAATCTTGTGTCAAGAATAGTACGAACCACTGAATTATGCTCTCGTTGCCTTTCTTCTTGGTAGATATGATCGTGAAGAGTGTTGATAAAGTCTTGAATGAGTTCTTCTAGGATTTCAACATTATTATCTTCTCTCTGTAGATATAGTTTATATTCTTCTTTGATAGCCATGATTCGTTATGTTAAGCATAGCGTGAAATCAGTTGTTGATTTACGGGTGGCTTCGAGAATATCTTCAAATCCATCGGTATCATTGATGAAGGTTATCATGTATGCGTGTGTGGATGTGACTGGAATCCGATCTGAAGAAGAGTTCGGCTCCCCTAGATCTGGTTCGGTTGGAGAGTGTGAATTATCCAGAATGTCTTCATGTTGCTCTTCCTCGTCATCATTGGTATAGTGTTCTTCTGAGGATTCGTCTGATCAACGGGTTCCTTCATTATTATGGTTCTCTACCTTGATACTTGCAGGGTCAATTTTTATATCTTTAACCTCAACCTTGTCAGTCTTCTTCTTGAAACGAATGATTAAATTGTGATTTTCCGTCTCAAGCCTCGTTAATTCTTCATGACGCTCAATGCTTAGAGAGGGTATTATCGCAGTTTCTTTTACGTCTTCCATTTCCTTTTCCTCTTCAGATTCTTCCTCTTCCTCTATTTCTTCACTGGGATCCTCTTCTTCCATTTCTGGGTCGTCTGCAGACTGTGATTCGACACCCATTTCGAAATCATTGACTGGCGGTGAAGACTCGTCATCGGAAGTGATCCGTCTGGTGGAAATAGCAAACATCTCTGCCTGTCCAGAAAGATCGGTAGGTCGGTCAATTTTGAAGGTAACACTCTCCCCATGTGATCGCAAGATCAAGGTTTGATTGTACACATCAATGACAGTCCTAGCTGTATTCATGAAAGGTCTTTCTAACACTACTGGTGTGTGTAGGTCTTCCTTAATGTCCATTACTACGAAATCCGTAAGATACAAGAATTTGTCGACTTTCACCAAGACGTTCTCAACTATGCCCTTAGCATATCGAATTGTGTGATCGGCAAGTTGGATTGTCATTTTAGTTGGTGACAAGTCTCCTAACTCTAATCTCTTGTAGAGAGAGTAGGGGATTAGGTTGATACTTGCTCCTAAGTCAGCTAGTATGATTGGTTCCAGATTGGTAGATCGAACACGGGAAAATGAATTGGCCTGTGTTTCCTAGCTTTGGCGATAGAGAGTTTATGAGTAATGCTGAGCATTCTTCACTCAGTGGAATTTTGTTAGAATCTGGTATCCTCTCCTTTGTAGAAAGAAGCCTTCGGATGTATATCTTCTGGTTGGCAACTTTGGACATGATGTCCAGGAATCTTCCATCAAGTTTGAAAGAATCAAGCTTGGATGGTTTCTCCTGTAGCCTTCCACGATAGGGTACACGAACTGGAGTTGCAGGGGTCAGCTTCTGAGTATATGTCGATTTGTTCTTGAGCCTAACTGACCTTCTCCGTGGTTCTTCCTCTGGGATTACGGAATCCATTTGCTTAGCTTCCTCTATATGGGGATTTTGGATAGTATTACTGGGTAACCTTCCCTGTGGTCGGGTTTTAAGGCCTTGTGATAACTGTCCGAGCTATGTCTCCAGACTTTTGAGCAGAGCCAATTGATTTCTCATTAGTATCTCCGTCTGGTCTTGTCTGGATGCAGTTCTCTGATTTCGCTATTGTTGTCCTTGAATGAACTAATTCAACTAATCATCAGCTCTGAGAGTGGGGTTGGTTACTTTTGTAATCTGGGTGGTTGGGGAATTTTCCTCGATTGGTGGACCAGTGAGTGAAAGTGGTTGATCATAGAACAATTGAGATTGTTGGGCTAGATAAGATGGGTAGCAATAGCGAAAAGGATGGTTGCTTCGTTGAAATTGATTAACCCTAGGTTGTTGATTGAATCCGGGATTTGGTTGACGAGCTGGGTACTGAACGTAATAGACTGAACCGTCAGCGTTTTCGTACTCAACTTGATATTCTTCAGTGAGTTGCGGGTTGGTACAATTAACACAGGCCTGAGCCTGGTTGACCTGCTACGGTTGCGTCTTCAATTCTCCAAGTTTTTTAGTGAGAGATTCCATCTTATCTGTGAGGGATTTGATGGCCTTCGTTTGATTATTAAGTGCAGAGAGTGGGGCAGATGATGAAGTTGTTTCACCACTGTTCCAGTCATGATGATGCATTGTCATGTTTTCGAGAAATTCCCATTCTTCGTCTGCGGTTTGGTTCATCAGATTTCCTTAAGCTGCTGCATTGATCGTCATTCTATGATTACCGTAAGACCATTGTAGAAGGTACAGATTTGAGCTGACCGTTCTAGCTGGTGATTAGGGCATTTCTTCAGCAGGGTTTTGAATCGCTCCCATGCAGCGTAAAGAGATTCATCATAACGTTGTTTGAAGTTAAAACTGATTTTGTTTGCTTATATGACTTAATTCGGAATGATTTGTACTGGTTTATGGATGTAAAACAAATTTTAAAATAGCTTGATAAGGATAGGAAACAGAATACGTAATTTGTCTGGATTTATACATGTATATATATATATATATATATATATATATATATATATATATATATAGTTATATTTTTTGTATATGTACATGTATTTACATATATATCTGTATTTATATAATTATATATCAAATATATATATATATATATATATATATATATATATATATATATATATATATATATATATATATATATATATATATATATATATATATATATATATCTGTATATTAAATATATAATAAGAAACTTAATAATATTAATTATACAAATATTTATATCTAATATTAATGAAACAAATAATAATAATAATTGAAATAATAATGATATTAATATCAATATTAATAATAATACTTGTACATATCAAATTAATAAATCTGGTTTTATCGGATTTAAAAATACAAATTTATAAATATAATTAGATTAATAATAATATGACGTAATTTATTACTAATAATAAAAGTACTAATAACTTAATAATAATAATATCGAATAATACTACTAATTATAATAATAATAATAATGATAAAAGTAATAATGATAATAAAAATGAGAATTTTTAGTAATTTTAATAATGATAACTTTAATAATAATAATATTGATAAAAATAATAATAAAAGTGATGATATGATAATATGATAATCTTATTAATAACAATAATGATAAACATAATAATACTAATAAGAATAAGAATATAACATATTACATGTATCAAATCTATTATTAATAATAATAATAATGAAAGTAATAATAATTTTAATATAATAACTATATTTTAACTTCTATTATATATTATTGAATATGTATTATTTATTAATTATATAATATATTATATAGTAACTTTTATTGAATATTTATTATTTATAAATTTTATATATATTATTATATACTTATAATAATTATTATACCTAGAGATCATATATATTTATATATAGGTTAATTTTAAATTACACTTAATTATTTTGTATCTTATTTTACATTTTTAATTCTAATGTTTAAATTATATTTTATAATTTCAAATTATTATATATATATATATATATATATATATATAGCAATATTTTTATTATTACTACTAATATCAATGTTAGTATTATTCATATTATTAATTCTAATGTGAGATATATATATATATATATATATATATATATATATATATTTATATATATATATATATATATATATATATATATTTATATATATATATATATATTTATTTATTTACAAATAATTATTCGTGAATCGTCAGGAATAGTCGAGGTCAAATGCATTCATAAAAAAAAATTTAAACCTTTTGAGATTCGGTTTAATAGACTTTGCTTATCGTGTCAGAATCTTATAAAGAAAAAATTTAAATTTGGTCAGAAATTTCTGGGTCGTCACATTACATGGAGTCGTTCATGGCATATTTAGGTCAGTACCTCGCAATGGGACCAGCTGATGAAGACTTCGTCCAGGTGGATTAGGACGGGTCGTTATAATACTCCTTAATAGATAAGTTGTACACATGCATTTAAAGACATTCAACTATTCAAGGGTAATTCGTCAACTTTAAATCATTTGATTAAAAAACTTATAAGTCCAAATCATTGTCTATTTGCGGTGGCAGTGAGGGATGATCTCGTACTGCTGTTAAAAGAAAAAATAACAACCACGAATATTATCGTTTCAAGTTATTTGGCATGTCGTTTTGATGTTAAAAGTTGGTGTGTGCATTTCACTTTTTTTATTCTAAGCAAATGTATTTTGTTTTATTTTTTAGATTTATTGGAGTATATTTATAGTTAATTTTATCTTACTTTTCATCTATCTTATTGCTAGGTTTGTATATACTCATCAATATGCATAGTTAAATTATTAACTATCGAAATATATATATATATATATATATATATATATATATATATATATATATATATATATATATATATATATATATATATATATATATATATATAAGGGAACCATGTATTGCTGCAAATTATTTTCTGCTACAATACACATGTTATCTCTATTGATAAAATGATGTTTAAAGTATAGAGACAAATCATTTTTCACGACCACGAGCTAGCTAATCCGATAATTTAACTTACATTGAACTTTCCATATATTTAAACGGGTCAGGCATCTGCATCTACTTCATTTAACAATATAGTAAAAAAAAAAAAAAAACAATAAAAGATTCAAACTTAAGTCAAATTAAAGGATACGAGTAGTGACACCCAAGTTAGATAATTGCCATTAATCCTTAAATGATAGAGCTCTTGGAAACTGCAGTTTAAGAATAAATCAATACCAACAAAAAAAAAAAAAACTCAACATAATATCTCATTTTAACATTTTAAGAATGATAAAATATATAGTCTAATCTAGCATGTATCATGAAATGTGTTTATTATTTATTGTGTGTGTTTTGTTTCAAAACTACTTCTGTGAACAAAATGTAGATTTGTTGAATTAGAGTGCTGCTGTAAAGTGATGGGGTCCGGAGTGCATAAGCAAATTAGATGGAGGGTGTTGGTGGTGATTACAATTGTTGCTTATGGATCATGTTAAAGATGTTTATTGTGCCAGTATGTTAAGCCTATTAGCTAAAGATGTGTAGACCCAACTGGCTTAGAAGAAAATATAAATACCCATTTATTCATTTATAGAATAACACATTGTTAATTCTCTCTCTGCTCTCATATGATCATCTCCATATTAGGGTTTTTTCATACTTCTATTCTTCATCTTGTTAAATAGAATCTGTAGTTAGTATTAGATACTTGAACACTTTGTTTAAGTTTGTGTTTAGATTGTGAGTGCAGTTTTTGATATTCCAAGAGTTTTTGAGTGTTCATTGTATTCTCTGATTCTTGTGATTCAATTTATGGTATATGATCTGAGGTATTTTTGATATATCATCACATATTGTGATTCTTTACATGGTATCGGAGCTATACATATTGATTTCGTGGTGTTCTTCTTGATTTGGTTGATAATTTCAAACATCGAATAGGGTTTTCTCAAAATTAAGGTTTCAACCTAATTTGTTCATCATCCTCTCATACAAGGGGTTTTGGTTATCTTTTGGGTTTGATATCGGATGGTGGTGGTTCTGTGAAAAGATCAAACCCTAATTCATAAAAATAAGGGTCGAGGTTTTTTTTGCTGATACGATTGATGGATCATCATCTGGTTAAGTATATTCTTGTATTCCGCTGCTATTATGTGTGTATTTCTTATATAAGAAATCACCATAAGTCTTCTTTCAAATCTTCTTCTCTATGATTCAACTCATGGAATCTTAGGTAGAATAACTATCCATGACCGGTCAACTTAGATTGGCTTGGAATCCAATCACTAGTTATTCCAAAGCCTATTTTCTGTTGGCAATAGAGTTGTCTGATTGAAGATAAATCTTCATAGATTCTCTAACTCTGTTCTTGTACTTTAATTTGCATATGCCATATATTGTTTATCTGACATTGCAGGGTTGTGCTTGCTGGAAGAAGGTTAGTTCTTACTCTCCTTTATCGCTAACAAATTCTTGCAGGTTGTATTGTTGTTTAGATCACCAATTCTGTAGAAACATCGGTGATGCTAGTGCTAGTGCTATAACTTTAATAAGTAAAATTGATTTTGGAGATCCTCTTTATTTACATGCAAGTGACACCATTGGAACCCCTATTATTTCTGTCAAACTTAAAGGAATTGAAATTATACAATCTGGAATAAAATAATTTTATTGGCTTTAACAACTAAAAATAAAGTTGGTTTTGTCAATGGAACGTTTCCTAGAAGTGAAACTGATCATGTTCATGCAAGTCAATGGGATAGGTGTAATTCAGTGGTTATCTAAATCTGATGACCTTTATTCTGGTCAAATCTTTTCTAACACTACTTCTCTTGTGTTGAATGTAGGGGTGGTCAGTATTTGGTTTGAAACCGTGGAAACCGAAACTAAACCGGAAAAAAACCACACCGAATTTGAAAAGCATTTTCGGATCGAGTCAAACCGAAACCGAATTTAAATTCGGTTTTCGGTTCGGTTTTGAAAATTCTGAATTCGATTTAACTGAAAACCGAATTCAAAATGTTTATATATTTCATTCGTATGTCTATGTTTTAATGTTATTATAATTTCGGATCCAATTAATAAAATATGTTTTCATCCATATGACGATTTGGTAGCTCACATTATAATTATGTTAAATTAAATTATTATGTTCTTTTTCTTAATAACAGAAGCAGTAAACGTCATAATTAGGCTGTAAATATTAGTAAATCATTGAATTCTTGATAAATTGAGTAGTACGTCACTGTTTTAGGATATAAATAAATAAGATATCAGTAACGTTACAATTAAACTACCATCGTTCTCAGTTTTTCATAATTTACGGTTTTAACCGAAAACTGAACAAAATTCGAATTTGAATTCGGTTTTTGGTTCGGTTTTAACTTTGAAAGCGGTAGTTTTGCCCAAAAAAATTTCAAAATCGAAAACACCGAACCGAACAAACCGAAAACCGAACCGATGAACACTCCTAGTTCAATGAATTAAAAGAAATTTATGACAAGGTTGATGGATCTAATATTTTTAGCTTGCATATTAAAATCATTTCTTTTAAACAAAATGGTATGACTGTTTCTGGTTACTATCACGGTTTAAATATACTTTGGAAACTGTATGATGAAATGGTTCAACTGCCTGCTTGTACATGTGCAGCTGCACATGTTTTTCAAAATCATAACAAAGTTTTGATACTTAATCAGTTTCTTATGTGATTGGATGATAGATTTATTCAAATTAGAAGCAATCTGCTTCTAAGAAATCATTGTCCTGTTGTTAAAACTGCTTTTGCAGTCATATATATGGAAGAAATTTAATAGAAAACATATTGTGTCTAATCAAAGTTCAACTAAAGGTCAAAATTCTAGTTTTGTTTCACAAGTTGTAAAAAGTGGATCTAGCCTGTCAAGTAACAAGAATAAGAATAATAGAGGACCCACTCAAACCTAAAATGTACAAAATGTAACAATATTGGTCACACTGTTGACAGATGTTTTAAAATTGTGGGTTTTTCGTTTTATTATAAATAAACTGGAACTCAAAACAATAGAAATTTTAAATATAATAATTCTTGTGTATACATGTCATCTGCAAGTAAATCCTGTTCTAATGAATCTTCTTTAATCCAATCTCTCACCAATGAACAAATGATAAAGCTTCTAAGCTTGTTAAATGAGCCTCCTGCTTTTTCATCTAATGTTTGTGCCAATATGAAAGGTACCATATATAATATGAACACTTATTTTAATGAAAAATTTAAAATACTTTTTTTTAAGTATAATTCAAATGTAAATGAAAATCAAGGATGGAATATTGATTCAGGGGCAAACCATTGTTTCTGAAAAAGATCTAATAGATGTTGTAGATATTTATGATTTTAACCTTAAAGTTTCACATCCAAATGCAACTAAAGCTAAAGTAGAAAGAATTGGAAATCTTAAACTAACAAGTAAAATTACTTTGTTTGATGTGATGGTGGTTCCTGGATATTGTGTGTCCCTTTTATCCGTTAGTAAAATGGATGCAGACAATAATTTCTTCATTAGTTTTGATAAATATAGGTGTTTAATTTAGGATTTGGTATCAAGAAACACCCTGGGGACCGGTAGTATCCATAAAGGTTTATACCTTCTTGACAATAACGAAGGTATAAAACTAAGTTTTAGCTCTGTTGTTCATGAATCTGCAATGTTGTGGAATTGCAGGTTGGGTCATCCTTCCAGTCCTGTGTTACATGTTCTTCAAAATAAATTAAACTTAGATAAAAAAGATATTGATAAACCCTGTGAAATATGTTTGAAAGCAAAGAAAACTAGAGATCCTTTTCCATTAGTGATCATAAAATTGTAGGGTTGGAATTTGATGCACATGGACTTATGGGGACCCTATAGGGTAATTAGTAAGGAAGGATTCAGATTCTTTCTCACTATTGTTGATGATTATACTAGAGTTGTATGGGTGTTTATGTTAAAATATAAATGTTAAGTGTTTGATAATATTACTAACTTAATTAATCTTCTCTATAATCAGTTTAATAGAAAGGTTAAATTATATGAACCGATAATGGGTCAAAGTTTGTTAACACTCAGATGTAAAATTTTGCTAACTCTTTAGGTATCATTCATCAAACCACTATTCCTTATTCACCACAACAAAATGGGGTGACTGAAAGGAAACATAAACACCTACTTAATGTTGCTAGGTCTCTTATGTTTCACGGGGGGAATCTCTCAGAGTTTATATACTAAATGTATTCTAACTGCCACTTATCTCATCAACAGGACACCTTTCAAGGTTCTAGCAGGCAAATCTCTATTTGAAATGGTTCATGAATTTGAATCAAACCTCTCTCATTTAAAAAGTTGTCTTGTTTTTGTAAAAGTTTTACATGAAAATGATAAATTTGCTTCTAAATCTGAAAAGGCTGTTTTTATTGGTTATTCTAGTGTCAAAAAAGAATACAAACTGTGGAGCCTTGAAAGAGAACTTATTTTCTTATTCCAGATATGTTAAATTTTTTGAGAAAGTTTATCCTTTTAAGCTGGTTAGTTCAAATTTTAATGAAAATGTTGATGATTCTTTAAATACTTTAAACTTTTTTTTACTTATATTATTATTAAAAAGATAATGTTAATATAAATTCCAGTTATGAAGGGAAAGGTCTATCTGATGAGAATTTTCAAGTGGTAACCCCTGCAACTGAGTCACCAAGTGTAGGTGGAGCTAACTTAAGTGCTTCCAGTGTTGATGTAACATACCGCATTTTTTCGTTAAATTTATTTTAACACTGTCTTTTTTTTTAAATAATATCTTTCATTATTTAAATTCATAGTTTCCGTTGACTAACGTTCATAATATCCCCGTTATTTAATTATAACATCACTCGTTTACTCGAGCGTTTTTAAAATGTTCGTTTGGTTAATTCCCGCACCCGCTTTGAAACTTGAGGGACCAAAGTTGGCTAGTGGGCAAACTAGTTGACTAGTTCAACTAGTCAACCCACCACTACCACCACTCATTCAATCCCACCTCTCTTTCTCTTTTTCTCTCTACTTCCATTATTGGAACTCAAACACCAAATTCACAAATTCATCATCTAAATTCGATCTAGGAAGCTTACAACAAAACAAATTACATATTTGGAATCCTCTCTTCATCCTCTACAATTTGATACCAACTTCATCTCGTTTGGGTAACATTTCTAAAACTCTAGATTTCTCTAAATTCGTGTTTTTGACTTGAAATGGTGTTAGTTAGTGTCTATGGCTCGTGTCTAGCATGAATATATGATTTAATTGCTCGATCTTGTTGTTTTGCAAAAACTAGCATGAACTTAAAATGGGTTTGTTTAATCTTGAGTTTTGAGTGATTAAATGTTGTTTAAATGATAAAGTTCATGTATTAAATGTGTTACTAGCATCATTAGCTTCAATTTGATGTGTTGGTTGATTTAGAAAAGCTTCATTTGCAAAATGGTTGAATTCATGATTTTGGTTAGGGTTTGATGAACTTTAAAACGAACTTTTGACGCATTGAATGCTATGAAATGTTGTTAGTAAGTGTTTAGTTGTATTGTATGTTTCATTACCTTCAAAATGGCATATCGTATGTGTAAATTGGATTCCCGAGTCTAGAAATGTGTTTTATGAACTTGAAACTTCGATTTTGAACATTTAACGATCATTTATTGAGGTTTTCATTGTTGTTAATGATGGATTTGATTCATGAAATGTGTTTAGTTGTATTCCTTGTTAAATTACCTTTCCAACGATATAAGATACGTGTTTTGAATGTTTACGGTTCATAAGTTACGTTTGTTTGAAGTTTGGTTCGAGCATATACATGAAACTGCCCAGGTATTCTGTCTAGTGTTAAGCCGCGGCACGGCTCCTCTAGCCACGGCGCGTCTTAATGCGTGGAAATGTGGCTGTCCAAAATTTCCAATTTTCGTAAAAATCTAACTATGCTACGCAACTCCGATTGACATGAAACTTGGCCAACATGCTTATATATGGATTCTAAGCTTAGAAAAATTGTTCGAGACCCGACCCGAATACGTTGACTTTTTCGTTGACTTTGACCAAAGTTTGACTTTTAGTCAAATTTAACCAAACACTTATGCAATCCTTCTAATCTTCTTTTATACTTGTTTCTTGCATGAAACTTGACAACGTTATTCCCATGCTATATAAACGAGTCTCTTATAGGGACTACGACCACGTAACGGGACCTCAGTTAGCGACGCCATCAATGACGTTTTTGGTCGGGTCTTTACATATGGTATCAGAGCGTTGGTTGTAGGGATCTAGGATGTGCATTAGTGTGTCTAACAGAGTCGTTAGGACGCATTAGTGAATCTAGACTACAACTGAATAGTTAATCTTTGCATTCTGACATACATTTGCTATAAATAGCACTTACTTGACTACTTGTGCATTATACTTGAATCATTCTTAGGAAAAATTTTTAATGGTACCAGGTTTTCATCATACGAATCTGTAATCTACCACTTTCGAGTAACACTCGTAAACTTAAGATTCATACGCGTAAGGACGACGATGACTTCATTAGTCATACTTGTTCGGGAACTCTGTTTCCCAGATTGTTATTTGCCACCGTTTCAACTTACTATCGGTGTCACACCGGTGTTCCTTACTATCTACCACTTCTTGTTACTACCATCACTACTCGAGGTGAGTATCGTCATCACCATTTTATCACTATGGTTGCGTACTATTCGTTATCATGATTCGTTACACTTCTCGTACCGGAATACATTATTGTTTGACTTGAACTGCTTTGACGTGAACAATAATTTATACACTTCCCTCGGGGAACGCTTCTTTAGAGTTGCACTAATTCTTTCGATTAATACTAGTCACGTTAGAGACGTCATTACACTTTGTTCATTTTAAAACTTCACGATTACACGAACTTGAATCTATGGAGTGATGTGGGAATGGAGGTATGAGTTAGCGTAATATAACGACACTCGATCAACGTGGTTATATTACGGTAAGTCATACCAAAGTTCTAATGACTCGTGATGGTGATTGGACTCGATCAACCTAATCACCACCATGTGCCATGTATATGACTTCATCTTTTCATGTTTGGACATCTGAAAACTCCGAAAGTACTGACAACAACCATACCGGGGACACACCTTTGATTATTGTCGAACTATATTTATGCTTCCGAATGAATGACGAATTCTTTCGACTTCAACCATATATTACACGTGTATACTATCTCGTCCTCACACAGTCTTATTGATTAACTATAATTTACTCGTTATGCTCACATCGGGGCGGAAACTTCTCTTGCATCACCCTCATAATTCCGGTTCAGGAAATCTTTTATTCTAAACTCTCAATGGAGAGAGAGACTCTCCACGTTATACTAGTATTCGCCTCGAGGGTGAATGTGATGACCCGGGAATTTCCGACCAAATTTAAACTTAACTCTAGTTTGATTTCGACACAATGAGCAAAGTCTGTAATGTTGAGTAATAAAGTTTGTAAACTATATTCATAATACCATTTGACTTTTGACTATCTCCGACGATTCACGAACCTCTAATTGTAAACAGAAAATTTAGATAAATAATCATATATGCAAATAATTATATATAATAAACTAAATATATTAATGTATTTGTATGTGATTTAATTATTATTAACGATAACTTATAATGACTAAAACTTATTATTTTGACTAATATTAGTACATTAAATAATAATATCAATATTAGTATTAGTAATAAATAAATATCATATAGATATGAAATTAGTATATAAATAGTTATGTGTTATTATTACTAATATTCATTAATAATATTAGTATGATTATAATTAGTATTACTATTATTATAAAAAATATTATTGATATAAATTTATAGTTATCATTATCATTAGTAATATCATTATTATACCATAAATTTTTAATACTATTATTTATAATATTAAGAGTATTATTATTATGGTTATAATTATTAATAAGATTAACTTATAAATATATATATTATAAATAAAATAAATATACAAATACTGGTATATAGAGATGAAATCTGCTACATGAAATCTATTAGATTTTTATTTCCATTAATAATATTATTATTTATACAATTGTTATTATCATTATTAATATTTATTATTTATTAATTATTTAATTTAATATATTTATAAATCAGATAATATGGATATAAGGATAAGATATTACGCGTACCAGATCTTCAACAGATTTTTTTTTTTTGTTTCTTTTATCTGACTTCTGTTATACCTGTGACACATTCGACATACATACACACTTTATGTATCAACCAAACAAATCCATTGATAAGGAAAAACCATTCAATCTCCCATAAATCTTTATCAAATATACACATCTACTAACTGCTACAATCGGAGGAATCAAAACAGAAAATATGAAGAACACCCATATATCCTCTGTACGTGAACTTTTTGGGTAAAAATCGAATTCAAAATTTATTTGAAAAACTAGTAATGCAATTATTTTAGGATTATTATATTTGAACTTTCTGTGAAATTTCACACTCCAATTTTATCTATTGAGATCGAATTTCTGAGTCAAACTTAATTTTCAAAAAGTCAACTGATTGTTCTTCAATCGAATTCAAATTTTCTGTTATGATTCAAGCCAAATTGATGATTCCTAGAGTTTCTAAGATTGATTTGAAATCTATTTCACGTAGGAATTTTTAACTAAAACATTCTTAAATTTAAAATCAAATAATGAGTTTATTTTTTTTTATTTTCGCGAAACAGCTACTGCCGCGGGTATGTTTTTTTTTTTATTCGATTCTTCAAAACGGCTGTATCTATTTCTAATTTAAATACCTAAACTCAGTAATTAAATCCCAAGTATGATTCTTATGGTCTCTGGTCAAATTGAGTTAGGAAGAAGATGATGAAATGGATATACGGGTTAAATATAAATGTAATACGGATTATATCAAGAAAGCATAAATGGATCAGTGGTTAGAGGAAGTGTGGGCTAGCGAGAGGTCTCGGGTTCGATTCTGGCCTGAGACATTTTTTTTTTGAAAACCATTTTTGAGGTAGATTTCTTACAAATTATTATTATTATTGTTATTATTATTGTTGTTATTATGAAATTTATTATTATTTGTTATTGTTATTATACTTAAAAATTATTAGTACTACCAAACTTATAAGAATTAGAATTAGAATTATTGTTATTGTTATTATTGTTACTAATATATGTTGTAACTATTATTGGTATTATCATTATGATTATAATTACAAAAATGAATATTGTTATTATTATTGTTAAGTTAAGTATTATTATAACTAACATACTACGATTTATTATTATTATCATTAAATACTAGTATTATTACTATTATGATTAGGATTATTATAATTAGTGTTATTATGAAAATAAAATAGGTTATTATTAATTTTATCATCAATTTTAATGAACACATGTATTATTACTAATATTATCATTATTATAAATATTAATATCATTATTAGTATTATCACTAATAGAAATATTAACATTATTACCTTTATTATAAAACTTGAGTATTATAATTACTATCATTTTATCACATTTAATATTATTTTAGTATTATTATAATTAATATTTTTCAAACAAATGATATATAAATATATATATATTTAATACATAAAACATAATAAAATTTATATTCTTATATACAAAGTGAAAATATGAAGACATACATATTATTAATATAAATATGACATAAGTAATAAATTCATATATATACAATTGTTCGATTGCAAATATGTGTATTAATATATATACAAATGATATAGGTTCGTGAATCCGAGGCCAACCCTGCATTGTTCAGTTTGTCTAATGTTGTCATATGTATTTTTACTACAAAATACATTAGGTGAGTTTCATTTAATCCCTTTTTACTCATTTCATTTTTGGGCTGAGAATACATGCAAATGCTTTATTAACTGTTTTACAATATTTATATGTGTGAGTTTCATTATTCCCTTTTTAAATGCTTTTGCAATATATATTTTTGGGACTGAGAATGCATGCGCTGTTTTTATAAATATTTTACGAAATAGACACAAGTAATCAAAACTACATTATATGGTTGAATGATCGAAATCGAATATGCCCCTTTTTATTAAGTCTGGTAATCTAAGAATTAGGGAACAGACACCCTAATTGACGCGAATCCTAAAGATAGATCTATTGGGCCTAACAAACCCCATCCAAAGTACCGGATGCTTTAGTACTTCGAAATTTATATCATGTCCGAAGGAGGATCTCGGAATGATGGGGATATTCTTATATGTATATTATGAATGTCGGTTACCAGGTGTTCAATCCATATGAATGATATTTTTGTCGCTATGCATGGGACGTATGTTTATGAGAAATGGAAATATGAAATCTTGTGGTCTATTAAAATTATGAAATGATGATTTATGTTAAACTAATGAACTCACCAACCTTTTGGTTGACACTTTAAAGCATGTTTATGTAGTGACCCGAACTTTTCCATGTTTATATATATATTAAATAAAATTGTTATTTACATGATTAAGTGTTTCCAACATGTTAAGCAATCAAATTTGTTAAGACTTGATTAATTGAAATAGGTTTCATATAGACAATTGACCACCCAAGTTGACCGGTGATTCACGAATGTTAAAACTTGTAAAAACTATACGATGACATATATATGGTTATATATATAGTTAACATGATTTTATTATAAGTATGTATCTCATTAGGTATTTTAACAATGAGTTATATACATAAAAATGAGACTATTAATTTAAGAAACTCGAAAACGATATATATAACGATTATCGTTATAACAACGTCTTACTAGGTACATATGAATCATATTAAGATATTGATACACTTGGTTAATTATGTTAAATGATAAGTAAATATATTATTAAGTGTATTAACAATGAAATACATATGTAAAAATAAGACTACTAACTTAATGATTTCGAAACGAGACATATATGTAATGATTATCGTTGTAACGACATTTAACTGTATATATATCATACTAAGATATATTATATATCATAATATCATGATAATATAACAATTTAACATCTCATTTTTTATAATAAACAATGGGTTAACAACATTCAACAAGATCGTTAACCTAAAGGTTTCAAAACAACATTTACATGTAACGACTAACGATGACTTAACGACTCAGTTAAAATGTATATACATGTAGTGTTTTAATATGTATTCATACACTTTTGAAAGACTTCAAGACACTTATCAAAATACTTCTACTTAACAAAAATGCTTACAATTACATCCTCGTTCAGTTTCATCAACAATTCTACTCGTATGCACCTGTATTCGTACTCGTACAATACACAGCTTTTAGATGTATGTACTATTGGTATATACACTCCAATGATCAGCTCTTAGCAGCCCATGTGAGTCACCTAACACATGTGGGAACCATCATTTGGCAACTAGCATGAAATATCTCATAAAATTACAAAAATATGAGTAATCATTCATGACTTATTTACATGAAAACAAAATTACATATCCTTTATATCTAATCCATACACCAACGACCAAAAACACCTACAAACACTTTAATTCTTCAATTTTATTCATCTAATTGATCTCTCTCAAGTTCTATCTTCAAGTTCTAAGTGTTCTTCATAAATTCCAAAAGTTCTAATTTCATAAAATCAAGAATACTTCCAAGATTGCAAGTTTACTTCCAAGTTTTCTAAATCCATTCCAAGTAATCATCCAAGATCAAGAAACCTTTGTTACTTACATTAGGTTATCTTTCTAATACAAGGTAATAATCATATTCAAACTTTAATTCAATTTCTATAACTATAACAATCTTATTTCGAGTGGAAATCTTACTTGAAATTGTTTTCGTGTCATGATTCTGCTTCAAGAACTTTCAAGCCATCCAAGGATCCTTTGGAGCTAGATCTATTTTTCTCATTTCCAGTAGCTTTATCCAGAAAACTTGAGGTAGTAATGATGTCCATAACATCATTCGATTCCTACATATAAAGCTATATTATTTGAAGGTTTAAACTTGTAATCACTAGAACATAGTTTAGTTAATTCTAAACTTGTTCGCAAACAAAAGTTAATCCTTCTAACTTGACTTTTAAATCAACTAAATACATATTCTATATCTATATGATATGCTAACTTAATGATTTAAAATCTGAAAACACGAAGAACACCGTAAAACCGGACATACGCCGTCGTAGTAACACCGCGGGCTGTTTTGGGTTAGTTAATTAAAAACTATGATAAACTTTGATTTAAAAGTTGTTCTTCTGAGAAAATGATTTTTCTTATGAACATGAAACTATATCCAAAAATCATGGTTAAACTCAAAGTGAAAGTATGTTTTCCAAAATGGTCATCAAGATGTCGTTTTTTTCGACAGAAATGACTACCTCTTTAGTAATTGACATGTAACTTAAATTTCCGACTATAAACCTATACCTTTTCTATTTATATTCATAAAATAGAGTTCAATATGAAACCATAGAAATTTGATTCACTCAAAACGGATTTAAAACGAAGAAGTTATGGGTAAAACAAGATTGGATAATTTTTCTTGTTGTAGCAACGTGAAAATTGGTAACAAATCTATATTAATCATATCCTAGCTAACTTATATTGTATTATACATGTATTCTAATATATTATGTAATCTTGGGATACCATAGACACGTATGCAAATGTTTTGACATATCATATCGACCCATGTGTATATATTATTTGGAACAACTATAGACACTCTATATGCAGTAATGTGGGAGTTACCTATACAGGGTTGAGGTTGATTCCAAAAATATATATACTTTGAGTTGTGATCTAGCCTGAGACGTGTATACACTGGGTCGTGGATTGATTCAAGATAATATATATCAATTTTTTTTCTGTACATCTAACGTTGGACAACTAGTTGTAGGTTACTAACGAGGACATCTGACTTAATAAACTTAAAACATCAAAATGTATTAAAAGTGTTGTAAATATATTTTGAACATACTTTGATATATATGTACATATTTATTATAGGTTCGTGAATCGACCAGTGGCCAAGTCTTACTTCCCGACGAAGTAAAAATCTGTGAAAGTGAGTTATAGTCCCACTTTTAAAATCTAATATTTTTGGGATGAGAATACATGCAGGTTTTATAAATGATTTACAAAATAGACACAAGTACGTGAAACTACATTCTATGGTTGAATTATCGAAATCGAATATGCCCCTTTTTATTAAGTCTGGTAATCTAAGAATTAGGGAACAGACACCCTAATTGACGCGAATCCTAAAGATAGATCTATTGGGCCTGACAAACCCCATCCAAAGTACCGGATGCTTTAGTACTTCTAAATTTATATCATATCCGAAGGGTGTCCCGGAATGATGGGGATATTCTTATATATGCATCTTGTTAATGTCGGTTACCAGGTGTTCACCATATGAATGATTTTTATCTCTATGTATGGGATGTGTATTGAAATATGAAATCTTGTGGTCTATTGTTACGATTTGATATATATAGGTTAAACCTATAACTCACCAACATTTTTGTTGATGTTTAAAGCATGTTTATTCTCAAGTGAATACTAAGAGCTTCCGCTGTTGCATACTAAATTAAGGACAAGATTTGGAGTCCATGTTTGTATGATATTTTGTAAAAACTGCATTCAAGAAACTGATTTCGATGTAACATATTTGTATTGTAAACCATTATGTAATGGTCGTGTGTAAACAGGATATTTTAGATTATCATTATTTGATAATCTACTTAAAGCTTTTTAAACCTTTATTTATGAAATAAAGGTTATGGTTTGTTTTAAAAATGAATGCAGTCTTTGAAAAACGTCTCATATAGAGGTCAAAACCTCGCAACGAAATCAATTAATATGGAACGTTTTTAATCAATAAGAACGGGACATTTCAGTTTATTCTCAGGTATGAAAGAAATCTTCCGCTGTGCATTTGCTCATTTTAGAGATATTACTTGGAGTCATTCATGACATATTTCAAAAGACGTTGCATTCGAGTCATTGAGTTCATCAAGATTATTATTAAGTCAATTATAGTAAGATATATTACGAAATGGTATGCCTGCCGTCAAATTTTGATGTAATGAAAGATTGTCTTTTCAAAAACGAATGCAATGTTTGTAAAATGTATCATATAGAGGTCAAGTACCTCGCAATGTAATCAACTGTTGTGAATCGTTTATAATAGATATGGACTTCGTCCGGATGGATTAGGATGGGTCATCACAGTGAATAGTCACGACGAACATTTTTGGAAACCGATAAATCTTCCGCGACGCGAATTTCTTGAGAAATTTGTTCTAACTAACGTTTTCGAGTCCTAACGGACTTGTTCAAACATACCTTACAAAAATGTACCTCTTTTCAGATCGAGTTTCTCATTTCACTTCTAGATTTCGGAGTGCCTTACAAAAAGCCTCGGGGCCACGTTTAGACATGAGTACCGCATATCATCCACAAACCGACGGACCCAACAAACACATGATTCCATCCTTGGGAAAACATACCACGAACTTGTATTTTTTATCCTTTAGATGATTCCCCTCACAATGATGGTTATCATTCGAGTCCTAACGTCACACCTTTTGAAATCTTATATGACCGGAAACGTCATTCTCCTTTGTCGAACCACGTAAACAATGATCAATTCACCGGGCCCGAGTTTATTCAGGAATGACCGAGAAAATTATTCAAATCCTAGAAAGTCTCGAGACGGCCCGTAGTCGCCAAGGGAGCTATGCCGATGTTAGACGTAAACATTTCGGATTCCAAGTGGGTAACCGTGTAACGTTAAAAGCCGCACCTTGGAAAGGTGTAATCCGTTTCGGGAAACGTATAAAGCTAAATCCGTGATATTTTGATCCTTTTGAAATCTTGGAGCGTTTTGGACCCGTTGCTTGCCGTTTAGAATTTCTGACTCATTTGAGTCTCCGTTCATCCTACATTCTATGTATCAACTTAAAGACGTGTCTTGCGAAACAAGAACTTGTTATTCCTTTTCGATGAGCTTACTAACGACGATAAACTTCATTTCCTATGAGGACCGGTTGAAACTATGAATCGTGAAACCAAACTCCAATACAACGTAAAATCCCGACCGTCAAAGTTCGTTGAAATGCCCAAGGGAGTGCCTTCAACTATTCGTAGAATTGGCAACGCAAGATCTCGAGGAAGAATCAACAACTACTACTTCCAACTAAATTTCGGGACGAAATTTCTTTTAAGGTGTGGGTAATGTAACATCCCGCATTTTTCCGTTAAATTTATTTTAACACTGTCTTTTTTTTTTTAAATAATATCTTTCATTATTTAAATTCATAGTTTCCGTTGACTAACGTTCATAATATCCCCGTTATTTAATTATAACATCACTCGTTTACTCGAGCGTTTTTAAAATATTCGTTTGGTTAATTCCCGCACCCGCTTTTAAACTTGAGGGACCAAAGTTGGCTAGTGGGCAAACTAGTTGACTAGGTCAACTAGTCAACCCACCACTACCACCACTCATTCAATCCCACATCTCTTTCTCTTTTTCTCTCTACTTCCATTATTGGAACTCAAACACCAAATTCACAAATTCATCATCCAAATTCGATCTAGGAAGCTTACAACAAAACAAATTACATATTTGGAATCCTCTCTTCATCCTCTACAATTTGATACCAACTTCATCTCGTTTGGGTAACATTTCTAAAACTCTAGATTTCTCTAAATTCATGTTTTTGACTTGAAATGGTGTTAGTTAGTGTCTATGGCTCGTGTCTAGTATGAATATATGATTTAATTGCTCGATCTTGTTGTTTTGCATAAACTAGCATGAACTTGAAATGGATTTGTTTAATCTTGAGTTTTGAGTGATTAAATATTATTTAAATGATAAAGTTCATGTATTAAATGTGTTACTAGCATCATTAGCTTCAATTTGATGTGTTGGTTGATTTAGAAAAGCTTCATTTGCAAAATGGTTGAATTCATGATTTTGGTTAGGGTTTGATGAACTTTAAAACGAAATTTTGACGCATTGAATGCTATGAAATGTTGTTAGTAAGTGTTTAGTTGTATTGTATGTTTCATTACCTTCAAAGCGGCATATCGTATGTGTAAATTGGATTCCCGAGTCTAGAAATGCATTTTATGAACTTGAAACTTCGATTTTGAACATTTAATGATCATTTATTGAGGTTTTCATTGTTGTTAATAATGGATTTGATTCATGAAATGTGTTTAGTTGTATTCCTTGTTAAATTACCTTTCCAACGATATAAGATACGTATTTTGAATGTTTACGGTTCATAAGTTACGTTTGTTTGAAGTTTGGTTCGAGCATATACATGAAACTGCCCAGGTATTCTGTCTAGTGTTAAGCCGCGGCGCGGCTCCTCTAGCCACGGCGCGGCTCAAAGCGTGGAAATGTGGCTGTCCAAAATTTCCAATTTTCGTAAAAATCTAACTATGCTACGCAACTCTGATTGACATGAAACTTGGCCAACATGCTTATATATGGATTCTAAGCTTAGAAAAATTGTCCGAGACCCGACCCGAACACGTTGACTTTTTCGTTGACTTTGACCAAAGTTTGACTTTTAGTCAAACTTAACCAAACACTTATGTAATCCTTCTAATCTTCTTTTATACTTGTTTCTTGCATGAAACTTGACAACGTGATTCACATGCTATATAAACGAGTCTCTTATAGGGACTACGACCACGTAACGGGACCTCAGTTAGCGACGCCGTCAATGACGTTTTTGGTCGGGTCGTTACAGTTGATACTGGTCATATTGGTAACATCCCTAAGGGTAATTCAAAACAAGATAATCTGAATAATGTTTTTAACATGGATGAGTCTGGTGATCCAAAATGGTTACTGTCAGATTTCTGATGACTTTAGCTATTCAAAACAGTTGGAAGTTGTTTCAACTTGACATTAATAATACATTTGTTTATGGAGACTTGACTGGGATGTTTACATGAAACTTCCTCAAGGTTATTTCTCTAAATATGAAACCAAAGTATGTAAAATCATTAAGTCTTTATATGGGCTAAAACATGCACCTAGACAACGGAATAAAAAGTTAACCATGACTTTAAAAGAGAATGATTTTGTTCAAAGTATTAGTGACTATTCCCTGTTTGCCAAAAGTCGTAATGGTCTGTTTCTTGCACTCTTCATTTATGGAGATGATCTTGTGGTTACTAGTAACAATGAAACTAAAATAAACATTTTAGTAACAATGAAACTGAAATAAACATTTTAAAACTAAGTTATTGAAAAAATTTGTTGGTGAACTTAAGTATTTTCTGGGTATAGAGGTTTTAAAAACTGAAAAATGGTCTTTGCCTATCTCAAAGAAAGTAATGTATTGAACATTTGGATGAATTTGGTTTAGTGAGAAGCAAACCAGTTGGTGCTCCACTTGAAGCTAATATTTCTATTTCATCTACTCCTACTAATGATGATCCAGTGCTTAATAATATCACTGAGTATAAGAAATTAATAGGTAAACTTATTTATTTGACAAGGACCAGGCCAGATATATCATTCTCTGTTCAGTGTTTGAGTCAGTTCATGCATTCTCCACTTCAGTCTCATCTTAAAATTGCATTGAGGTTTCTCAGGTATCTGAAAACATCTCCAGGTAAGGCTGCTTTACACTCCAAGTCTGATTCAATTTTTTTAGCTGCTTATGTAGATACTGACTGGGGTAAGTGCATTTCTTCCAGAAAGTTTGTTACTGGCTTTGCTGTTTTGTTTTGTAATTCTCTTATATCTTGGAAAAGCAAGAATCAAGCTAATGTATCTATATCTTCAACTGAATCGGAATATAGAGCCATGGCTTCTGGTACATGTCAAATTTTGTGGGTTTTAAACATTTTACGTGATTTACATTGTAAAGGTTTATTGCCTGTTAAACTTCACTTTGATAATAGGTCTACAATCCAACTTGCAGCCAATCATGTATTTCATGAGAGGTCTAAACACTTTGAGATAGATTTACACATTGTTAGGAAAAAGTCTGTTTTCAGCTCTTATAAAAATTGTTAACATAGATTCCCAAGAACAAATTGCAGATATATTTACAAAGGGTTGGGGATTAGCCAACAAAACTTTCTTTGTGATAAATTGAATCTTTTTGACATGTTCCATGCTTAGATTAAGGGGGCGTGATAAAAATATATAATCTAATCTAGCATGGATCACAAAATGTGTTTGTTATTTATTGTGTGTGTTTTGTTTCAATACTACTTCTGAGAAAAAAGTGTAGATTTGTTGAATTAGAGTGGTCTTGTAAAGTGAAGGGGTCTAAAGTGCATAAGGAGATTAGTTGGAGGGTTGTGATGGTTATTATAGTTGCTGCTTATGGATCATGTTAAAGATGTTTACTGGCCAAGTATGTTAAGCCCATTAGCTAAAGATGTGCAGGCCGAGCTGGCTTAGAAGAAAATATAAATAGCCATTTATTCATTTATAGATGTGGTTATCAATTAGAGGTGTTATACTTATTTAGACGTGTTGCAGGTTTCTAATTAGATGTGTTCCTGCCATTATTTAGACATGTTATGACTTTTTTTATATGTATTATTTTGTTAACACGTCTAAATGAAAGGGGTCTAATTGAGTCAAATTGTAGTAGTGTCTCGCTACTCTCATACGATCATCTCCACATTAGGGTTTTATTCATACTTCTATTCTTCATCTTGTTGAATAGAATATGCAGTTAATATTAGATTTTTGAACACTTTGTTTAAGTTTGTATTTGGATTGTGAATGTAATTTTTGATATTCTGAGAGTTTTTGAGTGTTCATTGTATTTTCTGATAACATTGATTCGATTTATGGTATATGATCCGGAGTATTAACTGGTATATCATCACATATTGTGATTCTTTACAAAGAACTTAAAACTTACGAAGGAATCATTGAAATAATAGGTTTTTCGATACCATATACAATAACAACAAAATCTAATACCACATGAGTGGTATATGAGGAAGGTGAGATGTAGACAATCATTCCCCTATCCGAGAATAAAAACAAGTCATTTCTCCACTCAGAGTGAAACAGTCTCAAAAGTAGAGAAAGTCATCACTCTCTCTACTCGACGAATAAAGAGATTGCTTCCGAGCGGACCTCCGACCAATAACTAGGAAATTTTTTTAAAAAAATGGTAAAATAAAATTAAAAATAAAATTGAAACGCCATGAAAATGGTAGAATCAAATTTTCATGAGTTTTAACCTAACCGTAATTCAATTTAGGTTCTAAACGGCACTCAAGATGCCAATAAATCGACACTTGCTGTTGACTAAAACATAGAGCCGATTTAAGAAGTTGTATATACTGTTTCAAGTCACAATTTCTAATAAATAGAACAAGATTAAAAGATAAGAAAAAAAAAGTATAAAAAAGGGATTATCACTTTTTTACCCTTTTTTAACTTTTTGCGTAAAAGTCCAAAAAAAAAAAAAAAAAAATTGACGATTTGCCCTCGCAATGAGCAAGGTGCCTTGCGCCTGGTATAAATAGGTCAAAACGATTTTGCTTCCACCTTGCTCCATGCTCCCAGGTGGAAGCAAGGTCGCAAGAGGCACCTTGCTTCTAGGTGGAAGCGAGGTCGGAAGGTGCCAACTTGCTCCTTGCTCCCAGTGGAAGCAAGGACGCAAGGTGCCCTTGGTTCCACCTAGGAGCAAGGTACCTTGCTCCTTGCTTCTAGGTGTGAAAGCAAGGTCGCAAGAGGGTCCTTGCTTCCATCGGGGAGCAAGAAGCAAGATGTCACCTTGCGACCTTGCTTCTACCCGGTAGAAATCTCGTTTTGACCTATTTATTCCATGGCCCAGGCACAAGGCGCAAGGGCGCAAGACACCTTGCTCCTTGCGAGAGTAAATCGACAAGTTTTTTTTTTAGGCTCTGACGCAAAAAAGTAAAAAAAAAAAAAAAAATGGGTAAAAGATTGATAATCCCATAAAGAAACACATTGAACAATCTCACAAAAATATGAATAATGTTTCAATCATTAATTTTTTAATCATAAATACTGTAAATCAGAATCTTCTCTACATAAACTTATGGAAGGTGATTCTCACACATCATTTTTTACTTCATGTACACTTTTGTCTCGTAAATTCACAGTTATGTCCCTAGATTAATGTAGGGAGTTGAACTTATATTATTATTGTAAGTATAATTAAGGGTAAAATAGGTAATTAAGTGTAAATGGATCAAAAATGATATGTGAGTATCACCTCACTAAACTTATATATATAAGAAGTTAAAAAATAAAAAAGGAAAACTAAAAGCTTACCACATCCAATATCATAGACAATTCCTCACCATCGTGAAACCTATAACCTATCGTAATATAACTATAGGTAACTCACGATACCTAATAAAAAAGACAATAAAACAATAATTCAAATTTCTCATCCTCACTTTACTTTTATCATCAGCATATTCAACCATGAAAGCCACATTATATCGATACCTTTGGAGAAGATAGAAGAATAGTATGGATTCTATTAACTTACATTTATTGATCTATATAGATAAGAAACTTACAGAGTAAGAAGATTTTACAGAGAAAAGAAGAAATAGGTGAGGAGATGACTGTTTCAAGAAGCAAGGTTAGAGTATTAACTCATACGATTTTTTTTGAATTCAAATGGTTGGAAGAGGTGATTGACTGTTTCTAAAGTGTGAAACTTTAGGCTAAGACTGTAAATGAGTCGAACTACTCACGAGTAACTCGACTTAAGTCGAGCCTAAACGAGCTCAAGACCGAGTTTGAAAGAGCTCGAGCCCGAGCTTCATATCTCGAGTTCGAATAACTTGCAAGTCTAAACGAGATTTTCATTTATATACACTAAGATACTATTTTTGTAATAATATACTGTAATATATAAGTATATAATAATTACTATTATTTTAAATAATTATTAAAATAATAATATTAAATATGATTATAAGCGAATCAAATTATAAAATCAAAAATTATTCAATATAATAAAATTTAATAATATAATAAAACAAACTTATGTAATAAATGAGTCGAGCTCGAGCCGAGCTTGAGCTTAAAAATTATCAAATGAACTGAGCTCGAGTTTAAGATATTCGGTTCGAACCTAGCCGAACTCGATCCCAATATCTTAATGTTTTCAAGAATAAAATTTTAAAATGTGCCATTATTGTCAAGGATAACTAATATATTTAACTCATTTTTTTTAATATTGAAATATACATGACATTATCAAATATTCAGAGCATGACAACTCATCTTTTAAGAGTGTTTATATATCCATTATTCTTTTTAATACATCCATTATAAGTGTTTATTAACAAGTTGTAGCTACATATTAATGCATATCTCTTGTTTGGTTATAACTAAAAAATTTGTGTAAACCATCAATAGTATATCATGGAGTAGTACATTTATGGTATTTAAAATATCACTTACCTATTGTTAACGTTAAAGTCATTTACTCCGTATTAGTTAGATACTTTAGATTATATATATCGAGGTGGTTAGGTGTTTAAGTATATATCCTTTTCTAAAATATAAAAGTCAAGAAGTACCTTTGATTTGAACACGCTACCATGTTTTATTTGATCTGACAATAAATATACATATAACTTACTATAATTTCAACTTCATTTCTTTTTTATATACATAAACCAAAGATCATATGCATTACCATCACCCTTTTTTATTAACTTGATTTGAACACTTAATTGAGGCTGGCAGTCAATTTGCTGAACTTTATTAACAAATACTAGTACTAGCTATAGATATCATTACATAACATAGAGGAAAGCAAGCTACGTACATGCAGACTAAGCCGGATCTTGACTTGATACTAATTCAAATAAACGACTAGAAATCTCCTAATGAATCGGACAACTCGTGACCAAATCTCTATTCAACAAAGAAACGTGGCAAAAGTATATTAATTTTTTTTTTTTTTAACAACAATTGGGATCACCGAAATGATAGTTAAATATACGTTTTCACAAATGTATTAACTAACAAATCCAGTTCTTGTTAATAACATTTAGGTTTATGACATCCATGCTCTTTACTCCGTTGAGATGATTGAGTTGGTTGTAACATACTAGTAATGTTTAATAACGATGTTGACCAATATATATATATATATATATATATATATATGTGTGTGTGTGTAGAAGGATCAAATGAGAACTATTTTGTGTGAGAACCCTGAGAACTCCAAAATACACTGAAATTCGAGCAAAAAAAGTGGCGGACAAGCAAAAAAGTTGAAATTCGAGCAAAAATGGGGAAAATCGAACAAAAAAAAGGGGACAGTCGAACAAAAAAAAGGCGGCCGAACAAAAAAATGAAAGTCGAACAAAAATGGGTTCTACATTTTGAAAGTTGAACAAAAAATGTAGAACACGTTGATATTCGAACAAAAAATGTGATATTCGAAAAAAAAAATGTGTTCTACATTTTGGTAATTCGAACAAAAAATAAATAAATTTCGTTTGTCCGTGTTTTTTTGCTCGAATTTCATGATTATTAAAATAAATAAGTGATTTGTAAAAAATTTTAAAGTAAATATAATTATATTATATTATATTATAAATTATATACTAATATATATATTATAATAATTTTTGCACCGGTGGTCCCTCAATTTTAGTGAAGAAAAGTTGAAAAAGACGATTATACCCTCACATGCAATGCACATGTCAAGATTTAACGGACTTTTTAACGACAATTTGACGGAGGGACGCGGTATGCTTAAATAGGATAATGGAAGGATGCTGTTAGCAAAAAAAAAAAAAAAACGGAGGGACGTTGTTCGCTTTTTGGAGTAAAATAGAGGGACCAACGGCACAGTTATTTCTTGTATATATATATTTTTTTTGTTGTATGAAAATTAATAATAATAATAATAATAATAATAATAATAATAATAATAATAATAATAATAATAATAATAATAATAATAATAATAATAATAATAATAATAATAATAATAATAATAATAATAATAATAATAATAATAATAATAATAATAATAATAATAATAATAATAATAATAATAATACGGAGTAAGTGATAATCAAGAAGCTGTCATTTAAAAAAATTTTAATAATCCATTTATATACGGATTATTATATGTTGTTAGATATTTATAAAAAAATGTCACAACGAAACATTAAAAATGTATAATCTAGGTATGAATTTTCCAACTATGTTCAATATAACAGATTCTTTTATAGAATATTATAAACATTTTTAGAAATATTCTTCAAACTTTGATTCGTTTGGTCTTTGATAGCACCAATGAAGGTTTTTTTCAGATTAGTTTTATCTGATGTAGAGAAGACAACGGGTCGAGTTTGGGTCGAGCCTAGGTAATCTCAGACCCGAACTCGATTAAGAAATCATGTCCTAAACCCGAACTCATACCCATCGGATCCTCATTTACTTATTAGTGTCGGGTTATCGAGTTTCCTCATGGGTAAATCTATCCCTATTTACCTTCAGGATGGGTATACAGGTGCATGGGTCGGGTTTGCGGGTTTGTATCTAAACCCAGCCCCATATTCGAACCCGCAAAAAAAAAAAAACTAAGACCATCTTCACACCGACCCACGTTCGAATGCCCGAACCTGACCCCAACCCAAAATGTCGGGTTTCGGATTTATCCATCGGGTACCGGTTTTTTTGCCATTCCTATTCTGATGTGTGCACGAGTTAATGACTATCATTGTAGTATAATAGTAATGATTTAATAATAATAACAATATAATATAATTAAATAATCAGTATCAATCGATCAATAATATAAAAAAACAAGTAGCAAAATGAAACAGTTGCACAATGTGAGATAATCCAAGAAGATGACGAGACCCGTTGTCAAGTTTAAGATATTTTTAAAAGTTAAAAAATAAAGATAAAGAAGTAATAGTAAATCATAAATATTTTAAGGAGTACAACCTTTTCTTAAATATGTTTTTAAAACACTACCGCTTGTTAAAAAAACTCGGCTCCCATTCCGGTGCTCAGTGCTCTAAAAGAAAAAATCATTTTAAAATTAATAAAATTGGATTGATGATAACTTGTTAATGAGAGTGAAAACTCATTTTTCAATTTAATGAAATTGGATCGGTGATAGCTTGTTAATGGGAGTTACAGATCATTCTATTCAGTAATTGTTTATTGGATCACATGTAATCACGTGGTCAGTATTAATACGTGCAATATACTCGTCATACAGATTGATTCACCTTTTTCATATATATATATATATATATATATATATATATATATATATATATATATATATATATATATATATTGAAATGATCCGGAACAACTCTGCATAGCAGAAAACACAGCGAACCATCACCTGCCGATTTTACCAATTTTATTAGACATCAAAATCAACAAAATTGAAAGTTAATAGCGATGAAACAAGATCCTAAGGCTGCGATTATCAACTTCCTTGAAGGATTATACTCCAAATCATCATTGAATTCCTCAATTTCATGATGAACACTGAACGAATGGATGAAGATGAACTGCAACTTTGATTTTTATGATTCAGTTGTTTTCAGACCTTGAATCCTTTACAAAATCTTCTAGTCGCTGCTATTGGAACAAGGTAACATCAATTTCAAACATTAATTCGATTGATTTTAGAATCTGCACATTCGATTGACTAGATGAATTTTGTAGACGAACTCACGAATTCGAGCTCAAATCTAGGTGTTAGAATATGAAACTTTGCACATAGATTCACGAGATGAAACCTAATTTAATTGTGATATAATGTAATACAAACATGTACCCAAAAAATAAATACGTATACTATGTAAGCATGGACAAATAAGTATAGTATGTAAGCATAAAAACATGTAACACGTAAATACATATAATTTAATTGTGATATAATGTAATACAAACATGTAACCGTATAATGCAATAAAGCATGTAAATAAGTATAGAATATGCACCCAACATGTTGCAATATGCTACAATAAGTATAGGTATAATATATCAATAAAACATGTGTTGTCAATACATAAAGTTATGTGAATTAAAAAAAAAAAAAAAAAAAAAAAAAAAAAAAAAAAAAAAACCCTTAGATGCAAATACATAGGCTACTAAATTGCAATTAAGCACACCAAAACACTTACAAAACAGATAAACCCGAGCAATACTAGACAAAACCTACACAAAGCTCGCGAAACCGATCACAAATACATAGGCTACTAAATTGCAATTAAGCACACCAAAACATAACAAAAAAAATAAGATGAAATCCAATCTAACCGAATACCGCTAGATTAAGATTCATCTAAAGACAAAATGGATATCCGCCTTCAAAAGTAACAAAACGTTCAAGCGTCATTAATAAAATCACCAAATACCTCCATCTCTCGATCCTGAGTCAACTTCTTCCTTATTTCCTTCTTCGGTCTTAGTATTTATATATATACTAATAGACAAAACACTATTTCACTATTCACCAATAGTAATCAGGGGTATTTTTGTCATTTCGCCTTTTTTGTCCCCAACAATAAAATAAACAACTTTCGTAAAAGAACCAACCCTTCAATGTTACCAAAAGATGTCGAAAAAAATACTTTTTTACAAAAAAATCAAATAACTTTTTTTTTCCTTCTCTTTTTCTTCCTCAACGATAAAAGAGGCAACTTTCATAAAATGAACAACCCTTCAATACTACCAAAAGATGTCGAAAAACATTCTTTTTTACAATATAGATCAACTAACTTTCAAAAAAAAAAAAAAAAAAGCTAAAGCAAGCAGCTTTCACCAAAGGAACAACCCTTCAATGTTAGATGTCGAAAAAAATTCTTTTTTACAAAATAGATCAAGACTTTTAATTTTAACTCGCATTCAAAACGGAGCCCCCGGCGCGAAGCGAGGGGTTCAAAACTAGTTTGATTAATTACATAGGCTACAGATTGATTCACCGTCAATTTTAATATTTGATTAATTAATGGGATAGATAGAGGTAATCTGACTATAAGATATACTCCATAATATAAAATATATAATATATAATATAGATAATACATATATATAATTCACCATTTGTATCGATTAAAATAATTAAATAGATTATTGGAATTCCCAAGGTGGGTATATACTTGGTGCTGATCAATCTTCCTCATATATATATACATGTATATATAACTAGTTTGCTGTATGTAATTATAAATCCAACTATTACTCCACCTCACAAGCATATATCTCAATCTTTCATCATTCCTAGCATCGTCAATCTTCCGCCGACGGTGTCCCGTGTTGTTGCTCCGGTGCATGCTATCATAAATAGTAAGTCTTTTTTAAACACTATACTGTACTATATCTTTTTCATAAATTATATTTGGTACGTTGTAGAAATAATTTTTGACGTCGGTGTAATGCTAGCTTAGTCTATACGACATGTTATCCTCAAGAAATTTATCAAATCTCTATGTAACTTATTAAAATTTCACTGTAATAATGAACTGTAAAATCATACAGTTACAAACAAATAAACATAATGAATAAACATGTGAAGAATCAAAAGGATATTATCGATCATTAACAACATAAGTTGAGCCGAGTCGCGTGTTAGACACAGGTTCATTTAATAAACATTCGTCGTCTACACGTCGTGTGTTTCCCAGCACAACGTCTTAAAACTGCGTACAGGCGCGGTAAGATACTTGCCTGAAAATGTAGAGATTTGTGTGTGTTTTTGCTTTAATTTCTTATGTGCAAAAAATGGTGTGAAAGAGATGTGAATCTATGCACGAAAACAAATCATTTCAATGATTTGGTAATCATCTTTAATTAAATATTAGGAAATGATTGGGATGAAATATGCATCAAAAAAAGTCTGGTCAGTCAACCAAACCCACCTAAACTGATAGGTTATGGGTAATAAAAAAACATACCCACGGGTCGAGTGTAAAACCCAAAACTATATTCATTTTCCTTTGGTTCCAGCAGCAACCATCTCACTTTGAAGTACGATATTTCATTCACCACATCATAACTTTGTACACATGATATAACATTGCGAAGCCTTTGTCAATTGATACGTAACGATATAAAATATCACTCGTATATACGTTAGATACACGTACATATATTTAGTTCCAAAGTTTGAGAAAAACACACTTAGATACTAATTTTTCCCAACAAACTTAATATATAAATTTGGGACTTTTAACAAAGGATGAAAAACCCACAACAAGAATACAAAAACCGGCAAGGCCTACTAGAACCACGCAACAAACTAATTACCAAACTACTATCTAAAGGAGACCAAAGGGTAATAAAAAGTTACTCTCTGCCCCAACAATTGGCTAACTTCAATGTGTTCAGTTTCAATACTTTTGTTTCAAGTTCACATTTTATCTCTTACATTTTCAACTTTGGCTGATACTTGATAAGAAATTTTAATATAATTTCAAGTTTTCCACGATAAAATGTACTCCGTAACATTTTGTTGAATTAATTCACATGAATGACATGCAGGTATTATGTTGTAACGAACGTTGTTCACTAGATTGAGGACCCTAATTACGTATACCAAGAGACGTGGTTTGAGAGTGTCATTAATTAGTTTTTGATCCAACTCTTTAAAGATTTTGATTTTCCGAGTTTGTTTTCTTTGTTTTATTTCTAAAAATTTTGATTCTTTAAAAATGTCAAAATTGGGTACTACTCAAGATTCTTTTCTAGCAGTTGATAGTACAAGTATAGATAGGTTGCCTGTGTATGTAAGGGAACTAATATCTGGTGGTGCAGCTGGTGCAATTTCTAAAACAGCAGTTGCTCCACTTGAAAGGATTAAAATCTTATATCAGGTAAATTATTTATTATTATAAGTTTGTTACATCAAATAATGTACATTGTGAAATAATAACAAAACAGTCATCTGTTTTCAGATAAGAACTCCTGGATTTCAAAATTTAGGAGTGTATGACTCGCTTAAAAGACTACTAAAACAAGAAGGGATTCCAGGATTTTACAGAGGAAATGGTGCAAGCCTTATTCGAATTGTTCCATATTCAGCGTTGTTTTTCATGACATTTGAACGATTCAGATATTTGATGTTAGATTGCCACTTTAGTATATTAGGATCTGCGCCACTCGTAGATCTTTTAGCCGGTTCAGCTGCTGGAGCGGTTGCTATTCTGTCCACGTATCCTCTAGATTTGGCTCGCACGTTACTTGCCTATCAGGTTACTTACTAATTACATGGCTTATATGATGGATATGTATATATATATACAAATATCTCAATTTATAAGAGCTTACTATAACATCATGTTTCTATCATAATGACACTGTATGATATGCTTTTATGCTATGTTCTTATTATATTTGTCGATTGTTTTCTAGGTTGTGGATACGAAAGCAATAATAAAGAGTGGTTCCGTTAGTACTATTGCACAACCGCGTTACACCAGTACTAGGAATGTCTTGGCGGGTGTTTATAGAGAGGCTGGGGTACGTGGCTTGTATCGAGGCCTAGGTATGCTATTTATCAAATAAAAATAACAGCGATAAATCTATATCTATATCTATATTGTTGAATCTCAAAACAATTGCAATCTTCATATGTTATCTTTTTTTGTTGGTTGTTAGGTCCAACTCTTATGGGTATTTTACCATATGCCGGTTTAAGGTTTTGTGTTTATGAAGAATTAAAGAGGCATGTTTCTGAGGAGCAACATAAATCGATTGCGATGAGTCTCTCGTGTGGTGCTATAGCTGCTATAATCGGCCAAACCATAACTAACCCTTTAGACGTCGTTAAAAGACAGATGCAGGTTTTTGTTTTTTGACCTCAATTTTTTAGTGTCTCATGTGTTGTTCGTTCTCGACTTTACAATAACACATTGTTTCAGGTTGAAAATATGCAAGATGGTAACACTAGACATAAGAACACATGGAAAGGAATTACTACAATTGTTTCCAAACAAGGATGGAGACAATTATTTGCAGGCCTAAGTGTTAACTACCTAAAGGTCAATGCTCACAAATTATTTTTTTCCGGTTTATTAGCACATCTTCAAGACTTCACTATTAGATTAGAGTGAATCAATCCATTAACTAGTAAATTGGTCAAAATTGCTCTGTAATTAAGATTCTCACATGCTAAAACATGGTTTGAATAATATTGTTGGCAGATTGTCCCTTCGACTGCGATTGGTTTCACTGCATACGACTTGTTGAAGGAGTGGATGCATGTACCTCCTCGACAAAAGAAGCAGTCGGTCTCTGCTGCATAACTTCATTCAAATTTAGCCAACGAAAAATGCAGCACAACTATAAGCTATATATGATAGCCATTGTATAATTGTATGCGGAGTAATTTGTATAAAAATAAATAGAGATCAAGATCATTGTAAATTCGTTGTTATTAATTTGGTATGTTATATCCCATATCCCATTTATCCCATTTAAAATGAAAAAAAAGGTCTATATTTTAACAAGCTCTCACGACATAATAACATATTCATTTGAGGGCTTTTAAGACTGTCAATTCATTGTTGTACTCGAAGTTATTTAAGGACATTTGTGTTTTCTTTCTTATCTTCATTATTTGACCTTGTGTTGCTATAATAATTAATTAATACACGCATAACGCTTTTTGTAATCATGTCAATTCGAAGAAGTTTAGCCTTTATTGCGATCTTATTTTTATAATCGGTTGATATAGTAAATCATAATAAGATCTGAACCTATTCTCTTTGTACACAGGGATAGGGATATGGATAAGGATAGGGATATATGTTAGAACTAGTGAAATGACCCGTGGAACCACGAGTTTGTTTAAACGAAACAGTTTAATAATATATGTTTTAGGTATTAAGTAAACGTAAATGTTAAAGTCATTTTGTTTAATGATCCGTAGAACCACAAAGTCCGACTAAGAAACTCGTCAGCTGAACATTCATCAAACACCTAAAATGCATATTAAACAATCCACATCTAATCATAAGAGATAATATTGGTTTTAAAAGTGTAAATTAAAATATAAATCTAGAATTGATTTCCTTCTGCCTAGCTTTTATAGCTTCTCGTACTCAATTTAAAATAATTAATTAAAATAATTCAAAATTATTTAATTTTAATAATTAAAATAATTATTAATAAGATTTAGTAATAACAATTAATTAATAAGATTTAATTTTAATTCAAATTTATTAAGATTAATGACATCACTCACCATGCTTAAATTTTTTTCTCTTATTTTTTAATTTTTTTAACAAAGAAATTAGTCTAATAATAACATCATTATTATAGAATTTTAATTATAACTATAGATGTGAAGAACAAATTTGAAATGAATAAGTAGCATAAAATAGAGGAACAAACTTACAATATTAACACCAATTTACTTCGTAAAAGGGTTAAAGCCAAAAATAGGCTATAAACTTACACAAATGTATTGATGTTGCCCACAAACCCATAAAAATGTGCTAATATAAACAAAATACTTTTTTAACCGTCAACCAAAATAGTTGATGACGTGGCTTCTAAGTAGTCATGACACGTCAGTGATACATCGAAACAGAAACTGACAGTATATGGGCGACATCGTAACACAACTGAAAGTATATGGACGACATCGAGACATATAAAATGAATAAAAAAGTTAAATAATTAACTTTACCGGTTCAGCAGGTAACCGGTAACGAAATGTTAACATCAGCACATTTTTTATAAGTTTCTAAGCTACAGTAGGACGGAAATAGGTTTGTAGGCGACATCGGTACATTTGTGTAAGTTTGTAGCCTATTTTTGACTTTAACCCTAAAAATTATTGTGTGCGTGATTAGCATGAAAGTGGCTTAGGTTATTTAAAGGCGATATGATAGACTTATATTCTTTGAATATCGGTATCGGTTATAATTATTTGAAGACCTTATATTAATTATTAATACATTATTTTTTGACGACCTTATATTAATATTAATTTAATATTAATATTAATATTAATATACTACATTATAATACAGGGATAACGCATGATAATGGTTTAGTGGTTCCTAAGAGCACTGGGAGTGGTGACTGAGGTCACTTAACATGTCAGGCGTGACTTGTTGAGTCAGAAAAAGTGGAGAGTGGTGACCTATGTCAGTTAGTATGTTAAAATAATATTTTATTATATTTAATAATTTAGTCCTTTGAAAAAAAAAGCAAAAAGAAAAAAAATGGGGTAAACTTACGTCGCATATGCGATTGACATGGGGTATATTGAAGGGACTGAGATGAGGTATATTGGAGTGGGGAGTGGTGTCACTAAGTGACATGGGGGAGATGGGTGAGTGACACACCCCCACTACTGATGATCTAAAGAGTAGGGAATCTATTAAAACTTCGATTATTTTATTATTTGAATATCAACATTCACGAAAGCTATAGATGGTTCCCACTCAGAGAACTCACAACGGTACCGCCCTGGGTGCCGCCCAGCCGGCCGCCTTTCTGGGCGTCGATGGTAGCGGGCCGCCCAAGATGCCGCCCACCTTTTCGTCCAACTTTGCGATCATTTTAATCATATATGAGGGCGACGGAAATTATAAAAAAAAAAAAAAGCAAAAAGTAGCCGTTAGAAATAAAAATAAAAAATAAAAGAAAAACCAATGGCTATGTATTCCAACGTCTCTTTTTTATTTTTTTTTATTGTATTCGAACTGTTTTTTATTTTTTTTTGTACTTTTTTTTTTAATTTCGAACTTTTTTTTAATTAATTGTAATGTTTTTTTATTTTAATGAAAATGTAGTTTTATATTTGGGGGATGATTCTCACACACTGTTTTTTGATCCTCACACACCAATTTACTTGAACTCCTCCCTAATAATAGGGTAAAAGGGTGTGTGAGGATCAAAAAACAGTGTGTGAGAATCATCCCCCTTTATATTTTATGTTTGTTTTTAATTATTTAAATGTTAAGGGAAAAAAATATAAAAGAAGGGTGTAACCGTTGGGAGTGTTTAGTCCTGGGTTAGTCCTGGAAAGGAAGTGCTGAGGTGGCGCTGGGGTGGCGGACCTGGACTAAGATGAAGGTCTTACTCCATTGGGAACACTCTTATGCTTGTTTCCTTTTTTCCATTGCTTCACTTCATAATCAGAAACATGTGTTAGTATTTAGGACCCAAACAAGACAAGTGATTGATCATAATCATTAACTCCACGAACGACAAACGAATAATAAAGCATAAATAAATAAAGATGAACGAGAAGAAATTTAACGTGGTTATATCTCAACTCCAAAACACGGAAAATGGTTTACTCCACGAGAGCAAATCAAAAATTTTTCATTTTAAATTTCGTGTATACATTGTATGGGTTACATAGGGTGTTTATATAGGCAACTCTAAATAAGGAAACAACTTAACGAGCAAGAAAACTCAATTCTACAATGTTCTCCCGTCCTGACGAACCTCGCGACCGCAATAGAAGTCTTGTGGTCGCGAGTTTTGTTTTCTCGGCAGATTCTTTCATACTTGCGACCATAACTCTAAACTCGCGGTCACAAGTTTCACATATTCAGCAAACCTTGTTTAATTCGAACTTCGCACTCCAACAATCTCCCACTCGAAGGAGACATTAAACAACCTTTGCCAACTCGTCACTATGTTTAAACAAACCCACAATAACTCTAGACTAGCTGATTACCAACTCCTTTTGATACCGCCAGATGAGACACCCGAATCACGCCGCACTTCACTCGTTAGCCTACGAGTAAGTGAAGTCTTTCGTCACCAAAAACACCGTTGGGCGATAATCCAATCTCATAGTTACTAGCTTGGGCCATCTCGGTTTCTATCGCCACCATCTGCTAACACGAAGATCATCTTCTTACACTAGAAGACCAATTGAAGCGAGCGAGACTTCAATCTTAGGATTCTTCATGAGACAACACCACCTCACACATCCATCTAGACATGTCCATTGCGAAAACACATGTCAACGATCACTCGTACAGATTATACCCGACTATCTATGATTTCCTTCACCAACAAAAAAAGGTACCCCAACAGATGCCTTTGTAGACTATTCTTCAAGATACCTAAGTCGCAATCACCACCTTGATATCTATCACCTTTTCAACTTTCCACTTTCTCGTTGGTATACTAACCTCCTCATAGTGCTATAAATTTCACAAACCCCATCTTCTCTCCCAAGCACACTCCCACTGTACGAGCAGGATTTAAACCACGGCTTTGAGAAGACATTTGGTTCGTATTACCGGTCAGTCACAGATTACTTTTTCATCGGAGAGTAAAACAAGTATTCGAAGCCCTAGTGTTACCCGGAATTAACACACTAATCTTGAGAATATTGGAGATACAAGTTGCTCAACCATCTCTACAACTCCACTAGTTGTCTAACTCCCACTAGCTCGATAACTTACGTCAGTTACCAAAAACCGAGTTTCCAACACCCTCAATGATCCTAGAAAGCTCAAGTTCTGGGACTTACACGATTATCTGCCCCTCTTCCATCACCTAAAAACTTCTATTTGATCACCCTCGAAGAAGAACCACTCCCTTTGTTGAAATATCAACCAATACCCGAGCAACCGTCGAACGCGTTCTATCTGACTCCCTTCGACAATCATTTTCCTTTAGTGACAAGGAACTCTAATCTACCCACATACTCCATTGACTTGGAATGTTTGACCATACACTTGCCACCCCGTTTCAAAACACGTAAGCAACAAACTTCCCCTGATAACTCCCACTATTGACTTTCAAACCGATGCACCTCGTTCATTACAACAACACCCAAATATGAGTTAAACCACCCTACTGAGATCTCGTAACAAACCCACATCTTCGAAAACATAGCTCGTATCGCTCGAAATTTCCGAGACAAAACCATCTCGTGCTCGCGTCATCAAACCCGAAAAAATTTCATCCTGAAAACTGCCCAGATTCGAAAAATCATATCTCAAGATCCAACGGTCATATCAGCCTCAATTTTTACCACGCGTAGAGCATCGTGTCTACTATACACACACAAAACATCGAGTCGATCCAACGGTTAACGAACCCTTTAGGAATTTTCTTCTACACCAGCTCCTGAAACTCCGAATTTGAAAGTTCAATCATTCTTTCGCACGGGATCGCGAAGAACGAGAAATCAGATCCGACACCCGGATCTCCTAAAAAACCTCTCTGCAACGAACCCATCAACCCGACCTCTGACTCCGTACCCTTCGCAAAAAAGAACCACCATCATCATACAAACGCAGCGTACGATTGCATGATAACTTTTAGAACCGTTACTCGAATTCCGATGTGATCAACTAACTCGGATACATAGACATATCCATGAGTTCATCGCATCCAACTGAGTCATCTAGTCTCGATACGTGTTGCAAGACAGATCCCTAGCCCGTCGTTTAACCTAAACCAAAAAACAAATCTGACCAGCAACAACTCGTTTTTGTTTCTTCTTGCTTCCAATTCGCCATTGCTCCCAAACTCGAAACCTTGAGCTCATGATACCGCTTGTTAGGATTTAGGACCCAAACAATACAAGTGATTGATCATAATCACTAACCCCACGAACGAAAAACGAATGATAAAGCATAAATAAGTAAAGATAAACGACACGGAATTTAACGTGGTTACCAACTCCAAAACACGGAGAAGGGTTTAATCCACAGGCGCAAACCAGAGATTTTTCACTATAAATTTTGTGCACACATTGTATGGGTTACATAGGGTGTTTATATAGGCAAATCTAAATAAGGAAACAACAAGCAAGAAAACTCAATTCTAGATTTTTCTCCCATCCTGACGAACCTCGGGACCGCAATAGAATTCTTGTGATCGCGAATTTTGTTTTCTCGGCAGATTCTTTCATACTTGCGACCATAACTCTAAACTCGCAGTCACAAGTTTCACATATTCAGCAAACCTTGTTTAATCCGAACTTTGCACTCCAAAACATGTGCTGTTATTATGGCTCATGTTTGGAAATATTAATTAATCATAAATTCTTTTTGTAAGGAAATAATTACATATGCGGACAGTGGCTGAAACAAAGAACTTCTTTCACCGAGAATGAAATTTTATTTAAAAGTGTAGCGCTTTTTTGAGCAAAATATAAAGGCATTTGGGCAAAATTTGAATGTTTTGAGAGCAAAATATGAAGACTTTTGGACCAAAAAATATTCATTGGGGGCGCATGCCCTCCTGTCCCTCACACTGTATGTGGAACGCATTTGACATTGCCTCATTTGGGCCAAAATTTAGTGGAAATTATTGTCCAACAATGTTTCTTCCTTCAATTGATAAACGGTATCACACATTTGTAAATATTTAATACAAATCATGCGTTGCAATTCAATGCCAGAAGTCATCTACCCATGTAAGTAGGCTTGGAGATTCGGTAATGGGGATAAAGTTCTCTTTTGGGCCGACAAGTAAATCGGTAATGGGCTATTGAAAGATCGTTACTATTTTATATTTAGGGTCCGTTTGTACCCCATGGGACGACTCCATCTAGTACATTTATTCTCCTTTGACTAAGCCATAATAGATCGTGCATCTCCCTTCCCATATCACAGAGATTGGTCAGACGCTGCCAGTCTCCTGCTTTCTATTCTCAACGATGTGGTTTTAAATCCTCTTGTTGTATAAATATAAATTCGAGACATACCCGAAAGCTAATAGCGGAAGCGGTCGGATCGACGTTTAGATCACCGGTCGGGAAAGAGATCACCAATAGGAAGGCTTTCTAGTTTCACGGCCTAAGTTCCTTCAACGGTTTGCAATGTTTCACTTGAACAACTATACTCACAATTTTACTACTTACTAGTGTATGATTTTTTCTCAATGATTTGTTGTGTGTTTCTTGTGTTTTTGTGTTTTTTACAAGAAGAGTTTAACTCTCTATTTATAGATACAAAGAGAGTACTTATTACCATGTACTACCAAAAGTACATAGTACTTATTACCTTTGTAAGTGTACTATCAAAGGGTAAATGGTACTTATTACCATTAGTGTACTACTCTTTAATAGTGGCATGTACTACCAATAAGTACATAGTACTTATTACCTTTGTAAGTGTACTATTAAAGGGTAAATGGTACTTATTACCATTAGTGTACTACTCATTAATAGTGGCATGTACTACCAATAAGTACATAGTACTTATTACTTTTGTAAGTGTACTATCAAAGGGTAAATGATACTTATTACCATTAGTGTACTACCATTAATGGTGGGTCAAACACAATGAGTTTGTGGGTGTACCACAAATAATTTCCAACATCTCCCACTCGCACACAAACGAATTTTGATATACTCATATATCTTGAAAAACATACCGTGTAGTACGCAAACCATTCATACTGGAAACTAGGCTGTGCGACCGGCATACTTTGAAAGCACACGTGCTATACATCTGTTAGGAATATATAGCGTCTCAAAACAAAATGACAAGAGTAGATTTAGTATGCAATATCCTAGATCATTAATCACATTAATAACTCACATGATCTCAGTTTTGCTCATAAAACTATATTGTATTCCCAATTATCATTTATCACTAAGATTTGTCACTGAGACAAGATAATTGGCCTGCCGGTGAATACAAATCAATGCGAACTTCAAATGATCTTCCTTTCTCTTAGAATCCTTCGGCCTTAACTCGACTTGCTTTTCTTAGAACGTCTCGCCAGGTCGAATCGCTCATGACCCTTAAGCAACGCCTTAAGATAGCAAACATCAAACTAAGCCTCAAGAGACAAGAAAAAGTCATAAGGATATTATTTGAGGTTACTAATACCTCAAGGGACTCACATAACATAGAAGTAGAGATCGCTTTCTTCTATTTCCCTTATTGGTCGTCTTGATCACATGTGGTATGAATCACATGCTGCAACATTTCTCCTTTCCCAATGGAGGTATGTCTTTAAATCAATGTTGCACAGATGATAGTTTAAACATACTCAATGTTAAAACTCGAGTTCACTCATCTACTCATCAAAACACGTCTTTCTCATAAGAACTCACATCTGGATATAGAAGACAGATAATACGAAACTTAATTAATTCACATATTGTTGTAAACGTTACAACTGTAGCATCAAATATTTTAAGTTTGTGCTCAGTTGTCACTCAGACAATATACTTAAAATGCGCCACTTCACCAGTCACTACTAAAGTGATGGAGCTGATCACCCATGTGAGTGGGCTGATCTCTAATCTGTCCGACATACTTTTCTCACAATAATACTTTGTATATAAGATTTGACAAACACATTGTCATGGATATCAAATACTAAATATGTTGGGAAAAATAAAAACTCAATACAATCTCAAAATCTACGCAACCTCTGAGACGTGACATGTCACATAAACATGTCTCTCTAGGCATGGATTTCTCAAATGATTTATAACCATTTCATTCGTAGATATGTACTACATATTTACTAAAACTCTTGCAACTATGTCTCTAAGTAATGATGCATTTTACAATTATGTGCTTGACTTACAATGGACCTTGGAATGAACTACAAAGTACTAACTATTTGAGTATAAACTCCAAGTTTCTCAAAAGATTGGTTAAGCTACAACAGCTTATTGAATCTTAGTTGACAGTAAAATTCAGCCTCCATTGTAAACAAGGCTTCATATGACTAACTCTTGTTACTCCATGAGATAACAACCTAGTCAATATGTCTACAGCCTTTTGATTTCAAATCATTTTCATTAAAGCACAACAAGATAACATTACTACTTAGATACTTAGTATCATTTTCATGGCTTTTCAATTGCTTTCCATCTTAAATGGAAATTAATCAACTTTGTACATTGCATATCGTACAAAAGGATTTCCAACATTATTCGCATAAATAACAAACTTCATATGCTCATTTCATATTGGAGTCTAAGGACAAAAAGGTATGCTCAATATTCACCATAAGATTCTCAGTGAGATTATTTAACACGTTCAAGGATCTTGTTAATATAAGCTCTTGTGAAAGAGATATTAACTTCCTTGAACAATCTCTTAAAATTCTAATTTCAAGAATACATGAAAATTTTCTCACAATAACATTCTTTTTATTTATTCAAGCCACAAAAATATCATCAACGTATAACGATAAAATAAACATTTAGACCTTTTAGTACATACTCATGATCATTATTGATCATAATGAAATCATTCGATATGATTACATTGTGAAAGTACATATATCATTTTCTCAAAGACTGTTTGAGGCCATAGATTAATTCAAAAAATCTACAAACAATATGTTTGTGGCCATTGTTTAAAAAATCTACACATTGATTTCTTGCTACAGTTCTTCATTGAGAAGTTAAGACTATTAACAATGATATAATGTAATCCACGGTCTATTATTTGTCATTATGGCTAGAATCAATCTAACTTGGTGAAATTATAACAAGATACGAGGTTCTCACAAAGTAAACTTTTGTTGTTGGTTGTAGCCTTATGCCAGATGTTGATCTTTGTTACTTCAGGATACTTACTCCAATTCTTATTCCATTATTCTTATTCAATCTCATTTCGAATAGGGTTTATGCTGACAACTTCTTTGTCGTAACTGAGTTTCGAATCGTAACTGAGATTTCTTTGAAACTAATTCTTGGTATCTCATAAGCTCCCACTCAAATCAGAATTATTCTCATTCGCAATAGTTTGAGGAATCGTGCATAGATAAACAAATTATCTTGTGCATAGATAAACAAATCTTCTAACATCATTCCTTAAATTTCTCCCACTCGAATGAGATAATTATATGAGATAAACAAATTTCTCCCACTCAAATAAAGACGAAACTTTATTTGTATCTAGAGATTTTGAAAACTCATTTCCAAGAATGTTATATTTCAAGTTTTAAAATGAGTTAGACTCCCACTGACCTTCTTCACGTATGAACATATAACCTCTTGATTGTTAACGTACTTGGTGAAAACAAATTTCCACCTCTTGGACCTATTTTCCAAAATTTATTTGATAAATTTAATATGTACGTTTCACAACCTTAATGTCTTATGACATTGTAATTGTCATAATCTTTCCATAACTTATATGGTGTGGAAGTTACTAATTTTCAAAGACATTCAATTAGGTACGAATGTGAGATTTCACATTACCCCATCATCGCCCTAACCAATTCGAGGAGCGTTTATTCCAACTTTTTAAAACATCATTTTGTTGTAGAGTTAATGGAATAAATAAATGAATTTTGAATACTTTTAGCATCACGTAGTGCTATGAACTAATCAGAAGATATTCACTTCCTCGATTACACCTATATACGGAGTATATGTTTTTAATAATTTTTCCCTTAAGTTAATTTTCAACAAAATTCACATAATTTTGAAATTTAATCCAACGCTTTGGATTTTCGAGAAATCAACTAACACGAGAAAATTATTAACAATATGTCCTTTCTCTTTCTCTAACGTTCATAAGACCACATAATTCAAATGAGTCAAGTGCAATGAAATGAACAATTTAGTTTATTTTCTACATGATTTTTCGTAGCTATTTACTTGGCGATGCTTACAAGTGCACAATTTCACTTTATCACTATCTAGCGAGTAAAAACATGGTAGACTAAGCTAGAAGTATTGTTAGTCAATATGACTAAACCAGCATGCCACACTTACTTCATTCAAACATATTAAATTTCTAAGTGAGGAAATTTTATTTAGTTATCACTTAGATAACGATAAAATCATTTAGGTTAAAACTAATATTAAATGAGCTTGTTCTTAAGGAGAACTAAACCGCATTTCGTGAAATCAATAATGAAAACCAAAATCAAATAGATATTTGTTTTGATGAACAATCATGTAAGGATCTAAATTCGATCATCATCCAAGACTAACTTGTATGAATCGTTCTTTACAATTCCATCTAAAGAGTTAATTTTCCACATATATCCACTTAACTTAAAAAGTGAAATTCATCAAAACTCTACAAAGATTTCGTTATTCTTCAATAAATGGTTTTCCATGTTCAAACATACTATCCACAGTGGACAGGATGCAAACACAAAGTTTACCAATCATGGTATCCATATACAATTCAAAACGAAACTTGATGTTTTCATTATAAGTAAGGTGCAACGTTATATGCTCCAAACTTTGAGGTAAGAAAATAATGATAGCTTGAACCAATGTTCATGCGTAATCTACCACTTAATTAGGGATTTGTTTTCTTTCTCATATACATTTCTTAAATATGGTAAGAGCATCTTGAGCATCTTGCTCTTCCAAAAACATTGGGCATTCATGCTTCTCAATTTTCAAAAATCGTTTATATTTAACTTAAAATGCTCGTTAAGTCAAACAACGTTGTTGGATGTGAAAGCCATGATAGAACACAAAGTCCAAATGAGACAGTTTTAAACTGAACCAACGTTCAATACATTAGACAATTATGCAAGACTAATTTATATCCATCAATATATACAAAACACTTTGTCAATAATAAAATCATGCTAAATAATAGTTCACAGTAGGGCATGAAGAAAAAGTTCACTATGTTCCCAATTATCGTCCACAAACCTACCATGAAACTACAATTAACATAATCAATCATGCAAAGTTATCTAATTATAGCACATATGCTAATTTTATAAAGGTTCTAATTTCACTAAGAAATTACTTTTAAACGTAAAGAAAGTTTAATTATTACACTTAGTAATGATTCAATTGTACTATATTTCACTAAGAAATATATCATAAATTTGGTCCTTTATGAACTTTTCTTTCTTTTCCTCAATATTTCTATAACAAATATAGAATTACAAAAGAATTATATTACATCGGATACATAACCTCACTTCATGTTAAAAAAAAATAACATGAATCGATTTGGAAAATAAACAAACCATAATCGAGGAAATGTTTATCTATACCAACAAATGGTTAATATATTCAACATTTCACATAGAAATGTCTATTCCAAAACTATAGAAGGTATAATATTTTCTTTCAATCGAAATGAAAGTTTACCATAATTATTAGTAAAATAATTGATTGTTATGATCACAATTTCATTACGAAAGTACAAATTTAAAAGAAAGAAATGTATAATCATTACAAAAATGATTAACCAAGTTTTCTTCTCGATACAAAAATTTCTTTATATAATATCTATAACGTATACAGAAAAAAAAATCAACGTTTATAACAATTATCCTAAAGATAATATAATGAACCAAACATAAATTTTTGAACTACTCCTAGTTCATTTAATAATTCACCACTTACATAAATAACTATATAACTCCGTAGTCCAAAACACTAGAGCCATAATACCATATCAATGATTACACAATTGGTCAACAACTATCAACCAACCACTTCCACTCACAAAAAAATTATTTGTGGGTGAAAGTGACATAAAGTTCCAACATTAATGGACCAAAATTAATATTTCAACTTTTGAAATTCGTTTAATAAATTATCGCAATACACTTAAAAAAAAAATAATTGTGAGTAGTCACGAAACTACATTGACGATGTATATATCTAGATTTATTATGAATCATAATTTAATATTAATGTAACTAATACATTCATTGTGTACTCATTTCATATTCGTAAGAAAAGTTACATAACCTCATCATTGTAGATTTATATAAAAATAATAATGTCCACATACATAATAATATAATATTACAATTAAATAGGTATGTAACTAACAAATAGATACATTACACTATTTGTTTAGCATCACCCGAAAGTAAGTTCATTTTTCATTTAATTTATCATTTACCATTCTACACATGATAGTAAATACTTATACTCATCTTTTCATTTTAATCTCTTTTATCATTTATTTCTTTTTATATTCCTTCATCTTAAAAAAAACGTAATAAATCGTAGGAAGGCACCGGCTGTATATCTATTGTATTACCTTATGCATGTTATCCATGTGTATAGCTATTGTATGGGTTATTACTTTATTCATCTATCAATAATGGATTTGTTTTTTTTTTATCCTTTTTTTCAGCAAAACAAAAATACCCAACAAATCCAATCTGCTATCTTTGAAAATTATAACTAACTCAAATTATATGATCTGCTTTAGTTTTTATATTTATACATCCATCGTCATGCTTAGTAGAGTAATAGTAATAATATTCTAGAGGCAAATTATTACTAGCAGTTCATGTAATAAATCAAACATATTTCATCAAACAAATTGATGCACTTAAAACCGGGATTATAAACATATAGCTCTGATACCAATGTTGTATAAATATAAATTTGAGACATACCCGAAAGCTAATAGCGGAAGCGGTCGGATCGACGTTTAGATCACCGGTCGGGAAAGCGATCACCAATAGGAAGGCTTTCTAGTTTCACGGCCTAAGTTCCTTCAACGATTTGCAATGTTTCACTTGAACAACTATACTCACAATTTTACTACTTACTAGTGTATGATTTTTTCTCAATGATTTGTTGTGTGTTTCTTGTGTTTTTGTGTTTTTTTACCAGAAGAGTTTAACTCTCTATTTATAGATACAAAGAGAGTACTTATTACCATGTACTACCAAAAGTACATAGTACTTATTACCTTTGTAAGTGTGCTATCAAAGGGTAAATGGTACTTATTACCATTAGTGTACTACTCATTAATAGTGACATGTACTATCAATAAGTACATAGTACTTATTACCTTTGTAAGTGTACTATTAAAGGGTAAATGGTACTTATTACCATTAGTGTACTACTCATTAATAGTGGCATGTACTACCAATAAGTACATAGTACTTATTACCTTTGTAAGTGTACTATCAAAGGGTAAATGATACTTATTACCATTAGTGTACTACTCATTAATGGTGGGTCAAACACAATGAGTTTGTGGGTGTACCAAAAATAATTTCCAACACCTCTTTAAGGAAAATTTAATCGCATGGACCCCATTCACAATGACAATTATTTTATTGTTGAAGGAATTCACATTTTTTTGCACTGCAATAATTATCAGAGTCTTGAATGGGCAAGATTTATGTGACACAATAACGTCCCTTCAGTCTTGAATGGGCGAGATTAATATGACAAAATAACGTCCCTTCGGTATCTTCCAATGGTTGTCCGTACATGGATGCATACTTGGTAAAAAGTCAAGGCGATTCAAGTTTATATATATATGGTGTTCGAATGTCATTGATTCCATATCTCACTTGTTGTTGCATTGTTTGGGGTCCTTTAAAATATTGTACCCCTTATTCAAATAGTGGAATATCCCATGGATAATGGCTTATTCGTTGGCTAGTTTCTCGTATGATTGGTTCTAAGTTATAGGTATTGTATCCTTAAATTCCAGAGGCTTGTTAGTCCTGCTGCAAATTGGTCAATATAGACTTCAAGGTCCTTATTCGAATAGTGGAAACACTAAGACCACCGCAAGATGTTTCATAATGCTTATGCATAACGAAGTTCTAAAATTTGACTTTTGACAATTTTTTTTATCAAATAATACAACAAAGTTAGAGAATAGAAGGTGAGTAGTCAAATTTTAGTCAACTTCTAAGTTATAGCTATCGGAATTGGTGGGATATTAACATTCTACAAGGTCTAAAATTTCTTATGCATAACGAAGGTACATGAGATTATCCCTTATCCGAGACACATGATGTTTCATTATGCTTTCATTGACGATTGTTAAATTAGGTTTTATTTAAAGAAAGGTACCATTGAACACCATGGCCAAGTTAAAACTCCATGAATACCTCTAGTTATCCTAATCCATTCCTTTATGGCTTTTAAACAAATAGTTCCTATTACTAGAGAATCCTTGAGCTTAATGCAATGCTCATACCATGTTATGGGATAATGTATGTTGTCGATCCTAGAGAATGTTTCCATAGTTGTAACATAGCATGGGTGTATCTTACAACAACCATTGTGCTTCAGCGTACTCTTATTATGTTTATAATGATGTGACTACACTGCATAGCTCAGAGGCCAACTTGAACTCCAGACTCTTAGACAGAGTTTCCATTATAAAAGCTTCATCTGTCGGAATTCATAGAGTGTAGGTTGACTTACTAAAATCGTTGCGCATTTGTCAAACGCACTACATATCCGACAGAGTTTTCTTAACCAAAGGGATAACACAGATAGTGTACTCAGAATCGGGGTTCGCGACGTCCCAATAAAGAGCCGATAACCGTGTTCTATTAGTCGGAAAAGAGATTGAGCTTAAAAACATAATCGGAAAGCATTTCAACAGCGTCACATTTCACAATTTATTTCATCATTGTAACTAACTACATCGCAACATACACTTAAAGATAACTACTCGCTAATTATGACATTAATATCATCTAGCATAACAATAATGGAAGACATAATGAAAATATAGATTAAAGGATAGAAATACCAGTAAATTAATCGAGTTTCAAAAGTACAAAAGTGACCATTTCTGACGCACCTCCAATCTTCTACAGACTCCGTTTAATGTCTACTCTAGGTAATTATCGCTAATCGATAATTATATCATAATCCTAGAGAGTGAAACTAGTGAGAAAGTGATTGTGAGTGAGAAAGTGTGAGTAGAAGTGTGTGAAAATGGATGACAACTGAGCCAATTTGTAGGCAAATTCAGCAGTGGGCACCCCGGGTACACAAGCCGTGCAAGTGGGCACCCGTGGACGATGCCCGAGTATGGCACCTGTGTGGTGATGTGCACGGGTATAGAACCTGTATGCTTGTCCCGTGTGAGCAGCGCGGGTGTGGAATCCGGGTGGCTTGGCACCCCGTGTACAAAAAACGGGAACACTTTCTTGACTTGGTTTTGACTTGTTTCCGGGCTCGAAGCTTGGTTTTCGAGATCGTACTTGATTTTCATCGTTTTCGCTCTAGATTCTTCATTTCAAATCCATTTTCTTCGATTCATCTTGCATCATCTTCATATTCACTTGATCTACAAAATAAAGCAAATAAATGCTTAATTCTTTGATAAAGTCAAACAATTGATCATTATAGGGCCAGATTTTGTGGGGTAAAAACGTGATTTTTTGGCCGATATCAAACACACTCTTAAATTTCTTCATTTCCATACTTCTTACTCTCACTCATCTTTCTCACTCTATATTTAGTCTGTCTCTCTTTAGAATTAGGAATATAATTAATCAATATTTACATGATAATTATCTAGAGTTAGAATGTTAAAAGGAGCCTGTAATGAAACGGGGTGCAAACGTAGTTTCGTATTAGTCGTCAAAATTTTATAATATTCTGACTCGTTATAATTAACGGTTATTCTATCCTTTATCTATATAATTTTAATTTATATTATTGCTATGCTAGACTTAGGATTTGTCATGATTAAAGAGTAGTTTATTATTATGTTGTGTTGTGATGTAGTTCGCTAAGTAATTATGCATTGATGTTATTGTTTTAATTGTACTTTTTGTTAATGATTATAAACCTCATTATCAACTATTGCATTTCCAATAATAAACGTGATTAAAACATTTTTGTTAAAAGACGTCAAACATAGGATAATTAATTATCTGTGGTTAAGGTATGAATTTGTTGAAAATATTATAAAGTCATGGGGAATTACGGTAGGACCATATCTGAATTGGTCACGTTTGATTATTTAGAAATACTATAAATGGAGTACATTATGGAAGCTGATATGCACAAAGCACACCTAATCTTATTGTAATAAAATTACGAATTCGTTCACAGGGAGCAGCATTTAAGATTTTAAGACTGATAATTATTCTGAAAATTTAAAGTTGTAAAAAGGGGAGTGTTGTAATTAAACTAATAACGAAAAGTAAAAGTAACAAATAACCAGATGGACGAAGCAGTGCTCACTCAGAAGGTTCACTAGTGACGTGAATTGTTCTTTCAATTAAAACCGATTAAAAGTCTGATAAGTTATAATTCAATTATTCAAACTTGACTACCTCACATTAATCTCATTCAAACAATCCAATCATACATGATAAAACTATTGTGATTCAATCTAGGTTAAATTCACATAAAACCTTAATTACTACGATCAATCGGAGCAACTACACGACTGTGCTATCGAATTACCAATTAATCACCATTCATACTCACATGTAAATGTCTAAATCTCCTAAGAGTTGAAGCATAATCTGTTTATCACTAATAAACTCACGTAAACTAGGTAACAAATTGTGTAATTAAAGTAAAGTGACTGATTTGCACAATAATGGATCTTTTGGTTGAACACAATAATCATTAATCAATTAGATTCAGCTATTAAGATTTGATCCGGATTAAAATCACTTAAAATCCTAACTGCAAAGATCACTCAATGTAATTATCATGATTATGATGCAAACCTACCATTCAATTAGCGATTAGTTCCTTAATACAATCACTTGAAATCAAAGCTCTAATCGTCTAGATCACTAAATGTGTTGAAGTACACGTTATATACCATCAATTATCTCGCAATAACTAATTGATAACATATATAATTGAATTAAAGTATAAAGCATACATAACAATGGGTCTTTGACCAAACTTAAATAAACTAAATCAATCAAACATTAAATCCATGAAATAAAGAACAATCCAACAATCAAAAGCTATTACATCTGAGCAAACACTAAGGTTTTTAGCCTGCATGTTCAAAAGAGAATCAAACACACAATTGGAACAAATAGAATTCATCATAAAATCACTAATATAATGGAAGACTAGAGTACCAATGTTGATAGAGTGTTCCAATCTTCAACTTTGACGTTTAGATCTTTTCCTTTGGTGAAGAATGGTTCTAAACCCTCCAAAAACGACTTCTTTTGCTCTAGAATTCGTCCCCCAAAATTGTATAACCTAAATTGGGGTAAAACCCGTATATTTATAGTAGGAGAAAAAGTGACTAGAACCAACCCGCATCGCGGCCGGGATCGATGCATCGCGACCACGATGCCTACCATGAATCGCGACCGGAATGTCACAATCGCGATCGCCGTTGTCTCTTTTCGAAAAACTCCAAATTCTGTCAATGAATCCCTGTCGCAATCACATTAATCGCGACCACGATCGCCTTTCCTTGAGCAAAATCTTCATTTTTTCGCGATTTAATCTTACTTTAAGCTTATATGAAGCTACGACTTTTCCGGAAACAATCAAAACATTAAACCAACAACTTATTGAGCTAAAATCATCATTTTCTTCCAATTACCCGCAAAAGCCTTTAAATCTGCATGAATTAATAGCAATAAGGAACCAATATCGCGACATGAAATATGTATAATTGGAGCGATATCAGAAGCACTAAGGTGTAATACATTATGGGAAACACTTGAGTAAAGTACATTGTGAATTACCAAGGGATTTATTGAGTAGTCTTAAGTAAGAGCTGGTTCATATCATAGATAGAATATTATTGTGCTAAAATACAACTTACCTTATGAATCTAGAAAGGTTGGCGATGAACATTAAGTGTTCTAGTTGTCTATCACCTCTAAGTTCTATCAAATTCATTGACATATAGTAATTTAAAACATCAAACTTAAAGAAATTATTAGATTTAATATTATATCGTGTTATGAACGTTTGGATCCTAAAATGAATCATAAATTCCTATATTAGCTATACGACTTTATTCGAGCGTCCAATGTATGCCATGCATCCCAATATAGGTATACACGTCTCCCAAAGAAGGTCGACTTACATCCCTAGCAACATTTAAGGATGAGTGTGGAGAACTGTGCATAGTCGATCCAATGAGAATCACCATAATCTAATTCCTCACTACATGATAATCTATAAATTAATAATCCCATTGCTAGGAAGTCTAGTGTTTAGATAATAAGTATTTAAGATAATGAAGTGCAAACCTTTTTAAGAATAAATATTCATCCCACCGTAGAAAGATCCAGTGAACGAGGGTACTAAGATTGAAATGGAAGGTGTCACGACCCGGAAAATTTCGACTAATTTTAAACCAAACTCTCGATACGATTTAATATTTTGACACAATAAGCAAAGTCTGTAATAATGAAGTCTTAAAAATTTTGAACCATTTTCATATATTCATTTACCCTTTGACAAATCCTGATGATTCACGAACCAGTGATTGTAAATATGTATATATATATATATTAAATATGTATATATATATATATATAAATATGTGTAGGTATATATATAAATATTACTTGTGTATATATATATTGTTATATTAAAGTTAATTGTTTAAAATATATAATTAATAAATGTAATTACGTAGTAAAAATTTATTATTTAAAAGTGTTCATATATATATAAAGAGCATATTGAATAAATATGATTTTGGAACTATTCTGTAAACGTCTGTAACACTCGGTTGACATTTCTTTAGTGTTCATAATAATAAAGTACATAAGTATGAAGATTTAAAATGAAAGTTGAACTGTAAATTAATTACGAAGATTGTAGGCTTCATGAAAATATTTTTATCTTTTTAAGTTTAAATATTTGTACTCCGTACATATAAATTGGAACAAACAATAAATAATTATCGTATCTTTTTGATCAGGTTTCAAACAGTAAATGAGTGAAATAATTAAATATATTTAATCTAAAAATTTGGGATTTTAGGAACACTTTCATACTTCAACTGTTTAGCAATGGACACGATATAACACTCTGCGAAGTAAAATTATCTAAGTGTCGGTAGAAGGAGACAACTTGATGTCTTAATTTACTATTTGGAATACTGTATAGCTTTTGAATTTAGATCACCAGAATTTGGTCTATATGCAAATATATAATACATATTCATTGTATATATATATATATATATATATATATATATATATATATATATATATATATACATAGGCATTTACATATTCATACAGGATATATATAACTCGATCATCTCATCACCTTTTTCATCATCACCACAACCACCATGACCATCACGGTCTCCCACCTTTGAGCCACCATGATCACCACGTTTCACCACCTTGTTCAAACTCAAACTATCACTTCCACCACCACCATACACACCCTCAACACAAAAGCATGTATCTGTTTCTGTTTCCATTGACCAAATAACCACCCGTATGGTTCTGTTTAACCGTGAGCATCACCTTTGATACACCTTCGAACCTCACCACCATGATCCACCAGTCACCACTTCTCTCTCTCATCTTTCTCTCTCATCCTCCCTCCCCTCTTGTTCGTAAATCACCACCTTCAACCTCCTTCTATTTTTTTTTTTTTTCGTTTAGTCTACACCCAACGAAAACATTAAACTGCTCGATATTGATTCTGTTCGCCACCTATTAAGTCACTCTAACCGCCACCATGATTAAACCGCTGCTACAGCTCGCTTGTTACTGTTTCTGTTATTGTTCGAAGAACCCAGGAGATTAATGAAGATGACGTGATGCTAAGATGAAGAGGTCACGAAAGGATGATAAAGATACTGCTACTTCGTTATTTCTTTTTCTATCCTATTTATGATACTGCTATAACGATGAAGAATGATGGTGTGTGTCGGTTACATAGTGGAGGACAACTTTTTGTTTTTGTTGTTTTGTTTCTTTTCTTTTGTTGATCCAGCTGACAAGGAAAGGGTATAAAAACCATAAACTAGAATGATTTTATAGGCTTACTAATAATCGGGCCTTTTAAAAACAATAACAAGCGGGTCATTTAAATTGTAATGGGATTGGGCCGTTATTGGGATGCTATATTCAGTTCCTAATTGGGCTGCCATAATACGCCCTATTTAAATTACCAAACAACTGATGGAAGTATGAAAAAGATCGATGCTCGATAATATTGATGATGATAGATGGATGCGTGTATGATGATCATAAGATCATGATGATGGTTTCGATATGATGTAAATGATGATGTGATTGTGATGATATCGATATAGATGAGACACGATGATATATTAAATGATAATGATTAAGATCGTATGTTAATTATGATTATGAAAATGATTGATGATGGAGGTTTATGAAAATTATAAATGATGAAGATGATAAGTCGTTTAGTACGGGATAAGTAATTTAAAACGAAAATTATAACCAGAAAGTAACCAGCAGCTCGATGGTTTAGGGGTGTGTATGCTGAACGAGAGGTTTCGAGTTCGAACTTGGGCAGTGGCATATTTTTTTTTGAAACTGCAAACAACTTGTTTCTTAAGGTAGTTTTATTATTATTCTTATTATTATTAATATTATTATTATATTAGTATTATCATTAGTTGTAAAATTATTATTATAGTTATTATTATCAATATTATTATTATTATCATTATTATAATTACTAGTAAAATTAGGATTTTAATTATTATTAACATTATTATTATTATTATTATTATTATTATTATTATTATTATTATTATTATTATTATTATTAAAACTATCATTATTAATATTATCATTACTAATAAATATTTTTATCATTTTATTTAAAATTATTAATTTTTTTAAAAATTAATATTTTTATTATTATTATTATTATTATTATTATTATTATTATTATTATTATTATTATTATTATTATTATTATTATTATTATTATTATTATTATTATTATTATTTAAGTTATCATTTTATTATCATTAAAACTATCTTTATTACTATAACTATTTTAAGTATTATCATTATTATTACTATCATAAAATAATACAACTTTTTATTTATTATTACTAATATTATTTTACCAATTAACAATTAGCTACATAAAACTATATTTAATACATATAACATATAATTTATTAAAATAACAAGTATATCATTAATAGTATATAAGTTGTTCGATTACAAATATATGTGTTAATATATATAAATGATATAGGTTCGTGAATCCGAGGCCAACCCTATACTTGTTCAATGTCGTTATATGTATTTTTACTACAAAATACATTAGGTGAGTTTCATTTGCTCCCTTTTTAATTGCTATAGCAATATATATTTTTGGGCTGAGAATACATGCGCTGCTTTTATAAATGCTTTACGAAATAGACACAAGTACTTAAAAATACATTCTACGTTGAGTTGTACCACTGGCATACTTCCCTGTAGCTTGGTAACTACTATTTACATGGGTATTGTAAACGCGAATCCTGTTGATAGATCTATCGGGCCTGACAACCCCAACCGGGCTGGACGACCAGCATTCAACGGTTGCACAGTACTTCGTTTCGGTGATTACACTTGGTACGGTGTAGGAAGATTTCATAATGAAGGGAATATGCGACGTTGATTAAATGTTAAGTATGGTTACCAAGTGCTCAACCACTTAGAATGCTTTACATGCACTTGCGAGTGTATTATGTTTATGAAAATGAAATCTTGTAGTCTATTAATATATTGAAATGATTATTACTATAAACCTATGAACTCACCAACCTTTTGGTTGACACTTTTAAACATGTTTATTCTCAGGTACGAATTAAGTCTTCCGCTGTGCATTTGCTCATTTTAAGGACATTATTTGGAGTTGATCATCGCAATGGGACCAAATGTTGAAGACTTCGTCCAGGTGGATAAGGACGGGTCCTCACAGAAGGGGATGATGGTATCGAACCGCATGGTGAAAAACACATACCCGTACTTTTGAATGTGGCTACCACGAGTTCTAGGGTTAAAGATGGATCATACTTGCAAGCTGATGGGGGTGTTATTCTTAAACCTAAAGTCAATTTCAAGTTAATGGAACATGATTAGGAGTTGGAAGATGATATCGATGTTCTATTAACGTTGGCATCAGTTATTGAAGCGTCGAACACATACGGAAATACTTTTATACTGTCATTTTGTTGTTAAGAGGATTGCTTTTTCGGTAGTACAAAACTATGCGCTAATTGTGTGGAAGAAGTTCCGAATTGAAAAACTTATGATGAACTCTAAGGGATTCTCTCTTTTTTTTTTTTAATTTGCTATCGAGAAAGGCTTAATATATGTTTTGAAATAAGGGTCATTGATGGTGAGAACTATCCTGATTGATTTAATAAATGGACATTAAAATGTCTCTAACTAAAGATGATTTGACAAAAATTTCAATATGGGTTAAAATACATAATATTCCTCTCATGGACTATACTCAGGATGGTTTAAGTTTAAATTCCTTAAAAGTTGGAAAGCCACTGATGTTAGACTCGTATACAAGTACTATGTGTGTCAAAGCATAGATCGACCTAATTTCACACGAGCCTTGACTGAAGTATAAGCCAAAACCGGCTTTAAGGATGAAATTAAGGTTGCAACACCTTCTCTAGACGGTCATGGTCGTACTACTAATTCTGTGCGTGTGAAATATAAATGGAAATCACTAAGGGTTTCGTGCTGTAAAGTTTATGTTCATACATATATTCAATGCCCATAGTTCCAACCTAAGGTGATGGAAGATGACAACAAAAACAAACATGTGGATGCAATGGTTTCTGAGATGTGACAAAAAAAAAGTAAAAGGTGTTGTAACCAAGATGGTTTATTGTTGGTATACCAAATAAAAAATTGATTTATCGTCCAAAGGTGATTCACATTGAAAATAAAAGAGTTCGGAAGATGAGACAAATAAGGATAAACAAGTGAAAGCTCAAAATTTGCTTGAAGCGCTTAATAATATTGCAGTTAACCTAGTAGATGAGGTGAGTGGCGTGGAGGAGAATGAGGATGAAACAACACAATTCATGGGCATGAAATCATGTTGGTTGTAGCGCTCATGGTTTGAAGGTCGTTTGTAAATTCATGTCATGGTTTAGATGTGTCATTGGATGTTCTTGATTTTGCTAGTCATGTGTTTGTTTTGTAAGTTCTAGCTTGATGTGTAGTTGTTTTTGAGTCCGCAAGACACGCTTGTAGTCATTGTTTTTTTATTTGTCTAGTTTATCATTTTTATAATTAATATTTACTAGGTAAAACCTTTTATTAAAAAAATAGATTATTTAAATTTTAAACAACTGTCCACGTCTTTTCTTGTTTGGTTTTCACTGCAGTCAATAGTTCTCAAATGATCATGTAATTTTCAACTTTAATTTTTAATACATAAACCAAAAATCATATGCGTTTAACCATCATACGTTTTTAATGGAATATTAGAGAAACATATTCCATTCGTCCCATATTAATAGTTATGTTTTAACTTTGCACATATTTTTTAAACTTTGATTCAATTACTTTTGTTTGTATTAAATATTATCGATAAAAGTTATATTAATAGATTAGTTTTTGAATATATTTTTACATAGATAACATTCATCAAGTGTTATATAAAAAAATAATAATTTAAAGTTAAAGTTGAAAGAAAAAGACTTCTAAAGTTAAAATATAATTTATATAAAGAATAGTATCCCAACAGCTACTTGTCGTTTCCTGTACAAATTCTTTGGCTTTTTCCTGGAACAGTGTTTTCCGGTGATGCCATGCTGATGTCAACACCCTTATACATATTGCTCCATACACTTACACGACATCACTTACTTCTTCATTGTAACAAATTTCATAAACATGAACTTAAAATCATTCCATTCAACGAGATCGTCAAAGAAATAGATGATTCACTACTTAACAACACTAATTAATCTTTACTAAAGATAAAAATAACAACTAACGTTAACACAACTGATAGAAAATACAAATCTAAAAGACAATCAGATTGGAATTACGAAAAGGAACCAAATCTGAAAATAAGAACGCACCAGATGAAAAATACAAAAAGACAATAGAAGGAGATGACTGATCATTGTTGAAGAAAAAGATGACGTAGTACACTTGTTTGGTAACGACAACGGTAAACTAGACGATGGAACATGGTAATTTAGTGGCGGCGTAGTAGGGTCGTAGGTGATTAACGGCAAGTAGAGGATACGAATGAGAGAAATAAAAGATGTAGAATATATCCAAAACACTCCCTATTCTCCAGGCGAAAAGGGGATTTTCAAAATCTTCAAATCAGTGATTTCTATGGCGCCGGCGCTGGGCGGGGATCAATGGGGGGTCGACCTACGTATCGAAAAGATGCTGATGGTTGGTATTACAAAGTCTGTAATGGCATGAATTCTAATTTACGACCTATTCCTAACCCTTATGATAATAAAAATACGAAACCATTTATTAATCACTCGAAAACCCAGAAACCATCCACCAAGTTCTTCATAACAAATCTCCCAGATCGTATGGATCGCAAAGGGTTTTGGTTTGCGTATGAACCTTATGGTCAACTCGTATGTGGCATTCAAACGCACAAAGCTTGGAAAAGGATTCGGGTTCGTAAGATTTGTTGATGTAAAGGATGCAGAGGTATTTGCTAAGCTTTTATCGACAATTACGATCGATGGGTTGAAATTATACGCATATGTGGCGAGGTTTCAAAGAGGCGGAGATCATCAGAAGGGTGATAAAATGGGTAAATCTAATTTTGAGCCTGCTCAAAACATGGGTAATAAAAAATATCCAAATCCAGGTAATGTCTCACAATCTGTTTCATCAAAACGAGGTGTGGGGTCTTTTGCTGATGCAATTTCTAGAACTGTTAATGACAATAAAGCACCTTCGGTTCTTATTAAAACATTGAATTTGTCTGAACAAGATTTAGTTCAAATGTCTAACCCTATGGAGACATTATTAGTTAAACTTAAAGAAGTTCAAATGATGACTAGCATTAGAACCGTATGTAAGTGATGTTATGCGAGGCGTATATGAAATAGTGTATATTTTACTAGGAAAAACTATTAAATACGATACAATTTTACAGAAGATATTTATTTATTTATAGAATGGATATACCTAAACCTTGCTACAACACTTATAGGCAGTGTACCTAATCGTACAGTAGTGTAGTTTTTAGTAAGTCCGGTTCGTTCCACAGGGAAATCTTTAAACAAAGCTTAACGCTATATTAGTTTTAATTTATAAAAATACAAATATATATATAAGTAATATTATTATTATAAAGGGGGTTTTTACCGTTTAATGACCGGTTTGTCGATTTTTAAAACTTTAGTCGCAGTTAAATAAATAAAAGACTTAATTTAAAGCGTAAAGTAAATAACGATAATGAAATTGCGAATAATAAAAGTGCGATAAAATAAAATTACGATAATTAAAAAGTGCGATAATTAAAAGTGAAATTAAATACAATGACAATAAATAAAAATGTGATAATTAGAAGTGCAATTAAATATGAAAATAAAGGAATTATGCTTATTTAAACTTCCGTAATCATGATGTTTGACGCGTTGATTTTAGTTTTATGCCCATGGGTTAATTGTTCTTTGTCCTGGATTATTCAATTTGTCCGTCTGGTTTTTGTCCATAACAGTCCATCTGTCATAAATATAAAGTGCGAGTATCCTCGTCAAATTATCCTTATACCCGAAGTCAAATATTCCAACTAATTGGGGACTTAAACTGTAACAAGGTCTTAATACTTTGTTTAATAATTACATCAGGATATCGACTGCGTGTAACCTAATATTTTAATACTTTGTTATAAATTATGCCAAGTGTCCTTGTACATAATTTCACCCCTGTTTTAATAATTCTAGTGACTATTAATCCATTCCCGTGTCCGGTTAAATGAACGATTATTCGTACATATAAATATCCCGCCCATCGTGTCCGATCGAGTGTATATGGTTATTTATAGGTACGTCCAATTGTAAATCTTTATATTAAAATTAACAAACTATCATTTAGTTAAACAAATATAAAGCCCATTAATAGCTCATAGTCTAATTTCTACAAGTGTCGTTCTTTTGTCTAAACCCCAATTATGGTACAAAGCCCAATTACCCAATTTTAATATTTTTAGCCCAACATCATGATTACTTCGTCTTAAATAAGCATAATAATAACTTAGCTACGAGACATTAAATTAAAAAGGTTGAACATAACTTACAATGATTAAAAATAGCGTAGCGTTACACGGACAGAATTTCGACTTACACCCTTACAACATTCGCTAACATACCCTTATTATTAGGATTAAAATTAAAATTAAAATTAAAATTATAATATATATATATATATATATATATATATATATATATATATATATTTACGTATGATAAAAAGAAAATAAAGTAAATAATCCGTCGAATTGCATGGCCTTTTATAGGTGGATTTCTGATTTTGTGGGCTCCGCGAGTGTGGCCTTTTTGGGCTTTATAAGCTTCGCGAGTGCGGAGCTGTGGAATCCAGCTCACACAAGTTTGGCTCCTAGCTTGCCGACGGATTTTATTATATAAATATAATATAAATATATAATTTATATAATTAATTATATATTATATTATATTTATATACATAATTAATTTGTAACTTTTGGTCCGTTGCGTCGTACGTTGAGAGTTGGTTCATGTCTCGGTTCCGGATTTTCGAACGTCCTTTCGTATAATTTAATATCTTGTACTTTGCGTTTTGCGTCTTGTACTCTTGTAATTTTGAGACGTTTCTCATCAATAATTTGAACCTCTTTGCTTGTACTTTTTACTTTTTAGCTTTTTGATCGTTTGCGTCTTTAATTCGTCGAATCTGTCTTTTGTCTTTACCTTTTAATATTTAAACAAATATTCCTTGTAAATAGGACAACTGCAACTAAAAGCTTGTCTTTCTTGAGGGATAATGCGATGAAATATATGTTCGTTTTTAGCATTATCAAATAATCCCACACTTGAGCGTTGCTTGTCCTCAAGCAATATAGTCTTGAAATATACTAGAATCACTTCTTTATTCTTCATACTTTGTACATCAGTGATTTCATTACGGCGGTATGAACAATGGTAGTAACGTTATGGTTTACAGTCCCACATGACTATAAAAATTTAGATCCTTTAAGGAAATTGGATCTTTATGAAAACATTTGATCTTTTTGAAAATTCAATCTAGTTTTTACCCTAGATAAGTTTTCCAGAATAACCCTTCACCGGTTTTTGCAAATTCTTTTTGTGGGTTTGGTGAGTTTCAGATTTGAAAACTTTAGCTCAAAACTTGCGGTTTTGTGTCACCCACTTGCTAACCTTGTATTGGGAAAGCAACACGTCCAGTATACTTGCTCCGTATATTACCTTTTCGGTAAACTACCGTCCGGTTGTAAAGGAAAGCGTTGAACAAGCAACTGTTAAGGCAATGTCCCCTGACATGCTTTTAATTATGGTCTATAACGTATTGGATGCAATTACTATCCTTTGTAGGAGCAATAGTAAAGCTCACCCTTATAATTTTCCGGTCTGGCACAAGGTCCTGTCTTTGACCATGCTATGCAACCACCGTTCTTACGGTTGACACCCGATTTGGTTCAGGTGACCTAATGAATTCCAAGTGAATTCCTAGGATTTTACGTTCAATGGTAATGAACGCATTGAAAATGGGTTTTCAGAAAACAAATCAGTTTGTAATTTTGATCAAAATATTTTCTCGTTCAAGCTCGAGTTTAGATATTATCGAATTCCATGAGTTTGTAATTCTCAATCTTTAAGGTCAATCTCTAGGATTTAGTAATATCAGGCTTAAAAGCTAATTTTTGATCTTTTAAGGAGCTTATCCTTTCTGGGGATCTGATTCATTAGTCTTATCCAGCTAATTTGCACGGTGTTCTCCCCATTTTACAAGACAGATCCTCTCATGGTTAGGATAAGTCTGACCACTTGGTGACCCTATTTTATGCTGAGGTTCGTGGATTTCCTGCTGATTTTAGTGATGATTTTTCTAGATTTTTGGTCAACCTACAGCTGGTCTGGACGACAACTTCATGACCTAAATCAAGAAGCACGTGTCTTTTTTGAAAGACTTTACTTCCTTTTAATGATGGAATTGATTCATCGTGTAGATCCATCTTTCTTTCAAATATATTACAGTAAATTGGGTAAAACTGTTTAGATTAGTCCAAAACAAAAGTATCTTCAGTTATTTGTTACAGAAATATGTGACTTATGTTTTAAATAACTTGGTAAATTTTCCCACACTTGCCTTTTATTTTCTTTTATTTGCCTTTTTATTGTCCTCTATTCCATTTTAAATGAATTTTAACATTTTGGTTTGTTTCTCAATTTATGTCCTTTCCAAGGTAACAATAATTTCGGTGTTAACACCAAGTTTTATCGTTCATAAATATGTATAAACATGATTTTGAATTCATTTAATTGAAAATTTTGAAAAATTTTACTAGAAGTGGGTAGTCAGTATATAAGACTAGGGCTGTTCTTTATTATCAGAGAGCACTAGATTCTAATACAACTACTGTGTTACTAGTATTTTTAATGGTAACCAAGTGTATAAATCAAAATTTTTTAAAATTCCGAAAGAATTTAACCCCTTCCCACACTTAAGATCTTGCAATGTCCTCATTTGCAAGAAATCTGTAACAATTTAAATTATTGAGGGTGATTAGCGTAGAAAAATGATTAAATTTTACCAAAGTTTCCAAACATATTGGCGTTTGTTTGCTGAATGATAAATGGTGCACATCGTTTGTTCATTCCGTCTGTTGGTACATCACATTTGTTTTTTCATTTTTTTTTTCCGTCAAAAGTATTAGCTTTTGCTGAACTTAATGCCAGTCTTTGAAAATGCGCTGTTTTGCCCTGTTTTGTACATGAGATAAACTACAAACACACATATATACATATTTTTGAAGTTGGGTTTTCACACCAAATTCAAAAATTATTAAAATCTAATAAAATTAGAAAATTATAAAAGCTATTATAATAATAAAATAAGAAATAAGAAATAAGAAAATTAAGAATTAGTAACATTACAATAAAATAAACAAAAAAAATAAAATAAGAAAATTACGGATGAGGAGGATGTAGTGACCCGGAAATTTCCGATCAAATTTAAACTTTAATCTTTATATGTATCCGACACGATAAGCAAAATCTGTAATGTTGAGTCTCGAAAAGTTTGAAAACTATATTCATGTAATCAATTACCCTTTGACCATGTCTGACGATTCACGAACAAAAATGTGTAAATAGAAATGTATGTGTATGTACATATGTGTATTTTTTTTTTAAGCTAAGAAATATTGATAAAACATTTAAGAGCTTGGTGATACAAAAATAGATTATGAGATTATTGTGTGACTTGAAAGCATTGAACGAATTAGTTGATATGAATATAAGCTACGAGATCTATTTTATGAACATAGAAATGCTATCACAGTAGTTAGTGAATAATACTTTACTTGAACGTATTTGTTCGATGTAAGTTTATCAATGAGATTAAAAGATAATATCAAGTGATTGATTTATCAGGTACATTGAATTATAATTACGAGTCTTTGTTATGAGGTCCACTTGAATTAGAAAACTCTTACTTTTAACGGTATTCGGAATATTTAGTAAAGTGATTCCATGTAAGAACAAAAGTGTTATTATTGAGGATTAGACAGAGGTTAGCGGAGAGTCTCGTTTAATTATCAAAAGCGTACCTTGCAATGATTGACTTGTGTCACTTGGTAGGTTAATTATTTAGTTTTCTTAATATTGAAGACGTTTTACGATATAGATGAAACCTTTTAAAGAATGATTTTGAATATAACTAATTCTGGAAAACTAAATTATATTTATTCAATTTAGTACAAACACATTTTTTTTCGATATAATAGAATTTGATTATAAAATATTTTTATGGATTTTCAATGATATAAAAATAAAAATAAATATAAAATAAAGATTTCTAATGAGCACCAAAAGACTACAACATTTCATCACAAGATTGAAAGTTAAAATGTTGGAAATCACTAAACCTGCGCACTTGCACGAGAAAAATCATAACTAAATCATACTGACTCGAAAAAGGGTGATTCCGGTGTCCAAACGACCGTAACTCAAAAATCTACAACTTTCATGAAGACACCATACACGAATCGTGTACCTATCTACACGAAACGTGTAATCTTGTGCCGACATATTTTGGTGGCGGCTCACTATGCAACATGTTTTTAATTTTTATTAATATTATATTATATTATTATATTATTTATAAATCTATATATATAGGATCGATCATAATTGTTTTCTAACTATCTATCTCTCACACTCTCTCTATAATTATATTTATTATTATTATTGTTAGTGTTATTATTATTATTATTATTAGTATTATTATACATAAAATACTACGACGAGGTCATGGGCGAGTTATTTCAAAACGGGTTTTATGAGCGGGATAGAGCTAAGGAAATTATGAGTTATGGTTATGGAGGTGATGGGTATTGTTCATGGGTATGCTTGTGAGGTTAAACTAGTGTTTGTCACCTCCATTGCGTCTACGTACCTGTCCTACAATATTGAACCTCAATATTGATACGTGAGTACTCCTAATTTAATTTTTACATACTAATAGTGTATCCCTGACTAGTGCTCGAGAAAATAGGATTATGCATGCTTGTAAATTTGATAGTGCCCTTAGATAGGTTATGCCGAATCTTAAAGGTTGTTATATTATAGTTGAAGGAAGATATAAGATTTGCATGTCCTTAAAAAGCTAGAAAAAAATTAAGAACTTTTCCTTTAGATGCCAAATAGATTTGATGGACGGATTAAAAGTTATAGTCAATTAAAATTTCGTAAAAATGATTATTATCGTCGTTAATATCGTTGTCTTAATTTTTTTATCAAATTGTTATTATTCCAAAATAACACGACTGTTACTTATTATTATTATCAATACTATATTATTAACTAGAAATGTAATACAAATTATATAACTACCTTAATAGAATCTATCGCAGTATTTTTATGATATTAAATGAACTTTATAAGTTTTATTACTTAAGATATATAAAAGTATATTTTAATATAAAATTTTATTTATAAACGAATTATATTATTTACTTTATTAAATCTTTAAAAAAAAAAATATTTTAAAAATATAAAACGACGATATTTAAATTATATAATAAAATATTTATAAAGTTTTGAAATCATTTGGAGTTAAACTAATTTTTGTCGACCTTTGCATACTAGACTCGAGCATTAGGATTGTGGTACACTATGACTTAACTTAATGTATTAGACAAATATTGACAAATACATAATTATATATAAATAATTTAGGTTCGTGAATCCAAGGCCAACCTTACACTTGTTCAATGATGTTATATGTATTTTTACTACAAAATACAGTATGGTGAGTTTCATTTACCTTTTTACCCTTTATATTTTTGGGCTGAGAATACATGCGAAATTTTTTATAAATGTTTTACGAAATAGACACAAGTAATCGAAACTACATTCTATGGTTGGATTATTAAACTGAATATGCCCCTGTATAGTCTGGTAATCTAAGAATTAGGGAACAGACACCCTAATTGACGCGAATCCTAAAGATAGATCTATTGGGCCTAACAAACCCCATCCAAAGTACCGGATGCTTTAGTACTTCGAAATTTATATCATGTCCGAAGGAGGATCCCGGAATGATGGGGATATTCTTATATGCATATTGTTAATGTCGGTTACCAGGTGTTCACCATTTGAATGATTATTTTTGTCTCTATGCATGGGACGTATATTTATGAGAACTGGAAATGAAATTCTTGTGGTCTATTAAAATGATGGAAATAAATGATTATGATAAACTAATGAACTCACCAACCTTTTGGTTGACACTTGAAAGCATGTTTATTCTCAGGTTTGAAAGAGATCTTCCGCTGTGCATTAGCTCATTTTAAAGATATTACTTGAAGTCATTCATGACATATTTCAAAAGACGTTGCATTCGAGTCGTTGAAGTTCATTAAAGATTATTATTAAGTAAATGACAGATTAGGTCATTTATAGTTTGGATATTATGAAATGGTATGCATACATGTCAATTTTCGATGTAAAGAAAGATTGTCTTTTAAAAACGAATGCAATGTTTGTAAAATGTATCATATAGAGGTCAAATACCTCGCAATGTAATCAACTATTGTGAATCGTTTATAATGTATATGAACGGGTCCTTTCAGTTGGTATCAGAGCGGTGGTCTTAGCGAACCAGGTCTGCATTAGTGTGTCTAACTGATAAGTCGTTAGGATACATTAGTGAGTCTGGACTTCGACCGTGTCTGCATGTCAAAAGTTTTGCTTATCATTTCGTGTCGAAAATTACCTGCTTATCATTTTTAAGTCTAGACGCGCTTTCCTGCATTTATTGCATAATAGTGTATAGACGAATTCTTATCTTAGCATATCTGATACTGTGAACTTTGACTGACATTTTTCAAAGATTCTCCGTAATTTATGGGATTTTGGTATTATATATACATATGTAAATTATGTATAGAAAGATATCAAATCTAACTCCTATAATCTATTTCATATCAAAAATTCATTCCCTTGATCATACGAGATGGATCCCTCAACCAGTTCGAATTCCTCAGATTACGACAGCTATTCCGATATGGAGTCTCATTCCAGCTCTGAAAGCAGTATGACCGGAATAGATCAACCAATCAGTCATCACCTATTCTGGATGAAATGGGGATGGGTTCGTAGCCTCCTCAATTATTGGAGACAAGAAGAAGGTGATCCTTTCCATCCACCAAATTGCCCTATTGACAATGAACCTGAAGCACTTACCGGCGAACCTGTTCGAGAAACCATTTTCTCTCTCATCTCCAGAGTATCTCGTCACGATTATATACTACACCAAATTCTTGATTATATTTATCCGCTCGTCCGAACCGACGATCACCCCGGTGTAATAGAAGAAGTTAACGAGCTTCGCGCTCGGGTAGTGGCTTTGGAGAATACGGTGCGAAGGTTACAAACACCATCAGCAGCACCAGCAGCGTAACCAGTACCGCCAGTAACATCCACATCGCAAGTCTCAATACTAAAAGCACCAGCAGCATCACCGACATCAACATCAACCACCATTATTAACATCAACAGGATCATTACCACCACCAACAATCACATCCGCATCACACACCTCAATATCCCAATCTGTATATCGGATATCAACGTCACACGCACCAAAGATACCAAGGAGTACCAACAACAACAAACGATGAAGTATTGATTCATAACTTCATCGGAGAAACATTCTGTGGTGATTAGGTAATCTCTAAAGTTTTAGAGATTATCTATCTCAGCCTTAACCGTAAACCAGATGAGTGGACAGAGATGATAGAGAGAAGAACCGAAACCCTAACAAGACTGGTGCGTAAGGTACAAGCTAGACTTGTTTTACCAACATCATCAGCAGTACCAATAGCCTCACCAACACAGTCAATGCTGTCAACATTGTTAGAATCGTCAGCACCTCTAACCTCACAAGTTTCGCCAATTCAAGAATCACTGTGGAAACCATTACAAATTAATAACAAGTATATTGTATCAACGAGTTATGAAGTATTAACTCAGTTCCTCCGAAGAATTTATATGTATATTCTATAAAAAAAAATCTACCATAATAAATCTTTCTGTACTAAGCTATTATGTATGGAACTTAACTATCTGGTTAATTCATATTACTAATTTGCTATGATGTACATTCTTCGTTAACAATTTAATCATTGTTAACTACAATCTCTGCTTCAACTCAATGAATTTTATTTCATAATAAATCAAGTGTATCATTCAATAACATGTTTGATTATACACTTTCATCTTTGATATACCCGAAATTTACGGGAAAACAATATTCGTATCTTGCGAAGTTAGCAAGAGTTCCATGAGCATCAGCATGATTCACTAAGGAAATACATATAAATATTGAAGCATTGATTACATTAGTGAAATACTCCGCAAAGTTTATGTAATCTCTAATGTTTTAGAGAAAATTCATTTCTAATTCAATCCGAAAATCAAATGAGCTTAGTATGATATTAACTCATTGAATCTGTACTACATCTGAAGAAAATATACCCACATATATTTTTATAAAGATTGTAATGAGAATTCTTGTTCAAAATATTATTTGTGAAATTTTTTTAACGGGTAGGTAATACCCGAGAGATATATAAAATCACAATTAATATGTTACATTCTTCAATTCTGATTCAATAATCATCAACTAAACCAATATACATTCTTCTATAGAAATCAAAACAATCATACTCATTCGAATCTAATTACATATTCTGATTTTGGGAATTTCAGAATTCAACTCGAGATACAACCAAAATCATCACTCTTAGATCCTTATATTTTTCAAAGCTATACTTTGACTTCAAAACTGTGATAGCACATCACTTTTAATCGTAACACACAAGATGGATATGAGAAATCATTCGGGATTTAGGACGATTTCATCATTTGGATATTGACTATGACAATCTGCAATCAAAACCCTCCGAAATTCTAGAAGACACTTCAAATAATAAACAATTGAGATGATGATCCAACCACACGTTACCCGAAGTTTTGTACCTGAAAAACTCTCGAAACCAAAGTCATAATCTAACATGTACCTGCGTCGAATTCTTCTAGCAAGAACAACATTTCGATTCCTTTTCAAAGTAGCCAATTTTGTCACGGATCCAGCAAGTCAACTTCGATTTTTTCAGTCGGACCAGTCTTATTATAACCCTGATAGATACGTTGCCCTTTCGTCATTATTACTGGGGAACCTTTCATATTCCACCATATTACCACCAGCGTTTAATCATCTAAAACACGATTCTTCTGAACCCACCTCAGATTGATAACCAGAGATTCAGATATTATTGCATTAAATGCAGAGGAAACATAAAAATGGTAGATGGTTTAAACGGTCAAAAGTTTGATGATAAAAGATAGTGAGTTGGTAAAGCTCAGAAAAAGAAAGGATTTGGTACTGAAAAATGGATTGAGCAAAGTATGAAGGAAGCCATGGACAAATCACAGAGACTGAATCTGCCTTCAAAGGATCCAAATGATTCAGTGCCTGCTGAACTCGTTAGCGAACACCTTATTTCTTAATCTAAATCTCCACAGACAAATATTCTTCATCATCATCATATCTTGAATATTCTAAGATATCATAGTATCTTTCATTATAAAAATCCTTGATAATTCTGAAGATATTTTCATAAGTATTCTCATTTGAAATCAATTATCTCTCTGTAATATCTGCAACATAAAAAGAAACTGTGTTAGTTTCTAAATACTTAAAAATTCGAATATGAATGTTTTTGAAGTAGTGTTGGGAACTGATACATGAGTTAATATAATATAATGACACTTGATCAACGTCATTATATTACAGTAGGTCATGTTAAGTTTCTAATGGGATGTGATGATTCACAGCACCATCATCATGTGCCATTTACACGACTCTTACATTCGATCTAATCCTTAAACATAGCAAGAAAATATTTCTTGATGATTCGATCTTTTACAGGATATTCTGGTAATTTGACAAGTCAAAATCGCATCATTAAGATTTCCTTCTTAGAACATTAACTATGTTCATTCCGAAATTCATAACTGCAAATTCTGGACCATTACTCGCTTGACTCGAGGACGGGAAGAGGAAACGAAAGAATGAAGCTCCAAACTAGAAATTGGAGCATAAACCGCAGCAAATAAAAGAGAATATTAATTATGGGTGACAATGATTATAGAAGACAGATGCAGGGGCATCGAAATATAAGGGAAGATATAAAACTCAACAACCACCCTGAAGCTACAAACCGTGCATATCAATACGTATTGCCACGTAAAGGCACGGAAAAATTAATAACACTATAACCCCAAGATAATAGTAGAAGTAAATAAAATCTTCCGGTGGTAGATGAAAGAGAAGGATGACAGATGTAAAAATTAAGAGTATATCAAGGATCAAAATGGGATGGAGCATATTGACGAATGTTTTAAAGTATGAACTGAGGAGAAAGAATAGAAGGTGTGAGTTGTAAGGAAACAAAGAGGGTGGATTTATAGAAAAATATCCGACAGAGCAATCGGAACAGATTATTACATTTACTCAAAGAAGATCCTGATTTCCTAAGTCGCCGAAGAACCAAATCTTATTACGAAAATTTTCTTTAAATCCCTTAAATTCCGGAAATCAATCATAGCTACGTCATCAGTTAAAACAAATCTACATTTACTCATTTCGCTCTTTTACGATAGCTTCACTCATACGCTTCGAGAAATCGAATTATTTTATCCGTACTTCTTAATCATGATAAAACTCTATGTATCAGCTTATATTCGTCATAATAACATTCTTACTATTAGCTATGACGACCTCTATCAAATTTCGGGACGAAATTTCTTTTAACGGGTAGGTACTGTAGTGACCCGGAAATTTCCGATCAAATTTAAACTTTAATCTTTATATGTATCCGACACGATAAGCAAAATCTGTAATGTTGAGTCTCGAAAAGTTTGAAAACTATATTCATGTAATCAATTACCCTTTGACCATGTCTGACGATTCACGAACAAAAATGTGTAAATAGAAATGTATGTGTATGTACATATGTGTATTTTTTTTTTAAGCTAAGAAATATTGATAAAACATTTAAGAGCTTGGTGATACAAAAATAGATTATGAGATTATTGTGTGACTTGAAAGCATTGAACGAATTAGTTGATATGAATATAAGCTACGAGATCTATTTTATGAACATAGAAATGCTATCACAGTAGTTAGTGAATAATACTTTACTTGAACGTATTTGTTCGATGTAAGTTTATCAATGAGATTAAAAGATAATATCAAGTGATTGATTTATCAGGTACATTGAATTATAATTACGAGTCTTTGTTATGAGGTCCACTTGAATTAGAAAACTCTTACTTTTAACGGTATTCGGAATATTTAGTAAAGTGATTCCATGTAAGAACAAAAGTGTTATTATTGAGGATTAGACAGAGGTTAGCGGAGAGTCTCGTTTAATTATCAAAAGCGTACCTTGCAATGATTGACTTGTGTCACTTGGTAGGTTAATTATTTAGTTTTCTTAATATTGAAGACGTTTTACGATATAGATGAAACCTTTTAAAGAATGATTTTGAATATAACTAATTCTGGAAAACTAAATTATATTTATTCAATTTAGTACAAACACATTTTTTTTCGATATAATAGAATTTGATTATAAAATATTTTTATGGATTTTCAATGATATAAAAATAAAAATAAATATAAAATAAAGATTTCTAATGAGCACCAAAAGACTACAACATTTCATCACAAGATTGAAAGTTAAAATGTTGGAAATCACTAAACCTGCGCACTTGCACGAGAAAAATCATAACTAAATCATACTGACTCGAAAAAGGGTGATTCCGGTGTCCAAACGACCGTAACTCAAAAATCTACAACTTTCATGAAGACACCATACACGAATCGTGTACCTATCTACACGAAACGTGTAATCTTGTGCCGATATATTTTGGTGGCGGCTCACTATGCAACATGTTTTTAATTTTTATTAATATTATATTATATTATTATATTATTTATAAATCTATATATATAGGATCGATCATAATTGTTTTCTAACTATCTATCTCTCACACTCTCTCTATAATTATATTTATTATTATTATTGTTAGTGTTATTATTATTATTATTATTAGTATTATTATACATAAAATACTACGACGAGGTCATGGGCGAGTTATTTCAAAACGGGTTTTATGAGCGGGATAGAGCTAAGGAAATTATGAGTTATGGTTATGGAGGTGATGGGTATTGTTCATGGGTATGCTTGTGAGGTTAAACTAGTGTTTGTCACCTCCATTGCGTCTACGTACCTGTCCTACAATATTGAACCTCAATATTGATACGTGAGTACTCCTAATTTAATTTTTACATACTAATAGTGTATCCCTGACTAGTGCTCGAGAAAATAGGATTATGCATGCTTGTAAATTTGATAGTGCCCTTAGATAGGTTATGCCGAATCTTAAAGGTTGTTATATTATAGTTGAAGGAAGATATAAGATTTGCATGTCCTTAAAAAGCTAGAAAAAAATTAAGAACTTTTCCTTTAGATGCCAAATAGATTTGATGGACGGATTAAAAGTTATAGTCAATTAAAATTTCGTAAAAATGATTATTATCGTCGTTAATATCGTTGTCTTAATTTTTTTATCAAATTGTTATTATTCCAAAATAACACGACTGTTACTTATTATTATTATCAATACTATATTATTAACTAGAAATGTAATACAAATTATATAACTACCTTAATAGAATCTATCGCAGTATTTTTATGATATTAAATGAACTTTATAAGTTTTATTACTTAAGATATATAAAAGTATATTTTAATATAAAATTTTATTTATAAACGAATTATATTATTTACTTTATTAAATCTTTAAAAAAAAAAAATATTTTAAAAATATAAAACGACGATATTTAAATTATATAATAAAACATTTATAAAGTTTTGAAATCATTTGGAGTTAAACTAATTTTTGTCGACCTTTGCATACTAGACTCGAGCATTAGGATTGTGGTACACTATGACTTAACTTAATGTATTAGACAAATATTGACAAATACATAATTATATATAAATAATTTAGGTTCGTGAATCCAAGGCCAACCTTACACTTGTTCAATGATGTTATATGTATTTTTACTACAAAATACAGTATGGTGAGTTTCATTTACCTTTTTACCCTTTATATTTTTGGGCTGAGAATACATGCGAAATTTTTTATAAATGTTTTACGAAATAGACACAAGTAATCGAAACTACATTCTATGGTTGGATTATTAAACTGAATATGCCCCTGTATAGTCTGGTAATCTAAGAATTAGGGAACAGACACCCTAATTGACGCGAATCCTAAAGATAGATCTATTGGGCCTAACAAACCCCATCCAAAGTACCGGATGCTTTAGTACTTCGAAATTTATATCATGTCCGAAGGAGGATCCCGGAATGATGGGGATATTCTTATATGCATATTGTTAATGTCGGTTACCAGGTGTTCACCATTTGAATGATTATTTTTGTCTCTATGCATGGGACGTATATTTATGAGAACTGGAAATGAAATTCTTGTGGTCTATTAAAATGATGGAAATAAATGATTATGATAAACTAATGAACTCACCAACCTTTTGGTTGACACTTGAAAGCATGTTTATTCTCAGGTTTGAAAGAGATCTTCCGCTGTGCATTAGCTCATTTTAAAGATATTACTTGAAGTCATTCATGACATATTTCAAAAGACGTTGCATTCGAGTCGTTGAAGTTCATTAAAGATTATTATTAAGTAAATGACAGATTAGGTCATTTATAGTTTGGATATTATGAAATGGTATGCATACATGTCAATTTTCGATGTAAAGAAAGATTGTCTTTTAAAAACGAATGCAATGTTTGTAAAATGTATCATATAGAGGTCAAATACCTCGCAATGTAATCAACTATTGTGAATCGTTTATAATGTATATGAACGGGTCCTTTCAGAGGATGGTTCCAGTATGGGTCCCAAGCGTATCCATAGATGCTGTAAAATGCTTGGGCCGGGTCATATGTAGGATATGGTGGTCGGCTCTCTAAAGTCCAAGGAGCAAATTCGGGCATAACGGTAGGAATGTAGTTTCTACCTACGTGTGTACATTGACTTATGATTTGGCTTTGATGATACTGCCAATCTTCAAATGCTTTTTGTCTAGCCATTTCATACTCGTGTCGAGACATAAAAATTTGCATTTCCGTCATTGGATTACCCCCTCCCGGTTGACCTTGCTGTTGATCTCTCTCAACCTGTGGATGCCTGCCATCATAACGTGCTGCCGCGTTGTTTCGTTTCTTTAAGACCTTAGCACCATGATAAACACACAAATCTATTCTATCGTGGGGTTCTGGTTCTGCCATTAATATTCCCCCCGACTTCTATCCACACCAAGATATTCAGCAATTAAAGTAATAAATATACCACCTCCTATTATGCTACCACGCCTCATACCCCTAACCATAGTCAATAAATAATAACCCACACAAAAAGGTATACTTACAGCACTCTGTGGGTCTCGAATACACATGTGGTAAAACAAATCCTGTTCATTTACCTTTTCCTTATTCTTACCTCGTTGTGTAATCGAATTGGCTAAAAACCTATGGATTACTCTTAATTCAGCTCTATCAATATCAAGATAAGAGTATAATCCCCCTGGAATCGGCGATGGCTAGTCATCCTACTCCATACGTCATTCGTATCAAAATTCTCATCCACCCTCCTACCATAAACTATTAACCTCTGACAATCATAAGATGCTAGCTCCTCGGGCGTATATATACGTAAAGCCCGAGCCATATCTAGTAAAGACATATGGCGCATCTCCCCTCCTAATAAAAATCTAAGAAAACTACGATCGATTAAAGTATCTACCCGATCATTTTTTTCAATAGTACATAATAACTCTATACACCATTCTCTATACACAGGTCTACGCATGTTGAATAAACTTACCCAATCACTAAAAGTAGAATTACCATACCTTTGAGTAAGTTATTCCTTGATTGGCTCAGCCAATTCCACTACCTCTAATGGTTCCCAATCTATATGTGACGCCCCGTACAAAACCATCGTGTACGGATCATCAACAACAGGATCATCATAAGGTCAAACACTATATGCTGTTTGAAAACCGATTTGCATTCATTAAAAAGATAACGTTTTACAAAGATAACATGTCGTAAGACTTATTACAAACCATTGTTCCAAAATAACATAAGTTTCATTATTTGAGACATCTCTAGCAATGCAGCGGATAACTAGTACAGTAGGTCCATAACAGCAATTCAATAACAGCATGACAGCAAGTGAAACAACATGACATCAAGTCTAACAGCGGAAGCAATAAACCTCTAGGCACCTGAGAAATACACGCTTAAAAAGTCAACACGAATGTTGGTGAGCTATAGTTTAAGTTGTAATAGTAACGTAAGATAGGCCACGAGATTTCAGTGCTGCAACAGCGTATCAAAACAGTATGAAAAGTATATGCATAACGGTGGGCACCCGGTAACTAAACTTAATGTTTATAACCCCCTGAAAGTACACTTGGCGAGTGCGTATGTTTACGAAGTATTAAACACCCGTTAAATGCTAGCGCGACTAGCCCGAGTGGGGATGTCAAATGTAGTGACCCGAACTTTTCCATGTTTATATATATTAATTGAGATTGATATTTACATGATTAAATGTTTCCAACATGTTAAGCAATTAAACTTGTTAAGACTTGATTAATTGAAATATGTTTCATATAGACAATTGACCACCCAAGTTGACCGGTGATTCACGAACGTTAAAACTTGTAAAAAAACTATATGATGACATATATATGGTTATATATATAGTTAACATGATATTATGATAAGTAAACATATCATTAATTATATTAACAATGAACTACATATGTAAAAACAAGACTACTAACTTAATGATTTTGAAACGAGACATATATGTAACGTTTATCGTTGTAACGACATTTAATGTATATATATCATATTAAGAGATATTCGTACATCATAATATCATGATAATATAATAATTTAAAATCTCTTTTGTTATTATAAACATTGGGTTAACAACATTTAACAAGATCGTTAACCTAAAGGTTTCAAAACAACACTTACATGTAACGACTAACGATGACTTAACGACTCAGTTAAAATGTATATACATGTAGTGTTTTAATATGTATTTATACACTTTTGAAAGACTTCAATACACTTATCAAAATACTTCTACTTAACAAAAATGCTTACAATTACATTCTCGTTCAGTTTCATCAACAATTCTACTCGTATGCACCCGTATTCGTACTCGTACAATACACAGCTTTTAGATGTATGTACTATTGGTATATACACTCCAATGATCAGCTCTTAGCAGCCCATGTGAGTCACCTAACACATGTGGGAACCATCATTTGGCAACTAGCATGAAATATCTCATAAGATTACAAAAATATGAGTAATCATTCATGACTTATTTACATGAAAACAAAATTACATATCCTTTATATCTAATCCATACACCAACGACCAAAAACACCTACAAACACTTTCATTCTTCAATTTTCTTCATCTAATTGAACTCTCTCAAGTTCTATCTTCAAGTTCTAAGTGTTCTTCATAAATTCCAAAAGTTCTAGTTTCATAAAATCAAGAATACTTTCAAGTTTGCTAGCTCACTTCCAATCTTGTAAGGTGATCATCCAACCTCAAGAAATCTTTGTTTCTTACAGTAGGTTATCATTCTAATACAAGGTAATAATCATATTCAAACTTTGGTTCAATTTCTATAACTATAACAATCTTATTTCAAGTGATGATCTTACTTGAACTTGTTTTCGTGTCATGATTTTGCTTCAAGAACTTTGAGCCATCCAAGGATCCATTGAAGCTAGATCCATTTTTCTCTTTTCCAGTAGGTTCATCCAAGGAACTTAAGGTAGTAATGATGTTCATAACATCATTCGATTCATACATATAAAGCTATCTTATTCGAAGGTTTAAACTTGTAATCACTAGAACATAGTTTAGTTAATTCTAAACTTGTTCGCAAACAAAAGTTAATCCTTCTAACTTGACTTTTAAAATCAACTAAACACATGTTCTATATCTATATGATATGCTAACTTAATGATTTAAAACCTGGAAACACGAAAAACACCGTAAAACCGGATTTACGCAGTCGTAGTAACACCGCGGGCTGTTTTGGGTTAGTTAATTAAAAACTATGATAAACTTTGATTTAAAAGTTGTTATTCTGAGAAAATGATTTTTATTATGAACATGAAACTATATCCAAAAATTATGGTTAAACTCAAAGTGGAAGTATGTTTTCTAAAATGGTCATCTAGACGTCGTTCTTTCGACTGAAATGACTACCTTTACAAAAACGACTTGTAACTTATTTTTCCGACTAGAAACCTATACTTTTTTTGTTTAGATTCATAAAATAGAGTTCAATATGAAACCATAGCAATTTGATTCACTCAAAACGGATTTAAAATGAAGAAGTTATGGGTAAAACAAGATTGGATAATTTTTCTCATTTTAGCTACGTGAAAATTGGTAACAAATCTATTCCAACCATAACTTAATCAACTTGTATTGTATATTATGTAATCTTGAGATACCTTAGACACGTATACAACGTTTCGACCTATCATGTCGACACATCTATATATATTCCGGAACAACCATAGACACTCTATATGTGAATGTTGGAGTTAGCTATACAGGGTTGAGGTTGATTCCAAAATATATATAGTTTGAGTTGTGATCAATACTGAGATACGTATACACTGGGTCGTGGATTGATTCAAGATAATATTTATCGATTTATTTCTGTACATCTAACTGTGGACAACTAGTTGTAGGTTACTAACGAGGACAGCTGACTTAATAAACTTAAAACATCAAAATATATTAAAAGTGTTGTAAATATATTTTGAACATACTTTGATATATATGTATATATTGTTATAGGTTCGTGAATCAACCAGTGGCCAAGTCTTACTTCCCGACGAAGTAAAAATCTGTGAAAGTGAGTTATAGTCCCACTTTTAAAATCTAATATTTTTGGGATGAGAATACATGCAGGTTTTATAAATGATTTACAAAATAGACACAAGTACGTGAAACTACATTCTATGGTTGAATTATCGAAATCGAATATGCCCCTTTTTATTAAGTCTGGTAATCTAAGAATTAGGGAACAGACACCCTAATTGACGCGAATCCTAAAGATAGATCTATTGGGCCTAACAAACCCCATCCAAAGTACCGGATGCTTTAGTACTTCGAAATTTATATCATATCCGAAGGGTGTCCCGGAATGATGGGGATATTCTTATATATGCATCTTGTTATTGTCGGTTACCAGGTGTTCACCATATGAATGATTTTTATCTCTATGTATGGGATGTGTATTGAAATATGAAATCTTGTGGTCTATTGTTACGATTTGATATATATAGGTTAAACCTATAACTCACCAACATTTTTGTTGACGTTTAAAGCATGTTTATTCTCAGGTGAATATTAAGAGCTTCCGCTGTTGCATACTAAAATAAGGACAAGATTTGGAGTCCATGTTTGTATGATATTGTGTAAAAACTGCATTCAAGAAACTGATTTCGATGTAACATATTTGTATTGTAAACCATTATGTAATGGTCGTGTGTAAACAGGATATTTTAGATTATCATTATTTGATAATCTACGTAAAGCTTTTTAAACCTTTATTTATGAAATAAAGGTTATGGTTTGTTTTAAAAATGAATGCAGTCTTTGAAAAACGTCTCATATAGAGGTCAAAACCTCGCAACGAAATCAATTAATATGGAACGTTTTTAATCAATAAGAACGGGACATTTCAGTTGGTATCCGAGCGTTGGTCTTAGAGAACCAGAAAATTTGCATTAGTGTGTCTTATCGAGTTTGTTAGGATGCATTAGTGAGTCTGGACTTCGACCGTGTTTTCTTTAAAAATGATTGCTTAACATTTTTGTTGGAAACTATATATTTTTAACATATGAATATTATGTGATATATTAATCTCTTAACGTGTTTGATATTATGTGATAGATGTCTACCTCTAGAACAAGTCCCATTGACTCACCTAATAATAATGAAGAGTCAAATGTAAATTGGAATAATTTGTGGACTGATTCACAAGTTCCCGAAGAGGAACCGGAAGAAGAGTCGGAACCGGAAGAAGAATCGGAACCGGAAGAAGAATCGGAACCGGATGAAGAAATAGAACCGGTGGGGGAAATAATAAAACGGTTAAGTAAAAGAAAATCCTCAACCAACCGACCAAAGTTAATTATGGTCAATGGTGTTTCCGCCAAGGAAGCAAAATATTGGGAGGATTACCAATTCTCCGATGAATCGGATTCCGACGAGAATTCCGATGATGTTATAGAAATTACCCCAACTGAATTTAAAAAGGCAAAAGAAAATAATAAGGGAAAGGGCATAAAAATAGAGAAATCTAATTCCAACCCCGATGAACTTTATATGTATCGTCAACCCCCGAAGTCCTTAAGTTGTAACAATGACCCGGGAACCTCTAAACCACCAGGTTTTTCTAAACCAATGTGGACAACGACGGTTCGTATTAGGGGAACATCATATATCCCTAGAAACTTGGCAAAACGAACCAAAACCGAAGAAGAAGAAACGAGCGAGTCGGAATAAGATAGTTGTATTCGTGTGGTGTAATATATGGAATATAGTGTTCTTATGCTTTATGATATATGTAAAAATTGCTTGTATTAATAAGTATTTTTTTTTATGAATCTAACTCTTGTCTATTTTACAGTTTAAAAATACAAAATGGATAGACAACCCAATATTTTAAGAGACCTACCCGGAGACATGATTGATGAAATCTTGTCTAGAGTCGGCCAGAATTCTTCGGCACAACTATTTAAGGCGAGATCAGTTTGTAAGACATTCGAAGAACGTTCCAAGAATGTCTTGGTTTATAAGAGACTTTCGTTTGAAAGATGGGGGATATCACATTGGGAAACCCATAAGTTACGATGTGTTTACTTTGACGCATATATTGCGGGGAACCCAAATGCTATTTTACGCAACGGGTTAAGAAATTATTTTGACTCAATATATCCGAATATTGGACTTCGTGATTTAGAAAAAGCGGCTAACATGCAACATAAAGAAGCATGTTATGCTTACGGATTAGTAATGTTCGCTTCTCACCAAAGTGAGAACAAGAACATCGGGCTACAACTATTAAACAAAACGTTTCCACAAGTGACGGAGTCGGTAATTGGGGTAAGAAATGAGGTTTTTAGATTATTACGGGACTGTTGGACATTACGTAACCCTCGTCCCTTTGATGACGTTACAACACGCTGTCTTATCAACGGCCATAACGGTTATGTTGCACAAGACCAAGGATGGGAAGTAGTCCTAGTAAAACCAGAATGCATGACTTGTTTCTGGACGTATGAATTACGTGTATTTATTGCCTTTGCTGAACGACTTGTGTACTAGCTAGAATTGTCTTCACAACTATCTTGTATCAAAGTTATTGTGTGCTATATTTCATGCTTTATGTAAAATAAGCGGTATTGTAAGTTTGTAAAATATTGTATAAAAGTTTGAACGCGAAATATTATTATAATCAGTTTTTCATATAGAATTGTAGTAGTTGAATTGTATATTAGCTACTAAGTATGAACTTAACGGGTAGGTACTACCCGAATTTAAACTTATAAAACGCTAATATGAAGAAAAAGCTTTTATAAATGAGTTCATATTATGCTACGAAATACTATTAACTACTCTTAATATTCTGTATGATTAACTTGTTCCATTTAACTATTTTGAAGGAAATGGCACCGACTACTCGACACACCGTGAATATGAATGAAGAGGAGTTCCGTACTTTTCTAGCTTCAAACATAGCCGCAGTACAGGCTGCGCTACATACCAACAATAACCTTGGATCTAGCAGTACAGGAAATCGTGTAGGATGCACCTACAAAGAATTCACTGCCTGCAAACCTTTGGAATTTGATGGAACCGAAGGACCGATCGGATTGAAACGGTGGACCGAGAAGGTTGAATCGGTGTTTGCCATAAGTAAGTGTACTGAAGAGGACAAAGTGAAGTACGCTACGCATACCTTCACAGGTTCTGCGTTAACATGGTGGAATACCTATCTAGAGCAAGTGGGACAAGATGATGCGTACGCACTACCGTGGTCAGCATTCAAGCACTTGATGAACGAGAAGTACCGTCCCAGAACCGAGGTCAATAAGCTCAAGACAGAACTTAGAGGGTTACGAACCCAAGGATTTGATATTACCACGTACGAAAGACGATTCACAGAATTGTGCCTATTGTGTCCGGGAGCATTCGAAGATGAGGAAGAGAAGATCGACGCGTTTGTGAAAGGATTACCGGAAAGAATCCAAGAAGATATAAGTTCACACGAGCCCGCCTCCATACAACAGGCATGTAGAATGGCTCACAAACTAGTGAACCAGATTGAAGAAAGAATTAAAGAACAGACTGCTGAAGAGGCCAATGTGAAGCAAGTCAAAAGAAAGTGGGAGGAAAACGGTGATAAGAATCACCAATACAACAACAACAGCAATTACAACAATAATCGCAACAATTATCCCAACAATCGCAACATCAATCGCAACTACAACAAACGGCCCAACAACAACAACAACAACAACAACAACAACAGCAACTACAACAATCATCCCAACAACAATAATAACCACAACAACAACAACAATCAGAAGCAACTATGCCAAAGGTGTGAAAAGAATCACTCGGGGTTCTGCACCAAATTTTGCAACAAGTGTAAAAGAAATGGTCATAGCGCGGCGAAGTGTGAGGTCTACGGACCAGGGGTTAATAGAACGAAAGGAACAAATGGTGTCGGAACGAGTAATGGCGGAGCAAGTAGTGTCGGAGCATGTTATGCCAATGTAGTTTGTTATAAATGTGGAAAACCAGGCCACATTATTAGAAATTGCCCGAACCAGGAGAACACGAATGGACAAGGCCGTGGAAGAGTTTTCAATATTAATGCGGTAGAGGCACAGGAAGACCCGGAGCTTGTTACGGGTACGTTTCTTATTGACAATAAATCTGCTTACGTTTTATTTGATTCGGGTGCGGATAGAAGCTATATGAGTAGAGATTTTTGTGCTAAATTAAGTTGTCCATTGACGCCTTTGGATAGTAAATTTTTACTCGAATTAGCAAATGGTAAATTAATTTCAGCAGATAATATATGTCGGAATCGAGAAATTAAACTGGTTAGCGAAACATTTAAGATTGATTTGATACCAGTAGAGTTAGGGAGTTTTGATGTGATAATCGGTATGGACTGGTTGAAAGAAGTGAAAGCGGAGATCGTTTGTTACAAAAATGCAATTCGCATTATACGAGAAAAAGGAAAACCCTTAATGGTGTACGGAGAAAAGGGCAACACGAAGCTACATCTTATTAGTAATTTGAAGGCACAAAAACTAATAAGAAAAGGTTGCTATGCTGTTCTAGCACACGTCGAGAAAGTACAAACTGAACAAAAGAGCATCAATGATGTTCCCATTGCAAAAGAATTTCCCGATGTATTTCCGAAAGAATTACCGGGATTACCCCCACATCGATCCGTTGAATTTCAAATAGATCTTGTACCAGGAGCTGCACCAATAGCTCGTGCTCCTTACAGACTCGCACCCAGCGAGATGAAAGAACTACAAAGCCAATTACAAGAACTTTTAGAGCGTGGTTTCATTCGACCAAGCACATCACCGTGGGGAGCTCCTGTTTTGTTTGTCAAGAAGAAAGATGGTACATTCAGGTTGTGTATCGACTACCGAGAGTTGAACAAACTTACCATCAAGAACCGCTACCCACTACCGAGAATCGACGACTTATTTGATCAACTACAAGGCTCGTCTGTTTATTCAAAGATTGACTTACGTTCCGGGTATCATCAAATGCGGGTGAAAGAAGATGATATTCCAAAGACTGCTTTCAGAACACGTTACGGTCATTACGAGTTTATGGTCATGCCGTTTGGTTTAACTAATGCACCAGCTGTGTTCATGGACCTTATGAACCGAGTGTGTGGACCATACCTTGACAAGTTTGTCATTGTTTTCATTGATGACATACTTATTTACTCAAAGAATGACCAAGAACACGGTGAACATTTGAGAAAAGTGTTAGAAGTATTGAGGAAGGAAGAATTGTACGCTAAGTTTTCAAAGTGTGCATTTTGGTTGGAAGAAGTTCAATTCCTCGGTCACATAGTGAACAAAGAAGGTATTAAGGTGGATCCGGCAAAGATAGAAACTGTTGAAAAGTGGGAAACCCCGAAAACTCCGAAACACATACGCCAGTTTTTAGGACTAGCTGGTTACTACAGAAGGTTCATCCAAGACTTTTCCAGAATAGCAAAACCCTTGACTGCATTAACGCATAAAGGGAAGAAATTTGAATGGAATGATGAACAAGAGAAAGCATTTCAGTTATTGAAGAAAAAGCTAACTACGGCACCTATATTGTCATTGCCTGAAGGGAATGATGATTTTGTGATTTATTGTGACGCATCAAAGCAAGGTCTCGGTTGTGTATTAATGCAACGAACGAAGGTGATTGCTTATGCGTCTAGACAATTGAAGATTCACGAACAAAATTATACGACGCATGATTTGGAATTAGGCGCGGTTGTTTTTGCATTAAAGACTTGGAGGCACTACTTATATGGGGTCAAAAGTATTATATATACCGACCACAAAAGTCTTCAACATATATTTAATCAGAAACAACTGAATATGAGGCAGCGTAGGTGGATTGAATTATTGAATGATTACGATTTTGAGATTCGTTACCACCCGGGGAAGGCAAATGTGGTAGCCGATGCCTTGAGCAGGAAGGATAGAGAACCCATTCGAGTAAAATCTATGAATATAATGATTCATAATAACATTACTACTCAAATAAAGGAGGCGCAACAAGGAGTTTTAAAAGAGGGAAATTTAAAGGATGAAATACCCAAAGGATCGGAGAAACATCTTAATATTCGGGAAGACGGAACCCGGTATAGGGCTGAAAGGATTTGGGTACCAAAATTTGGAGATATGAGAGAAATGGTACTTAGAGAAGCTCATAAAACCAGATACTCAATACATCCTGGAACGGGGAAGATGTACAAGGATCTCAAGAAACATTTTTGGTGGCCGGGTATGAAAGCCGATGTTGCTAAATACGTAGGAGAATGTTTGACGTGTTCTAAGGTCAAAGCTGAGCATCATAAACCATCAGGTCTACTTCAACAACCCGAAATCCCGGAATGGAAATGGGAAAACATTACCATGGATTTCATCACTAAATTGCCAAGGACTGCAAGTGGTTTTGATACTATTTGGGTAATAGTTGATCGTCTCACCAAATCAGCACACTTCCTACCAATAAGAGAAGATGACAAGATGGAGAAGTTAGCACGACTGTATTTGAAGGAAGTCGTCTCCAGACATGGAATACCAATCTCTATTATCTCTGATAGGGATGGCAGATTTATTTCAAGATTCTGGCAGACATTACAGCAAGCATTAGGAACTCGTCTAGACATGAGTACTGCCTATCATCCACAAACTGATGGGCAGAGCGAAAGGACGATACAAACGCTTGAAGACATGCTACGAGCATGTGTTATTGATTTCGGAAACAGTTGGGATCGACATCTACCGTTAGCAGAATTTTCCTACAACAACAGCTACCATTCAAGCATTGAGATGGCGCCGTTTGAAGCACTTTATGGTAGAAAGTGCAGGTCTCCGATTTGTTGGAGTGAGGTGGGGGATAGACAGATTACGGGTCCGGAGATTATACAAGAAACTACCGAGAAGATCATCCAAATTCAACAACGGTTGAAAACCGCCCAAAGTCGACAAAAGAGCTACGCTGACATTAAAAGAAAAGATATAGAATTTGAAATTGGAGAGATGGTCATGCTTAAAGTTGCACCTTGGAAAGGCGTTGTTCGATTTGGTAAACGAGGGAAATTAAATCCAAGGTATATTGGACCATTCAAGATTATTGATCGTGTCGGACCAGTAGCTTACCGACTTGAGTTACCTCAACAACTCGCGGCTGTACATAACACTTTCCACGTCTCAAATTTGAAGAAATGTTTTGCTAAAGAAGATCTCACTATTCCGTTAGATGAAATCCAAATCAACGAAAAACTTCAATTCATCGAAGAACCCGTCGAAATAATGGATCGTGAGGTTAAAAGACTTAAGCAAAACAAGATACCAATTGTTAAGGTTCGATGGAATGCTCGTAGAGGACCCGAGTTCACCTGGGAGCGTGAAGATCAGATGAAGAAGAAATACCCGCATCTATTTCTAGAAGATTCGTCAACACCTTCAACAGCTTAAAATTTCGGGACGAAATTTATTTAACGGGTAGGTACTGTAGTGACCCGAACTTTTCCATGTTTATATATATTAATTGAGATTGATATTTACATGATTAAATGTTTCCAACATGTTAAGCAATTAAACTTGTTAAGACTTGATTAATTGAAATATGTTTCATATAGACAATTGACCACCCAAGTTGACCGGTGATTCACAAACGTTAAAACTTGTAAAAAAACTATATGATGACATATATATGGTTATATATATAGTTAACATGATATTATGATAAGTAAACATATCATTAATTATATTAACAATGAACTACATATGTAAAAACAAGACTACTAACTTAATGATTTTGAAACGAGACATATATGTAACGTTTATCGTTGTAACGACATTTAATGTATATATATCATATTAAGAGATATTCGTACATCATAATATCATGATAATATAATAATTTAAAATCTCTTTTGTTATTATAAACATTGGGTTAACAACATTTAACAAGATCGTTAACCTAAAGGTTTCAAAACAACACTTACATGTAACGACTAACGATGACTTAACGACTCAGTTAAAATGTATATACATGTAGTGTTTTAATATGTATTTATACACTTTTGAAAGACTTCAATACACTTATCAAAATACTTCTACTTAACAAAAATGCTTACAATTACATTCTCGTTCAGTTTCATCAACAATTCTACTCGTATGCACCCGTATTCGTACTCGTACAATACACAGCTTTTAGATGTATGTACTATTGGTATATACACTCCAATGATCAGATCTTAGCAGCCCATGTGAGTCACCTAACACATGTGGGAACCATCATTTGGCAACTAGCATGAAATATCTCATAAGATTACAAAAATATGAGTAATCATTCATGACTTATTTACATGAAAACAAAATTACATATCCTTTATATCTAATCCATACACCAACGACCAAAAACACCTACAAACACTTTCATTCTTCAATTTTCTTCATCTAATTGAACTCTCTCAAGTTCTATCTTCAAGTTCTAAGTGTTCTTCATAAATTCCAAAAGTTCTAGTTTCATAAAATCAAGAATACTTTCAAGTTTGCTAGCTCACTTCCAATCTTGTAAGGTGATCATCCAACCTCAAGAAATCTTTGTTTCTTACAGTAGGTTATCATTCTAATACAAGGTAATAATCATATTCAAACTTTGGTTCAATTTCTATAACTATAACAATCTTATTTCAAGTGATGATCTTACTTGAACTTGTTTTCGTGTCATGATTTTGCTTCAAGAACTTTGAGCCATCCAAGGATCCATTGAAGCTAGATCCATTTTTCTCTTTTCCAGTAGGTTCATCCAAGGAACTTAAGGTAGTAATGATGTTCATAACATCATTCGATTCATACATATAAAGCTATCTTATTCGAAGGTTTAAACTTGTAATCACTAGAACATAGTTTAGTTAATTCTAAACTTGTTCGCAAACAAAAGTTAATCCTTCTAACTTGACTTTTAAAATCAACTAAACACATGTTCTATATCTATATGATATGCTAACTTAATGATTTAAAACCTGGAAACACGAAAAACACCGTAAAACCGGATTTACGCAGTCGTAGTAACACCGCGGGCTGTTTTGGGTTAGTTAATTAAAAACTATGATAAACTTTGATTTAAAAGTTGTTATTCTGAGAAAATGATTTTTATTATGAACATGAAACTATATCCAAAAATTATGGTTAAACTCAAAGTGGAAGTATGTTTTCTAAAATGGTCATCTAGACGTCGTTCTTTCGACTGAAATGACTACCTTTACAAAAACGACTTGTAACTTATTTTTCCGACTAGAAACCTATACTTTTTTTGTTTAGATTCATAAAATAGAGTTCAATATGAAACCATAGCAATTTGATTCACTCAAAACGGATTTAAAATGAAGAAGTTATGGGTAAAACAAGATTGGATAATTTTTCTCATTTTAGCTACGTGAAAATTGGTAACAAATCTATTCCAACCATAACTTAATCAACTTGTATTGTATATTATGTAATCTTGAGATACCTTAGACACGTATACAACGTTTCGACCTATCATGTCGACACATCTATATATATTCCGGAACAACCATAGACACTCTATATGTGAATGTTGGAGTTAGCTATACAGGGTTGAGGTTGATTCCAAAATATATATAGTTTGAGTTGTGATCAATACTGAGATACGTATACACTGGGTCGTGGATTGATTCAAGATAATATTTATCGATTTATTTCTGTACATCTAACTGTGGACAACTAGTTGTAGGTTACTAACGAGGACAGCTGACTTAATAAACTTAAAACATCAAAATATATTAAAAGTGTTGTAAATATATTTTGAACATACTTTGATATATATGTATATATTGTTATAGGTTCGTGAATCAACCAGTGGCCAAGTCTTACTTCCCGACGAAGTAAAAATCTGTGAAAGTGAGTTATAGTCCCACTTTTAAAATCTAATATTTTTGGGATGAGAATACATGCAGGTTTTATAAATGATTTACAAAATAGACACAAGTACGTGAAACTACATTCTATGGTTGAATTATCGAAATCGAATATGCCCCTTTTTATTAAGTCTGGTAATCTAAGAATTAGGGAACAGACACCCTAATTGACGCGAATCCTAAAGATAGATCTATTGGGCCTAACAAACCCCATCCAAAGTACCGGATGCTTTAGTACTTCGAAATTTATATCATATCCGAAGGGTGTCCTGGAATGATGGGGATATTCTTATATATGCATCTTGTTATTGTCGGTTACCAGGTGTTCACCATATGAATGATTTTTATCTCTATGTATGGGATGTGTATTGAAATATGAAATCTTGTGGTCTATTGTTACGATTTGATATATATAGGTTAAACCTATAACTCACCAACATTTTTGTTGACGTTTAAAGCATGTTTATTCTCAGGTGAATATTAAGAGCTTCCGCTGTTGCATACTAAAATAAGGACAAGATTTGGAGTCCATGTTTGTATGATATTGTGTAAAAACTGCATTCAAGAAACTGATTTCGATGTAACATATTTGTATTGTAAACCATTATGTAATGGTCGTGTGTAAACAGGATATTTTAGATTATCATTATTTGATAATCTACGTAAAGCTTTTTAAACCTTTATTTATGAAATAAAGGTTATGGTTTGTTTTAAAAATGAATGCAGTCTTTGAAAAACGTCTCATATAGAGGTCAAAACCTCGCAACGAAATCAATTAATATGGAACGTTTTTAATCAATAAGAACGGGACATTTCATCAAACCCTATGGATCCATATCTAAGATTCGTGTTCACCGGTTCAAAGACCAATGACTAAACGTTACCGTGCTAAAGGGAATGTTTATGCCGTTATATAACCCACACACATATAAAGTTTAAGTACTCATGCCTAGTATGTAAAATGTAAAAAGCGCATGTATTCTCAGTCCCAAAATAGTTAAAGTAAAAAGGGATGCTATAACTCACAGTGATAAAAGCGGTAAAGTCGGTAATGAAAGTACGCAAGTAGTAAGTCGGTCCGAAAGGTCGTCAACCTAAATAAAATGTTACTAGGTCAGTAGGTTGTCTTTATAAATTCTAATAGTGCATAAAATAAGTTTAAGTGTCATCATCATCATCATTCATCATCATAAAAGCTAAGTAAGTTCGACAAGAATAGAGATCGAAACAATAGGCTGATTTCGGTCAGCTGCTACGACCTCTATGTAAATCGAAAAGATGCATAGTCAGTGGCTATGGCTCCGTATATGAGTCCACTAACCACTGACCAATTTCCAGAACCTAACTCGTCTTTGTTTGACTGTGGCGACGGTTTAAGTGCGAGTAGGTCAGAAATTTCAGCACAACGTTAATAAGGTGTAGTGACTCTCGGAGGGCCATAAATCCTAAACCGTAACTCGGATTAAGACGAGGCCTAAACGGAAAATCATCTACTCGAACCGAAGTAACTGAAAATAAACTTTCCAGTAGCCCATGTGATCTGATAAGATATGAAAATCAGTGGACAAGTGCTCCGGTGGGGTTCTTGGTGCTTGATGCTCATCACGGTTCTCATCCTTGATGCTTGTAGCTTCAAGTGTACAACTCGTTGATGGTTTAGCATCACTTTTGACCAAGATTCACCATCAATACACAATATGTTAAGACCAAGTAATAACACAACTCATTCATGAGTCTTAGATGGATGATGAACCAAGGTTACATCATATCCTTAGTCTTAACACAATTTCAATTCACAATAACAACTAAAGCTACAAACTTTACATCATTTCAACAAGTATAAGCACAATCCAAGTCAAAAGAGGTGATGGAACCCTAAGCTAGAGAGCTTGGATCTTATTCACACAAGTTACAAGGTTGTAAAGCTAGAAAGCTTGAACCTTTGATGTTCTTGCAGATCTTGAAGCATAAAGCTTGGATCTTTAAGATATATGAAGATAACAAATACAAGTTTGAATCTTTTTAACAAATTAACAAGATCAAAGCAAAAAGAACTTAGATCTAACAAAAAGATATGAAGATTCAAGCTAGAAAGCTTGCATCTTGTTTGTTCTTGAAGATCTTGAAGCATAAAGCTTGGATCTTGAAGATGCATGAAGATTACAAAAAAAAGTTTGAATCTTTATCACAAAATAGAAAGATTAAAGTATAAAAGAAGTAGATCTACAAAAGATATGAAGATTCAAGCTAGAAAGCTTGAATCTTCCATGTTCTTGAAAGATTCATGCTTGAATCAACAAGATATAAGTAAGATCAAAGCTAAAAGGAACTTTGATCTCCATATTATGATGATGATGACCACGAAATTTAGAGGAAAAGAATAAGGAAAAAAAAAACTTACAAGAAGAACTAGAGAGGAAAGAAAGAAAGAACAAGTGTGTGAAAAACCAAAATGATCAAGTGTTGAAATGAGAGGCTAAAGGCTAGTATTTATAGGCATAATTTCACTTAGATTGATGACATGGCAAGGCGATTTGGCCGAAATTTTGAGGAGGGGAGGGGGAGACGCCATGTTGCTTTATGGATCATGGTTGTCTAAAGTGTGTCCTTTTGCTAGAATCCCATGTGACAATTAGATAAACCTTATCCATTATGCTAGTATGACTCATAATTATTTATTTATTTAATTATTTATTTATTATTATGGGTCACTAGTAATAATACTTGAGCTAATTAATTGGGTCACTAGCTAGAGTAGGGTGGGCTTGAGCCCAACAAGGTAGAAAGTCCAACAAGACTAACTATTGGGCTTTAGTAATTAAATAAATAAAATTAAGCATCCAAAAGCCCAGGTAATTATTATTATAAAATAATAATTAATATTTCGCAGCCCAAAAGTTCCGGTTCCGACAAAAGTCAAACGTGCGCGCAGTCCGCGGTTTATTCGTAACGGCAAGTAACACTAACGGTTATAAAGCATCCAATGGACAAGTTAAGCATTCCACATACACCAAGGCATGTTTTTAAGTATATATGAATATAAAACACGTGTGCCAAGGTTCCGGAGTAATAAAGTAACACAGTACGCACAGATACGCAGTTTCGCTAAAATACAAGGCACAAAAGCAAGTCAAAAAAGTCGGGTCGTTACATTACCCACCTGTTATTGGAAATTTCGTCCCGAAATTTAAGCTGAGGTAGGTGTTGGAGTCGGGAAAAGGTGAGGATACTTCTGCTTCATTTGATCCTCTCGTTCCCAGGTAAACTCAGGTCCACGCTTGGCATTCCATCGAACTCGGACAATTGGAATCTTATTGCTTTTCAAGGTTTTGACCTCACGGTCTATAATTTCTACAGGTTCTTCCACGAAGTGGAGTTGGTCATCAATGGTAAGTTCTTCCAATGGTATGACAAGTTTCGGTGGAGCAAGACATTTCTTTAAATTTGATACATGAAAGGTAGGATGAACGGCACTCAACTGAGTCGGAAGATCCAAACGGTAAGCAACGGGTCCAACACGTTCCAAAATTTCAAAAGGACCAATATATCGCGGGTTTAACTTTCCGTGCTTTCCAAAACGGATTACACCCTTCCAAGGTGCGACCTTCAACATTACTCGGTCACCCACGTTGAATTTGAAGTCTTTACGTTTAAGATCAGCATAACTCTTTTGGCGATCACGGGCCGTCTTAAGTCTTGCCTGAATCTGAGAAATCTTCTCCGTCGTTTCATGGAGTATCTCGGGTCCGGTGATTTTCACTTCGCCTAACTCAGCCCAACAAATAGGAGAACGGCACTTACGGCCATACAACGCTTCAAAAGGCGCGGCTTTAATACTCGAATGATAACTGTTGTTGTAAGAGAATTCGGCTAGCGGCAGATGCCTTTCCCAAGACTTTCCGAAGTCAATAACATAGGCACGCAACATGTCCTTCAATGTCTGAATCGTTCGTTCACTCTGGCCGTCGGTCTGGGGGTGATACGCGGTGCTCATGTCGAGACGGGTTCCCAAGGCTTCTTGTAAGGAACGCCAAAATCTGGAAGCAAAACGGGGATCGCGATCTGAGATAATTGATAGAGGCACACCTTGACGAGATACAACTTCTTTGATGTACATTTGAGCAAGTTTCTCCATTGTGTATGTTTCTTTCATCGCTAGAAAATGAGCAGATTTGGTAAGACGGTCAACGATAACCCAGATTGTATCGTATCCGCCCACCGTCTTTGGTAGCTTCGTGATGAAATCCATTGTAATTGCTTCCCATTTCCATTGTGGGATTTCTGGTTGCTGAAGTAATCCAGATGGCCTCTAATGTTCAGCCTTAACCTTCGAACAAGTTAAACACCTTCCAACATAAGTTGCAACATCCTTCTTAACATTTGGCCACCAATACTGTTCCTTGAGATCGTGGTACATTTTTCCGGCTCCTGGATGAATCGAATATCTCGACTTGTGGGCTTCATCAAGTATAAGGTTCCGTAGATCTCCATAACGAGGTACCCAAATTCTTCCGGCATAACATCGGTGTCCAGACTCCTTAACCTCGAATTTAGAGATGAGAATGTTCAGGTATTCACGAGATATGTTCTCCTCCTTGAGAGCCTCTTCTTGGGCTACTCGAATCTGACTGTGGAGGTTGGAATGGATGGTGATGTTCAGAGCCCGAACGCGAAGAGGTACCGTCCTCTCCTTTCGACTTAATGCGTCAGCTACAACATTGGCCTTACCAGGATGGTAACGAAGTTCACAATTATAGTCGTTCAGCGTCTCAATCCATCGTCGTTGTCTCATGTTCAGCTGCTTCTGATAAAAGATGTGCTGGAGGTTTTTGTGATCGGTGAATATGGTACTCTTTGTTCCATAGAGATAGTGTCTCCACAGCTTCAATGCGAAGACAACGGCTCCAAGTTCGAGATCGTGAGTAGTGTAGTTTCGCTCGTGGACTTTCAGTTGACGAGATGCATAGGCAATGACCTTCGTTCTTTGCATCAACACACAACCAAAACCATTCTTCGAAGCATCGTAGTACACAACAAAGTCGTCACTGCCTTCAGGAAGCGATAAGATAGGTGCGGTGGTTAACTTCTGCTTCAAGGTTTGAAATGCTGCTTCTTGTTCTTTTTCCCAAACAAACTTCTTCCCTTTATGAGTCAGTGCGGTCAAAGGACGCGAGATCAACGAAAAACCTTCAATAAACCTTCTGTAGTAACCGGCAAGACCTAGAAATTGGCAGATTTGAGTCAGAGTAGTGGGTGTCTCCCACTTGCTGATAGCTTCAATCTTGGTGGGGTCAACTTTGATACCTTGATCACTCACAATATGACCCAGAAATTGGACTTCCTTCAGCCAAAATTCACACTTGGAGAATTTGGCATAAAGCTGCTCTCGTCTCAAGAGTTCAAGCACTAACCGAAGATGTTGCTCATGTTCTTCTTCGCTCTTGGAGTAGATGAGGATATCATCTACGAAGACGATAATGAACTTATCCAGGTATGGCTTGCAGACACGATTCATGAGGTCCATGAACATGGCTGGTGCGTTGGTTAATCCGAACGGCATCACGAGAAACTCATAATGACCATAGCGGGTTCTAAACGCAGTCTTCATCACATCACTCTCCTTCACCCTCAATTGGTGATAACCTGATCGCAAATCGATCTTAGAATAAACGCTTGATCCTTGCAGCTGATAAAAAAGATCGTCAATTCGGGGAAGAGGATATCGATTCTTGATCGTCATCTTGTTCAGCTCACGATAATCGATACACATGCGAAAGGATCCATCCTTCTTCTTCACGAATAAAACAGGTGCGCCCCAAGGCGATGAGCTCGGTTGGATAAACCCTCGGTCGAGCAATTCCTGCAGTTGACTCTGCAACACTTGCAGTTCTGAAGGTGCCAGACGATACGGCACACAAGCTACGGGTGCAGCTCCCGGCACTAGATCGATTTGGAACTCCACTGCTCTGGGTGGCGGTAATCCAGGCAACTCTTCTGGAAAGACGTCGGGGAATTCATTCACGATTCGCATATCATTCACACTCTTCTCTTCTGTTTCTAAAGCCTTCACGTGTGCTAAAATAGCAAGACGTCCTTTCTTCATGATCTTCTGCGCTTTCATACAACTAATGAGGTTCAGTTTCGGACTACACCTCTCTCCGTATATAACCAGTGGCTCACCATCTCCTTATGGTATACGAAGAGTTTTATCTCCACAGATAACATCGGCCTTTACTTTAGTCAACCAGTCCATGCCGACAATCATGTCAAAGCTTCCCAATTTGATGGGTATCAAGTTAATTTCAAAATCCACGCCAGCTATGTTAATAATAGCTCCTCAGCCAATTTGGTCAACCTTTTCAAGTTTACCGTTGGCTACCTCGACAAGCATACTTTCTTTTAAAGGAACTAATGACCAATTTATCTTATCACAAAAGTGTCTACATACATAGCTTCTATCGGCACCAGTATCAAATAGGACAGAAGCTAAAAGATTGTTGATAGTGAATATACCTGTAACCAAGTCGGGGTTCTCACGTGCATCCCTTGCATTAACATTAAAAGCTCTACCACGTGGTGGTCCGCCGTCCTTCTTCTTATTAGGGCAATCATTCCTAAAGTGGCCCTGCTGTCCACACTCATAGCATTTCCTTGACCCATTTGGGTTTGTCCTTGCAGCTGAGACGGGAATCTTGTAGTTCTTACCAACATGTCCGATCCTGTTGCACTTTTCACATACCGCATTACAATACCCAGTGTGGTGTTTGTAACACCTCTTGCATTGCGGTAGGGTACCTTTGTAGTTTGGGTTGGAGCTTGTGCTGGGGTTGGGGTTTCCACCGTTGTTGTGTCTCTTAGCGGGGGTTTGATCATAGGTCCTCCCCTTACTGTTATCCCACTTTCGCTTGTCACTACTACCCGCTTCCGACTTGGACTTCTCCGGTTCATCGATGAGAATCTGATTCATGAGTGTATGCATCATGCGCTTTGCTTCAGGAACATTCGGTGGCTTGGACGAGGTGACATTACCCTTAATGGACTTAGGGAGTCCCCAAAAGTATATCTCCATACGCTTGAATTCCGGGGTGACCAGGGTAGGACACATAAGAGCTAACTCAAGAAACCTCCGATTGTAACCATCGAGATCGTTGTCAACAGCCTTTAATTGCATAAACTACATTTCCATCTTTTGTATCTCGGTTCTCGAACAATACTCATCAATCATAGCCGCTTTGAACTCCTCCTATGGCGTAGCATACGCCTCATCAATACCTTGTGCCTGTTCCATGGTGTTCCACCACGTGAGGGCGCCATCAGATAGCGTGCAGGATGCAAATTTAGTTTTGTTAGACTCGAAACAGTTGCTGACTCGGAATACTGATTCAAGCTTTTCAAACCATCTTGTGAGACCAACAGGCCCCTCAGTTCTGCTGAAGTTATGTGGTTTACAGCTCTAGAATTCCTTGTAGGTGCACCCGTTTCGAACGGGTTGGATAACCGGCGGTGGTTCAGCTTGAGGGTTCATTTCTGCCAAGGCTGCGGTGACTCGTTCTTTAATCATCTCTTCGATTTGAGCTGCTGTGGGTGTTGTTCGCGTGTTTGCCATTGCCCTTCGAATCAAAAGTTTTGACTTAAGTCAAAATCCAGCATACAACATACAATAATACAGTATATAGTAAACAGGGAAACAACACAACGCATGCCAATATAGGAACGCAACCAGGTATAAATACCGCAAAACCAACATACAGTAATGTAATGTAGATAGAACACTGTGCAAGAATTTAGCAATACAAAGTTCCATTCATTAATAAAGAGTTGCATACATCCGGATAAGTTCGCACATTACATAAGGAAAACATGAAACTACAACAAGTTTACATAATGAAACCTACTACAATGCTCTAAGGTGACGGTGGGTAAAGGATGTCCATCACATGGGACATCTGCTCCTCGAGCTCAGTTACCCGAGCACGGAGGATCTCCACCTCCCTCGTCAGTTCCTCATTAGAGGGAGGGGCTGGCAGAGCAGGCGGGGCTGCTGGTGCAGGTGGTGCAGATGGTCCGGCTCCAGAGGTAGATGCTGCACGGCGGTAAGGCTTACGCATGAACGGATCAGCCGGGTAAGGCACGACCCGTTTACGGGCGGTAACCCTACGACGCTGACCATGTGCGTTAGTGAATGCTCGACCTCCGTTGATCCCCGAAATAACGGTGCCATCGAAACGGTACCGCTTCTTCGGCGGGGTGGAGGGTGGCTGCACAGGTGCATCATCCAGGTCCTCCTCGTCGGAGTCATTATCGCTAGAGTCATCTGTGGATGAGCCGTCGGATGATGAATCAGCTGGGAGTGGCTGCACGGGTGGCTGTACTGGCTGTCCTCGGGCGGTCATCATCTGTCGGTATCTGCCGAGCGGAATTGGCACAAGACGTCCATCAGGAGCGCGTCAGCACCACATGCGTAAATGGTTACGGAATGGACCTTCCCCGAATTCCGCAGGAATCACAACACCACCGGGGCGGGGCTGTGGCTCCTGAGGTACCGGGGCAACTGGAGCTAGAATCTCCGGAGGGTCCTGGGCTCCGACTGTGGTAACCACTGGTACAGGTGTATGGCTGCTGGTTCCGGAGGATGAAGCACCGGGGTCACTGGTTAACGGGATCTGTGTGTCGGTAGCAGCAGTAGGTGAGGTGGCCGACGGGTCTGAATCGCTGTCCAAAATGATGACAGGTGGAATATTCGACATCTGAACAAGGAAAATAACTTTTCCATATCAGTAAGTCATAAGCAAGCAAGTATTAGGCACTATAGCAACCTAGCATGGCAATCAGTACTAATCAGAGATAACATGTGAAAGCAAATAGTAATCATGCAAAGGCAGAAATAGGCATACAGCAAGTTCGCATGGCAGTAAAGATAAGCAATAGCATGTAGTAAGATCATACAGCAGAAAGTAGGCAAAGCATGCAGTAAGTCTCACAGAAACAAGTAAACAAGCTAGTTGTAGATTAGTCCTATTAGTGAATACTACTTAGGTCCGGTCTAGACTTACTAATGCAACCTAATTCCCTACAACCAATGCTCTGATACCAACTGTGACACCCCGTACAAAACCATCGTGTACGGATCATCAACAACAGGATCATCACAAGGTCAAACACTATATGCTGTTTGAAAACCGATTTGCATTCATTAAAAAGATAACATTTTACAAAGATAACATGTCGTAAGACTTATTACAAACCATTGTTCCAAAATAACATAAGTTTCATAATTTGAGACATCTCTAGCAATGCAGCGGATAACTAGTACAGTCCAGCAATTCAATAACAGCATGACAGCAAGTGAAACAGCATGACATCAAGTCTAACAGCGGAAGCAATAAACCTCTAGGCACCTGAGAAATACACGCTTAAAAAGTCAACACGAATTTTGGTGAGCTATAGTTTAAGTTGTAATAGTAACGTAAGATAGGCCACGAGATTTCAGTGCTGCAACAGCGTATCAAAACAGTATGAAAAGTACATGCATAACGGTGGGCACCCGGTAACTAAACTTAACGTTTATAACCCCCTGAAAGTACACTTGGCGAGTGCGTATGTTCACGAAGTATTAAACACCCATTAAATGCTAGCGCGACTAGCCCGAGTGGGGATGTCAAACCCTATGGATCCATATCTAAGATTCGCGTTCACCGGTTCAAAGACCAATGACTAAACGTTACCGTGCTAAAGGGAATGTTTATGCCGTTATATAACCCACACACATATAAAGTTTAAGTACTCATGCCTAGTATGTAAAACGTAAAAAGCGCATGTATTCTCAGTCCCAAAATAGTTAAAGTAAAAAGGGATGCTATAACTCACAGTGATAAAAGCGGTAAAGTCGGTAATGAAAGTACGCAAGTAGTAAGTCGGTCCGAAAGGTCGTCAACCTAAATCAAATGTTACTAGGTCAGTAGGTTGTCTTTATAAATTCTAATAGTGTATAAAATAAGTTTAAGTGTCATCATGATCATCATTCATCATCATAAAAGCTAAGTAAGTTCGACAAGAATAGAGATCGAAACAATAGGCTGACTTCGGTCAGCTTCTACGACCTCTACGTAAATCGAAAAGACGCATAGTCAGTGGTTATGGCTCCGTATATGAGTCCACTAATGACTGACCAATTTCCAGAACCTAACTTGTCTTTGTTTGACCGTGGCGACGGTTTAAGTGCGAGTAGGTCAGAAATTTCAGCACAACGTTAATAGGGTGTAGTGACTCTCGGAGGGCCATAAATCCTAAACCGTAACTCGGATTAAGACGAGGCCTAAACGGAAAATCATCTACTCGAATCGAACTAACTGAAAATCAACTTTCCAGTAGCCCAGGTGGTTTATCAGATACGAAAATCAGTGGACAAGTGCTCTGGTGGGTTCTTGGTGCTTGATGCTCATCACGGTTCTCATCCTTGATGCTTGTAGCTTCAAGTGTACAACTCGTTGATGGTTTAGCATCACTTTTGACCAAGATTCACCATCAATACACAATATGTTAAGACCAAGTAAGAACACAACTCATTCATGAGTCTTAGATGGATGATGAACCAAGGTTACATCATATCCTTAGTCTTAACACAATTTCAATTCACAATAACAACTAAAGCTACAAACTTTACATCATTTCAACAAGTATAAGCACAATCCAAGTCAAAAGAGGTGATGGAACCCTAAGCTAGAGAGCTTGGATCCTATTCACACAAGTTACAAGGTTGTAAAGCTAGAAAGCTTGAACCTTTGATGTTCTTGCAGATCTTGAAGCATAAAGCTTGGATTTTTAAGATATATGAAGATAACAAACACAAGTTTGAATCTTTTTAACAAATTAACAAGATCAAAGCAAAAAGAACTTAGATCTAACAAAAAGATATGAAGATTCAAGCTAGAAAGCTTGCATCTTGTTTGTTCTTGAAGATCTTGAAGCATAAAGCTTGGATCTTGAAGATGCATGAAGATTAAAAACAAAAGTTTGAATCTTTATCACAAAATAGAAAGATTAAAGTATAAAAGAAGTAGATCTACAAAAGATATGAAGATTCAAGCTAGAAAACTTGAATCTTCCATGTTCTTGAAAGATTCATGCTTGAATCAACAAGATATAAGTAAGATCAAAGCTAAAAGGAACTTTGATCTCCATATTATGATGATGATGACCATGAAATTTAGAGGAAAAGAAGAAGGAAAAGAAAACTTACAAGAAGAACTAGAGAGGAAAGAAAGAAAGAACAAGTGTGTGAAAAACTAAAATGATCAAGTGTTGAAATGAGAGGCTAAAGGCTAGTATTTATAGGTATAATTTCACTTGGATTGATGACATGGCAAGGCCATTTGGCCGAATTTTTGAGGAGGGGAGGGGGAGACACCATGTTGCTTTATGGATCATGGTTGTCTAAAGTGTGTCCTTTTGCTAGAATCCCATGTGACAATTAGATAAACCTTATCCATTATGCTAGTATGACTCATAATTAATTAATTATTTATTTATTTATTATTATGGGTCACTAGTAATAATACTTGGGCTAATTAATTGGGTCACTAGCTAGAGTAGGGTGGGCTTGAGCCCAACAAGGTAGAAAGTCCAACAAGACTAACTATTGGGCTTTAGTAATTAAATAAATAAAATTAAGCATCCAAAAGCCCAGGTAATTATTATTATAAAATAATAATTAATATTTCACAGCCCAAAAGTTCTGGTTCCGACAAAAGTCAAACGTGCTCGCAGTCCGCGGTTTATTCGTAACGGCAAGTAACACTAACGGTTATAAAGCATCTAATGGACAAGTTAAGCATTCCACATACACCAAGGCATGTTTTTAAGCATATATGAATATAAAACACGTGTGCCAAGGTTCCGGAGTAATAAAGTAACACAGTACACACAGATACGCAGTTTCGCTAAAATACAAGGCACAAAAGCAAGTCGAAAAAGTCGGGTCGTTACACTATAACTCTGGGTACCTCAACATTATTAGACACAAGGTTGTGTAGGTTCTTTTGATATTTTGGATAGTCTATCCAATATCTATCAAATCTCAAATTCGGATGTAAATCTGCCTCATGAATGTTTGAATATAAAACAATTGGGTGAGGCATATCTTGTCGGTATTGGTTATTAATTTCCTATTGATATGCATCTTTTAGAGGAGCATTACGAGCCTGGGATGAAGATTCACCCCTTTCAGTCTGCAAAATAACCACAATTTTTGTGCATCCAAATATGCATTAGTTTTAGCAAAATCATAAATCTAAACAATTACAATGACATGTTTAATCCATATTAAACTCTATACACATTTTCAAAATATTAACAATTCTACACTTTTACAAATATACTTTTACAAAAATGTACACAAAGTTCCTTCGCATTTATCTTTTAAAACATGTCAAAAACAATCATTATAACAATTAAATTTCCTCATGGCATTCATATTAATTAAATCAAGTTCATGCAATTTTGGTTCAAAAAGTCCACTTTAATCTTCATAAATCATGTTTAGGATCAAAGTTTTGATCATTTAGCAACCTAAACATGTTACACTACTCAATTTAGCATAAACTAACAACAAAATTCGGCCATAACCTGTTTATATCAAAAAGCCCTAATTTTGCTCAAGAACACAAACCCTAGATTATTCAAAAATTGAAGTTCAAAGCTTCTAATTATGTTAAATAGCATCAATCTAGGTTATACAAGCATAATACATAAACAATTGAAGCATTATTACACTAGAAAGCATCAAAATCGAATTAGGCATGAAATTGTTCAAGAACACTAAAAATTCGGATTAAATGGTGTTTAGGTGTAGAAATTTACCGATTTCCTTGAGTAATTCCTTGATGATAGTCTCCTCATTGTAATTTTATGAAAGATTTGATGAAAAATGGTGAAAAATCACGAATTTGGGAGTGTTTTTCGTGGGTTTTTTCGCAGAAAATTGGTGTGGTTGGTGTACAAACTGGTCTGTTTGACCAGTTATATTTTTTTCTGGATTTTCTAAGCTCCGCGAGTGCGGTGGTGGGAACCCACAAAGCACCGCGAGTCGCGGCTAATTACTTGATGTTATGCGAGACGTATATGAAATAGTGTATATTTTACTAGGAAAAACTATTAAATACGATACAATTTTTCACAAGATATTTATTTATTTATAGAATGGATATACCTAAACCTTGCTACAACACTTATAGGCAGTGTACCTAATCGTACAGTAGTGTAGTTTTTAGTAAGTCCGGTTCGTTCCACAGGGAAATCTTTAAACAAAGCTTAACGCTATATTAGTTTTAATTTATAAAAATACAAATATATATATATATATATATATATATATATATATATATATATATATATATATATATATATATATATGATGAAGTGCGAGGTGTATATAAAATAGCTTATATTTTACTAGGAAATACTATTAAATACGATACAATTTTACACAAGATATTTATTTATTTATAGAATGGATATACTTAAACCTTGCTACAACACTTATAGGCAGTGTACCTAATCGTACAGTAGTGTAGTTTTTAGTAAGTCCGGTTCGTTCCACAGGGAAATCTTTAAACAAAGCTCAACGCTATATTAGTTTACTTTTATAAAAATACAAATATATATATAAGTAATATTATTATTATAAAGGGGGGTTTTTACCGTTTAATGACCGGTTTGTCGATTTTAAAACTTTAGTCGCAGTTAAAACCTAATGTAAAATATTAAATAAATACAAGACTTTAAATTAAAGCGTAAAGTAAATAACGATAATGAAATTGCGAATAATAAAAATGCGATAAAATTAAATTGCGATAATTAAAAAGTACGATAATTAAAAGTGCGATAAAATAAAATAACAATAAATAAAAGTGCGATAATTAGAAGTGCAATTAAATATAAAATAAAGGAAATTAAATATGAAATAAAAGAATTATGCTTATTTAAACTTCCGTAATCATGATGTTTGACGTGTTGATTTTAGTTTTATGCCCATGGGTTAATTGTCCTTTGTCCTGGATTATTCAATATGTCCGTCTGGTTTTTGTCCATAACAGTCCATCAGTCATAAATATAAATTGCAAGTGTCCTTGTCAAATTATTATTATACCCGAAGATAAATATTCCAACTAATTGGGGATTCGAATTGTAACAAGGTTTTAATACTTTGTTTAATGAATACACCAGGTTATCGACTGCGTGTAAACCAAGGTTTTACTACTTTGTTAACAATTACACCAATTACCCTTGAATGTAATTTCACCCCTGTTTTAATTATTCTAGTGGCTATTAATCCATTCCCGTGTCCGGTTAAATGAACGATTATTCGTACATATAAATACCCCGCCCATCGTGTCCGATCGAGTGTATATGGTAATTTATAGGGACGCCCAATTGTAAATCTTTATATTAACATTAACAAACTTTCATTTAGTTAAACAAATATAAAGCCCATTAATAGCCCATAGCCTAGTTTCCACAAGTGTCGTTCCTTTATCCAAACCCCAATTATGGTACAAAGCCCAATTACCCAATTTTAGTAATTAGCCCAACATCATGATTACTTCGTTTTAAACAAGCATAATAATAACTTAGCTACGAGACATTAATATAAAAAGGTTGAACATAACTTACAATGATTAAAAATAGCGTAGCGTTACACGGACAGAATTTCGACTTACACCCTTACAACATTCGCTAACATACCCTTATTATTAGAATTATAATTAAAATTAAAATATAAATTATAAATATAAATATATATTACTTCGTATGAATGAGAAGAAAAAATGATGATGATTTTGATCAGAGTTCGGGTTGATTTATAGCCAGACTTGAAATTTGGGGCTCCGCGACTCGCGGCCAAATACCCTTAAAACTCCGCGAGTCGCGGAGAGGTATTTACAGTTTACACCCTTGGAGTTTCCTGCTGCCGACGGTTTTAAATATATATATATAATATATATATAATTAATATAATTAATTATATATTATATTATATTTATATATATAGTTAACTTGTAATTTTTAGTCCGTTGCGTCGAGCGTTAAGAGTTGACTCTGGTCCCGGTTCCGGATTTTCGAACGTCCTCGCGTACAATTTAATATCTTGTACTTTGCGTTTTGAATCTTGTACTCTTGTGATTTCGAGATGTTTCTTATCAATAATTGGAACCTTTTTGATTGTCTTTTGTTCTTTTGAGCTTTTTGGTCGTTTGCGTCTTCAATTCGTCGAATCTGTCTTTTGTCTTCACCTTTTATTATTTAAACGAATATCACTTGTAAATAGAACAATTGCAACTAAAAGCTTGTCTTTCTTGAGGAATAATGCTATGAAATATATGTTCGTTTTTAGCATTATCAAATATTCCCACACTTGAGCGTTGCTTGTCCTCAAGCAATATTGTCTTGAAATACTAGAATCACTTCTTTATTCTTCACACTTTGTACATCAGTGATTTCTATATGGCGGTATAAACAATGGTAGTAACGATATGGTTTACAGTCCCACATGACTATAAAAATTTAGATCCATTAAGGAAATTGGATCTTTATGAAAACATTTGATCTTTTGAAAATTAAATCTAGTTTTTTTTTTTTTTTTTACCCTAGATAAGTTTTCCGGAATAACCCTTTACCGGTGTTTGCAAAATATTTTTGTGGGTTTGGTGGGTTTCAGATTTGAAAATTTTAGCTCAAAACTTGCGGTTTTGTGTCACCCACTTGCTAACCTTGTATTTGGAAAGCAACACGTCCAGTTTACTTGTTCCGTATATTACCTTTCGGCAAACTACCGTCCGGTTGTAAAGGAAAGCGTTGAACAAGCAACTGTTTAAGGCAATGTCCCGTGACATGCTTTTGATTATGGTCTATAACGTGTCGAACGCAATTACTATCCTTGGTAGGAGCAATAGTAAAGCTCACCCTTATAATTTGTCGGTCTGGCACAAGGTCCTGTCTTTGACCATGTTATGCAACCACCGTTCTTACGGTTGACACCCGATTTAGTTCAGGTGACCTAATGAATTCCAGGTGAATTCCTAGGATTTTACGTTCAATGGTAATGAACGCATTGAAAATAGGGTTTTCAGAAAACAAATTGGTTTGTAATTTTGATCAAAATATTTTCTCGTTTAAGCTCGAGTTTAGATATCATTGAATTCCATGAGTTTGTAATTCTCAATCTTTAAGGTCAATCTCTAGGATTGAGTAATATCAGTCTTAAAAGCTGATTTTTAATCTTTAAGGAGATTATCCTTTCTGGAGATCTGATTCATTAGTCTTATCCAGCTAATTTGCACGGTGCCTCCCCATTGTACGAGATAAATCCTTCTCATGGTTAGGATAAATCTGACCACTTGGCGACCCTGTTTAATGCTGAGGTCCGTGGATTTCCTGCTGATTTTAGTGATGACTTTTCTAGATTTTTCGTCAACCTACAGCTGGTCTGAACGACAACTTCATGACCTAAATCAAGAAGCGCGTGTCTTTTTCGGAAGACTTTACTTCCTTTTAATGATGGAATTGATTCATCGTGTAGATCCATCTCTTCTTTTCTTTCATCGGGTAAAACAGTTTAGTTTAGTTCAAAGCAAAAGTATTTTCAGTTATTTGTTACAAATATATGTGACATATGTTTAAAATAACTTGGTAAATTTTCCCACACTTGGCTTTTTATTTTTCTTTTTATCGTCCTCTATTCCATTTTAAATGAATTTTAACATTTTAGTTTGTTTCTCAATTTATGTCCTTTCCGAGGTAACAATAATTTCGGTGTTAAAACCTAGTTTTATCGTTCATAAATATGTATAAACATGATTTGAATTCATTTAATTGAAAAATTTTACTAGAATTGGGTAGTCAGTATATAAGACTAGTGCTGTTCTTTTTTATCAGAGAGCACTAGATTCTAATACAACTACTGCTTTACTAGTATTTTAATGGTAACCAAGTGTTTAATAAAAATTTTTAAAATCCGAAAGAATTTAACCCCTTCCCACACTTAAGATCTTGCAATGCCCTCATTTGCAAGAAATCAGTAACAATTTAAATTATTGAGGGTGATTTGTGTGAATATGATTAAATTTTTACCAAAGTTTCCAAATATATTGTCGTTTGTTTGCTGAATGATAAATGGTGCACATCATTTGTTCATTCCGTCTTGTTGTTATTTCACATGTATTTTGCATCTTGTCGTCAAAATTAGTTGCTTTTGCTGAACTTAATGCCAGTCTTTGAAAATGCGTTGTTTTACCCTGTTGTATACATAAGATAAACTGCAAACATATATACATATTTTTGAAGTTTGGTATATTACCCCACATTCAAAAATTATTAAAATCTAAGAATAAAAGTTAGATAATTATAAAAATGATTACAATATTAATAAAAATATTAAATGCATCAATAATTACAAATTACAAAATAATAATAAAAAAAATAAAAAAAATAAACTAAGGATGATATTGGTACCAATAGGGGTTCCACGCATAACCATAAGTGCTATAGAATGCTTCGGCAGGGTCATACGTAGGATATGGTGGCTGCATCTCTATCGACCAAGGAGGGAAGACGGGTTTCGGTGTAGGAATATAGTTTCTACCTATATGTTGGCAATGCGCTATGATCTGGTTCTGATGAACTTGCCAATCTTCAAATGCTCTCTGTCTAGCATTTTCGTATTCCTGAGAAGCTATAAACCTATGCATTTCTTGCATCTCATTCCCCCCTCCTACATTACCTTGTTCCTGGTTTCTCTCTACCTGTGGATGTCTACCATTGTATCGTACTGCGGCGTTATTTCGCCGCTTCAAAACTTTTGCACCATGGTATACATTTAAACCTATAGTGTCGCGGGGTTCCGGCTCTTCTACTAATAATCCCCCCCGACTTATATCCACACCGAGATATTCACCAATCAAAGTAATAAAAATACCACCTCCTATTATGCTATGTGGACGCATCCCTCGAACCATAGCTGATAAATAATAACCCACACAATATGGTATACTTACAGCGCTGTGTGGGTCTCGAATACACATATGGTAAAACAAATCTTGTTCATTTACCTTTTCTTTGTTTTTACCCCTTTGTGTAATCGAATTAGCTAAAAACCTATGTATTACTCTTAATTCGGCTCTATCTATATCCAAATAAGAGTAGTTTCCCCCTTTGAAACGGTGATGGCTTGTCATTTGACTCCACACACCGTGTGTATCAAAATTTTCATCTATTTTCCTACCGTTTAGTATCAATCCTCTACAATCGGCAGACGCTAACTCCTCAGGCGTATATATACGTAAAGCCTGAGCCATGTCCAGTAAAGACATGTGGCGCATCGAACCGCCTAACAAAAATCTAATAAAAGAACGATCGGTTAAACTAGCTACCCGATCATTCAACTCTATACTACATAACAACTCTTCACACCATACTTTATATACAGGTCTGCGTATGGTGAATAAACATATCCAGTCATTAAAAGAAGAATTACCATACCTCTGTACCAGTAATTCCCTAATTGGCCCGGCCAATTCTACAGCTTCCAAGGGTCCCCATTCTATGACCCTCGGTACCTCAACAACCTTGGAATGAAGAGTATGCAAACCCCGTTGATATTTTGGATAATCTATCCAAAGTCTGTCAAATCTCAGGTTCGGGTGCAACTGTTCCAAGTGCATATCTGAAAAGGTCATGACTGGATGAGGTACATCCTGCTTGTAGTAGTTATCTACCTCCTGTTGTTCCAAGTTCTCAGCAGGAGCATGGCGGGCTTGGGATGAAGATTCACCCCTTTCATTCTGCAAAACACATCAAACACAAATTTTGTGCATCCAAATATGCATTAGTGTCAGCAAAATCATCAATCAAAATAATTACAATGACATTATCAATTTATATCAAACTTAAGCTTATTTTCACATTTTTATCAAATCTATACTTTTTCAAATAAGCATATACGAAAATTTTCGCCAAGTTCATAAGCATTCAACTCAAATAACATGTCAAAATAATCATTACTAGCAAATAAACAAGTCTCAAATGGCATTATCTTTCAAAAATCAAGTTCATGAATTTTGGACTTGAAAAAGTCCACTTTAATTCTCAAAATCATGTTTAGGCTCAAAGTTTGGATCATTTAACTACCTAGACATGTTACACTACTCAATTTAGCAATAATTCATGACAAAAATCGGCCATAACCTGTTTATATCAAAAAGCCCCAAATTGCTCAAGAACACAAACCCTAGATTATTCAAAATTTGAAGTTTAAGGCTTCTAATCATGTTAAACAGCATCAATCTAGGTTATACAAGCATAATACATAAACAATTTAAGTCTAATTACACTAAAAAGCATCAAAATCAAATTGGGGAAAAATAGCTCAAGAACACTAAAATTCGAATTAAATGGTGTTTAGGTGTAGAAATTTACCGTTTTTCTTGAGTAGTTCTTAGATATCATCCTTCTCAACATGATTTTAGCAAAAAATTTGGTGATTAACGGTTAAAAATTGAGATTTTTGGGGGTGATTTTCGCAGTATTTCGGGTTCTTTTTCGGGTGTTTATGCAGTGTGTTTGTGTGTGGGAGAGTGACTGATCGAGCAGCTCTTGTATTTTTTTTTCTGGGTTTTGGACCCTCCGCGAGTCGCGGAGGTTTTGTACTGAAAACTCCGCGAGTCGCGGAGTTTACCCTTTTTTTTTTTTTTTTTTTTTTTTTTTTTTTATATAATCATTAACTTATAAAACAATTTAGAAATTAATTTTAAAATTTTGTTTTTTTGTAGCGATTGTTTTAAAAGCTAAGATTTTTGGGTTTTTTCAATGTTTTTGGCATACTTTAAATCAATAAGATTAAAAATAATGATAATAAAAGTTCTCGTCCCTCCCTCGGGTAAAGCAATTTCGGTTCAAAGACCTAGTCTTCAACTTACGACGAATTTTAAAAATCATATTCTTAACTTAATGAGATAAAGTAAATTTTTGTTTTTAAATTCACACAACATAAATATAAAATTCAAAATTAAAATTAAAAATTCACACCAAACTCAAAATTTGAAATGCATAAAATTAAAAATTCATATTTTAAAAATTCACACCAGACTTAATTTATAAATTCATATTATAAATTCACACCAAACTTATTTTAAAAATTCAAATATTTACAATTTTAAAAATATTGTTTTTATAAAGTTTACAGTATTAACTTAAGATTTAAATATTAATTTTAAAAACATGGTAAAAATAAATTTAAAAATCTTTTTTGTCTTTTTATCCCACTTTAATCAATCAAATATTATAAAAAATATGCGCCCCTCTTTTCGGTAAAGTAATTTCGGTTCCAAGACCTAATTTAACTCATGACGAATTTTTGAAATATTTTGGGTTGATTGATTAAAGATATTTATACCTTAAGAATAAACGTTAAATTTCGCAGTGATGTAATAAATTTTTGAACGATATCAATAATTTCGGTCGCCAAACCTAATTTTATTTAATACCAATTTAATACTTTTTAGCGAACAAATTAGCGTTTATTAAAAAAATAAAAATAAAAATAAAAACTGTACAGACATACCTGTGAAATAGATTTCTTAGTTATATGATCTATTATATTCATAAGATAGTCGGTTTAATTGGTTTTCCATGGCTGCATAGGCGTAACCTCGAGCATTCATTGTCTTTTCTTCTAAACATATGAACGGTCCGTCTCTGCATAAAGTAACAAATTCGGTATTTGAATAAGTTTGATTATTTGAACATTTACCTCCATGTGACCATTTTCCGCATTTGTGACATTTTTCTAGGTGTCGTGCTCTTCTTTTCGCTGCGGATTTTGATTTTCCTTTACCAAATTGTAACTTATTATCTTCGCATCTGGATCCTTTTCTAACTCCGTCCATTCTTTCTCTGATTACTGATACTAATTCACTCGGTAGTATGTCATTATTTCTTTTAGTGATCAAAGCGTGTAGCATTAGACCATGGTTTAGTTCACAGGCAGTCTTCATTTCGTAAAAACCTAAAAAAAATAAAAATTCAGAATGGGGGGAGAAGACTAGTTCTTTAGGGTCTGCTAGGGAAAGACCATACGTGTTCCATTTTCGAGAACTACACGAAAACAGACAATCTAACTCTAACAGAAATACATATTATCCCTTAAACACTTGATTCTCCCCACACTTAGTTAGCTGTGGTGTCGAAATTGTGATTAACTTCGTTGTCGACTTCCATCGGACCATGTATGTAATGTTTAACTCTGTGACCATTAACTTTAAATTCAATCCCATTTGAATTTATTAATTCTATCGTTCCGTATGGGAAAACTCTTTTGACTATGAATGGTCCAGACCATCTTGATTTCAATTTTCCAGGAAATAGCTTGAATCGTGAATTGAAAAGAAGAACTCTGTCTCCTTCTTTAAATTCTTTTGATCTTCTGATTCTTTTATCATGCCATTTCTTCGTTCTTTCTTTATAGATTAACGAATTTTTGTATGCTTCATGTCTTAATTCTTCTAATTCGTTTAGTTGACTTAATCGTAGATGTCCGGCTTCTTGTAAATCAAGATTACATGTCTTCAAAGCCCAAAATGCTTTGTGTTCAATTTCTACTGGAAGATGACATGCTTTTCCATAAACAAGTCTAAAAGGTGTGGTTCCAATTGGAGTTTTGTAGGCTGTTCTAAAAGCCCAGAGTGCATCCTCCAATTTAATGGACCATTCCTTCGGATTTGATCCTACAGTTTTCTCTAGAATACGTTTTAAAGCTCGGTTTGTATTTTCAACTTGTCCACTTGTTTGTGGATGATATGCGGTGGAGATTTTATGAGTTACTCCATATCTTTTAAGAACTTTCTCAAGTTGATTATTACAGAAATGAGTACCCCGATCACTTATTAAAGCTTTCGGTGTTCCAAACCTTGCAAAAAGACGTTTTAAAAAGTTGACTACAACTCGTGCATCGTTAGTTGGGAGAGCTTGTGCTTCCGCCCATTTAGATACATAATCAATGGCTACGAGTATATATAGATTATTATGAGATTTTGGAAATGGACCCATAAAGTCAATACCCCAAATGTCAAATACTTCACATACTTGGATGACATTTTGTGGCATTTCATCACGTTGACTTATTCTTCCGGCCCTTTGACATGCATCACAGGATTTGCAAAGAAAGTGTGCGTCTTTGTAAATTGTAGGCCAATAGAATCCAGCTTCATAAACTTTTCTTGCTGTTAGTTGAGGCCCATAATGCCCTCCTGTTGGTCCTGTGTGACAATGGTTTAAAATTTTACTAGCTTCATCTCCAAATACACATCGGCGTATTATTCCATCGGGACAACTTTTAAACAGATGTGGATCTTCCCAGAAATAGTGTTTTATATCACTGAAGAATTTCTTTCGTCTTTGGTACGATAATCCTTTTTCAAGGAATCCACAAACTAAGTAGTTTGCATAGTCTGCAAACCATGGGATTTCTTTATAATCTATCTTCAATAGATATTCATCAGGAAAGTTGTCTTGTATGGCCGATTCATTCAGAACTTCTAATTCGGGATTTTCAAGACGAGAAAGATGATCAGCGGCGAGATTTTCTGCTCCTTTTTTATCTCGGATTTCAATATCAAACTCTTGTAAGAGTAAAATCCAACGGATTAATCTTGGTTTAGCATCTTGTTTTGAAAATAGGTATCTAAGAGCAGAATGGTCGGTATAGACCACCGTTTTTGCTAGAACTAGATATGATCGAAATTTGTCAAAAGCAAAGACAATAGCAAGGAGTTCTTTTTCAGTAGTTGTATAGTTCGTTTGTGCTCCTTGTAATGTCTTACTAGCATAATATATAGGTTGAAATCGTTTTTCAATCCTTTGTCCTAAAACGGCTCCCATTGCAAAATCACTTGCATCGCACATTAGTTCAAATGGTAGATTCCAATTTGGTGTTATCATGATCGGCGCATTAGTGAGTTTTTCTTTAAGAATATTAAAAGATTTGATACACTCATCTGAAAAGATGAATGGCGCATCCTTTTCTAGGAGTTTATTCATAGGAGTGGCAATTTTAGAAAAATCTTTTATAAAACGTCGGTAAAAACCGGCATGCCCTAGAAAACTCCTAATTCCTCTAACATTGGTGGGATGTGGAAGTTTAGCAATTACATCTACTTTAGCTCTGTCCACTTCAATTCCTTCTTTTGAAATTTTATGTCCAAGAACGATGCCTTCTTTAACCATGAAATGGCATTTCTCCCAATTAAGTACTAGATTTGATTTTTCGCATCTAATTAGCATTCGTTCCAGATTAACTAGACATGATTTAAATGTATCACCGAAGACTGAAAAGTCATCCATGAATACTTCCATGCATTCTTCTATCATGTCGTGAAAAATTGCCATCATACACCTTTGAAAGGTTGCAGGGGCGTTACAAAGTCCAAATGGCATGCGTTTGTAAGCAAAAGTACCATAAGGGCACGTGAATGTGGTTTTCTCTTGATCTTCGGGTGCTATTGGAATTTGAAAATATCCGGAAAATCCATCTAGGAAACAATAGTAACTATTTCCGGCTAATCTTTCCAACATTTGATCTATGAAAGGTAAGGGAAAGTGATCTTTTCTGGTGGCGTCATTTAATTTTCTATAATCAATACATACACGCCATCCTGTTACAGTCCTAGTAGGAATAAGCTCATTTTTCTCATTTGTGATGACAGTCATGCCACCCTTCTTAGGCACGCATTGAACTGGACTTACCCATGGACTATCAGAAATTGGATATATCAAACCTGCATCTAGCAGTTTAATAATCTCTTTCTTAACTACATCTTGCATATTAGGATTTAGTCTTCGTTGGCGTTGCACATACGTTTTATGACCTTCTTCCATAAGGATTTTATGTGTGCAATACGAAGGACTTATTCCTTTAATATCATGAATCTTCCATGCAATGGCTGGTTTATGAGCTTTCAACACAGAAATGAGTTGTGATTTCTCATTTTCAGTAAGAGAAGACGATATTATTACAGGTAATTCAGATTCACCATGTAAATAAGCGTATTCCAAATGGTTTGGAAGTGGCTTTAACTCTAATTTCGGAGGTTCTTCTATCGATGATTTATATCGATATCTGTCTTCTTCTTTTAGCATTTGAATTTCTTCTGTTGTTGGTTCATATCCATTAGCTATAAGTGTAGCTAACATTTCAGCTTCATCAATTGGTTCATTACTTTCTCCTAAAGAACATTCTCCTGTTCCTTGTAATTCTGGAAATTCTTCTAATAATTCTGCATGTGCATCTATAGTTTGAATATAATAACATGTATCATCTGCAGATTGTGGTTGTTGCATGGCTCTATCCACTGAAAAGGTAACACTCTCATCCTCTATACTTAGGGTCAGTTTCTTACCGAACACGTCTATCATTGCTTTAGCCGTGTTTAAGAATGGTCTTCCTAATATGAGAGGAACTTGAGAATCTTCTTCCATGTCCAAAACAACAAAATCTACTGGAAATACTAAAGTACCAACTTTAACTAGCATGTTTTCCATTATCCCTCTAGGATATTTTATTGATCTATCGGCTAGTTGTATGCTTATTCTGGTTGGTTTTAATTCTCCGAGGTCTAGTTTAGCGTATAGTGAATACGGCATTAAATTTATACTAGCACCTAAATCAGCCAATGCTTCTATTGAACTAAGACTACCCAGAAAACATGGAATTGTGAAACTTCCTGGATCAGATAGTTTTTCTGGTATCTTATTCAACAGCACTGCTGAACAATTTGCATTCATAGTTACAGCCGAGAGTTCTTCCATTTTCTTTCTATTCGTGATTAGATCTTTCAAGAATTTAGCATATCTTGGCATTCCTGAAATCACATCAATGAAAGGAAGATTTACATTTATCTGTTTAAACATATCCAAGAATTTGGATTGCTCGGCTTCAAGTTTTTCTTTCTTCATTTTACTCGGATAAGGAAGTGGTGGTTGATATGGTTTAACATAAGGTTTAGCCTTAACTGTGTTATCTTCATTAACCTTTTCAACTACCGGTTCTTTTTCCTTATCTTGATCAGATTGTGGTTCTTGTGGAGTAGGAATAGTTTCATCAGAAGTTACAGGTATTTCAGGTGGTTTAAGTGTTGTACCACTTCTTGTGGTAATGGCTTTAGCTGTTTCATTCCGGGGGTTAGCATTTGTATCACTAGGTAAACTTCCCGGTTTTCTTTCACCTATTAACCTTGCTAGGTTACTTACTTCTTGTTCCAGATTTTGAATAGAAGCTTGTTGATTTCTAAATGCTTGAGCATTTTGTTCATTTGTTTGTTTTTGAGATGTGAAAAACTGCGTTTGAGTTTCAACTAGCTTCGTCATCATATCTTCTAAATTCGTCTTTTTATCATCGGTTTGTTGTGGTGGTTTGTTTTGAAAATTCGGTCTTTGCTGATTGTAAGTATTATTGGATACTTGTTGATTGCTTGGACCTTGTTGGTTGTTGTATGGAATATTTCGGTTATAATTCTGGTTTTGATTGTAAATCGGTCTTGGCGGTTGATAATTATTCTGATAATTATTTCCAGGCCTTTGGTTTATGTATGAAATATTCTCTCTTTGTTCCATTGTTAATTCAATACTGAGACAATCTTTTGTCAAATGTGGTCCTCCACACTGCTCACAACTAATTCGTATTGCATGAATATCTTTAGTCATCTTTTCCATTCGTCTTTCGAAAGCATCTATCTTTGCGGAAATGGAATCTAAGTCATGGCTAGAATCGGCTCTAGCTGCTTTAGATGATCTAATGATATCTTTTTCTTGGTGCCACTCATGTGAGTGGGAAGCAGTGTTATCAATAATTTTGTAAGCATCAGTTTCGGTTTTCTTCATAATAGAACCACCAGCTGCTATATCTATGTCTTTTCTTGTAGTGATGTCGCATCCTTGGTAAAATATTTGTACTATTTGACAGGTGTCTAAACCATGTTGCGGACATCCTCTTAATAACTTTCCATATCTTGTCCACGCCTCATATAGAGTTTCATTTGGCTTCTGTGTGAACGTAACAATTTCTGCTTGAAGTCTTACGGCTTTAGATGCAGGAAAGAATTGTTTAAGAAATTTATCAATTAAAACGTCCCATGTATCGATCGCCCCTTCAGGTAACGATTCCAACCAATCTTTGGCTTCTCCCTTTAAAGTCCAGGGAAATAACATGAGATATATTTGTTCATCCTCCACTTCTCGGATTTTAAATAGTGTGCAGATCCTATTAAAGGTACGTAGATGTTCATTTGGATCTTCCTTCGGCGCACCACTAAATTGGCATTGATTAGTCACCATGTGTAAAATTTGTCCTTTGATTTCATAATCTGGCGCATTAATGTCTGGATGAGTAATTGCGTGACCTTGGCCAGTGCGTTTAGCTCTCATTCGGTCTTCCATACTTAAAGGTTCCAGATTCTCCATAATTGAATTTGTTGACTCGGTATCACTGAGTGATTCTGATTTAATAGTTCGTTCCTCAACAATCTCTGTTTGAATGATTGGTGGTTCCGGAGGAAAGTTTAATGGTTCAGGATCTACGAACCGTTCCTGAATATTTTCTGGATTCTCAATTGTGAGGTTTGTTTCAAAAACTGGATTATCGGAAATTTGAACTGAAGTACTTGGTCGACTGGATGACGATTCTAAAGAAAAATCAACTGCGGTTATATTTGTTAAACGATGTCTTGATCGAGTTAAAGGTGGTGAACGTACAAAAGGTGATGAACGTCTTGCTCGGTGCATTCACTGAATATCCTATTAGTTTTAAAAAGGAAAGAAAAATTATAATAAGTTATCCAATCAATAGACTTTTCTGATTTTGCCCACGTTTCGAATAGCCAAAAGATGCAGCAGAGGGGCAGGATTCGTTTGGTCTCAATATAATTGAGGACTGTTTGGCTCCAATAACCCGGTCCACGTACAAATCCAACTATTACTACGAACCAGAAAATTTTGATGTCTATTAATTTAACCACTTAAAATAAATTTTCGTAATTTTAAGAAATTTAGATAAGAAGTAGAATAAAATTCTAAGTCCTAAAAACTAGAATGGCGAGAAATAAGAAAGACAAAGAGTTTGTCGCAAAAGGTCGAAAAAGAAAAATGGTTGAAAAATTAAAAGGTGACGGAAAAATAAAAGAAACTTATAAAAACTTAAAAATACTTAACTAATTTAACCTTATTACTACAACTAACTTAAAATTATAATCGCAAATTGATATTACTAATTGAAATGATAATTGATACATAGTAAAAGGTGTCTAAAAATATTAAAGCTTACAGGAAAAACTAAATCCCAAATGGAAATAACTAAAAAAAAAAAAAAACTAAAACTTAAAAAGGCGTCGCAAAATTCTAAAGCACCTAAATCTTAGTTTAAAGAAAAAGCACTTAAGGAATTCTACGGCAAAGCCTAAAAATATAGGAGTAAAAATAACTATAGCAAAAACTAAGTTTAAAATTAATTATGAGCTAAAAAATACAAAAGTTACGCTACAACGATTAAAAAGGTACAAAATATAAAAATATACAAAAAGTTGTAAAAAGTACAATTTTTATAAAAATATTATTTTTATGTTATTTATTTAATAAACTATTAATTTTACAATTTTAATAAAACTAATTTAACTAAAATATATAAATAAAAAGTAAAAAGTAAAATAAAACTAATAATAATAATAATAATAATTAGGTTTTAATAATAATAATAATAAATTATAACCCGTAATCAATGCGAAATTAGGGTTTTTGTCCGTGCGTCAGAGGGCCTCCGCGAGTCGCGGCAAAGAGAGAAGAAAACCCCGCGAGTCGCGGGGTTCAGAATTTGAGCTGACAGGTTTCACTTTTTACGCGTTTTTCTTTATTTTTTTTTTTATTTTGTTTTCTGTTTTTTAAATAATTAAAAGATATTAAAATTAAAACTTATATTTTTATAAACTAAAATAAAAATAAAGAAACTTATAAAACTTAAATATTTAACAAAATCCTAAAAATACTAATATTTTTGTTTTTCTTTTTATATTTTTCGAATTTTTAAAACGTAATTTTACAAAAAAAACGACTTTTAATAAAAGTAGATAAAAATCTTTTTTTTTTTTTTTCTTTTATATTAGCGTTGCGCTTCCGGCTTTTAAGATGTTCCCCGGCAGCGGCGCCAAAAATACTTGATGAAGTGCGAGGTGTATATAAAATAGCTTATATTTTACTAGGAAATACTATTAAATACGATACAATTTTACACAAGATATTTATTTATTTATAGAATGGATATACTTAAACCTTGCTACAACACTTATAGGCAGTGTACCTAATCGTACAGTAGTGTAGTTTTTAGTAAGTCCGGTTCGTTCCACAGGGAAATCTTTAAACAAAGCTCAACGCTATATTAGTTTACTTTTATAAAAATACAAATATATATATAAGTAATATTATTATTATAAAGGGGGGTTTTTACCGTTTAATGACCGGTTTGTCGATTTTAAAACTTTAGTCGCAGTTAAAACCTAATGTAAAATATTAAATAAATACAAGACTTTAAATTAAAGCGTAAAGTAAATAACGATAATGAAATTGCGAATAATAAAAATGCGATAAAATTAAATTGCGATAATTAAAAAGTACGATAATTAAAAGTGCGATAAAATAAAATAACAATAAATAAAAGTGCGATAATTAGAAGTGCAATTAAATATAAAATAAAGGAAATTAAATATGAAATAAAAGAATTATGCTTATTTAAACTTCCGTAATCATGATGTTTGACGTGTTGATTTTAGTTTTATGCCCATGGGTTAATTGTCCTTTGTCCTGGATTATTCAATATGTCCGTCTGGTTTTTGTCCATAACAGTCCATCAGTCATAAATATAAATTGCAAGTGTCCTTGTCAAATTATTATTATACCCGAAGATAAATATTCCAACTAATTGGGGATTCGAATTGTAACAAGGTTTTAATACTTTGTTTAATGAATACACCAGGTTATCGACTGCGTGTAAACCAAGGTTTTACTACTTTGTTAACAATTACACCAATTACCCTTGAATGTAATTTCACCCCTGTTTTAATTATTCTAGTGGCTATTAATCCATTCCCGTGTCCGGTTAAATGAACGATTATTCGTACATATAAATACCCCGCCCATCGTGTCCGATCGAGTGTATATGGTAATTTATAGGGACGCCCAATTGTAAATCTTTATATTAACATTAACAAACTTTCATTTAGTTAAACAAATATAAAGCCCATTAATAGCCCATAGCCTAGTTTCCACAAGTGTCGTTCCTTTATCCAAACCCCAATTATGGTACAAAGCCCAATTACCCAATTTTAGTAATTAGCCCAACATCATGATTACTTCGTTTTAAACAAGCATAATAATAACTTAGCTACGAGACATTAATATAAAAAGGTTGAACATAACTTACAATGATTAAAAATAGCGTAGCGTTACACGGACAGAATTTCGACTTACACCCTTACAACATTCGCTAACATACCCTTATTATTAGAATTATAATTAAAATTAAAATATAAATTATAAATATAAATATATATTACTTCGTATGAATGAGAAGAAAAAATGATGATGATTTTGATCAGAATTCGGGTTGATTTATAGCCAGACTTGAAATTTGGGGCTCCGCGACTCGCGGCCAAATACCCTTAAAACTCCGCGAGTCGCGGAGAGGTATTTACAGTTTACACCCTTGGAGTTTCCTGCTGCCGACGGTTTTAAATATATATATATAATATATATATAATTAATATAATTAATTATATATTATATTATATTTATATATATAGTTAACTTGTAATTTTTAGTCCGTTGCGTCGAGCGTTAAGAGTTGACTCTGGTCCCGGTTCCGGATTTTCGAACGTCCTCGCGTACAATTTAATATCTTGTACTTTGCGTTTTGAATCTTGTACTCTTGTGATTTCGAGATGTTTCTTATCAATAATTGGAACCTTTTTGATTGTCTTTTGTTCTTTTGAGCTTTTTGGTCGTTTGCGTCTTCAATTCGTCGAATCTGTCTTTTGTCTTCACCTTTTATTATTTAAACGAATATCACTTGTAAATAGAACAATTGCAACTAAAAGCTTGTCTTTCTTGAGGAATAATGCTATGAAATATATGTTCGTTTTTAGCATTATCAATATATAAGTAATATTATTATTATAAAGGGGGGTTTTTACCGTTTAATGACCGGTTTGTCGATTTTTAAAACTTTTGCCGCAGTTAAAACCTAATGTAAAATATTAAATAAATAAAAGACTTAATTTAAAGCGTAAAGTAAATAACGATAATAAAATTGCGATAAATAAAAGTGCGATAAAATAAAATTACGATAATTAAAGAGTACGAAAATTAAAAGTGCAATTAAATACAATGACAATAAATAAAAGTGCAATTAAATACAATAACAATAAATAAAAGTGCAATAATTAGAAGTGCAATTAAATATGAAAATAAAGGAATTATGCTTATTTAAACTTCCGTAATCATGATGTTTGACGCGTTGATTTTAGTTTTATACTCATGGGTTAATTGTTCTTTGTCCTGGATTATTCAATTTGTCCGTCTAGTTTTTGTCCATAACAGTCCATCAATCATAAATATAAAGTGAGAGTATCCTCGTCAAATTATCCTTATACCCGAAGTCAAATATTCCAACTAATTGGGGACTTAAACTGTAACAAGGTCTTAATACTTTGTTTAATAATTACATCAGGATATCGACCGCGTGTAACCCAAGGTTTTAATACTTTGTTATCAATTATGCCAAGTGTCCTTGTACATAATTTCCCCCCTGTTTTAATAATTCTAGTGACTATTAATCCATTCCCGTGTCCGGTTAAATGAACGATTATTCGTACATATAAATATCCCGCCCATCGTGTCCGATCGAGTGTATATGGTTATTTATAGGTACGTCCAATTATAAATCTTTATATTAAAATTAACAAACTATCATTTAGTTAAACATATATAAAGCCCATTAATAGCTCATAGTCTAATTTCCACAAGTGTCGTTCTTTTGTCTAAACCCTAATTATGGTACAAAGCCCAATTATCCAATTTTAATATTTTTAGCCCAACATCATGATTACTTCGGCTTAAATAAGCATAATAATAACTTAGCTACGAGACATTAAATTAAAAAGGTTGAACATAACTTACAATGATTAAAAATTGTGTAGCGTTACACGGACAGAATTTCGACTTACACCCTTACAACATTTGCTAACATACCCTTATTATTAGGATTAAAATTAAAATTAAAATTATAATATATATATATATATATATATATATATATATATATATATATATATATATATATATATATATATATATATATATATATATATATATATATATATATATATATATATATATATATATATTTTTACGTATGATGAAAAGAAAATAAAGTAAATAATCCGTCGAATTGCCTAGCCTTTTATAGGTGGATTTCTGATTTTGTGGGCTCCGCGAGTGCGGCCTTTTTGGGCTTTATAAGCTCCGCGAGTGCGGAGCTGTGGAATCCAGCTCACACAAGTTTGGCTCCTAGCTTGCCGACGGATTTTATTATATAAATATAATATAAATATATAATTTATATAATTAATTATATATTATATTATATTTATATACATAATTAATTTGTAACTTTCGGTCCGTTGCGTCGTACGTTGAAAGTTGGTTCATGTCTCGGTTCCGGATTTTTGAACGTCCTTTCGTATAATTTAATATCTTGTACTTTGCATTTTGCGTCTTGTACTCTTGTAATTTTGAGACGTTTCTCATCAATAATTTGAACCTCTTTGCTTGTACTTTGTACTTTTTAGCTTTTTGGTCGTTTGCGTCTTTAATTCGTCGAATCTGTCTTTTGTCTTTACCTTTTAATATTTAAACAAATATTCCTTGTAAATAGGACAACTGCAACTAAAAGCTTGTCTTTCTTGAGGGATAATGCGATGAAATATATGTTCATTTTTAGCATTATCAAATAATCCCACACTTGAGCGTTGCTTGTCCTCAAGCAATATAGTCTTGAAATATACTAGAATCACTTCTTTATTCTTCACACTTTGTACATCAGTGATTTCATTACGGCGGTATGAACAATGGTAGTAACGTTATGGTTTACAGTCCCACATGACTATAAAAATTTAGATCCTTTAAGGAAATTGGATCTTTATGAAAACATTTGATCTTTTTGAAAATTCAATCAAGTTTTTACCCTAGATAAGTTTTCCAGAATAACCCTTCACCGGTTTTTGCAAATTCTTTTTGTGGGTTTGGTGGGTTTCAGATTTGAAAACTTTAGCTCAAAACTTGCGGTTTTGTGTCACCCACTTGCTAACCTTGTATTGGGAAAGCAACACGTCCAGTATACTTGCTCCGTATATTACCTTTCGGTAAACTACCGTCCGGTTGTAAAGGAAAGCGTTGAACAAGCAACTGTTAAGGCAATGTCCCCTGACATGCTTTTAATTATGGTCTATAACGTGTCGAATGCAATTACTATCCTTGGTAGGAGCAATAGTAAAGCTCACCCTTATAATTTTCCGGTCTGGCACAAGGTCCTGTCTTTGACCATGCTACGCAACCACCGTTCTTACGGTTGACACCCGATTTGGTTCAGGTGACCTAATGAATTCCAGGTGAATTTCTAGGATTTTACGTTCAATGGTAATGAACGCATTGAAAATGGGTTTTCAGAAAACAAATCGGTTTGAAATTTTGATCAAAATATTTTCTCGTTCAAGCTCGAGTTTAGATATCATTGAATTCCATGAGTTTGTAATTCTCAATCTTTAAGGTCAATCTCAAGGATTGAGTAATATCAGTCTTAAAAGCTGATTTTTGATCTTTAAGGAGATTATCCTTTCTGGGGATCTGATTCATTAGTCTTATCAAGCTAATTTGCACGGCGTCCTCCCCATTTTACAAGACAGATCCTCTCATGGTTAGGATAAGTCTGACCACTTGGCGACCCTGTTTGATGCTGAGGTCCGTGGATTTTCTGCTGATTTTAGAGATGACTTTTCTAGATTTTTCGTCAACCTACAGCTGGCCTGGACGACAACTTCATGACCTAAATCAAGAAGCGCGTTTCTTTTTCGGAAGACTTTACTTCCTTTTAATGATGGAATTAATTCATCGTGTAGATCCATCTTTCTTACAGTAAATCGGGTAAAACTGTTTAGTTTAGTCCAAAGCAAAAGTATCTTCAATTATTTGTTACAAAAATATGTGGCTTATGTTTTAAATAACTTGGTAAATTTTCCCACACTTGGCTTTTATTTTCTTTTATTTGCCTTTTTATTTTCCTCTATTCCATTTTAAATGAATTCGAACATTTTAGTTTGTTTCTCAATTTATGTCCTTTCCGAGGTAACAATAATTTCGGTGTTAACACCTAGTTTTATCGTTCATAAATATGTATAAACATGATTTTGAATTCATTTAATTAAAAATTTTGAAAAATTTTACTAGAAGTGGGTAGTTAGTATATAAGACTAGGGCTGTTCTTTGTTATCAGAGAGCACTAGATTCTAATACAACTACTACGTTACTAGTATTTTTAATGGTAACCAAGTGTTTAAGTTAAAATTTTTAAAAATCCGAAAGAATTTAACCCCTTCCCACACTTAAGATCTTGCAATGCCCTCATTTGTAAGAAATCAGTAACAATTTAAATTATTGAGGGTGATTAGCGTAGAAAAATAATTAAATTTTAGCAAAGTTTCCAAACATATTGGCGTTTGTTTGCTGAATGATAAATGGTGCACATCATTTGTTCATTCTGTTTTGTTGTTACATCACATTTGTTTTTTATTTTTGTCGTCAAAATTACTAGCTTTTGCTGAACTTAATGTCAGTCTTTGAAAATGCGCTGTTTTACCCTGTTTTGTACATGAGATAAACTACAAACACATATATACATATTTTTGAAGTTGGGTTTTCACACCACATTCAAAAATTATTAAAATCTAATAAAGTTAGAAAATTATAAAAGCTATTATAATAATAAAATAAGAAATAAGAAAATTAAGAATTAGTAACATTACAATAAAATAAACAAAAATAGAAAATTACAGACGAGGAGGATGGTTCCAGCATGGGTCCCAAGCGTATCCATAGATGCTGTAAAATGCTTGGACCGGGTCATATGTAGGATATGGTGGTCGTCTCTCTAAAGTCCAAGGAGAAAATTCGGGCATAACGGTAGGAATGTAGTCTCTACCTACGTGTGTACAATGACTTATGATTTGGCTTTGATGATACTGCCAATCTTGAAATGCTTTTTGTCTAGCCATTTCATACTCGTGTCGAGCCATAAAAATTTGCATTTCCGTCATTGGATTACCCCCTCCCGGTTGACCTTGCTGTTGATCTCTCTCAACCTGTGGATGCCTGCCATCATAACGTGCTGCCGCGTTGTTTCATTTCTTTAAGACATTAGCACCATGATAAACACACAAATCTATTCTATTACGGGGTTCTGGTTCTGCCATTAATATTCCCCCCGACTTCTATCCACACCAAGATATTCAGCAATTAAAGTAATAAATATACCACCTCCTATTATGCTACCACGCCTCATACCCCTAACCATAGTCAATAAATAATAACCCACAAAAAAGGTATACTTACAGTGCTCTGTGGGTCTCGAATACACATGTGGTAAAACAAATCCTGTTCATTTACCTTTTCCTTATTCTTACCTCGTTGTGTAATCGAATTGGCTAAAAACCTATGGATTACTCTTAATTCAGCTCTATCAATATCAAGATAAGAGTATAATTCCCCTGGAATCGGCGATGGCTAGTCATCCTACTCCATACGTCATTCGTATCAAAATTCTCATCCACCCTCCTACCATAAACTATTAACCTCTGACAATCATAAGATGCTAGCTCCTCGGGCGTATATATACGTAAAGCCCGAGCCATATCTAGTAAAGACATATGGCGCATCTCCCCTCCTAATAAAAATCTAAGAAAACTACGATCGGTTAAAGTATCTACCCGATCATTTATTTCAATAGTACATAATAACTCTATACACCATTCTCTATACACAGGTCTACGCATGTTGAATAAACTTACCCAATCACTAAACGTAGAATTACCATACCTTTGAGTAAGTAATTTCCTGATTGGCTCGGCCAATTCCACTACCTCTAATGGTTCCCAATCTATAACTCTGGGTACCTCAACATTATTAGACACAAGGTTGTGTAGGTTCTTTTGATATTTTGGATAGTCTATCCAATATCTATCAAATCTCAAATTCGGATGTAAATCTGCCTCATGAATATTTGAATATAAAACAATTGGGTGAGGCATATCTTGTCGGTATTGGTTATTAATTTCCTGTTGATCTGCATCTTCCGGAGGAGCATTGCGAGCCTGGGATGAAGATTCACCCCTTTCAGTCTGCAAAATAAACACAATTTCTGTGCATCCAAATATGCATTAGTTTTAGCAAAATCATAAATCTAAACAATTACAATGACATGTTTAATCCATATTAAACTCTATACACATTTTCAAAATATTAACAATTCTACACTTTTACAAATATACTTTTACAAAAATGTACACAAAGTTCCTTCGCATTTATCTTTTAAAACATGTCAAAAACAATCATTATAACAATTAAATAAGTTCCTCATGGCATTCATATCAATTAAATCAAGTTCATGCAATTTTGGTTCAAAAAGTCCACTTTAATCTTCATAAATCATGTTTTGGATCAAAGTTTTGATCATTTAGCAACCTAAACATGTTACACTACTCAATTTAGCATAAACTAACAACAAAATTCGGCCATAACCTGTTTATATCAAAAAGCCCTAATTTTGCTCAAGAACACAAACCCTAGATTATTCAAAAATTGAAGTTCAAAGCTTCTAATCATGTTAAATAGCATCAATCTAGGTTATACAAGCATAATACACAAACAATTGAAGCATTATTACACTAGAAAGCATCAAAATCGAATTAGGCATGAAATTGTTCAAGAACACTAAAAATTCGGATTAAATGGTGTTTAGGTGTAGAAATTTACCGATTTCCTTGAGTAATTCCTTGATAATAGTCTCCTCATTGTAATTTTATGAAAGATTTGATGAAAAATGGTGAAAAATCACGAATTTGGGAGTGTTTTTCGTGGGTTTTTTCGCAGAAAATTGGTGTGGTTGGTGTACAAACTGGTCTATTCGACCAGTTATATTTTTTTCTGGATTTTCTAAGCTCCGCGAGTGCGGTGGTTGGAACCCACAAAGAACCGCGAGTCGCGGCTAATTTTTTTATTTATTTATAAAACCTTATAACTTTTAAAAATATTTAATTAATTAAATTCTAAAAATTTTGTTTTCCTTTAGGAGCGAGGGCGTTTCGGATCGTTGTTCTGGTCCGTCCCTCGACAAAATTTTAAAATTTGTCAATTTAAAGCGCGGTTTTAAAAGCAAATATTTTTGGGTTTTTTTTTTAATGTTTTTGGCATACTTTAGTTCAATAAGATTAAAAATAATGATAATAAAAGTGCTCGTCCCTCCCTCGGGTAAAGCAATTTCGGTTCAACGACCTAGTCTTCAACTCACGACGAATTTTAAAAATCATATTTTTAACTTAGCAAAATAAAGTAAATTTTTTTTTTTAAATTTACACCAAACTTAAATTTAAAATGCATAAAATTAAAAATTCATATTAAAAATTCACACCAAACTTAAATTATATTTTTGTTTTAAAAATATTAATTTTTCAAATATTTACAATTTTAAATATATATTAATTTTAACAACTTTACAATATTATTTTAATATTAATTTTAAAAACAAAGTAAAAATAAAATTAAAAATATTTTTGGTCTTTTATCCCACTTTAATCAATCAAATATTATCAAAAATATACGCCCCTCTTTTCAGTAAAGTAATTTCGGTTCCTTAACCTAGTTTAACTCATGACGAATTTTTGAAATATTTTGGGTTGATTGATTAAAGATATTTATACCTTAAGAATAAACGCTAATTTGTTCGCTATAAAGTATTAAATTGGTATTTGATAAAATATAGTGTAAATAATCCGGCGGTATCCCTCAAGAAAGACAAGCTTTTAGTTGCAGTTATCCTATTTACAAGGAATATTTGTTTAAATATTAAAAGGTAAAGACAAAAGACAGATTCGACGAATTGAAGACGCAAACGACCAAAAAGCTAAAAAGTACAAAGTACAAGCAAAGAGGTTCAAATTATTGATGAGAAACGTCTCAAAATTACAAGAGTACAAGACGCAAAACGCAAAGTACAAGATATTAAATTATACGAAAGGACGTTCGAAAATCCGGAACCGAGACATGAACCAACTTTCAACGTACGACGCAACGGATCGAAAGTTACAAATTAATTATGTATATAAATATAATATAATATATAATTAATTATATAAATTATATATTTATATTATATTTATATAATAAAATCCGTCGGCAAGCTAGGAACCAAACTTGTGTGAGCTGGATTCCACAGCTCCGCACTCGCGGAGCTTATAAAGCCCAAAAAGGCCGCACTCGTGGAGCCCACAAAATCAGAAATCCACCTATAAAAGGCCATGCAATTCGACGGATTATTTACTTTATTTTCTTTTCATCATACGTAAATATATATATATATATATATATATATATATATATATATATATATATATATATATATATATATATATATATATATATATTATAATTTTAATTTTAATTTTAATCCTAATAATAAGGGTATGTTAGCGAATGTTGTAAGGGTGTAAGTCGAAATTCTGTCCGTGTAACGCTACGCTATTTTTAATCATTGTAAGTTATGTTCAACCTTTTTAATTTAATGTCTCGTAGCTAAGTTATTATTATGCTTATTTAAAACGAAGTAATCATGATGTTAGGTTAAAAATACTAAAATTGGGTAATTGGGCTTTGTACCATAATTGGGGTTTGGACAAAAGAACGACACTTGTGGAAATTAGACTATGGGCTATTAATGGGCTTTATATTTGTTTAACTAAATGATAGCTTGTTAATTTTAATATAAAGATTTACAATTGGACGTCCCTATAAATAACCATATACACTCGATCGGACACGATGGGCGGGATATTTATATGTACGAATAATCGTTCATTTAACCGGATACGAGAATGGATTAATAGTCTATGGAATTATTAAAACATGGGTGAAATTATGTACAAGGACACTTGGCATAATTGATAACAAAGTATTAAAACCTTGGGTTACACGCAGTCGATATCCTGGTGTAATTATTAAACAAAATATTAAGACCTTGTTACAGTTTAAGTCCCCAATTAGTTGGAATATTTGACTTCGGGTATAAGGATAATTTGACGAGGACACTCGCACTTTATATTTATGACTGATGGACTGTTATGGACAAAAACTAGACGGACATATTAAATAATCCAGGACAAAGGACATTTAACCCATGGGCATAAAACTAAAATCAACACGTCAAACATCTTGATTACGGAAGTTTAAATAAGTATAATTCCTTTATTTTCATATTTAATTGCACTTCTAATTATTGCACTTTTATTTATTGTTATTGTATTTAATTGCACTTTTATTTATTGTCATTGTATTTAATTACACTTTTAATTTTCGTACTCTTTAATTATCGTAATTTTATTTTATCGCACTTTTATTTATCGCAATTTCATTATCGTTATTTACTTTACGCTTTAAATTAAGTCTTTTATTTATTTAATATTTTACATTAGGTTTTAACTGCGACTAAAGTTTTAAAAATCGACAAACCGGTCATTAAACGGTAAAAACCCCCTTTATAATAATAATATTACTTAAATATATATTTGTATTTTTATAAATTAAAACTAATATAGCGTTAAGCTTTGTTTAAAGATTTCCCTGTGGAACGAACCGGACTTACTAAAAACTACACTACTGTACGATTAGGTACACTGCCTATAAGTGTTGTAGCAAGGTTTAGGTATATCCATTCTATAAATAAATAAATATCTTGTGTAAAATTATATCGTATTTAATAGTTTTTCCTAGTAAAATATACACTATTTCATATACGCCTCGCATAACATCAAGTATTTTTGGCGCCGCTGCCGGGGAACATAAACGCCGAAAGCGCAACACTAAAAATAGAAAAAAAAAGTTTTTATAAAAGTTTTTGTTAAGTTTTTTTTATAAATATAAGTTTTAAAAATAATAAAAATTTAAAAATTTAAAAAGAAAGAAAAATACATTTATATTTTTAAGAGTTTATAATATTTATAAGTATTTTTATTTTAGTTTTAAAATTAAATTTTTATTTAAGTTATATTTATATTTTATGTATAATATAAAAAGTAAAAAAATAAAAATATAAAAAAAAAAACTGAACCTGTAAAAATCGACCCTTTTTGAGCTGAAATTGAACCCTCCGCGACTCGCGGAGAATTTGAACTGGACCATACCGCACTCGCGGAGGTCTTCTGACAGGTCAAACCTAGGACTGCAATTAATACGAAATTAGGGTTTAAAATTTTATTATTATTAATAATTAGGGTTTTAATTAAATAAAATTAGTTTTAGTTTTATTTTAATTTGTATTTTTAAGTTATATTAAGTTTTAATAAATTATAAAATTAATAGTTTTATAAAATAAAAAATATAAAAATTATATTTTTATAAAAATTATATATTCATAAACTTTAGTTTTATTTTTTATATTTCGTACCTTTTTAATCGTTTCTTGTAATATTTTTAAATTTTTTTTCGCTCGTATTTAATTTAAGACATAGTTTTTTGCCGTAGTTATTTTATTTCTAGATTTTTAAGATTTGCCGTAAAATTCCTTAAGTGCTTTTTCTTAGACTAAGATTTAGGTGCTTTAGAATTTTACGACGCTACAAATTTTAGTTTCTTTTTAAGTTTCGACGCGCTACTTTCTTATCTTTTATTTTTCGACATTTTTCGACGCGCTCTTTTTCTTTCTTATTTCTCGCCAATCTAGTTTTTAGGACTTAGATTTTTTTTCTCTATTTCTTATCTAAATTTCTTTAAATTACGAAAAAATTATTTTAAGCGGTTAAATTGATAGACATCAAAATTTTCTGGTTCGTAGTAATAGTTGGATTTGTACGTGGACCGGGTTATTGGAGCCAAATAGTACTCAATTATATTGAGACCAAACGAATCTGCCCCTCTGCTGCATCTTTTGGCTATTCGAAACGTGGGCAAAATCAGAAAAGTCTATTAATTGGATAACTTATATAATTTTTCTTTCTTTTTAAAAAACTAATAGGATATTCAGTTAATGCACCGAGCAAAACGTTCACCACCTTTTGTACGTTCACCACCTGTAACTCGATCAAGACATCTAGCAAATATTGTCACCGTTGATTTTTCTTCAGAATTATCATCCAGTCGACCAAGTACTCCAATTTAAATTTCCGATAATCCATTTTTTGAACCCGACCTCACAATTGAGAATCCGGAGAATATTCAAGGACAATTCATAGATCCTGAACCATTAATTTTTTCTCCGGAACCACCAATCATTCAAACAGAGATTGTTGAGGAACGAACCATTAAATCAGAATCCTCTAGTGATTCAGATTCAACAAATTCAGTCATGGAAAATCTGGAACCTTTAAGTATGGAAGACCGAATGAGAGCTAAACGCACTGGCCAAGGTCACGCAATTACTCATCCAGACATTAATGCGCCAGATTATGAAATCAAAGGACAAATTCTACACATGGTAACTAATCAATGCCAATTTAGTGGGGCGCCGAAGGAAGATCCAAATGAACATCTTCGTACCTTTAATAGGATCTGCACTCTATTTAAAATAAGAGAAGTGGAGGATGAACAGATATATCTCATGTTATTTCCCTGGACTTTAAAGGGAGAAGCCAAAGATTGGTTAGAATCATTACCTGAAGGGGCGATTGATACATGGGACGTTTTAGTTGAAAAATTTCTTAAACAATTCTTTCCGGCATCTAAAGCCGTGAGACTTCAAGGAGAAATTGTTACGTTCACACAAAAGCCAAATGAAACTCTATATGAGGCATGGACAAGATTTGGAAAGTTATTGAAAGGATGTCCGCAACATGGTTTAGGCACTTGTCAAATAGTACAAATATTCTACCAAGGATGCGACATCACTACAAGGAAAGACATCGATATAGCAGCTGGTGGTTCCATTATGAAGAAAACAGAAACTGATGTTTGCAAAATTATTGATAACACTGCTTCCCACTCACATGAGTGGCACCAAGAAAAAGATATCGTTAGATCATCTAAAGCAGCTAGAGCCGATTCTAGCCATGACTTAGATTCCATTTCCGCAAAGATAGATGCTGTCGAGAGACGAATGGAAAAGATGACTAAAGATATCCACTCAATATGAATGAGTTGTGAGCAGTGTGGAGGACCACATTTAACAAAAGATTGTCTCAGTATTGAACTAACAATGGAACAAAGAGAGAATTTTTCATACTTAAACCAAAGGCCTGAAAATAATTATCAGAATAATTATCAACCGCCAAGACCGAACTACAATCAAAACCAAAATTATAATCGAAATGTTCCATACAACAACCAACAAGGTCCTAGCAATCAACAAGTATCCAACAATACTTACAACCAGCAAAGACCTAATTTTCAAAACAAACCACCACAAACCGATGATAAAAAGCCGAATTTAGAAGATATGATGACGAAGCTAGTTGAATCTCAAACGCAGTTTTTCACATCTCAGAAACAAACCAATGAACAAAATGCTCAAGCATTTAGAAATCAACAAGCTTCTATTCAAAATTTGGAACAAAAGTAAGTAACCTAGCAAAGTTAATAGGTGAAAGAAAACCGGAAAGTCTACCTAGTGATACAAATGCTAACCCCCGAAATGAAACAGCTAAAGCCATTAACACAAGAAGTGGTATTACACTTAAACCACCTGAAATACCTGTAATTTCTGAAGAAGCTATTCCTACTCCACAAGAACCACAATCTGATCAAGATAAGGAAAAAGAACCGGTACTTGAAAAGGTTAATGAAGATAACACAGTTAAGGCTAAACCTTATGTTAAACCATACCAACCACTACTTCCTTACCCAAGTAAAATGAGAAAAGAGAAACTTGAAGCCGAGCAATCCAAATTCTTGGATATGTTTGTAAATCTTCCTTTCATTGATGTGATTTCAGGAATGCCTAGATATGCTAAATTTCTGAAAGATCTAATCACAAATAGAAAGAAAATGGAAGAACTCTCGGTTGTTACTATGAATGCTAATTGTTCAGCAGTGCTATTGAATAAGATACCAGAAAAACTATCTGATCCAGGAAGTTTCACAATTCCATGTTTTCTGGGAAGTCTTAGTTCAATAGAAGCATTGGCAGACTTAGGCGCTAGTATAAATCTAATGCCGTATTCACTATACGCTAAACTAGGCCTTGGAGAATTGAAACCAACACGAATAAGCATACAACTAGCCGATAGATCAGTAAAATATCCTAGAGGGATAATGGAGAACATGCTAGTTAAAGTTGGTACTTTAGTATTTCCAGTAGATTTTGTTGTTCTGGACATGGAAGAAGATTCTCAAGTTCCTCTCATATTAGGAAGACCATTCTTAAACACGGCTAAAGCAATGATAGACGTGTTTGGTAAGAAATTGACCCTAAGTATAGAGGACGAGAGTGTTACTTTTTCAGTTGATAGAGCAATGCAACAATCGCAATCTTCAGATGATACATGCTATTATATTCAAACTATAGATTCACATGCAGAATTGTTAGAAGAATTTCCAGAATTACAAGGAACAGGAGAATGTTCTTTAGGAGAAGGAACTGAACCAATTGATGAAACTGAAATGTTAGCTACACTTATGGCTAATGGATATAAACCAACAACAGAAGAAATTCAAATGCTAAAAGAAGAAGACAGATATCGATATAAATCATCGATAGAAGAACCTACGACATTAGAGTTAAAGCCACTTCCAAAACATTTGGAATACGCTTATTTACATGGTGAATCTGAATTACCTGTAATAATATCTTCTTCTCTTACTGAAAATGAAAAATCTCAACTCATTTCTGTGTTGAAAGCTCATAAACCAGCTATTGCATGGAAGATTCATGATATTAAAGGAATAAGTCCTTCGTATTGCACACATAAAATCCTTATGGAAGAAGGTCATAAAACGTATGTGCAACGCCAACGAAGAGTAAATCCTAATATGCAAGATGTTGTTAAGAAAGAAATTATTAAACTGCTTGATGCAGGTTTAATTTATCCAATTTCTGATAGTCCATGGGTAAGCCCAGTTCAATGCGTGCCTAAGAAGGGTGGCATGACTGTCATTACAAATGAGAAAAATGAGCTTATTCCTACTAGGACTGTAATAGGATGGCGTGTATGTATTGATTATAGAAAATTAAATGACGCCACCAGAAAAGATCACTTTTCCTTACCTTTCATTAATCAAATGTTGGAAAGATTAGCCGGAAACAGTTACTATTGTTTTCTTGAGGGTTTTTCCGGATATTTTCAGATTCCAATAGCACCCGAGGATCAAGAGAAAACCACATTCACGTGCCCTTATGGTACTTTTGCTTACAAACGCATGCCATTTGGACTTTGCAACGCCCCTGCAACCTTTCAAAGGTGCATGATGGCGATTTTTCACGACATGATAGAAGAATGCATGGAAGTTTTCATGGATGACTTTTCAGTCTTCGGTGATACTTTTGAATCATGTCTAGTTAATCTTGAACGAATGCTTATTAGATGCGAACAATCAAATCTAGTACTTAATTGGGAGAAATGCCATTTCATGGTTAAAGAAGGCATCGTTCTTGGTCATAAAATCTCAAAAGAAGGAATTGAAGTGGATAGAGCTAAAGTAGATGTAATTGCTAAACTTCCACATCCCACAAATGTTAGAGGAGTTAGGAGTTTTCTAGGGCATGCCGGTTTTTACCGACGTTTCATAAAAGATTTTTCTAAAATTGCCACTCCTATGAATAAACTCCTAGAAAAGGATGCTCCATTCATCTTTTCAGATGAATGCATTAAATATTTTAATATACTTAAAGAAAAACTCACTAATGCGCCAATCATGATAACTCCAAATTGGAATCTACCATTTGAACTAATGTGCGATGCAAGTGATTTTGCAATGGGAGCCGTTTTAGGACAAAGGATTGAAAAACGATTTCAACCTATATATTATGCTAGTAAGACGTTACAAGGAGCACAAACAAATTACACAACTACTGAAAAAGAACTCCTTGCTATTGTCTTTGCTTTTGAAAAATTTCGTTCATATCTCGTTCTAGCTAAAACAGTGGTTTATACTGATCATTCTGCTCTTAGATACCTATTTTCAAAACAACATGCTAAACCAAGATTAATCCGTTGGATCTTACTCTTACAAGAGTTTGATATTGAAATCCGAGATAAAAGAGGAGCAGAAAATCTCGCCGCTGATCATCTTTCTCGTCTTGAAAATCCTGAATTAGAAGTTCTAAATGAATCGGCCATACAAGACAACTTTCCTGATGAATATCTATTGAAGATAGATTATAATGAAATTCCATGGTTTGCAGACTATGCAAACTATTTAGTATGTGGATTCCTTGAAAAAGGATTTTCGTACCAAAAACGAAAGAAATTCTTTAGTGATATAAAACACTATTTCTGGGAAGATCCACGTTTGTTTAAAAGTTGTCCCGATGGAATAATACGCCGATGTGTATTCGGAGATGAAGCTAGTAAAATCTTAAACCATTGTCACACAGGACCAACAGGAGGGCATTATGGGCCTCAACTCACAGCAAGAAAATTTTATGATGCTGGATTCTATTGGCCTACAATTTACAAAGACGCACACCTTCTTTGCAAATCCTGTGATGCATGTCAAAGGGCCGGAAAAATAAATCAACGTGATGAAATGCCACAAAATGTCATTCAAGTATGTGAAGTATTTGACATTTGGGGTATTGACTTTATGGGTCCATTTCCAAAATCTCATAATAATCTATATATTCTCGTAGCCATTGATTATGCATCTAAATGGGCGGAAGCACAAGCTCTCCCAACTAACGATGCACGAGTTGTAGTCAACTTTTTAAAATGCCTTTTTGCTAGGTTTGGAACACCGAAAGCTTTAATAAGTGATCGGGGTACTCATTTTTGTAATAATCAACTTGAGAAAGTTCTTAAAAGATATGGAGTAACTCATAAAATATCCACTGCTTATCATCCACAGACAAGTAGACAAGTTGAAAATACCAACCGAGCATTAAAACGTATTCTAGAGAAAACCGTAGGATCAAATCCGAAGGAATGGTCCATTAAATTGGAGGATGCACTCTGGGCTTTTAGAACAGCCTACAAAACTCCAATTGGAACCACACCTTTTAGACTCGTTTACGGAAAAACATGTCATCTTCCAGTAGAAATTGAACACAAAGCATTTTGGGCTTTGAAGACATGTAATCTTGATTTACATAAAGCTGGACGTCTACGATTAAGTCAACTAAACGAATTAGAAGAATTAAGACAAGAAGCATACGAAAATTCGTTAATCTATAAGGAAAGAACGAAGAAATGGCATGATAAAAGAATCAGAAGTTCAAAAGAATTTAAAGAAGGAGATAGAGTTCTTCTTTTCAATTCACGATTCAAGCTATTTCCTGGAAAATTGAAATCAAGATGGTCTGGACCATTCATAGTCAAAAGAGTTTTCCCATACGGAACAGTAGAATTGATAAATTCAAATGGGATTGAATTTAAGGTTAATGGTCACAGAGTTAAACATTACATAGATAGTCCAATGGAAGTTGACAACGAATTTAATCACAATTTCGACACCACAGCTAACTAAGTGTGGGGAGAATCAAGTTTTTAAAGGATAATATGTATTTCTATTAGAGTTAGATTTTCTGTTTTCGTGTAGTTCTCGAAAATGGAACCCGAATGGTCTTTCCCTAGCAGACCCTAAAGAACTAGTCTTCTCCCCCCATTCTGAATTTTAAATTTTTTTTAGGTTTTACGAGATGAAGACTTCCTGTGAATTAAACCATGGTCTAATGCTACATGCTTTGATCACTAAACGTAATAATGACACCCTTCCAAGTGAAATAGTATCATTAATCAGAAGTAAATTGGACGGAGTAAGAAAAGAATCCAGATGCCAAAATAATAAGTTACAATTTGGTAAAGGAAAATCAAAATCCGCAACGAAAAGGAGAGCACGACACCTTGAAAGATGTTACAAATGCGGAAAATGGTCACACGAAGGAAAATGTTCGACGAATCATACATATTCCAATACCGAATTCATTACTTTATGCAGAGACGGACCGTTCATATGTTTAGAAGAAAAAACATTGAATGCTCGAGGTTACGCCTATGTAGCTATGGAAAATCAATTAGTCCGACTATCTTATGAGTGGGCTAGAGCATATCACTAAGAATACTATCTCACAGGTAAGTTTGTACAGTTTTTATTTTTATTTTTATTTTTAATCTTTTGATAATAAACGCTAATTTGTTCGTTATAAAGTATTAAATTGGTATTCGATAAAATTAGGTCTTGCGACCGAAATTATTGATATCATACAAAAATTTATTACATCACTGCGAAATTTACCGTTTATTCTTAAGGTATAAATATCTTTAATCAATCAACCCAAAATATTTCAAAAATTCGTCATGAGTTAAACTAGGTTAAGGAACCGAAATTACTTTACCGAAAAGAGGGGCGTATATTTTTGATAATATTTGATTGATTAAAGTGGGATAAAAGACCAAAAAGATTTTTAATTTTATTTTTACTTTGTTTTTAAAATTAATATTAAAATAATATTGAAAACTTGTTAAAATTAATATATATTTAAAATTGTAAATATTTAAAAAATAATATTGTTAAAACAAAAATATAATTTAAGTTTGGTGTGAATTTTTAATATGAATTTTTAATTTTATGCATTTTAAATTTAAGTTTGGTGTAAATTTAAAAACAAAAATTTACTTTATTTTGCTAAGTTAAAAATATGATTTTTAAAATTCGTCGTGAGTTGAAGACTAGGTCGTTGAACCAAAATTGCTTTACCCGAGGGAGGGACGAGAACTTTTATTATCATTATTTTTAATCTTATTGAACTAAAGTATGCCAAAAACATTTTAAAAAAAAACCCCCCAAAATCTTTGCTTTTAAAACAGCGCTTTAAGTTGACAAATTTTAAAATTTTGTCGAGGGACGGACTAGGACAACGATCCGAAACGCCCTCGCTCCTAAAGGAAAACAAAATTTTTAGAATTTAATTTATTAAATGTTTTAAAAAGTTATAAGGTTTTAAAAAAAAAAAAAATAGCCGCGACTCGCGGTGCTTTGTGGGTTCCCACCACCGCACTCGCGGAGCTTAGAAAATCCAGAAAAAAATATAACTGGTCGAACAGACCAGTTTGTACACCAACCACACTAATTTTCTGCGAAAAAACCCACGAAAAACACTCCCAAATTCGTGATTTTTCACCATTTTTCATCAAATCTTTCATAAAATTACAATGAGGAGACTATTATCAAGGAATTACTCAAGGAAATCGGTAAATTTCTACACCTAAATACCATTTAATCCGAATTTTTAGTGTTCTTGAACAATTTCATGCCTAATTCGATTTTGATGCTTTCTAGTATAATAATGCTTCAATTGTTTGTGTATTATGCTTGTATAACCTAGATTGATGCTATTTAACATGATTAGAAGCTTTGAACTTCAATTTTTGAATAATCTAGGGTTTGTGTTCTTGAGCAAAATTAGAGCTTTTTGATATAAACAGGTTATGGCCGAATTCTGTTGTTAGTTTATGTGACGACCCGGGAATTTCCGACTAAATTTAAACTTGATCTTTATACGTTTTCCGACACGATAAGCAAAGTCTATAATGTTGAGTCTCGAAAACTTTGAAACTATGTTCATGTGTTCAATTACCCTTTGACTATCCCCGACGATTCACGAACAACTGTTTATAATTAAATGTGTGTGTGTGTATATATGTATATATATATATATATATATATATATATATATATAAATATTAAATATTCAGTAAATTATATGATTGATGGATATGAGATAATAAAGGGTAATATATTATATGTAACTACAAAGTAAAGTAAAAATTTCAATGTTAATATGATTACCATTATTTCAGTATTATTATTAATATTAATATTAATATTAATATTAGTATCATTATTGTTATTATATAAAGTATATATAGATATACATACGAAATTTGATAAATATAAATTGATATACTATTATTATTATTATTAACATTATTATTATCAATGATATTAATACTATTATAACTAAAAATAGTATTAGTATCACTAATAAATTTACTATTACCATTTATATTATTATTATCATTATTAGTAAATAAAATCATTATTATTGTTAGTATTAATAACATCATATTGTTATTCTTCATTCATCATCATTAGTCTTTATTAGTAATATTATTAGTAATATTATTATTAGTATTATTAATATTAGTAATATTAATATTAATATATTAGTTAATAATCAAAAGCAAGAATTATATATATATATATATATATATATATATATATATATATATATATATATATATATATATATATATATATATATATATATATATATATATATATATATATATATATATATATATATATATATAATTGGTAAATATAAATACAGTTTTAACTAAGTACATAAACATTCACTGAATATAGATAATCTATATAAATAAATACAAATATAGATACAAAGATATACAAATTACAGATATAGTTATATTAAAGACATATATATGGTACAGATACATAAATATGTACGCATATATAAATACAGATATTATATATGATTCTGTTTTCAGTCCTTTTCAAGGCTGTAGAGGATTGGTACTCTTTGTCTTCAATAAGTTTCCTATCATTAACTATAGTACAAATCAGTTACACATCAATTTGTCTTTTATTTTCTTTCCTGACTTTTGAGCCTGCTTGTCGACACCATTGCCATAAATCCAACAAATTATTCTATGCAATGAAGAACTTATTCCATTCCTCATTATCATATTTAAATATCGATCACACTTGCTGCTAATCTGTCTACCTGGTTCGAGAAAAATAAAACAACCACATCGAACTGTACCTGCTGCTATTCTCTTGAGTCAAAGCAAGAACCAAATAATATAAATAAACACCATCCTATAACCACATCGAACTGCACCTGCTGCTTCTATTCGTTATTGAGATTCGACAACACTGCATATTGGTTCTTGACTGTTAAGAATACAAAACCAAAATCAAACCACAATCACCATCATATTTAACTGCTGCTAAAACTCAAAGTCTACTACTGTAAGTACTACCGATTTACAGCTACAACTAAATTTGTTTATCATATTCTTGATAAGAGAACTCATTTTCACATTCGTTTTATAATCACAACCACAATTTTACTACCTCTATTGAACACAACTATATGTATTATTAATTTCTAATTTATTCGATCAAAACACACAAATAGATTACATCATAATAAATCTGAATGAAATTGATTACTAATTTATAATGAACGATGATGGTGGATAAAAATATAAATTTATATAAATAGATAAATAAATAAATAAATAATAAAGGACACAGATTACCTACTTGATCCATTACTGGACCGATTCATGATCGATTGATGATAAATTGATGCAGACTCTGTATTACACGCTGTGATGATCGATTTTCCTTCCTTGTGTGAACGAACACCAACCAAATACCAACTACCTGCTTCTGTTCTTTGTCGATTGAACTCCTTGATTGATATTTCAATCAACTTCACTTCAGCAAAACGATTAGGCGTGCTCCATTAAATTCTTCTTCATTTAATCATCGACTGATACTTGATATAAAGCCAAATCGAACAACCTGTCGATTGATTAACCACAATACCTCAAACAGTTTAATTAATTCAAACTGATAAGCTATCATAAATCATTACCTTTGAACCTCAAGAACCATTTTGGATACTGCTGCTAATTGCTTGATCGAGTCACCATAAAAGCCGGAGCACCTACAGAACTTCTGCAAATAATTCGATTGAATAAAAAAAGGCTCGGTTATAAACTTAAAGAGAATTAGGTTAGATAACTGGATTGGGCTTGTAACTTGGAATTTGGGCTTCTTATCAAATTGGACCCTTGTTGGTCTAAGCCCGTACGAATTTAAGGTATAAAAATAGAGTTAGTATTATTATTATTATTAATGTTATTATTACTATTATCTTTACCTTATTATTATTATTATTATTATTATTATTATTATTATTATTATTATTATTATTATTATTATTATTATTATTATTATTAATATTATTATTATTATTATTATTATTATTATTATTATTATTATTATTATTATTATTATTATTATTAGTATTAATATAAATATTATTATTACTAATATCAATATCATTATTAATATCATTATTATTTTACTACTAATATCATTATTATTATTATTATTATTATTATTATTATTATTATTATTATTATTATTATTACTAACTATAACTTTAAATTTTAAATGTATAATGGATATAAAATATAACTATATTTTTATGATTCCAAACTAAAAAGATAGATATTATAAGTTAGATACAAATATTAGATATAGAAATATATATACTACTTTTACTAATAAAATACTTTTTGTTCATTTACGTTTTAATATAACTCGAATTTATTAAAAATATTGTCATATTAAAAATTATGAGTATTTAAAAATATGGATACTAAGTATTTATTCTAAATATATTAATAAGGTATATAATATATTATTATTATAACCTGATGAATATATAAAATAGAAATATTTAAGTAACTATAAATATCCTAATGAAATATATAAAATAGAGATATTTAACTCACCTAAGCTCCGAAAGCAGTGTAAACGAAATGGATCAACCAACTAGTCATTTCAATTCATCTCATGGGTTTGTAGTCGACTTAATCAATGGAGACGCGAAGAAGGCGATCCTCTTCACCAACCGAATTCACCTCTTGGCAATGAACCTGTAGCACTTACCGGCGAACCAATCCGAAACACCATTTTCACCCTCATTATCCGAATATCTCGCTATAATTATATACTATCTCAAATTCTAAACCTTATTCATTCGCTCGTTCCTACCGACAATCATCCCGGAGTAATAAGTCAACAAGCTTCGCACTTGAGTTGTAGCCATGAAAAGTATGGTGCAAAATGTACCAGCTTCAGCAACAGTACCGACACCAACTGTACCACCAACAACAACATCCACATCACACGCCTCAACATCACAATCTGTCCCACGAACATCAACATCATACGCACCATAGATATCAAGGAGTACCAACAGCAATTAACAATGAAGTATTGAACCATAACTTCATTAATATTCTGCGAAGAATATGTGGATCCTAATAGTTTTAGAGATTACTTATTCTAACTCAAATCGAAAATAAAATGAGTCTAATATGATATTGACTCATTAAATCTATGATTACATCTGAAGAAAATATATATGTATATATATATTTTCATAAAGATTATGATTAAAAATTCTTTCGTACAAACGGTTAATGATGAAAATATTTTAACGGGTAGGTAATACCCGAGGAATATTTATATTTCACATTAATAAGTTACATTGTACATTCTTCAATTCAGATTCAGCAGTCATTAACAACACTGCTCAAATTCACACATATATGAATCCGTTCACCACAGAATAACCATTTCCATTCAAATTTCATATTTGGATTTTAACCTATCAGAATCCAACAAGTGGCATAATGAAGAAAACATTTGACGGAATAAAATTTGTTAGAAACAAACAAATTAACTATGAGAAATTTTGTTAAGAATTCACGCTAACAAAATCCTAGCTAACTGTTCCTAGCTAACTGTGGACTAAACAGCTGAGGACTACCAACAGTGGACAATTAAAATGAATTAAAATATTGATTATAACATATGAAACTAAACAATGCTTCAAGTTTGCCACTTGATTTCATCTTAAACCTCATTTGTATCTTGACGATTACAATCTACGTTTAAAACTTTCGTGATTCTTGAAAACACTTCAATCAGGAGGATGAATCAACCGCATTTCATCTACGGAAGAAAAGATTTACGTATATAGTTATGCACCTGAAAAATTCTCGGAACCTGAGTAAACATTTAAAACGTATCTGTGCTAACTCCTTGGGAGTTGTTATAGCAAAAATAACTTTACAATCCCTTTTCAATGTAGCCAATTTTGTCACAGCTCCAACAAGTCAACTTCGACTTTTCATTCAAAGTAGCCTTACTATAATCCTGATATATACGATTACCCTTTTGATACCAGAGAATTCTTTTATATTCCACCATATTACCAGCAGACGTACCAGCAACCTCATTGCTTCTTGGCTTAAATCTCTCTGACAAATCATTATATTTATTCATTGAAACCCTATCATATAATCATCCGCATCTTGTAACGAGAACTGCCATACCAATTACCGGGAATCAACAATCAGTACTTTGAAAACTCACAGCATATCTACATCAACAATTATATGTATGACATTTATCTCTTAGAATTATAATCTCTTATTCTGAAATTCTGAAAAGCACTCAGTCACAAATCAATACTCTGAATGTTGAAAAAGCTGAATGAAGCAGCAGAAATCGTAGACAACCGTAAATGACCTTAATCATCGGAAGTTTGATGATAAAGAACAGTATGTTGGAAAAGCTTAGAAAAGTTGGAACTGAAAAACGGATTGAGCTAACCATGAAGGAGACCAAAGACAAATACAAGGACCAAACCCTATATTCAAAGGATCCAAGTAATTCTGGATCCAATGAAACCTTTAGAGAATATCTTGCTCCGTACTCATGTTAAAATCGTGCGAAAAATCTTTCTCCATCAACCATCGAACTTAGAAATTCCAAAATATCATCATCAATATCTTCGATATTTCTGAGGATATTTTCATGAATATTCTCGTCCGAAATTATATACCTCTTCGTGCTTCCTGTGTATCATTATATTAGAAACATTCAATAGAAAATTTAGTACCGAAAAGCAGATTATACGAAACTATGAAGAATGCTGTGGACAAATCACAAAGAATAAGTTTGACTTCAAAGAATCCAAATGATTCAATGTCTGCTAAAGTCTTTAGTAAATATCTTACTCCTTACTCTAAACCCTTGCAGACAATAGTTTTTATCATCCTCTGATCTTAGATATTCTGAGATATTATCGTATCTTTCATTATAAATATCCTCCATATCTCTGAAGATATTTTCATAACTATTCTTATCTGAAATCATTAATCTCTTCATGATATCAGTGTTACATCATATAGAAACTGTTAGTTTCTATATTCTGTAAACTTTCGAGCTTAAAATATGAATGTTTTTGAAGTAGTGTTGGGAACTGATGCATGAGTTAGTATAATATAATGACACTTGATCAACGTGATTATATTATAGTAAGTCATGCTGAGTTTCTAGTGGAACATGATGATTCACAGATCATAACGTCATCATGTGCCATATTACATGACTCTTTCATTCTGCTTAACTTCTGAACATATCAAGAAAGTATATTCTTGATAGTTCTATTCTCAGTGATTCTGGTAATTTGACAAATCAAATCATGCTATTACGTTCTTTCTTGTTTAGAACATTAAGCTCATTCAAAACTCCACACCTATGAATTCTGGACCGTTACTTGCAAAAAGAAAATAAAAGCATGAAGCTCTGAAATAGAAAGGGGGTATAAATTGCAGCAAATAAGAGAGAGCATTAACTGTGAATGACAATGATTATAGAAAACAGAAGCAAGGACTCCAAAACATAAGAGAAAATATAAAGCCCAATAACGACACGGAGGTTACAAACCGTGGATGTTAATACGAATAGCAATATAAAGACACAGTATAATCAAGAATAGTATCACCCCAAGGTAATAGTAAAAATAAACAGAATTTTCTGGAGGGAGATTGAAAAGAACGATGACAGGAATGATAATTGGGAAAATATCAAGGATTTGAAATGGATTAAGCATTTTCACAATCTTTTGGATGTATGAACTAAGAAAGAAAGTATAAGAATGGTGAAAATAATGGAACGGATAAAGTTTAATTTATAATGGGAATATCAGACAGAGTAATCGAGGCAGATCACCGTATTTAATTATAGAGATCATAATTTTCTTATTCACCGAAGAATCAAATCTTTTAGAATTCGAAGATCTTCTTTAAATCCCTTGAATTCCGAAATTCAAACAAGACAACGTCAAAAGTTAAAACAAAACTTCATTTATTCATTTCACTCTTTTATGATAACTTCATTCGTGCTCTTCGATTAATCGAATCATTTTATCCATATTACTCAATGATGATAAAACTCTAGTTATCAACTCATATTCGTCATGAAAACATTTTTATTGTTAACCATGACCACCACACTCAAATTTCGGGACGAAATTTCTTTAACGGGTAGGTACTGTGACGACCCGGGAATTTCCGACTAAATTTAAACTTGATCTTTATACGTTTTCTGACACGATAAGCAAAGTCTATAATGTTGAATCTCGAAAACTTTGAAACTATGTTCATGTGTTCAATTACCCTTTGACTATCCCCGACGATTCACGAACAACTGTTTATAATTAAATGTGTGTGTGTGTATATATGTGTGTGTATATATATATATATATATATATATATATATAAATATTAAATATTCAGTAAATTATATGATTGATGGATATGAGATAATAAAGGGTAATATATTATATGTAACTACAAAGTAAAGTAAAAATTTCAATGTTAATATGATTACCATTATTTCAGTATTATTATTAATATTAATATTAATATTAATATTAATATTAGTATCATTATTGTTATTATATAAAGTATATATAGATATACATACGAAATTTGATAAATATAAATTGATATACTATTATTATTATTATTAACATTATTATTATCAATGATATTAATACTATTATAACTAAAAATAGTATTAGTATCACTAATAAATTTACTATTACCATTTATATTATTATTATCATTATTAGTAAATAAAATCATTATTATTGTTAGTATTAATAACATCATATTGTTATTCTTCATTCATCATCATTAGTCTTTATTAGTAATATTATTAGTAATATTATTATTAGTATTATTAATATTAGTAATATTAATATTAATATATTAGTTAATAATCAAAAGCAAGAATTATATATATATATATATATATATATATATATATATATATATATATATATATATATATATATATATATATATATATATATATATATATATAAAATTGGTAAATATAAATACAGTTTTAACTAAGTACATAAACATTCACTGAATATAGATAATCTATATAAATAAATACAAATATAGATACAAAGATATACAAATTACAGATATAGTTATATTAAAGACATATATATGGTACAGATACATAAATATGTACGCATATATAAATACAGATATTATATATGATTCTGTTTTCAGTCCTTTTCAAGGCTGTAGAGGATTGGTACTCTTTGTCTTCAAAAAGTTTCCTATCATTAATTATAGTACAAATCAGTTACACATCAATTTGTCTTTTATTTTCTTTCCTGACTTTTGAGCCTGCTTGTCGACACCATTGCCATAAATCCAACAAATTATTCTATGCTATGAAGAACTTATTCCATTCCTCATTATCATATTTAAATATCGATCACACCTGCTGCTAATCTGTCTGCCTGGTTCGAGAAAAATAAAACAACCACATCGAACTGTACCTGCTGCTATTCTCTTGAGTCAAAGCAAGAACCAAATAATATAAATAAACACCATCCTACAACCACATCGAACTGCACCTGCTGCTTCTATTCGTTATTGAGATTCGATAACACTGCAGATTGGTTCTTGACTGTTAAGAATACAAAACCAAAATCAAACCACAATCACCATCATATTTAACTGCTGCTAAAACTCAAAGTCTACTACTGTAAGTACTACCAATTTACAGCTACAACTAAATTTGTTTATCATATTCCTGACAAGAGAACTCATTTTCACATTCGTTTTATAATCACAACCACAATTTTACTACCTCTATTGAACACAACTATATGTATTATTAATTTCTAATTTATTCGATCAAAACACACAAATAGATTACATCATAATAAATCTGAATGAAATTGATTACTAATTTATAATGAACGATGATGGTGGATAAAAATATAAATTTATATAAATAGATAAATAAATAAATAATAAAGGACACAGATTACCTACTTGATCCATTACTGGACCGATTCATGATCGATTGATGATAAATTGATGCAGACTCTGTATTACACGCTGTGATGATCGATTTTCCTTCCTTGTGTGAACGAACACCAACCAAATACCAACTACCTGCTTCTGTTCTTTGTCGATTGAACTCCTTGATTGATATTTCAATCAACTTCACTTCAGCAAAACAATTAGGCGTTCTCCATTAAATTCTTCTTCATTTAATCATCGACTGATACTTGATATAAAGCCAAATCGAACAACCTGTCGATTGATTAACCACAATACCTCAAACAGTTTAATTAATTCAAACTGATAAGCTATCATAAATCATTACCTTTGAACCTCAAGAACCATTTTGGATACTGCTGTTAATCGCTTGATCGAGTCACCATAAAATTCGGAGCACCTACAGAACTTCTGCAAATAATTCGATTGAATAAAAAAAGGCTCGGTTATAAACTTAAAGAGAATTAGGTTAGATAACTGGATTGGGCTTGTAACTTGGAATTTGGGCTTCTTATCAAATTGGACCCTTGTTGGTCTAAGCCCGTACGAATTTAAGGTATAAAAATAGAGTTAGTATTATTATTATTATTAATGTTATTATTACTATTATCTTTACCTTATTATTATTATTATTATTATTATTATTATTATTATTATTATTATTATTATTATTATTATTATTATTATTATTATTATTATTATTATTATTATTATTAGTATTAGTATTAATATAAATATTATTATTACTAATATCAATATCATTATTAATATCATTATTATTTTACTACTAATATCATTATTATTATTATTATTATTATTATTATTATTACTAACTATAACTTTAAATTTTAAATGTATAATGGATATAAAATATAACTATATTTTTATGATTCCAAACTAAAAAGATAGATATTATAAGTTAGATACAAATATTAGATATAGAAATATATATACTACTTTTACTAATAAAATACTTTTTGTTCATTTACGTTTTAATATAACTCGAATTTATTAAAAATATTGTCATATTAAAAATTATGAGTATTTAAAAATATGGATACTAAGTATTTATTCTAAATATATTAATAAGGTATATAATATATTATTATTATAACCTGATGAATATATAAAATAGAAATATTTAAGTAACTATAAATATCCTAATGAAATATATAAAATAGAAATATTTAAGTAACTATAAATATTACATTTAATATCACAAGTATATTATTAAAATAAAAAATATATATATTTATTTGAATATTATTATATGTGTTAATATGCATACTTGATATAGGTTCGTGAATCCGAGGTTGACCCTGCATTGTTCAGTTCCGTCGTATGTATATTTTTACTACAAAATATCGTATGGTGAGTTTCATTATTCCCTTTTTAAATGCTTTTGCAATATATATTTTTGGGACTGAGAATACATGCACTGCTTTTATAAATGCTTTACGAAATAGACACAAGTGATCCGAAACTACATTCTATGGTTGGATTATCAAATCGAATATCACCCTATATAGTCTGGTAATCTAAGAATTAGGGAACAGAAACCCTAATTGACGCGAACTCTAAAGATAGATCTATTGGGCCCAACAAGCCCCATCCAAAGTACCGGATGCTTTAGCACTTTGAAATTTATATCATGTCCGAAGGAGGATCCCGGAATGATGGGGATATTCTTATATGCATATTGTGAATGTCGATTACCAGGTGTTCAATCCATATGAATGATATTTTGTCTCTATGCATGGGACGTATGTTTATGAGAATTGTAAATATGAAATCTTGTGGTCTATTAAAATTATGAAATGATTATTTATGTTAAACTAATGAACTCACCAACCTTTTGGTTGACACTTTAAAGCATGTTTATTCTCAGGTACGAAAGAAATCTTCCGCTGTGCATTTGCTCATTTTAACGATATTACTTGGAGTCATTCATGACATATTTCAAAAGACGTTGCATTCGAGTCGTTGAGTTCATTAAGATTATTATTTAGTCAATTATAGTTAGATATTATGAAATGGTATGCATGCCGTCAACTTTCGATGAAATGAAAGATTGTCTTTTCAAAAACGAATGCAATGTTTGTAAAATGTATCATATAGAGGTCAAGTACCTCGCGATGTAATCAACTGTTATAAATCATTTATAATCGATATGGACTTCGTCCAGATGGATTAGGACGGGTCCTTTCAGTTTATGCTAAATTGAGTAGTGTAACATGTTTAGGTTGCTAAATGATCAAAACTTTGATCCTAAACATGATTTATGAAGATTAAAGTGGACTTTTTGAACCAAAATTGCATGAACTTGATTTAATTGATATGAATGCCATGAGGAACTTATTTAATTGTTATAATGATTGTTTGTGACATGTTTTAAAAGATAAATGCGAAGGAACTTTGTGTACATTTTTGTAAAAGTATATTTGTAAAAGTGTAGAATTGTTAATATTTTGAAAATGTGTATAGAGTTTAATATGGATTAAACATGTAATTGTAATTGTTTAGATTTATGATTTTGCTAAAACTAATGCATATTTAGATGCACAAAAATTGTATTTATTTTGCAGACTGAAAGGGGTGAATCTTCATCCCAGGCTCGCAATGCTCCTCCGGAAGATGCAGATCAACAGGAAATTAATAACCAATACCGACAAGATATGCCTCACCCAATTGCTTTATATTCAAACATTCATGAGGCAGATTTACATTCGAATTTGAGATTTGATAGATATTGGATAAACTATCCAAAATATCAAAAGAACCTACACAACCTTGTGTCTAATAATGTTGAGGTACCCAGAGTTATAGATTGGGAACCATTAGAGGTAGTGGAATTGGCCGAGCCAATCAGGGAATTACTTACTCAAAGGTATGGTAATTCTACTTTTAATGATTGGGTAAGTTTATTCAACATGCATAGACCTGTGTATAGAGAATGGTGTATAGAGTTATTATGTACTATTGAAATAAATGATCGGGTAGATACTTTAACCAATCGTAGTTTTCTTAGATTTTTATTAGGAGGGGAGATGCGCCATATGTCTTTACTAGATATGGCTCGGGCTTTACGTATATATTGAAATGTCCCGTTCTTATTGATTAAAAACGTTCCATATTAATTGATTTCGTTGCGAGGTTTTGACCTCTATATGAGACGTTTTTCAAAGACTGCATTCATTTTTAAAACAAACCATAACCTTTATTTCATAAATAAAGGTTAAAAAAGCTTTACGTAGATTATCAAATAATGATAATCTAAAATATCCTGTTTACACACGACCATTACATAATGGTTTACAATACAAATATGTTACATCGAAATCAGTTTCTTGAATGCAGTTTTTACACAATATCATACAAACATGGACTCCAAATCTTGTCCTTATTTTAGTATGCAACAGCGGAAGCTCTTAGTATTCACCTGAGAATAAACATGCTTTAAACGTCAACAAAAATGTTGGTGAGTTATAGGTTTAACCTATATATATCAAATCGTAACAATAGACCACAAGATTTCATATTTCAATACACATCCCATACATAGAGATAAAAATCATTCATATGGTGAACACCTGGTAACCGACATTAACAAGATGCATATATAAGAATATCCCCATCATTCCGGGACACCCTTCAGATATGATATAAATTTCGAAGTACTAAAGCATCCGGTACTTTGGATGGGGTTTGTTAGGCCCAATAGATCTATCTTTAGGATTCGCGTCAATTAGGGTGTCTGTTCCCTAATTCTTAGATTACCAGACTTAATAAAAAGGGGCATATTCGATTTCGATAATTCAACCATAGAATGTAGTTTCACGTACTTGTGTCTATTTTGTAAATCATTTATAAAACCTACATGTATTCTCATCCCAAAAATATTAGATTTTAAAAGTGGGACTATAACTCACATTCACAGATTTTTACTTCGTCGGGAAGTAAGACTTGGCCACTGGTTGATTCACGAACCTATAACAATATATACATATATATCAAAGTATGTTCAAAATATATTTACAATACTTTTAATACATTTTGATGTTTTAAGTTTATTAAGTCAGCTGTCCTCGTTAGTAACCTACAACTAGTTGTCCACAGTTAGATGTACAGAAATAAATCGATAAATATTATCTTGAATCAATCCACGACCCAGTGTATATGTATCTCAGTATTGATCACAACTCAAACTATATATATATTTTGGAATCAACCTCAACACTGTATAGCTAACTCCAACATTCACATATAGAGTGTCTATGGTTGTTCCGAAATATATATAGATGTGTCGACATGATAAGTCGAAACATTGTATACATGTCTATGGTATCTCAAGATTACATAATATACAATACAAGTTGATTAAGTTATGGTTGGAATAGATTTGTTACCAATTTTCACGTAGCTAAAATGAGAAAAATTATCCAATCTTGTTTTACCCATAACTTCTTCATTTTAAATCCGTTTTGAGTGAATCAAATTGCTATAGTTTCATATTGAACTCTATTTTATGAATCTAAACAGAAAAAGTATAGGTTTATAGTCAGAAAAATAAGTTACAAGTCATTTTTGTAAAGGTAGTCATTTCAGTCGAAAGAACGACGTCTAGATGACCATTTTAGAAAACATACTTCCACTTTGAGTTTAACCATGATTTTTGGATATAGTTTCATGTTCATAATAAAAATAATTTTCCCAAAATAACAACTTTTAAATCAAAGTTTATCATAGTTTTTAATTAACTAACCCAAACAGCCCGCGGTGTTACTACGACGGCGTAAATCCTGTTTTACGGCGTTTTTCGTGTTTCCAGGTTTTAAATCATTAAGTTAGCATATCATATAGATATAGAACATGTGTTTAGTTGATTTTAAAAGTCAAGTTAGAAGGATTAACTTTTATTTGCGAACAAGTTTAGAATTAACTAAACTATGTTCTAGTGATTACAAGTTTAAACCTTCGAATAAGATAGCTTTATATGTATGAATCGAATGATGTTATGAACATCATTACTACCTCAAGTTCCTTGGATAAACCTACTAGAAATGAGAAAAATAGATCTAGCTTCAAAGGATCCTTGGATGGTTTGAAAGTTCTTGAAGCAGAATCATGACACGAAAACAATTTCAAGTAAGATTTTCACTCGAAATAAGATTGTTATAGTTATAGAAATTGAATTAAAGTTTGAATATGATTGTTACCTTGTATTAGAAAGATAACCTACTGTAAGTAACAAAGGTTTCTTGATCTTGGATGATTACTTGGAATGGATTTAGAAAACTTAGAAGTAAACTTGCAATCTTGGAAGTATTCTTGATTTTATGAAACTAGAACTTTTGGAATTTATAAAGAACACTTAGAACTTGAAGATAGAACTTGAGAGAGATCAATTAGATAAAGAAAATTGAAGAATGAAAGTGTTTGTAGGTGTTTTTGGTCGTTGGTATATGGATTAGATATAAAGGATATGTAATTTTGTTTTCATGTAAATAAGTCATGAATGATTACTCATATTTTTGTAATTTTATGAGATATTTCATGCTAGTTGCCAAATTATGGTTTCCACATGTGTTAGGTGACTCACATGGGCTGCTAAGAGCTGATCATTGGATTGTATATACCAATAGTACATACATCTAAAAGTTGTGTATTGTACGAGTACGAATACGAGTGCATACGAGCAGAATTGTTGATGAAACTGAACGAGGATGTAATTGTAAGCATTTTTGTTAAGTAGAAGTATTTTGATAAGTGTCTTGAAGTCTTTCAAAAGTGTATGAATACATATTAAAACACTACATGTATATACATTTTAACTGAATCGTTAAGTCATCGTTAGTCGTTACATGTAAATGTTGTTTTGAAACCTTTAGGTTAACGATCTTGTTGAATGTTGTTAACCCATTGTTTATTATAACAAATGAGATGTTAAATTGTTATATTATCATGATATTATGATATATAATATATCTTAGTATGATATATATACAGTTAAATGTCGTTACAACGATAATCGTTACATATATGTCTCGTTTCGAAATCATTAAGTTAGTAGTCTTATTTTTACATATGTATTTCATTGTTAATACACTTAATAATATATTTACTTATCATTTAACATAATTAACCAAGTGTATCAATATCTTAATATGATTCATATGTACCTAGTAAGACGTTGTTATAACGATAATCGTTATATATATCGTTTTCGAGTTTCTTAAATTAATAGTCTCATTTTTATGTATATAACTCATTGTTAAAATACCTAATGAGATACATACTTATAATAAAATCATGTTAACTATATATATAACCATATATATGTCATCGTATAGTTTTTACAAGTTTTAACGTTCGTGAATCACCGGTCAACTTGGGTGGTCAATTGTCTATATGAAACCTATTTCAATTAATCAAGTCTTAACAAGTTTGATTGCTTAACATGTTGGAAACACTTAATCATGTAAATAACAATTTCATTTAATATATATATAAACATGGAAAAGTTCGGGTCACTACAGTACCTACCCGTTAAATAAATTTCTTCCCGAAATTTTAAGCAGTTGGAGGTGTTGACGTATCTTCTGGAAATAAATGCGGGTATTTCTTCTTCATCTAATCTTCACGCTCCCAGGTGAACTCGGGTCCTCTACGAGCATTCCATCGAACCTTAACAATCGGTATCTTGTTTTGTTTATGTCTCTTAACCTCACGATCCATTATTTCAACGGGTTCCTCAATGAATTGAAGTTTTTCATTGATTTGGATTTCGTCCAACGGAATAGTGAGATCTTCTTTAGCAAAATATTTCTTCAAATTTGAGACGTGGAAAGTGTTATGTACAGCCGCGAGTTGTTGAGGTAGCTCCAGTTGGTAAGCTACTGGTCCGACACGATCTATAATCTTGAATGGTCCAATGTACCTTGGATTTAGTTTCCCCCGTTTACCAAATCGAACAACGCCTTTCCAAGGTGAAACCTTAAGCATGACCATTTCTCTAATTTCAAACTCTATATCTTTTCTTTTACTGTCCGCATAGCTCTTTTGTCGACTCTGGGCGGTTTTCAATCTTTGTTGAATTTGGATGATTTTCTCGGTAGTTTCTTGTATTATCTCCGGACCCGTAATCTGTCTATCTCCCACTTCACTCCAACAAATCGGAGACCTGCATTTTCTACCATAAAGTGCTTCAAACGGCACCATCTCAATGCTTGAATGGTAGCTGTTGTTGTAGGAAAATTCTGCTAACGGTAGATGTCGATCCCAACTGTTTCCGAAATCAATAACACAAGCTCGTAGCATGTCTTCAAGCATTTATATTGTCCTTTCGCTCTACCCATCAGTTTGTGGATGATAGGCAGTACTCATGTCTAGACGAGTTCCCAATGCTTGCTGTAATGTCGGCCAGAATCTTGAAATAAATCTGCCATCCCTATCAGAGATAATAGAGATTGGTATTCCATGTCTGGAGACGACTTCCTTCAAATACAGTCGTGCTAATTTCTCCATCTTGTCATCTTCTCTTATTGGCAGGAAGTGTGCTGACTTGGTGAGACGATCAACTATTACCCAAATAGTATCATAACCACTTGCAGTCCTTGGCAATTTAGTAATGAAATCCATGGTAATGTTTTCCCATTTCCATTCCGGGATTTCAGGTTGTTGTAGTAGACCTGATGGTTTCTGATGTTCAGCTTTGACCTTAGAACACGTCAAACATTCTCCTACATATTTAGTAATATCGGCTTTCATACCTGGCCACCAAAAATGTTTCTTAAGATCCCTGTACATCTTCCCCGTTCCAGGATGTATTGAGTATCTGGTTTTATGAGCTTCTCTAAGTACCATTTCTCTCATATCTCTAAATTTTGGTACCCAAATTCTTTCAGCCCTATACCGGGTTCCGTCTTCCCGAATATTAAGATGCTTCTCTGATCCTTTGGGTATTTCATCCTTTAAATTTCCCTCTTTTAAAACTCCTTGTTGCGCCTCCTTTATTTGAGTAGTAAGGTTAGTGTGAATCATTATATTCATAGATTTTACTCGAATGGGTTCTCTGTCCTTTCTGCTCAAGGCATCGGCTACCACATTTGCCTTCCCTGGGTGGTAATGAATCTCAAATTCGTAATCATTCAACAATTCAATCCACCTACGCTGCCTCATATTCAGTTGTTTCTAATTAAATATGTGTTGAAGACTTTTGTGGTCGGTATATATAATACTTTTGACCCCATATAAGTAGTGCCTCCAAGTCTTTAATGCAAAAACAACCGCGCCTAATTCCAAATCATGCGTCGTATAATTTTGCTCGTGAATCTTCAATTGTCTAGACGCATAAGCAATCACCTTCGTCCGTTGCATTAATACACAACCGAGACCTTGCTTTGATGCGTCACAATAAATCACAAAATCATCATTCCCTTCAGGCAATGACAATATAGGTGTCGTAGTTAGCTTTTTCTTCAATAATTGAAACGCCTTCTCTTGTTCATCCTTCCATTCAAATTTCTTCCCTTTATGCGTTAATGCAGTCAAGGGTTTTGCTATTTTGGAGAAATCTTGGATGAATCTTCTGTAGTAACCAGCCAATCCTAAAAATTGACGTATATGCTTCGGAGTTTTTGGGGTTTCCCACTTTTCAACGATTTTGATCTTTGCCGGGTCTACCTGGATACCTTCTTTGTTCACTACGTGACCGAGGAATTAAACTTCTTCCAACCAAAATGCACACTTTAAAAACTTAGCGTACAGTTTTTCTTTCCTCAATACTTCTAGCACTTTTCTCAAATGTTCTTCGTGCTCTTGATCATTCTTTGAGTAAATAAGTATATCATCGATGAAAAAAATGACAAACTTGTCAAGATATGGCCCACACACTCGGTTCATAAGGTCCATGAACACAGCTGGTGGGTTAGTCAATCCAAATGGCATAACCATAAACTCGTAATGACCATAACGCGTCCTAAAAGCAGTTTTTGGAATATCATCCTCCTTTACTCGCATTTGATGATATCCAGAATTTAAATCGATCTTCGAATAAACTGACGAGCCTTGTAGTTGATCAAATAAGTCGTCAATTCTTGGCAGTGGATAACGGTTTTTGATGGTAAGTTTGTTCAACTCTCTGTAGTCAATACACAACCTAAATGTACCATCCTTCTTCTTGACAAACAAAACAGGAGTTCCCCATGGTGATGTGCTTGGACGAATGAAACCACGTTCTAATAGTTCTTGCAGTTGGCTTTACAGTTCTTTCATCTCGCTGGGTGCGAGTCTATAAGGAGCACGAGCTATTGGTGCAGCTCCTGGTACAAGATCTATTTGAAATTCAACAGATCGATGTGGAGGTAGTCCCGGTAATTCTTTCGGAAATACATCGGGAAATTCTTTTGTGACGGGAACATCATTGATGCTCTTTTCTTCAGTTTGTACTTTCTCGACGTGTGCTAGAACAGCATAGCAACCTTTTCTTATTAGTTTTTGTGCCTTCAAATTACTAATAAGATGTAGCTTCATGTTGCCCTTTTCTCCGTACACCATTAAGGGTTCTCCTTCTTCTCGTACAATGCGAATTGCATTTTTATAACATACGATCTCTGCTTTCACCTTCTTCAGCCAGTCCATGCCAACTATTACATCAAAACTCCCTAGCTCTACTGGTATCAAATCAATCTTAAATATTTCGCTACCCAGTTTAATTTCTCGATTTCGGCATATATTATCTGCTGAAATTAATTTACCATTTGCTAATTCGAGTAAAAATTTACTATCCAACGGCGTCAATGGACAACTTAATTTAGCACAAAAATCTCTACTCATATAGCTTCTATCCGCACCCGAATCAAATAAAACATAAGCAGATTTATTGTCAATAAGAAACGTACCTGTAACAAGCTCCAGGTCTTCCTGTGCCTCTGCCGCATTAATATTGAAAACTCTTCCGCGGCCTTATCCATTCGTGTTCTCCTGGTTCGGGCAATTTCTAATAATGTGGCCCGGTTTTCCACATTTATAACAAACTACATTGGCATAACATGCTCCGACACTACTTGCTCCGCCATTACTCGTTCCGACACCATTTGTTCCTTTCGTTCTGTTAACCCCTGGTCCGTAGACCTCACACTTCACCGCGCTATGACCATTTCTTTTACACTTGTTGCAAAATTTGGTGTAGAACCCCGAGTGATACTTTTCACACCTTTGGCATAGCTGCTTCTGATTGTTGTTGTTGTTGCGGTTGTTATTATTGTTGGGATGATTGTTGTAGTTGTTGTTGTTGTTGTTGGGCCGTTTGTTGTAGTTGCGATTGATGTTGCGATTGTTGGGATAATTGTTGCGATTATTATTGTAATTGCTGTTGTTGTTGTATTGGTGATTCTTATCACCATTTTCCTCCTACTTTCTTTTAACTTGCTTCACATTGGCCTCTTCAGCCGTCTGTTCTTTAATTCTTTCCTCAATCTGGTTCACTAGTTTGTGAGCCATTCTACATGCCTGTTGTATGGAGGCGGGCTCGTGTGAACTTATATCTTCTTGGATTCTTTCCGGTAATCCTTTCACAAACGCGTCGATCTTCTCTTCCTCATCTTCAAACGCTCCCGGACACAATAGGCACAATTATGTGAATCGTCTTTCGTACGTGGTAATATCAAATCCTTGGGTTCGTAACCCTCTAAGTTCTGTCTTGAGCTTATTGACCTCGGTTCTGGGACGGTACTTCTCGTTCATCAAGTGCTTGAATGCGGACCACGGTAGTGCGTACGCATCATCTTGTCCCACTTGCTCTAGATAGGTATTCCACCATGTTAATACAGAACCTGTGAAGGTATGCGTAGCGTACTTCACTTTGTCCTCTTCAGTACACTTACTTATGACAAACACCGATTCGACTTTCTCGGTCCACCATTTCAATCCGATCGGTCCTTCGGTTCCATCAAATTCCAAAGGTTTGCAGGCAGTGAATTCTTTGTAGGTGCATCCTACACGATTTCCTGTACTGCTAGATCCAAGGTTATTGTTGGTATGTAGCGCAGCCTGTACTGCGGCTATGTTTGAAGCTAGAAAAGTACGAAATTACTCTTCATTCATATTCACGGTATGTCGAGTAGTCGGTGCCATTTCCTTCAAAATAGTCAAATGGAACAAGTTAATCATACAGAATATTAAGAGTAGTTAATAGTATTTCGTAGCATAATATGAACTCATTTATAAAAGCTTTTTCTTCATATTAGCGTTTTATAAGTTTAAATTCGGGTAGTACCTACCCGTTAAGTTCATACTTAGTAGCTAATATACAATTCAACTACTACAATTCTATAAGAAAAACTGATTATAATAATATTTCGCGTTCAAACTTTTTTACAATATTTTACAAACTTACAATACCGCTTATTTTACATAAAGCATGAAATATAGCACACAATAACTTTGATACAAGATGGTTGTGAAGATAATTCTAGCTAGTACACAAGTCGTTCAGCAAAGGCAATAAAGACACGTAATTCATACATCCAGAAACAAGTCATGCATTCTGGTTTTACTAGGACTACTTCCCATCCTTGGTCTTGTGGAACATAACCGTTATGGCCGTTGATAAGACAGCGTGTTGTAACGTCGTCAAAGGGACGAGGGTTACGTAATGACCAACAGTCTCGTAATAACCTAAAAACCTCATTTCTTACCTCAATTACCGACTCCGTCACTTGTGGGAACGTTTTGTTTAATAGTTGTTGCCCGATGTTCTTTTTCTCACTTTGGTGAGAAGCGAACATTACTAACCCGTAAGCATAGCATGCTTCTTTATGTTGCATGTTATCCGCTTTTTCTAAATCATGAAGTCCTATATTCGGATACATTGAGTCAAAATAATTTCTTAACCCGTTGAGTAAAATAGCATTTGGGTTCCCCGCAATATATGCGTCAAAGTAAACACATCGTAACTTATGGGTTTCCCAATGTGATATCCCCCATCTTTCAAACGAAAGTCTCTTATAAACCAAGACATACTTGGAACGTTCTTCGAATGTCTTACAAACTGATTTCGTCGTAAATAGTTGTGCCGAAGAATTCTGACCGACTCTAGATAAGATTTCATCAATCATGTCTCCGGGTAGGTCTCTTAAAATATTGGGTTGTCTATCCATTTTGTGTTTTTATACTGTAAAATAGACAAGAGTTAGATTGATAAAAAAAATACTTATTAATACAAGCATTTTTTTACATATATCATAAAGCATAAGCACACTATATTACATATATTACACCACACAAATACAACTATCTTATTCCGACTCGCTCGTTTCTTCTTCTTCGGTTTTGGTTCGTTTTGCCAAGTTTCTAGGGATATATGATGTTCCCCTAATACGAGCTGTCATTTTCCACAACGGTTTAGAAAAACCTGGTGGTTTAGAGGTTCCCGGGTCATTGTTACAACTTAAGAGCTTCGAGGGTTGACGATACATATAAAGTTCATCGGGGTTGGAATTAGATTTCTCTATTTTTATGCCCTTTCCCTTATTATTTTCTTTTGCCTTTTTAAATTCAGTTGGGGTAATTTCTATAACATCATCGAAATTCTCGTCGGAATCCGATTCATCGAGAATTGGTAATCCTCCCAATATTTTGCTTCCTTGGCGGAAACACCATTGACCATAATTAACCTTGGTCGGTTGGTTGAGGATTTTCTTTTACTTAACCGTTTTATTATTTCCCCCACCGGTTCTATTTCCTCCTCTGGTTCCTCCTCTTCCGGTTCTGATTCTTCTTCCGGTTCTGATTCTTCTTCCGGTTCTTCTTCGGGAACTTATGAATCAGTCCAATATATATTCGACTCTTCGTTATTATTAGGTGAGTCAATGGGATTTGTGCTAGAGGTAGACATCTATCACACAATATCAAACATGTTAAGAGATTAATATATCACATAATATATACATGTTAATAATATATAGTTTCCAACAAAAATAATAAGCAATCATATTTAAAGAAAACACGGTCGAAGTCCAGACTCACTAATGCATCCTAACAAACTCGATAAGACACACTAATGCAAATTTTCTGGTTCTCTAAGACCAACGCTCGGATACCAACTGAAATGTCCCGTTCTTATTGATTAAAAACGTTCCATATTAATTGATTTCGTTGCGAGGTTTTGACCTCTATATGAGACGTTTTTCAAAGACTGCATTCATTTTTAAAACAAACCATAACCTTTATTTCATAAATAAAGGTTAAAAAAGCTTTACGTAGATTATCAAATAATGATAATCTAAAATATCCTGTTTAGACACGACCATTACATAATGGTTTACAATACAAATATGTTACATCGAAATCAGTTTCTTGAATGCAGTTTTTACACAATATCATACAAACATGGACTCCAAATCTTGTCCTTATTTTAGTATGCAACAGCGGAAGCTCTTAGTATTCACCTGAGAATAAACATGCTTTAAACGTCAACAAAAATGTTGGTGAGTTATAGGTTTAACCTATATATATCAAATCGTAATAATAGACCACAAGATTTCATATTTCAATACACATCCCATACATAGAGATAAAAATCATTCATATGGTGAACACCTGGTAACCGACATTAACAAGATGCATATATAAGAATATCCCCATCATTCTGGGACACCCTTCGGATATGATATAAATTTCAAAGTACTAAAGCATCCGGTACTTTGGATGGGGTTTGTTAGGCCCAATAGATCTATCTTTAGGATTCGCGTCAATTAGGGTGTCTGTTCCCTAATTCTTAGATTACCAGACTTAATAAAAAGGGGCATATTCGATTTCGATAATTCAACCATAGAATGTAGTTTCACGTACTTGTGTCTATTTTGTAAATCATTTATAAAACCTACATGTATTCTCATCCCAAAAATATTAGATTTTAAAAGTGGGACTATAACTCACATTCACAGATTTTTACTTCGTCGGGAAGTAAGACTTGACCACTGGTTGATTCACGAACCTATAACAATATATACATATATATCAAAGTATGCTCAAAATATATTTATAATACTTTTAATACATTTTGATGTTTTAAGTTTATTAAGTCAGCTGTCCTCGTTAGTAACCTACAACTAGTTGTCCACAGTTAGATGTACAGAAATAAATCGATAAATATTATCTTGAATCAATCCACGACCCAGTGTATACGTATCTCAGTATTGATCACAACTCAAACTATATATATTTTTTGGAATCAACCTCAACCCTGTATAGCTAACTCCAACATTCACATATAGAGTGTCTATGGTTGTTCCGAAATATATATAGATGTGTCGACATGATAGGTCAAAACATTGTATACGTGTCTATGGTGTCTCAAAATTACATAATATACAATACAAGTTGATTAAGTTATGGTTGAAATAGATTTGTTACCAATTTTCACGTAGCTAAAATGAGAAAAATTATCCAATCTTGTTTTACCCATAACTTCTTCATTTTAAATCCGTTTTGAGTGAATCAAATTGCTATGGTTTCATATTGAACTCTATTTTATGAATCTAAACAGAAAAATTATAGGTTTATAGTCGAAAAAATAAGTTACAAGTCGTTTTTGTAAAGGTAGTCATTTCAGTCGAAAGAACGACGTCTAGATGACCATTTTAGAAAACATACTTTCACTTTGAGTTTAACCATGATTTTTGGATATAGTTTCATGTTCATAATAAAAATCATTTTCCCAGAATAACAACTTTTAAATCAAAGTTTGTCATAATTTTTAATTAACTAACCCAAAACAGCCCACGGTGTTACTACCACGGCGTAAATCCGGTTTTACGGTGTTTTTCGTGTTTCCAGGTTTTAAATCATTAAGTTAGCATATCATATAGATATAGAACATGTGTTTAGTTGATTTTAAAAGTCAAGTTAGAAGGATTAACTTTTATTTGCGAACAAGTTTAGAATTAACTAAACTATGTTCTAGTGATTACAAGTTTAAACCTTCGAATAAGATAGCTTTATATGTATGAATCGAATGATGTTATGAACATCATTACTACCTCAAGTTCCTTGGATAAACCTACTGGAAATGAGAAAAATAGATCTAGCTTCAAAGGATCCATGGATGGCTTGAAAGTTCTTGAAGCAGAATCATGACACGAAAACAATTTCAAGTAAGATTTCCACTCGAAATAAGATTGTTATAGTTATAGAAATTGAATTAAAGTTTGAATATGATTATTAACTTGTATTAGAAAGATAACCAACTGTAAGTAACAAAGGTTTCTTGATCTTGGATGATTACTTGGAATGGATTTAGAAAACTTGGAAGTAAACTTGCAATCTTGGAAGTATTCTTGATTTTATGAAACTAGAACTTTTAGAATTTATGAAGAACACTTAGAACTTCAAGATAGAACTTGAGAGAGATCAATTAGATGAAGAAAATTGAAGAATTAAATTGTTTGTAGGTATTTTTGGTCGTTGGTGTATGGATTAGATATAAAGGATATGTAATTTTGTTTTCATGTAAATAAGTCATGAATGATTACTCATATTTTTGTAATTTTATGAGATATTTCATGCTAGTTGTCAAATGATGGTTCCCACATGTGTTAGGTGACTCACATGGGCTGCTAAGAGATGATCATTGGAGTGTATATACCAATAGTACATACATCTAAAAGCTGTGTATTGTACGAGTACGAATACGGGTGCATACGAGTAGAATTGTTGATGAAACTGAACGAGGATGTAATTGTAAGCATTTTTGTTAAGTAGAAGTATTTTGATAAGTGTCTTAAAGTCTTTCAAAAGTGTATGAATACATATTAAAACACTACATGTATATACATTTTAACTGAGTCGTTAAGTCATCGTTAGTCGTTACATGTAAATGTTGTTTTGAAACCTTTAGGTTAACGATCTTGTTGAATGTTGTTAACCCATTGTTTATTATAACAAATGAGATGTTAAATTGTTATATTATCATGATATTATGATATATAATATATCTTAGTATGATATATATACAGTTAAATGTCGTTACAACGATAATCGTTTAACATAATTAACCAAGTGCATCAATATCTTAATATGATTCATATGTACCTAGTAAGACGTTGTTATAACGATAATCGTTATATATATCGTTTTCGAGTTTCTTAAATTAATAGTCTCATTTTTATGTATATAACTCATTGTTAAAATACCTAATGAGATACATACTTATAATAAAATTATGTTAACTATATATATAACCATATATATGTCATCTTATAGTTTTTACAAGTTTTAACGTTCGTGAATCATCGGTCAACTTGGGTGGTCAATTGTCTATATGAAACCTAATTCAATTAATCAAATCTTAACAAGTTTGATTGCTTAACATGTTGGAAACACTTAATCATGTAAATAACAATTTCATTTAATATATATATAAATATAAACATGGAAAAGTTCGGGTCACTACATATATACTGTAGTGACCCGAACTTTTCCATGTTTATATATATTAATTGAGATTGATATTTACATGATTAAATGTTTCTAACATGTTAAGCAATCAAACTTGTTAAGACTTGATTAATTGAAATATGTTTCATATAGACAATTGACCACCCAAGTTGATCGGTGATTCACGAACGTTAAAACTTGTAAAAACTATATGATGACATATATATGGATATATATATAGTTAACATGATACTATGATAAGTAAACATATCATTAAGTATATTAACAATGAACTACATATGTAAAAACAAGACTACTAACTTAATGATTTTTAAACGAGACATATATGTAACGATTATCGTTGTAAAGACATTTAATGTATATATATCATATTAAGAGATATTCATACATGATAATATCATGATAATATAATAATTTAAAATCTCATTTGATATTATAAACATTGGGTTAACAACATTTAACAAGATCGTTAACCTAAAGGTTTCAAAACAACACTTACATGTAACGACTAACGATGACTTAACGACTCAGTTAAAATGTATATACATGTAGTGTTTTAATATGTATTTATACACTTTTGAAAGACTTCAATACACTTATCAAAATACTTCTACTTAACAAAAATGCTTACAATTACATCCTCGTTCAGTTTCATCAACAATTCTACTCGTATGCACCCGTATTCGTACTCGTACAATACACAGCTTTTAGATGTATGTACTATTGGTATATACACTCCAATGATCAGCTCTTAGCAGCCCATTTGAGTCACCTAACACATGTGGGAGCCATCATTTGGCAACTAGCATGAAATATCTCATAAAATTACAAAAATATGAGTAATCATTCATGACTTATTTACATGAAAACAAAATTACATATCCTTTATATCTAATCCATACACCAACGACCAAAAACACCTACAAACACTTTCATTCTTCAATTTTCTTAATCTAATTGATCTCTCTCAAGTTCTATCTTCAAGTTCTAAGTGTTCTTCATAAATTCCAAAAGTTCTAGTTTCATAAAATCAAGAATACTTTCAAGTTTGCTAGCTCACTTCCAATCTTGTAAGGTGATCATCCAACCTCAAGAAATCTTTGTTTCTTACAGTAGGTTATCATTCTAATACAAGGTAATAATCATATTCAAACTTTGGTTCAATTTCTATAACTATAACAATCTTATTTCAAGTGATGATCTTACTTGAACTTGTTTTCGTGTCATGATTCTGCTTCAAGAACTTCGAGCCATCCAAGGATCCATTGAAGCTAGATCCATTTTTCTCTTTTCCAGTAGGTTTATCCAAGGAACTTAAGGTAGTAATGATGTTCATAACATCATTCGATTCATACATATAAAGCTATCTTATTCGAAGGTTTAAACTTGTAATCACTAGAACATAGTTTAGTTAATTCTAAACTTGTTCGCAAACAAAAGTTAATCCTTCTAACTTGACTTTTAAAATAAACTAAACACATGTTCTATATCTATATGATATGCTAACTTAATGATTTAAAACCTGGAAACACGAAAAACACCGTAAAACCGGATTTACGCCGTCGTAGTAACACCGCGGGCTGTTTTGGGTTAGTTAATTAAAAACTATGATAAACTTTGATTTAAAAGTTGTTATTCTGAGAAAATGATTTTTATTATGAACATGAAACTATATCCAAAAATTATGGTTAAACTCAAAGTGGAAGTATGTTTTCTAAAATGGTCATCTAGACGTCGTTCTTTCGACTGAAATGACTACCTTTACAAAAACGACTTGTAACTTATTTTTCCGACTATAAACCTATACTTTTTCTGTTTAGATTCATAAAATAGAGTTCAATATGAAACCATAGCAATTTGATTCACTCAAAACGGATTTAAAATGAAGAAGTTATGGGTAAAACAAGATTGGATAATTTTTCTCATTTTAGCTACCTGAAAATTGGTAACAAATATATTCCAACCATAACTTAATCAACTTGTATTGTATATTATGTAATCTTGAGATACCATAGACACGTATACAATGTTTCGACCTATCATGTCGACACATCTATATATATTTCGGAATAACCATAGACACTCTATATGTGAATGTTGGAGTTAGCTATACAGGGTTGAGGTTGATTCCAAAATATGTATAGTTTGAGTTGTGATCAATACTGAGATACGTATACACTGGGTCGTGGATTGATTCAAGATAATATTTATCGATTTATTTCTGTACATCTAACTGTGGACAACTAGTTGTAGGTTACTAACGAGGACAGCTGACTTAATAAACTTAAGACATCAAAATATATTAAAAGTGTTGTAAATATATTTTGAACATACTTTGATATATATGTATATATTGTTATAGGTTCGTGAATCAACCAGTGGCCAAGTCTTACTTCCCGACGAAGTAAAAATCTGTGAAAGTGAGTTATAGTCCCACTTTTAAAATCTAATATTTTTGGGATGAGAATACATGCAGGTTTTATAAATGATTTACAAAATAGACACAAGTACGTGAAACTACATTCTATGGTTGAATTATCGAAATCGAATATGCCCCTTTTTATTAAGTCTGGTAATCTAAGAATTAGGGAACAGACACCCTAATTGACGCGAATCCTAAAGATAGATCTATTGGGCCTAACAAACCCCATCCAAAGTACCGGATGCTTTAGTACTTCGAAATTTATATCATATCCGAAGGGTGTCCCGGAATGATGGGGATATTCTTATATATGCATCTTGTTATTGTCGGTTACCAGGTGTTCACCATATGAATGATTTTTATCTCTATGTATGGGATGTGTATTGAAATATGAAATCTTGTGGTCTATTGTTACGATTTGATATATATAGGTTAAACCTATAACTCACCAACATTTTTGTTGACGTTTAAAGCATGTTTATTCTCAGGTGAATATTAAGAGCTTCCGCTGTTGCATACTAAAATAAGGACAAGATTTGGAGTCCATGTTTGTATGATATTGTGTAAAAACTGCATTCAAGAAACTGATTTCGATGTAACATATTTGTATTGTAAACCATTATGTAATGGTCGTGTGTAAACAGGATATTTTAGATTATCATTATTTGATAATCTACGTAAAGCTTTTTAAACCTTTATTTATGAAATAAAGGTTATGGTTTGTTTTAAAAATGAATGCAGTCTTTGAAAAACGTCTCATATAGAGGTCAAAACCTCGCAACGAAATCAATTAATATGGAACGTTTTTAATCAATAAGAACGGGACATTTCAGTTGGTATCCGAGCGTTGGTCTTAGAGAACCAGAAAATTTGCATTAGTGTGTCTTATCGAGTTTGTTAGGATGCATTAGTGAGTCTGGACTTCGACCGTGTTTTCTTTAAAAATGATTGCTTAACATTTTTGTTGGAAACTATATATTTTTAACATATGAATATTATGTGATATATTAATCTCTTAACGTGTTTGATATTATGTGATAGATGTCTACCTCTAGAACAAGTCCCATTGACTCACCTAATAATAATGAAGAGTCAAATGTAAATTGGAATAATTTGTGGACTGATTCACAAGTTCCCGAAGAGGAACCGGAAGAAGAGTCGGAACCGGAAGAAGAATCGGAACCGGAAGAAGAATCGGAACCGGATGAAGAAATAGAACCGGTGGGGGAAATAATAAAACGGTTAAGTAAAAGAAAATCCTCAACCAACCGACCAAAGTTAATTATGGTCAATGGTGTTTCCGCCAAGGAAGCAAAATATTGGGAGGATTACCAATTCTCCGATGAATCGGATTCCGACGAGAATTCCGATGATGTTATAGAAATTACCCCAACTGAATTTAAAAAGGCAAAAGAAAATAATAAGGGAAAGGGCATAAAAATAGAGAAATCTAATTCCAACCCCGATGAACTTTATATGTATCGTCAACCCCCGAAGTCCTTAAGTTGTAACAATGACCCGGGAACCTCTAAACCACCAGGTTTTTCTAAACCAATGTGGACAACGACGGCTTGTATTAGGGGAACATCATATATCCCTAGAAACTTGGCAAAACGAACCAAAACCGAACAAGAAGAAACGAGCGAGTCGGAATAAGATAGTTGTATTCGTGTGGTGTAATATATGTAATATAGTGTGCTTGTGCTTTATGATATATGTAAAAATTGCTTGTATTAATAAGTATTTTTTTTATGAATCTAACTGTTGTCTATTTTACAGTATAAAAACACAAAATGGATAGACAACCCAATATTTTAAGAGACCTACCCGGAGACATGATTGATGAAATCTTGTCTAGAGTCGGTCAGAATTCCTCGGCACAACTATTTAAGGCGAGATCAGTTTGTAAGACATTCGAAGAATGTTCCAAGAATGTCTTGGTTTATAAGAGACTTTCGTTTGAAAGATGGGGGATATCACATTGGGAAACCCATAAGTTACGATGTGTTTACTTTGACGCATATATTGCGGGGAACCCAAATGCTATTTTACGCAACGGGTTAAGAAATTATTTTGACTCAATATATCCGAATATTGGACTTCGTGATTTAGAAAAAGTGGCTAACATGCAACATAAAGAAGCATGTTATGCTTACGGATTAGTAATGTTCGCTTCTCACCAAAGTGAGAACAAGAACATCGGGCTACAACTATTAAACAAAACGTTTCCACAAGTGACGGAGTCGGTAATTGGGGTAAGAAATGAGGTTTTTAGATTATTACGGGACTGTTGGACATTACGTAACCCTCGTCCCTTTGATGACGTTACAACACGCTGTCTTATCAACGGCCATAACGGTTATGTTGCACAAGACCAAGGATGGGAAGTAGTCCTAGTAAAACCAGAATGCATGACTTGTTTCTGGACGTATGAATTACGTGTCTTTATTGCCTTTGCTGAACGACTTGTGTACTAGCTAGAATTGTCTTCACAACTATCTTGTATCAAAGTTATTGTGTGCTATATTTCATGCTTTATGTAAAATAAGCGGTATTGTAAGTTTGTAAAATATTGTATAAAAGTTTGAACGCGAAATATTATTATAATCAGTTTTTCATATAGAATTGTAGTAGTTGAATTGTATATTAGCTACTAAGTATGAACTTAACGGGTAGGTACTACCCGAATTTAAACTTATAAAACGCTAATATGAAGAAAAAGCTTTTATAAATGAGTTCATATTATGCTACGAAATACTATTAACTACTCTTAATATTCTGTATGATTAACTTGTTCCATTTAACTATTTTGAAGGAAATGGCACCGACTACTCGACACACAGTGAATATGAATGAAGAGGAATTCCGTACTTTTCTAGCTTCAAACATAGCCGCAGTACAGGCTGCGCTACATACCAATAATAACCTTGGATCTAGCAGTACAGGAAATCGTGTAGGATGCACCTACAAAGAATTCACTGCCTGCAAACCTTTGGAATTTGATGGAACTGAAGGACCGATCGGATTGAAACGGTGGACCGAGAAGGTCGAATCGGTGTTTGCCATAAGTAAGTGTACTGAAGAGGACAAAGTGAAGTACGCTATGCATACCTTCACAGGTTCTGCGTTAACATGGTGGAATACCTATCTAGAGCAAGTGGGACAAGACGATGCGTACGCACTACCGTGGTCAGCATTCAAGCACTTGATGAACGAGAAGTACCGTCCCAGAACCGAGGTCAATAAGCTCAAGACAGAACTAAGAGGGTTACGAACCCAAGGATTTGATATTACCACGTATGAAAGACGATTCACAGAATTGTGCCTATTGTGTCCGGGAGCATTCGAAGATGAGGAAGAGAAGATCGACGCGTTTGTGAAAGGATTACCGGAAAGAATCCAAGAAGATATAAGTTCACACGAGCCCGCCTCCATACAATAGGCATGTAGAATGGCTCACAAACTAGTGAACCAGATTGAAGAAAGAATTAAAGAACAGACTACTGAAGAGGCCAATGTGAAGCAAGTCAAAAGAAAGTGGGAGGAAAATGGTGATAAGAATCACCAATACAATAACAACAGCAATCGCAACAATTATCCCAACAATCGCAACATCAATCGCAACTACAACAAACGGCCCAACAACAACAACAACAACAACAACAACAACAACAACTACAACAATCATCCCAACAACAATAATAACCGCAACAACAACAACAATCAGAAGCAGTTATGCCAAAGGTGTGAAAAGTATCACTCGGGGTTCTGCACCAAATTTTGCAACAAGTGTAAAAGAAATGGTCATAGCGCGGAGAAGTGTGAGGTCTACGGACCAGGGGTTAATAGAACGAAAGGAACAAATGGTGTCGGAACGAGTAATGGCGGAGCAAGTAGTGTCGGAGCAAGCTATGCCAATGTAGTTTGTTATAAATGTGGAAAACCGGGCCACATTATTAGAAATTGCCCGAACCAGGAGAACACGAATGGACAAGGCCGTGGAAGAGTTTTCAATATTAATGTGGTAGAGGCACAGGAAGACCCGGAGCTTGTTACGGGTACGTTTCTTATTGACAATAAATCTGCTTACGTTTTATTTGATTCGGGTGCGGATAGAAGCTATATGAGTAGAGATTTTTGTGCTAAATTAAGTTGTCCATTGACGCCTTTGGATAGTAAATTTTTACTCGAATTAACAAATGGTAAATTAATTTTAGCAGATAATATATGTCGGAATCGAGAAATTAAACTGGTTAGCGAAACATTTAAGATTGATTTGATACCAGTAGAGTTAGGGAGTTTTGATGTGATAATCGGTATGGACTGGTTGAAAGAAGTGAAAGCGGAGATCGTTTGTTACAAAAATGCAATTCGCATTATACGAGAAAAAGGAAAACCCTTAATGGTGTACGGAGAAAAGGGCAACACGAAGCTACATCTTATTAGTAATTTGAAGGCACAAAAACTAATAAGAAAAGGTTGCTATGCTGTTCTAGCACACGTCGAGAAAGTACAAACTGAAGAAAAGAGCATCAATGATGTTCCCATTGCAAAAGAATTTCCCGATGTATTTCCGAAAGAATTACCGGGATTACCCCCACATCGATCCGTTGAATTTCAAATAGATCTTGTACCAGGAGCTGCACCAATAGCTCGTGCTCCTTACAGACTCGCACCCAGCGAGATGAAAGAACTGCAAAGCCAATTACAAGAACTTTTAGAGCGTGGTTTCATTCGACCAAGCACATCACCGTGGGGAGCTCCTGTTTTGTTTGTCAAGAAGAAAGATGGTACATTCAGGTTGTGTATCGACTACCGAGAGTTGAACAAACTTACCATCAAGAACCGCTACCCACTACCGAGAATCGACGACTTATTTGATCAACTACAAGGCTCGTCTGTTTATTCAAAGATTGACTTACGTTCCGGGTATCATCAAATGCGGGTGAAAGAAGATGATATTCCAAAGACTGCTTTCAGAACACGTTACGGTCATTACGAGTTTATGGTCATGCCGTTTGGTTTAACTAATGCACCAGCTGTGTTCATGGACCTTATGAACCGAGTGTGTGGACCATACCTTGACAAGTTTGTCATTGTTTTCATTGATGACATACTTATTTACTCAAAGAATGACCAAGAACACGGTGAACATTTGAGAAAGGTGTTAGAAGTATTGAGGAAGGAAGAATTGTACGCTAAGTTTTCAAAGTGTGCATTTTGGTTGGAAGAAGTTCAATTCCTCGGTCACATAGTGAACAAAGAAGGTATTAAGGTGGATCCGGCAAAGATAGAAACTGTTGAAAAGTGGGAAACTCCGAAAACTCCAAAACACATACGCCAGTTTTTAGGACTAGCTGGTTACTACAGAAGGTTCATCCAAGACTTTTCCAGAATAGTAAAACCCTTGACTGCATTAACGCATAAAGGGAAGAAATTTGAATGGAATGATGAACAAGAGAAAGCGTTTCAGTTATTGAAGAAAAAGCTAACTACGGCACCTATATTGTCATTGCCTGAAGGGAATGATGATTTTGTGATTTATTGTGATGCATCAAAGCAAGGTCTCGGTTGTGTATTAATGCAACGAACGAAGGTGATTGCTTATGCGTCTAGACAATTGAAGATTCACGAACAAAATTATACGACGCATGATTTGGAATTAGGCGCGGTTGTTTTTGCATTAAAGACTTGGAGGCACTACTTATATGGGGTCAAAAGTATTATATATACCGACCACAAAAGTCTTCAACACATATTTAATCAGAAACAACTGAATATGAGGCAGCGTAGGTGGATTGAATTATTGAATGATTACGACTTTGAGATTCGTTACCACCCGGGGAAGGCAAATGTGGTAGCCGATGCCTTGAGCAGGAAGGACAGAGAACCCATTCGAGTAAAATCTATGAATATAATGATTCATAATAACATTACTACTCAAATAAAGGAGGCGCAACAAGGAGTTTTAAAAGAGGGAAATTTAAAGGATGAAATACCCAAAGGATCGGAGAAGCATCTTAATATTCGGGAAGATGGAACCCGGTATAGGGCTGAAAGGATTTGGGTACCAAAATTTGGAGATATGAGAGAAATGGTACTTAGAGAAGCTCATAAAACCAGATACTCAATACATCCTGGAACGGGGAAGATGTACAAGGATCTCAAGAAACATTTTTGGTGGCCGGGTATGAAAGCCGATGTTGCTAAATACGTAGGAGAATGTTTGACGTGTTCTAAGGTCAAAGCTGAGCATCAGAAACCATCAGGTCTACTTCAACAACCCGAAATCCCGGAATGGAAATGGGAAAACATTACCATGGATTTCATCACTAAATTGCCAAGGACTGCAAGTGGTTTTGATACTATTTGGGTAATAGTTGATCGTCTCACCAAATCAGCACACTTCCTACCAATAAGAGAAGATGACAAGATGGAGAAGTTAGCACGACTGTATTTGAAGGAAGTCATCTCCAGACATGGAATACCAATCTCTATTATCTCTGATAGGGATGGCAGATTTATTTCAAGATTCTGGCAGACATTACAGCAAGCATTAGGAACTCGTCTAGACATGAGTACTGCCTATCATCCACAAACTGATGGGCAGAGCGAAAGGACGATACAAACGCTTGAAGACATGCTACGAGCATGTGTTATTGATTTCGGAAACAGTTGGGATCGACATCTACCGTTAGCAGAATTTTCCTACAACAACAGCTACCATTCAAGCATTGAGATGGCGCCGTTTGAAGCACTTTATGGTAGAAAGTGCAGGTCTCCGATTTGTTGGAGTGAAGTGGGGGATAGACAGATTACGGGTCCGGAGATTATACAAGAAACTACCGAGAAGATCATCCAAATTCAACAACGGTTGAAAACCGCCCAAAGTCGACAAAAGAGCTACGCTGACATTAAAAGAAAAGATATAGAATTTGAAATTGGAGAGATGGTCATGCTTAAAGTTGCACCTTGGAAAGGCGTTGTTCGATTTGGTAAACGAGGGAAATTAAATCCAAGGTATATTGGACCATTCAAGATTATTGATCGTATCGGACCAGTAGCTTACCGACTAGAGTTAGCTCAACAACTCGCAGCTGTACATAACACTTTCCACGTCTCGAATTTAAAGAAATGTTTTGCTAAAGAAGATCTCACTATTCCGTTAGATGAAATCCAAATCAACGAAAAACTTCAATTCATCGAAGAACCCGTCGAAATAATAGATCGTGAGGTTAAAAGACTTAAGCAAAACAAGATACCAATTGTTAAGGTTCGATGGAATGCTCGTAGAGGACCCGAGTTCACCTGGGAGCGTGAAGATCAGATGAAGAAGAAATACCCGCATCTATTTCCAGAAGATTCGTCAACACCTTCAACAGCTTAGTGACCCGAACTTTTCCATGTTTATATATATTAATTGAGATTGATATTTACATGATTAAATGTTTCTAACATGTTAAGCAATCAAACTTGTTAAGACTTGATTAATTGAAATATGTTTCATATAGACAATTGACCACCCAAGTTGATCGGTGATTCACGAACGTTAAAACTTGTAAAAACTATATGATGACATATATATGGATATATATATAGTTAACATGATACTATGATAAGTAAACATATCATTAAGTATATTAACAATGAACTACATATGTAAAAACAAGACTACTAACTTAATGATTTTTAAACGAGACATATATGTAACGATTATCGTTGTAAAGACATTTAATGTATATATATATCATATTAAGAGATATTCATACATGATAATATCATGATAATATAATAATTTAAAATCTCATTTGATATTATAAACATTGGGTTAACAACATTTAACAAGATCGTTAACCTAAAGGTTTCAAAACAACACTTACATGTAACGACTAACGATGACTTAACGACTCAGTTAAAATGTATATACATGTAGTGTTTTAATATGTATTTATACACTTTTGAAAGACTTCAATACACTTATCAAAATACTTCTACTTAACAAAAATGCTTACAATTACATCCTCGTTCAGTTTCATCAACAATTCTACTCGTATGCACCCGTATTCGTACTCGTACAATACACAGCTTTTAGATGTATGTACTATTGGTATATACACTCCAATGATCAGCTCTTAGCAGCCCATGTGAGTCACCTAACACATGTGGGAACCATCATTTGGCAACTAGCATGAAATATCTCATAAAATTACAAAAATATGAGTAATCATTCATGACTTATTTACATGAAAACAAAATTACATATCCTTTATATCTAATCCATACACCAACGACCAAAAACACCTACAAACACTTTCATTCTTCAATTTTCTTCATCTAATTGATCTCTCTCAAGTTCTATCTTCAAGTTCTAAGTGTTCTTCATAAATTCCAAAAGTTCTAGTTTTATAAAATCAAGAATACTTTCAAGTTTGCTAGCTCACTTCCAATCTTGTAAGGTGATCATCCAACCTCAAGAAATCTTTGTTTCTTACAGTAGGTTATCATTCTAATACAAGGTAATAATCATATTCAAACTTTGGTTCAATTTCTATAACTATAACAATCTTATTTCAAGTGATGATCTTACTTGAACTTGTTTTCGTGTCATGATTCTGCTTCAAGAACTTCGAGCCATCCAAGGATCCATTGAAGCTAGATCCATTTTTCTCTTTTCCAGTAGGTTTATCCAAGGAACTTAAGGTAGTAATGATGTTCATAACATCATTCGATTCATACATATAAAGCTATCTTATTCGAAGGTTTAAACTTGTAATCACTAGAACATAGTTTAGTTAATTCTAAACTTGTTCGCAAACAAAAGTTAATCCTTCTAACTTGACTTTTAAAATAAACTAAACACATGTTCTATATCTATATGATATGCTAACTTAATGATTTAAAACCTGGAAACACGAAAAACACCGTAAAACCGAATTTACGCCGTCGTAGTAACACCGCGGGCTGTTTTGGGTTAGTTAATTAAAAACTTTGATACTTTGATTTAAAAGTTGTTATTCTGAGAAAATGATTTTTATTATGAACATGAAACTATATCCAAAAATTATGGTTAAACTCAAAGTGGAAGTATGTTTTCTAAAATGGTCATCTAGACGTCGTTCTTTCGACTGAAATGACTACCTTTACAAAAACGACTTGTAACTTATTTTTCCGACTATAAACCTATACTTTTTCTGTTTAGATTCATAAAATAGAGTTCAATATGAAACCATAGCAATTTGATTCACTCAAAACGGATTTAAAATGAAGAAGTTATGGGTAAAACAAGATTGGATAATTTTTCTCATTTTAGCTACCTGAAAATTGGTAACAAATATATTCCAACCATAACTTAATCAACTTGTATTGTATATTATGTAATCTTGAGATACCATAGACACGTATACAATGTTTCGACCTATCATGTCGACACATCTATATATATTTCGGAATAACCATAGACACTCTATATGTGAATGTTGGAGTTAGCTATACAGGGTTGAGGTTGATTCCAAAATATGTATAGTTTGAGTTGTGATCAATACTGAGATACGTATACACTGGGTCGTGGATTGATTCAAGATAATATTTATCGATTTATTTCTGTACATCTAACTGTGGACAACTAGTTGTAGGTTACAAACGAGGACAGCTGACTTAATAAACTTAAGACATCAAAATATATTAAAAGTGTTGTAAATATATTTTGAACATACTTTGATATATATGTATATATTGTTATAGGTTCGTGAATCAACCAGTGGCCAAGTCTTACTTCCCGACGAAGTAAAAATCTGTGAAAGTGAGTTATAGTCCCACTTTTAAAATCTAATATTTTTGGGATGAGAATACATGCAGGTTTTATAAATGATTTACAAAATAGACACAAGTACGTGAAACTACATTCTATGGTTGAATTATCGAAATCGAATATGCCCCTTTTTATTAAGTCTGGTAATCTAAGAATTAGGGAACAGACACCCTAATTGACGCGAATCCTAAAGATAGATCTATTGGGCCTAACAAACCCCATCCAAAGTACCGGATGCTTTAGTACTTCGAAATTTATATCATATCCGAAGGGTGTCCCGGAATGATGGGGATATTCTTATATATGCATCTTGTTATTGTCGGTTACCAGGTGTTCACCATATGAATGATTTTTATCTCTATGTATGGGATGTGTATTGAAATATGAAATCTTGTGGTCTATTGTTACGATTTGATATATATAGGTTAAACCTATAACTAACCAACATTTTTGTTGACGTTTAAAGCATGTTTATTCTCAGGTGAATATTAAGAGCTTTCGCTGTTGCATACTAAAATAAGGACAAGATTTGGAGTCCATGTTTGTATGATATTGTGTAAAAACTGCATTCAAGAAACTGATTTCGATGTAACATATTTGTATTGTAAACCATTATGTAATGGTCGTGTGTAAACAGGATATTTTAGATTATCATTATTTGATAATCTACGTAAAGCTTTTTAAACCTTTATTTATGAAATAAAGGTTATGGTTTGTTTTAAAAATGAATGCAGTCTTTGAAAAACGTCTCATATAGAGGTCAAAACCTCGCAACGAAATCAATTAATATGGAACGTTTTTAATCAATAAGAACGGGACATTTCATATACGCCCGAGGAGCTAGCATCTTATGATTGTCAGAGGTTAATAGTTTATGGTAGGAGGGTGGATGAGAATTTTTATACGAATGACGTATGGAGTAGGATGACTAGCCATCACCGATTCCAGGGGGGATTATACTCTTATCTTGATATTGATAGAGCTGAATTAAGAGTAATCCATAGGTTTTTAGCCAATTCGATTACACAACGAGGTAAGAATAAGGAAAAGGTAAATGAACAGGATTTTTTTTACCACATGTGTATTCGAGACCCACGGAGCGCTGTAAGTATACCTTTTTGTGTGGGTTATTATTTATTGACTATGGTTAGGGGTATGAGGCGTGATAGCATAATAGGAGGTGGTATATTTATTACTTTAATTGTTGAATATCTTGGTGTGGATAGAAGTCAGGGGGAATAGTAATGGCAGAACCAGAACCCCGCGATAGAATAGATTTGCGTGTTTATCATGGTGCTAAGGTCTTAAAGAAACGAAACAACGCGGCAGCACGTTATGATGGCAGGCATCCACAGGTTGAGAGAGATCAACAGCAAGGTCAACCGGGAGGGGGTAATCCAATGACGGAAATGCAAATTTTTATGGCTCGACACGAGTATGAAATGGCTAGACAAAAAGCATTTCAAGATTGGCAGTATCATCAAAGCGAAATCATAAGTCATTGTACACACCTAGGTAGAGACTACATTCCTACCGTTATGCCCGAATTTGCTCCTTGGACTTCAGAGAGCCGACCACCATATCCTACATATGACCCGGCCCAAGCATTTTACAGCATCTAAGGATACGCTTGGGACCCATACTGGAACCATCATCCTCATCCGTAATTTTCTATTTTTGTTTATTTTATTGTAATGTTTCTAATTCTTAATTTTCTTATTTCTTATTTCTTATTTTATTATTATAATAGCTTTTATAATTTTCTAACTTTATTAGATTTTAATAATTTTTGAATGTGGTGTGAAAACCCAACTTCAAAAATATGTATATATGTGTTTGTAGTTTATCTCATGTACAAAACAGGGTAAAACAGCGCATTTTCAAAGACTGGCATTAAGTTCAGCAAAAGCTAGTACTTTTGACGACAAAAATGAAAAACAAATGTGATGTAACAACAAGACAGAATGAACAAATGATGTGCACCATTTATCATTCAGCAAACAAACGCCAATATGTTTGGAAACTTTGGTAAAATTTAATTATTTTTCTACGCTAATCACCCTCAATAATTTAAATTGTTACTGATTTCTTGCAAATGAGGGCATTGCAAGATCTTAAGTGTGGGAAGGGGTTAAATTCTTTCGGATTTTTAAAATTTTTAACTTAAACACTTGGTTACCATTAAAAATACTAGTAATGTAGTAGTTGTATTAGAATCTAGTGCTCTCTGATAACAAAGAACAGCCCTAGTCTTATATACTGACTACCCACTTCTAGTAAAAAATTTCAAAATTTTCAATTAAATGAATTCAAAATCATGTTTATACATATTTATGAACGATAAAACTAGGTGTTAACACCGAAATTATTGTTACCTCGGAAAGGACATAAATTGAGAAACAAACCAAAATGTTAGAATTCATTTAAAATGGAATAGAGGAAAATAAAAAGGCAAATAAAAGAAAATAAAATCCAAGTGTGGGAAAATTTACCAAGTTATTTAAAACATAAGTCACATATTTTTGTAACAAATAATTGAAGATACTTTTGCTTTGGACTAAACTAAACAGTTTTACCCGACTTACTGTAAGAAAGATGGATCTACACGATGAATCAATTCTATCATTAAAAGGAAGTAAAGTCTTCCGAAAAAGAAATGCGCTTCTTGCTTTAGGTCATGAAGTTGTCATCCAGACCAGCTGTAGGTTGACGAAAAATCTAGAAAAGTCATCTCTAAAATCAGCAGGAAATCCACGGACCTCAGCATCAAACAGGGTCGCCAAGTGGTCAGACTTATCCTAACTATGAGAGGATCTGTCTTGTAAAATGGGGAGGACGCCGTGCAAATTAGCTTGATAAGACTAATGAATCAGATCCCCAGAAAGGATAATCTCCTTAAAGATCAAAAATCAGCTTTTAAGACTGATATTACTCAATCCTTGAGATTGACCTTAAAGATTGAGAATTACAAACTCATGGAATTCAATGATATCTAAACTCGAGCTTGAACGAGAAAATATTTTGATCAAAATTTCAAACCGATTTGTTTTCTGAAAACCCATTTTCAATGCGTTCATTACCATTAAACGTAAAATCCTAGGAATTCACCTGGAATTCATTAGGTCACCTGAACCAAATCGGGTGTCAACCGTAAGAACGGTGGTTGCATAGCATGGTCAAACACAGGACCTTGTGCCAGACCGGAAAATTATAAGGGTGAGCTTTACTATTGCTCCTACCAAGGATAGTAATTGCATCCGACACGTTATAGACCATAATTAAAAGCATGTCAGGGGACATTGCCTTAACAGTTGCTTGTTCAACGCTTTCCTTTACAACCGGACGGTAGTTTACCGAAAGGTAATATACGGAGCAAGTATACTGGACGTGTTGCTTTCCCAATACAAGGTTAGCAAGTGGGTGACACAAAACCGCAAGTTTTGAGCTAAAGTTTTCAAATCTGAAACCCACCAAACCCACAAAAAGAATTTGCAAACACCGGTGAAGGGTTATTCCGGAAAACTTATCTAGGGTAAAAATTAGATTGAATTTTCAAAAAGATCAAATGTTTTCATAAAGATCCAATTTCCTTAAAGGATCTAAATTTTTATAGTCATGTGGGACTGTAAACCATAACGTTACTACCATTGTTCATACCACCGTAATGAAATCACTGATGTACAAAGTGTGAAGAATAAAGAAGTGATTCTAGTATATTTCGAGAGTATATTGCTTGAGGACAAGCAACGCTCAAGTGTGGGAATATTTGATAATGCTAAAAACGAACATATATTTCATCGCATTATCCCTCAAGAAAGACAAGCTTTTAGTTGCAGTTGTCCTATTTACAAGGAATATTTGTTTAAATATTAAAAGGTAAAGACAAAAGACAGATTCGACGAATTGAAGACGCAAACGACCAAAAAGCTAAAAAGTACAAAGTACAAGCAAAGAGGTTCAAATTATTGATGAGAAATGTCTCAAAATTACAAGAGTACAAGACGCAAAACGCAAAGTACAAGATATTAAATTATACGAAAGGACGTTCGAAAATCCGGAACCGAGACATGAACCAACTTTCAACGTACGACGCAACGGACCGAAAGTTACAAATTAATTATGTATATAAATATAATATAATATATAATTAATTATATAAATTATATATTTATATTATATTTATATAATAAAATCCGTCGGCAAGCTAGGAGCCAAACTTGTGTGAGCTGGATTCCACAGCTCCGCACTCGCGGAGCTTATAAAACCCAAAAAGGCCGCACTCGCGGAGCCCATAAAATCAAAAATCCACCTATAAAAGGCCATGCAATTCGACGGATTATTTACTTTATTTTCTTTTCATCATACGTAAAAATATATATATATATTATAATTTTAATTTTAATTTTAATTTTAATCCTAATAATAAGGGTATGTTAGCGAATGTTGTAAGGGTGTAAGTCGAAATTCTGTCCGTGTAACGCTACACTATTTTTAATCATTGTAAGTTATGTTCAACCTTTTTAATTTAATGTCTCGTAGCTAAGTTATTATTATGCTTATTTAAAACGAAGTAATCATGATGTTAGGCAAAAAATACTAAAATTGGGTAATTGGGCTTTGTACCATAATTGGGGTTTGGACAAAAGAACGACACTTGTGGAAATTAGACTATCGGCTATTAATGGGCTTTATATTTGTTTAACTAAATGATAGTTTGTTAATTTTAATATAAAGATTTACAATTAGACGTCCCTATAAATAACCATATACACTCTATCGGACACGATGGGCGGGATATTTATATGTACGAATAATCGTTCATTTAACCGGACACGGGAATGGATTAATAGTCTATGGAATTATTAAAACAGGGGTGAAATTATGTACAAGGACACTTGGCATAATTGATAACAAAGTATTAAAACCTTGGGTTACATGCAGTCGATATCCTGGTTTAATTATTAAACAAAGTATTAAGACCTTGTTACAGTTTAAGTCCCCAATTAGTTGGAATATTTAACTTCGGGTATAAGGATAATTTGACGAGGACACTCGCACTTTATATTTATGACTGATGGACTGTTATGGACAAAAACCAGACGGACATATTAAATAATCCAGGACAAAGGACAATTAACCCATGGGCATAAAACTAAAATCAACACGTCAAACATCATGATTACGGAAGTTTAAATAAGCATAATTCCTTTATTTTCATATTTAATTGCACTTCTAATTATTGCACTTTTATTTATTGTTATTGTATTTAATTGCACTTTTATTTATTGTCATTGTATTTAATTGCACTTTTAATTTTCGTACTCTTTAATTATCGTAATTTTATTTTATCGCACTTTTATTTATCGCAATTTCATTATCGTTATTTACTTTACACTTTAAATTAAGTCTTTTATTTATTTAATATTTTACATTAGGTTTTAACTGCGACTAAAGTTTTAAAAATCGACAAACCGGTCATTAAACGGTAAAAACCCCCCTTTATAATAATAATATTACTTATATATATATTTGTATTTTTATAAATTAAAACTAATATAGCGTTAAGCTTTGTTTAAAGATTTCCCTGTGAAACGAACCGGACTTACTAAAAACTACACTACTGTACGATTAGGTACACTGCCTATAAGTGTTGTAGCAAGGTTTAGGTATATCCATTCTATAAATAAATAAATATCTTGTGTAAAATTGTATCGTATTTAATAGTTTTTCCTAGTAAAATATACACTATTTCATATACGCCTCGCATAACATCAGTTAGACATACTAGTAAAATTTTATCGAACATATATTTCATACGTATAATGAAGAATGATTTCATACGTATATTTCATACCCCGTCCAAATTCTCTTGAACTAATACAATAACATCTGGTACCATTGCGATGAACGGACCTCTATATGCTATGAACGACTCCATGTAATACGAGCAAATGCACAGCGGAAGGTTTCTTTCATACCTGAGAATAAACATGCTTAAAAGTGTCAACCAAAAGGTTTGTGAGTTCATAAGTTTTTCATAAACCGTAAAATTCATCATTTTGATAGACCACAAGATTTAAATACAGTACACATATCTCGTGTACGAAACCATTTTTCAATAATTCTTTGTAACCGTACACATATCTCGTGTACAAAATATCATACACATAACCTGTGTATAAAATCATTCTCTCGATTCATAACATTCACATTTCTTTGCTTTCATAGCTTGGCTTGGTAACCGACCTTAACATATAATGCGCATCAATAATATCCCTAAAACAGAACATCTCTTCTGTATAATAATCATATAAACTTCGAAGTACTAAACACCACGCCCACTAGCCCTTCCGTCTAGTGAACATTCTGGGTGGGGGTGTTAAACCCGGTAGCTACCTTTAGGATTCGCGTGAATTAGGGCCATACCCGATTCTAATTCTTAAGTTACCAAGCAATAATAATCAGGGGAAATATTCATAACAATTAGTGGCAATTATCACGTCCAACTAATTCAACAATAATCAACAGAACTTCTGTCTGCATAATAATTCATTCGAGGAATGTTTTGCTTGTGTCTATCTCGTCAACCATTTATAAAAGCATTTTATTTATTCGCAGTTCAAAATATATTTCAAAAGCATTTAATAAAGCAGTTGTAAAAACAGCTCATGTATTCTCAGTCCCAAAAATGTAAAGAGTAAAAGGAAGCAAATGAACTCACCATACTGTATTTTGTAGTAAAAATACATATGACGACATTGAACAATGCAGGGTTGGCCTCGGATTCACGAACCTATATCATTTTTATTTATATTAAAACAAATAATCGTAATCAAACAAGTGTATATCTATTATTTTATGTATTAAGATTAATGTTCTTATATATATAATTTTATTAATACTTACTTTGCATTATGATACTTATTTGATATTTAATTAATGTTACTAGTTAAAACGAAATTTTATGTAGTATTAGTATACTTTACTTAGTAAATATATCTGTATATATATATATATATATATATATATATATATATATATATATATATATATATATATATATATATATATATATATATATATATATATATATATATATATATATATATATTTCGTTTGTTTTGTAAAATTTATCAATTGTAGTAATACTGGTTTAAGGATAATAATAATACTGATAATAGTAAGTTTAGTAAAAATGATAATTCTATTAGTAATGATAAAGTAAAAATAACAGTTTTAGCAAAAATAGCATTTTCAATAGTATTGGTAAGTTTAATAATAATTATCATTTTAAATAGAAATTTTTAGTATTATTAATAATAATAATAATAATAATAATAATAATAATAATAATAATAATAATAAATATTGAAAACTACCTTTAAAGCTTTTCTAAAAATAAATACCAGTGCTCAAGCTCGAACCCAAGACCTCTCGCTCCATTGCTAACACCCTTAACCATCAGTCCAAGAGTGTTTTTGAAATAAATCGTAACCCAATTAAATATAATTCCGTTTCTGTTTCCAAACTGAATTGCCGAAACACACAAGGCCCAACATCTTATAATTGTTTATGTTGTCGGATCAACTACTTCATGAGCCCAATATAAGGAGTCCATTTTCGAAATTAATAAACTCAAATAAGGTTTTATGGTCTGTTTGGTTTTCTTTATGAAACTCGACCGATAAAAAAAAATAATAACAATACTGCAGCTACTTAACTTCGTCTATTCATCATCGACATCACAATCATCCTGATCTTTTTCATTATCGTTTTAAAACAAAATAACTCTTCATCATCTTTATTCATCACGATCATCATCATTACTTCATGTGATCATCATCATATCTCTACTCGCTGAACAGGAAAACAAGTAATACGCAGCACAGCGGTTCTTGTTGCTCATCATCTATCTCATACATCATAATCGAGCAATCATCATCGTGTTATTATCGTACGTAATATCCTCATCATCACTAACTATTATCATAATCAACACGTCTTCCACCAACATCATCGTATGATCAATATCATCGTAATCTTCACATCATCCCATCGTTGTAATATCATTGTATCACCATCGTGGTGTACTATCGTGATAACCCTCGACAGAAGTAGGATTGAAACGAAGAAGGAAAAAAAAATTAGCGAGTAGCAACATGTGGGTTTGGAAAGGTGATTAGTTTTCTGATCAAAAAGAGCAAAACAATAAATTTAAATGTTGTTGTGGTGGTTCATGGCAGTGGTGGAGATTGGTGGTAATGTTTGGTTTAGGTGACCGTTGATAATTCTTGAAAACAGCAACATGAAATCATGAAGAAAAAAATGGGTTTAAAGGTGTGTTTTGAAGGTGATGTCTAAGGTGGTGTATGGTGGTTGGGGTAACATGTGACTGTAGTAAAAAATAGAAGTATAGCTGCAGTTTAGAGATGAGTATCAATTGGTGGTCTAGCATATGTGATGTGGTGGTTCGTTGTGTTCACGGGGAGAGAGAGAGAGAGAGAGAGAGAGGGTGATGGACTAGTGAAGGTGGCGGTTAGGTGGCTATTCAATGGTTGTGTTAATTCAGGTAGCAGGTGGTGGAGCGGCTGTAACCTGGTGGCGGTGATGGAGGATTGCCGGTGGTAGTTTGTGTTTTCTCAAACTCTCTCTCTCTTGGTATATATATACATATAATATATAATATAAAGTTTAGTAATTATAATATTAATAATAATAATAATAATAATAATAAAAAATTATGTTGATTAATCATGTGATGAATGAAAACATTAAAGCGGCCGCACTCTTGTAATTACTCTACCGACTGTTTTCCCCGAATGGTAAATTGTGTCCATTGCTAAACAGTTAACATTTAAAAGTGTTCCTAAAAATCCCAAATTTTTAGATTAACAATATTTAATTATTTCACTCATTAACTGTTTGAAACTTGATAAAAAAAGGTTCGATAATTATTTATTTTCTGTATCAAATAATATGTACGGAGTACTAAAATTTAAACTAAAAAGGTAAAAATATTTCTAATAAATCTAGAATCTTCGTAATCAATTTACACTCCAACTTTTATTTTAAAACTTCATAAACTCATGTTAAATCTATATGAACGCTAACGAAATGTCAACCGAGTAATACAAACTTTGACAAATTAAGCTCGAAGTTAATTATATTCAATATACTATACAAATACATTTTAAGATCAGGTTTTATTATATAACTAAATATATATATATATATATATATATCCTCAAATGGATCTAATATTTAATCTTATATATATATAATTTATATTCATGTATATATACATATACATATCTATATATATTTGTATTTAATAAAATTTCTCATTACATCGTATTTTATTTCAAATTATGATTCAAATTAAAATATAATTATATCTATATGTATATACATATTTAAATGTGTGTGTGTATATATATATATATATATATATATATATATATATATATATATATATATATATATATATATATATATATATATATATATATATCTATTTACAAATAGTTGTTCGTGAATCGTCGGGAATGGTCGAAGGTCAATTGAATATATGAACATAGATTTCAAAACTTTCGAGACTCAACATTACAGATTTTGCTTATCGTGCCAGAATCATAGTAAGATTAAGTTTAAATTTGGTCGGAAATTCCCGGGTCATCACAGTACGTACCCGTTAAAGAAATTTCGTCCCGAAATTTGAGTGAGGTCGTCATGGCTAACAATAAAAATGTTTTCCTGGCGAATATGGGTGGTAAATAGAGTTTTATTGTTACCGAGTAATATAGATTAAACGATTCGGTTCCTTGAAGCGTATGAGTGAAGCTATCGCAAAACATTGAAATAGGAAAAGTTAAGATTCTTCTTAACTTTTGGCAGAGTCAGGGTTGAATTCCGGAATTCAAGGGATTTAAAGAAAATTTCCGAAATCTAAAAGATTTAATTCTTCGGCGAGTAAGGAATTTAAGATCTTTATAATTAAATACGGTGATCTGCCTCGATTACTCTGTCTGATATTTCCATTATAAATTTAAGCTCTTCCGTTCCATTATTCTCACCATTCCTATACTTTCTTTCTTAGTTCATACATCCAAAAGATTATGAAAATGCTTAATCCAGTTCTAATCCTTAATATTTTTCCTAATTATTATTTCTGTCATCCTTCTTTTCAATCTTCCTTCAGAAGAATCTGTTTACTTCTACTATTACCTTGGGGTGATACTATTCTTAATTATATTGCTATTCGTATTAATATCGATGGTTTGTAATTTCTGCGTTGTTGTTGGATTTTATATCTTCCCTTATATTTCAATGTTCCTGCTTCTGTCTCCTATAATTATTGTCATCCACAGTTAATGCGCTCTCTTATTTGCTGCGATTTATACCCCTTTCTATTTTGGAGCTTCATGCTTTTGTTTACTTTTCGCAGGTAATGGTCCAGAATTCATAGGTATGGAGTTTCTAATTATCATAATATACAAGGTAGAAAGGAAAGGTAGTAGCACGATTTGTTTTGTCAAATTACCAGAATCACTGAGAATAAAGCTAGCAAGAATATACATTCTTGATATGTTCAGAAGTTAAGCAGAATGAAAGAGTTATGTAACATGACACATGATGATGTTATGATCTGTGAATCATCATGTCCCATTAGAAACTCAGCATGACTTACTGTAATATAATCACGTTGATCAAGTGTCATTATATTATACTAACTCATGCATCAATTTCCAACACTACTTCAAAATCATTCTTACTTCTAACTCTAAGTTTTTAGAGATTTAGAAACTAAAACAGTTTCTTTTATGATGTAAAACAGATAATGCGGAGAGATAATTAATATCAGACGATAATATTTATGAAGATATCTTCAGAAATATTGAGGGTATTTATAATAAAAGATACGATAATATCTTAGAATATCTAAGATTAGAGGATGATGGAAACTATTGTCCGCAAGGGTTTAGAGTAACGAGTAAGATATTCGCTAAAGACTTCAGCAGGCATTGATTCATTTGGATTCTTTGAAGTTAAACTTATTCTTTGTGATTTGTCCACGGCTTCCTTCATAGTTTTGCATAATCCGCTTTTCGGTACTAAATTTTCTATTGAGTGTTTCCAATACTCCATTCTTTATCATCAAACTTTCGACGGTTAAGGTCGTGTACAGTTTTTGCTGCTGTATTCAGCTTTTTCAGAATTTGTGGTATTGATTTGTAGACTGAGTGCTTTTCAAAATTTCATAATGGAAGATCATAATTCTAAGAGATAATTGTTATATGTTTACATATAACTGTTGACGTAGAAATGTTGCGAGATTCTAAATACTGATTGCTGATTCCCGGTAATTGGTATGGCAATTTTCGTTACAGAACGCGGATGAGTATATGATAGGGTATTAATGAATAAATATAGTGATTTATCGAAGTGACTTTCGCCAAAGAGTAGTGAAGTTGCTGGTACGTTTACTGTTAATGTGGTGGGATTTAAACAGTTCTCCGGTAACGAAGGCGAAAAGAAAACGTATATATCAAGGTTATAATAAGGTTGTTTCGAACGAAAAGTCGAAGTTGACTTGCTGGAGCTGTGACAAAATTGGCTATCTCGAACAGGAGTTGCAAAGTTATTTTTGGTGATAATAACGTTAAAGGAATTAGCATAGCTACGTATTAAACGTTTACTCAGGTTCTGAGTGTTTTTAGGTGCATAACTATATGCATCAATCTCTTCTTCCGTAGATGAAGTGCTGTTGGTTCATCCTCTCAATTGAGGTGTTTTCAAGAATCATGAAAGGTTTGAACGCAGATTGTAATCGTGAAGATACAAATGAGGTTTAGGATGAAATCAAGTGGCAAACTTGAAGAATTGTTTAGTTTCATAGGTTATAATCAATATTTTAATTCATTTTAATTGTCCAATATTATTCGTCCACAGTCGATAGTCCACAGTTAACAGTCCAATTATTTATATATAGTTTAATATATAATATTCGAATTAATTAATACGTATCGTAACCCGTGTACATGTCTCAGACTCGATCACAACTCAAAGTATATGTAACATCCCGATTTTCTTATATATGACTTAAGGTGCATATTTTTACCTTGTAAACGTTTAATATTAACCGTGATCAATTATGTATAGTTTAAAGTGTTTATCGCGAAAGTTGTTTTATTTTCCTATATTTTGAAGCTCTTATGTTATCGCGGGTTATAAAGGTTGTGGGTATAAGTTCGATTGGTTAAACGTGCAAGAAAATGTCCAAAAATCGAAGTCTAGAATGTGTGAGGCGCGCTTGTTAGGGTGTGAGGCGCGCATGTATGAAGAAAAAGTGACCAGTCAAAAATTACACTAGGTGCGCGGGGCGCACTTTCATGTGCGCGGCTCACAGAATTTACACTTGGTGCGCGGGGCGCGCATTATAGGTGCGCGGCTCACACAAATTACACTTGGTGCGCGGGGCGCGTATATAGTGTGCGCGGCGCGCACACCCCTGAATCAGCATACCTTTTTATTTTGTAATTTAAAAGAAGGGTATGTTAGTCTTTTCACTTGGTGGCCAGTTTTGGGAGTCAAAAGCTGGTTCAAGCTTATCCAAAACTCATTCTTCACATTTTCATTTAATTAAAATCAAATCTAGAGAGAGATTGAGTTTTAGAGTGAGAGAGCTCATTTTGGAAGGGAAGAAGGCCAAATCTTGTCCAAGTCCGAGTTTTAAAGTTGTTCCTTGCGTCTCTAGCTACACTTTGATAGTCTCGGTAAGTTCTAACTCTATGTTTTGAGTCTTAATTGGTTAATGGCTAGGGTTTTGGTTACTAGAGACTTGTATGATCCATTTGAGGGTAAAATGGATGAATTTGGGTTATGTTGTTGTAATGAAACCCTAATAGCTACAATCTAGGGTTTTGGTCAAATGAAATGAGATTTGTAAGTGTTAATTGTGTTGTTAAGCATTAAAACACTTGCTAAATGTTGAAAGAATTGTAAATGGGTTAAGTTTGACCAAGTTTGTAAGTTTAAGTGTTGAAATGGGTCAAAAGAGTAAAGTTGACCTAGTTTGGGTGAAATGGGTATGAATTACCCTAAGTTTGTGTTGGTTTAAGTTAGTAGACTTTAAATCACTACCTTTAGTGATTTAACATGTGTTTTGGCCAATTAAGGGCGGTTTTGATGTAGTTGAGTTATTTAATGCAAATTGGGTCATTAAATGCTCAAGTATGTGTAATGTGGTTAATTCCACTAGTTGTGTAATTGAATGTGTACTTATGTAATAGGTACTTACTTTGAGCATTCGGAAGCATTAAATCGCCACCGAGGTGTTAAGGCGAGTGGAATAATTATGCGTGTACGTATATAATGTATTTATTTGTGTAGTATGAATGTGGCATTGTTGCGGTGTTTAAGACAACACATTCTAAGTAACGAGTAGTATTGTCACGATGTTTAAGACACTACTCATGGTTGATTGACATGTGGTATTGTCGCGGTGTTTAAGAGGCCACATTGTCATGGGAGTGGAATTGTCGCGGTGTTCAAGACACCACTCATTGTTTTGATTGACGTGTGGATTCGTCGCGGTGTTTAAGACGCCACGTTGTCATGAGGGTGAATTAGTCGCGGTGTTTAAGATATCACCCGGGGGAATTAGTGATTACGCGGTGTTTAAGTAACACTAATGGATGTTATGAACTCCGGCGGTCTTTCGAGTACCGTTCCCTTGTATGATCGGGTAACCATGGATGTGTGAATGTGTATTTAGCATATTAAATTATGAACTATATGCTATTGTTGGTTGCTAGCTTCTTGTGAATTGTGGATAGTAGTTTATGCATGATGATTGCATGTTTGTCGAATTGCTAGCTCGTATGAGGTATTTTGTAAGTGATTGCAAGTAAGTAGGTTATATATGAACATGTATAATTATTGCATTCACTAAGCGTTAGCTTACCCCTCTCGTTGTTTATCTTTTTAGATGCAGGTGCGAATATGGGCAAAGGGGTTGTTGGGCACTAGATGTCCCTTGATGTTGCTTGTTGAAGCTCTTGAAGTTGGCCTAGCGTTTTGGGTAGTTTAGCTCCAAACCATGCTCGAATTGTTGTTTGGATTAAAACTATCATTTTAATGGGTCGAACTTGTATTAAACTTAATTAATGGCCTTCGTGCCTTTTGTAAACATTTAGATTGTTGTATGTTTTAAATGGAATTTGGGGAATGGTTTACATCGTTAATTGGCGCGTAAACGTGTGTCATTTAAAAAAAAAAAAAAAATTCTTTGCATGGAATACGGGTTGGGTTGTTTCAAGTATATTATTATAGAATCAACCTCAACCCTGTATAGAGAACTCGATCATTACTGCATATAGAGTGTCTATGGTGATTCCAAATAATATATATAGATGCATCGATATGATATGTCAAAACCTTGTATACGTGTCCCGATATTTAAAGTGTGTAAAATAAATAACAGAAATTAAATAATGATAAATAAAGTGCGTAATGTAAATAACAGAAATTAAATGAAGATAAATAGAATTGCGAGAATGTAAATTGCGATAATTAAATTGCGATAAATAAAATGTAATCAGTTAGCTAGCAACAATTAGCTAGGAACAGTTAGCGTGGATTCTTAACAAAATTTCTCATAGTTAATTTATTTGTTTCTAACAAATTTTATTTTGTCAAATGTTTTCTTCATTATGCCACTTGTTGGATTCTGATAAATCAAAATCCCAATATGAAATTTGATGAATATGGTTATTCTGTGGTGAACGGATTTGTATATCGGTGGGTGTAAGTAGGATAGTAAATGACTGTTGAATCAGATTCGAAGAATGTACGATATAACTTATTAATGCGAAATCTATATATTCCTCGGGTATTACCTACCCGTTAAAATATTTTCACCATTAACAGTTTGTACAATAAAAATTTTAATTACAATCTCTATGAAAACATATATACATATATATTTTCTTCAGACGTAATCATGGATTTAATGAGTCAATGTGATATTAAACTCATCAGATTTACGGCTAGAACTAGAGTACATAATCTCTAAAACATTAGAGATTTCATAATCGCCATGAAGGATGAAGATAGTTTATCTAGAATGATTCGTAGAACGATGATTATGCTTGAGATATAGATTGCGAGGTTGAGACGTGTGATGATGTTGTTGTTGTTGGTACTGGTTATACTGCTGGTGCTGCTGATGGTGGTACTGTTACTGTCGGTGCTACAAGTGTTGTTGATGCTGAGGTTGATGATGATGTTGGTGTAGTAAGTATAGCTTGTAACTCACGCACCATTCTTGCCAGAGTTTCTATCCTACCCTCTATCATTGCTATCCATCCACTCATCTGATTCGATAGATCTTGATTATCAATTTGAAGTTCCCTAACTTCTTCTAATATTCCCCTTCGATTGGTATTCGGAAGTAGAGGTTGAATATTTTCTGATATTGCAGTAACGCGACCTTCGAGATGGAAAACTTTAGCAAGAAGGGTAAATACAGTGTTACGCATAGGTTCACCGGTGAGTACATCATTTTCTCCGATGTTAGGAGGTAAGTTTGGTTCGCGGTAGGGCTCGCCTTCTTCATTTCTCCATCGAGTGAGTAAGTCTCGGACCCACCCCATCTCCTCCAGAAAGAAAAATAACTAAATGGTTGAGGCACTTCTGGTTCATTGACTTCAGAGTCTGCTTCAATATACATCTCAAAATCGCTTCCAGAACTAATGGAATCCAAGCTAGGTGTAGGATCCATCACTCACGATCAGTTAAAGGGTTTTGATATGAAATGATTTTTGAATATCGAATGATATTCTAATTATATATAGAATATCTATACATACTTCCAAAGATCCCGTGAGTTACGGAAAAAATTAAGGAAACGTGTCAGATAAAGTCTACAGTGACAGATACGTTAAGATATGGATTAGTAGATATGTTAAGATATGAATTTTGTCTATACATTATTCATGCAATCATTGCAGTTAGATGTGTCAAGACTAAGAATGATAAACAGGTAATTTCTTAAGGATGATAAGCAGATGATTTCCGACTAGAAATGATAAGCAAAACTTTTGACATGCAGACACGGTCGAAGTCCAGACTCACTAATGCATCTAAACAACTATCAGTTAGACATACTAATGCAAGACCTGGTTCATTAAACAACTTGATGTTATGCGAGGCGTATATGAAATAGTGTATATTTTACTAGGAAAAACTATTAAATACGATACAATTTTACACAAGATATTTATTTATTTATAGAATAGATATACCTTAACCTTGCTACAACACTTATAGGCAGTGTACCTAATCGTACAGTAGTGTAGTTTTTAGTAAGTCCGGTTCGTTTCACAGGAAAATCTTTAAACAAAGCTTAACGCTATATTAGTTTTAATTTATAAAATACAAATATATATATATAAGTAATATTATTATTATAAAGGGGGGTTTTTACCGTTTAATGACCGGTTTGTCGATTTTTAAAACTTTAGTCGCAGTTAAAACCTAATGTAAAATATTAAATAAATAAAAGACTTAATTTAAAGCGTAAAGTAAATAACGATAATGAAATTGCGATAAATAAAGATGCGATAAAATAAAATTACGATAATTAAAGAGTACGAAAATTAAAAGTGCAATTAAATACAATGACAATAAATAAAAGTGCAATTAAATACAATAACAATAAATAAAAGTGCAATAATTAGAAGTGCAATTAAATATAAAAATAAAGGAATTATGCTTATTTAAACTTCCGTAATCATGATGTTTGACGCGTTGATTTTAGTTTTATGCCCATGGATTAATTGTTCTTTGTCCTGGATTATTCAATTTGTCCGTCTGGTTTTGTCCATAACAGTCCATCAGTCATAAATATAAAGTGCGAGTATCCTCGTCAAATTATCCTTATACCCGAAGTCAAATATTCCAACTAATTGGGGACTTAAATTGTAACAAGGTCTTAATACTTTGTTTAATAATTACATCAGGATATCGACTACGTGTAACCCAAGGTTTTAATCCTTTGTTATCAATTATGCCAAGTGTCCTTGTACATAATTTCACCCCTATTTTAATAATTCTAGTGACTATTAATCCCTTCCCGTGTCCGGTTAAATGAACGATTATTCGTACATATAAATATCCCGCCCATCGTGTCCGATCGAGTGTATATGGTTATTTATAGGTACGTCCAATTGTAAATCTTTATATTAAAATTAACAAACTATCATTTAGTTAAACAAATATAAAGCCCATTAATAGCTCATAGTCTAATTTCCACAAGTGTCGTTCTTTTATCTAAACCCCAATTATGGTACAAAGCCCAATTACCCAATTTTAATATTTTTAGCCCAACATCATGATTACTTCTGCTTAAATAAGCATAATAATAACTTAGCTACGAGACATTAAAAAAGGTTGAACATAACTTACAATGATTAAAAATAGCGTAGCGTTACACCGACAGAATTTCGACTTACACCCTTACAACATTCGCTAACATACCCTTATTATTAGGATTAAAATTAAAATTAAAATTATAATATATATATATATATATATATATATATATATATATATATATATATATATATACACGTATGATGAAAAGAAAATAAAGTAAATAATCCGTCGAATTGCATGGTGATGTTATACGAGGTGTATATGAAATAGCTTTATTTTTACAAGGAAATACTATTAAATACGGTACAATTTTACACAAGATATTTATTTTTTTATAGAATGGATATACTTAAACCTTGTTACAACACTTATAGGCAGTGTACCTAATCGTACAGTAGTGTAGTTTTTAGTAAGTCCGGTTCGTTCCACAGGGAAATCTTTAAACAAAGCTTAACGCTATATTAGTTTTAATTTATAAAAATACAAATATATATATAAGTAATATTATTATTATAAAGGGGGTTTTTACCGTTTAATGACCGGTTTGTCGATTTTAAAACTTAGTCGCAGTTAAAACCTAATGTAAAATATTAAATAAAATAAAGACTTAATTTAAAGCATAAAATAAATAATGATAATGAAATTGCGATAAATAAAAGTGCGATAAAATAAACTTGCGATAATTAAAGAGTACGATAATTAAAAGTGCAATTAAATACAATAACAATAAATAAAAGTGCGATAATTAAAAGTGCAATTAAATATAAAATAAAGGAAATTAAATATGAAATAAAGGAATTATGCTTATTTAAACTTCCGTAATCATGATGTTTGACGTGTTGATTTTAGTTTTATGCTCATGGGTTAATTGTCCTTTGTCCTGGATTATTCAATATGTCCGTCTGGTTTTTGTCCATAACAGTCCATCAGTCATAAATATAAAGTGCGAGTATCCTCGTCAAATTATTCTTATACCCGAAGTCAAATATTCCAACTAATTGGGAACTTAAACTGTAACAAGGTCTTAATACTTTATTTAATAATTACACCAGGATATCGACTGAGTGTAACCCAAGGTTTTAATACTTTGTTATCAATTATGCCAAGTGTCCTTGTACATAATTTCACCCCTGTTTTAATAATTCTAGTGACTATTAATCCATTCCCGTGTCCGGTTAAATGAACGATTATTCGTACATATAAATATCCCGCCCATCGTGTCCGATCGAGTGTATATGGTTATTTATAGGTATGTCCAATTGTAAATCTTTATATTAAAATTAACAAACTATCATTTAGTTAAACAAATATAAAGCCCATTAATAGCCCATAGTCTAATTTCCACAAGTGTCGCTCTTTTGTCCAAACCCCAATTATGGTACAAAGCCTAATTGCCCAAATTTAAATATTTAGCCCAACATCATGATTACTTCATTTTAAATAAGCATAATAATAACTTAACTACGAGACATTAATGTAAAAAGGTTAAACATAACTTACAATGATTAAAAATAGCGTAGCGTTACACGGATAGAATTTTGACTTACACCCTTACAACATTCGCTAACATACCCTTATTATTAGAATTAAAATTAAAATTAAAATTAAAATTATAAATATATATATATATATATATCGTATGATATAGATAGAGAGATGGATGGATATATATATTTCTTCACTGAATCAAACACGCGAATTTATAGGGCTGTGGCCAGATACTGTTGGCCATGCGATCGCATGGGAATTACTCTTCAAGGCCATGCGATCGCATGGCCTCTATTTCCAGCTCACATGAGCTTGTTTTCTTATGCCGACGGTTTTTAAATATAATATAATATATATATTAATTTTAAGAATTAATTATATATTATATTATATTCATGTGCATAGTTGACTTGTAATTTTTAGTCCGTTGCGTCGAGCGTTGAGAGTTGACTCTGCTCCCGGTTCCGGATTTTCGAACGTCCTTGCGTATAATTTAATATCTTGTACTTTGCGTTTTGCGTCTTGTACTCTTGTAATTTTGAGACGTTTCTCATCAATAATTGGAACCTCTTTGATTATACTTTGTACTTTTGAGCTTTTTGGTCGTTTGCATCTTCAATTCGTCGAATCTGTCTTTTGTCTTCACCTTTTAATATTTAAACGAATATTCCTTGTAAATAGGACAACTGCAACTAAAAGCTGGTCTTTCTTGAGGGATAATGCTATGAAATATATGTTCGTTTTTAGCATTATCAAATATTCCCACACTTGAGCGTTGCTTGTCCTCAAGAAATATAGTCTTGAAATATACGAGAATCACTTCTTTATTTTTCACACTTTGTACATCAGTGATTTCTTTACGGCGGTATAAACAATGGTAGTAACGATGTGGTTTACAGTCCCACATGACTATAAAATTTAGATCCTTAAGGAAATTGGATCTTTATGAAAACATTTGATCTTTTGAAAATTAAATCTAGCTTTTACCCTAGATAAGTTTTCCGGAATAACCCTTCTCCGGTGTTTGTAAAATGTTTTTGTGGGTTTGGTGGGTTTCAGATTTGAAAATTTTTGCTCAAAAGCTTGTGGTTTTGTGTCACCCACTTGCTAACCTTGTATTGGGAAAGTAACACGTCCAGTATACTTGCTCCGTATATTACCTTTCGATAAACTACCGTCCGGTTGTAAAGGGAAGCGTTGAACAAGCAACTGTTAAGGCAATGTCCCCCGACATGCTTTTAATTATGGTCTATAACGTGTCAGACGCAATTACTAACCTTTGTAGGAGCAATAGTAAAGCTCACCCTTATAATTTTTTGGTCTGGCACAAGGTCATGTCTTTGACCATGCTATGCAACCACCGTTTTTACGGTTGACAACCGATTTAGTTCAGGTGACCTAATGAATTCCAGGTGAATTCCTAGAATTTTACGTTCAATGGTAATGAACGCATTGAAAAATGGGTTTTCAGAAAACAAATCGGTTTGAAATTTTGATCAAAATATTTTCTCGTTCAAGCTCAAGTTTAGATATCATTGAATTCCATGAGTTTGTAATTCTCAATCTTTAAGGTCAATCTCAAGGATTGAGTAATATCAGTCTTAAAAGCTGATTTTTGATCTTTAAAGGAGATTATCCTTTCTGGGGATCTGATTCATTAGTCTTATCCAGCTAATTTGCACGGTGTCCTCCCCATTTTACAAGACAGATCCTCTCATGGCTAGGATAAGTCTGACCACTTGGCGACCCTGTTTTATGCTGAGGTCCGTGGATTTCCTGCTGATTTTAGAGATGATTTTTCTAGATTTTTCGTGAACCTACAGCTGGTTTGGACGACAACTTCATGACCTAAATCAAGAAGCGCGTTTCTTTTTCAGATGACTTTACTTCCTTTTAACGATGTAATTGATTCATCGTGTAGATCCATCTTTCTTTCAAATATATTACAGTAAATTGGGTAAAACTGATTAAAATCGTCCAAAACAAAAGTATCTTCAGTTATTTGTTACAAAAATATGTGACTTATGTTTTAAATAACTTGGTAAATTTTCCCACACTTGGCTTTTATTTTCTTTTATTTGCCTTTTTATTGTCCTCTATTCCATTTTAAATGAATTCTAACATTTTGGTTTGTTTCTCAATTTATGTCCTTTCCGAGGTAACAATAATTTCGGTGTTAACACCTAGTTTTATCGTTCATAAATATGTATAAACATGATTTTGAATTCTTTTAATTGAAAATTTTGAAAAATTTTACTAGAATTGGGTAGTCAGTATATAAGACTAGGGCTATTCTTTATTATCAGAGAGCACTAGGTTCTAATACAACTACCGCTTTACTAGTATTTTTAATGGTAACCAAGTGTTTAAGATAAAATTTTTAAAAATCTGAAAGAATTTAACCCCTTCCCACACTTAAGATCTTGCAATGCCCTCATTTGCAAGAAATCAGTAACAATTTAAATTATTGAGGGTGATTAGCATAGAAAAATGATTAAATTTTACCAAAGTTTCCAAACATATTGGCGTTTGTTTGCTGAATGATAAATGGTGCACATCATTTGTTCATTCCATCTTGTTGTTACATCACATTTATTTTTCATCTTGTCGTCAAAATTAGTAGCTTTTGCTGAACTTAATGTCAGTCTTTGAAAATGCGCTGTTTTACCCTGTTTTGTACAATCGACAATATACATACATACAAATATAAACATGCATGGCAATTTGAAATGGGACTTAAAATCCCACTTTCAAATCCTAAATGTGAAATATTAGCACACAATAATAATAAAAATGATAAAAATTACATAAATATATCCAATAACATAAGTTTAAACATGAAAAAGTAGAAAGATAAAAACATAAAAATCATAAAAATAACCAATGGAACTAAATCAGTCTGGATAGGGGTTCCAGTTCATCTCATCAGGTGGGTTCCATTGTTGGTTATAGGTGTTCTGATAGGCTTGGTTATAGTCATACCGGTTAAAGGGTGGTCGGATGTCGGGGCTGTGTGGCCGAAAATGAGCAGGTCGAGTAGGTACGTAGTTATTTGGTACCTGATATGATAGCTGGCTCATGATTTGGTGCTGATGAACTAACCAGCTATCGTGTTGGCGTCGCCTATAATCCTCGTATACTCGCTCGGAGTTCCACTGCTCGTACATACTATGTCTGGCCGCGTTCGTTATTGATTCCTCATCTATACGAACGTGGACGTCAAGAATAGCATCTCGAATGACATCCCTAATGTCTTCCGCTTCCTCCATTTCTTCGTCTGAACCCCTTTCTACCTGTGGATTATTACCTTCATAGGGCAATGCCTGGTTGCGTCTACTCTTCAATACCTTAGCACCCACATAAACCCGCAATCCTATGGTCTCATCATGTTCTCTACAAAGCTGTAATGGACCCCCTTGGTTCCTATCAACACCTAAATACTCTCCAATGAGAGTCACAAAAATACCTCCTCCTATTATACTCCCGTCCTGCATTCCTTCTACCATTTTAGATAAATAAAAACCAACACAGTAAGGGATATTAACAAAGCTTCTCGGATCTCGAATACACTTTAGGTAAAATAAATCATGTAAGGTCATTTTCTCCTTATTGTGACCTCTCTGTGTAATCGAGTTAGCCAAAAATCTATGAATCACACGAAGCTCGGCTTTGTTAATATGTAAGTAGGAGTGTTTTCCTCCTAGCGTAAAAACATTATAGTTCGACATACGCCTCCAAACGGCGTCAGCATCAAAGTTCCTATCTACCCTTTCACCACGATAAATCAAACTCATACAATCGGGTAGTAGTAATTCAGTAGGAGTGTAAATCTGTAATGCCCTGGCCATGTCCATCATGGACATTCTGTACATCCTACCGCCAAGGATAAATCTAAGAAAACTTCTATCATCTAACCTATCTACATCTACATTTAACGCTATAGTACTCATTAACTCAACACACCATTCCTTATATACAGGTCTACGAATGGTGAAAAGACGTTCCCAATCTGTAAAAGAAGAACTGCCATACCTTTGTACCAAATGTTGTCTAACACGGTTAGCTAGATGGACCGTTTCCAAAGGATTCCAATCAATTACCCTCGGCACCTCTACCTCTTTTGTTACCAATTTAAATTTATTACTTTGATATGCCGGGTAATCTCTCCATCGTCTATCGAATCTCAGATTAGGATGTAACGTGTGTTCCGGAATTGTTGGGTATTCGACAGGCGGATGCGGGGGAAATACTGTGAATTCATTAGGTAACTGTAGCGGATCATAATAATGTACGTGCTGATCAGGCTGATGTTGTGGTTCCTGTTGTGGTTGTTGTTCAGGTTCATATTGCATTTCTGGTTCTGGTTCTAGAGCTGGAGCTGGTTGTCTAGATGATGATGATCCTGAACCTCCAGTATCTGTTTTCTGCAAAACACATTAAACACAAATTTTGTGCATCCAAATATGCATTAGTGTTAGCAAAATAACAACTTAAAACAATCACAATAACATGTTAAATCAAAATTAAACTTATACACATTTTCACAATTTTTCACAATTCTACACTTTTCCAAATAAGCACATATGAAAATGTATACAAAGTTCATAAGCATTTAACTCAAATAACATGTCAAAATAGTCATTACTAACAATTAAACAAGTCTCAATTGGCAATTATATCAAATTAATCAAGTTCATGAATTTTGTACCTAAAAAGTCCACTTTAATCTTTAAAAATCATGTTTAGGATCAATGTTTGGATCATTTAACTACCTAAACATGTTACACTACTCAATTTAGCAATAATTCATGACAAAAATCGGCCATAACCTGTTTATATCAAAAAGCCCCAAATTGCTCAAGAACACAAACCCTAGATTTCTAAAATTTTTGAAGTTTTTGGCTTCAAATCATGTTAAATAGCATCAATCTAGGTTATACATGCATAAAATACTAACAATTTAACACTAATTACACTAGAAATTAACAAAATTGCATTAGGTAAAATATTGGTAATTATCACAAAAACTAGGAATTTATAGAGTTTAAGGGTGTAATTTTTACCTTTTTGCTGAAGAATGCGAATCTAGGCATGATTAGAGCGAAAAATTTGATGAATTACGGTGAATTTTTGATGAAATTTGGTGAGATTTTGAGAGAATTTTGTGTACGTGTGTGTGTTGTGGTGTTGAAGAACAGCTCGCTGCCCTTTTGTGTCTGGCCTGATTTCCAGCCTCACGTGATCGCATGAGGTTGGAGTGTAAACCCCATGCGATCGCATGGGGTGCCGGCTATAGTGTTTTGACCTTTTTTTTATATATATAAAACCTTACACTTTATAAAACATAAAATTAATAAAATTTTAAAAATTTGTTTCATTTTAGGATGAGAGCTTTTCGGATCGATGTCCTAGTCCGTCCCTCGCTAAAATTTTAAAATTTGTCAATTTAAAGCGCGATTTTAAAAGTAAAGATTTTTGGGTTTTTTAATGTTTTTGTCATACTTTAATTCAATAAGATTAAAAATAATGATAATAAAAGTTCTCGTCCCTCCGTCGGGTAAAGCAATTTCGGTTCAATGACCTAGTCTTCAACTCACGACGAATTTTAAAAATTAAATTTTTAACTTAACGAAATAAAGTAAATTTTTTTTTTTTAAATTCACACCAAACTTAAATTCAAAATGCATAAAATTAAAATAAAATTCATATTTTAAAAATTAAAAATTCACACCAAACTTATATTATATTTTTGTTTTTATACATACAAACTTATATTAAAAATATTAATTTTTCAAATATTTACAATTTTAAATAAGTTTTCAATATTAATTTAATATTTATATATTAATTTTAAAAACAAGGTAAAAATAAAATTAAAAATCTTTTTAGTCTTTTATCCCACTTTAATCAATCAAATATTATCAAAAATATACGCTCCTCTTTTCGGTAAAGTAATTTCGGTTCCATGACCTAATTTAACTCATGACGAATTTTTGAAATATTTTGGTTTGATTGATTAAAGATATTTATACCTTAAGAATAAACGGTAAATTTCGCAGTGATGTAATAAATTTTTGTATGATATCAATAATTTCGGTCGCAAGACCTAATTTTTTTGAATACCAATTTAATACTTTATAGCGAACAAATTAGCGTTTATTATCAAAAGGTTAAAAATAAAAATAAAAATAAAAATAAAAACTGTACAAACTTACCTGTGAGATAGTATTTTTAGTGATATGCTCTAGCCCATTCATAAGATAGTCGGACTAATTGGTTTTCCATAGCTACATAGGCGTAACCTCGAGCATTTAACGTTTTTTCTTCTAAACATATGAACGGTCCATCTCTGCATAAAGTAACAAATTCGGTGTTTGAATAAGTTTGATTATTTGAACATTTACCTTCGTGTGACCATTTTCCGCATTTGTGACATCTTTCAAGGTATCGTCCTCTTCTTTTCGCTGCGGATTTTGATTTTCCTTTACCAAATTGTATCTTATTATCTTCGCATCTGGATTCTTTGCTTACTCCGTCCAATTTACCTCTGATTAATGATACTATTTCACTTGGAAGGGTGTCATTATTACGTTTAGTGATCAAAGCGTGTAGCATTAGACCATGGTTTAGTTCACAGGAAGTCTTCATTTCAAAAAACCTAAAAAAATAAAAATTCAGAATGGGGGGAGAAGACTAGTTCTTTAGGGTCTGCTAGGGAAAGACCATTCGGGTTCCATTTTCGAGAACTACACGAAAATAGAAAATCTAACTCTAAAAGAAATACATATTATCCTTTAAAGACTTGATTCTCCCCACACTTAGTTAGCTGTGGTGTCGAAATTATGATTAACTTCGTTGTCAACTTCCATTGGACTATCTATGTAATGTTTAACTCTGTGACCATTAACCTTAAATTCAATCCCATTTGAATTTATCAATTCTACTGTTCCGTATGGGAAAACTCTTTTGACTATGAATGGTCCACACCATCTTGATTTCAATTTTCCAGGAAATAGCTTGAATCGTGAATTGAAAAGATGAACTTTGTCTCCTTCTTTAAATTCTTTTGAACTTCTGATTCTTTTATCATGCCATTTCTTTGTTCTTTCCTTATAGATTAACGAATTTTCGTATGCTTCATGTCTTAATTCTTCTAATTCGTTTAGTTGACTTAACCGTAGACGTCCAGCTTCATGTAAATCAAGATTACATGTCTTCAAAGCCCAAAATGCTTTGTGTTCAATTTCTACTGGAAGATGACATGCTTTTCCGTAAACGAGTTTAAAAGGTGTTGTTCCAATTGGAGTTTTGTAGGCTGTTCTAAAAGCTCAGAGTGCATCCTCCAATTTAATGGACCATTCCTTCGGATTTGATCCTACGTTTTTCTCTAGAATACGTTTTAAAGCTCGGTTGGTATTTTCAACTTGTCTACTTGTCTGTGGATGATATGCGGTGGAGATTTTATGAGTTACTCCATATCTTTTAAGAACTTTCTCAAGTTGATTATTACAAAAATGAGTTCCCCGATCACTTATTAAAGCTTTCGATGTTCCAAACCTTGCAAAAAGACGTTTTAAAAAGTTGACTACAACTCGTGCATCATTAGTCGGGAGAGCTTGTGCTTCCGCCCATTTAGATACATAATCAATGGCAACGAGAATGTATAGATTATTATGAGATTTTGGAAATGGACCCATAAAGTCAATACCCCAGATGTCAAATACTTCACATACTTGAATGACATTTTGTGGCATTTCATCACGTTGACTTATTTTTCCGGCCCTTTGACATGCAGCACAGGATTTGCAAAGAAGGTGTGCATCTTTGTAAATTGTAGGCCAATAGAATCCAGCATCGTAAACTTTTCTTGCTGTTAGTTGAGGCCCATAATGCCCTCCTGTTGGTCCTGTGTGACAATGGTTTAAGATTTTACTAGCTTCATCTCCGAATACACATCGGCGTATTATTCCATTGGGACAACTTTTAAACAAATGTGGATCTTCCCAGAAATAGTGTTTTATATCATTAAAGAATTTCTTTCCTTTTTGGTACGATAATCCTTTTTCAAGAAATCCACATACTTAGTAGTTTGCATAGTCTGCAAACCATGGAATTTCATTATAATCTATCTTCAATAGATATTCATCAGAAAAGTTGTCTTGTATGGCCGATTCATTTAGAACTTCTAATTCGGGATTTTCAAGACGAGAAAGATGATCAGCGGTGAGATTTTCTGCTCCCTTTTTATCTCGGATATCAATATCAAACTCTTGTAAGAGTAAGATCCAACGGATTAATCTTGGTTTAGCATCTTGTTTTGAAAATAGGTATCTAAGAGCAGAATGGTCGGTATAGACCACCGTTTTTGCTAGAACGAGATATGATCGAAATTTGTCAAAAGCAAAGACAATAGCAAGGAGTTCTTTTTCAGTAGTTATGTAATTTGTTTGTGCTCCTTGTAACATCTTACTAGCATAATAAATAGGTTGAAATCGTTTTTCAATCCTTTGTCCTAAAACGGCTCCCATTGCAAAATCACTTGCATCGCACATTAGTTCAAACGGTAGATTCCAATTTGGAGTTATCATGATTGGCGCATTAGTGAGTTTTTCTTTAAGTATATTAAAAGATTTGATGCATTCATCTGAAAAGATGAATGGAGCATCCTTTTCTAGGAGTTTATTCATAGGAGTGGCAATTTTAGAAAAATCTTTTATGAAACGTCGGTAAAAACCGGCATGCCCTAGAAAACTACTAACTCCTCTAACATTGGTGGGATGTGGATGTAACGACCCGTCAAAATCGCTATTGACGCGGCACATTAATCATTGATTCCACAGTGAGGTTTTGACCTCTATATGATACGTTTTGATAAAATATTGCATTCATTAAAATAAGTAACTTTCTAAACATAGAAAGTTATAAACATGTGGGCGAGTGCTTAGGTATAAGCAAAACCCCGAAATACATAAGTCTTTAATTTACAGGTTGACATCACAGTCCAATTATTTATTACACAACGCAGTTTTATTTTGAATGCAATAAACTTTGTACAAAGCATGAGAGACTCCATGCAGGCAACAAGCACATCACAGCGGAAGCATTCTAAGGACCTGAGAATAAAACATGCTAAAAAGTCAACACGAATGTTGGTGAGTTATAGGTTTAATTGCTCGAGTCATAAACATATATAAAGATAGACCACAAGATTTCATCAAAAGTTTATCAATAGATTCTACGTAACAGAGCACCCTGGTAACTAAACTTAACGCTATAGTAATAATTACCCCATTCGTTTTAATACACGCAAACCAACGTGTCTTAAACTCAAATAACATACGTCCGTTAAAAGGCTAGTGCTCTAGCTCGGACGGGGATGTCAAGCCCTATGGATCCATATACAATTATTCGCGCCCACCAGTCCATATCCTATGTACTGGCAGCTACTAGTTACCAAAGCTAAGGGATTTTCGGTTTAACTCAGTGTAGAATTTAGTATGTACTTGTGTCTTATCGCGTTTAAAATAAATTGCATATATTCTCAGCCCAAAAATATTTAAAGTATTTAAAAAGGGAGACTATAAACTCACAGTTCAATATTGAGACTCAATATTGTAGGCAAATTGCGTAGACGTAATGATGGTAGACGACTGTATGGTTGGTCTTGGATTCAAGAACAATACCCCGAACAATACCCAATATTTCCTTAGCTTAAAGTGGTTTAAAACCCGAATTAAAACACCCTCGAATATACTTTATTATTATTAAACTTAAATTTAAAATTATAATTATAATTTAAATATAAATTTTTATTACTGAAGAACAAAAATATGTGATAATTCGTCGAGCAAAACAGGCGTATTTATATTACTTTTCTGTTTACTGTAGCTCATGCGATCGCATGAGTTTTCAGTGTTTTTGCCATGCGATCGCATGGCCGCCTTTTCTGTTTTTGTTTGGTAGTTTGTCGACATCAAATAGTGTTACTGTAGCAAATAGTGTTTTACTGTAGCAAATAATCTGCTCAATCGGATGCTGGTTCATCAAATAGCTGGTTGTAGAACACACAGCATCTTGATCATCAGCTGGTTCAGATGAGTGAGCAGCAACAGAAGGTTGCTGATCAATATCAGTAGAATCAGTACCAGCTTGTGATCTCTCAGAACCAGCAGACCTAGGCTCATAGTGTTTTACAGTAACAAATAGTGTTCACTGTAGCAAATAGTGTTTACTGTAGCAAATAGTGTTTACTGTAGCAAATCACTGTAGCAAAGTCGTTTTTCACTGTAGCACTGTAGCAAAATACGGTTTCACTGTAGCAAATAGTGTTTTACTGTAGCAAATAGTGGTTTACTGTAGCAAATAGTGTTTTACTGTAGCAAATAGGGTTTTACTGTAGGAAAGTCGTTTTTACTTGTACATATATATATACATACATATAATTGTTCATGAATCGTCGAGAGTAATCAAAGGTAATTGTATATATGAAACAGTTCTAAAATTTTGAGACTCAATCTAACAGACTTTGTTTAGCGTGTTAAAATAATAAATCGTATAGAGAATTGGTTTAAATAAGTCAAAAATTTTCGGGTCATCACAGTACCTCCCCCTTAAAGAAAATTTCGTCCCGAAATTTTGAGTAGTACCTGTTTCATGAGCGATATCAGTGAACAAATGTGGATACTTTTGCTTCATCTGATCTTCACGTTCCCAAGTAAACTCGGGTCCTCGTCTTGCGTTCTAACGAACCCTAACTATCGGTATTTTGCTTTGTTTTAATTGTTTGACCTCACGGTCCATGATTTCAACAGGTTCTTCGATAAAATGAAGTTTATCATTGATTCGTATTTCGTCAAGAGGAATTACGACATCCTCTTCAGCTAAACATTTCTTCAAATTTGACACGTGAAATGTGTTGTGAACACTACTAAGTTCTTGCGGTAGCTTTAATCGATAAGCAACTGTTCCAATTCTTTCGGTGATTTCAAAGGGTCCTACGTACCTAGGACTTAGCTTTCCTCGTTTACCGAATCGTACAACGCCTTTCCAGGGTGACACTTTCAACATGACTTTGTCGCCCACTTGAAATTCTAGCGGTTTTCTTCTTACATCAGCATAACTCTTTTGGCGACTCATGGCCGTTTTCAATCGCTGTTGTATTTGAATGATCTTTTCGGTGGTTTCGTGAATAATTTCTGGTCCAGTAAGTTGTCTTTCTCCTACTTCACTCCAACATATAGGAGATCTGCACTTTCTACCGTAAAGTGCTTCAAATGGCGCTGCGTTGATGCTCGTATGATAGCTGTTATTGTATGAAAATTCTGCCAACGGTAAGTGTCGATCCCAACTGGTTCCAAAGTCAATCACGCATGCCCGTAACATGTCTTCCAATGTTTGTATTGTTCTTTCACTTTGACCATCTGTCTGTGGGTGATAAGCGGTGCTCATATCTAATCGAGTTCCCAATGCTTTTTGTAATGACTGCCAGAAACGTGATGTGAATCGGGTGTCGCGATCAGATATGATAGAGATGGGTACACCATGCCTGGAAACTACTTCCTTCAAATATAGGCGTGCTAATTTCTCTATACTGTCTGTCTCCTTTATTGGTAGAAAGTGAGCTGATTTAGTTAGACGATCAACTATCACCCAAATAGTATCATGACTACTTGCAGTCCTTGGCAATTTCGTAATGAAATCCATAGTTATTCTTTCCCATTTCCACTGCGGAATTTCTGGTTGTTGCAGTAATCCTGACGGCTTTTGGTGCTCAGCTTTGACCTTTGCACACGTCAAACATTTGCTTACATAAGTAGCAATTTCTGTCTTCATATTAGGCCACCAATAAAACTTCTTGAGATCGTGGTACATTTTCCCGTTTCCTGGGTGAATTGAGTACCTCGTTTTGTGTGCTTCATCTAGTACTAGTTGCCTTAGATTACCATATTTTGGTACCCATATCCTATCAGCAAAATACAGGGTTCCATCGGCTTTTACCTCAAGCTGTTTTTCTAACCCTCTGCTCATTTCGCCTTTTTCATTTTCTTCTTTTAAAGCTTCTAACTGTGCTGCTTGAATTTGCTTTGTGAGATCGGTACGAATTGTAATATTCAAAGCTCGGACCCTAAGAGGTTTTACTCTTTCTTTTCGACTTAGGGCATCAGCTACAACATTAGCCTTTCCAGGGTGGTAACGGATTTCACAATCGTAATCGTTTAACAACTCTACCCAGCGACGTTGTCTCATATTGAGTTGTTTTTGATCAAAAATATACTGAAGACTCTTATGGTCAGTGTACACTGTACACTTGGTGCCATATAGATAGTGTCTCCATATTTTGAGTGCAAAAACTACAGCTCCAAGTTCCAAATCGTGTGTTGTATAGTTCTTTTCATGAATTTTTAGTTGTCGTGAGGCATATGCGATAACTTTTGTGCGTTGCATTAATACACATCCTAAACCTTGGCGCGAAGCGTCACAATAGATCACGAAATCATCATTTCCTTCTGGTAATGACAAAATGGGTGCAGACGTTAACTTCTTCTTTAACAACTGGAATGAGGATTCCTGTTCCGTGGACCAATCATACTTCTTTCCCTTTTGAGTCAATGAAGTTAAGGGTTTGGCAATTCTAGAGAAATCTTGAATGAATCTTCGGTAGTAACCAGCAAGACCTAAGAATTGGCGGATTTGTGTTGGAGTCTTCGGTGTTTCCCATTTACTAATGGCTTCGATCTTGGCAGGGTCAACTTTAATTCCATGTTTACTGACAACATGTCCCAAAAATTGTACTTCTTGTAACCAAAAATCACACTTCGAAAATTTTGCGTACAATTCTTCTTTCTTGAGTATCTCTAGTACCAGTCTTAAGTGTTGCTCATGTTCTTCCTTGTTCTTCGAGTAAATCAATATGTCGTCGATAAAAACAATGACAAATTTGTCTAAATACGGTCTACAGATGCGATTCATTAGATCCATGAATACTGCTGGAGCATTAGTCAATCCAAAAGGCATGACTAGAAATTCATAGTGACCGTAACGGGTTCTGAACGCGGTTTTAGGAACATCTTCTTCCTTCACTCTCAGCTGATGATATCCGGAGCGTAGATCAATCTTGGAATAAACACTTGATCCTTGCAATTGATCAAACAAATCATCAATCCTCGGTAATGGGTACCGATTCTTGATCGTTAATTTGTTTAATTCTCGGTAATCTATGCACATTCTCATAGATCCATCCTTCTTCTTGACGAACAGAATAGGAGCACCCCAAGGTGAAAAACTAGGACGAATAAATCCACGGTCCGATAATTCTTGCAACTGGTCTTGTAATTCTTGCATTTCTGAAGGTGCAAGTCTATATGGAGATCGGGCTACAGGTGCAGCTCCTGATATGAGATCAATCTGGAATTCTACACATCTGTGTGGAGGTAGCCCCGGTAATTCTTCTGGAAATACTCCGGGATATTCTCTTACAACCGGCATGTCATTAATGCTTCTTTCTTCAGTATCGATCTTCTTTACATGTGCCAAAATAGCATAACAACCTTTTCTTATAAGTTTCTGGGCCTTCATACAGCTGATAAAGTTCAGCTTTGAGTTGCTCTTCTCCCCATAAATCATTAATGACGTTTCATCCTTACGAGGGATGCGAATTGCTTTCTCAGCGCAAACAACTTCCGCTCTTGTTTTGGACATCCAGTCCATGCCAACGATTACGTCAAAACTTCCTAATTCTACGGGTATCAAATCGATTTTGAAGGTTTGACCAGCGAGATTCATTTCGCAACCATGGCAAATTTTATCGGCTTTTATCAGTTTACCATTAGCTAATTCAATAGTATATTTATCGTCTAGAGGTAATGATGCACATTTTAGTTTAAAACTAAAGTCTTTACACATATAACTTCTATCAGCACCCGTATCAAACATAATAGAAGCTAGTTGATTATTAACGGTAAACGTACCCGTGACAAGATTAGGATCCTCACGTGCTTTACTGACACTAACATTAAATGCCCTCCCACGTGCGGGTTCTTTGTTCTTCTCCTTATCAGGGCATTGATTTATAAAGTGACCAGACTTCCCGCACCCAAAACATTTCTTGACATCGGTCAGTTTTGTCTTTACTTCAGAAACGGTGGCATAACAATCTTTCGCCACATGTCCTTTCTTGTTGCACTTATCACAGACCACTTGACAATAACCTGCATGATGTGTGTAACATCTTTTGCAGAACGGATGGGGTCCCTTATAGTTTGGACTTGCAGTTGCCCCATCTTGTTTACCTTTAAAAGTTTCTTGTTTCTTCAGGTGAGTACTTTTGCCCTTATAGTCTTCCCATTTCCTCTTTCCTTCAGTTGTCTTGACTTCGGTAATTGGTGCCTTAATCGAACTCTCTGTGATCTGGTCCATGAGTTGGTGTGCCATAGTCATGGCTTCCTGCATCGTATTTGGTTTGGACGATGTAACATTTCCTTTGATATTGATCGATAAACCGTCAATATACATTTCTATCTTTCGTTTCTCGTTTGGCACCAATTCGGGACACAACAAGGCTAGTTCCATGAAACGCTTTTCATAGTTATTGAGATTCGCGCCGATAACCTTCAGATTACGTAACTCAGATTCCATTTTTCTGATCTCGTTTCGAGGACAGTACTCCTCGATTAGCATCTTTTTCAGTTCTTCCCAAGAGATATCATATGCCGTATCTATTCCTTCTGCTTTAGCATAATTGTTCCACCAAGTAAGTGCACCATCTTGCAACGTGCACGAAGCATACTTTGACTTGTCTCCGTTCGCACAATTACTGATTTTGAAAACGGACTCCATCTTTTCAAACCATCGGGTTAGACCGACTGGTCCCTCGGTTCCACTAAACGTCTGTGGTTTGCATCCTTGAAAAGTTTTGTATGAGCATCCGTTTCGTGAGTTTGTGTTTACGACTGCTGCTTTGGCTGCTGCTTCGGCTGTTGCTTTTGCTGCTTCGGTTGCAGCAATTCTTTCATTCACACGTTTCTCGACTAGTTGCTCAAACTCAGCATCCGACATTTGAGACATGTTTCTTCAATAAACACAACAGATATAATTTAATCATATAGAATATTATAGGTAAAATGAGTTGTCAATAGTTAATCGTAGCATATTAATAATATGAACCAATTATTATAAAAGCCTTTTCTTCTTATTAGCATTTTATAATTATTTCTAGGGTATTACCTACCCGTTAAGTTCATACATAATAGCTAGTACAAGGAATTAACTACTAAAATCCTAATAATATTCCACTATAAAAATTTATAGCGAGTTACTACATTATTATGTAATAATAATAATAATAAGAAGTAGTAATAATACAAATAATCATTCCATGCATTTATTATTAATAAACCAAAATAATACAATACCATACAATACTGATATTTTACATATGCTTATTTTATATAACAAGATAGAGTAGCACACATAAGCAATAAAATAGCGCATGGAAGATTTATGGTTGCGAGGTCGTTCATTCAGAACTATCAGAAACTTCTTCCCATTTGGTTCTCTCTGCCAATTGTTTGTGTGCACATGGTCCGACAGACATTCTGGCAGTGTATTTTATTTTTAGTTGGGGTTTTGAGGTACCCGTTGCCTCAGTGGGTTTAATACAATAAGGGTGGTTACGGATCGAATGGTCCTGTTCTTTTTTAATAATTAAGGACATTTTATTATTGTGGTTGTTTTTATTATCTATAGCAAGTTGGAATTTCTCCTTAGTGATCTCTTTTATTTCATTAGCGAAATCCTCCTCCTTACTGATCTCGTCTGATGACGAACTGTCTGAGTCATGTGTAGGAGAATATGATGACGAACTGCAAGAATATGTACCGGTGGTCATGAACCGAAATCTGCCAGGCGTAATCGGCACAACCCGCCCGTCGGCGGTATATCTGGACCAATGTCCATATTTGTTTAGAAATGGACGATCCTCTTTTACTCCAGGGATCATGGGTCCATGCCAACGATATTGTGGCTCCGGAAAACTAAAGCTGGGTGGAGCTAGAACCTCCTCTGGGTTTACCGGGAGTTGAGATTCCCCGGCTAACACAATTTCTTCTTTAATAGGTATTGGAACGCCCTTTTCAGTTGTGGATAGAATAGATTCAGTGTCCGATTCCGAGTCGTACAAAATGATAGGATTAGAAGAAGTCATCTATCACATAATTGAAACAACAATTACGTTAGCATATAAATATATCACATATAATGTTTTTGACCAAATAATAAGCAAAAATCAGGAAAAACAGATATGGTCATAGTCCAGACTCACTAATGCATCCTAACAATTACCAGTTAAACACAATAATGTAATTTCTGGTTCCCTATGACCTCAAGCTCGGATACCAACTGTAACGACCCGTCAAAATCGCTATTGACGCGGCACATTAATCATTGATTCCACAGTGAGGTTTTGACCTCTATATGATACGTTTTGATAAAATATTGCATTCATTAAAATAAGTAACTTTCTAAACATAGAAAGTTATAAACATGTGGGCGAGTGCTTAGGTATAAGCAAAACCCCGAAATACATAAGTCTTTAATTTACAGGTTGACATCACAGTCCAATTATTTATTACACAACGCAGTTTTATTTTGAATGCAATAAACTTTGTACAAAGCATGAGAGACTCCATGCAGGCAACAAGCACATCACAGCGGAAGCATTCTAAGGACCTGAGAATAAAACATGCTAAAAAGTCAACACGAATGTTGGTGAGTTATAGGTTTAATTGCTCGAGTCATAAACATATATAAAGATAGACCACAAGATTTCATCAAAAGTTTATCAATAGATTCTACGTAACAGAGCACCCTGGTAACTAAACTTAACGCTATAGTAATAATTACCCCATTCGTTTTAATACACGCAAACCAACGTGTCTTAAACTCAAATAACATACGTCCGTTAAAAGGCTAGTGCTCTAGCTCGGACGGGGATGTCAAGCCCTATGGATCCATATACAATTATTCGCGCCCACCAGTCCATATCCTATGTACTGGCAGCTACTAGTTACCAAAGCTAAGGGATTTTCGGTTTAACTCAGTGTAGAATTTAGTATGTACTTGTGTCTTATCGCGTTTAAAATAAATTGCATATATTCTCAGCCCAAAAATATTTAAAGTATTTAAAAAGGGAGACTATAAACTCACAGTTCAATATTGAGACTCAATATTGTAGGCAAATTGCGTAGACGTAATGATGGTAGACGACTGTATGGTTGGTCTTGGATTCAAGAACAATACCCCGAACAATACCCAATATTTCCTTAGCTTAAAGTGGTTTAAAACCCGAATTAAAACACCCTCGAATATACTTTATTATTATTAAACTTAAATTTAAAATTATAATTATAATTTAAATATAAATTTTTATTACTGAAGAACAAAAATATGTGATAATTCGTCGAGCAAAACAGGCGTATTTATATTACTTTTCTGTTTACTGTAGCTCATGCGATCGCATGAGTTTTCAGTGTTTTTGCCATGCGATCGCATGGCCGCCTTTTCTGTTTTTGTTTGGTAGTTTGTCGACATCAAATAGTGTTAATGTAGCAAATAGTGTTTTACTGTAGCAAATAATCTGCTCAATCGGATGCTGGTTCATCAAATAGCTGGTTGTAGAACACACAGCATCTTGATCATCAGCTGGTTCAGATGAGTGAGCAGCAACAGAAGGTTGCTGATCAATATCAGTAGAATCAGTACCAGCTTGTGATCTCTCAGAACCAGCAGACCTAGGCTCATAGTGTTTTACAGTAACAAATAGTGTTCACTGTAGCAAATAGTGTTTACTGTAGCAAATAGTGTTTACTGTAGCAAATCACTGTAGCAAAGTCGTTTTTCACTGTAGCACTGTAGCAAAATACGGTTTCACTGTAGCAAATAGTGTTTTACTGTAGCAAATAGTGGTTTACTGTAGCAAATAGTGTTTTACTGTAGCAAATAGGGTTTTACTGTAGGAAAGTCGTTTTTACTTGTACATATATATATACATACATATAATTGTTCATGAATCGTCGAGAGTAATCAAAGGTAATTGTATATATGAAACAGTTCTAAAATTTTGAGACTCAATCTAACAGACTTTGTTTAGCGTGTTAAAATAATAAATCGTATAGAGAATTGGTTTAAATAAGTCAAAAATTTTCGGGTCATCACAGTGGAAGTTTAAAAATTACATCTACTTTAGCTCTATCCACTTCAATTTCTTCCTTTGAAATTTTATGACCAAGAACGATGCCTTCTTTAACCATGAAATGGCATTTCTCACAATTAAGTACTAGATTTGATTGTTCACATCTAATAAGCATTCGTTTAAGATTAACTAGACATGATTCAAAAGTATCACCGAAGACTGAAAAGTCATCCATGAAAACTTCCATGCATTCTTCTATCATGTCGTGAAAAATTGCCATCATGCACCTTTGAAAGGTTGCAGGGGCGTTGCAAAGTCCAAATGGCATGCGTTTGTAAGCAAAAGTACCATAAGGGCACGTGAATGTGGTTTTCTCTTGGTCCTCGGGTGCTATTGGAATTTGAAAATATTCGGAAAAACCATCAAGAAAACAATAGTAACTGTTTTCGGCTAATCTTTCCAACATTTGATCAATAAAAGGTAAGGGAAAGTGATATTTTCTGGTGGCGTCATTTAATTTTCTATAATCAATACATACACGCCATCCTGTTACAGTCCTAGTAGGAATAAGCTCATTTTTCTCATTTGTGATAATAGTCATGCCACCTTTCTTAGGCACGCATTGAACTGGGCTTACCCATGGACTATTAGAGATTGGATAAATTAAACCTGCATCAAGCAGTTTAATAATTTCTTTTTTAACAACATCTTGCATATTAGGATTTAGTCTTCGTTGGCGTTGCACATACGTTTTATGACCTTCTTCCATAAGGATTTTATATGTACAATACGAAGGACTTATTCCTTTAATATCATGAATCTTCCATGCAATAGTTGGTTTATGAGCTTTTAGCACAGAAATGAGTTGAGATTTTTCATTTTTAGTAAGAGAAGACGATATTATTAAAGGTAATTCAGATTCACCATGTAAATAAGCGTATTCCAAATGGTTTGGAAGTGGCTTTAACTCTAATATCGGAGGTTCTTCTATCGATGATTTATATCGATATCTGTCTTCTTCTTTTAGCATTTGAATTTCTTCTGTTGTTGGTTCATATCCATTAGCCATTAGTGAAGCTAACATTTCAGTTTCATCAATTGGTTCAGTTCCTTCTCCTAAAGAACATTCACCTGTTCCTTGTAATTCTAGAAATTCTTCTAACAATTCTGCATGTGATTCTATAGTTTGAATATAATAACATGTATCATCTGCAGATTGCGGTTGTTGCATAGCTCTATCAACTGAAAATGTAACACTCTCGTCCTCTATACTTAGGGTCAATTTCTTACCAAACACGTCTATCATTGCTTTAGCCGTGTTTAAGAATGGTCTTCCTAATATGAGAGGAACTTGAGAATCTTCTTCTATGTCCAGAACAACAAAATCTACTAGAAATACTAAAGTACCAACTTTAACTAGCATGTTTTCCATTATCCCTCTAGGATATTTTATTGATCGATCGGCTAGTTGTATGCTTATTCTTGTTGGTTTCAATTCTTCAAGGTCTAGTTTAGCGTATAGAATACTAGCACCTAAATCTGCCAATGCTTCTATTGAACTAAGACTACCCAGAAAACATGGAATTGTGAAACTTCCTGGATCTGATAATTTTTCTGGTATCTTATTCAACAGCACTGCTGATCAATTAGCATTCATAGTAACGGCCGAGATTTCTTCCATTTTCTTTCTATTTGAGATTAGATCTTTCAGAAATTTAGCATATCTAGGCATTCCTGAAATCACATCAATAAAAGGAAAATTTACATTTATTTGTTTAAACATATCCAAGAATTTGGATTGCTCGGCTTCAAGTCTCTCTTTTCTCATTTTACTCGGGTAAGAAAGTGGTGGTTGGTATGGTTTAACATAAGGTTTAGCTTTAACTGTGTTATCTTCATTAACCTTTTCAACTACCGGTTCTTTTTCCTTATCTTGTTCAGGTTATGATTCTTGTGGAGTAGGAATAGCTTCATCAGAAATTACAGGTATTTCAGGTGGTTTAAGTGTTGTACCACTTCTTGTGGTAATAGCTTTAGCTGTTTCATTCCGGGGGTTAGCATTTGTATCACTAGGTAGACTTCCTGGTTTTCTTTCACCTATTAACCTTGCTAGGTTACTTACTTCTTGTTCCAAATTTTGAATAGAAGCTTGTTGATTTCTAAATGCTTGAACATTTTGTTCATTGGTTTGTTTCTGAGATGTGAAAAACTGTGTTTGAGATTCAACTAGCTTCGTCATCATATCTTCTAAATTAGGCTTTTTATCATCGGTTTGTGGTGGTTTGTTTTGAAAATTAGGTCTTTGCTGATTGTAAGTATTATTGGATACTTGTTGATTACTAGGACCTTGTTGGTTGTTGTATGGAACATTTCGGTTATAATTCTGGTTTTGATTGTAAATCGGTCTTGGCGGTTGATAATTATTCTGATAATTATTTCCAGGCCTTTGGTTTATGTATGAAACATTCTCTCTTTGTTCCATTGTTAGTTCAATATTGAGACAATCTTTTGTCAAATGTGGTCCTCCACACTGCTCACAACTAATTCGTATTGAGTGTATATCCTTAGTCATCTTTTCCATTCGTCTCTCGACAGCATCTATCTTTGCAGAAATGGAATCTAAGTCATGGCTAGAATCGGCTCTAGCTACTTTAGATGATCTAACGATATCTTTTTCTTGGTGCCACTCATGTGAGTGGGAAACAGTGTTATCAATAATTTTATAAGCATCAGTTTCTGTTTTCTTCATAATAGAACCACCAGCTGCTATGTCGATGTCTTTCCTTGTAGTGATGTCGCATCCTTGGTAGAATATTTGTACTATTTGACAAGTGTCTAAACCATGTTGCGGACATCCTCTTAATAACTTTCCAAATCTGGTCCATGCCTCATATAGAGTTTTATTTGGCTTCTGTGTGAACGTAACAATTTCTCCTTGAAGTCTTACGGCTTTAGATGCCGGAAAGAATTGTTTAAGAAATTTTTCAACTAAAACATCCCATGTATCAATCGCCCCTTCAGGTAACGATTCTAACCAATCTTTGGCTTCTCCCTTTAAAGTCCAGGGAAATAACATGAGATATATCTGTTCATCTTCAACTTCTCTTATTTTAAATAGAGTGCAGATCCTATTAAAGGTACGAAGATGTTCATTTGGATCTTCCTTCGGCGCACCACTAAATTGGCATTGATTAGTCACCATGTGTAAGATTTGTCCTTTGATTTCATAATCTGGCGCATTAATGTCTGGTTGAGTAATTGCGTGACCTTGGCCAGTGCGTTTAGCTCTCATTCGGTCTTCCATACTTAGAGGTTCCAGATTCTCCATGATTGAATTTGTTGAATCTGAATCACTAGAGGATTCTGATTTAATGGATCGTTCCTCAACAATCTCTGTTTGAATGATTGGTGGTTCCGGAGGAAAGATTAGTGGTTCAGGATCTATGAATCGTCCCTGAATATTCTCCGGATTCTCAATTGTGAGGTCGGGTTCAAAAAATGGATTATCGGAAATTTGAATTGGAGTACTTGGTCAACTGGATGACGATTCTAAAGAAAAATCAACGGCGATAATATTAGCTAGATGTCTTGATCGAGTTACCGGTGGTGAACGTACAAAAGGTGGTGAACGTTTTGCTCGGTGCATTCACTAAATATCCTATTAGTTTTTAAAAAGAAAGAAAAATTATATAAGTTATCCAATTAATAGACTTTTCTGATTTTGCCCACGTTTCGAATAGCCAAAAGATGCAGCAGAGGGGCAGGATTCGTTTGGTCTCAATATAATTGAGTACTGTTTGGATCCAATAACCCGGTCCACATACAAATCCAACTATTACTACGAACCAGAAAATTTTGATGTCTATCAATTTAACCACTTAAAATAAATTTTCGTAATTTAAAGAAATTTTAGAGAAGAAATAGAATAAAAAAAAATCTATGTCCTAAAAACTAGATTGGCGAGAAATAAGAAAGAAAAAGAGCGCGTCGAAAAAGAAAAGATTGAAAAATAATAGGCGTCGAAAAAATGAAAATAAGAAAGTAGCGCGTCTAAACTTAAAAAGGCACTAAAAACTAAAAATTAAAAGTTGCGTCTAAAAATATTAAAGCTTAAAAGTAAAACTATATCCCAAATGACAATATCTTAAAAAGGTACTAAAACTTAAAAAGACGTCGCAAAATTTTAAAGCACCTAAATCTTAGTCTAAAGAAAAAGCACTTAAGGGATTTTACGGCAAAGCCTAAAAATCTAGAAGTAAAAATAACTATGGCAAAAACTATATTTTAAAACTAAATACGAACGAAAAATACAAAAAATTACGCTAAAACAATTAAAAGGTATAAAATATAAAAATATACTAAAAGTTGTAAAAAGTACAATTTTTATAAAAATATTATTTTTATATTTTTTATTTTAAAAAACTATTAATTTTATAAATTATTTAAACTAATTAAACTAAATATAAAACAAATTAAATACAAAAACTAAAACTTAAATAATAAAATAAGTAAAACCTAATTAGGGTTTTAAATTAATTATAATTAATAATAATAACCCGTAATGATTGCAGTTTTTAAGGTTAACTGGCGTGTCAGACACTCTCATGCGATCGCATGAGAATTTGCCTTCGGGCTCATGCGATCGCATGAGCTTTGTTTTTGGGCCACGGTCTGGGCTGCTACAGTACCAGGCCGTGAGAGTTTTAATATTTTTTTTATTGTTGTTTTATTTTTTCTGTTTTTAATAAATACAAAATATTTAAATAAAATTTATATTTTTATAAACTTAAAAATTAAAATAAAGAAACTTTATAAAACTTATATATTTAACAAACTCTTAAAAATATTTATATTTTTATTTTTCTTTTTATATTTTAGAATATTTAAAACGTATTTTTACAAAAGCGTATTTTTTTTATAAAAGTAAACTTAAAAATAATTTTTTTTTTTTATATTAGCGTTGCGCTTCCGGCTTTTAAGCTAGATAAAATCCCTGGCAGCGGCGCCAAAAATACTTGATGTTATGCGAGGTGTATATGAAATAGCTTTATTTTTACAAGGAAATACTATTAAATACGATACAATTTTACACAAGATATTTATTTATTTATAGAATGGATATACTTAAACCTTGCTACAACACTTATAGGCAGTGTACCTAATCGTACAGTAGTGTAGTTTTTAGTAAGTCCGGTTCATTCCACAGGGAAATCTTTAAACAAAGCTTAACGCTATATTAGTTTTAATTTATAAAAATACAAATATATATATAAGTAATATTATTATTATAAAGGGGGGTTTTTACCGTTTAATGACCGGTTTGTCAATTTTAAAACTTAGTCGCAGTTAAAACCTAATGTAAAATATTAAATAAAATAAAGACTTAATTTAAAGCGTAAAATAAATAATGATAATGAAATTGCGATAAATAAAAGTGCGATAAAATAAACTTGCGATAATTAAAGAGTATGATAATTAAAAGTGAAATTAAATACAATAACAATAAATAAAAGTGCGATAATTAAAAGTGCAATTAAATATAAAATAAAGGAAATTAAATATAAAATAAAGGAATTATGCTTATTTAAACTTCCGTAATCATGATGTTTGACGTGTTGATTTTAGTTTTATGCCCATGGGTTAATTGTCCTTTGTCCTGGATTATTCAATATGTCTGTCTGGTTTTTGTCCATAACAGTCCATCATTCATAAATATAAAGTGCGAGTATCCTCGTCAAATTATCCTTATACCCGAAGTCAAATATTCCAACTAATTGGGGACTTAAACTGTAACAAGGTCTTAATACTTTGTTTAATAATTACACCAGGATATCGACTGAGTGTAACCCAAGGTTTTAATACTTTGTTATCAATTATGCCAAGTGTCCTTGTACATAATTTCACCCCTGTTTTAATAATTCTAGTGACTATTAATCCATTCCCGTGTCCGATTAAATGAACGATTATTCGTACATATAAATATCCCGCCCATCGTGTTCGATCGAGTGTATATGGTTATTTATAGGTATGTCAATTGTAAATCTTTATATTAAAATTAACAAACTATCATTAAGTTAAACAAATATAAAGCCCATTAATAGCCCATAGTCTAATTTCCACAAGTGTCGTTCTTTTGTCCAAACCCCAATTATGGTACAAAGCCCAATTACCCAAATTTAAATATTTAGCCCAACATCATGATTACTTCGTTTTAAATAAGCATAATAATAACTTAGCTACGAGACATTAATGTAAAAAGGTTGAACATAACTTACAATGATTAAAAATAGCGTAGCGTTACACGGACAGAATTTCGACTTACACCCTTACAACATTCGCTAACATACCCTTATTATTAGAATTAAAATTAAAATTAAAATTAAGATTATAAATATATATATATATATATATATATATATATATATATATATATATATATATATATATATATATATGTATGTATCGTATGATATAGATAGAGAGATGGATGGATATATATATTTTTACACTGAACCAAACACGCGAATTTATAGGGCTGTGGCCAGATACTGTTGGCCATGCGATCGCATGGGAATTACTCTTCAAGGCCATGCGATCGCATGGCCTCTCTTTCCAGCTCACATGAGCTTGTTTTCTTATGCCGACGGTTTTTAAATATAATATAATATATATATTAATTTTAAGAATTAATTATATATTATATTATATTCATGTGCATAGTTGACTTGTAATTTTTAGTCCATTGCGTCGAGCGTTGAGAGTTGACTCTGGTCCCGGTTCCGGATTTTTGAATGTCCTTGCGTATAATTTAATATCTTGTACTTTGCGTTTCGCGTCTTGTACTCTTGTAATTTTGAGACGTTTCTCATCAATAATTGGAACCTCTTTGATTGTACTTTGTACTTTTGAGCTTTTTGGTCGTTTGCGTCTTCAATTCGTCGAATTTGTCTTTTGTCTTTACCTTTTAATATTTAAACGAATATTCCTTGTAAATAGGACAACTGCAACTAAAAGCTTGTCTTTCTTGAGGGATAATGCTATGAAATATATGTTCATTTTTAGCATTATCACACTGCCTTTTATAGGTGGATTTCTGATTTTGTGGGCTCCGCGAGTGCGGCCTTTTTGGGCTTTATAAGCTCCGCAAGTGCGGAGCTGTGGAAACCAGCTCACACAAGTTTGGCTCCTAGCTTGCCGACGGATTTTATTATATAAATATAATATAAATATATAATTTATATAATTAATTATATATTATATTATATTTATATACATAATTAATTTGTAACTTTCGGTCCGTTGCGTCGTACGTTGAAAGTTGGTTCATGTCTCGGTTCTGGATTTTCGAACGTCCTTTCGTATAATTTAATATCTTGTACTTTGCGTTTTGCGTCTTGTAATCTTGTAATTTTAAGACGTTTCTCATCAATAATTTGAACCTCTTTGTTCGTACTTTGTACTTTTTAGCTTTCTGGTCGTTTGCGTCTTCAATTCGTCGAATCTGTCTTTTGTCTTCACCTTTTAATATTTAAACAAATATTCCTTGTAAATAGGACAACTGCAACTAAAAGCTTGTCTTTCTTGAGGGATAATGCGATGAAATATATGTTCGTTTTTAGCATTATCAAATATTCCCACACTTGAGCGTTGCTTGTCCTCAAGCAATATAGTCTTGAAATATAGTAGAATCACTTCTTTATTCTTCACACTTTGTACATCAGTGATTTCATTACGGCGGTATGAACAATGGTAGTAACGTTATGGTTTACAGTCCCACATGGCTATAAAAATTTAGATCTTTTAAGGAAATTGGATCTTTATGAAAACATTTGATCTTTTTGAAAATTCAATCTAGTTTTTACCCTAGATAAGTTTTCCGGAATAACCCTTCACCGGTGTTTGCAAATTCTTTTTGTGGGTTTGGTGGGTTTCAAATTTGAAAACTTTAGCTCAAAACTTGTGGTTTTGTGTCACCCACTTGCTAACCTTGTATTGGGAAAGCAACACGTCCAGTATACTTGCTCCGTATATTACCTTTCGGTAAACTACCGTCCGGTTGTAAAGAAAAGCGTTGAACAAGCAACTATTAAGGCAATGTCCCCTGACATGCTTTTAATTATGGTCTATAACGTGTCGGATGCAATTACTATCCTTGGTAGGAGCAATAGTAAAGCTCACCCTTATAATTTTCCGGTCTGGCACAAGGTCCTGTCTTTGACCATGCTATGCAACCACCGTTCTTACGGATGACACCCGATTTGGTTCAGGTGACCTAATGAATTCCAGGTGAATTCCTAGGATTTTACGTTCAATGGTAATGCACGCATTGAAAATGGGTTTTCAGAAAACAAATCGGTTTGAAATTTTGATCAAAATATTTTCTCGTTCAAGCTCAAGTTTAGATATCATTGAATTCCATGAGTTTGTAATTCTCAATCTTTAAGGTCAATCTCAAGGATTGAGTAATATCAGTCTTAAAAGCTGATTTTTGATCTTTAAGGAGATTATCCTTTCTGGAGATCTGATTCATTAGTCTTATCAAGCTAATTTGCACGGCGTCCTCCCCATTTTACAAGACAGATCCTCTCATGGTTAGGATAAGTCTGACCACTTGGCGACCCTGTTTGATGCTGAGATCCGTGGATTTCCTGCTGATTTTAGAGATGACTTTTCTAGATTTTTCGTCAACCTACAGCTGGTCTGGACGACAACTTCATGACCTAAATCAAGAAGCGCGTTTCTTTTTCGGAAGACTTTACTTTCTTTTAATGATGGAATTGATTCATCGTGTAGATCCATCTTTCTTACAGTAAATCGGGTAAAACTGTTTAGTTTATTCCAAAGCAAAAGTATCTTCAATTATTTGTTACAAAAATATGTGACTTATGTTTTAAATAACTTGGTAAATTTTCCCACACTTGGCTTTTATTTTCTTTTATTTGCCTTTTTATTTTCCTCTATTCCATTTTAAATGAATTCTAACATTTTGGTTTGTTTCTCAATTTATGTCCTTTCCGAGGTAACAATAATTTCGGTGTTAACACCTAGTTTTATCGTTCATAAATATGTATAAACATGATTTTGAATTCATTTAATTGAAAATTTTGAAAAATTTTACTAGAAGTGGGTAGTCAGTATATAAGACTAGGGCTGTTCTTTGTTATCAGAGAGCACTAGATTCTAATACAACTACTACGTTACTAGTATTTTTAATGGTAACCAAGTGTTTAAGTTAAAAATTTTAAAAATCCGAAAGAATTTAACCCCTTCCCACACTTAAGATCTTGCAATGCCCTCATTTGCAAGAAATCAGTAACAATTTAAATTATTGAGGGTGATTAGCGTAGAAAAATAATTAAATTTTACCAAAGTTTTCAAACATATTGGCGTTTGTTTGCTGAATGATAAATGGTGCACATCATTTGTTCATTCTGTCTTGTTGTTACATCATATTTGTTTTTCATTTTTGTCATCAAAAGTACTAGCTTTTGCTGAACTTAATACCAGTATTTGAAAATACGCTATTTTACCCTGTTTTGTACATGAGATAAACTACAAATACATATATACATATTTTTGAAGTTGGGTTTTCACACCACATTCAAAAATTATTAAAATCTAATAAAGTTAGAAAATTATAAAAGCTATTATAATAATAAAATAAGAAATAAGAAATAAGAAAATTAAGAATTAATAACATTACAATAAAATAAACAAAAATAGAAAATTATGGATGAGGAGGATGGTTCCAGTATGGGTCCCAAGCGTATCCATAGATGCTGTAAAATGCTTGGGCCGGGTCATATGTAGGATATGGTGGTCGGCTCTCTAAAGTCCAAGGAGCAAATTCGGGCAAAACGGTAGGAATGTAGTCTCTACCTACGTGTGTACAATGACTTATGATTTGGCTTTGATGATACTGCCAATCTTGAAATGCTTTTTGTCTAGCCATTTCATACTCGTGTCGAGCCATAAAAATTTGCATTTCCGTCAGTGGATTACCTCCTCCCGGTTGACCTTGCTGTTGATCTCTCTCAACCTGTGGATGCCTGCCATCATAACGTGCTGCCGCGTTGTTTCGTTTCTTTAAGACCTTAGCACCATGATAAACATGCAAATCTATTCTATCGCGGGGTTCTGGTTCTGCCATTAATATCCCCCCCCCCGACTTCTATCCACACAAAGATATTCAGCAATTAAAGTAATAAATATACCACCTCCTATTATGCTACCACGCCTCATATCCCTAACCATAGTCAATAAATAATAACCCATACAAAAAGGTATACTTACAGCGCCCTGTGGGTCTCGAATACACATGTGGTAAAACAAATCCTGTTCATTTACCTTTTCCTTATTCTTACCTCGTTGTGTAATCGAATTGGCTAAAAACCTATGGATTACTCTTAATTCAGCTCTATCAATATCAAGATAAGAGTATAATCCCCCCTAGAATCGGCGATGGCTAGTCATCCTACTCCATACGTCATTCGTATCAAAATTCTCATCCACCCTCCTACCATAAACTATTAACCTCTGACAATCATAAGATGCTAGCTCCTCGGGCGTATATATACGTAAAGCCCGAGCCATATCTAGTAAAGACATATGGCGCATCTCCCCTCCTAATAAAAATCTAAGAAAACTACGATCGGTTAAAGTATCTACCCGATCATTTATTTCAATAGTACATAATAACTCTGTACACCATTCTCTATACATAGGTCTAAGCATGTTGAATAAACTTACCCAATCACTAAAAGTAGAATTACCATACCTTTGAGTAAGTAATTCCCTGATTGGCTCGGCCAATTCCACTACCTCTAATGGTTCCCAATCTATAACTCTGGGTACCTCATCATTATTAGACACAAGGTTGTGTAGGTTCTTTTGATATTTTGGATAGTCTATCCAATATCTATCAAATCTCAAATTCGGATGTAAATCTGCCTCATGAATGTTTGAATATAAAACAATTGGGTGAGGCATATCTTGTCGGTATTGGTTATTAATTTCCTGTTGATCTGCATCTTCCGGAGGAGCATTGCGAGCCTGGGATGAAGATTCACCCCTTTCAGTCTGCAAAATAAACACAATTTTTGTGCATCCAAATATGCATTAGTTTTGGCAAAATCATAAATCTAAACAATTACAATGACATGTTTAATCCATATTAAACTCTATGCACATTTTCAAAATATTAACAATTCTACACTTTTACAAATATACTTTTACAAAAATGTACACAAAGTTCATTCGCATTTATCTTTTAAAACATGTCAAAAACAATCATTATAACAATTAAATAAGTTCCTCATGGCATTCATATCAATTAAATCAAGTTCATGCAATTTTGGTTCAAAAAGTCCACTTTAATCTTCATAAATCATGTTTAGGATCAAAGTTTTGATCATTTAGCAACCTAAACATGTTACACTACTCAATTTAGCATAAACTAACAACAAAATTCGGCCATAACCTGTTTATATCAAAAAGCCCTAATTTTGCTCAAAAACACAAACCCTAGATTATTCAAAAATTGAAGTTCAAAGCTTCTAATCATGTTAAATAGCATCAATCTAGGTTATACAAGCATAATACACAAATAATTGAAGCATTATTACACTAGAAAGCATCAAAATCGAATTAGGCATGAAATTGTTCAAGAACACTAAAAATTCGGATTAAATGGTGTTTAGGTGTAGAAATTTACCGATTTCCTTGAGTAATTCCTTAATAATAGTCTCCTCATTGTAATTTTATGAAAGATTTGATGAAAAATGGTGAAAAATCACGAATTTGGGAGTGTTTTTCGTGGGTTTTTTCGTAGAAAATTGGTGTGGTTGGTGTACAAACTGGTCTATTCGACCAGTTATATTTTTTTTTGGATTTTCTAAGCTCTGCGAGTACGGTGGTGGGAACCCACAAAGCAACGCGAGTCGCGGCTAATTTTAATTTTTTTTTATAAAACCTTATAACTTTTTAAAACATTTAATTAATTAAATTCTAAAAGTTTTGTTTTCCTTTAGGAGCGAGGGCGTTTCGGATCGTTGTCCTAGTCTGTCCTTCGACAAAATTTTAAAATTTGTCAATTTAAAGCGCGGTTTTAAAAGCAAAGATTTTTGGGGTTTTTTTTTAATATTTTTGGCATACTTTAGTTCAATAAGATTAAAAATAATGCTAATAAAAGTTCTCGTCCCTCCCTCGGGTAAAGCAATTTTGGTTCAACGACCTAGTCTTCAACTCACGACGAATTTTAAAAATCATATTTTTAACTTAGCAAAATTAAGTAAATTTTTGTTTTTAAGTTTACACCAAACTTAAATTTAAAATGCATAAAATTAAAAATTCATATTAAAAATTCACACCAAACTTAAATTATATTTTTGTTTTAAAAATATTAATTTTTCAAATATTTACAATTTTAAATATATATTAATTTTAACAAGTTTACAATATTATTTTAATATTAATTTTAAAAACAAAGTAAAAATAAAATTAAAAATCTTTTTGGTCTTTTATCCCACTTTAATCAATCAAATATTATCAAAAATATACGCCCCTCTTTTCGGTAAAGTAATTTCAGTTCCATAACCTAGTTTAACTCATGACGAATTTTTGAAATATTTTGGGTTGATTGATTAAAGATATTTATACCTTAAGAATAAACGGTAAATTTTGCAGTGATGTAATAAATTTTTGTATGATATCAATAATTTCGGTCGCAAGACCTAATTTTATCGAATACCAATTTAATATTTTATAGCGAACAAATTAGCGTTTATTATCAAAAGGTTAAAAATAAAAATAAAAATAAAAACTGTACAAACTTACCTGTGAGATAGTATTCTTAGTGATATACTCTAGCCCACTCATAAGATAGTCGGACTAATTGATTTTCCATAGCTACATAGGCGTAACCTCGAGCATTCAATGTTTTTTCTTCTAAACATATGAACGGTCCGTCTCTGCATAAAGTAATGAATTCGGTATTGGAATATTTCTGATTCGTCGAACATTTTCCTTCGTGTGACCATTTTTCGCATTTGTGACATCTTTCAAGGTGTCGTGCTCTCCCTTTCGCTGCGGATTTTGATTTTCCTTTACCAAATTGTAACTTATTATTTTCGCATCTGGATTCTTTTCTTACTCCGTCCAATTTACTTCTGATTAATGATACTATTTCACTTAGAAGGGTGTCATTATTACGTTTAGTGATCAAAGCGTGTAGCATTAGACCATGGTTTAATTCACAGGAAGTCTTCATCTCGTAAAACCTAAAAAAAATAAAAAATTCAGAATGGGGGGAGAAGACTAGTTCTTTAGGGTCTGCTAGGGAAAGACCATTCGGGTTCCATTTTCGAGAACTACACGAAAACAGAAAATCTAACTCTAACAGAAATACATATTATCCTTTAATAACTTGATTATCCCCACACTTAGTGAGCTGTGGTGTCGAAATTGTGATTAACTTCGTTGTCAACTTCCATTGGACTATCTATGTAATGTTTAACTCTGTGACCATTAACCTTAAATTCAATCCCATTTGAATTTATCAATTCTATTGTTCCGTATGGGAAAACTCTTTTGACTATGAATGGTCCAGACCATCTTGATTTCAATTTTCCAGTAAATAGCTTGAATCGTGAATTGAAAAGAAGAAATCTATCTCCTTTTTTAAATTCTTTTGAACTTCTGATTCTTTTATCATGCCATTTCTTCGTTCTTTCCTTATAGATTAACGAATTTTCGTATGCTTCTTGTCTTAATTCTTCTAATTCGTTTAGTTGACTTAATCGTAGATGTCCAGCTTCATGTAAATCAAGATTACATGTCTTCAAAGCCCAAATGTGATGACCCGGAAATTTCCGATCAAATTTAAACTTTAATCTTTATATGTTTCCGACACGATAAGCAAAATCTGTAATATTGAGTCTCGAAAGTTTTGAAATATATATTCATGTAATCAATTACCCTTTGACTATGCTCAATGATTCACGAACATTTATGTGTATACTGATATGTATATATAATATATACTTATTAATTGAAAACATTAACAAAGTATTAGATATAAAATACTTTACATAAAAGTATTTGTTTCAATATGTTTATCGATGGAATTAAAAGATAATATCATATGATTAAATTATCAGATACATTGAATTATGATTACGAGTCTCTGTTATGAGGTCCACGTTGATTTGAGAAATCATTTCTTTTTAGCGGTATTCGGAATATTTGGTAATGTGATTTACAAGTAAGAACAAAAGTTTCATTAACGAGAATTAGACAAAAGTTAGTGGAGATTCCTGCTTATGCACATATTCTTCATCATCATCTTATCTTAAATATTCTAAGATATCATCATATCTTCCATTATAAATATCCTCCATATTTCTGAAGATATTTCCATAACTATTCTTACCTGAAACCATTACCTCTTCATGTTATCTGTGTTATATCATAAAAGAAACTATTTTAGTTCTAAATGCCGAAATCTTCGAGTTTAAAATATGAATGTTTTGAAGTAGTGTTGGGAACTGAAGCATGGGTTAGTATAATATAATGACACTTGATCAACGTGATTATATTACAGTAAGTCATGCTGAGTTTTTAATGGAACGTGATGATTCACAGAACATACCGTCATCATGTGCCATTTACACGACTCTTACATTCTACCCAATTTCCAAAAATATTAAGAACATATCTTCTTGATAGTTCTATCTTTTCGGATATTCTGGTAATTTACCAAATCAAGATCGTGCAATTACGATTTCCTTCTTAAGAACATTAACTATGTTCATTTCAAAATCCATACCTACGAATTCCGGACCATTATTCGCTTGACTTGAAGTCGGGAAGAGGAGACAAAAGTATGGAACTCTTGAATATAAAAGAAAATATAAAGCTCGACAACAACACATAAATTACAAACCGTACATATCAATACGTATTGCCACGTAAAGGCACGGGAAAATTAAAAACACTATAACCCCAAGGTAACAGTAGAAGTGAATAAAATCCTCCGGTGGTAGATGAAAGAGAAGAATGACAGATATGAAAGTTAGGAGTATATCAAGAATCAGTACTGGATGGAGCATATTAACGAATGTTTAAAGAATGAATTGAGGAGAAAGAATAGAAGATGTTAGATATGGAAAATAAGGAAAAGAAGGGGGTGGATTTATAGTAAAATATCCGACAGGTCAATCGAAACAGATTATTGCATTTAATCAAAGAAGATCCTGATTTCCGAAATCGCCGAAGAACCAAATCTTATTACGAAGATTTTCTTTAAATCGCATGAATTCCGAAAATCAATCATAACTACGTCATCAGTTAAAACGATTCTACATTTACTCATTTCACTCTCTTACGATAGCTTCACTTATACTCTATTTACTCAATGATGATGAAACTCTATTTTCAACTCATATTCGCCATGAAAACATTTTTATAGTTAGCCATGACGACCTCAATCAAATTTCGGGACGAAATTTCTTTAACGGGTAGGTACTGTGATGACCCGGAAATTTCCAATCAAATTTAAACTTTAATCTTTATATGTTTCCGACACGATAAGCAAAATCTGTAATATTGAGTCTCGAAAGTTTTGAAATATATATTCATGTAATCAATTACTCTTTGACTATGCTCAATGATTCACGAACATTTATGTGTATACTGATATGTATATATAATATATACTTATTAATTGAAAACATTAACAAAGTATTAGATATAAAATACTTTACATAAAAGTATTTGTTTCAATATGTTTATCGATGGAATTAAAAGATAATATCATATGATTAAATTATCAGATACATTGAATTATGATTACGAGTCTCTGTTATGAGGTCCACGTTGATTTGAGAAATCATTTCTTTTTAGCGGTATTCGGAATATTTGGTAATGTGATTTACAAGTAAGAACAAAAGTTTCATTAACGAGAATTAGACAAAAGTTAGTGGAGATTCCTGCTTAACTTTCAATGCATGCTTTACAATGATTGTCTCGTGTCTTTTGGTAAGATAATGATTAGTTTTCATAATATTGAAAATGTTTTACGATATAGATAAAACCTTTTTAAAGGATGATTTGGAATATAATTAATTTTGGAAAACCAAATTTATAAGTACTCGATTTAGTTTCAAGCGTACAAAAACGTTTTCAGTTTAAAAAGAACTTTATTATTAAAACGTATATAACTTTGATAAATATCTAGAACCACTTTTGACAACTCATTACTTAACCAGTATGATAAAGATAACGATATTTATATTTTATTTTATTAAATATATATATAACGATTTAAATTAATACGCGTATTATACGTACATAGTTTTATACTTTTACTATACTATAACTTTACCTTTACTTTACTTTTACTTTACTTTAACTTTAATAATTCACTTTAATAATTCATACTTTAATAATTCAATTTAATAATTCATACTTTAATAATTCACTTTAATAATTCATACTTTAATAATTCACTTTAATAATTCAAAAATCTATTATAAATAGAATTCAATAGGTTTCATTATTTCATAGAAACTTGAAAATATATTTCTCTAAACTCTCTCAATCGAATTACATATATATATTTATTTAGTATAATTTCAAGATATTATTAGTATACATAAAATACTACGACGGAGTTATATTCAGACGATTTCAAAATAAGTTTTCAAACGGGATAGAGCTAAGGAAATTATGGGTTATAGCTATGGAGGTTATGGGTATTGTTCGAGGGTATTGCTCGTCAGGTCAACCTAACGTTTATCATTTTCGTTGCGTCTACGTACTTTCCTGCAATATTGAATCACAATATTGATACGTTCGTGAATCCGAGACAAACCCTGCACTTGTTCAGTGCCGTCATATACATAATTGCTACGAAATACAGTATTGTGAGTTTCATTTGCTCCCTTTTTAATTGCTTTTGCAATATATATTTTTGGGCTGAGAATACATGCGCTGTTTTATAAATGTTTTACGAAATAGGCACAAGTACTAAAACAAATTCTACGTGGGTTTAAACCAGAAATATACCCTTAGCTTGGTAACATTAAACTACTTGTCTATGTACGGTAGGCGCGAATCCTAAAGATAGATCTATTGGGCATGACAAACCCCATCCTGACTATGGGATGCTTTAGTACTTCGAAGTTATATTAAACACACCTGGTCTGGTGTACTTCAGAGGGTAAAACATGAACGTTAAGGCTTGTTACCGGGTGCCTACAACTTATAGAATACTTTTATACACTTGCGAGTGTACGGATATTTATGGAAACTGAAATCTTGTGGTCTATTACTATTACAGAAATGATTGATTATGATAAACTAATGAACTCACCAACCTTTTGGTTGACACTTTAAAGCATGTTTATTCTCAGGTATTAAAGAAATCTTCCGCTGTGCATTAGCTCATTTTAAGGATATTACTTGGAGTCATTCATGACATACTTTGAAAGACGTTGCATTCGAGTCGTTGAGTTCATCAAGATTAATATTAAGTCAATTATAGTTGGATGTAATATGAAATGGCATGCATGCCATCAATTTTTGATGTAAAGAAAGTTTGTCTTTTAAAAACGAATGCAATGTTTGTAAAACGTATCATATAGAGGTCAAATACCTCGCGATGTAATCAACTATTGTGAATCGTTTATAATGTATATGAACGGGTCCTTTCACCAAAATGCTTTGTGTTCAATTTCTACTGGAAGATGACATGCTTTTCTGTAAACGAGTCTAAAAGGTGTGGTTCCAATTGAAGTTTTGTAGGCTGTTCTAAAAGCCCAGAGTGCATCCTTCAATTTAATGGACCATTCCTTCGGATTTGATCCTACGGTTTTCTCTAGAATACGTTTTAATGCTCGGTTGGTATTTTCAACTTGTCCACTTGTCTGTGGATGATAAGCAGTGGAGATTTTATGAGTTACTCCATATCTTTTAAGAACTTTCTCAAGTTGATTATTACAAAAATGAGTACCCCGATCACTTATTAAAGCTTTCGGTGTTCCAAACCTAGCAAAAAGGCATTTTAAAAAGTTGACTACAACTCGTGCATCATTAGTTGGGAGAGCTTGTGCTTCCGCCCATTTAGATACATAATCAATGGCTACGAGAATATATAGATTATTATGAAATTTTGGAAATGGACCCATAAATTCAATACCCCAAATGTCAAATACTTCACATACTTGAATGACATTTTGTGGCATTTCATCACGTTGACTTATTTTTCCGGCCCTTTGACATGCATCACAGGATTTGCAAAGAAGGTGTGCGTCTTTGTAAATTGTAGGCCAATAGAATCCAGCATCATAAACTTTTATTGATGTGAGTTGAGGCCCATAATGCCTTCCTGTTGGTCCTGTCTGACAATGATTTAAGATTTTACTAGCTTCATCTTCGAATACATATCGGTGTATTATTCCATCGGGACAACTTTTAAACAAATGTGGATCTTCCCAGAAATAGTGTTTTATATCACTAAAGAATTTCTTTCGTTTTTGGTACGATAATCCTTTTTCAAGGAATCCACATACTAAGTAGTTTGCATAGTCTGCAAACCATGGAATTTCACTATAATCTATCTTCAATAGATATTCATCAGGAAAGTTGTCTTGTATGGCCGATTCATTTAGAACTTCTAATTCAGGATTTTCAAGACGAGAAAGATGATCAGCGGCGAGATTTTCTGCTCCCTTTTTGTCTCGGATTTCAATATCGAACTCTTGTAAGAGTAAGATCCAACGAATTAATCTTGGTTTGGCATCTTGTTTCGAAAATAGGTATCTAAGAGCAGAATGGTCGGTATAGACCACCGTTTTAGCTAGAACGAGATATGAACGAAATTTGTCAAAAGCAAAGACAATAGCAAGGAGTTCTTTTTCAGTAGTTGTGTAATTTGTTTGTGCTCTTGTAACGTCTTACTAGCATAATATATAGGTTGAAATCGTTTTTCAATCCTTTGTCCTAAAATGGCTCCCATTGCAAAATCACTTGCATCGCACATTAGTTCAAATGGTAGATTCTAATTTGGAGTTATCATGATTGGCGCATTAGTGAGTTTTTCTTTAAGTATATTAAAAGATTTGATGCATTCATCTGAAAAGATGAATAGAGCATCCTTTTCTAGGAGTTTATTCATAAGACTACCCAGAAAACATGGAATTGTGAAACTTCCTGGATCTGATAATTTTTTTGGTATCTTATTCAACAGCACTGCTGAACAATTAGCATTCATAGTAACAGCCGAGAGTTCTTCCATTTTATTTCTATTCGTGATTAGATCTTTCAGAAATTTAGCATATCTAGGCATTTCTGAAATCACATCAATGAAAGGAAGATTTACATTTATCTGTTTAAACATATCCAAGAATTTGGATTGCTCGGCTTCAAGTCTCTCTTTTTTCATTTTACTTGGGTAAGGAAGTGGTGGTTGGTATGGTTTAACATAAGGTTTAGCTTTAACTGTGTTATCTTCATTAACCTTTTCAACTACCGGTTCTTTTTCCTTATCTTGATAAGATTGTGGTTCTTGTGGAGTAGGAATAGCTTCTTCAGAAATTACAGGTATTTCAGGTGGTTTAAGTGTAATACCACTTCTTGTGGTAATGGCTTTAGCTGTTTCATTTCGGGGGTTAGCATTTGTATCACTAGGCAGACTTCCCGATTTTCTTTCACCTATTAACCTTGCTAGGTTACTTACTTCTTGTTCCAAATTTTGAATAGAAGCTTGTTGATTTCTAAATGCTTGAGCATTTTGTTCATTGGTTTGTTTCTGAGATGTGAAAACTGTGTTTGAGATTCAACTAGCTTCGTCATCATATCTTCTAAATTCGGTTATCATCGGTTTGTGGTGGTTTGTTTTGAAAATTAGGTCTTTGCTGATTGTAAGTATTATTGGATACTTGTTGATTGCTAGGACCTTGTTGGTTGTTGTATGGAACATTTCGGTTATAGTTCTGGTTTTGATTGTAAATTGGTCTTGGCGGTTGATAATTGTTCTGATAATTATTTTCAGGCCTTTGGTTTATGTATGAAACATTCTCTCTTTGTTCCATTGTTAGTTCAATACTGAGACAATCTTTTGTTAAATGTGGTCCTCCACACTGCTCACAACTAATTCGTATTGAGTGAATATCTTTAGTCGTCTTTTCCATTCGTCTCTGGACAGCATCTATCTTTGCGGAAATAGAATCTAAGTCATGGCTAGAATCGGCTCTAGCTGCTTTAGATGATCTAACGATATCTTTTTCTTGGTGCCACTCATGTGAGTGGGAAGCAGTGTTATCAATAATTTTGTAAGCAACAGTTTCTGTTTTCTTCATAATGGAACCACCAGCTGCTATATCGATGTCTTTCCTTGTAGTGATGTCGCATCCTTGGTAGAATATTTGTACTATTTGACAAGTGTCTAAACCATGTTGCGGACATCCTCTCAATAATTTTCCAAATCTGGTCCATGCCTCATATAGAGTTTCATTTGGCTTTTGTGTGAACGTAACAATTTATCCTTGAAGTCTCACGGCTTTAGATGCCGGAAAGAATTGTTTAAGAAATTTTTCAACTAAAACGTCCCATGTATCAATCGCCCCTTCAGGTAACGATTCTAACCAATCTTTGGCTTCTCCCTTTAAAGTCCAGGGAAATAACATGAGATATATCTGTTCATCCTCCACTTCTTTTATTTTAAATAGAGTACAGATCCTATTAAAGGTACGAAGATGTTCATTTGGATCTTCCTTCGGCGCCCCACTAAATTGGCATTGATTAGTTACCATGTGTAGAATTTTCCCTTTGATTTCATAATCTGGCGCATTAATGTCTGGATGAGTAATTGCGTGACCTTGGCCAGTGCGTTTAGCTCTCATTCGGTCTTCCATACATAAAGGTTCCAGATTTTCCATGATTGAATTTGTTGAATCTGAATCACTAGAGGATTCTGATTTAATAGTTCGTTCCTCAACAATCTCTGTTTGAATGATTGGTGGTTCCGGAGGAAAAATTAATGGTTCAGGATCTATGAATTGTCCTTGAATATTCTCCGAATTCTCAATTGTGAGGTCGGGTTCAAAAAATGGATTATCGGAAATTTGAATTGGAGTACTTGGTCGACTGGATGATAATTCTGAAGAAAAATCAACGGCGATAATATTTGCTAGATGTCTTGATCGAGTTACAGGTGGTGAACGTACAAAAGGTGGTGAACGTTTTGCTCGGTGCATTCACTGAATATCCTATTAGTTTTTAAAAAGAAAGAAAAATTATATAAGTTATCCAATTAATAGACTTTTCTGATTTTTCCCACGTTTCGAATAGCCAAAAAATACAGCAGAGGGGCAGGATTCGTTTGGTCTTAATATAATTGAGTACTGTTTGGCTCCAATAACCCGGTCCACGTACAAATCTAACTATTACTAAGAACCAGAAAATTTTGATGTCTATCAATTTAACCACTTAAAACAATTTTTCGTTTGAAATTTAAAGAAATATTAGATAAGAAATAGAGAAAATTCTAAGTCCTAAAAACTAGAATGGCGAGAAATAAGAGAGAAAAAGAGCGCGTCGAAAAATGTCGGTGAATAAAAGATAAGACAGTAGCGCGTCGAAACTTAAAAAGAAACTAAAATTTGTAGCGTCGTAAAATTCTAAAGCACCTAAATCTTAGTCTAAGAAAAAGCACTTAAGGGATTTTACGGCAAATCTTAAAAATCTAGAAATAAAATAACTACGGCAAAAAACTATGTCTTAAATTAAATACGAGCGAAAAAAAATTTAAAAATATTACAAGAAACGATTAAAAAGGTACGAAATATAAAAAATAAAACTAAAGTTTATGAAAATATAATTTTTATAAAAATATAATTTTTATATTATTTATTTTATAAAACTATTAATTTTATAATTTATTAAAACTTAATATAACTTAAAAATACAAATTAAAATAAAACTAAAACTAATTTTATTTAATTAAAACACTAATTATTAATAATAATAAAATTTTAAACCCTAATTTCGTATTAATTGCAGTCCTAGGTTTGACCTGTCAGAAGACCTCCGCGAGTGCGGTATGGTCCAGTTCAAATTCTCCGCGAGTCGCGGAGGGTTCAATTTCAGCTCAAAAGGGGTCAATTTTTACAGGTTCAGTTTTTTTTTTTTTTTTACTTTTTATATTATACATAAAATATAAATATAACTTAAATAAAAATTTAATTTTAAAACTAAAATAAAAATACTTATAAATATTATAAACTCTTAAAAATATAAATGTATTTTTCTTTCTTTTTGAATTTTTATATTTTTATTATTTTTAAAACGTATATTTATAAAAAGAACTTAACAAAAACTTTTATAAAAACTTTTATTTTTATTTTTAGCGTTGCGCTTTCGGCGTTTATGTTCCCCGGCAGCGGCGCCAAAAATACTTGATGTTATGCGAGGCATATATGAAATAGTGTATATTTTACTAGGAAAAACTATTAAATACGATACAATTTTACACAAGATATTTATTTATTTATAGAATGGATATACCTAAACCTTGCTACAACACTTATAGGCAGTGTACCTAATCGTTCAGTAGTGTAGTTTTTAGTAAGTCCGGTTCGTTCCACAGGGAAATCTTTAAACAAAGCTTAACGCTATATTAGTTTTAATTTATAAAAATACAAATATATATATATATAAGTAATATTATTATTATAAAGGGGGTTTTTACCGTTTAATGACCGGTTTGTCGATTTTTACAACTTTAGTCGCAGTTAAAACCTAATGTAAAATATTAAATAAATAAAAGACTTAATTTAAAGCGTAAAGTAAATAACGATAATGAAATTGCGATAAATAAAAGTGCGATAAAATAAAATTACGATAATTAAAGAGTACGAAAATTAAAAGTGCAATTAAATACAATGACAATAAATAAAAGTGCAATTAAATACAATAACAATAAATAAAAGTGCAATAATTAGAAGTGCAATTAAATATGAAAATAAAGGAATTATGCTTATTTAAACTTCCGTAATCATGATGTTTGACGCGTTGATTTTAGTTTTATGCCCATGGGTTAATTGTTCTTTGTCCTGGATTATTCAATTTGTCCGTCTGGTTTTTGTCCATAACAGTCCATCAGTCATAAATATAAAGTGCGAGTATCCTCGTCAAATTATCCTTATACCCAAAGTTAAATATTCCAACTAATTGGGGACTTAAACTGTAACAAGGTCTTAATACTTTGTTTAATAATTACATCAGGATATCGACTACGTGTAACCCAAGGTTTTAATACTTAGTTATCAATTATGCCAACTATCCTTGTACATAATTTCACCCCTGTTTTAATAATTCTAGTGACTATTAATCCATTCCCATGTCCGGTTAAATGAACGATTATTCGTACATATAAATATCCCGCCCATCGTGTTCGATCGAGTGTATATGGTTATTTATAGGTACATACGTCCAATTGTAAATCTTTATATTAAAATTAACAAACTATCATTTAGTTAAACAAATATAAAGCCCATTAATAGCTCATAGTCTAATTTCCACAAGTGTCGTTCTTTTGTCTAAACCCCAATTATGGTACAAAGCCCAATTACCCAATTTTAATATTTTTAGCCCAACATCATGATTACTTCGGCTTAAATAAGCATAATAATAACTTAGCTACGAGACATTAAATTAAAAAGGTTGAACATAACTTACAATGATTAAAAATAGCGTAGCGTTACACGGACATAATTTCGACTTACACCCTTACAACATTCGCTAACATACCCTTATTATTAGGATTAAAATTACAATTAAAATTAAAATTATAATATATATATATTTTTACGTATGATGAAAAGAAAATAAAGTAAATAATCCGTCAAATTGCATGGCCTTTTATAAGTGGATTTCTGATTTTGTGGGCTCTGCGAGTGCGGCCTTTTTGGGCTTTATAAGCTCCGCGAGTGCGGAGCTGTGGAATCCAGCTCACACAAGTTTGGCTCCTAGCTTGCCGACGGATTTTATTATATAAATATAATATAAATATATAATTTATATAATTAATTATATATTATATTATATTTATATACATAATTAATTTGTAACTTTCAGTCCGTTGCATCGTACGTTGAAAGTTGGTTCATGTCTCGGTTCCGGATTTTCGAACGTCCTTTCGTATAATTTAATATCTTGTACTTTGCGTTTTGCGTCTTATACTCTTGTAATTTTGAGATGTTTCTCATCAATAATTTGAACCTCTTTGCTTGTACTTTGTACTTTTTAGCTTTTTGGTCGTTTGCGTCTTCAATTCGTCGAATCTGTCTTTTGTCTTCACCTTTTAATATTTAAACAAATATTCCTTGTAAATAGGACAACTGCAACTAAAAGCTTGTCTTTCTTGTGGGATAATGCGATGAAATATATGTTCGTTGGGTTACAAGGAATATTTGTTTAAATATTAAAAGGTGAAGACAAAAGACATATTCGACGAATTGAAGACGCAAACGACCAAAAAGCGAACAAATTTTATACATCAAGTATTTTTGGCGCCGCTACCGGGGAACATAAACGCCGAAAGCGTAACGCTAAAAATAGAAAGAAAAAAAAAGTTTTTATAAAAGTTTTTGTTAAGTTCTTTTTATAAATATAAGTTTTAAAAATAATAAAAATATAAAAATTCAAAAAGAAAGAAAGATACATTTATATTTTTAAGAGTTTATAATATTTATAAGTATTTTTATTTTAGTTTTAAAATTAAATTTTTATTTAAGTTATATTTATATTTTATATATAATATAAAAAGTAAAAAAATAAAAATATAAAAAAAACTGAACCTGTAAAAATCGACCCCTTTTGAGCTGAAATTGAACCCTCCGTGACTCGCGGAGAATTTGAACTGGACCATACCGCACTCGCGGAGGTCTTCTGACAGGTCAAACCTAGGACTGCAATTAATACGAAATTAGGGTTTAAAATTTTATTATTATTAATAATTAGGGTTTTAATTAAATAAAATTAGTTTTAGTTTTATTTTAATTTGTATTCTTAAGGTATATTAAGTTTTAATAAATTATAAAATTAATAGTTTTATAAAATAAATAATATAAAAATTATATTTTTATAAAAATTATATTTTCATAAACTTATAGTTTTATTTTTTATATTTCGTACCTTTTTAATCGTTTCTTGTAATATTTTTAAATTTTTTTTGCTCGTATTTAATTTAAGACATAGTTTTTTGCCGTAGTTATTTTATTTCTAGATTTTTAAGATTTGACGTAAAATCCCTTAAGTGCTTTTTCTTAGACTAAGATTTAGGTGCTTTAGAATTTTACGACGCTACAAATTTTAGTTTCTTTTTAAGTTTCGACGCGCTACTTTCTTATATTTTATTCACCGACATTTTTCGACGCGCTCTTTTTCTCTCTTATTTCTCGCCATTCTAGTTTTTAGGACTTAGAATTTTCTCTATTTCTTATATAATATTTCTTTAAATTTCAAACGAAAAAATTATTTTAAGCGGTTAAATTGATAGACATCAAAATTTTCTGGTTCGTAGTAATAGTTGAATTTGTACGTGGACCGGGTTAATGGAGCAAAACAGTACTCAATTATATTGAGACCAAACGAATCCTGCCCCTCTGCTGCATCTTTTGGCTATTCGAAACGTGGGCAAAATCAGAAAAGTCTATTAATTGGATAACTTATATAATTTTTCTTTCTTTTTAAAAAACTAATAGGATATTCAGTGAATGCACCGAGCAAAACGTTCACCACCTTTTGTACGTTCACCACCTGTAACTCGATCAAGACATCTAGCAAATATTGTCGCCGTTGATTTTTCTTCAGAATTATCATCCAGTCGACCAAGTACTCCAATTCAAATTTCCGATAATCCATTTTTTGAACCCGACCTCACAATTGAGAATCCAGAGAATATTCAAGGACAATTCATAGATCATGAACCATTAATTTTTCCTCCGGAACCACCAATCATTCAAACAGAGATTGTTGAGGAACGAACCATTAAATCAGAATCCTCTAGTGATTCAGATTCAACAAATTCAATCATGGAAAATCTAGAACCTTTAAGTATGGAAGACCGAATGAGAGCTAAACGCACTGGCCAAGGTCACGCAATTACTCATCCCGACATTAATGCGCCAGATTATGAAATCAAAGGACAAATTCTACACATGGTAACTAATCAATGCCAATTTAGTGGGGCGTCGAAGGAAGATCTAAATGAACATCTTCGTACCTTTAATAGGATCTGCACTCTATTTAAAATAAGAGAAGTGGAGGATGAACAGATATATCTCATGTTATTTCCCTGGACTTTAAAGGGAGAAGCCAAAGATTGGTTAGAATCGTTACCTTAAGGGGCGATTGATACATGGGACGTTTTAGTTGAAAAATTTCTTAAACAATTCTTTCCGGCATCTAAAGCCGTGAGACTTCAAGGAGAAATTGTTACGTTCACACAAAAGCCAAATGAAACTCTATATGAGGCATGGACCAGATTTGGAAAGTTATTGAGAGGATGTCCGCAACATGGTTTAGACGCTTGTCAAATAGTACAAATATTCTACCAAGGATGCGACATCACTACAAGGAAAGACATCGATATAGCAGCTGGTGGTTCCATTATGAAGAAAACAGAAACTGATGCTTACAAAATTATTGATAACACTGCTTCCCACTCACATGAGTGGCACCAAGAAAAAGATATCGTTAGATCATCTAAAGCAGCTAGAGCCGATTCTAGCCATGACTTAGATTCCATTTCCGCAAAGATAGATGCTGTCGAGAGACGAATGGAAAAGATGACTAAAGATATCCACTCAATACGAATTAGTTGTGAGCAGTGTGGAGGACCACATTTAACAAAAGATTGTCTCAGTATTGAACTAACAATGGAACAAAGAGAGAATATTTCATACATAAACCAAAGGCCTGGAATTAATTATCAGAATAATTATCAACCGCCAAGACCAATTTACAATCAAAACTAGAATTATAATCGAAATGTTCCATACAACAACCAACAAGGTCCTAGCAATCAACAAGTATCTACTAATACTTACAATCAGCAAAGACCTAATTTTCAAAACAAACCACCACAAACCGATGATAAAAAGCCGAATTTAGAAGATATGATGACGAAGCTAGTTGAATCTTAAACACAGTTTTTCATATCTCAGAAACAAACCAGTGAACAAAATGCTCAAGCATTTAGAAATCAACAAGCTTCTATTCAAAATCTGAAACAAGAAGTAAGTAACCTAGCAAGGTTAATAGGTGAAAGAAAACCGGGAAGTCTACCTAGTGATACAAATGCTAACCCCCGGAATGAAACAGCTAAAGCCATTACCACAAGAAGTGGTATTACACTTAAACCACCTGAAATACCTGTAATTTTTGATGAAGCTATTCCTACTCCACAAGAACCACAACCTGATCAAGATAAAGAAAAAGAACCGGTAGTTGAAAAGGTTAATGAAAATAACACAGTTAAAGCTAAACCTTATGTTAAACCATACCAACCACCACTTCCTTACCCGAGTAAAATGAAAAAAGAGAGACTTGAAGCCGAGCAATCCAAATTCTTGGATATGTTTAAACAGATAAATGTAAATCTTCCTTTCATTGATGTGATTTCAGGAATGCCTAGATATGCTAAATTTCTGAAAGATCTAATCACGAATAGAAAGAAAATGGAAGAACTCTCGACTGTTAATATGAATGATAATTGTTCTGCAGTGCTATTGAATAAGATACCCGAAAAATTATCAGATCCAGGAAGTTTCACAATTCCATATTTTCTGGGTAGTCTTAGTTCAATAGAAGCATTGGCAGATTTAGGTGCTAGTATAAATTTAATGCCGTATTCACTATACACTAAACTAGACCTCGGAGAATTGAAACCAACACGAATAAGCATACAACTAGCAGATCGATCAGTAAAATATCCTAGAGGGATAATGGAGAACATGCTAGTTAAAGTTGGTACTTTAGTATTTCCAGTAGATTTTGTTGTTCTGGACATGGAAGAAGATTCTCAAGTTCCTCTCATATTAGGAAGACCATTCTTAAACACGGCTAAAGCAATGATAGACGTGTTCGGTAAGAAACTTACCCTAAGTATAGAGGATGAGAGTGTTACCTTTTCTGTTGATAGAGCAATGCAACAACCGCAATCTACAGATGATACATGCTATTATATTCAAACTATAGGTTCACATGCAGAATTGTTAGAAGAATTTCCAGAATTACAAGGAACAGGAGAATGTTCTTTAGGAGAAGGAACTGAACCAATTGATGAAACTGAAATGTTAGCTACACTTATGGCTAATGGATATAAACCAACAACATAAGAAATTCAAATGCTAAAAGAAGAAGACAGATATCGATATAAATCATCGATAGAAGAACCTCCGACATTAGAGTTAAAGCCACTTCCAAACCATTTGGAATACGTTTATTTACATGGTGAATCTGAATTACCTGTAATAATATCGTCTTCTCTTACTGAAAATGAAAAATCTCAACTCATTTCTGTGTTGAAAGCTCATAAACCAGCTATTGCATGGAAGATTCATGATATTAAAGGAATAAGTCCTTCGTATTGCACACATAAAATCCTTATGGAAGAAGGTCATAAAACGTATGTGCAATGCCAACGAAGACTAAATCCTAATATGCAAGATGTTGTTAAGAAAGAAATTATTAAACTGCTTGATACAGGTTTAATTTATCCAATTTCTGATAGTCCATGGGTAAGCCCAGTTCAATGCGTGCCTAAGAAGGGTGGCATGACTGTCATTACAAATGAGAAAAATGAGCTTATTCCTACTAGGACTGTAACAGGATGGCGTGTATGTATTGATTATAGAAAATTAAATGACGCCAGCAGAAAAGATCACTTTCCCTTACCTTTCATTGATCAAATGTTGGAAAGATTAGCCGGAAACAGTTACTATTGTTTTCTTGATGGTTTTTCCGGATATTTTCAGATTCCAATAGCACCCGAGGATCAAGAGAAAACCACATTCACGTGCCCTTATGGTACTTTTGCTTACAAACGCATGCCATTTGGACTTTGCAACGCCCCTGCAACCTTTTAAAGGTGCATGATGGCGATTTTTCACGACATGATAGAAGAATGCATGGAAGTTTTCATGGATGACTTTTCAGTCTTCGGTGATACTTTTGAATCATGTCTAGTTAATTTTGAACGAATGTTTATTAGATGCGAACAATCAAATCTAGTACTTAATTGGGAGAAATGCCATTTCATGGTTAAAGAAGGCATCGTTCTTGGTCATAAAATCTCAAAAGAAGGAATTGAAGTGGATAGAGCTAAAGTAGATGTAATTGCTAAACTTCCACATCCCACCAATGTTAGAGGAGTTAGGAGTTTTCTAGGGCATGCCGGTTTTTACCGACGTTTCATAAAAGATTTTTCTAAAATTGCCACTCCTATGAATAAACTCCTAGAAAAGGATGCTCCATTCATCTTTTCAGATGAATGCATCAAATCTTTTAATATACTTAAAGAAAAACTCACTAATGCGCCAATCATGATAACTCCAAATTGGAATCTACCATTTGAACTAATGTGCGATGCAAGTGATTTTGCAATGGGAACCGTTTTAGGACAAAGGATTGAAAAACGATTTCAACCTATATATTATGCTAGTAAGACGTTACAAGGAGCACAAACAAATTACACAACTACTGAAAAAGAACTCCTTGCTATTGTCTTTGCTTTTGACAAATTTCGTTCATATCTCGTTCTAGCTAAAACAGTGGTCTATACTGATCATTCTGCTCTTAGATACCTATTTTCAAAACAAGATGCTAAACCAAGATTAATCAGTTGGATCTTACTCTTACAAGAGTTTGATATTGAAATTCGAGATAAAAGAGGAGCAGAAAATCTCGTCGCTGATCATCTTTCTCGTCTTGAAAATCCTGAATTCGAAGTTCTAAATGAATCGGCCATACAAGACAACTTTCCTGATGAATATTTATTGAAGATAGATTATAATGAAATTCCATGGTTTGCAGACTATGCAAACTATTTAGTATGTGGATTCCTTGAAAAAGGATTGTCGTACCAAAAACGAAAGAAATTCTTTAGTGATATAAAACACTATTTCTGGGAAGATCCACATTTGTTTAAAAGTTATCCCGATGGAATAATACGCCGATGTGTATTCGGAGATGAAGCTAGTAAAATCTTAAACCATTGTCACACAGGACCAACAGGAGGGCATTATGGGCCTCAACTCACAGCAAGAAAAGTTTATGATACTCGATTCTATTGGCCTACATTTTACAAAGACGCACACCTTCTTTGCAAATCCTGTGATGCATGTCAAAGGGCCAAAAAAATAAGTTAACGTGATGAAATGCCACAAAATGTCATTCAAGTATGTGAAGTATTTGACATTTGGGGTATTGACTTTATGGGTCCATTTCCAAAATCTCATAATAATCTATATATTCTCGTAGCCATTGATTATGCATCTAAATGGGCGGAAGCACAAGCTCTCCCAACTAACGATGCACGAGTTGTAGTCAACTTTTTAAAATGCCTTTTTGCTAGGTTTGGAACACCGAAAGCTTTAATAAGTGATCGGGGTACTCATTTTTGTAATAATCAACTTGAGAAAGTTCTTAAAAGATATGGAGTAACTCATAAAATCTCCACTACTTATCATCCACAGACAAGTGGACAAGTTAAAAATACCAACCGAGCATTAAAACGTATTCTAGAGAAAACTGTAGGATCAAATCCGAAGGAATGGTCCATTAAATTGGAGGATGCACTCTGGGCTTTTAGAACAGCCTACAAAACTCCAATTGGAACCACACCTTTTAGACTCGTTTACGGAAAAGCATGTCATCTTCCAGTAGAAATTGAACACAAAGCATTTTGGGCTTTGAAGACATGTAATATTGATTTACATGAAGCTGGACATCTACAATTAAGTCAACTAAACGAATTGGAAGAATTAAGACAAGAAGCATACGAAAATTCGTTAATCTATAAGGAAAGAACGAAGAAATGGCATGATAAAAGAATCAGAAGTTCAAAAGAATTTAAAGAAGGAGATAGAGTTCTTCTTTTCAATTCACGATTCAAGCTATTTACTGGAAAATTGAAATCAAGATGGTCTGGACCATTCATAGTCAAAAGAGTTTTCCCATACGGAACAGTAGAATTGATAAATTCAAATGGGATTGAATTTAAGGTTAATGGTCACAGAGTTAAACATTACATAGATAGTCCAATGGAAGTTGACAACGAAGTTAATCACAATTTCGACACCACAGCTAACTAAGTGTAGGGAGAATCAAGTTTTTAAAGGATAATATGTATTTCTGTTAGAGTTAGATTTTCTGTTTTCGTGTAGTTCTCGAAAATGGAACCCGAATGGTCTTTCCCTAGCAGACCCTAAAGAACTAGTCTTCTCCCCCCATTTTGAATTTTTATTTTTTTTTACGTTTTACGAGATGAAGACTTCCTGTGAATTAAACCATGGTCTAATGCTACACGCTTTGATCACTAAACGTAATAATGACACCCTTCCAAGTGAAATAGTATCATTAATCAGAAGTAAATTGGACGGAGTAAGAAAAGAATCCAGATGCGAAAATAATAAGTTACAATTTGATAAAGGAAAATCAAAATCCGCAGCGAAAAGGAGAGCACGACACCTTGAAAGATGTCACAAATGCGGAAAATGGTCACACGAAGGAAAATGTTCGACGAATCAGACATATTCCAATACCGAATTCATTACTTTATGCAGAGACGGACCGTTCATATGTTTAGAAGAAAAAACATTGAATGCTCGAGGTTACGCCTATGTAGCTATGGAAAATCAATTAGTCCGACTATCTTATGAGTGGGCTAGAGCATATCACTAAGAATACTATCTCACAGGTAAGTTTGTACAGTTTTTATTTTTATTTTTATTTTTATTTTTAACCTTTTGATAATAAACGTTAATTTGTTCGCTATAGAGTATTAAATTGGTATTCGATAAAATTAGGTCTTGCTACCAAAATTATTGATATCATACAAAAATTTATTACATCACTGCGAAATTTACCATTTATTCTTAAGGTATAAATATCTTTAATCAATCAACCCAAACTATTTCAAAAATTCGTCATGAGTTAAACTAGGTTATGGAACCGAAATTACTTTACCGAAAAGAGGGGCGTATATTTTTGATAATATTTGATTGATTAAAGTGGGAAAAAAGACCAAAAAGATTTTTAATTTTATTTTTACTTTGTTTTTAAAATTAATATTAAAATAATATTGTAAACTTGTTAAAATTAATATATATTTAAAATTGTAAATATTTAAAAAATTAATATTTTTAAAACAAAAATATAATTTAAGTTTGGTGTGAATTTTTAATATGAATTTTTAATTTTATGCATTTTAAATTTAAGTTTGGTGTAAATTTAAAAACAAAAATTTACTTTATTTTGCTAAGTTAAAAATATGATTTTTAAATTTCGTCGTGAGTTGAAGACTAGGTCGTTGAACCGAAATTGCTTTACCCGAGGGAGGGACGAGAACTTTTATTATCATTATTTTTAATCTTATTGAACTAAAGTATGCCAAAAACATTAAAAAAAAAAAACCCCAAAAATCTTTGCTTTTAAAACCGCGCTTTAAATTGACGAATTTTAAAATTTTATCGAGGGACGGACTATGACAACAATCCGAAACGCCCTCGCTCCTAAAGGAAAATAAAAATTTTAGAATTTAATTAATTAAATGTTTTGAAAAGTTATAAGGTTTTATAAATAAAAAAAAATTAGCCGCGACTCGCGGTGCTTTGTGGGTTCTCACCACCGCACTCGCGGAGCTTAGAAAATCCAAAAAAAAAAATATAACTGGTCGAACAGACCAGTTTGTACACCAACCACACCAATTTTCTGCGAAAAAACCCACAAAAAACACTCCCAAATTCGTGATTTTTTTACCATTTTTCATCAAATCTTTCATAAAATTACAATGAGGAGACTATTATCAAGGAATTACTCAAGGAAATCGGTAAATTTCTACACCTAAACACCATTTAATCCGAATTTTTAGTGTTCTTGAACAATTTCATGCCTAATTTGATTTTGATGCTTTCTAGTGTAATAATGCTTCAATTGTTTGTGTATTATGCGTGTATAACCTAGATTGATGTTATTTAACATGATTAGAAGCTTTGAACTTCAATTTTTGAATAATCTAGGGTTTGTGTTCTTGAGCAAAATTAGGGCTTTTTGATATAAATAGGTTATGGCCGAATTTTGTTGTTAGTTTATGCTAAATTGAGTAGTGTAACATGTTTAGGTTGCTAAATGATCAAAACTTTGATCCTAAACATGATTTATGAAGATTAAAGTGGACTTTTTGAACCAAAATTGCATGAACTTGATTTAATTGATATGAATGCCATGAGGAACTTATTTAATTGTTATAATGATTGTTTTTGACATGTTTTAAAGATAAATACGAAGGAACTTTGTGTACATTTTTGTAAAAGTATATTTGTAAAAGTGTAGAATTGTTAATATTTTGAAAATGTGTATAGAGTTTAATATGAATTAAACATGTCATTGTAATTGTTTAGATTTATGATTTTGCTAAAACTAATGCATATTTGGATGCACAAAAATTGTGCTTATTTTGCAGACTGAAAGGGGTGAATCTTCATCCCAGGCTCGCAATGCTCCTCCGGAAGATTCAGATCAACAGGAAATTAATAACCAATACCGACAAGATATGCCTCACCCAATTGTTTTATATTCAAACATTCATGAGGCAGATTTACATCCGAATTTGAGATTTGATAGATATTGGATAGACTATCCAAAATATCAAAAGAACCTACACAACCTTGTGTCTAATAATGTTGAGGTACCCAGAGTTATAGATTGGGAACCATTAGAGGTAGTGGAATTGGCCGAGCCAATCAGGGAATTACTTACTCAAAGGTATGGTAATTCTACATTTAGTGATTGGGTAAGTTTATTCAACATGCGTAGACCTGTGTATAGAGAATGGTGTATAGAGTTATTATGTACTATTGAAATAAATGATCGGGTAGATACTTTAACCGATCGTAGTTTTCTTAGATTTTTATTAGGAGGGGAGATGCGCCATATGTCTTTACTAGATATGGCTCGGGCTTTACGTATATATACGCCCGAGGAGCTAGCATCTTATGATTGTCAGAGGTTAATAGTTTATGGTAGGAGGGTGGATGAGAATTTTGATACGAATGACGTATGGAGTAGGATGACTAGCCATCGCCGATTTCAGGGGGGATTATACTCTTATCTTGATATTGATAGAGCTGAATTAAGAGTAATCCATAGGTTTTTAGCCAATTCGATTACACAACGAGGTAAGAATAAGGAAAAGGTAAATGAACAGGATTTGTTTTACCACATGTGTATTCGAGACCCACAGAGCGCTGTAAGTATACCTTTTTGTGTGGGTTATTATTTATTGACTATGGTTAGGGGTATGAGGCGTGGTAGCATAATAGGAGGTGGTATATTTATTACTTTAATTGCTGAATATCTTGGTGTGGATAGAAGTCGGGGGGGGGGGGGGAGGGGGAATATTAATGGTAGAACCAGAACCCCGCGATAGAATAGATTTGCGTGTTTATCATGGTGCTAAGGTCTTAAAGAAACGAAACAATGCGGCAGCACGTTATGATGGCAGGTATCCACAGGTTGAGAGAGATCAACAGCAAGGTCAACCGGGAGGGGGTAATCCAATGACGAAAATGCAAATTTTTATGGCTCGACACGAGTATGAAATGGCTAGACAAAAAGTATTTCAAGATTGGCAGTATCATCAAAGCCAAATCATAAGTCATTGTACACACGTAGGTAGAGACTACATTCCTACCGTTATGCCCGAATTTGCTCCTTGGACTTTAGAGAGCCGACCACCATATCCTACATATGACCCGGCCCAAGCATTTTACAGCATCTATGGATACGCTTGGGACCCATACTGGAACCATCCTCCTCATCCGTAATTTTCTATTTTTGTTTATTTTATTGTAATGTTACTAATTCTTAATTTTCTTATTTCTTATTTCTTATTTTAATATTATAATAGCTTTTATAATTTTCTAACTTGATTAGATTTTAATAATTTTTGAATGTGGTGTGAAAACCCAACTTCAAAAATATGTATATATGTGTTTGTAGTTTATCTCATGTACAAAACAGGGTAAAACAGCGCATTTTCAAAGACTGGCATTAAGTTCAGCAAAAGCTAGTACTTTTGACGACAAAAATGAAAAACAAATGTGATGTAACAACAAGACAGAATGAACAAATGATGTGCACCATTTATCATTCAGCAAACAAACACCAATATGTTTGGAAACTTTGATAAAATTTAATTATTTTTCTACGCTAATCACCCTCAATAATTTAAATTGTTACTGATTTCTTGCAAATGAGGGCATTGCAAGATCTTAAGTATGGGAAGAGGTTAAATTCTTTCGGATTTTTAAAATTTTTAACTTAAACACTTGGTTACCATTAAAAATACTAGTAATGTAGTAGTTGTATTAGAATCTAGTGCTCTCTGATAACAAAGAACAGCCCTAGTCTTATATACTGACTACCCACTTCTAGTAAAATTTTTCAAAATTTTCAATTAAATGAATTCAAAATCATGTTTATACATATTTATGAACTATAAAACTAGGTGTTAACATCGAAATTATTGTTACCTCGGAAAGGACATAAATTGAGAAACAAACCAAAATGTTAGAATTCATTTAAAATGGAATAGAGGAAAATAAAAAGGCAAATAAAAGAAAATAAAAGCCAAGTGTGGGAAAATTTACCAAGTTATTTAAAACATAAGTCACATATTTTTGTAACAAATAATTGAAGATACTTTTGCTTTGGACTAAACTAAACAGTTTTACCCGATTTACTGAAAGAAAGATGGATCTAAACGATGAATCAATTCCATCATTAAAAGGAAGTAAAGTCTTCCGAAAAAGAAACGTGCTTCTTGATTTAGGTAATGAAGTTGTCGTCCAGACCAGCTGTAGGTTGACGAAAAATCTAGAAAATTCATCTCTAAAATCAGCAGGAAATCCACGGACCTCAGCATTAAACAGGGTCGCCAAGTGGTCAGACTTATCCTAACCATGAGAGGATCTGTCTTGTAAAATGGGGAGGACGCCGTACAAATTAGATTGATAAGACTAATGAATCAGATCCTCAGAAAGGATAATCTCCTTAAAGATCAAAAATCAGCTTTTAAGACTGATATTACTCAATCCTTGAGATTGACCTTAAAGATTGAGAATTACAAACTCATGAAATTCAATGATATCTAAACTTGAGCTTGAACGAGAAAATATTTTGATCAAAATTTCAAACCGATTTGTTTTCTGAAAACCCATTTTCAATGCGTTCATTACCATTGAACGTAAAATCCTAGGAATTCACATGGAATTCATTAGGTCACCTGAACCAAATCGGGTGTCAACCGTAAGAACGGTGGTTGCATAGCATGGTCAAAGACAGGACCTTGTGCCAGACCGAAAAATTATAAGGGTGAGCTTTACTATTGCTCCTACCAAGGATAGTAATTGCATCCGACACGTTATAGACCATAATTAAAAGCATGTCAGGGGACATTGCCTTAACAGTTGCTTGTTCAACGCTTTCCTTTACAACCGGACGGTAGTTTACCGAAAGGTAATATACGGAGCAAGTATACTGGACGTGTTGCTTTCCCAATACAAGGTTAGCAAGTGGGTGACACAAAATCGCAAGTTTTGAGCTAAAGTTTTCAAATCTGAAACCCACCAAACCCACAAAAAGAATTTGCAAACACCGGTGAAGGGTTATTCCGGAAAACTTATCTAGGGTAAAAACTAGATTGAATTTTCAAAAAGATCAAATGTTTTCATAAAGATCCAATTTTCTCGAAGGATCTAAATTTTTATAAACTTATCTAGTCATTCTTTATGAAAATTTTTATAAATGACTATAAAAATTTAGATCCTTTAAGGAAAATGGATCTTTATGAAAACATTTGATCTTTTTTGAAAATTCAATCTAGTTTTTACACTATTTCATATACGCCTCGCATATATATTTTTGGTACGAAATATAAAAAATAAAACTAAAGTTTATGAAAATATAATTTTTATAAAAATATTATTTTTATATTATTTATTTTATAAAACTGTTAATTTTATAATTTATTAAAACTTAATATAACTTAAAAATACAAATTAAAATAAAGTAGTGTATATTTTATACACTATTTCATAATACGGATGATAATACTTGATGTTATGCGAGGCGTATATGATATAGTGTATATTTTACTAGGAAAAACTGTTAAATACGATACAATTTTACACAAGATATTTATTTATTTATAGAATGGATATACCTAAACCTTGCTACAACACTTATAGGCAGTGTACCTAATCGTACAGTAGTGTAGTTTTTAGTAAGTCCGGTTCGTTCCACATGGAAATCTTTAAACAAAGCTTAACGCTATATTAGTTTTAATTTATAAAAATACAAATATATATATATATAAGTAATATTATTATTATAAAGGGGAGTTTTTACCGTTTAATGACCGGTTTGTCGATTTTTAAAACTTTAGTCGCAGTGAAAACCTAATGTAAAATATTAAATAAATAAAAGACTTAATTTAAAGCGTAAAGTAAATAACGATAATGAAATAGCGAATAATAAAAGTGCGATAAAATAAAATTACGATAATTAAAAAGTGAGATAATTAAAAGTGCAATTAAATACAATGACAATAAATAAAAATGTGATAATTAGAAGTGCAATTAAATATGAAAATAAAGGAATTATGCTTATTTAAACTTCCGTAATCATGATGTTTGACACGTTGATTTTAGTTTTATGCCCATGGGTTAATTGTTCTTTGTCCTAGATTATTCAATTTGTCCATCTGGTTTTTGTCCATAACAGTCCATCAGTCATAAATATAAAGTGCGAGTATCCTCGTCAAATTATCCTTATACCCGAAGTCAAATATTCCAACTAATTGGGGACTTAAACTGTAACAAGGTCTTAATACTTTGTTTAATAATTACATCAGGATATCGACTGCGTGTAACCCAAGGTTTTAATACTTTGTTATCAATTATGCCAACTGTCCTTGTACATAATTTCACCCCTGTTTTAATAATTCTAGTGACTATTAATCCATTCCCGTGTCCGGTTAAATGAACGATTATTCGTACATATAAATATCCCGCCCATCGTGTCCGATCGAGTGTATATGGTTATTTATAGGTACGTCCAATTGTAAATCTTTATATTAAAATTAACAAACTATCATTTAGTTAAACAAATATAAAGCCCATTAATAGCTCATAGTCTAATTTCCACAAGTGTCGTTCTTTTGTCTAAACCCCAATTATGGTACAAAGCCCAATTACCCAATTTTAATATTTTTAGCCCAACATCATGATTACTTCGGCTTAAATAAGCATAATAATAACTTAGCTATGAGACATTAAATTAAAAAGGTTGAACATAACTTACAATGATTAAAAATAGCGTAGCGTTACACGGACAGAATTTCGACTTACACCCTTACAACATTCGCTAACATACCCTTATTATTAGGATTAAAATTAAAATTAAAATTATAATATATATATATATATATATATATATATATATATTTTTACGTATAATGAAAAGAAAATAAAGTAAATAATCCGTCGAATTGCATGGCCTTTTATAGGTGGATTTCTGATTTTGTGGGCTCCGCGAGTGCGGCCTTTTTGGGCTTTATAAGCTCCGCGAGTGCGAAGCTATAGAATCCAGCTCACACAAGTTTGGCTCCTAGCTTGCCGACGGATTTTATTATATAAATATAATATAAATATATAATTTATATAATTAATTATATATTATATTATATTTATATACATAATTAATTTGTAACTTTCAGTCCGTTGCGTCGTACGTTGAAAGTTGGTTCATGTCTCGGTTCCGGATTTTCGAACGTCCTTTCGTATAATTTAATATCTTGTACTTTGCGTTTTGCGTCTTGTACTCTTGTAATTTTGAGACGTTTTTCATCAATAATTTGAACCACTTTGATTGTACTTTGTACTTTTGAGCTTTTTGGTCGTTTGCGTCTTCAATTCGTCGAATCTGTCTTTTGTCTTCACCTTTTAATTTTTAAACAAATATTTCTTGTAAATAGGACAACTGCAACTAAAAGCTTGTCTTTCTTGAGGGATAATGCGATGAAATATATGTTCGTTTTTAGCATTATCAGTAAGGAAGAAGGATTTGATGATGTTATGGTTCAGTACGTTGGGGGATTGTGGCTTTGGTTAATGTTTCCCACGGTTGATGCGTGTCCTGCTTTTAAGTTGAACAATACGATGAGAAATTTATATTCGATTATAAGACCCGTTGCAAAAAACTTTGTTTTAGATGAACGTCTCACTTGGGTGGAGATCTCCGGCATGCCATTATGTGCTTGGAAATCGAGTTCGTTTAAGAAGGTTGCAGGTTTGTTCGAATGTTTTGTGTTCTTTGATAAAGATAGAAATAACGTTATGTGTTTGGGGAGAGTATGCATAGCTACAAGGCACAAGAGTTTCATTAATGAGGGTATAAGGGTTGGCATCAACGGCGTTGAATATGAGGTGTTAGTACACGAGGTGGGATCATGGTATGTTAAGTTGGAAGAAGAGGATGATAAGTCAGAGGATAACTCATCTACAATACCTGATGATGCTTATGAATCGTCTATAGAAGACACCAAATTCAGCAACTATTTTAAAGATGTGAAGTTGAATGAAGTAGAACAAAATAATAAAGATATAGAAGACACCGAATTCAACAACTATTTTAAAGATGTGAAGTTGAATGAAGTAGAACAAAATAATAAATATGTGAATGATCAGTGCTAAGAAAACAATGAAGATGTGAAGATAGGTGATGAGAAGATTGAGGAGGAGAGTTTCCTTCAATCCAAAAACTATCCAGGAGCTTATTCTTATCCACAAACCTGTAAGAATGGGAATAGTGATCGACATAAAAAAAATAAGAGATATTTATGCAGACAGGTATCAAGGCAGGAATAGAGGAATCGAAATGTAAAGAGTTATTCTCTAGTCTTGCTCAATCGGTGGGTGTACTAATGTTCCATAAATGAAGCTTTTATCGATAAACATTCGTGGGAGTAAAAAACGGAAGAAAAGGGTGTGGATAAAAGAGATGTGTTACGCTCATAATATTCATTTTTTAGGTGTCCAGGAGTCTAAAATGGAGAGACTTGAGTTGTTTCGGATCAAAACGATGTGGGGTAATTACGCGTTTGACTATGCGTGTAGCTTACCTCGTGGTCGGTCGGGGGGTATTATATGTATTTGGGATCCCAATTTTTTATGAAGGATAGTATATGGTGTGGCGATAATTTTGTTACTGTGAAGGGTAAGTGGGTGAACTCGGACCGTGTTTTTTTCATGATGAAAATATACGGACCACAGAATACTCGGGATAAAAGAAGGCTGTGGGACCATATCTTGGGATTCATTACTACACATGATGGAGAATTCGTGTTATTCGGTGATTTTAACGAAGTTTGTAACGATGAGGAGCGCTTCGGTTCGGTTCTAAATAGAGAGGAGGCGAATTATTTTAACTCATTTGTTAGTAATGCATGTTTGGAAGACGTGCCATTGGGTGGTCAAAAATTCACTTGGATGAATAAATCGACTACAAAAATGAGTCGCATCGATAGAGTTATGGTGTCTTCGAATGTATTGGATGAGTTTTCAGATTTGAAACTTGTAGCTGTGTTGCGCCAATACTCATATCATTTTCCGATTATGTTTCATATACTAAATTGGACTTCGGGCCAATTCCCTTCAAATTCTTTCAACTCTTAGTTTTCTATGTCAGGTTTCGAAGAGGCAGTAAAAAAGGTGTTTTAAAGCCAGGAGTATATTGGGAAGCAAGATTTTAATGACAAATTAAAGCTGTTGAAAGGTAGCATCAAACCGTGGGTAGCCAATCAGAAAGCAGTGGCAAAATCAAGGTCGGTGGTGGTTCATGAAAAGGTGGCAGCAATTGAATTAAAGATTGATCAGTCTACGTCTTTTATGGAGGAAATAAAGGAGAGAAAAGTATTGATTAACGAACTGTACATAATCGAAAAATAGGAGGAAAGTGATATTATTCAAAAATCCAAAGTGAAATGGAGCATTGAAGGGGACGAGAATTCAAAATTTTTTCACGGAATGCTAAAACATAAAAGAAACAATCAAATGATTAAAGATCTATCTTTGAACGGGGTGTGGGTTACGGATCCGTTGGTGATAAAAAAATTCCTTCAAGGTGTTTTATTCTTTAAATTTGCAAGAGATGTCAATTGTAGGTATCGGGAAAATTTGGTTCCTCAATTCACTTTATCTTAATTGGATAATACGATCTTACCACGAGAGGTAACAGAGGAGGAAATAAAAAACGCGGTGTGGGAATGGGGTGGTGACAGATCTCCAGGACCCGATGGGTTTACATTTTTCTTTGTAAAGAAGAATTGGGATCTTTTGAAAGGGGATTTAGTGAATTCGATTGTTAATGCCTTCAATACGAACAGGATGCCAAAAGGGTCAGTCTCGGCCTTTATTACTCTCATTCCTAAAGTAACAAACCCGACCACTATTAAGGAGTATCGTCCGATATCATTGATTAATGTGTAATACAAAATTATTACGAGTAGCTTCAGTCATTGATAAGATCATAAGAAACGTCCAGTCCGCTTTTATTAAAGGTAGACAAATTTTAGATGGCCCAATGATTGTGAGCGAGTTGATGGGTTGGTGTAAAAAGAAGAAGAAAAAACTTATGATTTTAAAGTAGACTTCGAGAAAGCGTATGATACGGTTAGTTGGGAGGTTCTTAAATATATGTTGTCGATCCTTAGTTTCGATGAGAGATGGTGGGCATGGATACGAATGTGTTTAACAAATGCTCGAACTTCGGTGCTCGTGAACGGAAGTCCTACTGGTGAATTTAGATTAAACCGTGGGTTGAGACAAGGTGACCCATTTAGTCCCTTTCTTTTTTTAGTTATTATGGAAGGATTACATTTATGCATTAAAAATAAGGTGGATTCGGGTGCTATCAGCGGGATAAATGTAGGAAATTGTCTTAATGATTACCATTTATTCTACGCCGATGATGCGATTATATTGTCCGAGTGGAATAAGGATAGTCTTGCAAATACTATCCTTGTTCTTAATGAGTTTTATCGATATTCGGGTTTAAAAATCAATGTAGCAAAGTCACACCTTTTTGGTATTGGGGTCCCGAATGATATTCTAGATTCATATGTAAATGAGTTCAGTTGTTCTAGAGGAGTATTTCCGTTCTCTTATTTAGGACTTCCAATAGGTGTAAATATGGGACTGGTTTCGAACTGGAAGATCTTAGAGGAACGTTTTTTGAAAAAGCTATTGGGATGGAAAGCAAACCTTCTTTCGATTGGAAGTCAGCTAACTCTCGTTAAGGCGGTGCTAGAATTTTGGGAATATATTATCTTTCTTATTTCGGTGTCCGGAAACAGTATTAAACAATTTAGAAAGACATCGATAGGAGTTTTTTGGGGTTCGTCTCAAAATAATAGAAAGGTGCATTGGATTGGGTGGGACCAAGTTTTAGCCTCTCGTGATCAAGGTGGTCTTGACATTGGTTGTTTACGAGCTTTAAATAATGTCTTTTTGTTTAAATGAATATGGTGTTTAGAAAAAGATCCAAAAGCGATATGGGCTATTGTGGTTAGAGCTATTCACGGAGATATTCATGGAGATAATGTAGGGTTAGATGGGTCAAATTTATCTTGTAAAGGAACTTGGTCCGGGATTGTAGATTCGTTTTTAAAAGCATCTCATAAAGGCTTAATTCCTATACTTCGTGCTAAAATTGGGAATAGGCACTCTATACGTTTTTGGCGCGATAACTGGTAGGGAGATGGATTGTTAAAAGACAAGTTTCGTCGTCTTTTATCATTTGGAATCGAATAAAGATTGCAAACTTTCGAAAAGATTCATGAATGGATCTTGGTTGTGGTCATGGAATAGAGATGGTATTGGTGAAAGGAATATGTCTTTACTTAGGGAGATGATACGGAAGATATGTGACATTTCATTATCTCAGAATGTAGATTCTTGGAAGTGGGGGTTAAGTGGTGATATGCTATTTTCAGTAGCATGCCCCAGGAAGTACCTGGACGAGTCTATGTTTCCTTTAGTGAGCCGCACACTAGATGGTGTAAATACCTCCCGCGTAAAATTAACATTCTACTATAGAGGGTAGCTAGAGATAGACTCCCGACTCGTCAAAATTTGTCAAAAAGATGTATAGAGTTCGACATAATCGAGTGCCCCTCATGCAGATTTAGTATTGAATCGATTAGCCACGTGTTATTTGAATGCCAGATAGCGAAAGATCTATGGAGATTGTTGCGGGTTTGGGTTAATTTGTCACTGTTGGAGTTTAAAGATTGGTCCGAATGGTTGTCTTGGTTTGATAGTTGGCGCGAAAAGATGGATGTCAAAGCTAGATTGTACACGATTGTGGGTTCCTCGGTTTGGCACTTATGGAGCTATCGAAATAGTTTGATTTTTCTCCCACCGATGAAGAAGAATTTGTTGTTTGACTCTATTCTTTTTATGTCTTTCGTTTGGTTTAGTAGTATATGCAAATTTACTGTAAACTGGAACTCATGGCTTACAATGCCATTGTAATCTTTGGCCTTTCCTAGCTACTTGCTAGGAGGGTTCTTATCTTAATAAATTTGAGTTGTTCTAAAAAAAGATGTAGAGTTCTTTTTGATTTTATACGGAGTATGTGTATATTATGTATTGTTTACTATATATGAAAACGAAAAATGTGAGTGATAAAATCGATTGGGCTGCGTATTTACGAGCCCATTATGAGCGCATTCTAATCTTAATCTTATACGGATATTTAAATGTAACTTTTTTGTATCTGGTCTAACCCGAAATTTAGGTCCAGTGAAGCGGGTCTGGTCTCTTACTAGTTTATTAATACAAGATGGATGAAGTAGTATAAAAAATACTCCCTATGTTACTACTAATTACTACAGTAATTAAATTGAATTATTGGGAGTTATAGATCATTTTACTCGTTAATTGTTTATTGAAACATCATATATACACGTGTAAGTACGTAGCTCTCAGTAATCAAATTTCAGGGGTAGGTAGCTAGAGGTGAACCAACTACAATATATTTATTAATTTATTTACGATCTGTATCGATTAAAATAATTAACGTGATTACATCTTAAAAGGTCCTGCTGAAGTGCTGATCAGTCTTCCTCGTACCTACATCACTACTAGTTTGCCCGTATACCAAACTAACTATTAACTCAAATATATATCTCAATTCTTTCATCATTTCTACCACAGTCTATTTGTAGCCGACGGCATCAGGTGGTGTTGCTCCGGTGCATGTTATCATAAACAGTAAGTCTTTTTTACCCACTATATATTTTTTAAAAATTTTATATTAGGCTATTGTATAAAATTTCAAAATCTGGATACTAAAGTTGAGCATTTTATATTTATACATATACATATACTAGATTACGTAAACGGTTCTACAATTGTATTGGTTATTGTGGGCGGTGGTTACATGCATCTTGGTAACAATTTGTAATTTGTAATTTGCTATTGTATTATTACTCCTTTATTATCGTTTTTTTTTTTAATTTTTTTTTCTTAAATTAAGCTCAAATGGGACGTTTATAAAAATACACATTGCATTTTGTATGTGTCTCACATGCTACCTACTTGAAATTATTATGGTTGTCGTTATCGTGACGACAACGACGCCGCCGCCGCCGCTAATCAAAAGCACCATAATTCATGTGATACTCGTTGATTTGTATTTTGTAATCGTAACATTTATCATGGGTGTAGAGCCTTTGGTGACGTTTTTGTTTATGTATATTCTAATAATCTAAAAGTAGAAGAAAAAGAATTGTATACAACATCTATGTGATTAAAACAGTGGCGTTTTAATTTTTCCGATAAAATAAAGAATACGAAGAATGAAGATTAATTAAACATTAAGCATAAACTAAGTAGGAGAATAACTAATAGACAAAATTTGTCTTATTAGTTATGAATATTACTATTTAATATTTCATTTTTCACACACCTAACCTTCTAACTTTCATTAAAATACAAATCGAACTCTCCATTTTATAGTACTATTTAATATTTCATTTTTCACACATTCAACCTCTTAACTTTCATTAAAATACAAATCGAACTCCCCATTTTATACCTATATTCTAAAATATTATTTATCCCATCACTAACACTAAAAATATTGAATAATAACACTCACTACGCTACTACTGTGCTACTTTTTTTTTTGTCTCAAACGATAAAAAAATAACTTTCATAAAAGGAACAATCCTTCAATGATACCAAAAGATGTCGAAAAATATTTTTTTTACTAAATAGATCAACTAACTTTTTTTTTAAAAAAACGAACACTAAAAGAAGCAACTTTCACAAAGGAACAACCCTTCAATGTTAGATGTCGAATTTTTTTTTTTTTTTATGAAATAGATCAACAATATAACTAATAGACAAAATTTGTCTTAATAGTTATAAATAGTACTATTTAATATTTCATTTTTCACACCCAACTCCCTAACTTTCATTAAAATACAAATCGAACCCCCCATTTTATAGTACTATTTAATATTTCATTTTTCACACACCCAACCTCCTAACTTTCATTAAAATACAAATCGAACCCCCCATTTTATACCTATATTCTAAAATATAACTGTATTTATCTCATCACTAACACTAAAAATATTGAATAATAACACTCACCACGCTATTACTGTGCTACTTTTTTTTTTGTCTCAAACGATAAAAAAACAACTTTCATAAAAGGAACAACCCTTCAATGATACCAAAAGATGTCGAAAAATATTCTTTTTTATAAAATATATCAACTAACTTTAAAAAAAAAAAAAAAAAAAAAACCCGAACGCTAAAAGAAGCAACTTTCACAAAGGAACAACCCTTCAATGTTATATGTCGAATTTTTTTTTTTTTACAAAATAGATCAACACTTTTTTTTAACTCGCATTCAAAACGGAGCCCTCGGCGCGAAGCGAGGGCTCCTAGTATAAACCAAGTAGAAGAAAAATATAGATACCGATATGTGATCGTGATTAACAGTGTCCAATTAGTAATATATTAAATTAACTATTAATATTAATTAATTAAAAAAATTGTTTAAAAAAAAGAAGCACGCCAGTTGCCTAGAAGAAAAAAATCAACATCACAATTCACAAACCACCAAGCTAACACTAGATTAGTTAATTACATGGCATATTAAATGGTTAACCTCAAATTAAGTTGGTTAGAAATAGTTACTATTCACAATTACATGGCATATTAAATAGTTAAGATCAAATTAAGTTGGTAAGAAAAAGTTACTATTTGATCACAAGTTTTGTATTTTAGTAACTAGTAGTATAATATAATATAATATAATGTAAATGTAAATCGTTTATATATTCATTATATTTCTTAATCTTCCTCGTGTAAACATATTCATAATAGTTCTTAGTCTTAACTCGTCTAAAAATATTATTATTGTTAGAAAAGTTTAAACATACAATTCTCTTGATCATGGGTATGTTTAGCAAGAAGCTTTTTAAATACATTAAGAGTTTCTAGCTTTTATGAAAAAAACTATTATTTAATAAAATGCTACATTTGATTAAATGAGCTTATAAAATTTAGATGGAGGCACAAAGCTAGATGCTAGAAATGATAACCGACTATAATTTTTGAAAACATTCAGATAGTTATTATAATTTTTGATGAGAATGTTTACAGTCAATCAAATTATCACGAAAACGATTACACGTAAAATGGGGGAAATGTGGTGAATAAATATTTAAATTTCAAAAAATGAATGGTTCGGATAGTTCTCACAAAATTTTTTTTAAGACAACGTTTGTATTTGAACACGGAACGCTTCCATGTATATATGTATATATATATATATATATATATATATATATATATATATATATATATATATATATATATATATATATATATATATATACACATACATATATATATTTATTTATGTATGTATGGGGGCAGTTCAAACGTAAATTACAAAAAAGCGAGAACTTTTTAATTTCATAGTTTTTATGCATTTATATGCAACAAATTACATGAAAATGTTAATTAATGTTCATATCATTAACAAACATATGTTCATTATCACAAATTACATGTTAAATTGTTAATTATATAAAGTGTTAACATGTTACACATACTAGTATGCACATGTGAACATGAAACTATATACATTTAATTATATAGGTAAAATATAAGATTTTTCAAACTAATTTATGTTCATTGTTACTTTCCATTAATATTTATGGGTGATTCAATCTATTCACATATGAAATTCTTTGTAAATTAAAAGTTCTCGCAGTTCTTGTCCTTTTTATGGTTCTCGTTTTAACCCTTTTGACTGTATGTATGTATGTATGTATGTATGTATGTATGTATGTATGTATGTATGTATGTATGTATGTATGTGTGTGTGTGTGTGTGTGTTGAGTTTTTTTTATTGTAGATAATATATTTGAAAAATTCAGGGTGTGGTCTAGTAGTTATATATGTTTGAGAATCTTAAAAGGAAAATCAAATTCAATAATTAATAGGTACATTTTGAAACTTTATATTAAAAAATCGATATATATGAGTGGATTACTAGCTAAATAAAAAAGAAATGTTCATAATGAGAGGTAAAGATTGTTCTAGGCGTTAGGACATGTACATGTCGGGCCACAGTAAAGAAACTTTTTTATTTTTTAACTTTCAATCAAGAGACTCTTGATTTGCCCAATTTGATTAGAGGTGGGAATTTTAGTTATGCTGGATCATGATTCATGATTGTAATCATTGTAAGTAGTCATTTCAATTTTTATTTTATTTTATTTTGGCAAAAAAAATAAGGATTTCAATTTATTTTTTATTTTTAAAGCAAAATACTGTTATTATCTCACAAAATATAGAGTACAAAAGCAAGGGACTTCCGACATGAAACAAGCGGTGCCTCTTGAACACGAACACACTATATAACTACATTACACGACGGTGAAACTAACACGTAGGATGCTAAGATAGTAACCTAACATGGCTAATCAGCATCTACAAAAAAAATTGGATCTTGTAACTAACTATGCCAATCTAACTTTTTTTGTTTTGCACCTTTTCGCGATCCATTCAAAACTTGTAACTTGAATATCATTTAAAGCAACGGAAATAATTCAACACTTATTCTTGAAAACCTTTTGTTTACGGTTTTTCCAAATTAAGTAGTCGCACGTCCACTTCACCGCTTGCCAAATCTTCGCACCTAAAGCCGAAAATGTTCTCGGCGAGATTTCACCAAGTGTCTCACCAATGCTTAAGTTCACCGAGCCGCTAAGATCCCACCATTCATAAACTTTTGCCCAAATATCAAAAACTTGTTTTCAAAATAAAAGTGAGTGATCAACCGTCTTGATATCGTCATCATAAATATGGCATCGAGTTGAATTTAAATCAATATCCCGTTTATCAAGTTCCATCGAGACGGCCAATCCTCGAAAGGAAGAAGAACTTCGTCTCATTTAACCCAAAAAATTTGTGATTCACTTCCCGACCCGCCCCAAAAGAAGGAAAGTATCACACACTCAAGTTTTTTTTATCACACTTTGCTAGGCACGAAAGAGAGAGAAGTAATACAACGATAAACTATTTAGCACCGATTTTACGAGATTTAACCGTCCACCATATAACATCGAACGTGCTTTCCAATCCGCGAGTCTTTTTTCAAATTTTTCTATTACCGGGTTCCAACTTACTACTTTATTCATCTTTGCACCAATTGGTAGACCAAGGTTTGTACAAGGAAAGGAGCCAATCTTACACCCGAAAACTCTTGCCATGGATTCAGCCTCATTTGATACAACATTCACACCGAGGAAACTCAATTCGTGACGATGTTGACAGTACCATCGAAGGTTGGAAAATCCCCCAGAGACCATCCAAAATCGATTGATGAGTTGGCAGAACCATCAAAGGTTGAAAACTCCATGCTTTGAGTACCCCAAGGTTGGATCTCACCCCAATACCACTCGATCCATGCTTCGGTAGTATGGAAGGAAAGGAGCCAATCTTACACCCGAAAACTCTTGCCATGGATTCAACCTCATTTTGATACAACATTCACACCAAAAATATTACTTACTATAGTTAACTTTTAGCCCAGAGGTTAACTTAAAACACTTAAGGAGTTTCACCACACAAAAAATTGAACAACGATATCGGCATCGAATGCTCTCATTTGTCATCCACGCACACGTTAGGAGGAAACCCAATTCAGGACGATGTTGACAGTACCATCGAAGGTTGGGAGAACCCCTCATAGACCTTCCAAAATCGCATTGATGGATTGACAGTACCATCAAAGGTTGAAAACTGCATGCTTGGAGTACCCCCAAGGTTGGATCTCACCCCCATACCACTCGATCCAGGCTTCGGTAGTATGGAACCTTTCACGAAATTAATGAAAAGTTCAAAACGATTAGAGCACAAAGAGTCATAACACTTAGATTCAATATCTAATTCTGTGTCTAGGTATACACTGAAGTTAGCTCAAAACAATTAGAGCACAAAGAGTCATAACACTTAGATTCAATATCTAATTCTGTGTAGGTAGATACTAAAGTTAGACTTTGAAGTAAAAGTGTGAAAATGATTCAAGGTCTAATTAATCGTCTAATTTATTATATAATTATTTTTAATTTATTTTTAATACTTTTATATAGGGTTAAGGCTACTTAAGGGTAGGCCATATACATAAAAAAAAATACTAATGTAGGTCACGTACTTTCAAAAAGTGTATCGATGTAAACAAAAGGTAACCTGTTACCGGCTAAACAGGTCACATTTTGTTTACATCGATACACTTTTTGAAAGTATGTGACCTACATTAGTATTTTTTTTTTTTTTTTTTTTTTTGTATATAGCTTACATTGGAATAAAAAAAGTTTACTTTTTTGAAGATCAAACGAACAACCTTATCTATCAGGTCAACAAGTTAAGTTGGTTTACATTAACACATTTTTTTAAAGTTTATGGCCTATAATAGTATTTTTTAGGGTATATGGCCTACATCGAGAAAAAAAAATATATGACCCTTGAATAGTCTTAACCCTTTTATATAATACTTAATCTACATTAAATACGTACAATAATAAAAGAATAGTTTTTATTAATTCAATTTAATTTTATTACAGAAATGAAGCCCATGTTTTTTCTAATTTACAGCCCATATTTATGTAAGATTTAACCTAGAAATCAAAAGTTTTTGGCCCAAGAAAGAATTTGCCCTACGTATAACATAATAAAAAAATGCCACCACATCTTCACATTCTTACCATCTCATTTCACCTTCCTCCCATCTTCTCTTCTTCGTAAATAAATTCCATTAAATTGTGCCTCACCTTATTTTTTTTATTTATTTTTGAAAAAAAAAAAGCCACCTACCCCAATGGCTATTTATTCCAAATTTGGAGATAAACGTTGCAAAACTGTAGTCGAGCAGAAGACTTCGAATCTGGACGCCGAGGTTCGACGTCGGGGCGACAACGATGAGGAATGAGACGGTCGGATCCAGCCGTCCCTTGATCGACGGTGAAAAAAAAACACAACTCCGTGTGCTCTTACAAGCAATTGAGCAAACACTAATCCGTCCATCGAATACAATACTTCCTATAACTATTAAGACGTGCGAATATGAACAACTAACCAATGAGATGCACCTCTAAATATTACTCCGTAATCAAAACACAAAAGTTGTGAAATGATTTCAATTAGTAAATGTTATTTTAAATGCCCATTAATTAATTTTGTAGAAGGAACATCAATGTAATTTTATTTTTATTTTTTTTGACGGTCAAAGAATCAATATATTAATGTGCTAGACGCTAAGGGATAATTACAACGGTGTAAATAACCATGAGTTCCAATTAGAAACTAAATTACCTCTACTTTTAATCAAACGAAATGAAAAAAATTCTAATAAAATCAAAAAGACTACTTTTACTACAAAAAGACTCTTGAAAAACGACGCCGTTCCTAAACCGCCAGATTGCCCATAAAAGAGTCACGACAATTGTTGTGATCTGATTCTTAGATGAAGTACTTAATCGAACTCCTTCAAGCCATGTAATGAAGGTATCCCATGAAGAAAATGAAGGTAACGTGCAATCGACCCAAATCTTCACTTTATGCCAAATGTGTCTAGCCAACTCACACTCGAAAAAAACTTGATCCCGGGTCTCAATACCATTGCTGCATATCGGACAACCCACTGAAATAATCTCTATCCGTTTCGTGGAAATGTTCCAATGTACGGGAAGAGCATTGAGCCGTAAACGCCACAAAAAAATGTTGACTTTCCTAGGGAGATACTTGAACCAAATGGTGTTGATGGAGGATGCACGAAACATAAATTTGTCAATTAGAACCCTTGCTGATTTAACCGTGTACGGGCCATCACTATTTAACGAACAATGCCATTTATCGATTTGATCAGAAAGGACACAAGAGCTAATTTCCTCTCGCAACAAAACAAGAGAATGGGTATTTCGGCTACCTATGTCCTCCCTAGACCATACCCAATTCCAGTCCCCGTCTCTCCCTTTATCGGCTATGGTGCCTTCTTTATGAACATCCAAGTGAAAAAGCCGGTTAAAACGTGAGGATAGCGTAGAAGTACCGCACCATAAGTCGAGCCAAAAGCGAAAGCGAATAAATGCACCATTTCTAACCCTCATGTGAAACACATTGTATGGCAACATACCTGCTGATGTAATTTTATTTTATCAAACTCTAATTAGTTAAATATAATATAATTCTTTCATAATATACCTACATAATATTAATTTTAATAAACTTGAAATTTAATTTAATTATTTATTTAGTACTATAATTTTTTCTACGATTAAAGCAATATGAGACGGAGAGAGTATATAGTAAATATTAATAAACTACGTCAAACTACAACATCATAGAAATATGCATCAACAGGAATTATTGGTTCAAGTTCCACATTGTATCTTCAACGTTTGCTGATAAGGAATTTTAATATTACTTGAATTAACAGATAAAAAAAGTACTACCATTTTGTTGAATGAATTTACATGATTGGCATGCAGGTATTGTTTTCACAAACCTCAAGTAAGATAACTAATATCAAGAAACGGTCCAAATGTTGATCCCAACTCTTTTGAGATTTAATTTCCCAGTTTGATTTTTTTTTTTTTTTCTAATTTTTGTTAGAAATTGATTCTTTAAAAAAAATGTCAAAATTGGATACTACTTCTCAAGGTTCTTTTGTGAGAGTTGATAGTACAAGTATAGATACATTGCCTGGGTATGTAAAGGAACTAATATCTGGTGGTGCAGCTGGTGCAATTTCTAAAACAGCAGTTGCTCCACTTGAAAGAATTAAAATCTTATATCAGGTGACGTATTTTTTATTACAAATTTGTTATTGTAGTACTAGTATGTATACATTGTGAAGGTAAACAAAAAATGTTTATGTTTTCAGATAAGAACTCCAGGTTTTCAAAACTTAGGAGTGTATCAATCGCTTAAAAGACTACTAAAACATGAAGGGATTCCCGGATTTTACAAGTACGGTATCAAGTTTTGCCTTTTTGATATTTATTAAAACTGGGATGTGATTTGTGACTACAACTAATTTGATGTTGTTACAGAGGAAATGGTGCAAGCCTTATTCGAATTGTTCCATATTCAGCGTTGTTTTTCATGACATTTGAGCGATTCAGATATTTAATGTTAGATTGCCACTTTAGTATATTAGGATCAGCGCCTCTCGTAGATCTTTTAGCCGGTTCAGCTGCTGGAGCGGCTGCTATTCTGCCCACGTATCCCATGGATTTGGCTCGCACATTACTCGCCTATCAGGTGATTTATTATTTACATGACTTATGAATTACATGGTATTTTTCAAATATCTAAAAAAAAAAAAATTAAACGGCGGTTAGAGTCACTGGCAGGGGTGCGAACACGATGTCGGAACCCACCCACCTCATCATTTCCTTGGACGAATCATTACAGTCCTGCCGCCCCTGAGGAAGAAACCCCCTTGGGTGAAGCTCAAACGCATAAACATCTGAGACCTTCGAGGCCCATTAATTGGCGGGTAACCACGAGGGAAATATCTTTGCATCTCTTGGCAATCGAACCCCTTGACCTCCCTTAAGGATGTCACGTCACCACAAATACGCCAACACCTTGTGGCTTTCATATATCTCAAATTATTCATCAGGGCCCTGTTTGATATGGCTTTCATGTCATGTTATTCTTTTTGTCGATTGTTTTCTAGGTTGTGGATACAAAAACAAGTTTAAAGAATGGTTCCGATAGTATTATTTCACAGCCTCGTTACACTAGCACTAGAAATGTGTTGGCGAGTGTTTATAGAGAGGCTGGGGTACGTGGCTTGTATCGAGGCCTAGGTATGATTGATGTTTATCAAAAGAAATAGTAAAAATCTATATATCTATATCTATATCTATATTAATAAATGTTTAAAATAGTTGCAACCTTCATATGTCATCTTGTTTTTTTATATTTTTGTTATTAGGTCCAACTCTTATGGGTATTCTACCATATGCTGGTTTGAGATTTTGTGTTTATGAAGAACTAAAGAGGCATGTTTCTGAGGAGCAACATAAATCGATTGTCATGAGTCTCTCGTGTGGTGCTATGGCTGCTTTAATCGGCCAAACCATAACAAACCCTTTAGACGTCACTAAGAGACAGATGCAGGTTTTTGTTTTTTGATCTTAATATTTTAACGACTCATGTGTTGTTTGTTCTTGATTTGACAATAACACATTGTTTCAGGTTGAAAATATGCAAGATGGTAATACTAGACATAAGAACACATGGAAAGGGATTTCAACAATTGTTTCCAAACAAGGTTGGAGACAATTATTTGCAGGCCTAAGCGTAAACTACCTAAAGGTCAATACTCACAATGTTTCTTTTTCGGTTCATAGCACATCTTCAAGACTTCACTATTCAATTAAAGCATAACCTTAATCAATCCATTTACTAGTAAATGGGTCAAAATTGCTAAAACAAGATTTGACTAATATTGTTGGCAGATTGTCCCTTCGACTGCGATTGGTTTCACTACATACGACTTGATGAAGGTGTGGCTGCACATACCTCCTCGACAAAAGAAGAAGTCGGCCTCTGCAGCATAACTTCATTCAAATTTAGCCATCGAAATATAGAACCTGTAGCGCGCAACTATAAGCTATATATGATAGCCATTGTATAATTGTACAAAATGAACAGGGATCAAGATTGTGAATTCATCATCATTAATTTGGTATGTTATCACGTTTACATAATTAACAATAGGTGTATGTAATAAGTGTTGTGACTACATAAGAACTTATTCATTTGAGGGCTTTCTAGACTATGTTAATGGGTTGTTGTACTCAGTTTTTCACAAGGACATGTGTTTTCTGTAATATTTGACGTTGTCATTGTTATATATAATTTCATTATTTATTTATGAGTAAAAAAACTCAACGGCATCATATTTTAATGCACGCAAAGAATCGAAAACGATCATAAAATGACTTGGTTAGACTATCTATAATATCAAATTAAAAATGTTTGTCTATTCCTAATAGTTTAACAAAGAAACAATATAATAAGTTGCTATTATTATTAACTAGTGTAAGACCCGCAATCTTGCGAGTTCAAAAAAGAAAATAACACATTGGATTTAAAAGTCTAATAACAAATGTAGTAAAACTTATTGTACATATTCATGGTATATGCGATTGATATTATAAAAATTGAATGTGGTAGTTTAGTATAAATGAAGACATTGTTTATATAAAATATATAGATAATTTAGAACAAACACAAATGTAACACATTTATTCATACAAAATATTCATTAAGTCGGCTGCATACTGCTATATAGTGTCATTATGTTCAAAAGGATACAAACTACTACTACAACCATAACATCTTATTCATATACAATCATCTTTTAGTTGTCTTCTATCTATAATATCACATTAAAACTAATAAAGAGGCATCTAAAATTGAGATTACAAATACCAAAAAAAAAAAGGAGGAACTATTACATCCATTGCTCATAGGCTTGACATCAATGGAGCTGCGATGTTCAATAATTTACATCCTCAAGAACCACCAACTGCAATTGATATTGCTCCGTTTATACATATTTTTACTCGCAATATCGGTTAGTTTTCATTGAGTTTTGGTTAATAATTGAGGAAACGGTGAAGGAAATGATAATGTTCGAGTTAATACGTTCTTGTGAAATGGTTTGAAGAGTTATATGGTTTTGGAAGTTTTCTGGTCGAAGGTTCTGCTGTTTTGAATAAGAAATCGTGAGTCGAAGCGAAGTGTCAAAGCATTGAAATTGAAAAAAAAAATAGTGTTCGGAAAGGTGCATCTCGCGGCCGCGATTCCCTCTCATGCGGTCGCGAGTTTGGTCTTTGCTCGTGATAAAAGTCTCGCGTTCGCAATACGTTAACAGAACTTCGGAAGACAGGAACAAGGAAACTTCGCGGTCGAGATTTAGTGTGATGCAGCCGCGATTGAGATGAAGGCTCGCGACCGCGATTCCTCTAATGCGGTCGCGAGATTTAGCAGCCGACTCAGATTTTTGGATTAGTATAAATACTCATTTTTTTAACCCTTTTTAGGGGATGCAGTTTATTATTTACGAATTTTATTGTTCCAGCCACTAGGGTACGAATTTCTAAGCTTTTCATTCAGTTTTTCATTATCTTTGCAACACAACAACAATTGTGGTTAATTTAATCTTGCTATTACTTATATTCTTATTTATGTTAATGGATTCAATTGTTTATTTTGCATGTTCTTGTGTTCTTTATTTTATCATCAGTAGCTAAATTAGTTGTATTCATTTAGATGATTGAACTAAGGTGACGAATTGCTATCTTTATGATTTGAACAATTAGATCTTATTATTTCATGTATTGTTTGGCTAAGAACGATTGTTATTGTGATTTATCATTAGTTGAAGTTGCGGGGATTATTAACTAGTCGACGAGAGTTGAGTAAGTGGTGATCTCTACTAGGTTATTGAACTTGAATAACTTAGGTCTTTGGTTAATTATATACGGGAGACCGGTATAATTGATTAATTAGTGATTAAACTGTGATAAAACTTAGTAATTGTGGAATTGTTAGGGAGACTTAAGCAATTCAAGTCAAATTAATATATTGATTAATACATTGGTAACTAGATTAGAGAATTAGGATCAGCGAGAGTTGGGCGAATGATTTAGTTGATAATCTGTGAGAATCGAGAGATAATCATAGTGTTACCACCATTACAATTGTTTGAAATGAACTTAACAGCAACCCTGATCCGAAGGAATTGAGTCTAAATGGATACCTTTATCTTTATTGATTTTAATTCATTTTATTACGCGTTTAAACTCTAAACAAAACAACCTTAATTTTACTAGAATAATTACAAGTTAAAGTTTCTGATAAAACTGCTCTCTGTGGACGAACTGGTCAATTTTACTTATAAATTGCTACACGATCGGGACTAGTTGCCTGTATTGTGTGATAATTATTGGGTGATATTTGCTAGTTATTTTAGAGTATAAAACACACATCAACTTTTTGGCGCCGCTTCCGGGGAGCGGTGTTCAATCGGGAACTTACAAGCTTTTAGTTATTTGATCCTTTTGTGAGAAGAAATCCTTACAAAAGTTACTTTTCTTTTATTTTTATTTTTCAGTTTTACGCGTGGTTTTGTTGTGGTGTGATCGCAGTTTAGGTACTAATAACTCTGGAACCGTCTAGAGTTTACCATACACGCAGCAAAGCTAAAGAAGAACAGGAAATCGCCGAAGGTTTCGCTGAGTTACCTTTATATATTCCGAATTTTGAATATATTAAGAAAGAAGAAGTTAACATGGCTGAAGGAGGAGAAGGTCAGACTATGGAAGCTTTGATGAAAGCCACGAGGGCTGGTAATGGGCATGCCATTAGGCAACCGACAGTTAATACGGATTTTGAGGTCAAAGGACAGATTCTTAATATGATAACTCACCAATTCCAGTTCAGGGGTACACCGAAAGAGGATGCATTCGAGCATCTTCGTTCTTTCAAAAGTATCTGTAATTTTTCCAAGATTGCTCAGGTTGAAGATACAGTTATCTATTTGAGGGTTTTTCCTTGGCCCTTAAAAGACGATGCCAAGGATTGGTTGGAATCATTGCCCGAAGGTGAGATCGATAGTTGGACTACGATGGAAGATAAGATTCTGCAGCGTTTCTTTCCGGCTTCTAAAGCTGCTAAATTGCAAAGTGACATTAATCACTTTGTTCATAAGCCACATGAGACACTTCATGATGCATGGACATTATTCGGTAAAATGTTACGCAATTGTCCTCAACACGGGTTGAATAATTTTAACAAGGTCCAAATTTTCTATAAGGGTGTTAATGTGCCGACAAGGAAAGAGATCGATATTGCTGCAGGTGGTTCGTTAATGAAAAAGACTCCGGATGAAGCGTACGAGATCATCTCCAAAACTGCTACGTAATGATACGCATACCCGATTGACTCGTGTTGCGCATCACACTTGCACCATGTGCATATCCTCCGCGCTATAGCACTTCTGGCGCAAGTAAATGTGCGCTAGAGGGCGCCATCTTGATGATGGCGCGCTGCATAAGCGTAACGTGTCCTGTACTTGCCACGATCTCTGTACAAGGGCCGACAGCCATCGAAAAAAGTGATAGTACTGTTCCCTGGTCCCCTCCACGAAATAACCAGGTAGTGCAGACAAGAAAGCAACATGGAACACGTGGCTCCAATGAACGGACAGCACTGTAGCTATAAATAACGGACTCGAATCACAAGGCAAGGGGTTGGTTTTTTAGGAAATTACACACATACTATTTTGATTATATACGTACAAGCCAGTCGTGCAGCTCATACAGCGCCCTCCTCGCCCACGCTACCGGACTCACAGCATTGCACTAGACACTCTAGATATACAGGTAACGTTCCTTGAACATAAATCCTATCGTCAATGCGAGCCATCAATGTCCGAACTGCCCGCCGATGGTGGGTCTACGTTTAACCACCCCTGTTGAGATCATCATCTTGCAAGGGGTTATTCACGGTACTCCGGACCGGAGAGTTAAACTCAATTGACCCTTAAATCCCCTCTCAATGATGTCAAGCATGGACCGAACCCGACCCGATTATTCCATGCATGATCATTTGGCACCATCCGTAGGACATACAAGTTAAAAGGTTTCGATTTGATCTTTTCTCTATATGTCCACTACTCATTTATTTTTTCTATACAGGCACCTGTCGCGAAAAAATAAGTGCATTCAATGGCCAACTGCCGACCACAGCTAGGAACAAAGCACAAACCCAGCGCTGACGGAAGCTCGAGGATGACGGGGATATCATTCCCCGCCATTCAAACATTCAACACTTCCTGCGCACCTATCGTAGTGCAGGGATATCTGCCCGAGTCAGGTCATGGCGTTAAGCGCCTTCACATGGACAACGGCAGTAGCGTTGACATCATGTAGGAGCATTGCTTCTGACAGCTACCCACAACGGTGAAGAGAACCATCAAGCCTCCGACTAAAGCCTTATCCGGATTTTCGGGAGAATTAGCGTGGCCTATCGGAATTTTAGATTTGAAGCTGGAGCTGAGAGACAGCAGGGATAAATCAAAGAAGCGCACCGAGAGCATAGAATTCTGCGTTGTGCGCTCGTACTCTAGATACAATGCTATACTAGGAAGGACTTCCATTCAGAAATTTGTCGCTATACCATCCACAATTCATGGGATGGTTCGATTCTTGACGGATCAAGGAGTTGCCACCCTCGAGTCAACGCCGTTGGACGTCTTGTGCACATCTATTACTGACAAGGGGAGCGCTACTCCCGAAGAAAAGGGCGCGAATGAATGGTGGGTTATATTTAATCTATAGTATCCGGAGTAGAAGGTAAAGATAGGGGGAGCCTCACACACGAGACTAAGGAAAAATTGTGGAACATCCTCATCGCCAATTCCGACGTGATTTGTTGGCGCGATGCTGACATGACTGGAGTGCCACGAGAGATAGCGCAGCATCACCTCCGCGCCAGCATCAATTTGACCCCAATCAAGCAAAAGAAGCGGCCCATGGCCTCGGAAAGAAGTGAGTGGTTGCGCAGAGAAGTGGATAAGTTGGTTAAAGCCAACATATTGAGCAAAGTAAACTACAAGACATGGGTAGCCAACCCTGTGCTAGTGGCCAAGTCTGATGGAACGTGGCAGCTCTATATTGACTTCAAAGACATTAACAAAGCTTGCCCCAAAGACAATTATCCTTTGCCAGAGATAGACTGGAAAGTGGAGTCGCTCGCTGGTTTTAGGTTCAAGTGCTTCCTAGATGCCTACAAAGGATATCACCAAATATAAATGGTGGAAGAAGATGAAGAGAAAACCACATTCCACACATACCAAGGGATATACTGTTACACCAAGATGCCCTTCGGACTAAAGAACGCGGGCGCTACTTACCAACGCACTATTGATACAGCATTCGCTAAGCAAATCGGGCGCAACCTTGAGGCATACGTTGACGACCTCATCATTAAAAGCAATACCGAAGAAAAATTGTTAGCCGATATACTCGAAACGTTTAACACACTCAGGAGCATCAACATGAAGCTCAAACCAGCCAAGTGTAGCTTCGGAGAAGAGGAAGGGAATTTTTCGGGGCACATCGTGACCCCGCGCGGAATCAAGGCTAATCCGAAGAAGATAGAAGCAATCAAAAAGATGCCCTCCCCTAAAACAAAGAAGCAAGTTCAGAGCCTCAATGGGAAATTAGCCGCGTTGACGTGATTCCTGTCCAAGGCTGCTGAAAGATCACTCCCGTTCTTTCACACCCTGAAGGACTGCGCTAAGAAGTCGGATTTCAAATGGACAGACGAGGCAGAAAAAGAATTTCAGGAGATGAAAGCGCTTCTCAAATACCTCCCAACATTAACGGCGCCAATCGCTGGCGAAACCTTGATACTTTACCTCGCGGTGTCTAAGGAAGCCGTTAGTTCCGTCTTAGTCGCCGAATGGGGGGGTGCTCAAATGCCGATATATTTCGTCAGCAAAGCGCTATAGGGAAGCGAGCTAAATTATCTCCCCATAAAAAACTCGTATACGCGCTCGTTGTTACCGTTAGACGTTTGCGCAGATACTTCCAAGCACATCCAATTACGGTGCTCACTGATCAACCTATTCGACAGCTGCTCTATAAACCCGAGATATAAGGTAGGTTAACCAAATGGGCAATAGAGTTGGGCGAGCATGAAATCTCATACTGTGCTAGAAGCGCTATCAAGGGACAGGTGATGGCTGATTATTTGGCCGAAACAGCCGCTAACATGCCGACAATATATGACCCTGAGCAGCTCCCGGCACCTCCGCTCGAACTATGGGAGCTCTATACAGACGGCGCTGGCGCAGGACTGATCCTCACCGGTCCGCATCAGGAGGAGCATACATACGCGTTACGGTTCAACTTTAAAGTAACAAACAATGAGGCGGAGTATGAAGCGCTATTAGCAGGGATGCGTATAGCTCGAGAATTAGGAGTAAAGAAGTTACAAGGCTACGTGGATTCACAGCTAGTCACCAATCAGATAAACGGCACATTTGACGCCAACGACAAATATATGCAATCATACATGGCTATGGTTCACTCTCTAGCCGACACATTCGTTGACTTCAGGATCAACCAAATCCCTAGGAGCCAGAACAAGCAGGCGGATGTGCTCAGTAAGCTGGCAGCACTCACCTTCAATCACCTGGAAAAGAAAACATTAGTAGAGCAAGTCTTCACGAAGTCCACAGAGCCAGAAACCACGATTACATCTGTTGAAGAAGAAGAAGCGACTTGGATGACAGATATCATAGAGTTCTTATGCACTGGATCTTTGCCCGAAGGAGAGAAAGAAGCAATGAAGATTAGGGTAAAAGCGCCAAACTACGAATTGCGAGGAGAATTTTTATATCGAAAGTCTTATTTAGGCGCATCCATGCGCTGTGTGGGACCTAAAGAAGCTGCTATGATTATTGACAAGGTTCACAAGGGATCCTGTGGGTTGCATTCTGGATGGAGGACAGTCACCGAGAGGATTAAGCAACTAGGGTATTATTGGCCCAGAATGTACGCTGACACAGCTGAAAGGATAAGAGTCTACCAGGAGTGACAGTTACACGCGCCCGTTAGCAGAGCGCCTCAACACCCTATGATACCTATCGTATCGCCATGGCCATTCTGCAAATGGGCTATCGACATAGTGGGACCTTTCCCAAAGGGTGCGGGAAACGCTGAGTACCTGGTGGTAGCTATAGACTTCTTCACCAAATGGGTGGAAGCCAAGCCATTGCGCACTATTACCAGTAAGCAAGTTAGAGATTTTTTCTGAGAAAGCATCGTGTGCAGATTCGGCGTACCTAATGAGATTGTTAGCGATAATGGTACGCAATTTGAAGGTAACCCCTTCCGCATCTATTGTCAAGATTTAAATATCAAACAACGCTTCACCTCCGTTGCGCACCCTCAGGCCAACGGTCAATGTGAGGTTACAAACAGAGACATTGTGCACGCCATCAAAGCAAGGTTGGGGACTAAGCGCAGCGGATGGGTGGATGAGTTACCAAAATTCCTATGGGCACATAGAACAACGCACAAGAACAGCACAGGAGAGACACCGTTTAGTCTAGTATAGGGTTCAGAGGCAGTAATACCAGCGGAGATAACAGTTCCGACAGAAAGAACTTTGTCATACAGCGAAGGCAAGAATGACGAAAGATTGCGCACTAACCTAAACTACGCGGAGGAACGCAGGGAAATGGCAGCAATTTGAGAAGCCGCCAACAAGCAGCGCATTGCAAAATATTATGACAAGCGCGTAAGGGCAAGAACTTACAAGGTAGGAGACCTTGTGTGGCGCGACAACTAAGCAAGCAGGGCTCAAAACACTGGAAAGTTAGGGCCAAACTGGGAAGGACCTTACAGGGTCGTGGGGATCAGTAACACCGAAACTTACAAACTGGCAGAGCTTAAGGGAAATCCAATCAAGTGGACCTGGCATGCTACCACGCTTAAAAAATGCTACATGTAATATAGAAAATAGGAGACTTGATCAATCACCTACTTTGTCTAGACTTACATGTAATTACTAAACAACGCGCCTTTATAGGTCGACCGTGTACTACACTATTGTAAACTCGTTTTTCAATTATATTAAAGCATTAAGTCATTTTCGGTCACGATTTCATGTGCCTCTCAGAGCTGAATAACTTTATGATTTGAACTGCACGCGCACAGTAAAATACTAGCGTGTTCCTGCCTACTTAAAGGATGCCTTTCCCTAGCTCCCGCGCAACAGAAGTCTGTTTGGCGACAGACTAGACCTATTACTGGAGAGCGACGGTCATTGGGTTGACCTAGTTCCACCCGAGCAGACCTAGGGATCTGCAAGTCATGACTATAAACAAAAAAAAAAAGCGTTGGTCGCGCTTGACCACAGTCCCAAACTAACATTTGGAAGACTCTTCGACGCGATTACGAGCGCGCGACCCAAGTGTGTGTTGAGTGCACATCAGCACACATGAAGGTTAGTGACGACACACCAAGAGTATAAAACAACAATAATTACCAGTAATTAAACAAGAATACGAAAGTAAGTGCATCACAAGCTTACATCGCGATAATACACTTTCCATTTATTGCGAAAAATACACTTAATACAAAATGTTACACGCGTCGTGACGCATTATGACATTACAAAGCAAAATTACAACTTAGAATTTATCAAATCTCGTGCTGACACTCGCGGGTTGCGTAACAACTCCTCAAGTCGGGGAATAGGGATGTAATGTAGCGCTCTGCCTGCAGGCCTCCCTAGCGACTTTTCGCGCTTCAGGAATGAGGCAGTCTCGAATAGCTTTGGGAAGAATGGTGGGCACCTGAATATGTTCCTTTACGATATCCCAAAAGTGAAGACAATCGACATCCTGTATAGCTTTTAAAGCGGTCTCATAGCGATCATTTACGGCAGCGCTGTTTAAAGCATGATCCACTATACGAGGAAGGCCTGCCTTTAACACCTCAAACTCGTGAGTAGCCGACCTCGCTCGCTGCTCCGACTCGGCGCATTGTGAGCATAGCACACGGATAGTTTCCTCGTGATCGCTATTCTGAAGGTTAGCGCGATCCAGCTGCGCCTGAATATTTTTGTTCGCCTGCTGTGCCTTATCAAGCTTGCCGCAAAGGCGCATTATGGTATCCCTCATCACGGAGAATTCATCGTCAGAAGACTCGTTGCCCGGCCTAGGGCTCTGGACGTTCTTACCCTTACAAAAACCCGCTGAGTTCGGGCGCTGCCTTTCAACAGAAGAGTCACTGTCGATCTGAATGGGAGATGGATGAGGTCTATCTCCCTCTCGCATTACTACCATGCCCATCATCTGTATTGGAATAATAACAATTAAGTAATGCCGAAGTATAAACAAAATAGGTAACAAAGGAGGTGCGCAGTATACCAGTACGAGCGCGCTTTGAAGGGGAAGAAGCAGCAGATCTTTTGCGCTTCTTCGGAGCAGGCGCGCCACGATGTGGCGGAACGAGTTTCCCGCGAGGACATCGTTTGGGCAAGTCAGCATACTACGCCGTGACCTTCTTCTTTTTCTTCTTGCGTGAAGGGCCAAAAATAGAAGCTGCAGTGACAGGGCACTTAGTAGAAAAGCCTTTCCCTAAAGGCATGCGATCCACCACTACTGAAGTAGAAGAAGAGAACTCGAGGTACTCGGAGAAAGAAATTGCTGTCAACAAAGGGCAAGAGCGTTAAGGAAGGTTAAGAATAAAAGAAGGTAAAAGGCTCTACATACCTTGCAGATGACGACTGAAGTGAGGATAGTAGTTGGGATCTGGCTAATGTTTGGATATCCCACCAGCATACAGCACACTATTGTTATACGCGCGTAAGGGAAGCGCGCTACGCATTTATCCAGCATTGACTTTTCACTTGAGCTTAAAGGTGGCACCATATTTAAGCTGCCATTGAAACCATATTGCCAAGCGCTTACATTTGAGAACTCTAACGGAATGAAGGTGTCATCCACGAAGAAGTAATGCTCTTTCCAATCGCGTGGATTCTCCTCTAATGGATCGCTGGTAAAGCGAACATTATCAAGAAAAGAAAACCAACCCGAATCGAGCCGTTCAGAAGAAAATATGTTTTTAAACAAATTCACCGTAGGAATAAAGTCGTGCACCCTGCACCACATCTGAAAAACAACAAGGCGACAGGCGCTGTCAGGATCCAACTGACCTACGCCAATGTTAAAATGAGAAAGAACGCGCAAGATGAAATTCATAGGCGGAATGCGCATATTTCCACGCTCGAACACTACGCTATAAATGGCTACTTTTCCGCTAGGTGCACGGTTGGCCCGGTCTAAACATCCAGGAACGGCGGGCAAAAGGGATCTCATGGGAGGATAGCTCTTTGAGATATGCGCTACGTATTCGGCAGAGATGGATGAAGGGATGGAGCCAACGTTGGAAAAGTCGGTGCGATAGGCTATGTCGGAGAGAGAAGAGAGAGAAAAGTGAAAAATGAATGAAGAAAGATCTATTTATAAAAGGGGAAGAGATGGCCATAATGAATCATGACCGTACACGTGTCAGAAGACAACTTAAGGAGAGAATTTAATGCAACGTGATAGGTGATGTGACGGCTGTCACGTCACACCTGTCATGGAATTAATAGGAGTTGAGTTCAACACCATGCGCAATACTTGCGCATAGTATCGAACTGGGAGACTTAATGATACGCATACCCGATTGACTCGTGTTGCGCATCACACTTGCATCATGTGCATATCCTCTGCGCTATATCACTTCTGGCGCAAGTAAATGTGCGCTAGAGGGCGTCATCTTGATGGTGGTGTGCTGCATAAGGGTGACATGTCCTGTACTTGCCACGATCTCTATACAAGGGCCGACAGCCATCGAAAAAAGTGATAGTACTGTTCCCTGGTCCCCTCCACGAAATAACCAGGTAGTGCAGACAAGAAAGCAACATGGAACACGTGGCTCCAATGAACGGACAACACTGTAGTGATAATGCTAAAAACGAACATATATTTCATAGCATTATTCCTCAAGAAAGATAAGCTTTTAGTTGCAATTGTTCTATTTACAAATGATATTCGTTTAAATATTAAAAGGTGAAGACAAAAGACAGATTCGACGAATTGAAGACGCAAACGACCAAAAAGCTCAAAAGTACAAAAGACAATCAAAGAGGTTCCAATTATTGATGAGAAACGTCTCAAAATTACAAGAGTACAAGATTCAAAACGCAAAGTAAAAGATATTAAATTGTACGCAAGGACGTTCGAAAATCCGAAACCAGGACCAGAGTCAACTCTCAACGCTCGACACAACGGACTAAAAATTACAAGTCAACTATGCACATAAATATAATATAATATATAAATAATTCTTAAAAATTATATATATATTATATTAATATTTAAAATCGTCGGCAAGAAAGAAGCCAAAGCTCGTGAGCTGGAATTTCAAACTCCGCGACTCGCGGAGTTTGAAGGCAAAAAATGCCGCGAGTCGCGGAGTTCACCTGGACTCAAATTCCTATAAAAGCCAACGCAGTTCGACGAGTTTTAATATCCATATATATCAATCTCTCTATATCTATACGTAATATTTATATTTATAATTTATATTTTAATTTTAATTTTAATTTTAAATCCTAATAATAAGAGTATGTTAGCGAATGTTGTAAGGGTGTAAGTCGAAATTCTGTCCGTGTAACTCTACGCTATTTTTAATCATTGTAAGTTATGTTCAACCTTTTTAATTTAATGTCTCGTAGCTAAGTAATTATTATGCTTATTTAATCCGAAGTAATCATGATGTTGGGCTAAAAATATTAAAATTAGGTAATTGGGCTTTGTACCATAATTGAGGTTTGGACAAAAGAACGACACTTGTGGAAATTAGACTATGGGCTATTAATGGGCTTTATATTTGTTTAACTAAATGATAGTTTGTTAATTTTAATATAAAGATTTACAATTGAACGTCCCTATAAATAACCATATACACTCGATCGGATACGATGGGCAGGGTATTTATATGTACGAATAATCGTTCATTTAACCGGACACGGGAATGGATTAATAGTCACTAGAATTATTAAAATAGGGGTGAAATTATGTACAAGGACACTTGGCATAATTGATAACAAAGTATTAAAACCTTGGGTTACACTCAGTCGACATCCTGCTGTAATTATTAAACAAAGTAATAAAACCTTGTTACAGTTTAAGTCCCCAATTAGTTGGAATATTTGACTTCGGGTATAAGGATAATTTGACGAGGACACTCGCACTTTATATTTATGACTGATGGACTGTTATGGACAAAAACCAGACGGACATATTAAATAATCCAGGATAAAGGACAATTAACCCATGGGCATAAAACTAAAATCAACACGTCAAACATCATGATTACGGAAGTTTAAATAAGCATAATTCTTTTATTTCATATTTAATTTCCTTTATTTTATATTTAATTGCACTTCTAATTATCGCATTTTTATTTATTGTTATTATATTTAATTGCACTTTTAATTATCGTACTTTTTTATCGCAAGTTTATTTTATCGCACTTTTATTATTCGCAATTTCATTATCGTTATTTACTTTACGCTTTAAATTAAGTCTTTTATTTATTTAATATTTTACATTTAGTTTTAACTGCGACTAAAGTTTTAAAATCGACAAACCGGTCATTAAACGGTAAAAACCCCCTTTATAATAATAATATTACTTATATATATATTTGTATTTTTATAAATTTAAACTAATATAGCGTTAAGCTTTGATAAAAAGATTCCCTGTGGAACAAACCGGACTTACTAAAAACTACACTACTGTACGATTAGGTACACTACCTATAAGTGTTGTAGCAAGGTTTAAGTATATCCATTCAATAAATAAATAAATATCATGTGTAAAATTGTATAGTATTTAATAGTATTTCCTTGTAAAATTTAATAGTATTTTATACCCCTTAGCTTTACCATCAAGTATTTTTGGCGCCGCTGCCGGGGAACAATCTAGCTTAAAAGCCGGAAGCGCAACGCTAATTATAAAAAAAAAAAAATTTATTTTTAGTTTACTTTTATAAAAATACGTTTTTGTAAAAATACGTTTTAAATATTCGAAAACATAGAAAAGAAAAACAAAAATATAAATATTTTTAAGAGTTTGTTAAATATTTAAGTTTTATAAAGTTTCTTTATTTCTATTTTATAAAAATATAAGTTTTATTTAAATATTTTGTGTTTATTTAAAACATACAATTAAAAAACTGAAAAAATATATATATATATAAATCTAGTTTTAAGATTTTTATTTATAAAATTATAAAGTATTTCTATTTTTATTTTAGTTTTTAAATATAAGTTTTTATTATATAAATATTTTTATTTAAACAGAAAATATTTAAACAGAAAATATATATAAAAAAAAAAAAAGTAAAACGTCGAATTTAAATCAGCCTGTCAACTGAAATTCCAAACCCCGCGACTTGCGGCGTTTGTAGCCACGAGGCACCGCGACTCGCGGAGCCGTCTGACACGGGCCACACAGAAGCCCTAATTCGCATTAATTACGGATAATTATTAATTATAATTAATTTTAAACCCTAATTAGGTTTAGATTTTAATATTATTTAGTTTTACTTTTTATTTAATTTGTAATTTAGTTTATTTAGATTATTTAAATTACAAAATTAATAGTTTTATAAAATAAATAATATAAAAATAATATTTTTATAAAAATTGTACTTTTTACAACTTTTAGTATATTTTTATATTTTGTCCCTTTTTAATTGTTTTAACGTAATTTTTGTATTTTTCGCTCGTTTTTAGTTTTAAACTTAGTTTTTGCCATAGTTATTTTTACTTCTAGATTTTTAGGCTTTGCCGTAAAATCCCTTAAGTGTTTTTTCTTTAGACTAAGATTTAGGTGCTTTAGAATTTTGCGACGCCTTTTTAAGTTTTAGTACCTTTTTAAGTTATTGCCATTTGGGATATAGTTTTACTTGTAAGCTTTAATATTTTTCGACGCCTTTTACCTATGTATCAATTATCATTCCAATTAGTAATCTCAATTTGCGATTATAATTTTAAGTTAGTGATAGCAATAAGGTTGGGTTAGTCGAGTGTTTTTAAGTTTTATAGTCATTCTCTGTTTCTTTCATTTTTTGACGCCTTTTTCAATTTTTTTTTCTTTTTCGACCTTTTTCGACGCGCTCTTTTTCTTTCTTATTTCTCGCTATTCTAGTTTTTAGGACATAGATTTTTATTTTACTTCTTATCTAAATTTCTTAAAATTATGAAAATTTATTTTAAGTGGTTAAATTGATAGACATCAAAATTTTCTGGTTCGTAGTAATAGTTGGATTTGTACGTGGACCTGGTTATTGGAGCCAAATTGTCCTCAATTATATTGAGACCAAACGAATCCTGCCCCTCTGCTGCATCTTTTGGCTATTCGAAACGTGGGCAAAATCAGAAAAGTCTATTAATTGGATAACTTATATAATTTTTCTTTCCTTTTAAAAACTAATAGGATATTCAGTGAATGCACCGAGCAAGACGTTCACCACCTTTTGTACGTTCACCACCTGTAACTAGATCAAGACATCTAGCTAATATTACCGCCGTTGATTTTTATTTAGAATCGTCATCTAGTCGACCAAGTACTCCAATTCAAATTTCCGATAATCCATTTTTTGAACCCGACCTCACAATTGAGAATTCGGAGAATATTCAGGGACGATTCATAGATCCTGAACCATTAAATTTTCCTCCGGAACCACCAATCATTCAAACAGAGATTGTTGAGGAACGAACCATTAAATCAGAATCCTCTAGTGATTCCGATTCAACAAATTCAATTATGGAGAATCTAGAACCTTTAAGTATGGAAGACCGAATGAGAGCTAAACGTACTGGCCAAGGTCACGCAATTACTCATCGAGACATTAATGCGCCAGATTATGAAATCAAAGGACAAATTCTACATATGGTGACTAATCAATGCCAATTTAGTGGTGCGCCGAAGGAAGATCCAAATGAATATCTTCGTACCTTTAATAGGATCTGCACTCTATTTAAAATAAGAGAAGTTGAGGATGAACAGATATATCTCATGTTATTTCCCTGGACTTTAAAGGGAGAAGCCAAAGATTGGTTGAAATCGTTACCTGAAGGTGCGATTGATACATGGGACGTTTTAGTTGAAAAATTTCTTAAACAATTCTTTCCGGCATCTAAAGCCGTAAGACTTCAAGGAGAAATTGTTACGTTCACACAGAAACCGAATGAAACTCTATATGAGGAGTGGACAAGATTTGGAAAGTTATTAAGAGGATGTCCGCAACATGGTTTAGATACCTGTCAAATAGTACAAATATTCTACCAAGGATGCGACATCACTACAAGGAAAGACATAGATATTGCAGCTGGTGGTTCCATTATGAAGAAAACCGAAACTGATGCTTACAAAATTATTGATAACACTGCTTCCCACTCACATGAGTGGCACCAAGAAAAAGATATCGTTAGATCATCTAAAGCAGCTAGAGCCGATTCTAGCCATGACTTAGATTCCATTTCTGCAAAGATAGATGTTGTCGAGAGACGAATGGAAAAGATGACTAAGGATATCCACTCAATACGAATTAGTTGTGAGCAGTGTGGAGGACCACATTTGACAAAAGATTGTCTCAGTATTGAATTAACAATGGAACAAAGAGAGAATGTTTCATATCTAAACCAAAGGCCTGGAAATAATTATCAAAATAATTATCAACTGCCAAGACCTATTTACAATCAAAACCAGAATTATAACCGAAATATTCCATACAACAACCAACAAGGTCCTAGTAATCAACAAGTATCCAACAATACTTACAACCAGCAAAGACCTAATTTTCAAAACAAACCACCACAAATCGATGATAAAAAGCCAAATTTAGAAGATATGATAACAAAGCTAGTTGAAACTCAAACGCAGTTTTTCACATCTCAGAAACAAACCAATGAACAAAATGCTCAAGCATTTAGAAATCAACAAGCTTCTATTCAAAATCTGGAACAAGAAGTAAGTAACCTAGCAAGGTTAATAGGTGAAAGAAAACCGGGAAGTTTACCTAGTGATACAAATGCTAACCCCCGGAATGAAACAGCTAAAGCTATTATCACAAGAAGTGGTACAACACTTAAACCACCTGAAATACCTGTAAATTCTGATGAAGCTATTCCTACTCCACAAGAACCACAACCTGAACAAGATAAGGAAAAAGAACCGGTAGTTGAAAAGGTTAATCAAGATAAAACAGCTAAGGATAAACCTTATGTTAAACCATAGCAACCACCACTTCCTTACCCGAGTAAAATGAAAAAGGAGAAACTTGAAGCCGAGCAATCCAAATTCTTGGATATGTTTAAACAGATAAATGTAAATCTTCCTTTCATTGATGTGATTTCGGGAATGCCTAGATATGCTAAATTTCTGAAAGATCTAATCACGAATAGAAAGAAAATGGAAGAGCTCTCGGCCGTTACTATGAATGCTAATTGTTCAGCAGTGCTGTTGAATAAGATACCAGAAAAACTATCTGATCCAGGAAGTTTCACAATTCCATGTTTTCTGGGTAGTCTTAGTTCAATAGAAGCATTGGCAGACTTAGGTGCTAGTATAAATTTAATGCCGTATTCACTATACGCTAAACTAGACCTTGGAGAATTGAAACCAACCAGAATAAGTATACAACTAGCCGATAGATCAATAAAATATCCTAGAGGGATAATGGAGAACATGCCAGTTAAAGTTGGTACTTTAGTATTTCAAGTAGATTTTGTTGTTCTGGACATGGAAGAAGATTCTCAAGTTCCTCTCATATTAGGAAGACCATTCTTAAACACGGCTAAAGCAATGATAGACGTGTTCGGTAAGAAATTGACCCTAAGTATAGAGGACGAGAGTGTTACCTTTTCAATTGATAGAGCAATGCAACAACCGCAATCTGCAGATGATACATGTTATTATATTCAAACTATAGACTCACATGCAAAATTATTAGAAGAATTTCCAGAATTACAAGGAACAGGAGAATGTTCTTTAGGAGAAAGTACTGAACCAATTGATGAAGCTGAAATGTTAGCTACACTAATAGCTAATGGATATGAACCAACAACAGAAGAAATTCAAATGCTAAAAGAAGAAGACAGATATCGATATAAATCATCGATAGAAGAACCTCCGAAATTAGAGTTAAAGCCACTTCTAAACCATTTGGAATACGCTTATTTACATGGTGAATCTGAATTACCTGTAATAATATCGTCTTCTCTTACTGAAAATGAGAAATCACAACTCATTTCTGTGTTGAAAGCTCATAAACCAGCTATAGCATAGAAGATTCATGATATTAAAGGAATAAGTCCTTCGTATTGCACACATAAAATCCTTATGGAAGAAGGTCATAAAACGTATGTGCAACGCCAACGAATACTAAATCCTAATATGCAAGATGTAGTTAAAAAAGAAATTATTAAACTGCTAGACGCAGGTCTAATTTATCCAATCTCTGATAGTCCATGGGTAAGCCCAGTTCAATGCGTGCCTAAGAAGGGTGGCATGACTGTCATTACAAATGAAAAAAATGAGCTTATTCCTACTAGGACTGTAACAGGATGGCGTGTATGTATTGATTATAGAAAATTAAATGACGCCACCAGAAAAGATCACTTTCCCTTACCTTTTATTTATCAAATGTTGGAAAGATTAGCCGGAAATAGTTACTATTGTTTTCTTGATGGATTTTCCGGATATTTTCAAATTCCAATAGCACCCGAAGATCAAGAGAAAACCACATTCACGTGCCCTTATGGTACTTTTGCTTACAAACGCATGCCATTTGGACTTTGCAACGCCCCTGCAACCTTTCAAAGGTGTATGATGGCGATTTTTCACGACATGATAGAAGAATGCATGGAAGTTTTCATGGATGACTTTTCAGTCTTCGGTGATACATTTGAATCATGTCTAGCTAATCTTGAACGAATGCTGATTAGATGCGAACAATCAAATCTAGTACTTAATTGGGAGAAATGCCATTTCATGGTTAAAGAAGGCATCGTTCTTGGACATAAAATTTCAAAAGAAGGAATTGAAGTGGATAGAGCTAAAGTAGATGTAATTGCTAAACTTCTATATCCCACCAATGTTAGAGGAGTTAGGAGTTTTCTAGGGCATGCCGGTTTTTACCGACGTTTCATAAAAGATTTTTCTAAAATTGCCACTCCTTTGAATAAACTCCTAGAAAAGGATGCTACATTCATCTTTTCAAATGAATGCATCAAATCTTTTAATATTCTTAAAGAAAAACTTACTAATGCGCCGATCATGATAACACCAAATTAGAATCTACCGTTTGAACTAATGTGCGATGCAAGTGATTTTGCAATGGGAGCCGTTTTAGGACAAAGGATTGAAAAACGATTTCAACCTATTTATTACGCTAGTAAGACGTTACAAGGAGCACAAACAAATTACACAACTACTGAAAAAGAACACCTTGCTATTGTCTTTGCTTTTGACAAATTTCGTTCATATCTCGTTCTAGCAAAAACGGTGGTCTATACCGACCATTCTGCTCTTAGATACCTATTTTCGAAACAAGATGCTAAACCAAGATTAATCCGTTGGATCTTACTCTTACAAGAGTTCGATATTGAAATCCGAGATAAAAGAGGAGCAGAAAATCTCACCGCTGATCATCTTTCTCGTCTTGAAACTCCCGAATTAGAAGTTCTAAATGAATCGGCCATACAAGACAACTTTCCTGATGAATATCTATTGAAGATAGATTATAATGAAATTCCATGGTTTGCAGACTATGCAAACTACTTAGTTTGTGGATTCCTTGAAAAAGGATTGTCGTACCAAAAACGAAAGAAATTCTTTAGTGATATAAAACACTATTTCTGGGAAGATCCACATCTGTTTAAAAGTTGTCCAGATGAAATAATACGCCGATGTGTATTTGGAGATGAAGCTAGTAAAATTTTAAACCATTGTCACACAGGACCAACAGGAGGGCATTATGGGCCTCAACTAACAGCAAGAAAAGTTTATGAAGCTGGATTCTATTGGCCTACAATTTACAAAGACGCACACCTTCTTTGCAAATCCTGTGATGCTTGTCAAAGGGCTGGAAAAATAAGTCAACGTGATGAAATGCCACAAAATGTCATTCAAGTATGTGAAGTATTTGACATTTGGGGTATTGACTTTATGGGTCCATTTCCAAAATCTCATAATAATCTCTATATTCTCGTAGCCATTGATTATGTATCTAAATGGGCAGAAGCACAAGCTCTCCCAACTAACGATGCACGAGTTGTAGTCAACTTTTTAAAACATCTTTTTGCAAGGTTTGGAACACCGAAAGCTTTAATAAGTGATCGGGGAACTCATTTCTGTAACAATCAACTTGAGAAAGTTCTCAAAGGATATGGAGTAACTCATAAAATCTCCACCGCATATCATCCACAAACAAGTGGACAAGTTGAAAATACCAACCGAGCTTTAAAACGTATTCTAGAGAAAACCGTAGGATCAAATCCGAAGGAATGGTCCATAAAATTGGAGGATGCACTCTGGGCTTTTAGAACAGCCTACAAAACTCCAATTAGAACCACACCTTTTAAACTCGTCTATGGAAAAGCATGTCATATTCCAGTAGAAATTGAACACAAAGCATTTTGGGCTTTGAAGACATGTAATCTTGATTTACATGAAGCTGGACGTCTACGGTTAAGTCAACTAAATGAATTAGAAGAATTAAGACATGAAGCATACGAAAATTCATTAATCTATAAATAAAGAACGAAGAAATGGCATGATAAAAGAATCAGAAGTTTAAAAGAATTTAAAGAAGGAGACAGAGTTCTTCTTTTCAATTCACGATTCAAGCTATTTCCTGGAAAATTGAAATCAAGATGGTCTGGACCATTCATAGTCAAAAGAGTTTTCCCATACGGAACGATAGAATTAATAAATTCAAATGGAATTGAATTTAAAGTTAATGGTCACAGAGTTAAACATTACATAGATAGTCCAATGGAAGTTGACAATGAAGTTAATCACAATTTCGATACCACAGCTAACTAAGTGTGGGGAGAATCAAGTCTTTTAAAGGATAATATGTATTTCTGTTAGAGTTAGATTTTCTGTTTTCGTGTAGTTCTCGAAAATGGAACCCGAATGGTCTTTCCCTAGCAGACCCTAAAGAACTAGTCTTCTCCCCCCATTCTGAATTTTTATTTTTTTAGGAAATGAAGACTGCCTGTGAACTAAACCATGGTCTAATGCTACACGCTTTGATCACTAAACGTAATAATGACACACTTCCGAGTGAAATAGTATCAGTAATCAGAGAAAGATTGGACGGAGTAAGAAAAGAATCCAGATGCGAAGATAATAAGTTACAATTTGGTAAAGGAAAATCAAAATCCGCAGCGAAAAGAAGAGCACGACACCTAGAAAGATGTCATAAATGCGAAAAATGGTCACATGGAGGTAAATGTTTAAATAATCAAACCTATTCAAACACCGAATTTGTTACTTTATGTAGAGACGGACCGTTCATATGTTTAGAAGAAAAAACACTAAATGCTCGAGGTTACGCCTATGTAGCTATGGAAAACCAATTAAACCGACTATCTTATGAATGTGATAGATCATATAACTAAGAATACTATCTCACAGGTAAGTCTGTACAGTTTTTATTTTTTTTATTTTTATTTTTAACCTTTTGATAATAAACGCTAATTTGTTCGCTATAAAGTATTAAATTGGTATTGAATAAAATTAGGTTTGGCGACCGAAATTATTGATATCATTCAAAAATTTATTACATCACTGCGAAATTTAACGTTTATTCTTAAGGTATAAATATCTTTAATCAATCAACCCAAAATATTTCAAAAATTCGTCATGAGTTAAATTAGGTCATGGAACCGAAATTACTTTACCGAAAAGAGGGGCGCATATTTTTGATAATATTTGATTGATTAAAGTGGGATAAAAGACCAAAACAATTTTTAATTTTATTTTTACCATGTTTTTAAAATTAATATATAAAATTAAAATAATATTGTAAACTTTTTAAAATTAATATATTTAAAATTGTAAATATTTGAAAAATTAATCTTTTTAATATAAGTTTGTATGTTTAAAAACAAAAATATAATATAAGTTTGGTGTGAATTTTTAATTTTTATTATATGAATTCTTAATTTTATGCATTTTAAATTTAAGTTTGGTGTGAATTTAAAAACAAAAATTTACTTTATTTCGCTAAGTTAAAAATATGATTTTTAAAAAATTCGTCGTGAGTTGAAGACTAGGTCTTTGAACCGAAATTGCTTTACCCGAGGGAGGGACGAGAACTTTTATTATCATTATTTTTAATCTTATTGAATTAAAGTATGCCAAAAACATTAAAAAAAACCCAAAAATCTTAGCCTTTAAAACAAACGCTACAAAAAGATAAATTTTAAAATTTTGTCGAAGGACGGACTAGGACATCGATCCGAAACGACCTCGTCCTAATACAAAGGAAAACAAAATTTTAAATTTATTTTATAAGTTAAGGATTATTAAGAAAAAAAAAAAAAAAACACCGCGACTCGCGGAGTTTGCATTGGCCAAATGCTGCGACTCGCGGAGGGTCCAAAATTCAGAAAAAAAATAAAACGCATCAGAACAGATCAGTTGCACACACCCAACACAAACATACTGCGAAAAACACCCCAAAAACACACACGAAAATCGAATTTTTCACCAAAAATCATCACATTTTTTACTAAAATCATGTTAAGAAGGATGCTATCAAGGAATTACTCAAGAAAAACGGTAAATTTCTACACCTAAACACCATTTAATCCGAAAATTAGTGTTCTTGAGCAATTTTATACCCAATTCGATTTTGATGCTTTTTAGTGTAATTATGCTTAAATTGTTTATGTATTATGCTTGTATAACCTAGATTGATGCTATTTAACATGATTAGAAGCCTTAAACTTCAAATTTTGAGTAATCTAGGGTTTGTGTTCTTGAGCAATTTGGGGCTTTTTGATATAAACAGGTTATGGCCAATTTTTGTCATGAATTGTTGCTAAATTAAGTAGTGTAACATATTTAGGTAGTTAAATGATCCAAACTTTGAGCCTAAACATGATTTTGAGAATTAAAGTGGACTTTTTCAAGTCTAAAATTCATGAACTTGATTTTTAAGAGATAATGCCATTTGAAACTTGTTTAATTGCTAGTGATGATTATTTTGACATGTTATTTGAGTTGAATGCTTATGAACTTGGCGAACATTTTCGTATATGCTTATTTGAAAAAGTGTAGATTTGATGAAAATATGAAAATGAGCATAAGTTTGATATAAATTGATCATGTCATTGTAATTATTTTGATTGATGATTTTGCTGACACTAATGCATATTTGGATGCACAAAAATTGTGTTTGATGTGTTTTGCAGACTGAAAGGGGTGAATCTTCATCCCAAGCTCGCAATGCTCCTGCTGAGAATACGGAACAACAGGAGGTGGATAACTACTACAAACAAGATATACCTCATCCAGTCATGACATTTTCAGATATGCACTTGGAAGATTTGCACCCGAACTTGAGATTTGACAGACGTTGGATAGATTATCCAAAATACCAAAGGGGCTTGCATACTTTTCATTCTAAAGCTGTTGAAGTACCTAGGGTCATAGAATGGGGACCGTTAGAAGCTGTAGAATTGGTCGAGCCAATTAGGGAATTACTTACACAGAGGTATGGTAATTCTACTTTTAACGATTGGGTACGTTTATTCAACATGCATAGACCTGTATATAAAGTATGGTGTGAAGAATTGTTGTGTAGTATAGAAATAAATGATCGGGTAGTTAGTTTAACCGATCGATCTTTTATTAGATTTTTGTTAGGAGGTTCGATGCACCACATGTCTTTACTAGACATGGCTCAGGCTTTACGTATATATACGCCTGAGGAGTTAGCATCTGCCGATTGTAGAGGGTTGATATTAAATGGTAGGAAAATTGATGAAAATTTTGATACTCATGGTGTATGGAGTCAAATGACTAGCCATCACCGATTTAATGGGGGAAATTACTCTTATTTGGATATAGATAGAGCATAGTTAAGAGTAATTCATAGGTTTTTAGCCAATTTGATTACACAACGAGGTAAGAATAAGGAAAAGGTAAATGAACAGGATTTGTTTTACCACATGTGTATTCGAGACCCACAAAGTGCTGTAAGTATACCTTATTGTGTGGGTTATTATTTATCAGCTATGGTTAGGGGGATGAGACCGCATAGCATAATAGGAGGTGGTATATTTATTACTTTGATTGCTGAATATCTCGGTGTGGATATAAGTCTGGGGGGATTATTAATCGAAGAACCAGAACCCCGCGATACAATAGGTTTAAATGTATATCATGGTGCGAAGGTTTTGAAGAGGCAAAATAACGCCGTAGTACAATACCATGGTAGACATCCACAGGTTGAGAGAAACCAACAGCAAGGTAATGTGGGAGGGGGAAATGAAATGACAGAAATGCAAAGGTTTATAGCTTCACAAGAGTACGAAAATGCTAGACATCGAGCATTTGAAGATTGGCAAGTTCATCAAAACCAAATCATAGCTTATTGCCAACAAATAGGTAGAAACTATATTCCTACTCCATCGCCCGTATTTCCTCCCTGGTCTATAGAGATCCAACCACCGTATCCTACGTATAACCCAGCCGAAGCATTTTATAACACATATGGTTATGCATGGAACCCCTACTGGTATCAGTATCATCCCTAGTCTACTTAGTTTTATTTATTTTATAATTTGTAATGTTGATACATTTAATACTTATGTTGGAATTGTATTAGTTTTTATAATTTACAAATTTTTATTTTTAGATTTTAATAATGTTTGAATGTGGGGTAATATACCAAACTTCAAAAATATGTATATATGTTTGCAGTTTATCTTATGTACACAACAGGGTAAAACAACGCATTTTCAAAGACTGGCATTAAGTTCAGCAAAAGCAACTAATTTTGACGACAAGATGCAAAATAAATGTGATATAACAACAAGACGGAATGAACAAATGATATGCACCATTTATCATTCAGCAAACAAATGCCAATATGTTTGGAAACTTTGGTAAAATTTAATCATTTTCATACAAATCACCCTCAATAATTTAAATTGTTACTGATTTCTTGCAAATGAGGGCATTGCAAGATCTTAAGTGTGGGAAGGGGTTAAATTCTTTCGGATTTTAAAAATTTTACTTTATACACTTGGTTACCATTAGAAATACTAGTAAAGTAGTAGTTGTATTAGAATCTAGTGCTCTCTGATAATAAAGAACAGCCCTAGTCTTATATACTGACTACCCAATTCTAGTAAAATTTTTCAAAATTTTCAATTAAATGAACTCAAAATCATGTTTATACATATTTATGAACGATAAAACTAGGTTTTAACACCGAAATTATTGTTACCTCGGAAAGGACATAAATTGAGAAACAAACCAAAATGTTAAAATTCATTTAAAATGGAATAGAGGACAATAAAAAGGAAAATAAAAACCAAGTGTGGGAAAATTTACCAAGATATTTTAAACATATGTCACATATTTCTGTAACAAATAACTGAAAATACTTTTGCTTTGGACTAAACTAAACTGTTTTACCCGATGAAAGAAAAGAAGAGATGGATCTACATGATGAATCAATTCCATCATTAAAAGGAAGTAAAGTCTTCCGAAAAAGAAACGCGCTTCTTGATTTAGGTCAGGAAGTTGTCGTCCAGACCAGCTGTAGGTTGACAAAAAATCTAGAAAAGTCATCACTAAAATCAGCAGGAAATCCACGGACCTCAGCATAAAACAGGGTCGCCAAGTGGTCAGATTTATCCTAACCATGAGAAGGATTTATCTCGTAAAATAGGGGGCACCGTGCAAATTAGCTGGATAAGACTAATGAATCAGATCCCCAGAAAAGATAATCTCCTTAAAGATTAAAAATCAGCTTTTAAGACTGATATTACTCAATCCTAGAGATTGACCTTAAAGATTGAGAATTACAAACTCATGGAATTCAATAATATCTAAACTCGAGCTTGAACGAGAAAATATTTTGATCAAAATTACAAACCGATTTGTTTTCTGAAAACCCATTTTCAATGCGTTCATTACCATTGAACGTAAAATCCTAGGAATTCACCTGGAATTCATTAGGTCACCTGAACCAAATCGGATGTCAATCGTAAGAACGGTGGTTGCATAGCATGGTCAAAGACAGGACCTTGTGCCAGACCGAAAAATCATAAGGGTGAGCTTTACTATTGCTCCTACAAAGGATAGTAATTGCGTCCGACATGTTATAGACCATAATTAAAAGCATGTCAGGGGACATTGCCTTAACAGTTGCTTGTTCAACGCTTTCCTTTATAACCAGACGGTAGTTTACCGAAAGGTGATATACGGAGCAAGTATACTGGATGTGTTGCTTTCCTAATACAAGGTTAGCAAGTGGGTGACACAAAACCACAAGTTTTGAGCTAAAATTTTCAAATCTGAAACCCACCAAACCCACAAAAATATTTTGCAAACACCGGTGAAGGGTTATTCCGGAAAACTTATCTAGGGTAAAAGCTAGATTAAAATTTTCAAAAGATCAAATGTTTTCATAAATATCCAATTTCCTTAATGGATCTAAATTTTATAGTCATGTGGGACTGTAAACCATATCGTTACTACCATTGTTTATACCGCCGTATAGAAATCACTGATGTACAAAGTGTGAAGAATAAAGAAGTGATTCTAGTATTTCAAGACTATATTGCTTGAGGAAAAGCAACGCTCAAGTGTGGGAATATTTGATAAAGCTAAAAACGAACATATATTTCATAGCATTATTTCTCAAGAAAGATAAGCTTTTAGTTGCAATTGTTCTATTTACAAGTGATATTCGTTTAAATATTAAAAGGTGAAGACAAAAGACAGATTCGACGAATTGAAGACGCAAACGACCAAAAAGCTCAAAAGTACAAAAGACAATCAAAGAGGTTCCAATTATTGATGAGAAACGTCTCAAAATTACAAGAGTACAAGATTCAAAACGCAAAGTACAAGATATTAAACTGTACGCAAGGACGTTCGAAAATCCGGAACCAGGACCAGAGTCAACTCTCAACGCTCGACGCAACGGACTAAAAATTACAAGTCAACTATGCACATGAATATAATATAATATATAAATAATTCTTAAAAATTATATATATATTATATTAATATTTAAAATCGTCGGCAAGAAAGAAGCCAAAGCTCGTGAGCTGGAATTTCAAACTCCGCGACTCGCGGAGTTTGAAGAAAAAAAATGCCGCGAGTCGCGGAGTTCACCTGGACTCAAATTCCTATAAAAGCCAACGCAGTTCGACGAGTTTTAATATCCATATATATCAATCTCTCTATATCTATACGTAATATTTATATTTATAATTTATATTTTAATTTTAATTTTAATTTTAAATCCTAATAATAAGGGTATGTTAGCGAATGTTGTAAGGGTGTAAGTCGAAATTCTGTCCGTGTAACGCTACGCTATTTTTAATCATTGTAAGTTATGTTCAACCTTTTTAATTTAATGTCTCGTAGCTAAGTAATTATTATGCTTAATTAATCCGAAGTAATCATGATGTTGGGCTAAAAATATTAAAATTGGGTAATTGGGCTTTGTACCATAATTGGGGATTGGACAAAAGAATGACACTTGTGGAAATTAGACTATGGGCTATTAATGGGCTTTATATTTGTTTAACTAAATGATAGTTTGTTAATTTTAATATAAAGATTTACAATTGAACGTCCCTATAAATAACCATATACACTCGATCGGATACGATGGGCAGGGTATTTATATGTACGAATAATCGTTCATTTAACCGGACACGGGAATGGATTAATAGTCACTAGAATTATTAAAACAGGGGTGAAATTATGTACAAGGACACTTGGCATAATTGATAACAAAGTATTAAAACCTTGGATTACACTCAGTCGACATCCTGGTGTAATTATTAAACAAAGTAATAAAACCTTGTTACAGTTTAAGTCCCCAATTAGTTGGAATATTTGACTTCGGGTATAAGGATAATTTGACGAGGACACTCGCACTTTATATTTATGACTGATGGACTGTTATGGACAAAAACCAGACGGACATATTAAATAATCCAGGACAAAGGACAATTAACCCATAGGCATAAAACTAAAATCAACACGTCAAACATCATGATTACGGAAGTTTAAATAAGCATAATTCTTTTATTTCATATTTAATTTCCTTTATTTTATATTTAATTGCACTTCTAATTATCGCATTTTTATTTATTGTTATTATATTTAATTGCACTTTTAATTATCGTACTTTTTTATCGCAAGTTTATTTTATCGCACTTTTATTATTCGCAATTTCATTATCGTTATTTACTTTACGCTTTAAATTAAGTCTTTTATTTATTTAATATTTTACATTTGGTTTTAACTGCGACTAAAGTTTTAAAATTGACAAACCGGTCATTAAACGGTAAAAACCCCCCTTTATAATAATAATATTACTTATATATATATATATATATATATATATTTGTATTTTTATAAATTTAAACTAATATAGCGTTAAGCTTTGATAAAAATATTCTCTGTGGAACGAATCGGACTTACTAAAAACTACACTACTGTACGATTAGGTACACTGCCTATAAGTGTTGTAGCAAGGTTTAAGTATATCCATTCAATAAATAAATAAATATCTTGTGTAAAATTGTATCGTATTTAATAGTATTTCCTTGTAAAATTTAATAGTATTTTATACCCTTTAGCTTTACCATCATGTAGTTATAAATAACGGACTCGAATCACAAGGCAAGGGGTTGGTTTTTTAGGAAATTACACACATACTATTTTGAGTAAATACGTACAAGCCAATCGCGCTGCTCATACAGCGCCCTCCTCGCCCGCGCTACCGGACTCACATCATTGCACTAGACACTCTAGATATACAGGTAACGTTCCTTGAACATAAATCCTATCGTCAACGCGAGCCATCAATGTTCGAACTGCCCGCCGATGGTGGGTCTATGTTAAACCACCCCTGTTGAGATCATCATCTTGCAAGGAGTTATTCAAGGTACTCCGGACCGGAGAGTTAAACTCAATTGATCCTTAAATCCCCTCTCAATGATGTCAAGCATGGACCGAACCCGGCCCGATTATTCCATGCATTATCACTACGCATTCTTATGATTGGCATCAAGAGATGAATGTTTCTCGCTCTTCTCACATTGCTAGTATCGAAACTAGTGACGAGCTTGCTTCAGTTAAAGCTCAACTTGCAACTTTTAAAAGACAGATGGAGTCGATAACTAAAGAAATGCATGCGATAAAGGCTGGTTGTGAGTTATGTCAAGGACCGCATCTTATAAAAGATTGTGATCAAGCATCAATGGAGGAACAGGCTAATTATCTGGGTTATGTTAAAAAGGGTGATTTTGCTCTTAGTGAATTTCCGGGTGGAACACAGTTTTTCAACCAAGCGGGTAATACGAGTGGTACTAATTATCAGAGTGGTAATCAGGTTTATTAGGGTAATCAGAAGGTTTGGAGTACAGGCCGCTTGGGTTTAGCAATAGAAATCAGCAAGCACCGCCTAGAAATTTTTAGAAAACGATGCAACCAGTTCAGCAGTCAGAAAATAAGATGCCTCCGTTGGAAGAATTGCTAAGGGGTTTTATTATGAAAACTGATGAGAGTATTTTTGCTTAAAGATAGGATGGCGAATTGACTAAGCAGCAGGTTAGGAGTCAGCAGGCTTCGATTCAGAATTTGGAACATGATGTGGGTCGTATTACTCAGTCTTTATTGGAGAAACCACCGGGTACTCATCCATCTAACACGCAGTCCAATTCGAACAATGAAGGACCAGGTAGAAATGAGCATGTGAAGGCCATAACCACTCAAAGTGGTTTAGTTATTAACGAGAGGAGACACCGAAGTCTCCTCCTGTCATTTTTCCTGTTGTTTCTCCTAATGTTTTGCAGGTGCCTACTAATGAAGAAGAGTCAAAGGATGAAAGTTCTAAGGATGATGAGCCAAAGGCTCAAGAGCAAAAGCAAGATGATCCACCGGAGATCATAGCTAAGCCGCCATTGAAGGTGTATAAAGCACCGATTCCATATCCTAAAGCTCTAAAGAAAGATAAGCTGGCAACCTAGTATAAGAAGTTCTTGGATATGATAAATCAAATCAGTGTGAACATGCCGCTGGCGGAAGTGATTAAGGATGCCCAACTACGGGAAGTTTCTAAAAGACCTCATCTCTTCGAAAGGTAAGTACCAAGAGGTGTCGGCCACGTTCCTCAATGAGGCGTGTTCGGCCATTTTGCAAAAGCAAAAGATGCCTCCAAAATTAGGAGATCCAGGTAGCTTTATTATCCCTAGTTTGTTGGGAGATTCGGTGGTGTACGATGCACTAGCCGACTTAGGGGAAAGTGTTAATTTAATGCCCTATGCGTTGTATTTGAAACTTGGCCTAGGAGACTTGAAACCAACTAGAATGGGGATCCGTTTGGCCAACCATTCTTTTGATACTCCCATAGGTATAGCCGAAGACTTGATAGTAAAAGTAAATAACCCTTGTCCGAATAGGGAGCCATTAGTCTTTCCGGCCGATTTTGTTGTACTTAAAATGAAAGAGGATACCAAAGTACCAATCATTCTAGGTCGACCCTTCCTAAACACCGCGGATGCTATCATCCATGTCCAAAAAAATACGTTAAGTATAGGTGTGGGGGATGAAAGAGTGATTTGTCTTGTAGATAAGGCCATGCAACAACCCAAGTCCACTGATGATGACACTTGTTTTCAACTTGATGTAATAGATTTGTGTGTTGAGCATGATTTTCAGGAACTATTGGAGGTTGATACCGCAGGTTTCGTTCCTATGGATGGAAGCGATGATTTTGATTTAGATGCTGAATTTGAAAGTTTTATGAAAATAGATACGGATGATGAAATAAGTGATGAAGAAGATTCCAAGGAAGAGGAACTGGTTAAAGAGAACAAGGAGGAGGATAAGTTCCGTATTAAAACTTCTTTAGAAGAACCACCAGTGCTTGAACTAAAGAAGCTTCCGGAACATTTGGAGTATGCCTATCTTCAGGGTACTTCGGAATTACCGGTAATTATATTATCTACTCTTTCTAGTGATCAAAAGAGTCGGTTAATAAATTTGTTAAATGCCCACAAAAAGGCAATAGCTTGGAAAACAACCGACATATCGGGCATCAAACCCTCCTTTTGCACTCATAAAATCCTCTTAGAGGATGAGTACAAACCTGTTGTCCAAAGGCAAAGGAGGTTAAACCCGCATATGAAGGACATAGTTAAAAAGGAGGTAGTCAAGTTACTTGACGTCGGGTTAATCTACCCAATCTCCCATAGCCCATGGGTGAGCCCAGTTCAAGTTGTGTCTAAAAAGGGGGGAACAACCATTGTGCTTAATGAAAAGAACGAACTCATTCCTACGCGCATGGTTACGGGTTGGAGAGTTTGTATAGACTATCGTCGTTTAAATGACACCACTAGGAAGGATCACTTCCCGTTACCGTTTATTGACCAAATGCTTGAAAGGTTGGCGGGTAAGGAATTCTACTGCTTTCTAGATGGATTCTCCGGGTATTTTCAAATTCTCATAGACCCCGTAGACCAGGACAAGACCACATTCACTTGTTCTTTTAGTACTTTTACCTATTGCAGCATGCCATTTGAGTTATGCAATGCACCTGGAACTTTTCAAAGGTGTATGATGGCGATCTTTCACGATATGATCGAGGAGTGTATGGAAGTCTTTATGGATGACTTCTCCATCTTTGGAGACTCATTTGACTCATGTCTTTCCAATCTTGAACGTATGTTAATCCGTTGCGAAAAAGCAAATCATGTTTTGAATTGGGAGAAATGCCATTTCATGGTAAAGGAAGGCAATGTCCTTGGCCATAAAATATCTCGTGTAGTTATTGAGGTAGACCAAGCCAAACTTGAGGTTATATCTAAATTATCCAAACCTTCTAATGTTAAGGCCATTCGTAGTTTCCTTGGTCACGCGGGCTTCTATAGGCGATTCATAAAAGATTTTTCTAAAATCGCTCTCCCCATGACTAGGCTTCTTAAGAAGGATACTCCTTTCGAATTCAATGATGAGTGTAAGAAGGCCTTCTCTATTCTAAAAACCAAGCTCACACAAGCTCCTATTATTGTTTCACCTGATTTCAGTTTACCTTTTGAGCTTATGTGTGATGCTAGTGATTATGCGTTGGGAGCCGTCTTAGAGCAACGCCACGATAATCATTTTCGTCCAATTTACTATGCAAGTAGGACACTAACGGTAGCTCAAATTAATTATACCACAACTGAAAAAGAACTCTTCGCGGTTGTCTTTGCGTTTGATAAGTTTCGACCTTATTTGATGTTGTCTATGACCATAGTCTATACCGACCACTCGGCCCTTAAGTACCTTTTTGCTAAGCAGTATGCGAAGCAACTACTCATTCGTTGGGTTCTTCTTTTACAAGAATTTGATATTGAGAGTCGTGATAAAAAGGGGGCAGAGAACCTTGCTGATGACCATCTTTCTCGACTTGAGAATCCTAATTTGGAAAAAATTAATGAGTCGGACATTAAAGACACGTTCCGTGATGAGTTTTTATTGAGGGTCGACAAGGACCCGGAAGTACCTTGGTTTGCGGACTACGCAAATTACTTAGCCTCGGGTGTTCTTCGGAAGGGGTTTTCTTACCATCAAAAGAAGAAATTCTTTGCGGATTTGAAATACTACTTCTGGGATCACCCCCATCTATTTCGAGTTTGTGCGGATCAAGTGATTCGCCAGTGTGTATACGGTAAAGATACTCAACAAATTCTTGAGCATTGTCATCAAGGTCCCACTGGTGGTCACTATGGTCCAAGCCATACCGCCAAGAAAGTTTTTGACTCGGGCTTTTATCGGCCCTCGATCTTTAAAGACACTCACGCGTTTGTCGGCACTTGTGATGCGTGCCAAAGAACGGGCACCATTACCAAAAGGGATGAGATGCCACAAACTGGCATCCAAGTATGTGAAGTTTTCGATGTGTGGAGAATTGATTTTATGGGTCCTTTCCCGAGTTCCCACAACTGCAAATGTATCCTAGTAGCCGTCGATTATGTGTCTAAGTGGGCGGAGGCCAAAGCTCTACCCACAACGATGCACGGGTCGTGGTGAATTTCTTGAAGAAACTTTTCTCGCGCTTTGGAATTCCAAAGGCACTCATTTCCGATCGTGGCACCCATTTTGCTAACCACCTCCTTGAAAAGGTGTTAAAGAAGTATGGTGTTACTCATAGATTCTCCACTTCTTATCACCTACAAACAAGTGGGCAAGTGAAGAATATCGGTCGTGCAATAGACCCTCCAAAAAGGTGTTAAAGAAGTATGGTGTTGCTAACCACCTCCCATGCTGTTCTTAGGAAGTAAAGTCTTCTGAACTTGTAAGTAAAGTCTTACAAGTTATGCTTGTTTCAAAATACCATTGCTTGAAAGTGAAGTCTTTCAGGTTTCGTGCAATAGACCCTCCGAAAAATTTACACCCAAGGTAGTTCGCTTCAGTGCAACTACCCGTGCGGCTGTCCCATAATCGGGAAGGCTTGTATGCACACCGGCTTTTGAGCCAAATCATGGAATTGATGGACCTCTTAATTAGCCACGTGGGGCACTAATTCCACGAACCTCCGTCAATGCTTTCGCCCTACTATGAGAGAAACCATATAGTTGTGATAGAAAGCTCAATGAGTTTCGGTCATCCTGTGCCCGAATTGACCATAAAGATAGGGGTAACCGGTCCCCTACGCTTTGGCGCACCCACCTTAACCCAAATTTTGGAATTGACGGTTAAATTTTGGAATTGACGATTATTGGTGTTTTGGGGGCATGGAGGTGTGAGAGGGATAGCCAATACAGGTTGATTAGAGGAGCATATTTTTGGAGGCGTACATTTGATGAATGGTAATTTTTATGATGCTTAAAGTTTTACTCATTTTGGTTATACTTCATGATTTTCAAGGTGATTATAATTCATGATACATATTGATTGATACCTTGAACTTATTTTGGTGAAATTGAGTAAATTGTTAACGATATTGAGGATGATTTTGATTGGTAGTTTGTTGAGTCAATGGCTATCCCGTGAATCCTACGTAATTGGTCAAAGTCAAGGGGGTCAACTTTTGAAATATGAAAAAATATTTACTTGATGATTGATGTTTTGATGACCTTTTAGAAGATGTAGTTGACTTTGACCGGGGGAATGATTGTGTTGGGTAGATTTAGGCTTGAACAGGTGTTGAATGTTGATGGTTTTGATTGAAGACTTGAGCCTTGTACTAATTTTGTGAAGACTACACGATATGGAGTTAATGATTTTTGAAGACGATATTGATAGACTTGCTTGAGGAAAAGCAAGGTTCAAGTGTGGGGGATTTTGATATTTGCTCCGTTTATACATATTTTTACTCGCAATATCGATTAGTTTTCATTGAGTTTTGGTTGATAATTGAGGAAATGGTGAAGGAAATGTAATGTTCGAGTTAATACGTTCTTGTGAAATGGTTTGAAGAGTTATATGGTTTTGGAAGTTTTCTGGTCGAAGGTTCTGCTATTTTGAAGAAGAAATTGTGAGTCGAAGCGAAGTGTCAAAGCATTGAAATTGAAACAGAAAAATAGTGTTCGGAAAGGTGCATCTCGTGGTCGCGATTCCCTTTCATGCGGTCACGAGTTTGGTCTTTGCTCGTGATAAAAGTCTCGCGTTCGCAATACGTTAACAGCACTTCGGAAGACATGAACAAGGAAACTTCGCGGTCGCGATTTAGTGTGATGCGGCCGCGATTGAGATGAAGGCTCGCGACCGCGATTCCTCTAATGCGGTAGCGAGATTTAGCAGCCGACTCAGATTTTTGGATTAGTATAAAGACTCGTTTTTAACCCTTTTTAGGGGATGCAGTTTATTATTTACGAATTTTATTGTTCCAGCCACTAGGGTACGAATTTCTAAGCTTTTCATTCAGTTTTTCATTATCTTTGCAACACAACAACAATTGTGGTTAGTTTAATCTTGCTATTACTTATATTCTTATTTATGTTAATGGATTCAATGGTTTATTTTGCATGTTCTTGTGTTCTTTATTTTATCATGAGTAGCTAAATTAGTTTTATTCACTTAGATGATTGAACTAAGGTGAAAGATTGCTATCTTTATGATTTGAACAATTAGATCTTATTATTTCATGTATTGTTTAGCTAAGAACGACTGTTATTATGATTTATCATTAGTTGAAATTGCGGGGATTATTAACTAGTCAACGAGAGTTGAGTAAGTGGTGATCTCTACTAGGTTATTGAACGTGAATAACTTAGGCCTTTGGTTAATTATATACGGGAGACCGGTATAATTGATTAATTAGTGATTAAACTGTGATAAAACTTAGTAATTGTGGAATTGTTAGGGAGACTTAAGCAATTCAAGTCAAATTAATATATTGATTAATAAATTGGTAACTAGATTAGAGAATTAGGATCAACGAGAGTTGGGCTAATGATTTAGTTGATAATCTGTGAGAATCGAGAGATAATCATAGTGTTACCACCATTACAGTTGTTTGAAATGAACTTAACAGCAATCCTGATCCGAAGGAATTGAATCTAAGTGGATACCTTTATCTTTATTGATTTTAATTCATTTTATTATGCGTTTAAACTCTAAACAAAACAACCTTAATTTTACTAGAATAATTACACGTTAAAGTTTCTGATAAAACTGCTCTCTGTGGACGAACTGGTCAATTTTACTTATAAATTGCTACACGATCGGGACTACTTGCCTGTGTTGTCTGATAATTATTGGGTAATATATGCTAGTTATTTTTATAGTATAAAACACACATAACCAATCATCAAATATAATCAACATCCTGAGCCACTTCCACATATTATATAAAATAAGTTGGTTTGGCCAGACCACTTACCCAACCTGCCGGGCCACTATTTGTTAAATACAATTTAATGCAAACACATGGACATATACAAACATATATATACATATAACATTTTCTAAATAAATTACATGTGTACATAAAACCGGTGAATGAAGTAACATGTTGAAACTTACATTACTCTACACTTCATATGAATCAACAGATTTGTGCCTGTATGCTTCATTATGATACCACTACTATTGCACCGGTTCTGTATTAGTAATAGTAAAATTTATCCTCTTTTATGAAAACATTTATAGTTTTGAATGTTTTTCATACTGAAAATTCTTTAGAGACGGGACTTGAAGTCTACCCTGAGTTTAGCCTCAACGGCATCCTTTTCCGCTTTCCTGCGCCTTATCGACTCTTCAAAAGCTTCACGTTTGGAATTTTCTGCCTTAGTCATGGATTGTAAAAGCTGATCATATAACTCATCATTCATACCTCTTTCCTGTTGTATTTTATTGATATAAACTGTATTGAATATGACTCTCAAATATTAAAGTGAATAATAACACGAGCAACAAAAAAAATTACCTCAAAAGGTGGGAACTTTATAAAGGTCAGGGAATGCAGTATGCGATTTCTGGGACATTGGTGGCGAATACTGTGAGGGCGAATGAAGAACTAGAGACAATAAATTCTGCCTGCTACTCCATAAACTATTGACATCATTATCTGTTTTTCCGGGCAAATGGGTTGCAATTCTTGCCCATTTGTTCCCAAATTCTCTTTAAAGTTGTATCAATGTCTGCTCCTCTTGTGCAGAATACACTTCACACCACTGATGACAGAAACAAACAGACAGAAATCAGATAAAGTTTTATCATTGTATACATACTTAAATTCCCTTTATGGAAAGGGAATTTCAATTCTTGCCCATTTAACTGAAATTGACAATAGCAAAATGCCCATTTTATCATTGTATACATACTTTTTAACATTCTTAACATTAAGAGAAATGCAACACCCGTTTCAATCTTCTTTTTAACATTCTTCTACATACTCCTAACTTTTCCTTATTTCATAGATAACAGAACATCACACCTTAACACGAGCTCTGCAACTATGCCTTACAATTAACTTTAACTTCAATACATGAAAACTAAACTAAAAATTTCATTTTTAATATATATTTACTGTTTACAAACTATCAGAATTTAATAACCAAAATAAAATATTCATTTTATTCATTTCATATAAAAGTACATTACACTTATTTCATGTTTAATGCATCATTACACAATTAACATAATGAAAACAAAGTATATCTTTCTAAGGGTAATAAACTAATAATAATGATTTGTAATGTAATGATAAGTGTTCGCCAGATATTATTATTAGCCCACTTTTATTTATCAATAGTTGTAAAACCAGTACATTTAGTGCTCACATTTGAAAAACAAATACGGATTACCTATTTTCAGGCGCATTCGAAATCAATGGCTCTATGGTGGACACAGCCACTGAGTTCTTAGCAAAAGCTTTTATAACTCTATTCCCATTTTGAAGTCAATAAGGATCTAGTCACAGCTACATCTAACAATTTTCACCCATCAACAAAACACTGATAAAAAAGTGTTTAGATGATATGATTGACTGAGTAAAAAAATGTGTAAAACAACTACATTACCGGGAGCATTATTCCTAAATTAATTTGCCTTTCGAGGATTACGATCTGAATATGTGTTGGACTTCATCACCTGAACTGGCTGTTCAATGGGTTTTACCGGTTTGGCAGGCACATGAGCATTGAGCGGTGTAACCTGAATTAATGCATGTATCGAAGTATAATCGAAGTCTTCATAAGCATAAAAAAAACATGCACCATACTGACCCTGATGAATTAAAAGATGGTCTAAAAAATAACTTGGGCACCAATGAAATATTTTTTAACATTAAAAGATAGCATCCTTTAATCGTGATCATTAATTACTTCAGTGACATATATAAAGAAAGGCTCAATTTGGGCACTGTTAACAAAAAAAAAAAAAAAAAAAAAATGCTTTTGTAGCATGTAAAAGCAATGAATATGAGAAACAGACAAGCTCATGTAAGTTCAATACAAAATAAAAATTATTTTAAAAAGGTACGGTAACAAACCTCCTTCTTTTTGTCAGTCTTTCGCTTAACTTCATGAAAAGGGTCCGGTAAGAAAAGAAGAAAACGAATATTATAAGCGAAATTGGAAATAGTTGCCCAGATAGTTTATAGTCTAGATAGTACGAGAAGCATTATGTCATCTTCAAGAGTTTCAAGGTCTTTTGCTTTAACCTTATGCTCTTTATGTTTTTAAGCTTGCACTCGATTTTATTACCTACTTTGAATAATACACTTGTAACATAAAACATTAAAATTGTAGCGTTTGTGCTGAGGCAAAGCATGCTCCTGTATTTCTGAAATTTCCACAATCTGCATTGTGTTGGGTTTATTAGTGGGTTTCCAATATGATGAAACTTTAACCCAAAGTCTAAAGCCCAACAATTTAGGCCCATGATGAAGTTTGACTTGGTCAACATCTGGGTGTATTATTTAGATCAGTTGTGTGCAGCTGTATTCAATCATCAAGAGAGAAGAGAGCAAAAAAGTCTTCAAAGAAAAAGTGTGTTTTCCCAATTTCCGTCTACAAAGACAGCTGGTCAGAAAATCGACGATCCCCGGAGATCTAACCGTTGGATCTTCATCAAATTTGGGCTGTGTCTTCCTGACATCAGTGCCAAGGTTTTCAACCGTTGAATTCGTCTAAAAAGGCCTGTAGCTCGTGTTCTCGCTGCTGGAACAGGGCAGTTTATTGGGTGAATCATTCCTCTTTTGTCTTTAATTGTTTCATATACTTGTTGATTATTGTTGTTCAAGAGTATGATGATGTTGTATACCTCTAGTTGAGCTAGAGAAGGATTATTGTATTGCTCTCCTTGTTGATGATAGTGAAGTTTAAGTGGCTTACGAGTCCCGTGGTTTTTTACTCTCGATTTTGAGAGGTTTTCCACGTAAAAAGTCTTGTGTATATTGTGTGTGCTTGATTATTGCTTAGCTACTGATTTGCTACTGATTTGGTATTGTTTAGCTACTTATTTGGGTTGGATTTGGTATTCCTTATTTGTTAGCATCCTCACGGGTTCACACGGGTCGGGAAAGTGTTGGTCAAACGGGTTTGTTTCCGCTTTGTAGATTGTCCGTTGTGATTATTTTCCCATCAAATTGGTATCAGAGCTTAAGGTTATTTTTTGATTGACTTGTGTGAAAGATGGAAGCTAATACAAGTAAGATGATTAATTTAAATGGTTCAAATTATCATGTTTGGAAAGGAAAGATGGAAGATCTTCTTTATGTGAAAGATTATTATTTACCTGTTTTTACTACTGAGGGTATACCTGAGGGTAAGACTGATGCTCAATGGAAAATTTTGCATAGACAAGTATGTGGGTATATTCGGCAGTGGGTTGATGATAATGTTGTGAATCATATTACTGGGGAGGCTGATGCTAAAGCCTTATGGAAAAAGCTTGAGCAGTTATATGAACGAAAGACTGGGAATAACAAGTTGTTCTTAATTAAGCAGATGATGGCTTTGAAGTATCATGATGGGACTCCTATTACAGATCACCTAAATGCATATCAGGGTATTATAAATCAGCTTGCAGGTATGGGTATCAAGTTTGAGGATGAGATTCAAGGTCTCTGGTTACTTGGTACATTACCGGACTCTTGGGAGACTTTTAGGACATCTTTGTCCAACTCTGCACCGAATGGTACTATCACCATGGAATTGGCTAAGGGTAGTATTTTGAATGAAGAGATGAGAAGAAAGTCACAAGGTTCTTCTTCACAGTCAGATATCTTGGTCACAGAAATGCGGGGGAGAAGTCATAGTAGAGGTCAGGGTAAAAGAGGCAAGAACCGTAGTAGCTCAAGGAAAGGAAAGTTTTCTAATATTGAGTGCTATCATTGTCATGAAAAAGGGCACACAAAATGGTATTGTCCACAGTTGAAAAATGAGAAGAAAAAGGCATATGACAAGAATAAACAAAAGAAAAGTGATGGTGGTGATGATGATAAGGTTGAAGTTAACGCTATCACAGATGAGTTCTTTGTTTGTATTGATTATGATATGATCAATCTTACTCATGATGATACGAGTTGGATTGTGGATAGTGGTGCTACATGTCATGTTGCAATATGTAGAGATCACTTCTCATCTTACACTCCAGGTGACTATGGATTTGCTAGGATGGGTAATGCCGGGTTATCAAAGATCGTTGGTATTGGAGATGTTTGTCTGAAATTTGACACGGGGATGGAGTTGGTTTTGCATAATGTAAAACATGTTCCTGATATGAGACTTAATGTCATTTCAACTGGCATTCTTGATGGTTATTATAACGGTTTTGGTAATGGTATTTGGAAACTAACTCTTGGTTCTATGATAGTGGGAAGAGGCAAGAAAGACTCAAGATTATACATCACGCGTCCGAAGATTATCCAGAACATTGTTAATGCAGTGGACAATGTTGATTCTACCGAGTTGTGGCATAAAAGACTTGGCCACATGAGTGAAAAGGGGATGTCTATCTTGTTTAAGAAGAATGTGTTGTCGGGTGTTAGTGGTATTGATTTGAGTAAGTGTTCTCACTGTTTGGCAGGGAAACAGACCAGGGTTATGTTTAAGAGTCATTCTCCTTTTCGAATGGAGAACATACTTGATCTAGTTCATTCAGATGTTTGTGGGCCTATGAAGACTAGGACACTTGGTGGATGTTCCTACTTTGTTACATTCATCGATGATCATTCCAGAAAGGTGTGGGTTTACACTTTAAAGTCAAAAGATCAAGTATTTGAGAAGTTTAAGGAATTTCATGCACTAGTTGAAAGGCAAACGGGGAAGAAACTCAAGTGTATTCGGACTGATAATGGCGGTGAATACATTGGCAGATTTGATGCTTATTGTAAGGAGAATGGTATTCGGCATCAAAAGACTCCACCAAAGACGCCTCAGTTGAATGGCTTAGCAGAGAGGATGAACAGAACTTTGGTTGAGAGAGTTAGATGTTTGCTTTCACATGCAGGGTTGTCTGATTCCTTTTGGGGTGAGGCTTTAAATACGGCAGTTCATATTATTAATCTAACCCCTTGTGTACCTTTGCATTTTGATGTTCCTAACAGGGTTTGGAGCGGCAAAGATGTTTCTTACCGTCATTTACGAGTCTTTGGATGTAAAGCATTTGTTCATGTTCCCAAAGATGAAAGGTCAAAGCTTGATATGAAGACTAAGCCATGTGTATTTCTCGGCTACGGTGAAGATGATTTTGGGTACAGGTTATATGATCCAGTTCAAAAGAAACTTGTACGAAGCCGAGATGTTGTTTTTTCAGAAGATCAAATGTTGAAAGATGCTGAGAAGACAGAGTCAGTTCCTCAACATAATGTCGATCTTGCTGATTTGGATCTGGTTACTCCGCAACATGTTGATTCACATGTTGATGATGATGTTCATGATAATGAACATGGTACTGATGATAATGATGCTCCGGAGCAGGTAGAGATTCCAGTACCATATGTGCCCCCATTTATCCCACTTAGGCGGTCTACCCGAGACCGTCATCCTTCTGTTAGATATTCTGCTGATGAGTATGTATTAGTTACTGATGGGGGAGAGCCAGAATGTTATTTAGAAGCAATGAAAGATGAGCATAAGAAAGAGTGGGGTGAAGCTATGCAAGATGAGATGAATTCTTTACATGAGAACAATACTTATGAGCTGGTGAAGTTACCTAAAGGCAAGAGAGCTTTGAGAAACAAATGGGTATTCAAAGTGAAGACAGATGAGCTTACTTCACAACCAAGGTACAAAGCTAGGTTAGTCGTTAAAGGATTCAGCCAGAAAAAGGGTATTGATTTTGATGAGATTTTCTCACCGGTTGTGAAGATGGGATCTATTCGAGTGGTTCTTGGGTTAGCTGCTAGTCTTGATCTTGAGGTTGAACAGATGGATGTCAAGACTGCTTTTCTTCACGGTGATTTAGATAAGGAAATCTACATGATGCAACCTGAAGGTTTTCGGGTTAAGGGTAAAGAAAATTATGTTTGTAGACTTCAAAAAAGTCTATATGGGTTGAAGCAAGCACCGAGATAGTGGTATAAGAAGTTTGAGTCGGTTATAGGAAAGCAAGGCTACCGAAAGACAACTTCAGATCATTGTGTTTTCTTTCAGAGGTTTGGTGATGATGATTTCATTATATTGTTGTTATATGTTGATGATATGCTTATTGTTGGTAAGAATATTGTAAGAATTGCGCAGTTGAAGCGAGAATTAAGCAAGTCTTTTGCTATGAAAGACTTGGGGCCAGCAAAACAGATTCTTGGCATTCGGATTTCTAGAGATAGAGGTGCTAAGACGCTACATATATCACAAGAGCAATACATTGAAAAGGTGCTTAGTAGATTCAACATGAAGAATGCTAAAGTGGTTAGTTCCCCTCTTACTAACAACTTTAAGCTAACAGAAAGAGATTGTCCTACTTCAAAGGAGGATGTTGAGGAGATGGATATAGTTCCATATGCGTCAGCAGTTGGTAGCTTGATGTATGCTATGGTGTGTACTAGGCCAGATATAGCTCATGCGGTAAGTGTTGTTAGTCGGTTTATGTCAAATCCGGGTAAGAAGCATTGGGAAGCGGTTAAATGGATTATGAGATACTTACGAGGTACTTCAAAGTTAGGTATCACATTCGGAAATGGAGAGCCGGTGCTTGTTGGTTATACAGACTCAGATATGGCAGGAAACAAAGATAACATGAAATCCACTTCTGGATATTTGATGACTTTCGCTGGGGGAGCAGTTTCATGGCAATCAAGGTTACAAAAGTGTGTTACATTGTCTACAACCGAGGCTGAGTATATGGCAGCAACAGAAGCGTGCAAAGAACTATTGTGGATGAAAAGGTTTCTACAAGACCTTGGGTTTAAGCAATCACGATATGTGGTTCTTTGTGATAATGAGAGTGCAATTCATTTGGCTAGAAATTCTATGTATCATAAGCGGACAAAACATATAGATGTGCGGTATCATTGGATTAGAGAACGTCTTGAAGATGGTTTGTTTGAACTTGATAAAGTTCATACCGATGATAATGGTTCTGATATGTGTACAAAGGCTTTAGCAAGTGAGAAGCTCAAGGTATGTTGCTCGATCGCCGGGATGGCGAACTCTTCCTCATAATTGGAAAGGGGGAGATTTGTTGGGTTTATTAGTGGGTTTCCAATATGATGAAACTTTAACCCAAAGTCTAAAGCCCAACAATTTAGGCCCATGATGAAGTTTGACTTGGTCAACATCTGGGTGTATTATTTAGATCAGTTGTGTGCAGCTGTATTCAATCATCAAGAGAGAAGAGAGCAAAAAAGTCTTCAAAGAAAAAGTGTGTTTTCCCAATTTCCGTCTACAAAGACAGCTGGTCAGAAAATTGACGATCCCCGGAGATCTAACCGTTGGATCTTCATCAAATTTGGGCTGTGTCTTCCTGACATCAGTGCCAAGGTTTTCAACCGTTGAATTCGTCTAAAAAGGCCTGTAGCTCGTGTTCTCGCTGCTGGAACAGGGCAGTTTATTGGGTGAATCATTCCTCTTTTGTCTTTAATTGTTTCATATACTTGTTGATTATTGTTGTTCAAGAGTATGATGATGTTGTATACCTCTAGTTGAGCTAGAGAAGGATTATTGTATTGCTCTCCTTGTTGATGATAGTGAAGTTTAAGTGGCTTACGAGTCCCGTGGTTTTTTACTCTCGATTTTGAGAGGTTTTCCACGTAAAAAGTCTTGTGTATATTGTGTGTGCTTGATTATTGCTTAGCTACTGATTTGCTACTGATTTGGTATTGTTTAGCTACTGATTTGGGTTGGATTTGGTATTCCTTATTTGTTAGCATCCTCACGGGTTCACACGGGTCGGGAAAGTGTTGGTCAAACGGGTTTGTTTCCGCTTTGTAGATTGTCCGTTGTGATTATTTTCCCATCACATTGTATCCACACGTACACAGAATAAGGTTTGTGGTATGTGGTGTGTTCTTACTATGTGTTTTTACGATAAAGAAACTATAAAATAGTACTAAGAAATAGGGTGAAGTTAAATGAAGACTAACACAGGCATGATTGAAGCATACTGTTATCTACCAATTATAACGTCAATTACATAAAACAATTTGTCTAGCATACTACGTTCATTGTCCAGTCAAATATATGAAGTCAATACTATTTTTGTTAACAGTGAAATACTAACCTTAATTAAGTAGGATCCTATTGAAAGAAATAACCTTAGAACACACATAGGAGAAGGATGGAATGATCCTGTTGAAAGAAATAACCGTAGCACATCATCATCTCTTCCTTAAATCATCTAATAATTATTGGATTTGGCAGTTTCGAATTTCAAAAATAGGGGGAAACTAATTTCGTTGATAATGCAACTTTTGATTTTGATCTGATTTGAATGAGATGACTACCCATAATCACTGCAATTTTGCCAAAGTGAAAGAACCGTCCCATTTTTTATGGTACGAAGCGTATTGGAGTCAGTTCACAAACCTCTATAAAACCTAATAGTTGTGCTGTTGAAAGTACGGTTGCGTTTGATGTTATGAAGGGGTAGACGGGTATTTTAGGAAACTCAATTCTAACAACAAAGAGATTATTCTGACATCAGATAAATAATAGCCATTGGATTACCCTAAAAAAAAACCTCATCTAAGGGTTGAGATTGGTTCTTGTAATTTGAATTATTAAGATCTGAGATAAATAGGACTTTGTTTTAATAGATAGAGTAGATTATAATAATTATAATTATAATTATAATTATATTATTATTATATATTTATTTATTATTTATTATTATTATTATTATTATTAAAAGAAAATTATGAAAGCAATTTTATTGACATCACATTCCAATTTTATTAGAACCCATATCACACCAAAATCAAAATGAGGCCTCTTTGTTATATTAACATAATAAATCAATTAGTTTAGTATTTTATTTATACTTCTTTGTGTGGCAATAAACCCTGAAACAGAATACTTAAAACAATTGTCAAAAGAATATAGAGAAAATAATTGTTATTCTGAAAAATTTATATATGAAAAGGTATTGTCACACAAAGAAGTACAAATAAACCACACCAAATTAATGCCTCTATGTTATTTTAACATAATAAATCAAATTAGTTTAGTATTTTATTTTATTTTTTGAAAAGCAACAAAGTTATTTTATTATCTATTATAAAATATATAATGATAATGATACAAAACTAGGGATGGTAATAGATAGCCGATTCATCGGCTATCCATCGGATCTGGTCCATTTAGATATATATGGATGATCTAAATGGATGATAAGTGAATATGGATATGAATGAGGTGAAAAATTAGTAAATCTGGTATAGATGATAATTTATCATTCATGTATATATCCATTTACCACTCGAAATACATATATACTGTATACATTTAAATATATGCATATTTACTCGAATATATGCATATATATTTACATTTAATTATATATGTACTTTATAAATTACTAAAAACTTTACATATACAATGATACATAACTAGGGATGGTAATAAATAGTTGATTCATCGGCTATCCATCGGATCTGATCCATTTAGATATATATGGATGATTTAATTGGATGATAAGTGAATATGGATATGGATGAAGTGAAAAATTAGTAAATATGGTATAGATGATAATTTATCATTCATGTATATATCCATTTACTACTATATACTGTATACATATAAATATATGCATATTTACTCAAATATATGCATATATATTTACATTTAATTATATATGTACTTTATAAATATTAAAAACTTTACATTTAACGGATATCTATTATTCTGCTTCATCCAACATATATGGATATGAATGAATAAATTATATTTTAATGGATATGAATATAGTTATAGATTTTAAAAATTAAATGGATGTGAATATGAATATAGTTTCACCTGATCCATATTCGATCCATTGTGATCCCTATATAGAATTGTGCAGGTGCCATACAATTGAGCATGGATACCTACTGAGCTCACATATAAATAAATAAACCCAACACATTGATCAAAGGTGTTCGTGGATCAAAGGGTGCTTATTTTCGGCTTAGACTTCCGTCTTAGTCAATGGAAGTCCGACTAATGAATTTCCTTTAAAGAGGGGTTTGAGACAGGGTGACCCTCTCAGCCCGTTTCTCTTTATCATTGTTATGGAAGGCTTTCATCTCGCTTTCAATCGCGCTATAGAGATTAATCTCATTCGTGGGATTAAAGTCGGTATGAATAATGTTCACTTATCTCATTTCATTTATGCAGATGACTTGATTATTTTTTCAGATTGGAGTGCTAAAGAATTGAAACGAATTGTTCTTATTTTAGAAGTTTTTTTACAGAGTTTCAGGATTGAGATTGAACGTTAACAAGTCCCATGTGTTTGGCATTGGTGTGACTGATTCTGAAGTTTCTAATATCGCCAATAGCATTGGGGCTCGTGTGGGATCATTTCCAACGACTTATTTGGGAACTCCTATTGGCTCGAGTATGAAAAATATTTCTAATTGGGAATCGCTTTGTGAGAAGTTTAGTATGAAATTATCCTCTTGAAAAGCTAGCCTTATTTCTGCAGGTGGTAGACTTACTCTCATTAAATCTGGCATGGGAAGTATTGACATTTATTTCATGTCGTTATTTAAATGTCCCGAGACTGTGTTAAAACGCCTTGAATCCATTTGGGCTAGATTCTTTTGGGGTGGTAACAACACCACTAAGAAGATGGCATGGGTTAAGTGGGACAAAGTTCTTGCTTCTTACGACAAGGGTGGTCTAAATATTGGAAGTCTTAAGACTTTCAATTTGGCTTTAATTTATAAGTGGAGATGGCGATATTTGACTAACCCGTGTAGCATGTGGGTTTCGTTAATTCAATCTATTCATGGTGAGAATTTTGATTCAACAGCTAAGTATTTGTCTTTATGGTCTTCTGTGGTGCGTGTATGTACCAAGTATACAACAGAAGGATTTATTCCAAAAGAGATTATTAGCAAGAAAATTGGAAATGGACATAACACGAGATTCTGTTACGATTTGTGTACTGGTAATGTTCCTCTAGCTTCTCGTTTCAACCGCTTGCTTCATCTAGATTCTGCTCCTAATGCCACGGTTGCTGAAAAAATAGCTAATGGTTTATGGAAATTTGATTGGGTTAGGGACAACTTAAGGGGTAAAAGTCTCCAAGCTTTTAACGAGTTGGTGGCTAATGTCGAGGTTCCAATTTTAAACGACAACAATGATTCTTGGGCCTGTTTATTGGGTAATGATGGTGCGTTTTTGGTTAAAGATGCAAGAATTTACATAGACAATCGTCTACTTGACTCGACTTTCGTTAGAACTATTTGGTATAAGCTTATTCCTCTTAAAGTAAACATTTTTATGGCGTTTTCATTTGAACTGTCTTCCTGTTCGCTGGAACCTATCCGCAAAAGGGATTGATATTCACATAGTCGTTTGTCCATGTTGCTTTAACGGACGGAGTTGAGACTAGTGATCACTTGTTTTTTGGGTGTGAGTTGGCTGAGGACTTGTGGCACAAAATTCGGACTTGGATAAATTGCAATATGCCTCGTTTTGACTCATGGGATTCTTTCATTTCATGGCTCGAAGGGGTTCGATTACAAATGTCTTCTAAGAATCGGATTGTCGCGGTTGTGGTGACGACGTTATGGGCTCTTTGGCGTTATCGTAATGGAGTCGTTTTTCTAGATTCTTTTTGTAGTAAAAGTAGTTTATATGATGTAATTTGATTAATTACTTTTCGTTAGATTAAAAATAGAGGTCATTTAGTTTCAAACTGGAACTTATGGCTGTCTATGCCTTTGTAATCATCCCTTAGCGGCTTACTAGGGATCGTTTTTTATTATATAAATCATTTTTTTGGCCGTAAAAAAAAGAGATGACACAATACATACACGAGTAATATACGAGTGGGAATGTACCTGCGTGTTGCCGCGGCAAATGATTTAACTATATATCTTAAACACAATTTCAATAATTTATAACTACAATACGCAAATTAACGATAATTACAGTCACAAAAATTTTAAAAGGAGTCATGTTAATTTTTTTATACATTTTAAATATATTTACAAATAAATTTATGATAAAATATCAGCGTATAACTAGATCGTTTAATACTTAGCTTCTAAATTTTAATATAATCAATATGAATTGCCAAAAAAAAAAAAAAAAAAAATTGCCAAAAAAAACTTACTGTACTATGACATCATGATGATGTCATAACGACACAATCAAAATCACTATTCACGGGGTTTCGGATAATAGTATATATAGTTTTAAATAATATATATATATATATATATATATATATATATATATATATATATATATATATATATATATATGTATATATATATGTATATATATAGCAGGATCAATGGGGAAGTAATCAATCGGGGGGAAGCACTTTTTTTTTCATTTTTTGGAATTTTTTTTCCGGCATCAAGATCACACGAATATATGAACATTTAGAAAAGACACTTCGTGATGAATGTTATTATTTAGGCGGGAAAATGATCGACAAAAATAACATTCAAGATAATATTGTTCATGAAGGATGTGAACGTTTTTTTCATGTTTTGTGAAGTAAAATTTAGCCCGATTTAGAGTTTAGGGTTTAGGGTTTGGTGTTTTGGGTTTATTCCATAAACCCAAAACACCAAACCCTAAACCCTAAACTCTAAACCGTTCGTGTTAAAAACTCAATCTAAATCCTAAATCTAAACCCTAAACCCTAAATTTCTAAACTCTAATATCTAAACCCTATAAACCCTAATATCTAAACCCTAATATCTAAACCCTAATATCTAAACCTTAATAGCTAAAACCTCAACATACGCTCGAAAAACACGATAATTGTTATATATTACTTCTTTGAGCATTTTTCCGCCAAAATAAAAATATTTATCACAAAGTGTCTTTATTAAATGTTCATATTTTCATCTCATATATAATGTTCGTGACCAAAGTTTTTTTAAAAAATGAAGAAAAAAAAAGTTTTTGCTTCCCCCCGTTTCCCCCCGATTGGTTACTTCCCTCTTGATCCTACCAATATATATATATATATATATATATATATATATATATATATATATATATATATATATATATATATATATATATATATATATAGTGGCAGGATCAAGAAGGAAGTAACCATTCGGGGAGAAGCGGGGGGAAGCAAAAACTTTAATTTTTTTCGTTTTTTTGAAAAAACTTTGTTCACGAACATTATAGATGAGATGAAAATATGAACATTTAGTAGAGACGCTTTGTGATAAATGTTTTTATTTTGGCGGGAAAACGCTCGAAGAAGTAATATATAACAATTATCGTGTTTTTCGAGCGTATTTTGAGATTTTAGCTATTGGTGTTTAGATATTAGGGTTTAGATATTAGGGTTTAGAAATTTAGAGTTTAGGGTTTAGATTTAGGATTAGATTTAGGATTTAGATTGAGTTTTTAACACGAACGGTTTAGAGTTTAGAGTTTAGGGTTTAGGGTTTGTTGTTTTGGGTTTATGGAATAAACCCAAAACACCAAACTCCATAAACCCAAAACACCAAACTCTAAACCCTAAACCCTAAACCCTAAACTCTAAATCGGGCTAAATTTTACTTCACAAAATATGGAGAGAAAAAAACGTTCATATTCTTCACGTCGAAACTTAAAAGGTACTAAAATTTATAAACAGCGTCGTAAAATTCTAAAGCACCTAAATCTTAATCTAAAGAAAAGACACTTAAGGGATTTTACGACAAATCTTAGAAATCTAGAAATAAAAATAAACTACGGCAAAATACTAGACTTAAAACTAAGGTAAATAACACTAAGGAAAAAATAAAAACTAAGGAATTCTAAATGTAAAAAACTAAAGGAAACTTAAAACTAACGAAAAATTACTCTAAGTGAATCGTAAATTTACAATATTTTTGTGTTTTTCAAGATTTTAAGATTTAAATTTTTTTTTTTAACTTAAAAAAAATAGAAAAGCAAAAACTATTTAATTGTTTTTTTTAATTCATTTACTATTCATTGAATAGTAAATGAAACGAAATTAATTAATTTACTATTCACATGAAAACGACATGATAGAAATTATTACTTATAAGTTACATAATATACCCCTGAAGTATTTAATAAATACAACTTTTTAAAATTTACGATTCAAATTTGATTCAAAATTATTATTATATTATTATATTTTATTTCAATATTATTATATTATTATATTTATTAAATTATTATATTTAAATTAATATATCTTTAATCAGTCAAAAACTAAAAAAACTTAAATACCCAGTGAAGACACAAAAAGTGTCCCCGGCAGCGGCGCCAAAAACTTGATGTGTTCTAGAGGGAGTGTATGAAACGGCTATCAGTTTTATATTTATTTACTACATGAAATCACCTAAATTAAACTAAAACACAAAAGGCAAGTATACCTATCGTGTAATAACATAGCTAAGGTAAAGTCCGTGAGGTCGATCCGTGGACACTATTATTGGGTGTCTTACTAGGTCAAATTAGTTAATTAAGTAGTTAAACTAGATTTAGTAATATATAGTAATTATAGGTAACTTTGGGGGATTTACCGTTTAATGACCGGTTTGTCGATTTTGAGACTTATATCACAGTTAAAACCTAATGCAAAATATTAAATATAAATATAACTTATTTAAAAGAGTAAAGTAAATGACAACAAATAAAAGTGCAATAATTAAAAATATAAATAATGCGTAAAAATAAAAGTGCGATAATTTAAAGTACGATAAATAAAATGACGATAAATGAAAGTACGATGAGATATAAAATAAAGGAATTATGTTTATTTAAACTTCCGTAATCATGATGTTTGACGTTTTGATTTTAATTTATTACCATGGGTTAATTGTCCTTTGTCCTGGATTATTCGATACGTCTATCTGGTTTTTGTCCATAACAGTCCATCGGCCATAATTATAAAGTGCGAGTATCCTCGTCAAATTACCCTTATACCCGAAGTCAAATACTCCAACTAATTGAGTACTTAAACTGTAACAAGGTTTTAATACTTTGTTAACAATTACACCAATTTTCCTTGTATGTAATCCACCCCTGTTTTAATGAGTCCATTGACTATTAATTCATCCCCGTGTCCGGTCAAATGAACAATTATTAGTACTTATAAATATCCCGCCCATCGTATCCGATCGAGTGTATGTGGTTATTTATAGATACGTCAAATTGTAAATCTTTATATTAAATTAACAAACTATCATTCAGTTAAACAAATATAAAGCCCATTAATAGCCCATAGTCTAATTTCCACAAGTGTCGGTCTTTTGTTCAAACCCCAATTATGGTCCAAAGCCCAATTACCCAATCTTAATATTTAGCCCAACATCACGATTACTTCGGCTTAAATAAGCATAATAATAACTTAGTTACGAGACATTAATTTAAAACGGAAGAACATAACTTACAATGATTATTTATAGCGTAGCGTTACACGGACAGAGTTTCGATTTAAAACCCGTAAAACATTCTTACAATAACCCAATTATTATTAAACTTAAATTAAAATTATAATTATAAAATATATATATATATATATATATATATATATATATATATATATATATATATATATATATATATATATATATATATATATATATATAAATATATATATATCGTATATGATATGAGAAAGGAAAAGAAAAAGGTGTAGTTTCTTCATTACTCCGTACCTTGCTTTTATAGGCAAATGATTGATACTATTGTAGGTGGAATGTTAGCTGGCTACCATTCAAAGTTGAATCAATAATATCTCGTTGCGAATTATTGATTTGAAATTTTCACTTATGACCCTTTAACTATGCTTAATTAACAACTTTTTATTATTTATTATTATTCTTATTATGAATTATTTAAATATTATAATATATTCTTGTGCATAGTTAACTTGTACTTTCAGTTCCGTTGCGTCGAGCGTTGAAAGTTGGTTCATGTCTCGGTTCCGAATTTTCGAACGCCTTTTCGTATAATTTAATATCTTGTACTTTGCGTTTTGCGACTTGTACTTTTGTAATTTTGAGACGTTTCTCATCAATAAATTGAACCACTTGAATTGTACTTTGTACTTTTTAGCTTTTTGGTCATTTGCGTCTTCAAATCGTCGTTTTCTTCTTTTGTCTTCGCACTTATTTATTTAAACGATTATTACATAAAAATAGAACAATTGCAACTAAAAGCTTTACATATTGGAAGGATATTGTGCCTAAATATATGTTCATTTGGAGCACTATCAAATATCCTCACACTTGAGCGTTGTTTGTCCTCAATCAATACATAACTTGAAATAATATCACACTTCACTCGAATCACTTTTTTTATTCTCACACTTTATACATCAGTGATTTTGATACAGCGGTATAAACAATGATAGTAACGATGTGGTTTACAGTCCCACATGACTATAAAAATTTAGATCCTTTAGGAAATTGGATCTTTATGAAAACATTTGATCTTTTGAAAATTCATTCTAGCTTTTACCCTAGATAAGTTTTCCGGAATAACCCTTCACCGGTGTTTGCAAATTGTTTTTGTGGGTTTTGTGGGTTTCAGATTTGAAAATTTTAGCTCAAAACTTATGGTTTTGTGTCACCCACTTGCTAATTCTTGTATTAGGAAAGCAACACGTCCAATATACTTGTTCTGTACATTACCTTTCGGTAAACTATCGTCCGGTTGTAAAGGAAAACGTTGAACAAGCAACTGTTAAGGCAATGTCCCGTGACATGCTTTTGATTATAGTCTATAATGTGTCAGATGCAATTACTATCCTTTGTATGAGCAATAGCAAAGATCACCCTATAGTTTTTCAGTCTGGCATAAGGTCCTGTCTTCGACTGTGCTATGCAACCACCATTCTTACGGTTGACACCCGATTGGGTTCAGGTGACCTAATGAATTCCAGGTGAATTCCTAGGATTTTACGTTCAATGGTAATGAACGCATTGAAAATAGGTTTTCAGAAAATAAATCGGTTTTAATTTGATCAAAATATTTTCTCGTTCAAGCTCGAGTTTAGATATCATCGAATTCCATGAGTTTGTAATTCTCAATCTTTAAAGTCAATCTCAAGGATTGAGTAATATCAGTCTTAAAAGCTGATTTTTAATCTTTAAGGAGATTATCCTTTCTGGAGGTCTGATTCATTAGTCTTATCAAGCTAATTTGCACGGCGCCCTCCCCATTTTACGAGACAGATCCTCTCATGGTTAGGATAAGTCTGACCACTTGGCGACCCTGTTTGATGCTGAGGTCCGTGGATTTCCAGCTGATTTTCGAGAAAACTTTTCAAGGTTTTTCGTAGACTCTACAACTGGTCTGGACGACAACTTCTTGACCTAAATCAAGAAGCCCGTGTCTTTTTCGGAAGACTTTACTTCCTTTTAATGATGGAATTGATTCATCGTGCAGATCCATCTTTCTTTCAAATATATCACAGTAAATTAGGTAAAACTAATTAAAATCGTCTAAAACAAAAGTACCTGTAATAATCTTGTACAAACATATGTGATATGTGTTTTAAATAACTTGGTAAATTCTTCCAACACTTAGCTTTTATTTATTTTTTTTCTTTGCCTTTTTATTCTCCTCTATGAATTCTAACGTTTTGGGTTGCTTCTCCATTTATGTTCTCTCCGAGGTAACAATAATTTCGGCATTAACACCTAGTTTTATCGTTCATAAATATGTATAAATATGATTTTCAATTCATTTAGTTGAAAATTTTTCAAATTTTCACAAAATTTGACAATTAAACTAAGTGTAATCCCGAAAGAATTTATAACCCTTCCCTACACTTGAGATCATGCAATGCCCTCATATGCATGAAACCAGACTATAATTATAAATTCATGAGGGTGATTAGTGTAGAAAAGTGATTAAAATACTCAGTTTGTAATTACTAAGGTCGTCGAATGATAGATGGCACGCCTCATCGTTCATTCTTTTTGTTGTAATTTCACAAATGTTTTGCGTCTTATCGTCAAAATTAGTAGCTTTTGCTGAACTTTAATGTCAGTCTTTGAAAGTGCGCTGTTTTACCCTATTTTGTACATAAGATAAACTACAAACATATATATATATATATATATATATATATATATATATATATATATATATATATATATATATAAACCTTTATTTATTAAAAAAAATTTAAATGAATAATTGTTTTAAAATTTTGTTTCCTTTTAGTTTAGGTAGTTTCGGTATGTTTACCTAGTCTGTCCCTCGACAAAATTTAAAATTTGCCGTTTTTAAAGCGATTGTTTTAAAAGCAAAGATTTTTGGGTTTTTTAATTTTTTTTGTTATACTTTAGATCAATAAAATTAAAAATAATGATAACAAAATTTTTCGCCCCGCCCTTGGGTAAAGCAATTTCGGTTCCATGACCTAGTCTTCAACTTACAATGAATTTTAGAAATCATTTTTTTAAACTTAATGAAATAAAGTAAATTTTGTTTTTAAATTCACAAAAAACATAAATTTAAAAAGCGTATTAATTTCATACAAAACCTTCAAAATAAAAAATTCAGAATGGGGGGAGAAAACTAGTTCTTTAGTGTCTGCTAGTGGAAAAGACCAATCAGATTCCATTCTCGGAACTACACGAGAATAGAACAACTAACTCTAGACAACGTTTTCCTTTTAGAACATTTGAATCTCCCCACACTTAGGTAGATGTGGTGTCGAAATTGTGATTAACTTCATTGTCAATTTCTATTGGACCATAATCAACTTGCATATCTGTGACTTTTGCTTTAAGCCATTGGTCGGATTCTTGTGTAATATCCACAAATTCAACTAGTTTTGCCTTTTCTTTAGGCGATAGATTGGATACTAACCGGTTACATAACTTAAAGTTTCCCTTGTTTCTAGCATCGTGAATCCGTTTAATAAGTTTCTTCATTGAACTATTAATAACGGAGTCATATAATTTCGTATCAACAACGGGGTTCTTTGTTATCAGGTCATTATTAGGTTTTACTTCATCTTTCCCACACTTAGGCGTTTTATTATTGTTAAGTACTACCGTTGGAGTTGGTAAAACAACATGGTTCTTACCAATCATTTTTATTGGTTCAACGGTTTTGGTTGGTGGAGATTTAGACTTTCGACTCACAAAGGTGATCGATTTTTCATCATTACTAAATGTCATTCTACCCTCTCTTACATCAAATAACACCTCGGTGGACGCTAAGAATGGTCGACCTAAAATTAGATGAATGTTTGAATCCTCTTCTATGTCAATGACAATAAATTCGACTAAAAAGGTTAAATTACCCACTTGAACGGGTAGGTTGTCAGCAATTCCAACTGGGTGCCTAATGGTTTGATCAAAGAGTCGAACACTCATTTCCGTTGGACTTAAGTCACCTACACCTAATCTTTTATATAATGAAAGAGGCATAACACTCACACTAGCACCTAAATCTGCTAGTGCATCATACATGACACAATCACTAAGTAGACAAGGAACAATAAATTCACCCGGATTACCCAACCTGGGTGTAACTTTTGGTGGAACTGTCTTCACCGGGTTAACTTTTACGATTTTTGTTTCTTGCACTTTCTTAGTCTTCTTCTTCTTTCCAGAGGTATCACAAACTATATTACCTATTACTTGCTCATACTCAACTCCTTTTCTTGGAAACGGGATGGGTGGTCTGTATGGTGCCACCACTGGCTTTACATACTCGGGTGGTGGTGGTGTTGTAACTTATTCATTGTTACTCACATCTAAAACCTTCCCATCTTCTGGAGCTAGTTTTTCAGAATTTGTTGACACCATATTAACATTCTCATTCCGAGGATTTACTTCAGTATTACTCGGTAGCTTTCCTTGTTCCCTCTTACTCATCATGCTAGCAAGAGTACCTACGTGTTTTTCTAGATTTAAAATGGAAGCTTGTTGAGTTCTTAATGATTGATCAAACCTCTCATTTGTTTGGGTTTGAGATGTAATAAATTGTGTTTGAGATTCCATTAGTTTTGCCATCATTTCTTCTAGATTTGGCTTTTTCTCTTCGGTTTGTTGTGGTGGTTTATACAAGATAGGTTTTTGTTGATTGAAAGTGTTGTTTTGAGTTGGTTGATTATTTGGACCTTGTTGGTTGTACGAGTTATTATTGGGTCCATTTGGATTGTAAAGAATGTTTTGATTTTGATTGAAGTTTGGCCTTGGCGGTTGATAATTATTTTGATAATTATTTCCCGACCTTTGGTTCATGTAGGAAACATTTTTACGTTATTCCATCGTTTGCTCAATGTGGCAATCTTTCGTTAAGTGTGGTCCACCGCATTGCTCACAACTGATTCGTATTGCGTGAATATATTTATTCATCTTATCCATTCGTCTCTCGAAAGCATCTATTTTTGCGGAAACGGAATCAAAGTCATGGCTAGAATCGGCTCTAGCTGCTTTAGATGAACGAAAGATATCTTTTTCCTGGTGCCACTCATGCGAGTGGGAGGCTGTGTTATCAATAATTTTGTGAGCTTCGGTTGCGGTTTTCTTTATAATGGAACCACCAGCTGCTATGTCGATGTCTTTTCGTGTAGCAGTGTCGATACCTTGGTAGAATATTTGTACTATTTGATAAGTGTCTAAACCATGTTGCGGACATCCTCTTAACAACTTTCCAATTCTTGTCCACGCCTCATATAGAGTTTCATTTGGCTTCTGCGTGAACGTAACTATTTCTCCTTGAAGTCTCACGGCTTGAGATGCCGGAAAGAATTGTTTAAGAAATTTTTCAACTAAAACATCCCATGTATCAATCGCCCCTTCGGGTAATGATTCTAACCAATCTTTGGCTTCTCCCTTTAAAGTCCTGGGAAATAACATGAGATAGATATGTTCATCCTCAACTTCTCTAATTTTAAATAGAGTACATGTCCTATTAAAGGTTCAAAGATGTTCGTTTGGATCTTCTTTTGGCGTACCACTATATTGGCATTGATTAGTTACCATGTGTAGGATTTGTCCTTTGATTTCATAATCTGGCGCATTAATGTCTGGCTTAAAAATGGTGTGACCTTGGCCCGTGCGTGTGGCTCTCATTCGATCTTCCATACTTAGAGGTTCAGTTACTTCCATAATTGAATTTGTTAAATACGAATCACTAGAGGATTCTGATTTAACGGTTTGCAGTTCAGGAGGAATGATTAGTGGTTCTGGATCTTGGAATTGTCCTTGAATATCCTTCAGGTTTTCAATTTTGAAGTCGGGTTCAAAAAATGGATTATCGGGATTTTGAGTTGGAGTACTTGTTTGACTAGATGATGATTCTAAAGAAAAATCAACAGCGACAATATTAGCTAGATGTCTGGATCGAGTTACAGGTGGTGAACGTATGAAAGGTGGTGAACGTTTTGCTCGGTGCATTCACTGAATATCCTATTAGTTATAAAAGATAAAAATTATATAAGTTATCAAATTAACAGACTTTTCTGATTTTGCCCACGTTTCGAATAGCCAATAGATGTAGCAGGTAGCCAGGACCCTTTAAATCGGAAGCCCACAACTCACCACTAACAAATCCAACTATTACTACGAACCAGAAAATTTTGAATGTCTATCAATTTAACCGCTTAAAATAATTTTTCGTTTTGAAATCTTAGAGAAGAAATAGAAAAAATTCTAAGTCCTAAAAACTAGAGCGTCGAGAAATAAGAAAGAAAAAAGAGTGCGTCGAAAAACGTCGAAAAAATAAAAGGTCAAAAAATAAAAATAAGAAAGTAGCGCGTCAAAACTTAAAATGTACTAAAATTTATAAACAGCGTCGTAAAATTCTAAAGCACCTAAATCTTAATCTAAAGAAAAGGCACTTAAGGGATTTTACGACAAATCTTAGAAATCTAGAAATAAAAATAAACTACGGCAAAATACTAGACTTAAAACTAAGGTAAATAACACTAAGGAAAAAATAAAAACTAAGGAATTCTAAATGTAAAAACTAAAGGAAACTTAAAACTAAAGAAAAATTACTCTAAGTGAATCGTAAATTAACAATATTTTTGTGTTTTTCAAGATTTTAAGATTTAAATTTTTTTTTTAACTTAAAAAAAAAGTAGAAAAGCAAAAACCATTTAATTGTTTTTTTTAATTCATTTACTATTCATTGAATAGTAAATGAAACGAAATTAATTAATTTACTATTTACATGAAAACGACATGATAGAAATTATTAATTATAAGTTACATAATATACTCCTGAAGTATTTAATAAATACGACTTTTTAAAACTTTACGATTTAAATTTGATTCAAAATTATTATTATATTATTATATTTTATTTCAATATTATTATATTATTATATTTATTAAATTATTATATTTAAATTAATATATCTTTAATCAGTCAAAAACTAAAAAAACTTAAATACCCCGTGAAGACACAAAAAGTGTCCCCGGCAGCGGCGCCAAAAACTTGATGTGTTCTAGAGGGTGTGTATGAAACGGCTATCAGTTTTATATTTATTTACTACAGGAAATCACCTAAATTAAACTAAAACACAAAAGGCAAGTATACCTATCGTGTAATAATATAGCTAAGGTAAAGTCCGGGAGGTCGATCAGTGGACACTATTATTGGGTGTCTTACTAGGTCAAATGAGTCCATTGACTATTAATTCATCCCCGTGTCCGGTCAAATGAACAATTATTAGTACTTATAAATATCCCGCCCATCGTATCCGATCGAGTGTATGTGGTTATTTATAGATACGTCAAATTGTAAATCTTTATATTAAATTAACGAACTATCATTCAGTTAAACAAATATGAAGCCCATTAATAGCCCATAGTCTAATTTCCACAAGTATCAGTCTTTTGTTCAAACCTCAATTATGGTCCAAAGCCCAATTACCCAATCTTAATATTTAGCCCAACATCACGATTACTTCGGCTTAAATAAGCATAATAATAACTTAGTTACGAAACATTAATTTAAAAAAGAAGAACATAACTTACAATGATTATTTATAGCGTAGCGTTACACGGACAGAGTTTCGATTTAAAACCCGTAAAACATTCTTACAATAACCCAATTATTATTAAACTTAAATTAAAATTATAATTATAAAATATAAATATATATATATATATATATATATATATATATATATATATATATATATATATATATATATATATATATATATATATATATATATATATATATATATATATATATTGTATATGATATGAGAAAGGAAAAGAAAAATGTGTAGTTTCTTCATTACTCCGTGCCTTGCTTTTATAGGCAAATGATTGATACTGTTGTAGGTGGAATGTTAGCTGGCTACCATTCAAAGTTGAATCAATAATATCTCGTTGCGAATTATTGATTTGAAATTTTCACTTATGACCCTTTAACTATGCTCAATTAACAACTTTTTATTATTTATTATTATTCTTATTATGAATTATTTAAATATTATATTATATTCTTGTGCGTAGTTGACTTGTACTTTCAGCTCCGTTGCGTCGAGCGTTGAAAGTTGGTTCATGTCTCGGTTCCGGATTTTCGAACGCCTTTTCGTATAATTTAATATCTTGTACTTTGCGTTTTGCAGCTTGTACTTTTGTAATTTTGAGACGTTTCTCATCAATAAATTGAACCACTTGAATTGTACTTTGTACTTTTTAGCTTTTTGGTCATTTGCGTCTTCAAATCGTCGTTTTCTTCTTTTGTCTTCGCACTTATTTATTTAAACGAATATTACATAAAAATAGAACAATTGCAACTAAAAGCTTTACATATTGGAAGGATATTGTGCCTAAATATATGTTCATTTGGAGCACTATCAGCGAGATTCAGATGGGACACCAGAAGCGGGATAAAGGAGCCACCACGAAGACACTAGAGAAAAACGGAGAAAAGTAGCAGACGTGGTGTGCCGACCCGGAAATTTCTGACAAAATTTAAACTTGATCTTTATATATTTCCGACACGATAAGCAAAGTCTGTAATGTTGAGTGTAGTGACCCGAACTTTTCCATGTTTATATATATTAAATGAAATTGATATTTACATGATTAAGTGTTTCCAACATGTTAAGCAATCAAACTTGTTAAGACTTGACTAATTGAAAAAGGTTTCATATAGACAATTGACCACCCAAGTTGACCGGTGATTCACGAACGTTAAAACTTGTAAAAACTATATGATGATATATATATGGATATATATATAGTTAACATGATATTATGATAAGTAAGTATCTCATTAGGTATTTTCACAATGAGTTATATACATAAAAATGAGACTATTGAATTAAGAAACTTGAAAACGATATATATAACGATTATCGTTATAACAACGTTTTACTAATTACATATGAATCATTTTAAGATATTGTTACACTATATATAAATATGATAAATGATAAGTAAACATATCATTAAGTATATTAACAATGAACTACATATGTAAAAACAAGACCACTAACTTAAGGATTTCGAAACGAGACATATATGTAACGATTATCGTTGTAACGACATTTAAATGTATATATATCATATTAAGATATATTAATATATCATAATATCATGATAATATAATAATTTAACATCTCATTAGATATAATAAACATTGGGTTAACAACATTTAACAAGAGCGTTAACTTAAAGGTTTCAAATCAACATTTACATGCAACGACTAACGATGACTTAACGACTCAGTTAAAATGCATATACATGTAGTGTTTTAATATGTATTGATACACTTTTGAAAGACTTCAAGACACTTATCAAAGTACTTCTACTTAACAATGAAGCAACCCGTCCTAATCCATAAGGACGAATACGATAACATATGATTACATCGTGAGGTTCTAACCTCTATATGATACATTTTACAAACATTGCATTCATTTCTAAAAGACAAACTTTCTTTTCATCGAAAGTTGACGGCATGCATACATTTCATAATACATTCAACTATAAATGACTTAATAATAATCTTGATGAACTCAACGACTCGAATGCAACGTCTTTTGAAATATGCCATGAATGACTCCAAGTAATATCTTTAAAATGAGCAAATGCACAGCGGAAGATTTCTTTTATACCTGAGAATAAACATGCTTTCAAGTGTCAACCAAAAGGTTGGTGAGTTCATAGGTTTATCATAAATAATCATTTCCATCATTTTAATAGACCACAAGATTTTCAATTCTCATAAATATACGTCCCATGCATAGAGACAAAAATAATCATTCATATGGATTGAACATCTGGTAACCGACATTAACATGATGCATATAAGAATATCCCCTATCATTTCGGGAAATCCTTCGGACATGATATAAAACAACATCGAAGTACTAAAGCATCCGCTACAACGGATGGGGTTCGTTAGGCCCAATAGATCTATCTTTAGGATTCGCATCAATTAGTAGACTGGTTTACTAATTCTTAGGTTACCAAGTAAAAAGGGCATATTCGGCTTCGATCATTCACCCATATAATGTAGTTTCAATTACTTGTGTCTATTTCATAAATGTAACGACCTGGAAATTTCTGACCAAATTCAAACCCTAATCTGTATATGTTTCCGACACGATAAGTAAATATCTATAATGTTGAGTCTAGAAAGTTTGAAATCTATATTCGGTTAATCAGTTACCCTTTTGACCAAGCCTGACAATTCACGAACAATTATATGTATTAGATATATAATACTTTACATATTTAATAAGATGTAACATAAACATATTAAATTATTTACAAGATAAAATATAGTTGTTATAACAATATAATCTTTACTTCCTTTATCATTATTAATACTAATATCAATATTTGTATTATTAATATTACTATCATTATTATTATTGTTATAATTATAAATATAAAAATTCTAATAATTTTAAGATTATGATTATCAAAATAAAGATTTTAAGTATAAATATTATTTTGAGAATGATTAAAATTATAATTTATATTTTGTTATTAATTATTAATAAATTTATATGTTTACTAAAATAATTATTGTTGTTATTATTAATATTATCATATTATTATTGTTATTCTTAAAAATTATTAATATTATTAATATCATTATTTTACTGTTATTATTATTATTATTCCAATTATTAATACTAAGATTATCATTATTATTATTATTAGTATTTATATTATTATTTATATAATTATAATTAGCAATTATTAATATCTTTTATATAAAATTATATAAAAAGAATTAGAGTCATAATCGGATAGTGTTACTATCTATCTGTAGCAAATTTTGGAATCTGTCTATTAATTGATTGACTAACGAAAACAAATATCACATAAAACCAAAATCTGTTTTCAATCGTATTTCCTTTTTATTTTTTTTTCATTTTTATTTTCTTTCCTAAATTAATATTTCTACACAAAAATTCAACCCTATATAAATCAACGATTTCTATTTGTTTTTACAAAAACTCATTTAAGCCCTGATTATTTCTATCAATTATCAATTACCATTTTTCATCTGTTCTAAGTGAGTGAATCAGTTAAACGATTAAAATCCAACAGAAACCGTCGAACTCTGTTATTACTTCCATTTTAATAAAAACTCGATTTCGCGGTGATTTTCAAAAAGTGTTAATGGGAAGTTGTTAGAAATTAATTATTGAATCTTCCTACAAAATCTGAAATCCCAATTCTATCTATCGAGTTTGAATTTAAAGAGTCAAACCATAAATTTAGAAGTTAAAGGATTTGTTCTTGAACAAAATTCAAAGTTTATGTTAAGAGTTATGTTCAAGTAACGATTACTATAGCTTCTAAACAGGATTTCAAAACTTTTTCATGTTGTAATATTAGTCTAAAACGTTCTGGATTTCAAAATCAACCCATGAGTTCTTTCGTGATCATAAACACGCTATTACAAGTTTTTTTTTTTATTTCTTTTCTGTTATACTTAATTCGAAACACAGATGATTGATTTAGAATTCGGTTTTGTAGTATACAGACTATATAAATTGACTTTATGATTTGTATAAGATTTGGTCGATTGGGTTAGTGAAGAGGTAGAAGAAGGTATTAAAGGAAACAGGAAACAACCGTTTATAAAATTATGAATATGATATAAAACAGAAAACGGGCGATAGCCCAGATGGTTAGGGTGTTAACGGGTTTCCGGGTGGTCACAAGTTCGAGCCTTGCAAAGGGCTCTTTAGTGTTGGATCTGTTTTTTTTTAATGAGGTAGTTTCTTTTTCTTTTTATTATTATTATTATTATTATTATTATTATTATTATTATTATTATTATTATTATTATTATTATTATTATTATGTTATTGATATAGACTTAACCATTTCAAAAAGGTAATAAAAGATTATATGGGTAGATTTATGAGTAAAGTTATAATTATATTAACACATGTACAATAAAGATTATGAATATGAATTAGAACCGTAAAACTCATAATTTTAAGATAACATTTAAACATGACAATTAATCTGACTATAAATATTATTGTTAGTAATCTTATTATTATTAAAAATATCATTATTATTAAAATTATCTTGATTGATAAGATTATTTTTTTTTTAACTATCATGATATTATTATTAATATTACTAAAATTATCATTTTCATTATTATTATTATTACAACAAAAATTACTTATATATATACTTTTCAAGATTATATTAATATTTTTGATACTAACTATATATCTAAATAATATAAGATATATATATATATTTAACGAAGCCTATAAGTTATTAAGTATAATGGCTATACCATTAATATTAATATATAAACTTGTTGATTATGATTATGTGTTAATATAGTTACAAATGTTATAGGTTCGTGAATCTAAGGCCAACCCTACACTTGTTCAATGATGTTATATGTATTTTTACTACAAAATACAGTATGGTGAGTATATAGATCCCACTTTTAAACTCTAAATATTTTGGGATGAGAATACATGTATTTTATGTTTTACGTTATGGACACAAGTAACTGAAAAATATATTCTACGTTGAGTTGTACCACTGGCATACTTCCCTGTAGCTTGGTAACTAATATTTACAGCGGTATTGTAAACGCGAATCCTGTTGATAGATCTATCGGGCCTGACAACCCCAACCGGACTGGACGACCAGTATTCAACGGTTGCACAGTACTTCGTTTCGTGACTATACTTGGTACAGTGTAGTAAGATTTCATAATAAAGGGAATATGCGACGTGATTAAATGTTAAGTATGGTTACCAAGTGCTCAACCACTTAGAATATTTTTATTAAAATGTTTACATATGAAATCTTGTGGTCCATAGTTATAACGCTGTTAGCATCAAACCTATATATCTCACCAACTTTATGTTGACCTTTTAAAGCATGTTATTCTCAGGTATGAATTGAGTCTTCCGCTGTACAATAGCTCATATTAAGGACCTTACTTGGAGTCGATCATCGCGATGGAATCAACTGTTGAAAATTCCGTCCGGGAGGATTAGTCGCGGACATTTCAGTTGGTATCAGAGCGTTGGTCTTAGTGAACCAGGCCTTGCATTAGTGTATCTGACTAGTAGTTGTTAGGATACAGTAGTGAGTCTGGACTTTGACCGTGTCTACCTGCCAAAAAGTTTTGCTAATCATTCCTAGTCGGAAACCATCTGCTTATCATCCTTAGGGAATTGCCTGCTTATCATTCATAAGTCTAGACACGTCTTACTGCATTTACTGCATCGATGGTGTATAGACGAAATTCATATCTTAGCGTATCTGATAATTCCTATCTTGGCGTATCTGTAGATTTGCCTGTTATATGCCGCAAATTTCTCCGTAGTCTACGAAATCTTTAGAACCACATATATAGATATTCTATATAGTTAAAGTATCATCCGATATCTAAAAATCATTTCACATCAAGAATCCTTTCCATCCACCAAATTGTCCTTTTGGGCGATAAACCTGAAACGCTTACCGGTAAACCTGTTCGAGAAACCATTTACCCTCTCACTTCTAGGGTATCCCGTTACGATTATATATTATCCTATATTTCGAATCTTACTCACCCGCTTGTTTCAATCGTCAATCATTCCGACATAATATAAGAAGTTAACGAACTACGTGCTCGAGTAATGGCTTTGGAGAATCTGGTGTGGAGACACCAGCAGCACCAGCAGCATAATCCTTACCACCATCATCAACGCCGACAATACTCTTATCACCCCAACCACAATCACGTTATAAATCTCAACGTCACGATCTGTACCTCGGATATCAACATCACACGCTTCAATATCATCATCTGTACTTCAAGTATACCCCTTGTTTTACATATCATTCTACATCGATTAATTTCGTTCTACGTATTGTTCTACCTCATTTATCTTCGTTTGACATGGCGATTATGTAATCCCTAATGTTCTAGAGATCATGTAATCTAGTACTAACGATAAATCAAATGAGTTTAATATTTTAGTGACTCATTAAATTCATAATTACATCCGAAGAAAATATATATGCAAGTATATTTTCATAAAGATTGTAATTAAAAATTCCTTCGTACAAACTATTAATGATGAAAATATTTTAACGGGTGGGTAGTACCCGAGGAATATTTAGAATTCACATTAATAAGTTACACTGTACATTCTTCGAATCTGATTCAACGATCATTTACTATCCTACTTACAATCACCGATAAAGGTATCCGTTCATCCCAGATTAACCATTTTCATTCAAATTTCATATTTGGATTTTTTTACCTATCCGAATCCAACAAGTGGCATAACGAAGAAAACATTGGACAAAATAAAATTTTGTTAGAAACAAACGGATTAACTAATTGGAATTTGGTTAGGATTCCACGCTAACTGTTCCGGCTAACTGTTCCCAGCTAACTGATTAACATTTAATTTATCGCAATTTACATTCTCGCAATTTTATTTATCGTCATTTAATTTCTGTTATTTACTTTTACGCACTATAAATAACGGGACACGTATGCAAGGTTTCGACTTATCATATCGACCCATCTATATATATATTTCGAAACAACCGTAGACACTCTATGTGTGAAGGTGGGAGTTGGCTATACAGGGTCGGAGTTGATTCCAAAATATATATATACTTTGAGTTGTGATCGACACCGAGACCGGTACACGGGTCACGATACGTATTATTTAATTCGAATATTATATATTAAATTATATATGAATCATTGAACCATCGGACTATTGGACTGCTAACTTTGGACAATTAAAATGAATTAAATTAAAATATTGATTATAACATATGAAACTAAATAGTTCTTCAAGTTTGCCACTTGATTTCATCTTAAACCTCATTTGTACCTCGACAATTACAAATCCGTATTCAAACCTATCATGATTCTTGAAAACACCTCGATCGAGAAGTTGAACCAGCCGCACCTCGTCTACGGAAGAAAGATTTATGCATACAATTATGCACCTGAAAAACTTTCGAAACAGAAGTTATAGTTAAAACGTATCCGTGTCGAATTCCTTATCATTCATTAGCAAAAACAACCTTACAATTCCTTTTCAAAGAAGCCAAATTTTGTCACAGCTCCACTTCGACTTCTCAGTAGGACTACTCTTATTATAACCTCGATATATATATACACGTTGTTTTTCCGCCATCGTTACCAGAGAACCTTTTATATTTCACAACATCATCAGCAGACGTACCAGCAACTCGTTATCTCTTTGACGAAATCCGCAAACAGTATTTTGAAAATCTCGTAAAAATTCTCCCAGTTATACCGAAAACGTCTACCCATAAGAATTACATATTTCGAATGTGAAGTTTCTGAAAAACATCCTGGACTATGAAGTAGTTCTTGAGATATTAATGAAGCAGCAAAAACTGTAAACGACTTTAACGATCAAAAGTTTGATGATATCGTACAGTGTATTGGTAAAGCTCCGAAAAGAGAAGGTTGAGAACTGGAAAAAGGTTTGAGCAAAGTATGAAGGAGGCTGTGAACAAATCGTGAAAACTAAATCTGACTACAAAGGATCCAAATGATTCCGTACCTGTTGAAATCATTGGCAAACACCTTACTCGTCATTCTAAACCTTCGCAGACAAATCTTCCTTGTTATCCATTAATGATAGAATATTTACGATATCATCGTGCCTTTCATTATAAATATCCTCTATATTTTTGAAGATATTTTCATAAGTATTCTTATCTGAGAATATGTATTTCTCCGTAATATCTACGTTACAATATAAAAGAAACTGTGTTAGTTTCTAAAATTCTGAAACCTTCGAGTTTAAAATATGAATGTTTTGAAGTAGTGTTGGGAACTGATGCATGAATTAGTATAATATAATGAAACTTGATCAACTTCATTATATTACAGTAAGTCATGTTGAGATTCTAATGGAATGTGATGATCCACAGTACCATCATCATGTGCCATTTACACGACTCTTACATTCTATCTAATCTCTAAACATATCAAGAAAATATTTCTTGATGATATTTGGGTAATTTGACAAATTAAAATTGTTCCATTACCATTTCTATCTTAGAACATTAGCTATGTTCATTCCGAATCTCATATCTATGAATTCCGGACCATTACTCGCTTAACTTAAAGTCGGAAGGAGAAAACGAAAGCATGAAGCTCCGAAAAATAATGAAGAATATAAAGCTCGATAATAACCCCAGAATTTACAAACCGTGTATATCGATGCAGATAGCAATATAAAGACACGGGAGAATTAGAAACACTATAAACACAAGAGTATAGTAGAAGTAAACAGATTCTTCTGGTGGTAGATGAAAAAGAAGGATGACAGATGTAAAAATTAAGAGTATATTAAGGATTAGAATGGGATGGAGCATACTGGCTGATGTCTGAAAGTAGGAATTAAGGAGAAAGAGTAGAAGATGTGGGATATGGAAATAAGAAAACGAAGGGGGTAACTTTATAGTGAAATATCCGACAAAGAAATTAAAACAGATTTGCCGCATTAAACCCAAGTAGATTCTGATCGCCGAAGAACCAAATCTTATTACGTAAGATTTTCTCTAAATCCCTCAAATTCCGGAAATCAATCCTAACCACATCATCGGTTAAAACGATTCCATATTACTCATTTCACTATTTTGTGATAACTTCACTCGTGCGCCTCACATAATCGAATTGTTTTATCTATATCTCTCAATAATGATAAAACTCTATTATTACCTCATATTCGTCATGAAAACATTCCTATTGTTATTTATGACAACCTCTATCAAATTTCGGGGACGAAATTTCTTTAACAGGTGGGTACTGTAACGACCTGGAAATTTTCGACCAAATTCAAACCCTAATCTGTATATGTTTCCGACACGATAAGTAAATATCTATAATGTTGAGTCTAGAAAGTTTGAAATCTGTATTCGGTTAATCAGTTACCCTTTTGACCAAGCCTGACAATTCACGAACAATTATATGTATTAGATATATAATACTTTACATATTTAATAAGATGTAACATAAACATATTAAATTATTTACAAGATAAAATATAGTTGTTATAACAATATAATCTTTACTTCCTTTATCATTATTAATACTAATATCAATATTTGTATTATTAATATTACTATCATTATTATTATTGTTATAATTATAAATATAAAAATTCTAATAATTTTAAGATTATGATTATCAAAATAAAGATTTTAAGTATAAATATTATTATGAGAATGATTAAAATTATAATTTATATTTTGTTATTAATTATTAATAAATTTATATGTTTACTAAAATAATTATTGTTGTTATTATTAATATTATCATATTATTATTGTTATTCTTAAAAATTATTAATATTATTAATATCATTATTTTACTGTTATTATTATTATTATTCCAATTATTAATACTAAGATTATCATTATTATTATTAGTATTTATATTATTATTTATATAATTATAATTAGCAATTATTAATATCTTTTATATAAAATTATATAAAAAGAATTAGAGTCATAATCGGATAGTGTTACTATCTATCTGTAGCAAATTTTGGAATCTGTCTATTAATTTATTGACTAACGAAAACAAATATCACATAAAACCAAAATCTGTTTTCAATCGTATTTCCTTTTTATTTTTTTTTCATTTTTTTTTCTTTCCTAAATTAATATTTCTACACAAAAATTCAACCCTATATAAATCAACGATTTCTATTTGTTTTTACAAAAACTCATTTAAGCCCTGATTATTTCTATCAATTATCAATTACCATTTTTCATCTGTTCTAAGTGAGTGAATCAGTTAAACGATTAAAATCCAACAGAAACCGTCGAACTCTGTTATTACTTCCATTTTAATAAAAACTCGATTTCGCGGTGATTTTCAAAAAGTGTTAATGGGAAGTTGTTAGAAATTAATTATTGAATCTTCCTACAAAATCTGAAATCCCAATTCTATCTATCGAGTTTGAATTTAAAGAGTCAAACCATAAATTTAGAAGTTAAAGGATTTGTTCTTGAACAAAATTCAAAGTTTATGTTAAGAGTTATGTTCAAGTAACGATTACTATAGCTTCTAAACAGGATTTCAAAACTTTTTCATGTTGTAATATTAGTCTAAAACGTTCTGGATTTCAAAATCAACCCATGAGTTCTTTCGTGATCATAAACACGCTATTACAAGTTTTTTTTTTTATTTCTTTTCTGTTATACTTAATTCGAAACACAGATGATTGATTTAGAATTCGGTTTTGTAGTATACAGACTATATAAATTGACTTTATGATTTGTATAAGATTTGGTCGATTGGGTTAGTGAAGAGGTAGAAGAAGGTATTAAAGGAAACAGGAAACAACCGTTTATAAAATTATGAATATGATATAAAACAGAAAACGGGTGATAGCCCAGATGGTTAGGGTGTTAACGGGTTTCCGGGTGGTCACAAGTTCGAGCCTTGCAAAGGGCTCTTTAGTGTTGGATCTGTTTTTTTTAATGAGGTAGTTTCTTTTTCTTTTTATTATTATTATTATTATTATTATTATTATTATTATTATTATTATTATTATTATTATTATTATTATTATTATTATTATTATTATTATTATTATTATTATTATTATTATTATTATTATGTTATTGATATAGACTTAACCATTTCAAAAAGGTAATAAAAGATTATATGGGTAGATTTATGAGTAAAGTTATAATTATATTAACACATGTACAATAAAGATTATGAATATGAATTAGAACCGTAAAACTCATAATTTTAAGATAACATTTAAACATGACAATTAATCTGACTATAAATATTATTGTTAGTAATCTTATTATTATTAAAAATATCATTATTATTAAAATTATCTTGATTGATAAGATTATATTTTTTTTTTAACTATCATGATATTATTATTAATATTACTAAAATTATCATTTTCATTATTATTATTATTACAACAAAAATTACTTATATATATACTTTTCAAGATTATATTAATATTTTTGATACTAACTATATATCTAAATAATATAAGATATATATATATATTTAACGAAGCCTATAAGTTATTAAGTATAATGGCTATACCATTAATATTAATATATAAACTTGTTGATTATGATTATGTGTTAATATAGTTACAAATGTTATAGGTTCGTGAATCTAAGGCCAACCCTACACTTGTTCAATGATGTTATATGTATTTTTACTACAAAATACAGTATGGTGAGTATATAGATCCCACTTTTAAACTCTAAATATTTTGGGATGAGAATACATGTATTTTATGTTTTACGTTATGGACACAAGTAACTGAAAAATATATTCTACGTTGAGTTGTACCACTGGCATACTTCCCTGTAGCTTGGTAACTAATATTTACAGCGGTATTGTAAACGCGAATCCTGTTGATAGATCTATCGGGCCTGACAACCCCAACCGGACTGGACGACCAGTATTCAACGGTTGCACAGTACTTCGTTTCGTGACTATACTTGGTACAGTGTAGTAAGATTTCATAATAAAGGGAATATGCGACGTGATTAAATGTTAAGTATGGTTACCAAGTGCTCAACCACTTAGAATATTTTTATTAAAATGTTTACATATGAAATCTTGTGGTCCATAGTTATAACGCTGTTAGCATCAAACCTATATATCTCACCAACTTTATGTTGACCTTTTAAAGCATTTTATTCTCAGGTATGAATTGAGTCTTCCGCTGTACAATAGCTCATATTAAGGACCTTACTTGGAGTCGATCATCGCGATGGAATCAACTGTTGAAAATTCCGTCCGGGAGGATTAGTCGCGGACGTTTCAGTTGGTATCAGAGCGTTGGTCTTAGTGAACCAGGCCTTGCATTAGTGTATCTGACTAGTAGTTGTTAGGACAGTAGTGAGTCTGGACTTTTACCGTGTCTACCTGCCAAAAAGTTTTGCTTATCATTCCTAGTCGGAAACCATCTGCTTATCATCCTTAGGGAATTGCCTGCTTATCATTCATAAGTCTAGACACGTCTTACTGCATTTACTGCATCGATGATGTATAGACGAAATTCATATCTTAGCGTATCTGATAATTCCTATCTTGGCGTATCTGTAGATTTGCCTGTTATATGCCGCAAATTTCTCCGTAGTCTACGAAATCTTTAGAACCATATATATAGATATTCTATATAGTTAAAGTATCATCCGATATCTAAAAATCATTTCACATCAAGAATCCTTTCCATCCACCAAATTGTCCTTTTGGGCGATACACCTGAAACGCTTACCGGTAAACCTGTTCGAGAAACCATTTACCCTCTCACTTCTAGGGTATCCCGTTTGGTTCCATTGCGATGATCGACTCCAAGTAATGTCCTTAGTATGAGCTAATGCACAGCGGAAGACTTAATTTGTACCTGAGAATAACATGCTTTAAAATGTCAACATAAAGTTGGTGAGATATATAGGTTTGATGCTAGCAGCGTTATAACAATGGACCACAAGATTTCATATGTAAACATTTTAATAAAAATATTCTAAGTGGTTGAGCACTTGGTAACCATACTTAACATTTAATCACGTCGCATATTCCCTTTATTATGAAATCTTACTACACTGTACCAAGTGTATTCACGAAACGAAGTACTGTGCAACCGTTGAATACTGGTCGTCCAGTCCGGTTGGGGTTGTCAGGCCCGATAGATCTATCAACAGGATTCGCGTTTACAATACCGCTGTAAATAGTAGTTACCAAGCTACAGGGAAGTATGCCAGTGGTACAACTCAACGTAGAATATATTTTTCAGTTACTTGTGTCCATAACGTAAATCATTTATAAAAACAGCGCATGTATTATCAGCCCAAAAATATTTAAAGTTTAAAAGGGGACTATATACTCACCTAATGTATTTTGTAGTAAAAATACATACAACACCATTGGTAACTTATAAGGTTGGCCTTCGATTCACGAACCTATATCATTCGTATTTTTATATTAATATATATATATACACGTAATCAACCAATTTCATATCTTATAACCTTATATATTAAATATTTAGTTTGTATATATATTTGAAACTGTTTTTATTTATATAGTTATATTAATATAACTGTAGTATATAAAATGAGTATGTTTTATATTAAAAGTATTTATTTGTTTAAAACTAATGGTTTTGTTAGTAAAAACAAATAATAATAATAATAATAATAATAATAATAATAATAATACTAATAATAACTTTTAAAAATGGTAATTTTAGTAATAATAATAATATTGTTATTAATGATACTTTTATCGATTTAAAAGATTAGTAATACTAATAGTTGTAAAAGTGATACAAATATTAATATTAATCACAATCATCTTAATAATAACACTAAAATGACAAAATTTATAATAATCTTACTTATAACAATATTAGTGATAATTATTGTTTCTAATACTTATAAAGATAATATCTGCAATACTAAAAATATCAATAATAATAATAATGTTTCTAATAACAATACTTATTAAAGTAATAATAATAATAATAATAATAATAAATAATAATAATAATAAATAACAAGTTATACCTTAGATTTATTAAAAAGTGTGAAATGCTTGGGACGGGACTCGAACCCCCGACCTTTTGTATACTCGAATCACCCTCTAACCATTCGGCTGAAGCCGGTTTTCTGTTTATTATTACAACCCATAACCATATAACCCGTTAGCTTGTTCCCTTTTACTTTCTTCTTCTTCCCAAAACTAAATCGACCACTGGGATCCTAACTCTAATTAAATTTTGCTTGAAACATAAACGTCCTGTAACGGTTTGTTGACTTAACAAAAACAAAACAGATTTGGACTCATAAAAACAATTAAAACACACCTGCTGTTCTTCGCAGGTCACAAAAAAAAACAAAAATCGATTTGAGTTTTATAAAGTTTTAGCTACAGGTCATAAAACAACTCATGTTTCAAATGATCCATAAAAAGTTTCTCCATCATTTGTTTTAACAGAAACGCTCCATAATTCTTCAATTTGATCTTTGAAGCTTCGTTTGACTTTTTGATTTAAAAGTTTGATTTACAAAATTCGAATTCGATAAGGAAAATTGGATCATGAGATTTTACAGATAGTTTGTATAGAGATTTCCTAACAAAGTTGCATTTTTAGATTTTTCAATTTCGTTGGAATTCGAAATTTTGCTGTTCGAGTTCATTACAGGGGTATACGACTATTTTTTTTTTATTTATATATGGTTCTGCTTTTAGATCACGATTTATAATCCACTTAGTGTCTTTTATAAACGCCTAATACAGCTGTGCAGGAGACAGATTACATCAATTAGAAATAGAAAACAGAAAATAAACTAAAAAAAAATACATGACAGCAGATAATGACTAAAATATATTTTGTTGTATCTGATTGGATTAAAGTGATAAGAATTCGATTCTTAGGAAAAAAAATAAACCAGCTGTCCATGTTTTTATGTAAACCGAATCACCTCATGATTTTTATATAATTTTGATAATTAAATAATAATTAATAATTATAGTAAAAAAAATACTATTTCTTAATAAATATATTGGTATATATATATATATATATATTTTTAGTATTTATCTATCTCTTCTAATGTATATCTCTTATGTTTATGTATTTATTTATTTATTTATTATAATTAACCTTAATATTAAATATAACTATAATAATAATAATACTCTTAATAAATACAATTTATAATAATATAATAGTAATAAATATTTTATTAATAGTAATGATAGTTATAAATTTTATATCACTAGTATTATTAACAAATATAGTAATACTAATTATAATCTTACTAATATTAATATTGGATGTTATATTAATAATATAACAATTTATATACAAATTTCATATCTATATAATATGTACTTATTATTAACATTAATTTTGATATTATTTTGAAAGCGATACAAATATTGTTAAAGATATTAAGTTTAGGTAAATAAATATATTAACTATAATCTTTTAAATAACTAAATAGAATATTATATAATTTACAAGTATTATTTATATATACATTTATATATATTATTATATATATATATATATATATATATATATTTAAATATATATGTAACTATCTACAAATAGTTGTTCGTGAATCGTCGGACATGGTCAAAGGGTATCTAATCATCCAAATAAAGATTTCAGATTTTCTAGACTCAATATTAAGGTTTTTGCTTATCGTGTCGGAAACCTATAGAGATTAGGGTTTAAATTGGGTCAGAAATTTCCGGGTCGTTACAGTACCCACCCGTTAAATAAATTTCGTCCCCGAAATTTGATAGAGGTCGTCATGGATAACAATAAGAATGTTTTTATGACGAATATGAGGTGATAATGGAGTTTTATCATTATTAAGAGATATAGATAAAACGATTCGATCATATGAAGCGTACGAGTGAAGCTATCACAAAAGAGTGAAATGAATAAATATGAAATCGTTTTAACCAATGACGTGGTTACGGTTGATTTCCGAATTTTAAGGGTTTTAAAGAAAATCTTCGTAATAAGATTTGGTTCTTCAACGATTAAGGAAATCAGGATCTTCTTTGATTAAATGCAATAATCTGTTCCGATTTCTCTGTCGGGTATATTACTATAAATCCACCCCCTTCGTTTTTCTTATTCTCCACACCTTCTATTCTTTCTCCCTCTACTCATTCCTTAATATGCTCCATCTAATCCTGATTCTTGATATACTCTTAATCTTCATATCTGTCATCTTTCTCTTTCATCTACCACCGGAAGAATCTATTTACTTCTACTATATTCTTGGGTTTATAGTATCTATAGTTCTCCCGTGTCTTTATATTGCTATATGCATTGATATACACAGTTTGTAGTTTCTGGGTAATTGTTGGGTTTTATATCCTTCATTATTTTTCTGAGCTTCATGCTTTCGTTTTCTCTTTCCAACTTGGAGTCAAGCAAGTAATAGTCTGGAATTCGTAGGTAAGAGATTCGGAATGAACATAGCTAATGCTCTTAGAAAGAAATGGTAATGGCACGATTTTGATTTGTCAAATTACCAGAATATCCTGGAGAAGACTGAATCATCAAGAAAAATATTTTCTTGATATATTTAGAGATTAGATAGAATGTAAGAGCCGTGTAACATGGCACATGATGATGGTACTGTGAATCATCACATTCCATTAGAAACTTAACATAACTTACTGTAATATAATGAAGTTGATCAAGTTTCATTATATTATACTAATTCATGCATCAGTTCCTAACACTACTTCAAAACATTCATATTTTAAATTCGGAGGTTTCAGAATTTAGAAACTAACACAGTTTCTTTTATGATGTGATACAGATAGCGAGAGAAGATAGATGATTTCCGATAAGAATAGTTATAAAAATATCTTCAGAAACATTGAGGATATTTATAATGAAAGATATGATAATATCTTGGAACTTCTAATGCCGAAGGATGATGATGAAGAATAGTGTCAGCAAAGGTTTTAGAGTAAGGAGTAGGGTATGTACTAAGGATTTCAGCAGGCACTGAATCTTTTAAATTCTTTGAAGTCAAACTTATTCTTTGTGATTTGTCCACGGCTTACTTCATAGTTTCGCATAATCCGTTTTTTTTTATACTAAATTTTCTATTGAGTGTTTCCAATACTCCGTTCTTTATCATCAACTTTTGGCTATTAAGACCATCTACAACATGCTGTTTCGTCAGCATTCTCAAAGTTAACGGATCTGGGTCATCGGTTATTAAACTGAGGTGGTTTTAGGAGAATTGTGTTTTTAGATGGTTAAACGCTGATGATGGAATATAAAAGATTCTCCGGTAACGACAGCGAAAGAATAACGTGTATATATATCGAAACTAACCTTTCTGAGAAGTCGAGGTTAACTTGCTGGAGCTGTGACAAAATTGGCTAATTTGAAAAGGGATTGCAAAGTTATTTTGGGTAATAATAACACTAAAGAAATTAACACTGCTGCGTGTTAAACGTTGACTCAGTCTCCGAGAGTCTTACAGGAGCATAAGTCTTTTCTTCCGTAGATGAAACGCGGTTGGTTCATCCTCTCGATTGAGGGGTTTTCAAGAGTCATGAAAGATTTGAACACGCATTGTAATTGTCGAGATACAAATGAGGTTTAAGATGAAATCAAGTGGCAAGCTTGAAGAATTATTTAGTTTCATATGTTATAATCAATATTTTAATTTAATTCATTTTAATTGTCCAAGGTTAGCAGTCCAATAGTCCGATGGTTCAATGATTCATATATAATTTAATATATAATATTCGAATTAAATAATACGTATCGTGACCCGTGTACCGGTCTCGGTGTCGATCACAACTCAAAGTATATATATATTTTGGAATCAACTCCGACCCTGTATAGCCAACTCCCACCTTCACATATAGAGTGTCTACGGTTGTTCCGAAATATATATATAGATGGGTCGATATGATAAGTCGAAACCTTGCATACGTGTCCCGTTATTTAAAGTGCGTAAAAGTAAATAACAGAAATTAAATGACAATAAATAAAATTGCGAGAATGTAAATTGCGATAAATTAAATGTTAATCAGTTAGCTGGGAACAGTTAGCCGGAACAGTTAGCGTGAAATCCTATCACAATTCCATTTAATTAATTCGTTTGTTTCTAACATTTTTTTTTTATTTTTGTCCAATGTTTTCTTCGTTATGCCACTTGTTGGATTCTGATAGGTCAAAATCCAAATATGAAATTTGAATAGAAATGGTTATTCTGTGGTGAACGGATACGTATATCGGTAGTTGTAAGTAGGATAGTAAATGATCGTTGAATTAGATTCGAAGAATGTACAGTGTAACTTATTAATGTGAATTCTAAATATTCCTCGGGTACTACCCACCCGTTAAAATATTTTCATCATTAACAGTTTGTACAAAAGAATTTTTAATTACAATTTTTATGAAAATATACTTGCATATATATTTTCATCGGATGTAATCATGGATTTAATGAGTCAAAAACTCATCTGATTTACCGTTAATACTAGATTACATAATCTCTAAAACTTTAGAAATTACATATTCACCATGTCGAACGAGGAAAAATGAGGTAGAATGATACGTAAAGCGAAGATAGCTGATGTAGATCGATGTGTAGAACGAAGTTCATACTCGAAGTACAGATGGTGATATTGAGGCGTGTAATGTTGATATTCGAGGTACAGATTGTGATATTGAGAGTTACGGCGCGATTATGGTTTAAAGATGATAAGGGTACTGTCGACGTCGATGATGGTGGTACTGATTATGCTGCTGGTGCTGCTGCTGGTGTTCGTAACCTTCGCACCAGGTTCTCCAAAGTTGTCACACGAGCGCGTAGTTCGTTAACTTCTTTTAGTACTACGGAATGATTGACGGTTGAAGCGAGTGAATGAATAAGATTCGAACTATGGGATAGTATGTAATCGTGATGGGATACTCGGAAAAAGGGGAGAGAAAATGGTTTCTCGAACAGGTTCGCCAGTAAGAGCTTCAGGTTGAAAAGGGCAATTTGGTGGATGGAAGAGATCTTCGTCGTGAAATGATTTTCGGATATCGGATGATATTATAACTATATAGAATATCTATATGTATTTCGTAGACTACAGAGAAATTTACGGCATATATCAGGTAAGTCTACAGATATGCTAAGATATGAATCTTGTCTATACACTATCGATGCACTAAATGCAGTAAAACGTGTCTAGACTTATGAATGATAAGCAGGAAATTCCCTAGGGATGATAAGCAGATGATTTCCGACTAGAATGATAAGCAAAACTTTTTGACAGGCAGACACGGTCAAAGTCCAGACTCACTACTGTATCCTAACAACTACTAGTCAGACACACTAATGCAAGGCCTGGTTCACTAAGACCAATGCTCTGATACCACATGTAACAACCCGTCCTTATCCCCCCTGGACGAAGTCATCAACATTTGGTTCCATTGCGATGATCGACTCCAAGTAATGTCCTTAGTATGAGCTAATGCACAGCGGAAGACTTAATTTGTACCTGAGAATAACATGCTTTAAAATGTCAACATAAAGTTGGTGAGATATATAGGTTTGATGCTAGCAGCGTTATAACAATGGACCACAAGATTTCATATGTAAACATTTTAATAAAAATATTCTAAGTGGTTGAGCACTTGGTAACCATACTTAACATTTAATCACGTCGCATATTCCCTTTATTATGAAATCTTACTACACTGTACCAAGTGTATTCACGAAACGAAGTACTGTGCAACCGTTGAATACTGGTCGTCCAGTCCGGTTGGGGTTGTCAGGCCCGATAGATCTATCAACAGGATTCGCGTTTACAATACCGCTGTAAATAGTAGTTACCAAGCTACAGGGAAGTATGCCAGTGGTACAACTCAACGTAGAATATATTTTTCAGTTACTTGTGTCCATAACGTAAATCATTTATAAAAACAGCGCATGTATTATCAGCCCAAAAATATTTAAAGTTTAAAAGGGGACTATATACTCACCTAATGTATTTTGTAGTAAAAATACATACAACACCATTGGTAACTTATAAGGTTGGCCTTCGATTCACGAACCTATATCATTCGTATTTTTATATTAATATATATATATACACGTAATCAACCAATTTCATATCTTATAATCTTATATATTAAATATTTAGTTTGTATATATATTTGAAACTGTTTTTATTTATATAGTTATATTAATATAACTGTAGTATATAAAATGAGTATGTTTTATATTAAAAGTATTTATTTGTTTAAAACTAATGGTTTTGTTAGTAAAAACAAATAATAATAATAATAATAATAATAATAATAATAATAATAATAATAATACTAATAATAACTTTTAAAAATGGTAATTTTAGTAGTAATAATAATATTGTTATTAATGATACTTTTATCGATTTAAAAGATTAGTAATACTAATAGTTGTAAAAGTGATACAAATATTAATATTAATCACAATCATCTTAATAATAACACTAAAATGACAAAATTTATAATAATCTTACTTATAACAATATTAGTGATAATTATTGTTTCTAATACTTATAAAGATAATATCTGCAATACTAAAAATATCAATAATAATAATAATGTTTCTAATAACAATACTTATTAAAGTAATAATAATAATAATAATAATAATAATAATAATAATAATAATAATAATAATAATAAATAATAATAATAAATAACAAGTTATACCTTAGATTTATTAAAAAGTGTGAAATGCTTGGGACGGGACTCGAACCCCCGACCTTTTGTATACTCGAATCACCCTCTAACCATTCGGCTGAAGCCGGTTTTCTGTTTATTATTACAACCCATAACCATATAACCCGTTAGCTTGTTCCCTTTTACTTTCTTCTTCTTCCCAAAACTAAATCGACCACTGGGATCCTAACTCTAATTAAAGTTTGCTTGAAACATAAACGTCCTGTAACGGTTTGTTGACTTAACAAAAACAAAACAGATTTGGACTCATAAAAACAATTAAAACACACCTGCTGTTCTTCGCAGGTCACAAAAAAAAACAAAAATCGATTTGAGTTTTATAAAGTTTTAGCTACAGGTCATAAAACAACTCATGTTTCAAATGATCCATAAAAAGTTTCTCCATCATTTGTTTTAACAGAAACGCTCCATAATTCTTCAATTTGATCTTTGAAGCTTCGTTTGACTTTTTGATTTAAAAGTTTGATTTACAAAATTCGAATTCGATAAGGAAAATTGGATCATGAGATTTTACAGATAGTTTGTATAGAGATTTCCTAACAAAGTTGCATTTTTAGATTTTTCAATTTCGTTGGAATTCGAAATTTTGCTGTTCGAGTTCATTACAGGGGTATACGACTATTTTTTTTTTATATATGGTTCTGCTTTTAGATCACGATTTATAATCCACTTAGTGTCTTTTATAAACGCCTAATACAGCTGTGCAGGAGACAGATTACATCAATTAGAAATAGAAAACAGAAAATAAACTAAAAAAAAATACATGACAGCAGATAATGACTAAAATATATTTTGTTGTATCTGATTGGATTAAAGTGATAAGAATTCGATTCTTAGGAAAAAAAATAAACCAGCTGTCCATGTTTTTATGTAAACCGAATCACCTCATGATTTTTATATAATTTTGATAATTAAATAATAATTAATATTTATAGTAAAAAAAAAAATACTATTTCTTAATAAATATATTGGTATATATATATATATATATATATATATATATATATATATATATATATATATATATATTTGGTATTTATCTATCTCTTCTAATGTATATCTCTTATGTTTATGTATTTATTTATTTATTTATTTATTATAATTAACCTTAATATTAAATATAACTATAATAATAATAATACTCTTAATAAATACAATTTATAATAATATAATAGTAATAAATATTTTATTAATAGTAATGATAGTTATAAATTTTATATCACTAGTATTATTAACAAATATAGTAATACTAATTATAATCTTACTAATGTTAATATTGGATGTTATATTAATAATATAACAATTTATATACAAATTTCATATCTATATAATATGTACTTATTATTAACATTAATTTTGATATTATTTTGAAAGCGATACAAATATTGTTAAAGATATTAAGTTTAGGTAAATAAATATATTAACTATAATCTTTTAAATAACCAAATAGAATATTATATAATTTACAAGTATTATTTATATATACATTTATATATATTATTTTATATATATATATATATATATATATATATATTTAAATATATATGTAACTATCTACAAATAGTTGTTCGTGAATCGTCGGACATGGTCAAAGGGTATCTAATCATCCAAATAAAGATTTCAGATTTTCTAGACTCAATATTAAGGTTTTTGCTTATCGTGTCGGAAACCTATAGAGATTAGGGTTTAAATTGGGTCAGAAATTTCCGGGTCGTTACAAATTTTAAAGAAATTTAGAAACTAAAGTAGTTTCCTGTATGATGTAATATAGATAGCACTAAGAGATAAATAATTTCGGACGAGAATATTTATGAAAATATCTTCAGAAATATCGAAGATATTTATGATGATATTTTGAAATTTCTAAGTACGATGGTTGATGAAGAAAAATTTTCCGCAAGATTTTAACATGAGTACGGAGCAAGATATACGTTGAAGGTTTCTTTGGATCCAGAATTACCTGGATTCTTTGAACATAGGGTATGGTCCTTGTATTTGTCCTTGGTCTCCTTCGTGGTTAGCTCAATCCGTTTTCCAGTTCCCACTTTTCTGAGCTTTACCAACATACTATTCTTTATCATCATACTTTTGACTGTTAAAGTCATCCATAGTTTTCGCTACTTTATTAGCTTTCTCAAAATTCAAAGAACTGATTCGTAGGCTAGAGTGCTTTTCAGAATTTCAGAATGAAGGATCATAATTCTAAGAGATAAATGTTATATGTATACGTATAACTGTTGATGTAGTCATGCTGTGAGTTTTCAAAGTACTGATTGCTAATTCCTGGTAATTGGTATGACATTTCTCTTTACAAGATGCGGATGAGTAGGTGATAGGGTTTCAATGAATATAATAACCATTCAGGAAGTCAAAGATTAATGAAGTTGCTGGTAAGTTTTCTGCTAATGTGGTGGAATATAAACGGTTCTTCGGTAACGATGACGAAAAAGGCAATCGTATACATCAAGGTTATACTAATAATAGTACGATTGAAAAGTCAAAGTTGACTTGCTGGAGCTGTGACAAAATTGGCTACTTTAGAGATGGATTACAAAGTTATTTTCTGTAATAGTAACGCTAAAGGAATTAGCACAGCTACGTGTTAAACGTTTACTCAGTTTTCGAGATTTTTTCAGGTGCAATACTATATGCATAAATCTTTCCTTCCGTAGATGGAGTACGGTTGGTTCATCCTATCGATTGAAGTGTTTTCAAAAATTATGAAAGGTTTCAACGCAGATTGTAATCATCAAGATACAAATGAGGTTTAAGATGAGATCAAGTGGCAAACTTGAAGAATTATTTAGTTTCATATGTTATAATCAATATTTTAATTCATTTTAATTGTCCAATCTTGGTAGTCCACAGTTAGCAGTCCACAGTCACTAACTCAATAATTCATATATAGTTTAATATATAATATTCGAATTAATTAATACGTATCGTGACCCGTGTACATGTCTCAGACTCGATCACAACTCAAACTATATATATTATTATAGAATCAACCTTAACCCTGTATAGAGAACTCGATCATTACTGCATATAGAATGTCTATGGTTATTCCAATTAATATATATAGATGCGTCGATATGATATATCAAAACCTTGTATACGTGTCCCGATATTTAAAGTGCGTAAAATAAATAACAGAAATTAAATGACGATAAATAAAATTGCGATAAATAAACTGCGATAATTAAAATGTAATAAGGAATTAACAGTTAGCTAGGAACAGTTAGCTAGGATTTCGTTAGCGGGGATTCTTAACAAAATTTCTTATAGTTAATTTGTTTGTTTCTAACAAATTTTATTTTGTCCAACGTTTTCTTCATTATGCCACTTGTTGAATTCTGATAGATCAAAATCCAAGTATGAAATTTGAATGAAAAATGATTATTCTGCGGTGAATGGATACGTATATCGGTGGTTGTAAGTAGGATAGTAAATGACTGTTGAATCAGATTTGAAGAATGTACAATGTAACTTATTAATGTGAAATCTAAATACTCCTCGGGTATTACCTACCCGTTAAAATATTTTCACCATTAACAGTTTGTACGAAAGAATTTTTAATTACAATCTTTATGAAAATATATATACATATATATTTTCTTCAGATATAATCATAGATTTAATGAGTCAATATGATATTAAACTCATTTGATTTACCGTTGGAACAAGAATATAAAATCTCTAAAACATTAGAGATTACATAATCGCTATGTCGAACGAAGATAAATGATGTAGAACGTCATGTAGAATGATGATTATTCTCGAGGTACAGAATGAGATGTTGAGGTATGTGAAGTTGAAACTTGGTTTGCTGGTGGTATTGTTGGTGCTGGTGATGTTGCTGAAGCTGATAAGTTTTGCACCATATTCTCCAAATTGATTACTCAAGCACGAAGCTCGTTGACTTCTTCTATTATTCTGGGATGATTGTCGGTCGGAACGAGCAGATGAATAAGGTTTGGAGTTTTAGATAGAATATAATCGTGTCGACTACTCTGGAAATGAGGCTGAAAATGGTGTTTCGGATAGATTCGTCGGTAAGTACTTTAGGTTCTTCGCCAAGAGGGCAATTTGGTTGGTGGAAAGGATTGCCGTTTTCGCGTCTCCATTGATTAAGTTGACTACGAACCCATCAAATGAATTGGGGATGGCTGATTGATTGATTCATTCTGGTGACACCGCTTTCGAAGCTTAGGTGAATATCCATGTCGGAATAGCTGTCGGACAAACTATCGGAATAGCTATTGAAATCTGAGGGACTCGAACTGGTTGAGGGATTCAGCTCGTATGATCAAATGAAGGATTTTCGATAAGAAATAGGTTATAGGACGTAGGTTAGTACCCTGCAATACATAATTACATATGCATATATAATACTAAAATCCTATAAGTTACGGAGGAATCTACGGAAGCTGTCAGACAAAGGTAACAATAACAGATACGCTAAGATATGAATTTATCTATACATTGTCTATGCAATAGAGGCAGTAAGACATGTCTAAACTAAGAATGATAAGCAGGTAATTTTCTAAGGATGATAAGCAGATGATTTCCGACTAGAAATGATAAGCAAAACTTTTGACATGCAGACACGGTCAAAGTCCAGACTCACTAATGCATCTAAACATCTATCAGTTAGACACACTAATGCAAGACCTGGTTCGCTAAGACCATCGCTCTGATACCAACTCTAATGACCCGTCTTAATCCATCCGGACGAATACATTACAATTGATTACATCGCGAGGTACTTGACCTCTATATGATACATTTTACAAACATTGCATTCGTTTTTGAAAAGACAATCTTTCATTACATTGAAAGTTGACAGCATGCATACCATTTCATAATATATCCAACTATACTTAATAATAATCTTAATGAACTCAACGACTCGAATGCAACGTCTTTTGAAATATGTCATGACTGACTCCAAGTAATATCCTTAAATTGAGCAAATGCACAGCGGAAGATTTCTTTCATACCTGAGAATAAACATGCTTTAAAGTGTCAACCAAAAGGTTGGTGAGTTCATTAGTTTAACATAAATAATCATTTCCATCATTTTAATATATCACAAGAATTTCATTTCCAGTTCTCATAAATATATGTCCCATGCATAGAGACAAAAATATCATTCATATGGATTGAACACCTGGTAACCGACATTAACAAGATGCATATAAGAATATCCCCTATCATTCCGGGAAATCCTTCGGACATGATAAAAACAACATCGAAGTACTAAAGCATCCGGTACTTTGGATGGGGTTCGTTAGGCCCAATAGATCTATCTTTAGGATTCGCGTCAATTAGTAGATCGGTTTACTAATTCTTAGGTTACCAAGCAAAAGGGGCATATTCGGCTTCGATCATTCAACCATATAATCGATTACTTGTGTCTATTTCGTAAAACACTTATAAAAATTGTGCATGTATTCTCAGCCCAAAAATATAAAGGGTAAAAAGGCAAATGAAACTCACCTAATGTATTTTGTAGTAAAAATACATATAACTATATTGAACAATGCAAGGTTGGCCTCGGATTCACGAACCTATATCATTTGTATATATATTAAAACATATAATGACAATTAATATAAACCTTAATATATATTTTTACCAATCATAGATCGTTTGACTTTTTGCAAAGTTATTTTCGGTAATAACAACGCCAAAGGAGCTAGCACAGATACGTGTTAAATGTTTACTCAGTTTCCGAGAGTTTCTTAGGTGCATAACTATATGCATAAATCTTTCCTTCCATAGATGAAGTGTGGTTGGTTCATCCTCTCGATTGAGGTGTTTTCAAGAATCATGAAAGGTTTGAACGCAATTTGTAATCGTCAAGATACAAATGAGGTTTAAGATGAAATCAAGTGGCAAACTTGAAGAATCGTTTAGTTTCATATGTTATAATCAATATTTTAATTCATTTTAATTGTCCAATGTTGGTAGTCCACATTTAGCAGTCCACATTTACTAATTCAATAATTCATATATAGTTTATAATATTCGAATTAATTAATACGTATCGTGACCCTTGTACATGTCTCAGACTCGATCACAACTCAAACTATATATATTATTGTAGAATCAACCTCAAGCCTGTATAGCTAACTCCAGCATTACTGCATATAGAGTGTATATGCTTATTCCAAATAATATATATAGATGCGTCGATATGATATGTCAAAACCTTGTATACGTGTCCCGATATTTAAAGTGCATAAAATAAATAACAGAAATTAAATAATGATAAATAAAAATGCGAGAATATAAATTACGATAAATAAATTACGATAAATAAAATGTAATCAGTTAGTTAGGAACAGTTAGCGTGGATTCTTAACAAAAATTTTCTCATAGTTAATTTGTTTGTTTCTAACAAATTTTATTTTGTCCAATGTTTTCATTATGCCACTTATTGGATTCTGATAGGTCAAAATCCAAATATGAAATTTGAATGAAAATGGTTATTCTGTGGTGAACGAATACGTATGTCTGTGGATGTAAGTAGGATAGTAAATGATCGTTGAATCAGATTCGAAGAATGTACAGTGTAACTTATTAATGTGGAATCTAAATATTCCTCGGGTATTACCTACCCGTTAAAATATTTTCACCATTAACAGTTTGTACAATAAAACTTTTAATTACAATCTTTATGAAAACATATATACATATATATTTTCTTCAGACGTAATCATGGATTTAATGAGTCAATGTGATATTAAACTCATCAGATTTACGGCTAGAACTAGAGTACATAATCTCTAAAACATTTAGATATTACATAATCGCCATGAAGGACGAAGATAGTTTATGTAGAACGATTCGTAGAACGATGATTATGCTTGAGGTATAGATTGCGAGGTTGAGACGTGTGATGATGTTGTTGTTGTTGGCACTGGTTATGCTGCTGGTGCTGCTGATGGTGGTACTGTTGCTGTCGGTGTTATAAGTGTTGTTGGTGCTGACGTTGGTGATGATGTTGGTGTAGTAAGTATAGCTTGTAGATCCCGCACCATCCTTGTCAGGGTTTCTATCCTACCCTCTATCATTTCTATCCATCCACTCATCTGATTCGATAGATCTTGATTATCAATTCGAAGTTCCCTAACTTCTTCTAATATTCCCCTTCTATGGGTATTCGGAAGTAGAGGTTGAATATTTTCTGAGATTGCAGTAATGCGACCTTCGAGGTGGAAAACTTTAGCAAGAAGGGTGAATACAGTGTTGCGCATAGGTTCACCGGTGAGTACATCGTTTTCTCCGATGTTAGGAGGTAAGTTTGGTTCGCGGTAGGGCTCACCTTCTTCATTTCTCCATCGAGTGAGTAAGTCTCGGACCCACCCCCATCTCCTCCAGAAAGAAAAATAGCTAAATGGTGGAGACACTTCGGGTTCATTGACTTCGGAGTCTACTTCAATACGCATCTCGAAATTGCTTCCGGAACTAATAGAATCTAAGCTAGGTGTAGGATCCATCTCTTATGATCAGTTAGAGGATTTTCGATATGAAATGATTTTCGGTTATCGGATAATATTCTAATTATATAGAATATCTAACATAGTACAGAAGATCCCGTAGATTACAGAGGAAATTAAGGAAACGTGTCAGATAAAGTCTACAGTAACAGATACGCTAAGATATGAATTTTATCTATACACTATTCATGCAATCAATGCAGTATGATGTGTCTAGACTAAGAGTGATAAGTAAGTGATTCCCTAAGAATGATAAGCATGTAATTTTTGACACGAAAAGATAAGCAAAACTTTTGACATGCAGACACGATCGAAGTCCAGACTCACTAATGCATCTTAACAGCTATCAGTTAGATACACTAATGCAAGACCTAGTTCGCTAAAACCACTGCTCTGATACCACATGAAGCGACCCGTCCTAATCCATAAGGACGAATACGATAACATATGATTACATCGCGAGGTTCTGACCTCTATATGATACATTTTACAAACATTGCATTCATTTCTAAAAGATAAACTTTCTTTTCATCGAAAGTTGACGGCATGCATATCATTTCATAATATATTCAACTATAAATGACTTAATAATAATCTTGATGAACTCAACGACTCGAATGCAACGTCTTTTGAAATATGCCATGAATGACTCCAAGTAATATCTTTAAAATGAGCAAATGCACAGCGGAAGATTTCTTTCATACCTGAGAATAAACATGCTTTCAAGTGTCAACCAAAAGGTTGGTGAGTTCATAGGTTTATCATAAATAATCATTTCCATCATTTTAATAGACCACAAGATTTTCAATTCTCATAAATATATGTCCCTTGCATAGAGACAAAAATAATCATTCATATGGATTGAACACCTGGTAACTGACATTAACAAGATGCATATAAGAATATCCCCTATCATTTCGGGAAATCCTTCGGATATGATATAAAACAACATCGAAGTACTAAAGCATCCGCTACAACGGATGGGGTTTGTTAGGCCCAATAGATCTATCTTTAGGATTCGCGTCAATTAGTAGACTGGTTTACTAATTCTTAGGTTACCAAGTAAAAAGGGCATATTCTGCTTCGATCATTCACCCATATAATATAGTTTCAATTACTTGTGTCTATTTCGTAAAACATTTGTAAAATTTGCGCATGTATTCTCAGCCCAAAAATATAAAGGGTAAAAAGGCAAATGAAACTCACAATACTGTATTTTGTAGTAAAAATACATATGACGACATTGAACAATGCAGGGTTGGCCTTGGATTCACGAAGCTATATCATTCATATATGTATTAAAACATATAATCGTAATCGCACAAATTTATATATATTATTATTAATAATCATACTTGTTATATTATGTTATATAGATAAATTTAATATATTAAGTTTATATATTATATATAACTAATATTCATTATAACCTATTTATAATACTATTTTATATTAAGGTTTATATATAATAAAAATATATATTTATATATTAATTGATTTATTTTATATATATAGTTTAGTTAATATTATAACAAAAATATAATGATATTTAATATTAATATTATTTTAATGCATTTTTATATAAAAATATCTATTTGTAATATTACTAAAATGATAAGAAGGATAATACTAATGATAGTAATAATAATAACAATGATAATGTTGATTTTAATAATGATAAATATAATAACTTTACTAATTTTGATAAAAATGATAGTTTTACAAAAATAATAACTTTGATAATTTTTAATTACAATGATATTTTATTTTAATAATAAAATGATAATAATAATAACCTTGTTAATAATAATAAGTTTCACAATAAACTTTGTGTTGAATTTCTAAACTTATAGTTACAGTTTCTATAACTCAAATTCACAATCATATACATAATTGTACATGTATTCATGTAGTTTATAACCAGCTTCTGAATTTTACTATAACAACTTTTATCACTAATTTCATAGTTGTTCTTAATATGTTTGTAATCATAATAATTAATAATAGCAATAATAATACAATAATAATAATACTAATAATAATAATAGTGTTAATAACAATAACAATAATATTAATAGCAATAATAATAATAATAATAATAATAATAATAATAATAATAATAATAATAATAATAATAATAATAATAATAATAATAATAATAATAATAATAATAATAATAAATGTTAAGGAAACTACCTCTTAAATCGGCCCAAAAATATAGTGACCTTGCCAAGGCTCGAACCCAAGACATCTAGCTCACCCGCTAACTTTCTAAACCGTTCTGCCACTTTTGCTTTTCTGATAATAATCCCTATCCATATTAATTTATCTCGCTTATTATGTTTCCCATTTCTTCTTCATCTTTTTCAAAGATTAATCGACCAGAGAACCAAAAACCAATTATCAATTTATTAACTAATTAGTTTTAGGCCTATCCAGACGAAGTATAATCATTGTTTTGAGGTGAGTAGAATTTACAGAAGAAGAAAAGAACTGGAAAAAAATAAGAAAAATAAAGCTGTTACTCGTTAATAACTAAATTCCAATTTTCGATTTCAAGGCTGATTTACCTCATACTTACAACATGAAACATGTTTTAAATCGGTAATAGAAACTTTACAGATCATTAATTTCTCCAATAACTCAAAAACGACATCGAATTTTACCAATCATAGATCGTTTGACTTTTTGCAATATAACTTTGACTCCAAATTTGGAGATCGATAAAAGGAATTGGAACGTGAAATTTTATAGATAGTTTGAGTAGACAAATTCAAACAACTCTGCATTGATAATTTTTTTAAGTTTCATTCGAAATTGATTTTTGTATGAAAAGTTACCCGAACAGAGGACCCGACATTAACTCTTGGATTTTTCTGTTAAATTCTTCATATACAGCTATTTAAATTTGGAAATTGAGATTGATGGTGAAAGGAAACTTAGATGACTGCTTTCCTACATGTATTGATCGAGGGTTATATATAACTGACTGGTCGACCCATTTATTCGTTCCAAAAATAAAACAGATGAATAAGATAAAACTTTGAATTAATTAAGAACTGATTAGTACTAATGAGAAGGATGGTTAACAAATTGCAGAAAAAATCAAAAGGCTTATACAGAACTGATGGAACGTGAAACTGATTCCATTCCTTCGTGATTTTTAAATTAATATTAATAATTAACATATATATAAATAATACTAATGCCTTTATTAATAATAAATAATAATACTAATAATTAATAATATAAATATATTAAAGATAAATGTTTACTATTAATACAGGTAATAATATGAATAATAATATTTATAATAACTAAAATAATACCTAAGAATAATACTAATGATAATGATATTTAATAATAATAAAAATGATAATAATATTATTAATGATAACAATTGTATTATTTTCTAATAATAATAATAATAATGACATTAATAATAATAATAATACTAATATTAGTAATAATAAATAATGTTATTTATAATGGTAATTATCAAAATAATGATAATAATATTGATTTTTAATTATAACGATAATAATATTATATAATATTACTACATGTAATAATTTAGATATAACATGTTATATGTATACTAATTTCATATCTATATATTTTATATTAGAAGTAATAGTATTAATATTATAGATATTAATATTAATTTTAATAATAAAAATAATAATAATAAAGGTAATAATAATAATATATAACAATTATGTTAAAACTTGTAATTAAATTAAATATATTACTATAATATATTATTTATGTCATATTGATAATACATTCTATGATAATACATATTGAATATTTATTATATATTTCAATATATATGTATATTCATAGCAACTTAGTTATTTTATGTATTACTTTAAATATTCAATTCAATTCAAATAATTAAATTATATTTTTATTATCTTAAATTATTATACATACTATTATTTATATTTATATTTATATATACACATACATATTTATTTATAACAATTGTTCGTGAATCGTCGGGAATTGTCAAAGGGTAATTGCATAAATGAAAGCACTTCAAAATTTTGAGATTCAACATTACAGACTTTGCTTATCGTGTCGAGATTATATAAAGATTAAGTTTAAATTTGATCGGAAATTTCCGGGTCGTCACAGTACCTACCCGTTAAAGAAATTTCGTCCCGAAATTTGAGTGTGGTTGTCATGGTTAACAATAATTATGTTTTCATGACGCGTACGAGTTAGAAATCTGAGTTTTATCATCAGTGAGCAATATAGATAAAACGATTTGATTTTGTGAAGAGTACGAGTGAAGCTGTCACAAAAGATTGAGATAGAGAATTAACTTTTTACGTAGTCACGTTTGAATTCCGGAATTCAAGGGATTTAAGAAAAATTTTCGAAATCTATAAGATCGGATTCTTCGAGATTTAAGGGAATTAGGATCTCTTTAATTAAATGCGGTCATCTGTCTCGATTGTTACGTCTGATTTTTCCTTTATAATTTAAACTTTTCCATTCTATTATTCTCACCATCCCTATACTTTCTTTCATAGTTCATACATCCAAAAGATTATGAAAATGCTTAATTCCGTTCTAATCCTTGATATTTTTCTAATTATCATTTCTGTCATCCTTCTTTTCAATCTTCCATCAGGAAAATCTGTTTACTTCTACTATTACCTTAGGGTGATACTATTCTTAATTATACCGTCTCTTTATATTGCTATTCGTATTAATATCCACGGTTTGTAACCTCGGTGTTGCTATTGGGCTTTATATTTTCTCTTATATTTTGGAACTATTTGCCTTTTTATTCTCCTCTCGACCTCTAGTAAAGCGAGTAACGGTCCAGAATTTGTAAGTATGGAACTTCGAATGAACTTAATGTTCTAAACAAGAAAGAACGTAGTAGCACGATTTGATTTGTCAAATTACCATAATCACTGAGAATAGAACTATCAAGAATATATTTTCTTGATATGTTCAGAAGTTAAGCAGAATGAAAGATTTATGTAACATAACGCATGATGACGTAAAAACTGTGAATCATCATGTTCCATTTAGAAACTCAGCATGACTTACTATAATATAATCACGTTGATCAAGTGTCATTATATTATACTAACTCATGCATCAATTCCCAACATTACTTCAATAACATTCATATTTTAAGTTCGAAAGTTTACAGAATATAGAAACTAACAGTTTCTATATGATGTAACACTGATAACACGAAGAGATTAATGATTTCAGATAAGAATAGTTATAAAAATATCTTCAGAAATATGGAGGATATTTATAATGAAAGATACGATGATATCTTAAAATTTATAATATCGATGGATGATGATGAAGATTTGTCCGAAAACGTTTAGAGGCCAGAGTATTGTATTCGTTAATAACTTCAGCCGATACTGAATCATTTGGATTCTTTGAAGGCAGGTTTAGTCTTTGTGATTTATCCACAACTTCCTTCATAGTTTGCTCAATCCGTTTTTCCAGTTTCAACTTTCCTCAGTTTTGCCCACATACTATTCTTTATCTTTATACCCTCGACTGTTAAGGTCGTGTACAGTTTTTGCTGCTGTATTCAGCTTTTTCAGAATTCAAAGTATTGATTCGTGGACTTGGTGTTTTTCAGGATGGAAGATCATGATTCTAAGAGATAAATGTTATATGTATACATATAACTGTTGATGTAGAAATGTTGCGAGATTTAAAATACTGATTGCAAATTCTCGGTAGTTGGTATGGCAATTCTCGTTACAAGATACGGATGAGTATATGAGTAGGTTTTAACGAACAAATATAATGGTTCATCGGAGAGACTTAAGTCCATAAGTAATGAAGTTGCTGGTAAGTTTACTGCTAATGCGGTGGAATATAAACAGTTTTCCGGTAACGATAATGAAGGGCAGACATATATATTAGAGTTATAGTAGTGTTTTATTCGAATGAAAAGTCAAAATTGATTTGCTGAAGCTGTGACAAAATTGGCTAATTTGGAAGAGATTGCAAAGTTATTTTCGGTAATAACAACGCCAAAGGAGCTAGCACAGATACGTGTTAAATGTTTACTCAGTTTCCGAGAGTTTTTCAGGTGCATAATTATATGCATAAATCTTTCCTTCCATAGACGAAGTGCGGTTGGTTCATCCTCTCGATTGAGGTGTTTTCAAGAATCATGAAAGGTTTGGACGCAATTTGTAATCATCAAGATACAAATGAGGTTTAAGATGAAATCAAGTGGCAAAATTGAAGAATCGTTTAGTTTCATATGTTATAATCAATATTTTAATTCATTTTAATTGTCCAATGTTGTTAGTCCACAGTTAGCAGTCCACAGTTACTAATTCAATAATTCATATATAGTTTATAATATTCGAATTAATTAATACGTATCATGACCCTTGTACATGTCTCAGACTCGATCACAACTCAAACTATATATATTATTGTAGAATCAACCTCAAGCCTGTATAGCTAACTCCAGCATTACTTGATGTGGTAGCGGAGTGGTATAAAATACTATTAAATTTTTTGCAGGAAATACTATTAAATACGATACAATTTTACACAAGATATTTATTTATTTAGAGAACGGATAAACTTAAACCTTGCTACAACACTTATAGGCAGTGTACCTAATCGTACAGTAGTGTAGTTTTTAGTAAGTCCGGTTCGTTCCACAGGGAATCTTTTTAAACAAAGCTTAACACTATATTAGTTTACTTTTATAAAAATACAAATATATATATAAGTAATATTATTATTATAAAGGGGGGTTTTTACCGTTTAATGACCGGTTTGTCGATTTTAAAACTTTAGTCGCAGTTAAAACCTAATGTAAAATATTAAATAAATAAAAGACTTAATTTAAAGCGTAAAATAAATAACGATAATGAAATTGCAATAAAATTGCGATAAAATAAAATTGCGATAATTAAAAAGTACGATAATTAAAAGTGCGATTAAATAACAATAAATAAAAGTGCGATAATTAGAAGTGCAATTAAATATAAAATAAAGGAAATTAAATATGAAATAAAAGAATTATGCTTATTTAAACTTCCGTAATCATGATGTTTGACGTGTTGATTTTAGTTTTATGCCCATGGGTTAATTGTCCTTTGTCCTGGATTATTTAATATGTCCATACGGATTTGTCCATAATAGTCCATCAGTCATAAATATAAAGAGCGAAAGCCTTCGTCAAATTATTCTTATTCCCGAAGTCAAATATTCCAACTAATTGGGGATTCGAATTGTAACAAGGTTTTAATACTTTGTTTAATGAATACACCAGGTTATCGACTGCGTGTAAACCAAGGTTTTACTACTTTGTTAACAATTACACCAATTACCCTTGAATGTAATTCACCCCTGTTTCAACAAGTTTATTAACTATTAATCCAGTTCCGTATCCGGTAAAATGAATAATTATTGGTATTTATAGATATCCCGCCCACCGTACCCAGTCAAGCGTATGTGGTTATATATAAATACGTCAAATTATAAGTTTGTATATTAAATTAACAAGGTATTGTTTAGTTAATATAAAACCCATTAATAGCCCATAGTCTAATTTCCACAAGTGTCGTTCTTTTGTCCAAACCCCAATTATGGTACAAAGCCCAATTACCCAATTTTAGTAATTAGCCCAACATCATGATTACTTCGGATTAAATAAGCATAATAATAACTTAGCTACGAGACATTAATGTAAAAAGGTTGAACATAACTTACAATGATTAAAAATAGCGTAGCGTTACACGGACAGAATTTCGACTTACACCCTTACAACATTCGCTAACATACCCTTATTATTAGAATTATAATTAAAATTAAAATATAAATTATATATATATATATATTTTACGTATGAGGAGAAGAAGAAAAAAGATGATATTTTACGATCAGAATGCGCGAGCTTTATAGGGGGTTTCTGAATTTGGGGCTCCGCGACTCGCGGCATTTTTGCCTTCAAACTCCGCGAGTCGCGGAGATTGAAATTACAGCTCACATCTTTGGAGTCTTTCTCTGCCGACGGTTTTTATTTATAAATATAATATATATATAATTAATATAATTAATTATATATTATATTATATTTATATACATAGTTAACTTGTAATTTTTAGTCCGTTGCGTCGAGCGTTGAGAGTTGACTCTGGTCCCGGTTCCGGATTTTCGAACGTCCTTGCGTACAATTTTATATTTTGTACTTTGCGTTTTGAATCTTGTACTCTTGTAATTTCGAGATGTTTCTTATCAATAATTGGAACCTCTTTGATTGTCTTTTGTACTTTTGAGCTTTTTGGTCGTTTGCGTCTTCAATTCGTCGAATATGTCTTTTGTCTTCACCTTTTATTATTTAAACGAATATTACTTTTAAATAGAACAATTGCAACTAAAAGCTTGTCTTTCTTGAGGAATAATGCTATGAAATATATGTTCGTTTTTAGCATTATCAAATATTCCCACACTTGAGCGTTGCTTGTCCTCAAGCAATATCGTCTTGAAATACTAGAATCACTTCTTTATTCTTCACACTTTGTACATCAGTGATTTTCTATACGACGGTATAAACAATGGTAGTAACGATATGGTTTACAGTCCCACATGACTATAAAAATTTAGATCCATTAAGGAAATTGGATCTTTATGAAAACATTTGATCTTTTGAAAATTAAATCTAGTTTTTACCCTAGATAAGTTTTCCGGAATAACCCTTTACCGGTGTTTGCAAAATATTTTTGTGGGTTTGGTGGGTTTCAGATTTGAAAATTTTAGCTCAAAACTTATGGTTTTGTGTCACCCACTTGCTAACCTTATATTTGGAAAGCAACACGTCCAGTTTACTTGTCCCGTATATTACTTTTCGATAAACTACCGTCCGGTTGTAAAGGAAAGCGTTGAACAAGCAACTGTTAAGGCAATGTCCCCTGACATGCTTTTAATTATGGTCTATAACGTGTCGGACGCAATTACTATCCTTGGTAGGAGCAATAGTAAAGCTCACCCTTATGATTTTTCGGTATGGCACAAGGTCCTGTCTTTGATCACTATGCAACCACCGTTCTTACAGTTGACACCCGATTTAGTTCAGGTGACCTAATGAATTCCAGGTGAATTCCTAGGATTTTACGTTCAATGGTAATGAACGCATTGAAAATAGGGTTTTCAGAAAACAAATCGGTTTGTAATTTTGATCAAAATATTTTCTCGTTCAAGCTCGAGTTTAGATATCATTGAATTCCATGAGTTTGTAATTCTCAATCTTTAAGGTCAATCTCAATGATTGAGTAATATCAGGCTTAAAAGCTGATTTTTGATCTTTTAAGGAGATTATCCTTTCTGGGGATCTGATTCATTAGTCTTATCCAGCTAATTTGCATGGTGCCCCCCATTGTACGAGATAAATCCTTCTCATGGTTAGGATAAATCTGACCACTTGGTGACCCTGTTTAATGCTGAGGTCCGTGGATTTCCTGCTGATTTTAGTGATGACTTTTCTGGATTTTTCGTCAACCTACAACTGGCCTGGACGACAACTTCATGACCTAAATCAAGAAGCGCGTTTCTTTTTCGGAAGACTTTACTTCCTTTTAATGATGGAATTGATTCATCGTGTAGATCCATCTCTTCTTTTCTTTCATCGGGTAAAACAGTTTAGTTTAGTCCAAAGCAAAAGTATTTTCAGTTATTTGTTACAGATATATGTGACATATGTTTAAGATAACTTGGTAAATTTTCCCACACTTGGCTTTTATTTTCCTTTTTATCGTCCTCTATTCCATTTTAAATGAATTTTAACATTTTGGTTTGTTTCTCAATTTATGTCCTTTCCGAGGTAACAATAATTTCGGTGTTAAAACCTAGTTTTATCGTTCATAAATATGTATAAACATGATTTTGAGTTCATTTAATTGAAAATTTTGAAAAATTTTACTAGAATTGGGTAGTCAGTATATAAGACCAGGGCTGTTCTTTATTATCAGAGAGCACTAGATTCTAATACAACTACTGCTTTACTAGTATTTTTAATGGTAACCAAGTGTATAAAGTAAAAAATTTTAAAATCCGAAAGAATTTAACCCCTTCCCACACTTAATATCTTGCAATGCCCTCATTTGCAAGAAATCAGTAACAATTTAAATTATTGAGGGTGATTTGTATGAAAATGATTAAATTTTTACCAAAGTTTCCAAATATATTGGCGTTTGTTTGCTGAATGATAAATGGTGCACATCATTTGTTCATTCCGTCTTGTTGTTATTTCACATATATTTTGCTTCTTGTCGTCAAAATTAGTTGCTTTTGCTGAACTTAATGCCAGTTTTTGAAAATGCGTTGTTTTACCCTGTTGTGTACATAAGATAAACTGCAAACATATATACATATTTTTGAAGTTTGGTATATTACCCCACATTCAAAAATTATTAAAATCTAAGAATAAAAGTTAGATAATTATAAAAATGATTACAATATTAACAAAAGTATTAAACGTATCAATAATTACAAATTACAAAAAAAAAAAAATAAGTATACTAGGGATGATACTGGTACCAATAGGGGTTCCAGGCATAACCATAGGTGCTATAGAATGCTTCGGCAGGGTTATACGTAGGAAATGGTGGCTGCATCTCTATAGACCAGGGAGGGAAGATGGGTTTCGGTGTAGGAATATAGTTTCTACCTATATGTTGGCAATGAGCTATGATTTGGTTCTGATGAACTTGCCAATCTTCAAATGCTCTATGTCTAGCATTTTCGTATTCCTGAGAAGCTATAAACCTTTGCATTTCTTGCATCTCATTCCCCCCTCCTACATTACCTTGCTGTTGGTTTCTCTCCACCTGTGGATGTCTACCATGGTATTGTACTGCGGCGTTATTTCACCTCTTCAAAACTTTCGCACCATGGTATACATTTAAACCTATAGTATCGCGGGGTTCCGGTTCTTCTACTAATAATCCCCCCCGACTTATATCCACACCGAGATATTCACCAATCAAAGTAATAAAAATACAACCTCCTATTATGCTATGCGGTCGCATCCCCCGAACCATAGCTGATAAATAATAACCCACACAATATGGTATACTTACAGCGCTTTGTGGGTCTCGAATACACATATGGTAAAATAAATCCTGTTCATTTACTTTTTCCTTGTTCTTACCCCTTTGTGTAATCGAATTAGCTAAAAACCTATGTATCACTCTTAATTCGGCTCTATCTATATCCAAATAAGAGTAATTTCCCCCTTTGAAACGGTGATGGCTTGTCATTTGACTCCACACACCGTGTGTATCAAAATTTTCATCTATCTTTCTACCGTTTAGTATCAACCCTCTACAATCGGCAGATGCTAACTCCTCAGGCGTATATATACGTAAAGCCTGAGCCATGTCCAGTAAAGACATGTGGCGCATCGAACCGCCTAACAAAAATTTAATAAAAGAACGATCCGTTAAACTAGCTACCCGATCATTCAACTCTATACTACATAACAATTCTTCACACCATACTTTATATACAGGTCTTCGCATGGTGAATAAACGTACCCAGTCATTAAAAGAAGAATTACCATACCTCTGTACAAGTAATTCCCTAATTGGCCCGGCCAATTCTACAGCTTCTAAGGGTCCCCATTCTATGACCCTTGGTACCTCAACAACCTTAGAATGAAGAGTATGCAAACCCCTTTGATATTTTGGATAATCTATCCAAAGTCTGTCAAATCTCAGGTTCGGGTGCAACTCTTCCAAGTGCATATCAGAAAAGGTCATGACTGGATGAGGTATATCCTGCTTGTAGTAGTTATCCACCTCCTGTTGTTCCGCGTTCTCAGCAGGAGCATTGCGGGCTTGGGATGAAGATTCACCCCTTTCAGTCTGCAAAACACATCAAATACAATTTTTGTGCATCCAAATATGCATTAGTGTCAGCAAAATCATCAATCAAAATAATTACAATGACATGATCAATTTATATCAAACTTAAGCTCATTTTCATATTTTCATCAAATCTACACTTTTTCAAATAATCATATACGAAAATGTTCGCCAAGTTCATAAGCATTCAACTCAAACAACATGTCAAAATAATCATTACTAGCAATTAAACAAGTCTCAAATGGCATTATCTTTCAAAAATCAAGTTCATGAATTTTTAGACTTGAAAAAGTCTACTTTAATTCTCAAAATCATGTTTAGGCTCAAAGTTTGGATCATTTAACTACCTAAACATGTTACACTACTTAATTTAGCAACAATTCATGACAAAAATCGGCCATAACCTGTTTATATCAAAAAGCCCCAAATTTGCTCAAGAACACAAACCCTAGATTACTCTAAATTTGAAGTTTAAGGCTTCTAATCATGTTAAACAGCATCAATCTAGGTTATACAAGCATAATACATAAACAATTTAAGCCTAATTACACTAAAAAGCATCAAAATCAAATTGGGGAAAAAATTGCTCAAGAACACCAAATTTCGGATTAAATGGTGTTTAGTTGTAGAAATTTACCGTTTTTCTTGAGTAATTCCTAGATAGCATCCTTCTCAACATGATTTTAGTAAAAAAATTTGGTGATTAACGGTTAAAAATTGTGAATTTGGGGTGTATTTTTCGGGTTTTTGTGGAGTATGTTCGCAGTTTTTTTCTGTTGTGGGGAGTGAAACTGAGCTGTTGCAGCTCTTTATTTTTTTTCCTGTAATCTGGTACTCCCACGACTCGCGGTGAAATACCCTTCAAACTCTGCGAGTCGCGGAGTTTGCTATATTTTTTTTTTTTTTTATAATCATTAACTTATAAAACAATTAAGTACTTAATTTTAAAATTTTGTTTCCCTTGTTATTTAGGACGAGGTCGTTTCGGATCGATGTCCTAGTCCGTCCCTAGACAAAATTTTAAAATTTGTCTTTTTGTAGCGATTGTTTTAAAAGCTAAAATTTTTGGGTTTTTTAATGTTTTTGGCATACTTTAATTCAATAAGATTAAAAATAATGATAATAAAAGTTCTCGTCCCTCCCTCGGGTAAAGCAATTTCGGTTCAAAGACCTAGTCTTCAACTTACGACGAATTTTAAAAATCATATTTTTAACTTAATGAGATAAAGTAAATTTTTGTTTTTAAATTCACACAACTTAAATATAAAATTCAAAATTTATATTAAAAATTCACACCAATCTTAAAATTTGAAATGCATAAAATTAAAAATTTATATTTTAAAAATTAAAAATTCACACCAAACTTATATTAATTTTTCAAATATTTACAATTTTAAATATATTGTTTTTACAAAGTTTACAATATTAATTTAAGATTTAAATATTAATTTTAAAAACATGGTAAAAATAAAATTAAAAATCTTTTTGTCTTTTTATCCCACTTTAATCAATCAAATATTATCAAAAATATGCGCCCCTCTTTTCGGTAAAGTAATTTCGGTTCCAAAACCTAATTTAACTCATGACGAATTTTTGAAATATTTTGGGTTGATTGTTCAAAGATATTTATACCTTAAGAATAAACGTTAAATTTCGCAGTGATGTAATAAATTTTTGAATGATATCAATAATTTCGGTCGCCAAACCTAATTTTATTAAATACCAATTTAATACTTTTTTAGCGAACAAATTAGCGTTTATTATCAAAAGGTTAAAAATAAAAAAAAATAAAAACTGTACAGACATACCTGTGAAATAGATTTCTTAGTTATATGATCTATCCCATTCATAAGATAGTCGGTTTAATTGGTTTTCCATAGCTACATAGGCGTAACCTCGAGCATTCAGTGTCTTTTCTTCTAAACATATGAACGGTCCGTCTCTGCATAAAGTAACAAATTCGGTATTTGAATAGGTTTGATTATTTGAACATTTACCTCCATGTGACCATTTTCCGCATTTGTGACATCGTTCTAGGTGTCGTGCTCTTCTTTTCGCTGCGGATTTTGATTTTTCTTTACCAAATTGTAACTTATTATCTTCGCATCTGGATTCTTTTCTAACTCCGTCCATTCTTTCTCTGATTACTGATACTAATTCACTCGGTAGTATGTCATTATTACGTTTAGTGATCAAAGCGTGTAGCATTAGACCATGGTTTAGTTCACAGGCAGTCTTCATTTCGTAAAAACCTAAAAAAAATAAAAATTCAGAATGGGGGGAGAAGACTAGTTCTTTAGGGTCTGCTAGGGAAAGACCATTCGGGTTCCATTTTCGTGAACTATACGAAAACAGACAATCTAACTCTAACAGAAATACATATTATCCTTTAAAGACTTGATTCTCCCCACACTTAGTTAGCTGTGGTATCGAAATTGTGATTAACTTCGTTGTCGACTTCCATCGGACCATGTATTTAATGTTTAACTCTGTGACCATTAACTTTAAATTCAATCCCATTTGAATTTATCAATTCTATCGTTCCGTATGGGAAAACTCTTTTGACTATGAATGGTCTAGACCATCTTGATTTCAATTTTCCAGGAAATAGCTTGAATCGTGAATTGAAAAGAAGAACTCTGTCTCCTTCTTTAAATTCTTTTGAACTTCTGATTCTTTTATCATGCCATTTCTTCGTTCTTTCTTTATAGATTAACGAATTATCGTATGCTTCTTGCCTTAATTCTTCTAATTCATTTAGTTGACTTAATCGTAAACGTCCGGCTTCATGTAAATCAAGATTACATGTCTTCAAAGCCCAAAATGCTTTGTGTTCAATTTCTACTGGAAGATGACATGCTTTTCCATAAACAAGTCTAAAAGGTGTGGTTCCAATTGGAGTTTTGTAGGCTGTTCTAAAAGCCCAGAGTGCATCCTCCAATTTAGTGGACCATTCCTTCGGATTTGATCCTACGGTTTTCTCTAGAATACGTTTTAAAGCTCGGTTGGTATTTTCAACTTGTCCACTTGTTTGTGGATGATATGCGGTGGAGATTTTATGAGTTACTCCATATCTTTTAAGAACTTTCTCAAGTTGATTATTACAGAAATGAGTACCCCGATCACTTATTAAAGCTTTCGGTGTTCCAAACCTTGCAAAAAGACGTTTTAAAAAGTTGACTACAACTCGTGCATCGTTAGTTGGGAGAGCTTGTGCTTCCGCCCATTTAGATACATAATCAATGGCTACGAGTATATATAGATTATTATGAGATTTTGGAAATGGACCCATAAAGTCAATACCCCAAATGTCAAATACTTCACATACTTGGATGACATTTTGTGGCATTTCATCACGTTGATTTATTTTTCCGGCCCTTTGACATGCATCACAGGATTTGCAAAGAAGGTGTGCGTCTTTGTAAATTGTAGGCCAATAGAATCCAGCATCATAAACTTTTCTTGCTGTTAGTTGAGGCCCATAATGCCCTCCTGTTGGTCCTGTGTGACAATGGTTTAATATTTTACTAGCTTCATCTCCAAATACACATCGGCGTATTATTCCATCGGGACAACTTTTAAACAGATGTGGATCTTCCCAGAAATAGTGTTTTATATCACTGAAGAGTTTCTTTCGTCTTTGGTACGATAATCCTTTTTCAAGAAATCCACAAACTAAGTAGTTTGCATAGTCTGCAAACCATGGGATTTCATTATAATCTATCTTTAATAGATATTCATCAGGAAAGTTGTCTTGTATGGCCGATTCATTTAGAACTTCTAATTCGGGATTTTCAAGACGAGAAAGATGATCAGCGGCGAGATTTTCTGCTCCTCTTTTATCTCGGATTTCAATATCAAACTCTTGTAAGAGTAAGATCCAACGGATTAATCTTGGTTTAGCATCTTGTTTTGAAAATAAGTATCTAAGAGCAGAATGGTCGGTATAGACCACCGTTTTTGCTAGAACGAGATATGATCGAAATTTGTCAAAAGCAAAGACAATAGCAAGGAGTTCTTTTTCAGTAGTTGTATAGTTTGTTTGTGCTCCTTGTAACGTCTTACTAGCATAATATATAGGTTGAAATCGTTTTTCAATCCTTTGTCCTAAAACGGCTCCCATTGCAAAATCACTTGCATCGCACATTAGTTCAAATGGTAGATTCCAATTTGGCGTTATCATGATCGGCGCATTAGTGAGTTTTTCTCTAAGAATATTAAAAGATTTGATACACTCATCTGAAAAGATGAATGGAGCATCCTTTTCTAGGAGTTTATTCATAGGAGTGGCAATTTTAGAAAAATCTTTTATGAAACGTCGGTAAAAACCGGCATGCCCTAGAAAACTCCTAACTCCTCTAACATTGGTGGGATGTGGAAGTTTAGCAATTACATCTACTTTAGCTCTATCCACTTCAATTCCTTCTTTTGAAATTTTATGTCCAAGAACGATGCCTTCTTTAACCATGAAATGGCATTTCTCCCAATTAAGTACTAGATTTGATTTTTCGCATCTAATTAGCATTCGATCCAGATTAACTAGACATGATTTAAATGTATCACCGAAGACTGAAAAGTCATCCATGAATACTTCCATGCATTCTTCTATCATGTCGTGAAAAATCGCGATCATACACCTTTGAAAGGTTGCAGGGGCGTTGCAAAGTCCAAATGGCATGCGTTTGTAAGAAAAAGTACCATAAGGGCACGTGAATGTGGTTTTCTCTTGATCTTCGGGTGCTATTGGAATTTGAAAATATCCGGAAAATCCATCTAGAAAACAATAGTAACTATTTCCGGCTAATCTTTCCAACATTTGATCTATGAAAGGTAAGGGAAAGTGATCTTTTCTGGTGGCGTCATTTAATTTTCTATAATCAATACATACACGCCATCCTGTTACAGTCCTAGTAGGAATAAGCTCATTTTTCTCATTTGTAATGACAGTCATGCCACCCTTCTTAGGCACGCATTGAACTGGGCTTACCCATGGACTATCAGAGATTGGATAAATTAAACCTGCATCTAGCAGTTTAATAATCTCTTTCTTAACTACATCTTGCATATTAGGATTTAGTCTTCGTTGGTGTTGCACATACGTTTTATGACCTTCTTCCATAAGGATTTTATGTGTGCAATACGAAGGACTTATTCCTTTAATATCATGAATCTTCCATGCAATGGTTGGTTTATGAGCTTTCAACACAGAAATGAGTTGTGATTTCTCATTTTCAGTAAGAGAAGACGATATTATTACAGGTAATTCAGATTCACCATGTAAATAAGCGTATTCCAAATGGTTTGGAAGTGGTTTTAACTCTAATTTCGGAGGTTCTTCTATCGATGATTTATATCGATATCTGTCTTCTTCTTTTAGCATTTGAATTTCTTCTGTTGTTGGTTCATATCCATTAGCTATAAGTGTGGCTAATATTTCAGCTTCATCAATTGGTTCATTACCTTCTCCTAAAGAACATTCTCCTGTTCCTTGTAATTCTGGAAATTCTTCTAATAATTCTGCATGTGCATCTATAGTTTGAATATAATAACATGTATCATCTGCAGATTGTGGTTGTTGCATTGCTCTATCAACTGAAAAGGTAACACTCTCATCCTCTATACTTAGGGTCAATTTCTTACCGAACACGTCTATCATTGCTTTAGCCATGTTTAAGAATGGTCTTCCTAATATGAGAGGAACTTGAGAATCTTCTTCCATGTCCAGAACAACAAAATCTACTGGAAATACTAAAGTACCAACTTTAACTAGCATGTTCTCCATTATCCCTCTAGGATATTTTATTGATCTATCGGCTAGTTGTATGCTTATTCTGGTTGGTTTCAATTCTCCAAGGTCTAGTTTAGCGTATAGTGAATACGGCATTAGATTTATACTAGCACCTAAGTCTGCCAATGCTTCTATTGAACTAAGACTACCCAGAAAACATGGAATTGTGAAACTTCCTGGATCAGATAGTTTTTCTGGTATCTTATTCAACAGCACTGCTGAACAATTAGCATTCATAGTAACAGCCGAGAGTTCTTCCATTTTCTTTCTATTTGAGATTAGATCTTTCAAGAATTTAGCATATCTAGGCATTCCTGAAATCACATCAATGAAAGGAAGATTTACATTTATCTGTTTAAACATATCCAAGAATTTGAATTGCTCGGCTTCAAGTTTCTCTTTCTTCATTTTACTCGGATAAGGAAGTGGTGGTTGATATGGTTTAACATAAGGTTTATCCTTAACTGTGTTATCTTCATTAACCTTTTCAACTATCGGTTCTTTTTCCTTATCTTGATCAGGTTGTGGTTCTTGTGGAGTAGGAATGGCTTCATCAGAAGTTACAGGTATTTCAGGTGGTTTAAGTGTTGTACCACTTCTTGTGGTAATGGCTTTAGCTGTTTCATTCCGGGGGTTAGCATTTGTATCACTAGGTAGACTTCCCGGTTTTCTTTCACCTATTAACCTTGCTAGGTTACTTACTTCTTGTTCCAGATTTTGAATAGAAGCTTGTTGATTTCTAAATGCTTGAGCATTTTGTTCATTGGTTTGTTTTTGAGATGTGAAAAACTGCGTTTGAGTTTCAACTAGCTTCGTCATCATATCTTCTAAATTTGGCATTTTATCATCGGTTTGTTGTGGTGGTTTGTTTTGAAAATTAGGTCGTTGCTGATTGTAAGTATTATTGGATACTTGTTGATTGCTAGGACCTTGTTGGTTGTTGTATGGAATATTTCGGTTATAATTCTGGTTTTGATTGTAAATCGGTCTTAGCGGTTGATAATTATTCTGATAATTATTTCCAGGCCTTTGGTTTATGTATGAAATATTCTCTCTTTGTTCCATTGTTATTTCAATACTGAGACAATCTTTTGTCAAATGTGGTCCTCCACACGGCTCACAACTAATTCGTATTGAGTGAATATCTTTAGTCATCTTTTCCATTCGTCTCTCCACAGCATCTATCTTTGCGGAAATGGAATATAAGTCATGGCTAGAATCGGCTCTAGCTGCTTTAGATGATCTAACGATGTCTTTTTCATGGTGCCACTCATGTGAGTGGGAAGCAGTGTTATCAATAATTTTGTAAGCATCAGTTTCGGTTTTCTTCATAATAGAACCACCAGCTACTATATCTATGTCTTTTCTTGTAGTGATGTCGCATCCTTGGTAGAATATTTGTACTATTTGACATGTGTCTAAACCATGTTGCGGACATCCTCTTAACAACTTTCCATATCTTGTCCATGCCTCATATAGAGTTTCATTTGGTTTCTGTGTAAACGTAACAATTTCTGCTTGAAGTCTTACGGCTTTAGATGCAGGAAAGAATTGTTTAAGAAATTTGTCAACTAAAACATCCCATGTATCAATCGCCCCTTCAGGTAACGATTCCAACCAATCTTTGGCTTCTCCCTTTAAAGTCCAGGGAAATAACATAACATATATCTGTTCATCCTCCACTTCTCGGATTTTAAATAGTGTGCAGATCCTATTAAAGGTACGTAGATGTTCATTTGGATCTTCCTTCGGCGCACCACTAAATTGGCATTGATTAGTCACCATGTGTAGAATTTGTCCTATGATTTCATAATCTGGCGCATTAATGTCTGGATGAGTAATTGCGTGACCTTGGCCAGTGCGTTTAGCTCTCATTCGGTCTTCCATACTTAAAGGTTCCAGATTCTCCATAATTGAATTTGTTGAATCGGAATCACTAGAGGATTCTGATTTAATGGTTCGTTCTTCAACAATCTCTGTTTGAATGATTGGTGGTTCCGGAGGAAAGTTTAGTGGTTCAGGATCTACGAATCGTTCCTGAATATTCTCCGGATTCTCAATTGTGAGGTCGGATTCAAAAAATGGATTATCGGAAATTTGAACTGAAGTACTTGGTCGACTGGATGACGATTCTAAAGAAAAATCAACGGCGGTTATATTTGCTAAATATCTTGATCTAGTTACAGGTGGTGAACGTACAAAAGGTGGTGAACGTCTTGCTCGGTGCATTCACTGAATATCCTATTAGTTTTTAAAAGGAAAGAAAAATTATAATAAGTTATCCAATCAATAGACTTTTCTGATTTTGCCCACGTTTCGAATAGCCAAAAGATGCAGCAGAGGGGCAGGATTCGTTTGGTCTCAATATAATTGAGGACTGTTTGGCTCCAATAACCAGGTCCACGTACAAATCCAACTATTACTACGAACCAGAAAATTTTGATGTCTATTAATTTAACCACTTAAAATAAATTTTCGTAATTTTAAGAAATTTAGAATATAAGTAGAATAAAAATCTATGTCCTAAAACTAGAATAGCGAGAAATAATAAAGAAAAAGAGTTCGTCGGAAAAGGTCGAAAAAGAAAAATGGTTGAAAAATAAAAGGTGACGGAAAAATAAAAGAAACTTATAAAAACTTAAAAATACTTGACTAACCTAACCTTATTACTACAACTAACTTAAAATTATAATCGCAAATTGAAATTACTAATTGGAATGATAATTGATACATAGTAAAAGGTGTCTAAAAATATTAAAGCTTACAGGAAAAACTAAATCCCAAATGGAATTATCTTAAAAAGAAACTAAAACTTAAAAAGGCGTCGCAAAATTCTAAAGTACCTAAATCTTAGTCTAAAGAAAAAGCACTTAAGGAATTCTACGGCAAAGACTAAAAATCTAGGAGTAAAAATAACTATAGCAAAAACTAAGTTTAAAACTAAATATGAGCTAAAAATACAAATATTACGCTAAAACAATTAAAAAGGGACACAATATAAAAATATACAAAAAGTTGTAAAAAGTACAATTTTTATAAAAATATTATTTTTATATTATTTATTTATTAAAACTACTAATTTAATATTTTAATTAAACTAATTAAACAAAATAATAATAAAAACTAAAATTAATAATTAATTAAAACCTAATTAGGGTTTTATATTAATAATTATAATATAATCCGTAATTAATGTGAAATTAGGGTTCTGTCAGCGTGTCAGAGAAGCTCCGCGACTTGCGGTATTCAAAGCTTCAAACCCCGCGACTCGCGGGGTTCCAAAATTCAGCTGACAGGTTATTTAAATTCGACGCGTTTTTCTTTATTTATTTTTTTTTTTTTTCTGTTTTTAATTTTTCTGTTAAAAAAAATATGTGTATAAAAACTTATATTTTAAAAACTTAAATAAAATAGAACTACTTTATAATTTTAATAAATAATGCTTAAAACTAGATTTATATATATATTTTTTTTTTGTTTTTAAATAAAAACAAAATACTTAAATAAAACTTATGTTTTTATAAAATAAAAATAAAGAAACTTTATAAAACTTAAATATTTAACAAAATCTTAAAAATACTTATATTTTTGTTTTTCTTTTTATATTTTCGAATATTTAAAACGTATTTTTATAAAAGCGACTTTTAATAGAAGTAAACTAAAAATCTTTTTTTTTTTATTTTATATATATAGCGTTGCGCTTCCGGCTTTTAAGACTGTCCCCGGCAGCGGCGCCAAAAATACTTTGATGTGCAGCGGAGTGGTATAAAATACTATTAAATTTTTTGCAGGAAATACTATTAAATACGATACAATTTTACACAAGATATTTATTTATTTAGAGAACGGATATACTTAAACCTTGCTACAACACTTATAGGCAGTGTACCTAATCGTAAAGTAGTGTAGTTTTTAGTAAGTCCGGTTCGTTCCACAGGGAATCTTTTTAAACAAAGCTTAACGCTATATTAGTTTACTTTTATAAAAATACAAATATATATATAAGTAATATTATTATTATAAAGGGGGGTTTTTACCGTTTAATGACCGGTTTGTCGATTTTAAAACTTTAGTCGCAGTTAAAACCTAATGTAAAATATTAAATAAATAAAAGACTTAATTTAAAGCGTAAAATAAATAACGATAATGAAATTGCAATAAAAATGCGATAAAATAAAATTGCGATAATTAAAAAGTATGATAATTAAAAGTGCGATTAAATAACAATAAATAAAAGTGCGATAATTAGAAGTGCAATTAAATATAAAATAAAGGAAATTAAATATGAAATAAAAGAATTATGCTTATTTAAACTTCCGTAATCATGATGTTTGACGTGTTGATTTTAGTTTTATGCCCATGGGTTAATTGTCCTTTGTCCTGGATTATTTAATATGTCTATACGGATTTGTCCATAATAGTCCATCAGTCATAAATATAAAGAGCGAAAGCCTTCGTCAAATTATTCTTATTCCCGAAGTCAAATATTCCAACTAATTGGGGATTCGAATTGTAACAAGGTTTTAATACTTTGTTTAATGAATACACCAGGTTATCGACTGCGTGTAAACCAAGGTTTTACTACTTTGTTAACAATTATACCAATTACCCTTGAATGTAATTCACCCCTGTTTCAACAAGTTTATTAACTATTAATCCAGTTCCGTATCCGGTAAAATGAATAATTATTGGTATTTATAGATATCCCGCCCACCGTACCCAGTCAAGCGTATGTGGTTATATATAAATACGTCAAATTATAAGTTTGTATATTAAATTAACAAGGTATTGTTTAGTTAATATAAAACCCATTAATAGCCCATAGTCTAATTTCCACAAGTGTCGTTCTTTTGTCCAAACCCCAATTACGGTACAAAGCCCAATTACCCAATTTTAGTAATTAGCCCAACATCATGATTACTTCGGATTAAATAAGCATAATAATAACTTAGCTACGAGACATTAATGTAAAAAGGTTGAACATAACTTACAATGATTAAAAATAGCGTAGCGTTACACGGACAGAATTTCGACTTACACCCTTACAACATTCGCTAACATACCCTTATTATTAGAATTATAATTAAAATTAAAATATAAATTATATATATATATATATTTTACGTATGAGGAGAAGAAGAAAAAAGATGATATTTTACGATCAGAATGCGCGAGCTTTATAGGGGGTTTCTGAATTTGGGGCTCCGCGACTCGCGGCATTTTTGCCTTCAAACTCCGCGAGTCGCGGAGATTGAAATTACAGCTCACATCTTTGGAGTCTTTCTCTGCCGACGGTTTTTATTTATAAATATAATATATATATAATTAATATAATTAATTATATATTATATTATATTTATATACATAGTTAACTTGTAATTTTTAGTCCGTTGCGTCGAGCGTTGAGAGTTGACTCTGGTCCCGGTTCCGGATTTTCGAACGTCCTTGCGTACAATTTTATATTTTGTACTTTGCGTTTTGAATCTTGTACTCTTGTAATTTCGAGATGTTTCTTATCAATAATTGGAACCTCTTTGATTGTCTTTTGTACTTTTGAGCTTTTTGGTCGTTTGCGTCTTCAATTCGTCGAATATGTCTTTTGTCTTCACCTTTTATTATTTAAACGAATATTACTTTTAAATAGAACAATTGCAACTAAAAGCTTGTCTTTCTTGAGGAATAATGCTATGAAATATATGTTCGTTTTTAGCATTATCATTACTGCATATAGAGTGTCTATGGTTATTCCAAATAATATATATAGATGCGTCGATATGATACGTCAAAACCTTGTATACGTGTCCCGATATTTAAAGTACGTAAAATAAATAACAGAAATTAAATAACGATAAATAAAAATGCGAGAATATAAATTGCAATAAATAAATTGCGATAAATAAAATGTAATCAGTTAGCTAGGAACAGTTAGCGTGGATTCTTAACAAAAATTTTCTCATAGTTAATTTGTTTATTTCTAACAAATTTTATTTTGTCCAATGTTTTCATTATGCCACTTGTTGGATTTTGATAGGTCAAAATCCAAATATGAAATTTGAATGAAAATGGTTATTCTGTGGTGAATGAATACGTATGTCTGTGGATGTAAGTAGGATAGTAAATGATCGTTGAATCAGATTCGAAGAATGTACAGTGTAACTTATTAATGTGGAATCTAAATATTCCTCGGGTATTACCTACCCGTTAAAATTTTTTCACCATTAACAGTTTTTACAATAAAACTTTTAATTACAATCTTTATGAAAACATATATACATATATATTTTCTTCAGACATAATCATGGATTTAATGAGTCAATGTGATATTGAACTCATCAGATTTACGGCTAGAACTAGAGTATATAATCTCTAAAACATTTAGAGATTACATAATCGCCATGAAGGACGAAGATAGTTTATGTAGAACGATTTGTAGAACGATGATTATGCTTGAGGTATAGATTGCGAGTTTGAGACGTGTGATGATGTTGTTGTTGTTGGTACTGGTTATGCTGCTGGTGCTGCTGATGGTGGTACTGTTGCTGTCGGTGTTACAAGTGTTGTTGGTGCTGAGGTTGGTGATGATGTTGGTGTAGTAAGTATAGCTTGTAGATCACGCACCATCCTTGTCAGGGTTTCTATCCTACCCTCTATCATTTCTATCCATCCACTCATCTGATTCGATAGATCTTGATTATCAATTCGAAGTTCCCTAACTTCTTCTAATATTCCCCTTCTATGGGTATTCGGAAGTAGAGGTTGAATATTTTCTGAGATTGCAGTAATGCGACCTTCGAGGTGGAAATTTTTAGCAAGAAGGGTGAATACAGTGTTGCGCATAGGTTCACCGGTGAGTACATCGTTTTCTTCGATATTAGGAGGTAAGTTTGGTTTGCGGTAGGGCTCACTTTCTTCATTTCTCCATCGAGTGAGTAAGTCTCGGACCCACCCCCATCTCCTCCAGAAATAAAAATAGCTAAATGGTGGAGACACTTCTGGTTCATTGACTTCGGAGTCTTCTTCAATACGCATCTCGAAATTGCTTCCGGAACTAATGGAATCCAAGCTAGGTGTAGGATCCATCTCTTATGATCAGTTAGAGGATTTTCGATATGAAATGATTTTCGATTAGGATAATATTCTAATTATATAGAATATCTAATATAATACAGAAGATCCCGTAGATTACGGAGGAAATTAAGGAAACGTGTCAGATAAAGTCTACAGTAACAGATACGCTAAGATATGAATTTTATCTATACACTATTTATGCAATCAATGCAGTAAGATGTGTCTAGACTAAGAGTGATAAGTAAGTGGTTCCCTAAGAATGATAAGCATGTAATTTTCGACACGAAAAGATAAGCAAAACTTTTGACATGCAGACACGGTCGAAGTCCAGACTCACTAATGCATCTTAACAGCTATCAGTTAGACACACTAATGCAAGACCTAGTTCGCTAAGACCACCGCTCTGACACCACATGAAGTGACCCGTCCTAATCTATAAGGACGAATGCGATAACATATGATTACATCGCGAGGTTCTGACCTCTATATGATACATTTTACAAACATTGCATTCATTTCTAAAAGACAAACTTTCTTTTCATCGAAAGTTGACGGCATGCATACCATTTCATAATACATTCAACTATAAATGACTTAATAATAATCTTGATGAACTCAACGACTCGAATGCAACGTCTTTTGAAATATGCCATGAATGACTCCAAGTAATATATTTAAAATGAGCAAATGCACAGCGAAAGATTTCTTTCATACCTGAGAATAAACATGCTTTCAAGTGTCAACTAAAAGGTTGGTGAGTTCATAGGTTTATCATAAATAATCATTTCCATCATTTTAATAGACCACAAGATTTTCAATTCTCATAAATATATGTCTCATGCATAGAGACAAAAATAATCATTCATATGGATTGAACACCTGGTAACCGACATTAACAAGATGCATATAAGAATATCCCCTATCATTCCGGGAAATCCTTCGGATATGATATAAAACAACATCGAAGTACTAAAGCATCCGCTACAACAGATGGGGTTTGTTAGGCCCAATAGATCTATCTTTAGGATTCGCGTCAATTAGTAGACTGGTTTACTAATTCTTAGGTTACCAAGTAAAAAGGGCATATTCGGCTTCAATCATTCACCCATATAATGTAGTTTCAATTACTTGTGTCTATTTCGTAAAACATTTATAAAATTTGCGCATGTATTCTCAGCCCAAAAATATAAAGGGTAAAAAGGCAAATAAAACTCACAATACTGTATTTTGTAGTAAAAATACATATGACGACATTGAACAATGCAGGGTTGGCCTTGGATTCACGAAGCTATATCATTCATATATGTATTAAAACATATAATTGTAATCGCACAAATTTATATATATTATTATTAATAATCATACTTGTTATATTATGTAATATAGATAAATTTAATATATTAAGTTTATATATTATATATAACTAATATTCATTATAACCTATTTATAATACTATTTTATATTAAGGTTTATATATAATAAAAATATATATTTATATATTAATTGATATATTTTATATATATAGTTTTGTTATTATTATAACAAAAATATAATGATATTTAATATTAATATTAATATTATTTTAATGCATTTTTATATAAAAATATCTATTTGTAATATTACTAAAATGATAAGAAGGATAATAGTAATGATAGTAATAATAATAACAATGATAATGTTGATTTTAATAATGATAAATATAATAACTTTACTAATTTTGATAAAAATGATAGTTTTACAAAAATAATAACTTTGATAATTTTTAATTACAATGATATTTTATTTTAATAATAAAATGATAATAATAATAACCTTGTTAATAATAATAAGTTTCACAATAAACTTTGTGTTGAATTTCTAAACTTATAGTTACAGTTTCTATAACTCAAATTCACAATCATATACATAATTGTACATGTATTCATGTAGTTTATAACCAGCTTCCGAATTTTACTATAACAACTTTTATCACTAATTTCATAGTTGTTCTTAATATGTTTGTAATCATAATAATTAATAATAGCAATAATAATACAATAATAATAATACTAATAATAATAGTGTTAATAACAATAATAATAATATTAATAGCAATAATAATAATTATAATAAAAATAATAATAATAATAATAATAATAATAATAATAATAATAATAATAATAATAATAATAATAATAATAATAATAATAATAATAATAATAATAATAATAATAATAATAAATGTTAAGGAAACTACCTCTTAAATCGGCCCAAAAATATAGTGACCTTGCCAAGGCTCGAACCTGAGACCTCTAGCTCACCCACTAACTTTCTAAACCGTTCTGCCACTTTTGCTTTTCTAATAATAATCCCTATCCATATTAATTTATCTCGCTTATTATGTTTCCCATTTCTTCTTCATCTTTTTCAAAGATTAATCTACCAGAGAACCAAAAACCAATTATCAATTTATTAACTAATTAGTTTTAGGCCTATCCTGACGAAGTATAATCATTGTTTTGAGGTGAGTAGAATTTACAGAAGAAGAAAAGAACTGAAAAAAAATAAGAAAAATAAAGCTGTTACTCGTTAATAACTAAATTCCAATTTTTGATTTCAAGGCTGATTTACCTCATACTTACAACATGAAACATGTTTTAAATCGGTAATAGAAACTTTACAGATTGTTAATTTCTCCAATAACTCAAAAATGACATCGAATTTTACCAATCATAGATCGTTTGACTTTTTGCAATATAACTTTGACTCCAAAATTGGAGATCGATAAAAGGAATTGGAACGTGAAATTTTATAGATAGTTTGAGTAGACAAATTCAAACAACTCTGCATTGATAATTTTTTTAAGTTTCATTCAAAATCGATTTTTGTATGAAAAGTTACCCGAACAGAGGACCCGACATTAATTCTTGGATTTTTCTGTTTAATTCTTCATATACAGCTATTTAAATTTGGAAATTGAAATTAATGGTGAAAGGAAACTTGGATGACTGCTCTCCTACATGTATTGATCGAGGGTTATATATAACTGACTGGTCGACCCATTTATTCGTTCTAAAAATAAAACAGATGAATAAGATAAAACTTTGAATTAATTAAGAACTGATTGCTACTAATGATAAAGATGGTTAACAAATTGCAGAAAAAATCAAAAGGCTTATACAGAACTGATGGAACGTGAAACTGATTCCATTCCTTCGTGATTTTTAAATTAATATTAATAATTAATATATATATAAAAATAATACTAATGCCCTTATTAATAATAAATAATAATACTAATAATTAATAATATAAATATATTCAAGATAAATGTTTGCTGTTAATACAGGTAATAATATGAATAATAATATTTATAATAACTAAAATAATACCTAAGAATAATATTAATGATAATGATATTTAATAATAATAAAAATGATAATGATATTATTAATGATAACAATTGTATTATTTTCTAATAATAATAATAATGACATTAATAATAATAATAATGATAATACTAATATTAGTAATAATAAATAATGATATTTATAATGGTAATTATCAAAATAATGATAATAATATTGATTTTTAATTATAACGATAATAATATTATATAATATTACTACATGTAATAATTTAGATATAACATGTTATATGTATACTAATTTCATATCTATATATTTTATATCAGAAGTAATAGTATTAATATTATAGATATTAATATTAATTTTAATAATAATAAAGGTAATAATAATATATAACAATTATGTTAAAACTTGTAATTAAATTAAATATATTACTATTATATATTATTTATGTCATATTGATAATACATTCTATGATAATACATATTGAATATTTATTATATATTTCAATATATATGTATATTCATAGCAACTTAGTTATTTTATGTATTACTTTAAATATTCAATTCAATTCAAATAATTAAATTATATTTTTATTATCTTAAATTATTATACATACTATTATTTATATTTATATTTATATATACAAATACATATTTATTTACAATAATTGTTCGTGAATCGTCGGGAATTGTCAAAGGGTAATTGCATAAATGAAAGCACTTCAAAATTTTGAGATTCAATATTACAGACTTTGCTTATCGTGTTGGGATTATATAAAGATTAAGTTTAAATTTGATCGGAAATTTCCGGGTCGTCACAAACAAAAATGCTTACAATTACATCCTCGTTCATTTTCATTAACAATTCTACTCGTATACACCCGTAATCGTACTCGAACAATACCTAGCTTCTAAATGTATTTACTATTGGTATATACACTTTAATGATCAGCTCTTAGCAGCCTTTGTGAGTCACCTAACCATGTGGGAACCATCATTTAACTTCTAGCATGAAATATCTCACAAAATTACAAACTAATGGAGCCTATATGGGAACTCCAAATTCACGTGAAGTAGTACTCTCACAAACACATTCACTTTACAATTTTCTTGAATCAAATTACTCTCTCTCAAGTGTTCTTCCTTTGTTCTAAGTGTTCTTCATCATCTTCAACAAAATCTAGCTCAATCTAGTTCATAAATCCATACATAAACCAAGTTATAAAACAACTACTCAAGAACACACCAACAACACTTCCAAGTTTGCTAGCTTACTTCCAATCTTGCAAATCCACTTTGAGTGATCATCCAACCTCAAGAAATCTTTCTTATTTACAGTAAGATATCTTTCTAATATAAGGTAATACTCATATTTAAACTTTGATTCAATTTCTATAACTTTAACAATCTTATTTCGAGTGAAAATCTTACTTGAACTTGTTTTCGTGTCATGATTTTGCTTCAAGAACTTTCAAGCCATCCAAGGATCCTTTGAAGCTAGATCTATTTTTCTCATTTCTAGTAGGTTTATCCACAAAACCTGAGGTAGTAATGATGTTCATAACATCATTCGATTCATATATATATAACTACCTTATTCGAAGGTTTAAACTTGTAATCACTAGAACATAGTTTAGTTAATTCTAAACTTGTTCGCAAACAAAAGTTAATCCTTCTAACTTGACTTTTAAAATCAACTAAACACATGTTATATATCTATATGATATGCTAACTTAATGATTTAAAACCTGAAAACACGAAAAACACCGTAAAACCGGATATACGCCGTCGTAGTAACACCGCGGGTTGTTTTGGGTTAGTTAATTAAAAACTATGATAAACTTTGATTTAAAAGTTATTCTTCTGGTAAAATGATTTTTCTTATGAACATGAAACTATATCCAAAAATCATGGTTAAACTCAAAGTGGAAGTATGTTTTCCAAAATGGTCATCTAAACGTCGTTCTTTCGACTAAAATGACTACCTTTACAAAAATGACTTGTAACCTGTATTTCCGACTACAAACTTATACTTTTTCTGTTTATATTCATAAATTTAAGTTCAATATGAAACCATAGCAACTTGAATCACTCAAAACGGATTTAAAACGAAGAAGTTATGGGTAAAACAATATTGGATAATTTTCTTGTTGTAGCTACGTGAAAATTGGTAACAAATCTATATTAATAATATCCTAGCTAACTCATATTGTATTATATATGTATTCTAATATATTATATAATCTTGGGATACCATAGACACGAATACAATGTTTTGACATATCATATCGACCCATCTATATATATATATTTCGGAACAACCATAGACACTCTATATGCAGTAATGTTGGTGTTAGCTATACAGGGTTAAGGTTGATTCCAAAATATTATATATACTTTGAGTTGTGATCTAGCCTGAGGCTTGTATACACGAGGTCGTGGATTGATTCGAGATAATATATATTGCTTTATTTTCTGTACATCTAACTGTGGACAACTAGTTGTAGGTTACTAACGAGGACAGCTGACTTAATAAACTTAAATCAAGCAAAACGTATTAAAAATATTGTAAATATATTTTGAACATACTTTGATATATATGTACATATTTGATATAGGTTCGTGAATCGACCAGTGGCCAAGTCTTACTTCCCGACGAAGTAAAAATCTGTGAAAGTGAGTTATAGTCCCATTTTTAAAAAGCAAATATTTTGGGATGAGAATACATGCAGTTTTGAAAATGATTTACAAAATAGACACAAGTATTGAAACTACATTCTATGTTGAATCGTTATACCGGATATCGCCCTTGTTGAACTTGGTAACCTAAGAATTGGTGTTTATTATAATTGCCACCAATTGACACGAATCCTAAAGATAGATCTATGGGCCATTGACAAGCCCCAGTCAGAGAATTTGAGCTGCTTTAGTACTTCGATATTTATATATGGGGATATTCTAGATGCATTTGTTAATGTCGGTTACCAGGTGTTCAACCATACGAATGATTTTTATGCAGATTGCATGTTATTGAAAAAAAAAATCTTGTGGTCTATTATTACAATTTGATATATAGGTTAAACCTATAACTCACCAACATTTTTGTTGACGTTTAAAGCATATTTATTCTCAGGTGATTATTAAGAGCTTCCGCTGTTGCATGCTAATATATGGACAAGATTTGATGTTAGCATGCTTGTATAATATTGTTTAAAACTGCATTCGAGATTTACTTTGTTGTAACATATTAATATTGTAAACCAATATGTATTGGTAATGTGTAAGTGTGATATTTTTAGATTATCATTTCTGATAATCTAGGTGGTATCCTTTTAACCTTGTCGATAAAATAAAGGTTATGGTTTGTTTTAAAAACGAATGCAGTCTTTGAAAAACGTCTCATATAGAGGTCAAAACCTCGCAACGAAATCAATTAATATGGAACGTTTATAATCAATATGAACGGGTCATTTCAGTTGGTATCCGAGCGTTGGTCTTAGAGAACCAGAAATTTGCATTAGTGTGTCTTATCGAGTTTATTAGAATACATTAGTGAGTCTGGACTTCGACCGTGTTTTCTTTAAAAACGATTGCTTAACACTTTTGTTGGAAACTATATATTATTAACACTTTTGTTGGAAACTATATATTATTAACATGTAAATATTATGTGATATATTAACCTCTTAATGTGTTTGATATTGTGTGATAGATGTCTACCACTAGTACAAATCCCATCGACTCACCTAATAATAATGAAGAGTCGAATATATTTTGGGAAGATTCACAAATTCCCGAAGAAGAACCGGAAGAAGAGGAACCAGAAGAGGAGGAACCGGAAGAAGAGGAACCGGAAGAGGAGGAACTGGAAGAGGAAGAACCGGAAGAAGAAGAGGTTCCAGAGGAAGAAATATTGATACCTACAGTAAATTGATTAAATAAAAGAAAATCCTCAACCAACGGACCAAAGTTAAAAATGGTCAATGGTGTTTCCGCCGAGGAAGCAAATTATTGGGAAGATTACCAATTTTCCGATGAATCGGATCCCGATGAGGATTCCGATAATGTTATAGAAATTACCTCGACCCAATTTAATAAAGTAAAAGAAAATAATAAGGGAAAATGTATAAAAATAGAGAAACCTGATTCCAACCCCGATGAACTTTATATGTATCGGCAACGTCCGTATTTCCTAAAATGTAACAATAACTCGGGAACCTCTAAACCACCATGTTTTTCTAAACCATTGTGCAAAACGACGGCTCATATTAGAGGAACACCATATATCCCTAGAAAATTAGGAAAACGAACCAAGTCCGAAGAAGAAGAAACCAGTGATTCAGATTAGAGGGTTGTAATCATGTTGTGTATTATATGTATTGTAGTGTGCTTGTACTTTTATGTTCTATGTAAAAATTGCTTGTATTGTTTGATAATGATTTTTTTTTTATCTAATCCTTGTCTATTTTACAGTATAAAAACAAAATGGACGTTAAGGGTAGACAACCGAATATTTTAGAAGACCTACCAGGGGATATGATTGAGGAAATCTTGTCTAGAGTCAGTCAGAATTCATCAGCAATTAGTTATGGCGAAATTAACTTGTCAAACATTTTAAAGACTTTCCAGAAATGCCTTAGTTTATAAAAGGCTTGTAACATCCCGTTTTTCCCGTACGTATTGAAAGGTACATACTTAATCATTTGTACGTTTATAACTCGTTAGCTTATGTGTAAATGTATGAATATACGTATAGATATATATAAATGTATACTTGATAATGTGTGCATATGCAAGTCTATATGTGGGTTTAGTTAGCGTTAAGTCTTGTGAGACTATTGTTGAAGGCTAGGTGAAAATAGGAAGCGGGTTTGGAATGTACAAATTAAATTAAGTCGAAACTTGTTTATGATGGTCGAACTGTTCAGATGCAGTCTTATGCCGCACCGCGACAAATGGGTCCGCGCCGCGGCATTGCAAGCAAACTAGGATCAGAAAGTGAGTTAAGGAGGGTTGAATTTCCCGTTGTATGTCGCGCCGCGATGAATTATGCCGCGCCGCGGCAGTCCTGCTGGACAGAATCCGGTTTTAGCTCAAATTAAATGACTTTAAGGGGCAAATTGGTAATTTAGCGTATAAATCTGATGGGAGCATTAAATCCCAGCCACTTATCCATTTCATTTAATTTCTTTTCTCTTTTCTTTCCAATTTCTCTCCCAAAACTTAAAACCCATTTGGATTAAAAGTGAGATATGAGAGTGAAGGATTAAGGGTTGATCTTTGGAGCAAGAATTAAAGTTGTTCCTCTTGTCTCTAGCTACGCGTTGAAAGTCTCAGTAAGTTCTAACTCTAAGTTTTGAGTTTTAATTGGTTAATGGCTAGGGTTTTGGTTACTAGAGACTTGTTTGACCCATTTGAGGGTAAAATGGGTGAATTTGGGTTATGTAGTTGTAATGAAACCCTAATAGCCACAAGCTAGGGTTTGGTCTAATGAAAATAGGATTTGTAAGTGTTGATGGTGTTGTTAAGCATTAAACACTTGTTAAAATGTTGTTGAAATGGTAAATAGGTCATGTTTGACAAGTTTGGTAGTGTAAGAGTTAAAATGGGTCAAAAGACTAATGTTGACCTAGTTTGGGTGAATTGGGTATGGATTACCCTAAGTTGGTGCTAGTTGAAGTTACTAGACTTTAATTCACTAGCTTTAGTGATTAAAGTCGAGTCTTGGCCATTAAAGGGGCGGTTGTGGTGTGTTTGAGTCATTTAATGCGAGTTGGGTCATTAAATGCTCAAGTAGGTGTAATGTGTTTAATTCCACTAGTTGTATATTGAAATTGTACTTAATGTATTAGGTACTTTGCTTTGAAGCTCGGAAGTGCATAATCATCACCGAAGTGTTAAGGTGAGTGGAATAATTATATGCGTGCATATATGATGTATTTATTTGTGTAGTTGAGTTGTGAAGTGTCGATGTATTAAGACACCACTTCTCACGTGGTGAGTGAAGTGTCGAAGTGTTAAGACACCACTCGGGAGTGAAGCATCGATGTGTTAAGATGCCACTTCGAAAGATGTAACGAGTGAAGTGTCGATGTGCTAAGACACCACTCGAGGTGAAGTGTCGAAGTGTTAAGGCACCACCCGGGGTGAAGTATCGAGGTGTTAAGATGGCACCCGTGGGGTTAGTGTACGAAGTGTTAAGTGCACTAATGGTTGTTATGAACTCCGATGGTCTTTAAACACCGTTCCCTCGTTCGTTTGGTTAACCATGGTTTTGTGTGTGGATTGTAGCATATTATATTGTTTAAACTATATGCTATTGTTATGCTAGCTCGTTTGGTGGAAGGTTTAATGTTATACTTGTGATGGTATGATTACTTATAATGCTAGCATGTATGCGGTAAATGCGTAAGTGATTGCAAGTAAGTAGGTTGTATATGTAAACATATAATTGTTGCACTCACTAAGCATTAGCTTACCCCTCTCGTTGTTTATCTTTTTAGATGCAGGCGTGGACAAGGGCAAGGGGGTTGTTGGGCACTAGGTGTCCCCTGATGATGTTATGTTGGAGCTTTTGGAAGTTGGCCTAGCGTTTTGGGTAGTTTAGTCCCAAACCATGCTCGATGTGTTGTTTGGTTTAAAACTATCATTTTTGTATTGGTCAAACTTGTATCACATTCGTTAATGGCCTTTGTGCCTTTTGTAAACACTAAACTTGTTGTATGTTTTAACGAAACGTGTGGAATGGTTTACATATTTAATTGGCGCGTAAATGTGTATTATTTAAAAAAAAAATTATCGTATGGAATACGAGTTGGGTTGTTTCAAGTGGTATTAGAGAGTGGTCTAAGGGATTTAGGTGACTTGAGATAGGTGCCTAGACTTAGACTTTATTGTGCATGCGCTTTTATGCGGGACTTGTAGGACTTTGGGTCTAATTGGGAATTGTTAGTGCTTTGGTTATGTGAACTAACCTCGTGCTAATTGATTTGTGTTGTGTTTAGCAAGCATCAAGCGAGATGGATGTTGTACTAGCAATTTAATGCGACGTGCTCGCGTAACAATGATTAGCTACCATTGTTACGGGTGCAAATCGTGTCAAACAAGTAATGTACGGCGATTGTTGAGTAAGATGGAGTAGTGTGGGGTATACGTATATGCATACATGTTATGTCCTTTTATTTCGTTTCGTTGTTTAAATCTTTTCCGTTTTGTAGAATGAAGATGAGAAACGGACACGACACCGAAAATGGGGGCACTAGTGAGGACCCCGAATTCACGGCTAAAGTCGAGGCCATTTTGAAAAGTCAACATGCGTCTTTCCTTGAAGATGTTAAGAAAATGTTTCTAGATACGATTGATGAGCAATTAGTCAATGTAGTAAAGGAGTAAATTAAAGTTGTCCTTCAAGGGGACAACGTCGGGAGACGAGACTTTCTCTATAAGAATTTTAAAGATGCTCAACCTCCTACTTTTGAAGGTGAAAGAGACCCGTTAAAGAGTGCCCGGTGGATCTCCGATATGGAGGAGACCTTTCGAACTTGTGAATGCCCGATTGATAAAAAGACAAGGTATGGTTGTAGCATGCTAAGAGGTGATGCGAAGCTATGGTGGGTTGCAAAAATCCAAGTTTATGGCGAAGAAAAATGCATGGATTTTACTTGGGATGAGTTCAAAACGGAGTTCTTCCAAGAGTACCGAACTTCGACCGATCTTACTAGGCTTAAGGACGAGTTGCGTTCCTTGAGGCAAGGGTCGATGGATTTGAATACTCTTAAATCCGTTTACTTGTCAAAAACTCAATTTTGCCCGGAGTATGTCGGGAATGATAAAATGTTGAAGGAAGACTTTTACCGAATCTTGAATGATAATTATCAAGAAAAGATTAGTGTGAACGTGGTGAAGAGTTTCGATGGGTTGTTTGATATGGCCAAAGGGTTTGAGTCGCTCATCTTGAGAAAGAGTGGCTTTACCTTTGGCAAAAAGAAGTTTGAAGCTATTAGTCATTCGAACTTTTCTAACAAGAAGCACAAGAAGGGCTCCGAGAGTGTTGGTAGTGTTAAGAAGGGTGCTTCCGGTGATTTTACTTATGCTTGCTACAATTGTGGGCAAAGGGGGCACATGGCTCGTGAGTGCCCGAAACAATAAACCACAACCAAGCTCACTTGTTTTAATTGCTGTAAAGAAGGGTATAAGAGGCCGGAGTGTCCTAAATTGCGGGGTGATCATGTTAAGAGGTTATAAAAGGCGGCGGGCACGGCTAAGGGGCGGAATTATTTGATGACCAATGATGAGGCCAGGCATTTCAATGAAGTTGTCTCAGGCACTTTCATGGTTAATTCTAATCCGGCAAAGATATTATTTGATAGCGGTGCTAATTTGTCTTTTGTATCGCCTCGATTTATGTCTAAGCTTAACAAACCGCTAGCTAAGTTAAGTCATCCGGTAGAAGTTGAAATAGCGGATGGTAAGACGGTGCTAGGGGTTGATGTGTGTAAAGATTGTAATGTTGTGTTTGGTACCGAAACGTTTGATGACTTTGGGTGAGTTTGATATTGTTGTTGGCATGGATTGGCTCGATCGTTATAGAGCCGATATTGCATGGCATGATAAGTTCATTCGTGTGAGAACCCCAAGTGGGGGAGAGTTGATTATTTATGGTGATAAACGAAGAAGACTCGTACCATTATGCACTTATGCACGGGCACTACGTTTTCTCAAGAGTGGTGGTGTATGTTATCTCGCTCATGTAGTTGATACTCGTGATGAGCCACCACCCATTCGTAAAATTCCGGTGGTTAATGAGTTTGAAGACATTTTTTCGGATGAGTTACCGGGTATTCCGGCGAAAAGACAAGTAGAATTTCGCATTGAGTTGGTTCCGGGAGCTACTCCCATTGCTAAAACTCCTTATCGTTTAGCGCCGACGGAAATGCAAGAATTGTTAAATCAAACCCAAGAGTTGCTTGAAAAGGGTTTCATTCGACCGAGCTCCTCGCCATGGGGTGCTCCGGTCTTGTTTGTGAAAAAGAAAGATAGAAGTATGCGGATGTGCATCGATTATCGGGAGTTGAACAAAGTGACGATCAAGAATCGCTATCCATTACCTAGGATTGACGATTTGTTTGACCAACTCCAAAGTGCAACGTATTTTTCTAAGATTGACTTACGGTCCGGCTATCATCAAGTGCGGGTCCGTGAGGAAGACATAGAGAAAACGGCTTTTCGAACGCGTTATGGGCATTTTGAGTTTGTAGTTATGCCTTTTGGTCTTACGAATGCACCGGCGGCATTCATGGATCTAATGAACCGAGTGTGACAACCTATGTTGGACAAGTCGGTAATTGTGTTCATCGACGACATACTTGTTTATTCTAAGAGTATGAAGGAACATGAGCACCATTTGCGTGAAGTGTTGAAGACATTGCGGAAGGAGAAGTTGTATGCAAAATTCTTCAAATGTGAATTTTGGCTGAGGGAAGTTCAATTCCTTGGCTATATTGTGAATCGAGAAGGAATTCAAGTGGACCCGGGGAAGATAGAAACGGTGAAGAGTTGGGGACAACCGACTACGCCTACGGAAATTCGAAGCTTTCTCGGATTGGCCGGTTATTATCGTCGGTTCATCCAAGACTTTTCTAAGATTGCTTCTCCTTTGACTAAATTGACGAGGAAGAACGTAAGGTTCAATTGGGAGAACGAGCAAGAAATCGCTTTTCAATTGTTAAAAGAGAATTTGTGTCAAGCTCCGGTGTTAGTGTTGCCGGAAGGGGTAGAAGACATGACGGTTTATTGTGATGCTTCTTTAAATGGGCTCGGGTGTGTTTTTATGCAAAGAGGTAAAGTCATCGCTTACGCCTCTCGACAATTAAAGGAACACGAAAAGAGATACCCGACTCACGATCTTGAATTGGCGGCGGTGGTTCATGCATTGAAAATTTGGTGCCACTACTTGTATGGTGTCAAGTGTACGATTTATTCGGACCATAAGAGTTTGAAACATCTCTTTACTCAACGAGATTTGAATTATCGTCAACGTAGGTGGACGGATGTGGTAAAGGATTATGATTGTGAGATACTTTACCATCCGGGAAAGGCGAACGTGGTCGCGGATGCGTTGAGTCGCAAGAGTCAACATCCGGTGATACGAGTAGGATAGTTACGCATGATTATTACTAACGATTTCCTTGTAAAGCTTGGTGAGATTCAAATAGAAGCGTATGTTCACAACAAGCATGAAGAGCGGATTGTGGGGCAAACAGAGTTCATTACTATAGGCTCGCGTGGTTTGTTGTCGTTTCAAGGAAGAGTGTGGGTACCTAAGATGGGTGGTAACCGACAAGTGCTACTAGATGAAGCACATAAGTCAAGGTATTCCATTCATTCGGGTGCAACAAAGATGTACTATGACTTGAAGAAAGATTATTGGTGGCCCGGTATGAAACGTGATGTGGTTAAGTATGTTGAACAATGCGTCACATGTTTGCAAGTTAAACCGAACACCAAAAGCCGTACGGTAAGTTACAACCCTTGGAAGTCCCGAAATGGAAATGGGAGCACATTACCATGGACTTCATTACTAAGTTACCGAAGACGGCGAGAACCCAATATGATACGATTTAGGTGATAGTTGATTGATTGACGAAAAGTGCTTTGTTTCTTCCCATTCGGAAAACGATATCATCGGAGACTTTATCCAAGTTGTTTATCAAGGAGGTGATTTCGAGACATGGGATTCCTATATCTATTGTTTCGGATCGAGATACTCGTTTTACGTCCCGGTTTTGGAACAAGTTTCATGAAGATATGGGTACTCAATTGAAAATGAGCACGGCGTATCATCCTCAAACGGACGGTCAAACCGAGCATACGAACCAAACGTTAGAGGATATGTTAAGGGCGTGTATTATTGATTTTGGTGGAAGTTGGGATGAGCACTTACCCTTGGTGGAATTCTCATACAACAATAGTTACCACACTAGTATTGGAATGCCACCTTATGAGATGCTCTATGGGCGTAGGTGTCGAACTCCCATTTGTTGGGGAGAAGTGGGTCAACGAGTAATCGGAAGTTCCGATTTGGTTTTGGAGACGAATAGTAAAATTGAGATGATTCGGGCTCGACTTAAAGCGGCGCAAGATCGACAAAAGTCTTATGCCGATAAAGGTAGGAGAACGATTGAGTTTCAAGAAGGTGACATGGTGATGCTTAAGGTTTCTCCATGGAAGGGTGTTATCCGGTTTCGGAAACGAGGAAAGTTAGCTCCTCGGTTTATTGGTCCTTTCAAGGTTTTGGCACGTGTTGGTGAGGTTGCTTATCGACTAGAGTTACCCGAAGAACTTGCGGGAATTCATAACAAATTTCATGTTTCCCATCTTCGTAAGTGTCTTGCGGATGACTCGACTTGGGTGCCTTTAGATGAGATTACGTTGAATAACAAGCTAGAGTATGCGGAAGAACCGGTTGCAATCCTTGATGAGAAGGTTAAGATGTTGCGAAATAAGGAAATTAGAACTTTTAAGGTGCAATGGCGACATCGAAAGGGTTCCGAGTTTACATGGGAATCCGAAGAGTTTGTCTTGGTCTATCTTCAGGCTTGTCATGCGGCTTGGATCGCGAGGACGCGCTCCGATTTAAGTGGGGGAGAGTTGTAACATCCCGTTTTTCCCGTACGTATTGAAAGGTACATACTTAATCATTTGTACGTTTATAACTCGTTAGCTTATGTGTAAATGTATGAATATACGTATAGATATATATAAATGTATACTTGATAATGTGTGCATATGCAAGTCTATATGTGGGTTTAGTTAGCGTTAAGTCTTGTGAGACTATTGTTGAAGGCTAGGTGAAAATAGGAAGCGGGTTTGGAATGTACAAATTAAATTAAGTCGAAACTTGTTTATGATGGTCGAACTGTTCAGATGCAGTCTTATGCCGCGCCGCGACAAATGGGTCCGCGCCGCGGCATTGCAAGCAAACCAGGATCAGAAAGTGAGTTAAGGAGGGTTGAATTTCCCGTTGTATGTCGCGCCGCGATGAATTATGCCGCGCCGCGGCAGTCCTGCTGGACAGAATCCGGTTTTAGCTCAAATTAAATGACTTTAAGGGGCAAATTGGTAATTTGGCGTATAAATCTGATGGGAGCATTAAATCCCAGCCACTTATCCATTTCATTTAATTTCTTTTCTCTTTTCTTTCCAATTTCTCTCCCAAAACTTAAAACCCATTTGGATTAAAAGTGAGATATGAGAGTGAAGGATTAAGGGTTGATCTTTGGAGCAAGAATTAAAGTTATTCCTCTTGTCTCTAGCTACGCGTTGAAAGTCTTGGTAAGTTCTAACTCTAAGTTTTGAGTTTTAATTGGTTAATGGCTAGGGTTTTGGTTACTAGAGACTTGTTTGACCCATTTGAGGGTAAAATGGGCGAATTTGGGTTATGTGGTTGTAATGAAACCCTAATAGCCACAAGCTAGGGTTTGGTCTAATGAAAATAGGATTTGTAAGTGTTGATGGTGTTGTTTGTAACATCCCGTGTTTTTCCGTTAAATTTATTTTAACACCGTCTTTTTTTTTAAAATAATACCTTTCGTTATTTAAATTCGTAGTTTCCGTTGACTAACGTTCATAATATTTCCGTTATTTAATTATAACATCACTCATTTACTCGAGCGTTTTCAAAATATTCGTTCGGTAAAATCCCGCACCCGCTTCTAAACTCGAGGGACTAAAATTGACACGGGGCAAACTAGTTGACTAGGTCAACTAGTCCACCCCAATCACCACCATTCAACCATCTCCCTCTCTCTCTCTTTCTCTCTAGCAAGAACACACAATATACCCCAACTTCATAAAATCATCATCTAAATCCGGATCGGGAAGCAAACTTCAAAACAAATTACATATTCGTGATCCTCTCATCATCCTCTTCGATTTGGTACCAAATTCACCGATTTTGGGTAACATTTCTAAAACTCTAGATTTCTCTAAATTCGTTTTATATACTTGAAATTGTGTTAGTTAGTGTCTATGGCTCGTGTATAACATGAATATATGTTTTGTTTGCTCGATTCGTTGTTTTGAGTAACTAGTTTGAACATTTGAAATGGGTGTGCTAAATCTTTGATTTTGGAAGATTAAATGTTGTTTGATTATTAAAGTTCATGTTTTAATTGTGTTACTAGTATCACTAGCTTCGTTTTGATGCGTAGGTTGATTAAGGAAACTTCAAAAACATGAATATTGATTTTTGTGATGTTTGACTAGGGTTTGATAGTTCTTGACATGAACTTTTGATGCTTGAATGCCATGAAATGTTAATTGTTAGTGTTTAGTAGTAATGTATGCTTCATTACCTTCAAAACGGCATATCGTATGTGTAAATTGGATTCCCGAATCATAAAATACGTTTTACGAACTTGAAACTTTGAAAATAAACTTTTCTTGATCAATTGACGAGTTTTCGGTTATTGTAAATGATGTTTTTGATTGATGATATGTGGTTAGTTGTATTCCTCGTCAAAATACCTTTTCGACGATATATGATAGGCATTATAAGTGTTTTCGGGTCAAGAATTGGGTTGGAAAAGGTTTTGGATTCGTGCTTGAGTGTGAAAAACTGACCAGAATTCTCTGCCCAGATGGTGGCGCGGCGCGCCCCATCCCCGCGCGGCGCGCGGATTGGCCTGGCCAGATTCTGCTCACTTTGTCACATTTCACGCGAAATGTTTGACTAGCTACCGACCTCCGATTCACATGAAACTTGTTTTAATATACTTGTATATGAATATTTAGCATAGAAAAATAGTTCGGGACCCGACCCGAACGCGTTGACTTTTTCGTTGACTTTGACCAAGTTTGACTTTTAGTCAAACTTAACCAAACTTTTATACAATCATTCTAACATGCTTTTATACTTGTTTCTTGTATGAAACTTGACAACGTGATTCACATGCTATACTTAATCGAGTCGTAACGAGCCATAGGACTAATTGAACACATTTCACCCGACCTTGTGTCGTAACCGGTTAATTGATACAACTTACTTGTTTAGGTCAAGGCTAAGCAACTTTCATGCATACGTTACTTTGTGAAGTACTTTTATACTCGTGCACTCGAGGTGAGATCATAGTCCCACCTTTTCAACAACTTTTTATACTTTTAAATTGTGGGCTGAGAAACATATACTTTGTTACATTTTGTGCTACTTACTTTTATACTTTGAACACAAGTACAAGGAAAACAAACATTCCACAGCGAGTTAGAACAAAAATCCTCAATTCGATTATCATTAGTTACACTTGCAGGGTGTAAGCGAGAACTTATATTGTGTGGCCATACGGGTTTGACAAACCCTCATTCGGACGGTTCGCTACCGTTATGCGGATGAAATATATTTTTGAGAAACAGTGTATGTTCTAACACTATTGTGATGGGGTTCTTTGGAAGGAAACGTTAAGTCTTGATAATTGGGTGCTCGCGAACAATACTTTTGGAATGCAAACGATTTTGATAATCAACTATGGGAATACTAAATCTTGTGGTTCAAAAACAACGTTTATTACAACACCTATGATTTCACCAACGTTTTTCGTTGACAGTTTTCTATATGTTTCTCAGGTTCATACTTGGCTATTTGATACATGCTTCCGCGTACACTCATACTTGCTTGGGGTCAAGTATACATGCATACACTCTGATTACTTGCTTGGAGTCAAGATACATACATACATACGCTAGTGATAACACCTTTGGATTCAAACTTTTGTTTACATACTTACGCTATTTATAGCAACTGTGTTTTTAAACTAATTATGTCGCAAGTTATTTCATTTATACTTATACTCTTGTAAACTTAAACTTGTCGTCGAACGGTTTTGTAAACTAAACCTTGTAAGCATGGTACGTTTCAAATGAACGCGACATAATTTTGGTCAAACGAGTCTCATATAGGGACTACGACCACGTAACGGGACCTAAGTAGTCGGCGCCGTCAATGACGATTTGGATCGGGTCGCTACAGATGGTATCAGAGCGTTGGTTGTAGGGAACTAGGACGTGCATTAGTGTGTCTAACAGAGTCGTTAGGACGCATTAGTGAGTCTAGACTACAACCGGATAGTTAGCATTTGCATTCTGACATACATTTGCTATAGATAGCACTTACTTGACTATTTGTGCATTATACTTGAATCATTCTTAGGCAAACTTTTTTTAATGGTACCCAACCTTCATCATACGAACTCGTATTCTACCACTTTTTGGTAACACACGTAAATTCATGATTCATACACGTATGGATGACGACGACTTCATTAGTCACACTTGTTCGGGAACTCTGTCTCCCGGATTGTTATTTGCCACCGTTTCAACTTACTATCGGTTTTCCACTGGTGTTTCTTGCTATCTACTTTTTGGTGTTACTACCATCACTACTCTAGGTGAGTATCGTCATCACAAATTATCACTACGGTTGCGTACTTTTTGTTATCATGACTCGTTACTCTTCTCATACCTGAATACCTTATTGTCTGACTCGAACCACATTGCCGTGGACAATCATTTATACACTTCCCTCGGGGAACGCTTCTTTATAGTTGCACTAATTCTTTCGATTTAATACGAGTCACGTTTGAGACGTCGTTACATTTTGTTCATTTTAGATTTTCGCGACGACACGAACTTGAATCTATAGAGTGATGTGGGGATGGAGGTATGAGTTGGCGTAATATAACGACACTCGATCAACGTGGTTATATTACGGTAAGACATACCAAAGTTCTAGTGACACGTGATGGTGGTTAGACTCGATCAACCTAAACACCACCATGTGCCATGTACATGACTTCATCTTTTCAGGTTTGGACATCCGAAAACTCCGAGAATATTTATAACAACCATACCGGGGACACACCTTCAATTATTATCAAATTATATTTATGCTTCCGAATGAATTGCCGATTCCATTCGATTTCAACCGTATGTCACACGGGTATACTAGCTCGTCCTCGCACAGTCTTATTGACTAACTACAACTTACTCGTTATGCTCACATCGGGACGGAAACTTCTTTTGCATCACCCTCGTACTTCCGGTTCAGGAGGTCCTTATTCTAAATTCCCAATGGAGAGAGACTCTCCACGTTATACTAGTATTCACCTCGAGGGTGAATAGTTCCGACGAACGTTTTTCTTTCAGAAACCGAGGAGAACTTGCCCCGACGAACGTTTTTGGAAACCGATAAATCTTCCGCGACGCGAATTTTCTTGAGAAACTTGTCCTAGCTAACGTTTTCAATTCCTAGCAAACTTGTTCAATATGCCTTAGGGAAATATACCCCGTTTCGGATCGAGATCCTCGTTTCACTTCTAGATTTTGGAGTGCCTTACAAAAAGCCTCGGGACCACGTTTAGACATGAGTACCGCGTACCATCCAAAACCCGACGGACCGAGCAAACATATGATTCAAACTTTGGAAACCATAACACGAGTTCGTGTTATCGACTTCAAATTTACTTGAGAAAAGTACTTGCCTTTAGTCAAATTCTCTTACTACCATAAAATTTCATTCGAGTATTAACGTCACACTTTTCGAGGACCCGTATAGCCGTGAATGTCATTTTCTTAAATTGTTGAACCGAAGTAGATGATAATCAAACCACCGAACCCGAGCTAATTCATGGAACAACCAAGAAACTTCTTTAACCTCAGAAAGGCTCGAGACGACCGTAGTCGCCAAAGGAGCTATGCCACTGTTAGACGTAAACTTTTTAAATTCCATGTGGAAAATCACGTAACGTTAAAAGTCACACCTTGAAAAGGTGTAGTCCGTTTCGGAAACGTAGAAAGCTAAATCCGAGATATTTTTAGTCCTTTTGAAATTTTGGGGTGTGTTGTGCCCGTTGCTTACTGCTTCGAACTTCCGACTCAAACAAATTCCGTTCATCCTACATTCTATGTATCAACTTAAAGACGTGTTTTGCGAAACAAGAACTTGTTATTCCTTTTCGATGAGCTTACTAACGACGATAAACCTCACTTCCAAGGAGGACCGGTTGAAACTATAAATCGTGGAACCAAACTTTAAACCAACGTAAAATCGCGACTGTCGAAGTTCGTTGAAATACCCGAAGGAGTACCTTCACTTATTCGTAGAACCGACAACGCAAGATCTCGAGGAAGAAACAACGACTACTACTTCCAACTAAATTTCGGGACGAAATTTCTTTTGAGTTGTGGATAATGTAACATCCCGTGTTTTTCCGTTAAATTTATTTTAACACCGTCTTTTTTTTTTAAAATAATACCTTTCGTTATTTAAATTCGTAGTTTCCGTTGACTAACGTTCATAATATTTCCGTTATTTAATTATAACATCACTCATTTACTCGAGCGTTTTCAAAATATTCGTTCGGTAAAATCCCGCACCCGCTTCTAAACTCGAGGGACTAAAATTGACACGGGGCAAACTAGTTGACTAGGTCAACTAGTCCACCCCAATCACCACCATTCAACCATCTCCCTCTCTCTCTCTTTCTCTCTAGCAAGAACACACAATATACCCCAACTTCATAAAATCATCATCTAAATCCGGATCGGGAAGCAAACTTCAAAACAAATTACATATTCGTGATCCTCTCATCATCCTCTTCGATTTGGTACCAAATTCACCGATTTTGGGTAACATTTCTAAAACTCTAGATTTCTCTAAATTCGTTTTATATACTTGAAATTGTGTTAGTTAGTGTCTATGGCTCGTGTATAACATGAATATATGTTTTGTTTGCTCGATTCGTTGTTTTGAGTAACTAGTTTGAACATTTGAAATGGGTGTGCTAAATCTTTGATTTTGGAAGATTAAATGTTGTTTGATTGTTAAAGTTCATGTTTTAATTGTGTTACTAGTATCACTAGCTTCGTTTTGATGCGTAGGTTGATTAAGGAAACTTCAAAAACATGAATATTGATTTTTGTGATGTTTGACTAGGGTTTGATAGTTCTTGACATGAACTTTTGATGCTTGAATGCCATGAAATGTTAATTGTTAGTGTTTAGTAGTAATGTATGCTTCATTACCTTCAAAACGGCATATCGTATGTGTAAATTGGATTCCCGAATCATAAAATACGTTTTACGAACTTGAAACTTTGAAAATAAACTTTTCTTGATCAATTGACGAGTTTTCGGTTATTGTAAATGATGTTTTTGATTGATGATATGTGGTTAGTTGTATTCCTCGTCAAAATACCTTTTCGACGATATATGATAGGCATTATAAGTGTTTTCGGGTCAAGAATTGGGTTGGAAAAGGTTTTGGATTCGTGCTTGAGTGTGAAAAACTGACCAGAATTCTCTGCCCAGATGGTGGCGCGGCGCGCCCCATCCCCGCGCGGCGCGCGGATTGGCCTGGCCAGATTCTGCTCACTTTGTCACATTTCACGCGAAATGTTTGACTAGCTACCGACCTCCGATTCACATGAAACTTGTTTTAATATACTTGTATATGAATATTTAGCATAGAAAAATAGTTCGGGACCCGACCCGAACGCGTTGACTTTTTCGTTGACTTTGACCAAGTTTGACTTTTAGTCAAACTTAACCAAACTTTTATACAATCATTCTAACATGCTTTTATACTTGTTTCTTGTATGAAACTTGACAACGTGATTCACATGCTATACTTAATCGAGTCGTAACGAGCCATAGGACTAATTGAACACATTTCACCCGACCTTGTGTCGTAACCGGTTAATTGATACAACTTACTTGTTTAGGTCAAGGCTAAGCAACTTTCATGCATACGTTACTTTGTGAAGTACTTTTATACTCGTGCACTCGAGGTGAGATCATAGTCCCACCTTTTCAACAACTTTTTATACTTTTAAATTGTGGGCTGAGAAACATATACTTTGTTACATTTTGTGCTACTTACTTTTATACTTTGAACACAAGTACAAGGAAAACAAACATTCCACAGCGAGTTAGAACAAAAATCCTCAATTCGATTATCATTAGTTACACTTGCAGGGTGTAAGCGAGAACTTATATTGTGTGGCCATACGGGTTTGACAAACCCTCATTCGGACGGTTCGCTACCGTTATGCGGATGAAATATATTTTTGAGAAACAGTGTATGTTCTAACACTATTGTGATGGGGTTCTATGGAAGGAAACGTTAAGTCTTGATAATTGGGTGCTCGCGAACAATACTTTTGGAATGCAAACGATTTTGATAATCAACTATGGGAATACTAAATCTTGTGGTTCAAAAACAACGTTTATTACAACACCTATGATTTCACCAACGTTTTTCGTTGACAGTTTTCTATATGTTTCTCAGGTTCATACTTGGCTATTTGATACATGCTTCCGCGTACACTCATACTTGCTTGGGGTCAAGTATACATGCATACACTCTGATTACTTGCTTGGAGTCAAGATACATACATACATACGCTAGTGATAACACCTTTGGATTCAAACTTTTGTTTACATACTTACGTTATTTATAGCAATTGTGTTTTTAAACTAATTATGTCGCAAGTTATTTCATTTATACTTATACTCTTGTAAACTTAAACTTGTCGTCGAACGGTTTTGTAAACTAAACCTTGTAAGCATGGTACGTTTCAAATGAACGCGACATAATTTTGGTCAAACGAGTCTCATATAGGGACTACGACCACGTAACGGGACCTAAGTAGTCGGCGCCGTCAATGACGATTTGGATTGGGTCGCTACATTGTTAAGCATTAAACACTTGTTAAAATATTGTTGAAATGGTAAATAGGTCATGTTTGACAAGTTTGGTAGTGTAAGAGTTAAAATGGGTCAAAAGACTAATGTTGACCTAGTTTGGGTGAATTGGGTATGGATTACCCTAAGTTGGTGCTAGTTGAAGTTACTAGACTTTAATTCACTAGCTTTAGTGATTAAAGTCGAGTCTTGGCCATTAAAGGGGCGGTTGTGGTGTGTTTGAGTCATTTAATGCGAGTTGGGTCATTAAATGCTCAAGTAGGTGTAATGTGGTTAATTCCACTAGTTGTATATTGAAATTGTACTTAATGTATTAGGTACTTTGCTTTGAAGCTCGGAAGTGCATAATCATCACCGAAGTGTTAAGGTGAGTGGAATAATTATATGCGTGCATATATGATGTATTTATTTGTGTAGTTGAGTTGTGAAGTGTCGATGTGTTAAGACACCACTTCTCACGTGGCGAGTGAAGTGTCGAAGTGTTAAGACACCACTCGGGAGTGAAGCATCGATGTGTTAAGATGCCACTTCGAAAGATGTAACTAGTGAAGTGTCGATGTGCTAAGACACCACTCGGGGTGAAGTGTCGAAGTGTTAAGACACCACCCGGGGTGAAGTATCGAGGTGTTAAGATGGCACCCGTGGGGTTAGTGTACGAAGTGTTAAGTGCACTAATGGTTGTTATGAACTCCGACGGTCTTTAAACACCGTTCCCTCGTTCGTTTGTTTAACCATGGTTGTGTGTGTGGATTGTAGCATATTATATTATTTAAACTATATGCTATTGTTATGCTAGCTCGTATGGTGGAAGGTTTAGTGTTATACTTGTGATGGTATGATTACTTATAATGCTAGCATGTATGCGGTAAATGCGTAAGTGATTGCAAGTAAGTAGGTTGTATATGTAAACGTATAATTGTTGCACTCACTAAGCATTAGCTTACCCCTCTCGTTGTTTATCTTTTTAGATGCAGGCGTGGACAAGGGCAAGGGGGTTGTTGGGCACTAGGTGTCCCCTGATGATGTTATGTTGGAGCTTTTGGAAGTTGGCCTAGCGTTTTGGGTAGTTTAGTCCCAAACCATGCTCGATGTGTTGTTTGGTTTAAAACTATCATTTTTGTATTGGTCAAACTTGTATCACATTCGTTAATGGCCTTTGTGCCTTTTGTAAACACTAAACTTGTTGTATGTTTTAATGAAACGTGTAGAATGGTTTACATATTTAATTGGCGCGTAAATGTGTATTATTTTAAAAAAAAAATAAAAAATTATCGTATGGAATACGGGTTGGGTTGTTTCAAGGATTTCCTTTGATAGGTGGGGTATATCACATTGGGGAGACCGTAAGTTACGCCGTGTTTTCTTTAAAGCGTTAAATGCGGGGAACCCAAATGCAATTTTACGCTACGGGTTAAGAATCTATTTTGACTCAACATATCCCAGCATAGGATTTCGTGAGTTAGAAAGAGCTTCTAACATGCAACATAAAGAAGCATGTTATACTTTTTGGTTAGTAATGTTCGCTTCTTACCAAAATGAGAAAAAGAACATCGGATTACAACTTTTAAATAAAACCTTCCCACAAGTGACGGACTTAGTAGTTGGGGTAAGAAACAAGGTTTTTAGATTGCTACGAGGCTGTTGGGCATTATGAAACCCTCGTCCTTTTGACGACATGACAACATGCTGCCTAGCTAATGGTCATAACGGTTACTTTTCACAAGATCAAGGATGGGAAGTCGTCTTAGTAAAACCTGAATGCATGACTTGTTTCTGGACTTATGAATTACGTGTCTTTATTTCTTTTACTGAACAACTTGCGTATTAACTAGAATTGCCTTTATAGCTGCCGAGTACCAAAGTTATTATGTGCTATATTTCATCTTATATGTATAATAGCGGTATTGTAAGTTTGTAAAATTTTGTATAAAATTTGAACGCGAAATTTTATTATAATCAGTTTTTTCATATCGAATTGTAGTAGTTGAATTGTATATTAGCTACTAAGTATGAACTTAACGGGTAGGTACTACCCGAATTAAAACTATAAAACGCTAATATGAAGAAAAAGCTTTTATAAATGATTTCACACTATGCTACGAAATACTATTGACTACTCTTAAAATTCTATATGATTAACTTAAATTCTTTGGGCTATTTTTGAAGGAAATGGCACCGGCAACTCGTCAGAATTTAAACATGAGTGAGGAAGACTTCCGTATTTTCCTTGCAGCAAACATAGCCGCAGTACAGGCTGCGATGCAAAATAACAATAACTCTGGATCTAGCAGTGGAAATAATTCCACAAGAAATCGTGTAGGATGCTCTTACAAAGAATTCACTGCCTGCAAACCTTTGGAATTTGATGGAACCGAAGGACCAATTGGATTGAAACGGTGGACCGAGAAGGTCGAATCGGTGTTTGCCATAAGTAAGTGTACTGAAGAGGACAAAGTTAAGTACGCTACGCATACCTTCACAGGTACTGCGTTAACGTGGTGGAACACCTATCTTGAACAGGTAGGACAAAATGTTGCTTACGCACTACCGTGGTCGGCATTCAAGCAACTGATGAACGAGCAGTATCGTCCTAGAAACGAAGTCAATAAGCTCAAGGTAGAGCTTAGAGATTTACGAACACAAGGGTTCGACATTACCACATATGAACGACGATTTACAGAGTTGTGCCTATTATGTCCAGGAACGTCCGAGGATGAAGAGGAGAAGATCGACGCATTTATAAAAGGGTTACCAGTAAGGATTCAAGAAGATGTGAGTTCACACGAGCCCACTTCCATACAAAAGGCAAGTCGAATGGCTCATAAACTCATAAATCAGATTGAGGGAAGAATTAAAGAACAGGCGGTCGAAGAAGCCAACACAAAACAACTCAAGAGGAAGTGGGAGGAAAACGATGACAAGAATCACCAGTACAACAACAATAACAATCGCAACAACTATCCCAACAACCGCAACAACAATCGCAATAATAACCGCAATCCTAACAATAACTACAACAAACGTCCCAATAACAACAACTATAACAACCGTTCCAACAACAATAGTAATCTCAACAACAACCAAATCAATAAAAATAATGGCAACAACAATCAGAACAATAAATGTCTAAAGTGTGGAGGGTTTCATCCAGATAAGTTCTGTGTAGTAGTGTATACCAAGTGTAATAGAACAGGACATAGTGTAACGAAGTGTGATGTCTATGGACCAAAGGCATACAAAAATAACAGAACAAATAATTCCATTATATGTTACGGATGCGAAAAGCCGGGTCATTTCAGCAAAGCATGCCCTAATCAAGGGAATAATAATGGGAAAGGCTGTGGACGACTCTTCAACATTAATTCGGCAGAAGCGCAGGAAGACCCGAAGCTTGTTACGGGTACGTTTCTTATTGACGATAAATATGCTTATGTTTTATTTGATTCGGGTGCGGATAGAAGCTATATGAGTAGAGATTTTTATGCTAAATTAAGTTGCCCATTGACGCCTTTGGATAGTAAATTTTTACTCGAATTAGCAAACCGTAAACTAATTACAGCAGATAAAGTATGTCAGGATAGAGAAATTAAACTGGTTGACGAAACATTTAAAATTGATTTAATACCAGTCGAGTTAGGGAGTTTTGATGTAATAATTGGCATGGACTGGTTGAAAAAGGTGAGTGCAGAAGTCATTTGTTACAAAAATGCGATTCGCATTGTGCGTGAAAAAGGAAAACCTTTAATGGTGTACGGAGAAAAGAATAACGCGAAATTAAATCTTATTAGTAGTATGAAGGCGCAAAAACTAATAAGAAAAGGTTGTTATGTCATTCTAGCACACATCGAGGAAGTTAAACCTGAAGAAAAGAACATCAGTGATGTTTCCGTCGCAAAAGAATTTCTCGATGTATTTCCGAAATAATTACCGGGATTACCCCCACATCGATCCATTGAATTTCAAATATACCTTGTACCAGGAGCTGCACCAATAGCTCGTGCTCCATACAGACTCGCACCCAGTAAAATGAAAGAATTACAAAGTCAGTTACAGGAACTTTTAGAGCGTGGTTTCATTCGACCAAGTACATCACCATGGGGAGCTCCTGTTTTGTTTGTCAAGAAAAATGATGGTACATTTAGGTTGTGTATCGACTACCGAGAGTTGAACAAACTTACCATCAAGAACCGCTACCCACTACCGAGAATCGACGATTTATTTGATCAACTACAAGGCTTGACAGTTTATTCGAAGATTGATTTACATTCTGGGTATCATCAAATGCGGGTGAAGGAGGATGATATTCTAAAGACTGCTTTTAGGACACGTTACGGTCATTATGAGTTTATGGTTATGCCGTTTGGATTGACTAACGCACCAGCTGTGTTCATGGACCTCATGAACCGAGTGTGTGGGCCATATCTTGACAAGTTTGTCATTGTTTTCATCGATGACATACTTATTTACTCGAAGAATGATCAAGAGCACGAAGAACATTTGAGAAAAGTGCTAGAGTTGTTAAGGAAAGAAAAACTGTACGCTAAGTTTTCAAAGTGTGCATTTTGGTTGGAAGAAGTTCAATTCCTCGGTCACATAGTGAACAAAGAAGGTATTCAGGTGGATCCAGCAAAGATTGAAACCGTTGAAAAGTGGGAAACTCCGAAAACTCCGAAGCATATACGCCAATTTTTAGGACTGGCTGGTTACTACAGAAGGTTCATCCAAGATTTTTTCAAAATAGCAAAACGTTTGACTGCGTTAACGCATAAAGGGAAGAAATTTGAATGGAGGGATGAGCAGGAGAAAGCGTTTCAATTGTTGAAGAAAAAGTTAACTACGGCACATATATTGTCATTGCCTGAAGGGAATGATGATTTGTGATATATTGTGACGCCTCAAAGGAAGGTCTCAGTTGTGTATTAATGCAACGAACGAAAGTAATTGCTTATGCATCTAGACAATTGAAGATTCACGAGCATAATTATACGATGCATGATTTGAAATTAGGCACGGTTGTTTTTGCATTAAAGACTTGGAGGCACTACTTATATGGGGTCAAAAGTATTATATATACCGACCATAAAAGTCTTCAACGCATATTTAATCAGAAACAACTGAACATGAGGCAGCGCAAATGGATTGAATTGTTGAATGATTACGACTTTGAGATTCGTTACCACCCGGGGAAGGCAAATGTGGTAGCCGACGCTTTGAGCAGAAAGGACAGAGAACCCATTCGAGTAAAAGCTATGAATATAATGATTCACACTAACCTTACTACTCAAATAAAAGAGGTGCAACAAGGAGTTTTAAAAGAGGGAAACTTAAAGGATGAAATACCCAAAGGATCGGAGAAGCATCTTAATATTCGGGAAGACGGAACCCGATATAGGGCTGAAAGAATTTGGTTACCAAAATTTAGAGATATGAGAGAAATGGTACTTAGAGAAATGGATATATATATATAGTTAACATGATATTATAATAAGTAAGTATCTCATTAGGTATTTTAACAATGAGTTATATACATAAAAATTAGACTATTGAATTAAGAAACTTGAAAACGATATGTATAACGATTATCGTTATAACAACGTTTTACTAATTACATATGAATCATTTTAAGATATTGTTACACTATATATAAATATGATAAATTATAAGTAAACATATCATTAAGTATATTAACAATGAACTACATATGTAAAAACAAGACCACTAACTTAAGGATTTCGAAACGAGACATATATGTAACGATTATCGTTGTAACGACATTTAAATGTATATATATATCATATTAAGATATATTAATATATCATAATATCATGATAATATAATAATTTAACATCTCATTAGATATAATAAACATTGGGTTAACAACATTTAACAAGAGCGTTAACTTAAAGGTTTCAAATCAACATTTACATGTAACGACTAACGATGACTTAATGACTCAGTTAAAATGCCTATACATGTAGTGTTTTAATATGTATTCATACACTTTTGAAAGACTTCAAGACACTTATCTAAGTACTTCTACTTAAAAAAAATGCTTACAATTACATCCTCGTTCATTTTCATCAACAATTCTACTCGTATACACCCGTATTCGTACTTGAAACAATACCTAGCTTCTAAATGTATTTACTATTGGTATATACACTTCAATGATCAGCTCTTAGCAGCCCTTGTGAGTCACCTAACCATGTGGGAACCATCATTTAACTTCTAGCATGAAATATCTCACAAAATTACAAACTAATGGAGCCTATATGGGAACTCCAAATTCACGTGAAGTAGTACTCTCACAAACACATTCACTTTGCAATTTTCTTGAATCAAATTACTCTCTCTCAAGTGTTCTTCCTTTGTTCTAAGTTTTCTTCATCATCTTCAACAAAATCTAGCTCAATCTAGTTCATAAATCCATACATAAACCAAGTTATAAAACAACTACTCAAGAACACACCAACAACACTCCCAAGTTTGCTAGCTTACTTCCAATCTTGCAAATCCACTTTGAGTGATCATCCAACCTCAAGAAATCTTTCTTATTTACAGTAATATATCTTTCTAATATAAGGTAATACTCATATTCAAACTTTGATTCAATTTCTATAACTTTAATAATCTTATTTCGAGTGAAAATCTTACTTGAACTTGTTTTCGTGTCATGATTTTGCTTCAAGAACTTTCAAGCCATCCAAGGATCCTTTGAAGCTAGATCTATTTTTATCATTTCCAGTAGGTTTATCCACAAAACCTGAGGTAGTAATGATGTTCATAACATCATTCGATTCATATATATATAACTACCTTATTCGAAGGTTTTTAAACTTGTAATCACTAGAACATAGTTTAGTTAATTCTAAACTTGTTCACAAACAAAAGTTAATCCTTCTAACTTGACTTTTAAAATCAACTAAACACATGTTCTATATCTATATGATATGCTAACTTAATGATTTAAAACCTGAAAACACGGAAAACACCGTAAAACCGGATATACGCCGTCGTAGTAACACTGCGGGCTGTTTTGGGTTAGTTAATTAAAAACTAATATATACTTTGATTTTAAAGGTGTTCTTCTGGGAAAATGATTTTTCTTATGAACATGAAACTATATCCAAAAATCATGGTTAAACTCAAAGTGAAAGTATGTTTTCCAAAATGGTCATCTAGACGTCGTTCTTTCGACTAAAATGACTACCTTTACAAAAACGACTTGTAACCTGTATTTCAGACTATAAACTTATACTTTTTCTATTTAGATTCATAAACTTAAGTTCAATATGAAACCATAGCAACTTGAATCACTCAAAAGGGATTTAAAACGAAGAAGTTATGGGTAAAACAAGATTGGATAATTTTCTTGTTGTAACTACGTGAAAATTGGTAACAAATCTATATTAATCATATCCTAGCTAACTCATATTGTATTATACATGTATTCTAATATATTATGTAATCTTGAGATACCATAGACACGAATACAATGTTTTGACATATCATATCGACCCATCTATATATATATTTCGGAACAACCATAGACACTCTATATGCAGTAATGTTGGTGTTAGCTATACAGGGTTGAGGTTGATTCCAAAATATTATATATACTTTGAGTTGTGATCTAGCCTGAGGCTTGTATACACGAGGTCGTGGATTGATTCGAGATAATATATATTGCTTTATTTTCTGTACATCTAACTGTGGACAACTAGTTGTAGATTACTAACAAGGACAGCTGACTTAATAAACTTAAATCAAGCAAAACATATTAAAAATGTTGTAAATATATTTTGAACATACTTTGATATATATGTACATATTTGTTATAGGTTCGTGAATCGACCAGTGGCCAAGTCTTACTTCCCGACATAGTAAAAATCTGTGAAAGTGAGTTATAGTCCCACTTTTAGAAAGCTACTATTTTGGGATGAGAATACATGTAGTTTTGAAAATGATTTACAAAATAGACACAAGTATTGAAACTAAATTCTATGTTGAATTGTTATACCGGATATCGCCCTTGTTGAACTTGGTAACCTATGAATTGGTGTTTATTATAATTGCCACCAATTGACGCGAATCCTCAAGATAGATCTATGGGCCATTGACAAGCCCCAGTCAGAGAATTTGAACAGCTTTAGTACTTCGATATTTATATATGGGGATATTCTAGATGCATTTGTTAATGTCGGTTACCAGGTGTTCAACCATACGAATGATTTTTATGCAGATTGCATGTTATTGAAAGATGAAATCTTGTGGTCTATTATTACAATTTGATATATAGGTTAAACCTATAACTCACCAACATTTTTGTTGACGTTTAAAGCATGTTTATTCTCAGGTGATTATTAAGAGCTTCCGCTGTTGCATGCTAATATATGGACAAGATTTGATGTCAGCATGCTTGTATAATATTGTTTAAAACTGCATTCGAGATTTACTTTGTTGTAACATATTAATATTGTAAACCAATATGTATTGGTAATGTGTAAGTATGATATTTTTAGATTATCATTTCTGATAATCTAGGTGGTATCCTTTTAACAATGTCGATAAAATAAAGGTTATGGTTTGTTTTAAAAACGAATGTAGTCTTTGAAAAACGTCTCATATAGAGGTCAAAACCTCGCAACGAAATCAATTAATATGGAACGTTTATAATCAATATGAATGGAACATTTCATTGAGTCTCCAAATTTTTGAACTGCTTCATGAATTCAGTAACCTTTTACTAATCCCGACGATTCACGAACAATTGTTTGTAACTAAATATGTATATATATAAATGTAAGTATATATGTAATAATTTGAAATTTTAAAATATAATTTAAACATTAAAATTAAATATGTAAAATAGGACATAAAATAATTAAGTTGTACTTAGAATGAACCTATATTTAAATATATGATTTCTATAGATAATTATCAATATACGTATACTGTAATCTATATATAAAATTTATAAATAATAAAGAATCAATAAAAGTTATTATATAACATATTAAATAATTATTAAATATTACGTAATTAATAATATATATGTTAATGTATGTAATTACAAGTAAAAATGTAGTTGTTATACTAACTTTACTATTATTTTCATTATTTTTATTAATATTAATATTAATATATGTATTAGTTATATTATTAGTTTCAATATATAATAGATATATGAAAATTTATACATTTAATCTGTTATATCACCAATATTATTGTTATCATGATTAATAGGAAAATTATGAATTTAGCTATCATTATGATTATTATTATTATTATTATTATTATTATTATTATTAGTTTTTTTTAAATCATTATTAATATTATAAATATTAATATAAAAATAACACAATTTATGATTATTATCATTAGTAATATCATTTATAATATTGTTATTAATAATTATTATTATCATTGTTGGTAAGATTATTATTATTATTATTATTATTCATGTAATTATTATTATTATTATTAATATTATTATTAATACTAATTATATATACAGAATATAAATACTGATATATATATCGCATATATTACAGATTCAGTTTCACTTCACTATCACGATGTATCTAAATTTTGCTTCTGTCCAAAATTGATTACATATCTAAATCAATTAGTAATATTATGTTTAAAGTCATTCTATTTTTTTCCCTTAATATCTGTACGATTGAAAATCCTGTCGACCCAATCATAACTATAAAACAAAGGCAAACGAATCTTAACTCTGTAGTAATTATTAGATATCATATTATAATTATACATGGCTGCAATTGTGAACCAAAAACGAAAAAAAAAAAATCAAACATCTACAGCTCGCCTGCTCTGTTATGGTGTCATTCAATCAATACCTCGAATTCGAATGTATTTTCAAAATGTAATAATGAGGAGTTGTTAGAAATCCTCTATGAAAACTATCTGGAAAATATTAGCTTCCAATTTTTAATAACGAATTCGAATTTTGGAATCAAAGTTCAAATTAAAAAAGTCAACCCAAGTGTTCATCACAAAATTCGTAATTGTTTTAATGATTCTTGTTAAATTGTTGATGCAGTCAGTTTCTAGAAGGGAAATGCAAACCTTTTCATGTTGTAAGTTACATCTAAAAAGCTTTCAATTACAAAATCAAGGTATGAACTATCGAAGTTCATAACGGGTCTGTAGCAGACCAGAATTTTTTTAATTACCTGTTTTAATTAAATCAAGAACCTTGTTTTGGTTGAGGTTTGTTTCTTACTATTGTTCTAAAATCGATTGAAAATTTAGTTGTCATGATTCAATGATCTCTGGTAGATTTGATTCAGGAAGATGAAAAAGAGGAAATTAAATTCAAACGGATTAAATAAAACTGGGTAAGATATAAAAAAGAAAAACTGAAAACAGATTGATGGTTATAAGTGTTTGTGTGAACGAGAGGGTGCGGGTTTAATCCTAGCTTTGGACAGTTTTTTTTTCCAAAAGGGATTATTGAAGGTAGTTTTATTTTCATTATAATTTTTATGTTGTTATTATTATTTATGATTACTATTATTTTTATTATTATTATTATCATTATCATTATTAATATTATTATTATTGTTATTAATGGTATTATAATTGTTATTACTATCATGTTTAGATTTATAGGTATTAGAAGCATTATCATCTTTAGTATTTTTAAAAGTAGTATTATTATTATGATTAAGATTATCGTTATTATTAATATATTATCATTAATATTGTTATTATTACTATTAATATCCTTATCAATATCAATTAAATGTATTATGATTAAAATTATAGAATTGCCATTGTTATTAGTATAGGTATTATTATTATTATTATTATTACTATGATTATGATTATTATTAGTATTATTATTATTATTAGGATTATGATTAAAATTATTATTATTATTATATATTCATCAATATTGTTAGGATTATTATTGTTATCTATATAAAAATCAATAAAAGTATTTTTATTAATATTATTATTATCATTAACATAGGTACTATTATTAGTATTACCATTATTATTATTAATACTACAAAGTATCTTTAATAGACTTATCAGTTAAACATTAATATTAGTAATACTGTATGATTACTGGAAATTCTATTAAACTATTAAAAATTACCATTATTATTAAAAGTATTATTTTTACTAAAACTATCATTATTATCGTTATCAGTATTATCTATATCATTATTATTAAGATAATTACGATTATGAAAATAAAAGTATTAATGACATTATTAAAGTTATAAGCATAAAAATAAAAAATTTATATATATGAATATATATTTAATACACATAACTTCACTATATTAATATACTTACATATAAAAATGAAAATATATATAATGAAACTTATTAATCTATTATATAAATGAATTACATCACTAATAATAATATATTTGTTCGATCACAATTATGTATATGTTTTAATATATATACGAATGATATAGGTTCGTGAATCCGAGGCCAACCCTGCATTGTTCAATATAGTCATATGTATTTTTACTACGAAATACATTAGGTGAGTTCATTTGATTCCCTTTTACTCTTTATATTTTTGGAACTGAGAATACATGCGCCGTTCTTATAACTGATTTACTAAATGCTTTGAGATATATTTTTGAACTGAGAATACATGAACTGCTTTTATAACTGTTTTATGAAATAGACACAAGTACTTAAAAACATTCTACGATTGAGTTACGAGTACACCGGATATCACCCTTTTATAGTCTGGTAATCTAAGAATTAGGAAACCGAGCTCCTAATTGACGCGAATCCTAAAGATAGATCTATGGGCACTCACAAGCCCAGTCAGAGAATTTGAACTGCTTTAGTACTTCGAAATAGGTATACAACTGCCAGCTTTAAAAGATATGATCTGTTTGTGAGGTGTACACAACCATCATATTTAAAAGAGTGGCCTGTTTGTATGCTTTTGCATGACCGTGCGAAATGCCGGTATGCGGGGGATATTCTATATGCATCTTGTTAAGGTCGATTACCAGGTGTTTATATATCGTATGAATGATTTTACAGCAGTGAGCAAACCTGCACAGATTGTTTTCGAAATATGAGTATCTTGTGGTCTATTATACTATCTGAAATGATTATTTATGATAAACTAATGAACTCACCAACCTTTTGGTTGACACTTTAAAGCATGTTTATTCTCAGGTATTAAAGAAATCTTCCACTGTGCATTTGCTCATTTTAGAGATATTACTTGGAGTCATTCATGACATATTTCAAAAGACAATGCATTCGAGTCGTTGAGTTCATCAAGAATATTATTAAGTCGTTTATAGTTGGATATATTATGAAATGGTATGCATGTCTGTCAACTTTCGATGAAATGAAAGTTTATCTTTTAAAAACGAATGCAATGTTTGTAAAATGTATCATATGGAGGTCAAATACCTCGCGATGTAACCAAATGTAATGTATTCGTCCAGATGAATTAGAACGGGTCGTTATACGTGGAACCAAACAAACTAACCTACATAAATTCTTGAGCCACCTAACCCCATACAAATCGTCAACTAAACACCATCAATCCATTAAAACAAAAAAACTAACGTAATAAGGGAATCACCCATATCTACATCTAAACTTACGAAACCAAAATCACAAAATGCCTAATAATCTAACCAACCAAATACTAGATTACACCGTTAGGAATTGATCAAACTTGAAGGTGAAACTGCCGAAAGCAAATTAGCAGGGCAAACTGATGGAAAGGTAAAAAGGCGACGACAATAGTGATGGAATCGATCAAAGGAGTGTAGTGTTAAATCAAGCCAGGACAACCGACATGGTAAAGATAAAAATGGTTAGGTTACGATAAAATGCGGAAAGAGTGAGGAAAGGAAGAGAATGGGAAAGAGATAAATCGAGTGAAAGAAGCAAACATTACTTTGTACCATGTTTAATTATTAATATATTTATATTTAATGTTTTTTAAAAAAAGAAATAAGGAAAATAAAATTAAGGCCACATGCAGTGGTGTGTTACCGGGCTCCGTTACCCATCGCCACCACCTCACCACCATCACCAGCAATCCGCCACTGGCTCCTGCAACGAAGGTAATGACTTCTTTATGGTGGGCCCCATAAGGCTTTTTTTGTTTTTTCTTTCATATTTCAAACGGCTATTTTTTTATTTTCTTTTAATACACAACTTAATACTATATTCATACCACTTCAAACAAACAAAATCACACTCTCATATCAAACCTTCCATTCATATTTCACAAACAAATACAAAAGAAAATCAAATGGACATGGATGATTTATTGAATTCTCAAAGCGAGAGCGAGAGGGTGACGGATGGTGATAGCGCAGAGTGCGATTCCGATGAAGATTTAATTCAAGATGGTTACAACACGCTTAACTTACTCGATTCACTTGATGCAATGGACGAATAAGATGAAGCTCAAAACTCTCGTACAATTATTAGAAGACGTCGGTTACAAAGAGATCGAATTGAATCCGGTAGTCGTTTGTACAACGACTATTTCTCGGATAATCCAACATTTCCGGGTGATTATTTTCGAAATCGATACCGAATGAGTAAGTCATTGTTTATTCGTAATAGCCATGCTATTCTATCATATGATTCTCAACCGAGACCCGATTATTTTTAATATTTTGATCAACGCTACGATGCAGCTGGTCAACTCAGTTTCAATATTTTTCGAAAGCGTACATCGGCCATACGTCAATATTTTTCAAGAAGCCGTCAGAAAAGACGTGGAATGGGCTTTTGGTGTTCTTCAAGGTCGTTGGGCAATAATAAAACACCCAGCAAGACCTTTTAGTATCAATAAAATACGTCGAATCATGTACACTTGTGTTATATTTCACAACATGATCACCGAAGACAACGCGCACAACATATGCGACCTCGAAGAGGATTATCTCCGAAATCGAGAAAACATGCTGCAAAGTACTTGGGCGGAGAGAGTTGAGCTCCAAGATCGGGTGGATTGAGAGATGCGAGATCGAAGAGCGCCATCATGTCCTTCGCAACAATTTGATAGAACACATTTGGACACTCGCGGATGATTATATTTTTCGAAACAATTAGCGTTATTTATTGTGTTTTTTTATTTATGTATTGTCTTTTATTTTTTAATTATGTAATGTTTTTAATTTTTAATAATGTAATGTTTTTATTTTATTTAATAAAATGTTATTTGTATTTATTTATTGTATTTAAATAATAATTTTAAATTGGTTAAAGTTTGAAATAGAGTGTATGATAGTGAGTGTTTAGTGAAAGGAATGAAAAAAGAATGTTAAAGTATTTGTGCTAATGTAACGTTAATACGAAGAAAAAAACTTAGCGTTAAACTTATGAACCATTGGGCAGAAAGAAACTTAAAACACTTTGCTAAAGCACATGATTGGAAGTTAATGGTCAAACAATTAACAAGTCGTGTTCAAATAAAGGGCCTCAAACCATATGACCGATTCACGTTTCAAGCCCTCCAAATCGCAAACATTATTATATTTATTTATTTTTATTATATATTTATATATAAACCCTAACTTCTAATTTCCAAGAAAACCTAGATCTACGCATCAAATATCTCCCAATTGAAAGAATCTTCAACAAAGGTTACAACTTTCCGTTTCAAAGGAGATTCGGGTATCTTTAATTGAATACATCAAGATACCTGCTCTCCTTATCATCATCTGCAACTCAAATTTAATCCAAATCTCAGCAATTTGTTCTGAAATTTGATTTGGGTATTGTTAATTTCTTTATTTTATGGTATCCCTTCTGCGGTTCATAATTTTCAAGCTTTATATTGAGAATTTGAATTAGGTTTTGAATTGTGATTTATTAAGTTTGATTTTTGATGCTTATTTTGAAAAAAAGGCGAAAACTTTAGGTACATCCGTATGGAAAATTGACTTGATTTGGTTGACTTTTCAAGTTCTCTGTATTATTTGTGTTTTTTGATGCATATAGTTGTTGTCATTGTTGAGAAAGATTGTCTGGCAAACGTAGTATATCTGTGTGTGTTCAGACGTTTTTCGCTGCGTTACGCTAAGGATATTGTTAGAAATAGATGGGATAAAGAGTATTTCAAATTACAAGGCGGATAGGTATATTAGGAAGACTTTATCATAGGATCTAAGAACAAAAAAGAAATTGGTGTATTATTTTGATATTTAGTATTGTTTTTTGTAAAATGGGTTCGTCACAAGGTTCCTCTTTGTTCACAAATGTGGCCGGGTTAGTTGAGGGTTCGGCTATCGACACATTGCCTGTGTACGTAAAGGAATTAATAGCAGGAGGTGCAGCCGGAGCATTTGCTAAAACGGCTGTTGCGCCCCTTGAAAGGATAAAAATCTTACTGCAGGTGTAGTTTTCGGTTGATGTTTTTTGTGTTTATTGATTGCTATATTGTGTAGTTTACAATGTAATATAATTTGATACTGAAAATATCTTTATTCGGATATGTAGACACGAACGCAGGGCTTTCATTCGATTGGAGTCTATCAGTCGCTTAAAAGGCTATTAAAGCATGAAGGGCTTCCAGGATTTTATAAGTATGACTTCGACTTGCTATTTGACTATTGACTATTTGACTATTGACTATTGACTATTTGACTATTGACTATTATATTTATAATAGAATGTTGATGTCTGACTCGATTTTTTTTTCGTTCATGCAGAGGAAATGGTGCTAGTGTTCTTCGAATAGTTCCATATGCCGCATTACATTTCATGACATACGAGCAATACCGATGTTGGATATTGGACAACTACACTGTTTTAGGAACGGGGCCCGTTGTTGATCTTTTAGCTGGTTCGGCGGCTGGAGGGACTGCTGTCTTATGTACATATCCCCTTGATTTGGCTCGCACCAAACTTGCATATCAAGTGAGTTATTATACAACATACATCTTTGTGATTTTTTTGTCTAAGTGTGTCTATATAAAAGATTTTTACTTATATGAGTTCATGAAGCATGTTTCGACTCTGACATTATTAAGGTTGTTACGCTGTTTTTCATGTTATTACAGGAATATGTTTCATACGGTATTTCTATATTTTCTTGTAGGTCGGGGATGAAAAACCAAGTTTGGGGAATTCTTCTAAGAGTATGATTACGCAAACTCGCTACAGTGGCATTAGAAATGTGTTGCAAAGCGTTTACAGAGAGGGTGGGATGCGTGCCTTGTATCGAGGTGTAGGTATGTATATATCATCTTTAAAATTTTTACTAATAGTACATGTTGAAGAACTCGGAATTACTGGGTGAGTACTCGGTTGACGGTTTATGCAGCACTGGGAGTGCTCGATCAAACTTGGTCAAACTCGATCAAAACTCGGGATTATTCACAATATCGGTCAAAATTCGGTAAATCGGTCTAAACTTGGTCAAAATTGGTCAAATGCCGGTCAAAGTCAAATTTGATAAAATAAAAATCACCCTGCACCAAGAACTACGTGGATGTTTAGCTTGGTTACATTTGGGATCTTTGTATGCCTCTAGTTTTTAGATCTTTGATAATCTATATTGTGTCTATAAACTGTATTAATCGGCTTCTATATCTATCGTAATATTTATTTGTTTTTACATTCAACCAGGTCCAACTCTTATTGGTATTCTGCCGTATGCTGGTTTGAAATTCTACATATATGAAGAACTGAAGAGGCGTGTTTCCGAGGAACAACAGCGATCGATCATGATACGTCTTTCGTGTGGTGCATTGGCTGGTTTACTTGGTCAAACCTTTACGTACCCTTTAGATGTTGTTAGAAGACAGATGCAGGTTGTTATTTTTATTTTTATTTTTTATTTACTTTTACTTATCTAGCTACTCTAGTTTGTGATTATGTTGAATATTGATGATGTTATATTTTTTATAGGTTGAAAATATGCAAGCTGCTGGTGGTGCTAGACACAAGAATACATGGAAGGGGCTTACCACGATTGTTTCGCAACAAGGTTGGAGGCAATTATTTGCCGGCCTCAGTATTAATTACATAAAGGTGATGATCTAAACAAAAATGCTAGGAATGTGTTTATCGATGTGTTATTAGTACAATTTTCATGCATTAAAAAATTGGGTACAATGACATCGACTCCCTTAGTAGTTAGTAGTTTAGCACTACACAAAAAAAGAAAGGTGAATGCCGTAGTTAGCCAGATTGCATGAAAATAACTCCGGTGTTGTTCAACTTCCGTCGAATTACATGTAACTATTAAGATTGTAAAGTCACGAGTTGTGAATTAGTCGATCGGGACTTTTGAGGTACATCGGGGGACGATACGGTGACGAGTCGGGTGTTGAACAACGTTGACTTTTAGTAAAAAATAATTTAAACACACACACACACACATATATATACACATATATATACAGATACATATATATGTATATATATTACACATAAATATATAAAATAGAAACCTTAAATATTTTAAACATAGATATATGGCAGAAATTCTAATTTCTAAAAAAATCTCAGACCCGACGTGGCCCGACTTTGACCGATTTTGACTCGAATTTGTAGCGCTGACCGACTTTAAGGCGTTTTTGGGCGAGTCGAGATGGGCTAGTCCTCAAATCGACTCGTCGACTGCCTTTTACAATAGTGGTATCTATGTTAGAGAAAAACCAATGATTTGCAATGTTGTTCCCTCATGAAAAGCAGAGTCAGAATGGGTTGGGCACGGTCTTCTTAAAACGTTCATCCGTCAAATCTTTAGAGTTTTCTTGAGAATATGTTGTTACATTGACAGTTTGACACTCTAGTTTATTTAGATGAAGTCATTTGGTATGTTATTATACGCATAGACAATACCCTTTAGGTGACTTTTGACCCATCCAAACTACGGGTCTTGCTTTTCTCAAAATTTAGGTTTGTCTGACTTTATCTGCCCATTCCATCCGTTATAGCATGTGATTGATTGATAGTTCAGTGTTTTAAGTAATCAATCGTGGTCTTGTTCATCATGTTTATATTTCCTTCGTTGTAGTTTCGTGGTAGTTTATTCGGGGTAAGGGCGGATCTAATGCTTTGCCAGTGGTAGCACGAGCTACCAGTGAAATACGTGATGCAGTGGATTTTTTTTTTTTTAGGGTTTTAACTAGTGATACCAATGGATAGTGTAATGTCTTTTAGTGACACCATTGCATAGTGTAAATTTCTTTTGAGCTTTTAACTAGTGACACCCGTAACTAAACCCCACTTATTCGGGGTCTTGTCGGAAATCTCTTTTAGGTTGTATATTTTGGGTCCGTTATGTTGTGTTGTCATGTATTGCAGTGTCGTGTCGTGTCGTTTGGGGTTGTTTTCGTTAAGGTTGAAGTAATGCCTTACTTTCGTTGTACATTCCAGCTTCTTATTACTAGTCCCTTTCATTTCTATAAAATTCTTTGCCTTTCATCACAAATAATAAATAAAACTAATGAAATGATCTTGATTTCTGACATATTAACAATGTTTCAATAATTGTTTGCAGATTGTTCCTTCGGTTGCAATTGGTTTCACCGCATATGACATGATGAAGTCATGGCTCCGCATACCTCCTCGACAGAAAACACAATCAGTCACTGCTGCATAACTTATCAACACATTGCCCTAAGATTTGGCTATTATACTCATTGGGGTTTAAAAGGCTTCAAATCTCGCGGTTTCAATTACCTTCTGTTAACTTGCACTCCGTATTAGGTTTTAGATTCTTCTTTAAAATTATGTTTAGTGACAACATCCATACTTGTAAACTATGAAATGACAAAATTTACAGGCATTGTATTGCATATATATACAAATGTAATAGTGTTTTAGACTCTGCATTCAAGGAGGTCTAGTTCATTTACTTCATTAGTTATAGCTTTAAGTTTGTTCTGGGCTTTAAAAATTCTATATTTAGTTAGAAAAGAAATTGATTATTGTGTGTGTGAATTTTTTTATTTTTATTTATTTGAAATGTGTGTTGGTTTAATTGAGAATGTTCTGGAAGTAAATGATTTGTCACCCACCCAGTACATCACACGTGCGGACCCATCCATCTATCACGAAAACAAGTGACTACCTCAATATTTTACTTGTACCGCACAAGTAAGTAAAGCACGTTTTCAGATATTTGCGACCCAACAAGAAATATCTTTCCGATGCTTACTTACTTGTACCGTACTAAAATGAAACAGTTACACTATGAGAATTACTATATAACTAGTTTTCGAACCCTCTTTTCACGCCGGGTTCGATTTTTAATGTATTTTATTGTGTTTAGTTACGGAGCTTGCGAGTGAAAAATCAACATATATATGAAAAGTACTCTAAATATTTATAGTTTTTTTAAAAGTGTCCGTTTTGCGTATAATTAGTGACATTGTGTTTATAAAATTATTTCGAGTTTAAGGATGGTGTCGGAAAAATTTAACTCGTTGCGAGCGAGAAGATATGACCTGTTAAATATTTGAGTGGAGTTTATTTAAGATATTTTATGAAAATTTTGATTTGACGGTTTAACCCCCTGTGTTGGGGGTCGATTTTAATTTTTGAACAAAGTGTGAGGGGCTTTTGTGGTGTTACTGGAAAGAAAGAAGGGAAAAAAAAACAAAAAAAAAAGTGAAAAGATGAAAATACCCCTGGTACTATTCATAAGTTTTGTCTAATAGTTAATATGGTAACTAGTTGTGGAGGCCTCCCTTCGCGACGGGGGCTTCGTTTTGAATGCGAGTTAAAAAAAAAGTTTTGATCTATTTTGTAAAAAAGAATTTTTTTTCTACATCTAACATTGAAGGGTTGTTCCTTTTGTGAAAGTTGCTTCTTTTAGCGTTCGTTTTTTTTAAAAAGTTAGTTGATCTATTTTGTAAAAAAGAATGTTTTTCGACATCTTTTGGTAGCATTGAAGGGTTGTTCCTTTTATGAAAGTTGACTCCTTTATCGTTGAGGACGAAAAGAAAAAAAAAAGGTTAGTTGATTTTTTTGGTAAAAAAGAATTTTTTTCGACATCTTTTGGTAACATTGAAGGGTTGGTTCTTTTATGAGAGTTGCTTCTTTTATCGTTGGAGACCAAATTTTTTTTTTTTTTTGTGAAATAACGAAAATACCCCTGGTTACTATTGGTGAATAGTGTTACAGGATTTTGTCTATTAGATATATAGATAATATATATATATATAAAATTGCTACAATGTTTGCTACAGTATAACAGTGTTTTGGAGGTATTTGACGGATCCGTATTGGTTGTCATTTACGGCAATTAGTATATATATAAATTTATTTAAATATATATATATATATATATATATATATATATATATATATATATATATATATATATAAATTGCTACAATGTTTGCTACAGTATAACAGTGTTTTGGAGGTATTTGACGGATCCGTATTGGTTGTCATTTACGGCAATTAGTATATATATAAATTTATTTAATTTAATATTTCCAAAAACAAAGAATTATATTAAAATAAACAAATCAAGGGGACTTGCATGCCCCGTCCCCATAAATCAAATAAAACCTCAACCAGAACAATACATATGATCAGACAACAAAGGAGCAAATAACACATGTGGCCTTCGTTAGATGGCTTATAATCTTCCTGTCTTATCGGCTAGATTAAATTTCATCTCATTTTATATTTTTAGCTCGTATGTTTTTTATAAGATTGTTTTGGTTTAGTGTCGTATGTTGTGAGCTTAGTTTGATTGCTTGTTTTGTAATTTTGCTCGGTAGTTTGGTTTTTAATTTTTGGAAGTTGCATCTTTTTGATGAATATCCTTTCGTTAAAAATGTTATGTCGTTTTTGCGCCAAAAAAATACATAAATTAGCCTTCATAAATTAAAAGCCTAACGTTGCGAAGATCATATATAAAATTGATACGGCTCACATAACTTCGAAACAATGATCCATTGAAACACTTTGATCTTGATTCGTATCACCAAAGAAACCCAACATGAAAAGGTATGATGAAACGCAACCTTGTTCCTTCAATCCCAAATCGTCCATATAGTAGTCGAGCCGAAAATGCTCCAAACTATCTTTGCTTTAATGCTTAAACCCGCAGACCAATCTTTAGAGAATTCTATAATGAAAGAAGGAATTATTCATTTCACTCTCCACCAACTAAACAGAGCCGTTTATATTTTGAAGGTCCATGTGCACAGAAGAAGTAGGTGATCAACTGCCTCGACGCAGTCCAAGCACCACGCACTTTAAAGCAAAGGAAACCAAAGAATACCGCATAGAAGGCCACCATTTAGCTTGGCAACTGCTCACCATTTAGCTCGACAATGAATATCGTCTAGAAGGCCACCATTTGATCTCTAAAAGAGGGCCAATTCTTTTGAAAGTTGACTCCACCGTGTTGCGAGTGACCGAACCCTCGATCTGTCGATGAAAGCGGTGTTATTACCTGTGAAGATGACTCGCCATTATGACTCGGGTCACGAACAACAGTATATTCGTCGAGGATGCGAATAGATGGCCTAATCGTACATGATCTAGAATGTCCGGGAGATGAGAGATCTTCTGACAAAGAGGGGAACGGTAGATTACTGAAATTGTCAATAGTGAGAGGAATTTGGTGTGGAGATGTCATCAGAGAAAGATTGATAGTGGCGAAGATCAGCGGTAAAGTGGTGGTAGGGTTTTGAATTTGAGAATTATGATCGTTCTCTTTGTGCATGGGAGAAAAATTAGGGCATTTTGTAGATTTGTACAAATTTTATATATATATATATATATAAATATATATATATATATATATATATATATATATATATATATATATATATATATATATATATATATGCTGTTAATTATTATCTTATTATAATTATAATAAATAATAAATAATAAATAATAATAATAATTTATAAAATAAATAAAATTTGAAGTATGATGGGAAGAAGCATAACTCTTTCTCTAGAACTTTCTACTCAATTTTTCCCCATTCCCTTCCTTCCACTATATATTACTCTGCTCACCGACTTCAGATCCTAAAATAGCAAAAAATTTCACACCATCACTTAATCGTCAAAAACATTTCAACCAAACAATTCTATTTCAATCCAATTAACAATGGAATCAACTGTGAAAGAAGAAGAAGTCACATTCATATCATCAACAACAACAGCTTCATCATCGTCTTCATCATCACCACGGCCAAAAGAAGGGTTACATGAGGTAGGTCCACCCCCATTTCTAACCAAAACATTTGATATGGTTGAAGATCCGGCCACTGATGCGGTGGTTTCATGGAGTAAAGCAAGGAATAGTTTTGTGGTTTGGGATTCACATAAGTTTTCAACTTCTTTGCTTCCGAGGTATTTTAAGCATAGCAATTTCTCTAGCTTCATCCGCCAGCTCAATACCTATGTAAGTGATTTTTTTTCTTTCTATTTTTGCTTAAATTTATCTCATGTTATTAACTAATTTCTAGATTGATTTGCTTATAAAAGGTTAAAATAATTTTTAACTCATGCACACAAGGTGTTTGATGAAATGCTCAATTGAAAATTGTTGATTAATTTTATTGTAATTTGTGGTTGCAATTATACCTTGTTATGCTAGTTTTTTTAAGGTGTTCGATTAAATGCATCAGTGAGATTTTAGCTAATTTGGGGTTTTTATTGTTTGATTTGTGTGTAGTTTTCAATAATTTTATTAACCTTACGTTTCTGTGTGTATTTGTGTAATTTGATTATTGATTAAATTGAAGGCTATAGTAATTGGCATCTGATTCAATAGAATTGCAAAAGTTTGATACTGAATGTGATTTTTTATAATTAGGGTTTCAGAAAAGTGGATCCAGATAGATGGGAATTTGCAAGTGAAGGGTTTCTTGGAGGACAAAGGCATCTACTGAAGACCATCAGAAGGAGGAGAAATGTGGCACAATCGACCCAAATAAAGCAAGAATCGGGTCCTTGTATCGAAGTAGGTCAATATGGAATTGAGGAAGAGCTTGAAGGATTGAAAAGAGACAGAAGTTTGTTAATGGCTGAAATTGTAAGGTTGAGGCAGTTGCAGCAACATTCGAAAGACCAGCTCATAACCATGGAGAATAGGTTACGAGCAACTGAAAAAAAGCAACAAAACATGATGGGATTCCTCGCGAAAGCATTTAGTAACCCTGAGTTTCTACAGAGGTATATGAACAAGTATGCAAACAGGGAACAAGAGCATATTGAAATTGGTCGAAAACGAAGGTTAACAATGACACCAAGTGTAGAGAATTTGCAAGTTGCTGGTGCTGGTGGTGGTATTGAAAACATACAATCGAATGTGGATCCGTTTTTTGCAGTTGCTGTTGAAGATGAATCGAGTAACGATGTTGGTAATAATCAAGGAGATGTTTCAAGCTTGGTTGAGGATGATTCGCATGATAATCTGTTGCAGGAACTATTGAATGTGGATCTGCCTATTGAAAAACACCCTGAAGAGTTTCTTGATGATTTGGATGGTCAACAGCTTGACTGGGATGAAGATTTGCAAGAACTTGTTGATCAAATGGAGTTTTTAAGGTCATCTAATACTTGACTATTTGATGATTGAAGTGATTCTTGTTGAGATTGTTTAGTGTAGAGTTTGTGGGTCTCTGCAACTCCACCTCCTCTTATAGTAGAGTACAATTCAGAGATGCATTTGATCCTTAACTTTATGGTATGTGAAATTCTGGGTACTAATAGTGTTTAGAGTCTAAAGTGTGTGTATGAAATAATGCATCTGATGTTGTACATGTTTTTTATATACAAAACAGGGGAGGTTTTGGAATTGCAAGGAGTCCATGCTGCTGTTCCTGTTGTATCCTTTTGTTGTTTTCTGTTTATTTATAGACAGTAAGTTATCTGTGAACAAACAACCCTGAAGCTTCATTGATTTGTCACCTCTGTTTGCTTCATGTTTGCAGGGGGCAAAAAACTGCAAGGAGAAGTCCAAGGAGTTTTCATTCTTAAGATCAGTATCCGTAGCCAGTGTTGGAAACAAGAAATGAGGTTGGTATTGTGTGACAATCTTTGTAGGGTGTGTTTGTTAGTTAAATATAGTTGTAAAAGTAAGGGTTAGAGTTGGATGTGACTGCTTTATATGTTTTGTGTTTAAGGAGTTGATCATAATTTCTAGTAATACCTTTTGGTTTACCTCTTTTGTGTAATAATTCACATGTATGCCATCAACCAGATCGTAAGTTAGCACTCAAAGCCTTGTTGGGTTGTCATCGTTATTAGATTTGTTAATGTTAGTACTTGTAGTATTATGGTGTAATGTTAACTATGATTCCCTTCCATAAAGAGTTCATCTTTGTTAGTTTTATATGATAATTAACGTTAATTCTGTTTTTGGTTTGATTATATAAATCGATCAATAATTTGGACCATGTGTATTTACTCGGTTAAAAGTTGGATATAATATAATGTTTGAACTAGTGTCCAAAAGGTAGCACAAGGACCATATTGTTATAACTAGCCTTAAAATCAGGACAACAAATCGTGCTATTACTTGACCACATCTTCTTCAAGGGTGAATTGCAAATCCATTTACTATCCGATATAACATGTACAATCACACATAAACGCATGTACTTTCATAGCAGATTTGATTGCAAATTGCTAGTACCTGATCACATATTCTATGAGGGTGACTTGCAAAGTGATATACCTAACATGTACAATTCTACTAATTTATTTATTTTATTTTTATTTATTTTTTTTTGGTGAAAATAACGAAAACTCATATAGAAAGGAGGTCGTTTTTCAAAGAAAAACGTCCTCAATAGGAATTAAAAAAAAAAAAAAAAAGACAGGGGAAACGGGAAAGCTCGTACCTAGAAAGCTACATCTAGACGCAAACTATCTATAAACAAGCCTCCTTAACAACCCGAAACCTAAAAAAGGAAACTACTAACTAGACAAAATCAACAACAACACAAAACTAAATGGACGATACCGAACAAAGTACGCAAGACCAAACACCCCAATTAACCTTTAGGACCCGCTCTTTTCAATCTTCCATTGATCGTCTCTTTCAAAGAATTCTTTCCCGACCGATTCTCTATCTTGTACGATAACACATTGGCGGATCCTTCACCCGGCGCACTCTCCTCGGCCAAACGTGTCATCATACCATCAAATGTCGTGAAAGCTTCCACGAACATACCTCCTCTCCAGAAAGCCGAGGAACCTCTATCCCTTCTGTAAGACCCGTTCATTCATATATATATATATATACATGTATATATGTATATATATATATATATATATATATATATATATATATATATATATATATATATATATATATATATATATATATGTATGTAAAAGGGTTGAACGAAGGGTTGTATAATGGTATAAAGATGATTGTATGATGTGTGTAAGAAGTGTACCAAGCATGTGCGTATTGCTTGTTCGAATGTCGAAGAAAACTGGAAGTTGTCTGAGTCACAAGGTGTGTACGTACCTTTTCGACCCCAAGAGTTGATGTTTCAAAACCTTACCATTAGAAAGGAAATTTTATTACGTTTCCAACGATATTTGATTCATCGAAAACGGAGCTACGGTCGAAAAGTTATGGCCAAAACAAGTTACTGAAAACTGTTTTTCCTCGACTGCCAGCACCTGAAGGTTGGAGCGGCGCTCCACCCTATTGAGCGGCGCTCCGATTGCGTCTGATGTGTTTTTCAACATTTTTAAAGAGTTTAAATGAGGGGTATTATGGTCCTTTCGCATATGGACGGTTTGGGGACCTTAAAACTGATTCAAAACTTTATCCTAACTCATTCCTTCTCATTTTTCTCCCACCAAACATCTTAGAGAGAGAGAGAGGAGAGTTCTAGAGAGAGGAAGCTTTAAATGGTGATGAAGATGGTGATTCTTGCCCAAATTGGAGTGGTTCTTGGTGCTTGTTGGTGTTTCTAGCTACTAGAGCTCGTTTTGGTGCTTGAGGTAAACCCTAATCCGAATTGTAGTATTTGATTTCTTGTTTGAGTTAGGGTTTGTGTTAGTTAGAGTTATTAACCCATTTATTGTGAAATTTGGGGGTTTTGGGTAAGATTCATGTAAGTAAGCCTAAATGGGTGACTTAGGGTTTCGATTGATGAAATTGTAAGTTTGGATCTTGCATGTGTTGGTTAAACCTTAGAACACTTGTGTTGACTTGATTTTTGGGTGTAAGCCCTAATTTAGGTCAAAATGGGTCAATGGGTATTTTGGGACTAGTAAGCTTGATTCGGTGTCAAATTAAGTTTTGAGTCAAGTTTTGGTAAATCAAGTAGGTAAATACTTGATTTAGGTGTTAATTGATGTTTTGAAAATATAACCACTAATCGTTAGTGATTTTGGGCGTTTTGGGACTTATGTCAAAATGGGTTGACTTTGATTGGGCCGAATTTAGTAATGACACTAGTTTTGGTTAAATGGATGTTGAACACTTTTGTTAAAGTGTTAAATGACGTTTTTGAATGAATGTAATCGTGGGAAGTGATTTTGGGTTAAAATGGTATTTTAACAATAAGTCAAACGTGGTCAAATGCAATATGGGTCAATATTGCATGTGTTGAGGTTTTGGTGTAAATGACGTTTGAAATGATTACTACCTAAGTAGTAATTTAGCGTTAAGACCTAGGTTTGTTCTAAATGGTGTAAAGTATGATATGGGTTAAATCATACTTTGTTGTGTTGGTTTGAATTACCACCCGAAGTGGTAATTGATTTGTGTCCATTAGGTGATTAAATGGGCGGGTTTTGGCGAGCAAGGTGTGATCCCTCGGTTAAGGGATGTTTGTGTCGAGTTCTCTTTTAGAGAATGGCTATTTATGTGTATATTGTACCTATGTGTGATATAGGTGGTTACTTGCTCGGATTTGAGGACGAAGATCATGTTGTACATGACTTGTGCGGGCATTCCAAGGTGAGTGGAATAATTATGCATGTACCTATATGATGTGTTTATTTGTATGAATGTATATGCGTTGTCCAAGTTAGTGGTATATGCGTTGTATTCTAACGAATTATGAATGGATATGCGTTGTCCAAGTTAGTGGTATATGCGTTGTACTCTAACGAATTATGAATGGATATGCGTTGTCCAAGTTAGTGGTATATGCGTTGTACACTAACGGTTGTTATGAACACCGATGGGAAATTCGAGTACCATTCCTTTGTACGATTGGTTAACCATGGTTTTGTGAATTTTGTATTAGCATATTTAATTGTGAACTATATGCTATTGATGTTGCTAGCTTATTGTGGATTGCGGATTTTGGTTTATGCATGATGTTTGCATGGTTGTTGAATTGCTAGCTTGTATGCGGTATTGTGTAAGTGATTGCAAGTAAGTAGATTATATATGTATATGTATAATTATTGCATTCACTAAGCTTTTATAGCTTACCCTCTCGTTGTTTACATTTTTATAGATTCGCGTGGAGGTGATGGCTCGGGTAAGCGTGAGAACTAATGGACTGTGTAGGTTGCTTTAGAAGACGTGCTTTTGAATTGATTAGGATTGGGTAGCATATTCCCAATCGCCATGCTCGGTCTAAGTTTTGTATTAAACTAAAATGGGTCGAAATGGTCACTTTGTTGTATGTTGGGTCGATGTGGGCCCGGTGTTGTAAAACTTGTTTTATTATTGAAAGGACCCGTTCATATACATTATAAACGATTCACAATAGTTGATTACACCGCGAGGTATTTGACCTCTATATGATACATTTTAAAAACATTGCATTCGTTTTTAAAAGACAAACTTTCTTTACAACGAAAATTGACGGTATGCACACCATTTCATAATATATCCAACTATAATTGATTTAATAATAATCTTGATGAACTCAATGACTCGAATGCAACGTCTTTCAAAATATGCCATGAATGACTCCAAGTAATATCCTTAAAGTGAGCTAATGCACAGCGGAAGATTTCTTTAATACCTGAGAATAAACATGCTTTAAAGTGTCAACCAAAAGGTTGGTGAGTTCATAGGTTTATCATATCAATCATTTCAATATATTAATAGACCACAAGATTTCCGTTTATAAATATATGTACACTCGCAACTGTATAAAAGTATTCTATAAGTTGTAGGCACCCGGTAACAAGCCTTAACATTCATGTTTTACCCTCTGAAGTACACCAGATCAGGTGTGTTTAAAATAACCTCGAAGTACTAAAGCATCCCATAGTCAGGATGGGGTTTGTCAGGCCCAATAGATCTATCTTTAGGATTCGCGCCTACTGTACATAGACAAGTAGTTTAATGTTACCAAGCTAAGGGTATATTTCTGGTTTAAACCCACGTAGAATTAGTTTTAGTACTTGTGCCTATTTCGTAAAACATTTATAAAAAACAGCGCATGTATTCTCAGTCCCAAAAATATATATAAAAGGGAGCAAATGAAACTCACTTTTGCCTTGAAGGTATTTAATTCGACTTGGTCTCCGATAGATATCACGAACCTAACCATATATATAATATATCAACATATTTTCTTTTTTAAGTAATCGTTACATATATATATATACTATTAATACCTTTAATATTTTCCTAGTCCGTAGTTAGCAGTCCGATGTTAGTGGTCCACAATTAGTTGCTTAAATAAAATAAATAAAGACCCCATCGTATTCGTATTGATCAGAATTAATCTCGACCCATGGTACCATGTTGTCAAATGACGTGTTGCGTACATAAAGTACCGTGTTGTCAAATGACGTGTTGCGTACAATCATGAGGTCTTATGATTAATCTTCTCGTGTTGTTTACGGGTGGTCCTGAAATATATAAAATCAAATCATAAGTAATTATATATAAAATATCATATTAATTAGAAAAGATATGATTAATTTACTTTTTCTCCAAATATTTTCGTAGTTAAACTAGCTTCGGATACCCAATCTTGTTTTAGTCATAGTTTCTTCATTACAACTCCGTTTTTGTTGGTTCAACTTGCCACTTCCTTAAATCGAGTCAAATTTTAATAATATGAACTGAAAATACCTTAGTTTGTATTCGAAATCATAGGTTATAGGTCAAACTTTGGTGAAACTTATGAAAGTGATCATTTTCCATCATAAAAACAACATTTAATGATCATTTTTCTAAAAATACTTACACTTTGAGTTAAACCATAAAATTTTTATGTGTTAACATATTCATAAGAAATATCATTTTTCCAGAACATGAACTTTCAATTCAAAATTCAAGATGGTTTTTAATTATCCAACCCAAAACAGCCCCCGGTTGCACTCCAACGACGTAGATTCAGTTTTTAAGATGTTCTTTGTAAAACCAAGTTATATCTTGTTAGGTTAGCATATCATTATGATATATTACAGGTCTTTAAGTGTTTTAAAAGTCAAGTTAGAAGGATCTATTTAGTTTGCGAACAAGTTTGAAATCATTCAAACTATGTTCTTGTTATTAAAATTTTATACCACAAAATAAGATAGTTATATGAATATGAATTGAATAAGATTATGAACAAGGTTACTACCTCAAGTTACTTGGACAAAGTTGCTGCAAAAGATAAGAAATAATCTTGGAATCAAAGAGTGGTGGAGTTAGATCAAAAGGTTGGAAGTAAACTTCTTCAAATGGGTGGTTATTTTGATATGTTCTTGAAAGAGTTTTCTTATGGTGTTTAAGGCTTGTAATTAAAGCTAAATGATGGGAAAAATACTTGGAGATGATCAAGTATGAAGTTAGGAGTATTTTGAGAGAGAAATGAGGGTGTAGGTATGAGAAAATGGAGTGAAGAAATGGTGTTCATTTATAAAAACGTTTTTAGTTTATAAAGAAAGAAAAGGATACCTAATTTTGTTTTCTTACTAATAATTCATACTACTTGACAAATCCTAGTTACCTCATATCTAGGGCAGTAATAATGTTGATTAGGATGTTGATTTAATGTGTATATACCAATAGTAAATACGTATAGAAGCTGGGTATGATATGGGTACATATACCTTAGATATACGTATAGAAATCTTGAGGAAACGGAACGAGAATTCAAATATAGCTATCTTTTGTGAATATACTTATATTGTTTTATGTATTTAAGTCTTTAAAAAGTGATTAAATACTTTATATATACGATACGTGTATAAGCATTATATATTATAAGTATATATATCAAAGAATGTTACGTATAGTTATCGTTTTGAAAACTTAAGTTAGTAGTTTCAAAATATACTTATAACTCATTGTCATTAGTACACAATGAGATGTTAAAACATTCTTAGATCATGTTAAATATATATAAATACATATATATACACAAACGTATAATTATCGTATGTTATATAGTTCGTGATATCATCGGTCATATTGGACGGTCAAACGTTGTGTAAAACTCTTTTTAAGAACACAAGTCTCAACAATTTGGATTGCTTATCATGTTGGTATGGTTTAATTTATGTAAATATTAATCTCATAAGTATAATTTGGTCAGAAAATTCCGGGTCATTACAGTACCTACCCGTTAAAGAAATTTCGTCCCCGAAATTTGATAGAGGTTGTTATGGATAACAATAAGAAGGTTTTCATGACAAATATAAGGTGATAATGGAGTTTTATCATCATTGAGTAATGTAGATAAAATGATTCGATTATGCGAAGAATATAAATGAGACTATCGTAAAAGAGTGAGATGAGTAAAATATATTCGTCTTAACCGATGACGTAGTTATGATTGATTTCCGGGATTTAAGGGATTTAAAGAGAATCTTACGTAACAAGATTTGGTTCTTTGGTGATTAAGGAAATCAGGATCTTCTTTGATTATATGCAATAATCTGTTTCGATTGCTCTGTCGGATATTTCACTATAAATTCACCCCTTCGTTTCCTTATTTTCCATGACTCACACCTTCTATTCTTTCTCCCTTGATTCTTACTTTAAAGCATTCATCAATATGCTCCATCCAGTCCTGATTTTTGATATACTCCTAACTTTTATATCTGTCATTCTTCTTTTTCATCTACCACCAGAAGAATCTATTTACTTCTACTATACTCCTATGTTTATAGTGTTTCTAATTCTCCCGTGTCTCTATATTGCTATCTGCATCGATATATACGGTTTGTAATTTCGGGGTTATTATCGGAGTTTATATTCTTCATTATTTTTCGAAGCTTCATGCTTTCGTTTTCTCTTCCCGACTTCGAGTCAAGCGAGTAATGGTCCGGAATTCGTAGATATAAAATTCAGAATGAATATAGCTAATGCTCTAAGAAGAAAATGGTAATAGAATGATTTTGATTTGTTAAATTACCAGAATACCCTGGAGAAGACCGAGTCATCCAGAAAAATATTCTCTTGATATGTTTAGAGATTAGATAGAATGTAAGAGTCGTGTAAATGGCACATGATGACGGTACTGTGAATCATCATGCTTCATTAGAAACTCAGCATGACTTACTGTAATATAATGACGTTGATCAAGTGTCATTATATTATACTAATCCATCTTCAGTTCCCAACACTACTTCAAAACATTCATATTTTAAACTCGAAGGTTTCAGAATTTAGAAACTAACACAGTTTCTTTTATGTTGCAGATATTACGGAGAGATAAATGATCTCAGATAAGAATAGTTGTGAAAATATCGCCAGAAATATGGAGGATATTTATAATAGAACATACGAGAATATCTTAGAATTTCTAATATCAATGGATGATGAAGAAGATTTGTCTGTGAAGGTTTAGAATGAGAAATAAGATGTTTGCTAACAATTTCAGCAGGCACAGAATCATTTGGATTCTTTGAAGGCAAACTTATTCTTTGTGATTTGTCCACGGCTTTCTTCATAGTTTCGCATAATCCGCTTTTCGGTACTAAATTTTCTATCGAGCGTTCCTAACACTCCTTTCTTTATCATCAAACTTTTGGCCATTAAGATCATCTACAACATGCTGCTTCGTCAGCATTTTCAAAGTTAACTGATTTGGGTCATCGGTTATCAAACCGAGGTAGTTTCAGGAGAATTGTGTTTTTAGAATGATTAATCGCTGATGGTAATATTGTGGAATATAAAAGGTTCCCCAGTAACAATAAAGAGTACGCATATATATCGCGGTTATAATAAAGTTGTTTCGGATGAAAAGTCGGAGTTGACTTGCTGGAGCTGTGACAAAATTAGCTACTTTGGAAAGGGATTGCAAAACGATCTTCGGTAATAACAATGTCAAAGGAACTAGAACAGATACGTGTCAAACGTTTACTCAGTTTCCGAGGATTTTTCAGGTGCATAACTATATGTATCAATCTTTTCTTCCGTAGATGAAGTGCGGTTGGTTTATCCTCTCGATTGAGGTGTTTTTAAGAATCATGATAGATTTGAACGCTGATTGTAATCGTCGAGATACAATGAGGTTTAAGATGAAATCAAGTGGCAATCTTGAAGAAATGTTTAGTTTCATATGTTATAATCAATATTTTAATTCATTTTAATTGTCCAATGTCATTAATCCACAGTTGATAGTCCACAGTAACAGTCCAATAATTCATATATAGTTTAATATATAATATACGAATTAATTAATACGTGTCGTGACCCTTATACATCTCAGACTCGATCACAACTCAAACTATATATATTATTGTAGAATCAACCTCAACCCTGTATAGAGAACTCGATCATTACTGCATATAAAGTGTCTATGGTGATTCCAAATAATATATATAGATGCGTCGATATGATATGTCAAAACATTGTATACGTGTCCCGATATTTAAAGTGCGTAAAATAATTACAGAAATTAAATGACGATAAATAAAAATACGATAATTAAATTGCAATAAATAAACTGCGATAAATAAAATGTAATCAGTTAGCTAGGAACAGTTAGCTGGAACAGTTAGCGTGGATTCTTAACAAAATTTTTCATAGTTAATTTGTTTGTTTCTAACAGATTTTATTTTGTCATATGTTTTCTTCATATGCCACTTGTTGGATTCTGGGAAGTCAAAATCCAAATATGAAATTGAATGAAAATGGTTATTCTGCGGTGAACGGATACGTATATCGGTGGTTGTAAGTAGGATAGTAAATGACTGTTGAATCAGCTTCGACGAATGTACAATGTAACTTATTAAGATGAAATCTAATTATTCCTCGGGTATTACCTACCCGTTAAAAAAAAAATTCACCATTAATATTTTGTACAAAAGAACTTTTAATTACAATCTTTATGAAAACATATATGCATATATATTTTCTTCGGATGAAATCATGAATTTAATGAGTTAATATGATATTAATCTCATTTGCTTTTCGGTTTGAGCTAGAATAAGAAATCTCTAAAACTTTTTGAAACCACATATTCTTCAAAGAACATCAATGAAGTTATGGATCAATACTTCATCGTTCATTATTGTTGGTACTCCTTGGTATCTATGGTGCGTATGATGTTGATGTTTGTGGGACAGATTATGATGTCGAGATGTGTGATGCGGATGTTGTTTGTTAGTGGTGATGATGGTATTGTTGATGTTATTGATGGTGGTGCTGATTATGCTGCTGGTGCTGCTGCTAGTGTTTGCAACCTTCGCACCATGTTCGCCAAAGCCGTCACGCGAGCGCGGAGTTCGTTAACTTCTGCTAGTACACCGGGATGATTGGCGGTTGGAGCGAGCGAATGAACAAGATTTGTAATATGGGATAGTATATAATCGTGATGAGATACTCTAGAAATGAGAGAGAAAATGGTGTTTCGAATAGGTTCGCCGGTAAGTGCTTCAGGTTCATCGCCAAGAGGGAAATTTGGTGGATGGAATGGATCACCTTCTTCTTGTCTCCAGTGATTTAGTATATTACGAACCCATCCCCAATTCATCCAGAATAGATGATGGGAAATTGGTTGATCCATTCCGGTGACGCTCCTTTCGGTGCCCGAATGGAAATCCATATCGGCATAACTGTCGGAATCTGAAGAATTCGAACTAGATGCGGAATCCATCTTGTATAATGGGGAAAATGAAATTTTGGTATGGAATAGATTATAGGAGTTAGATTTGGTACTCTTCAATACATAATTTACATATGTATATATAATACCAAAATCCCGTAAATTACGGAGAATCTTTGAAAAGATATCAGTCAAAGTTCGCAATAACAGATATGCTAAGATAAGAATTCATCTATACACTATCAATGCAGTAAATGCAGTAAAACTTGTCTAGACTTATGAATGATAAGCAGGTAATTTCCTAAGGATGATAAGCAGATGATTTCCGACTAGAAATGATAAGCAAAACTTTTGACATGTAGACACGGTCGAAGTCCAGACTCATTAATGCATCCTAACAACTACTAGTTAGACACACTAATGCAAGACCTGGTTCGCTACGACCACCGCTCTGATACCAACTGAAAGGACCCGTTCATATACATTATAAACGATTCACAATAGTTGATTACACCGCGAGGTATTTGACCTCTATATGATACATTTTAAAAACATTGCATTCGTTTTTAAAAGACAAACTTTCTTTACAACGAAAATTGACGGTATGCACACCATTTCATAATATATCCAACTATAATTGATTTAATAATAATCTTGATGAACTCAATGACTCGAATGCAACGTCTTTCAAAATATGCCATGAATGACTCCAAGTAATATCCTTAAAGTGAGCTAATGCACAGCGGAAGATTTCTTTAATACCTGAGAATAAACATGCTTTAAAGTGTCAACCAAAAGGTTGGTGAGTTCATAGGTTTATCATATCAATCATTTCAATATATTAATAGACCACAAGATTTCCGTTTATAAATATATGTACACTCGCAACTGTATAAAAGTATTCTATAAGTTGTAGGCACCCGGTAACAAGCCTTAACATTCATGTTTTACCCTCTGAAGTACACCAGATCAGGTGTGTTTAAAATAACCTCGAAGTACTAAAGCATCCCATAGTCAGGATGGGGTTTGTCAGGCCCAATAGATCTATCTTTAGGATTCGCGCCTACTGTACATAGACAAGTAGTTTAATGTTACCAAGCTAAGGGTATATTTCTGGTTTAAACCCACGTAGAATTAGTTTTAGTACTTGTGCCTATTTCGTAAAACATTTATAAAAAACAGCGCATGTATTCTCAGTCCCAAAAATATATATAAAAGGGAGCAAATGAAACTCACTTTTGCCTTGAAGGTATTTAATTCGACTTGGTCTCCGATAGATATCACGAACCTAACCATATATATAATATATCAACATATTTTCTTTTTTAAGTAATCGTTACATATATATATATACTATTAATACCTTTAATATTTTCCTAGTCCGTAGTTAGCAGTCCGATGTTAGTGGTCCACAATTAGTTGCTTAAATAAAATAAATAAAGACCCCATCGTATTCGTATTGATCAGAATTAATCTCGACCCATGGTACCATGTTGTCAAATGACGTGTTGCGTACATAAAGTACCGTGTTGTCAAATGACGTGTTGCGTACAATCATGAGGTCTTATGATTAATCTTCTCGTGTTGTTTACGGGTGGTCCTGAAATATATAAAATCAAATCATAAGTAATTATATATAAAATATCATATTAATTAGAAAAGATATGATTAATTTACTTTTTCTCCAAATATTTTCGTAGTTAAACTAGCTTCGGATACCCAATCTTGTTTTAGTCATAGTTTCTTCATTACAACTCCGTTTTTGTTGGTTCAACTTGCCACTTCCTTAAATCGAGTCAAATTTTAATAATATGAACTGAAAATACCTTAGTTTGTATTCGAAATCATAGGTTATAGGTCAAACTTTGGTGAAACTTATGAAAGTGATCATTTTCCATCATAAAAACAACATTTAATGATCATTTTTCTAAAAATACTTACACTTTGAGTTAAACCATAAAATTTTTATGTGTTAACATATTCATAAGAAATATCATTTTTCCAGAACATGAACTTTCAATTCAAAATTCAAGATGGTTTTTAATTATCCAACCCAAAACAGCCCCCGGTTGCACTCCAACGACGTAGATTCAGTTTTTAAGATGTTCTTTGTAAAACCAAGTTATATCTTGTTAGGTTAGCATATCATTATGATATATTACAGGTCTTTAAGTGTTTTAAAAGTCAAGTTAGAAGGATCTATTTAGTTTGCGAACAAGTTTGAAATCATTCAAACTATGTTCTTGTTATTAAAATTTTATACCACAAAATAAGATAGTTATATGAATATGAATTGAATAAGATTATGAACAAGGTTACTACCTCAAGTTACTTGGACAAAGTTGCTGCAAAAGATAAGAAATAATCTTGGAATCAAAGAGTGGTGGAGTTAGATCAAAAGGTTGGAAGTAAACTTCTTCAAATGGGTGGTTATTTTGATATGTTCTTGAAAGAGTTTTCTTATGGTGTTTAAGGCTTGTAATTAAAGCTAAATGATGGGAAAAATACTTGGAGATGATCAAGTATGAAGTTAGGAGTATTTTGAGAGAGAAATGAGGGTGTAGGTATGAGAAAATGGAGTGAAGAAATGGTGTTCATTTATAAAAACGTTTTTAGTTTATAAAGAAAGAAAAGGATACCTAATTTTGTTTTCTTACTAATAATTCATACTACTTGACAAATCCTAGTTACCTCATATCTAGGGCAGTAATAATGTTGATTAGGATGTTGATTTAATGTGTATATACCAATAGTAAATACGTATAGAAGCTGGGTATGATATGGGTACATATACCTTAGATATACGTATAGAAATCTTGAGGAAACGGAACGAGAATTCAAATATAGCTATCTTTTGTGAATATACTTATATTGTTTTATGTATTTAAGTCTTTAAAAAGTGATTAAATACTTTATATATACGATACGTGTATAAGCATTATATATTATAAGTATATATATCAAAGAATGTTACGTATAGTTATCGTTTTGAAAACTTAAGTTAGTAGTTTCAAAATATACTTATAACTCATTGTCATTAGTACACAATGAGATGTTAAAACATTCTTAGATCATGTTAAATATATATAAATACATATATATACACAAACGTATAATTATCGTATGTTATATAGTTCGTGATATCATCGGTCATATTGGACGGTCAAACGTTGTGTAAAACTCTTTTTAAGAACACAAGTCTCAACAATTTGGATTGCTTATCATGTTGGTATGGTTTAATTTATGTAAATATTAATCTCATAAGTATAATTTGGTCAGAAAATTCCGGGTCATTACAATTATGAAAACGTGTTATTTTACTTACTTTATTGCGTTGTGAAAACCGTTTCGTCTAAAAGTACCGGAAAGTGGACGATCTTTTTGTCAAAAAAGGAAAGAGTGGACAGACCACTTTGGAGCGCCGCTCCACAGTAGGGCGCGCCGCGCCAAATGCTGAATTGGACAGTTTTGAATAAAAAAAAATTTAATTTAAATTTAATCGTGTTTCGCTTGGATAACAGGTTGGGTTGTTACAAGTGGTATCTGTAGTGACCCGAACTTTTCCATGTTTATATATATTAATTGAGATTGATATTTACATGATTAAATGTTTCCAACATGTTAAGCAATCAAACTTGTTAAGACTTGATTAATTGAAATATGTTTCATATAGACAATTGACCACCCAAGTTGACCGGTGATTCACGAACGTTAAAACTTGTAAAAACTATATGATGACATATATATGGATATATATATAGTTAACATGATACTATGATAAGTAAACATATCATTAAGTATATTAACAATGAACTACATGTAGTGACCCGAACTTTTCCATGTTTATATATATTAATTGAGATTGATGTTTACATGATTAAATGTTTCCAACATGTTAAGCAATCAAACTTGTTAAGACTTGATTAATTGAAATAGGTTTCATATAGACAATTGACCACCCAAGTTGACCGGTGATTCACGAACGTTAAAACTTGTAAAAAACTATATGATGACATATATATGGTTATATATATAGTTAACATGATATTATGATAAGTAAACATATCATTAATTATATTAACAATGAACTACATATGTAAAAACAAGACTACTAACTTAATAATTTTGAAACGAGACATATATGTAACGTTTATCGTTGTAACGACATTTAATGTATATATATCATATTAAGAGATATTCGTACATCATAATATCATGATAATATAATAATTTAAAATCTCTTTTGATATTATAAACATTGGGTTAACAACATTTAACAAGATCGTTAACCTAAAGGTTTCAAAACAACACTTACATGTAACGACTAACGATGACTTAACGACTCAGTTAAAATGTATATACATGTAGTGTTTTAATATGTATTTATACACTTTTGAAAGACTTCAATACACTTATCAAAATACTTCTACTTAACAAAAATGCTTACAATTACATTCTCGTTCAGTTTCATCAACAATTCTACTCGTATGCACCCGTATTCGTACTCGTATAATACACAGCTTTTAGATGTATGTACTATTGGTATATACACTCCAATGATCAGCTCTTAGCAGCCCATTTGAGTCACCTAACACATGTGGGAACCATCATTTGGCAACTAGCATGAAATATCTCATAAGATTACAAAAATATGAGTAATCATTCATGACTTATTTACATGAAAACAAAATTACATATCCTTTATATCTAATCCATACACCAACGACCAAAAACACCTACAAACACTTTCATTCTTCAATTTTCTTCATCTAATTGAACTCTCTCAAGTTCTATCTTCAAGTTCTAAGTGTTCTTCATAAATTCCAAAAGTTCTAGTTTCATAAAATCAAGAATACTTTCAAGTTTGCTAGCTCACTTCCAATCTTGTAAGGTGATCATCCAACCTCAAGAAATCTTTGTTTCTTACAGTAGGTTATCATTCTAATACAAGGTAATAATCATATTCAAACTTTGATTCAATTTCTATAACTATAACAATCTTATTTCAAGTGATGATCTTACTTGAACTTGTTTTCGTGTCATGATTTTGCTTCAAGAACTTTGAGCCATCCAAGGATCCATTGAAGCTAGATCCATTTTTCTCTTTTCCAGTAGGTTCATCCAAGGAACTTAAGGTAGTAATGATGTTCATAACATCATTCGATTCATACATATAAAGCTATCTTATTCGAAGGTTTAAACTTGTAATCACTAGAACATAGTTTAGTTAATTCTAAACTTGTTCGCAAACAAAAGTTAATCCTTCTAACTTGACTTTTAAAATCAACTAAACACATGTTCTATATCTATATGATATGCTAACTTAATGATTTAAAACCTGGAAACACGAAAAACACCGTAAAACCGGATTTACGCCGTCGTAGTAACACCGCGGGCTGTTTTGGGTTAGTTAATTAAAAACTATGATAAACTTTGATTTAAAAGTTGTTATTCTGAGAAAATGATTTTTATTATGAACATGAAACTATATCCAAAAATTATGGTTAAACTCAAAGTGGAAGTATGTTTTCTAAAATGGTCATCTAGACGTCGTTCTTTCGACTGAAATGACTACCTTTACAAAAACGACTTGTAACTTATTTTTCCGACTAGAAACCTATACTTTTTTGTTTAGATTCATAAAATAGAGTTCAATATGAAACCATAGCAATTTGATTCACTCAAAACGGATTTAAAATGAAGAAGTTATGGGTAAAACAAGATTGGATAATTTTTCTCATTTTAGCTACGTGAAAATTGGTAACAAATCTATTCCAACCATAACTTAATCAACTTGTATTATATATTATGTAATCTTGAGATACCATAGACACGTATACAATGTTTCGACCTATCATGTCGACACATCTATATATATTTCGGAACAACCATAGACACTCTATATGTGAATGTTGGAGTTAGCTATACAGGGTTGAGGTTGATTCCAAAATATATATAGTTTGAGTTGTGATCAATACTGAGATACGTATACACTGGGTCGTGGATTGATTCAAGATAATATTTATCGATTTATTTCTGTACATCTAACTGTGGACAACTAGTTGTAGGTTACTAACGAGGACAGCTGACTTAATAAACTTAAAACATCAAAATATATTAAAAGTGTTGTAAATATATTTTGAACATACTTTGATATATATGTATATATTGTTATAGGTTCGTGAATCAACCAGTGGCCAAGTCTTACTTCCCGACGAAGTAAAAATCTGTGAAAGTGAGTTATAGTCCCACTTTTAAAATCTAATATTTTTGGGATGAGAATACATGCAGGTTTTATAAATGATTTACAAAATAGACACAAGTACGTGAAACTACATTCTATGGTTGAATTATCGAAATCGAATATGCCCCTTTTTATTAAGTCTGGTAATCTAAGAATTAGGGAACAGACACCCTAATTGACGCGAATCCTAAAGATAGATCTATTGGGCCTAACAAACCCCATCCAAAGTACCGGATGCTTTAGTACTTCGAAATTTATATCATATCCGAAGGGTGTCCCGGAATGATGGGGATATTCTTATATATGCATCTTGTTATTGTCGGTCACCAGATGTTCACCATATGAATGATTTTTATCTCTATGTATGGGATGTGTATTGAAATATGAAATCTTGTGGTCTATTGTTACGATTTGATATATATAGGTTAAACCTATAACTCACCAACATTTTTGTTGACGTTTTAAGCATGTTTATTCTCAGGTAATTATTAAGAGCTTCCGCTGTCGCATACTTAAATAAGGACAAGATTTGGAGTCCATGCTTGTATGATATTGTGTAAAAACTGCATTCAAGGAACTTATTTTGTTGTAACATATTTGTATTGTAAACCATTATGTAATGGTCGTGTGTAAACAGGATATTTTAGATTATCATTATTTGATAATCTACGTAAAGCTTTTTAAACCTTTATTGATGAAATAAAGGTTATGGTTTGTTTAAAAATGAATGCAGTCTTTGAAAAACGTCTCATATAGAGGTCAAAACCTCGCAACGAAATCAATTAATATGGAACGTTTTTAATCAATAAGAACGGGACATTTCAGTTGGTATCCGAGCGTTGGTCTTAGAGAACCAGAAAATTTGCATTAGTGTGTCTTATCGAGTTTGTTAGGATGCATTAGTGAGTCTGGACTTCGACCGTGTTTTCTTTAAAAATGATTGCTTAACATTTTTGTTGGAAACTATATATTTTTAACATATGAATATTATGTGATATATTAATCTCTTAACGTGTTTGATATTATGTGATAGATGTCTACCTCTAGAACAAGTCCCATTGACTCACCTAATAATAATGAAGAGTCAAATGTAAATTGGAATGATTTGTGGACTGATTCACAAGTTCCCGAAGAGGAACCGGAAGAAGAGTCGGAACCGGAAGAAGAATCGGAACCGGATGAAGAAATAGAACCGGTGGGGGAAATAATAAAACGGTTAAGTAAAAAAAAATCCTCAACCAACCGACCAAAGTTAATTATGGTCAATGGTGTTTCCGCCAAGGAAGCAAAATATTGGGAGGATTACCAATTCTCCGATGAATCGGATTCCGACGAGAATTCCGATGATGTTATAGAAATTACCCCAACTGAATTTAAAAAGGTAAAAGAAAATAATAAGGGAAAGGGCATAAAAATAGAGAAATCTAATTCCAACCCCGATGAACTTTATATGTATCGTCAACCCCCGAAGTCCTTAAGTTGTAACAATGACCCGGGAACCTCTAAACCACCAGGTTTTTCTAAACCAATGTGGACAACGACGGCTCGTATTAGGGGAACATCATATATCCCTAGAAACTTGGCAAAACGAACCAAAACCGAAGAAGAAGAAACGAGCGAGTCGGAATAAGATAGTTGTATTCGTGTGGTGTAATATATGTAATATAGTGTTCTTATGCTTTATGATATATGTAAAAATTGCTTGTATTAATAAGTATTTTTTTATGAATCTAACTCTTGTCTATTTTACAGTTTAAAAACACAAAATGGATAGACAACCCAATATTTTAAGAGACCTACCCGGAGACATGATTGATGAAATCTTGTCTAGAGTCGGCCAGAATTCTTCGGCACAACTATTTAAGGCGAGATCAGTTTGTAAGGCATTCGAAGAACGTTCCAAGAATGTCTTGGTTTATAAGAGACTTTCGTTTGAAAGATGGGGGATATCACATTGGGAAACCCATAAGTTACGATGTGTTTACTTTGACGCATATATTGCGGGGAACCCAAATGCTATTTTACGCAACGGGTTAAGAAATTATTTTGACTCAATATATCCGAATATTGGACTTCGTGATTTAGAAAAAGCGGCTAACATGCAACATAAAGAAGCATGTTATGCTTACGGATTAGTAATGTTCGCTTCTCACCAAAGTGAGAACAAGAACATCGGGCTACAACTATTAAACAAAACGTTTCCACAAGTGACGGAGTCGGTAATTGGGGTAAGAAATGAGGTTTTTAGATTATTACGGGACTGTTGGACATTACGTAACCCTCGTCCCTTTGATGACGTTACAACACGCTGTCTTATCAACGGCCATAACGGTTATGTTGCACAAGACCAAGGATGGGAAGTAGTCCTAGTAAAACCAGAATGCATGACTTGTTTCTGGACGTATGAATTACGTGTCTTTATTGCCTTTGCTGAACGACTTGTGTACTAGCTAGAATTGTCTTCACAACTATCTTGTATCAAAGTTATTGTGTGCTATATTTCATGCTTTATGTAAAATAAGCGGTATTGTAAGTTTGTAAAATATTGTATAAAAGTTTGAACGTGAAATATTATTATAATCAGTTTTTCATATAGAATTGTAGTAGTTGAATTGTATATTAGCTACTAAGTATGAACTTAACGGGTAGGTACTACCCGAATTTAAACTTATAAAACGCTAATATGAAGAAAAAGCTTTTATAAATGAGTTCATATTATGCTACGAAATACTATTAACTACTCTTAATATTCTGTATGATTAACTTGTTCCATTTAACTATTTTGAAGGAAATGGCACCGACTACTCGACACACCGTGAATATGAATGAAGAGGAATTCCGTACTTTTCTAGCTTCAAACATAGCCGCAGTACAGGCTGCGCTACATACCAACAATAACCTTAGATCTAGCAGTACAGGAAATCGTGTAGGATGCACCTACAAAGAATTCACTGCCTGCAAACCTTTGGAATTTGATGGAACCGAAGGACCGATCGGATTGAAACGGTGGACCGAGAAGGTTGAATCGGTGTTTGCCATAAGTAAGTGTACTGAAGAGGACAAAGTGAAGTACGCTATGCATACCTTCACAGGTTCTGCGTTAACATGGTGGAATACCTATCTAGAGCAAGTGGGACAAGATGATGCGTACGCACTACCGTGGTCAGCATTCAAGCACTTGATGAACGAGAAGTACCGTCCCAGAACCGAGGTCAATAAGCTCAAGACAGAACTTAGAGGGTTACGAACCCAAGGATTTGATATTACCACGTACGAAAGACGATTCACAGAATTGTGCCTATTGTGTCCGGGAGCATTCGAAGATGAGGAAGAGAAGATCGACGCGTTTGTGAAAGGATTACCGGAAAGAATCCAAGAAGATATAAGTTCACACGAGCCCGCCTCCATACAACAGGCATGTAGAATGGCTCACAAACTAGTGAACCAGATTGAAGAAAGAATTAAAGAACAGACTACTGAAGAGGCCAATGTGAAGCAAGTCAAAAGAAAGTGGGAGGAAAACGGTGATAAGAATCACCAATACAACAATAACAGCAATTACAACAATAATCGCAACAATTATCCTAACAATCGCAACATCAATCGCAACTACAACAAACGGCCCAACAATAACAACAACAACAACAACAACAACAACAATCATCCCAACAACAATAATAACCGCAACAACAACAACAATCAGAAGCAGCTATGCCAAAGGTGTGAAAAGAATCACTCGGGGTTCTGCACCAAATTTTGCAACAAGTGTAAAAGAAATGGTCATAGCGCGGCGAAGTGTGAGGTCTACGGACCAGGGGTTAATAGAACGAAAGGAACAAATGGTGTCGGAACGAGTAATGGCGGAGCAAGTAGTGTCGGAGCAAGTTATGCCAATGTAGTTTGTTATAAATGTGGAAAACCAGGCCACATTATTAGAAATTGCCCGAACCAGGAGAACACGAATGGACAAGGCCGTGGAAGAGTTTTCAATATTAATGCGGTAGAGGCACAGGAAGACCCGGAGCTTGTTACGGGTACGTTTCTTATTGACAATAAATCTTCTTACGTTTTATTTGATTCGGGTGCGGATAGAAGCTATATGAGTAGAGATTTTTGTGCTAAATTAAGTTGTCCATTGACGCCTTTGGATAGTAAATTTTTACTCGAATTAGCAAATGGTAAATTAATTTCAGCAGATAATATATGTCGGAATCGAGAAATTAAACTGGTTAGCGAAACATTTAAGATTGATTTGATACCAGTAGAGTTAGGGAGTTTTGATGTGATAATCGGTATGGACTGGTTGAAAGAAGTGAAAGCGGAGATCGTTTGTTACAAAAATGCAATTCGCATTATACGAGAAAAAGGAAAACCCTTAATGGTGTACGGAGAAAAGGGCAACACGAAGCTACATCTTATTAGTAATTTGAAGGCACAAAAACTAATAAGAAAAGGTTGCTATGCTGTTCTAGCACACGTCGAGAAAGTACAAACTGAAGAAAAGAGCATCAATGATGTTCCCATTGCAAAAGAATTTCCCGATGTATTTCCGAAAGAATTACCGGGATTACCCCCACATCGATCCGTTGAATTTCAAATAGATCTTGTACCAGGAGCTGCACCAATAGCTCGTGCTCCTTACAGACTCGCACCCAGCGAGATGAAAGAACTGCAAAGCCAATTACAAGAACTTTTAGAGCGTGGTTTCATTCGACCAAGCACATCACCGTGGGGAGCTCCTGTTTTGTTTGTCAAGAAGAAAGATGGTACATTCAGGTTGTGTATCGACTACCGAGAGTTGAACAAACTTACCATCAAGAACCGCTACCCACTACCGAGAATCGACGACTTATTTGATCAACTACAAGGCTCGTCTGTTTATTCAAAGATTAACTTACGTTCCGGGTATCATCAAATGCGGGTGAAAGAAGATGATATTCCAAAGACTGCTTTCAGAACACGTTACGGTCATTACGAGTTTATGGTCATGCCGTTTGGTTTAACTAATGCACCAGCTGTGTTCATGGACCTTATGAACCGAGTGTGTGGACCATACCTTGACAAGTTTGTCATTGTTTTCATTGATGACATACTTATTTACTCAAAGAATGACCAAGAACACGGTGAACATTTGAGAAAGGTGTTAGAAGTATTGAGGAAGGAAGAATTGTACGCTAAGTTTTCAAAGTGTGCATTTTGGTTGGAAGAAGTTCAATTCCTCGGTCACATAGTGAACAAAGAAGGTATTAAGGTGGATCCGGCAAAGATAGAAACTGTTGAAAAGTGGGAAACCCCGAAAACTCCGAAACACATACGCCAGTTTTTAGGACTAGCTGGTTACTACAGAAGGTTCATCCAAGACTTTTCCAGAATAGCAAAACCCTTGACTGCATTAACGCATAAAGGGAAGAAATTTGAATGGAATGATGAACAAGAGAAAGCGTTTCAGTTATTGAAGAAAAAGCTAACTACGGCACCTATATTGTCATTGCCTGAAGGGAATGATGATTTTGTGATTTATTGTGACGCATCAAAGCAAGGTCTCGGTTGTGTATTAATGCAACGAACGAAGGTGATTGCTTATGCGTCTAGACAATTGAAGATTCACGAACAAAATTATACGACGCATGATTTGGAATTAGGCGCGGTTGTTTTTGCATTAAAGACTTGGAGGCACTACTTATATGGGGTCAAAAGTATTATATATACCGACCACAAAAGTCTTCAACACATATTTAATCAGAAACAACTGAATATGAGGCAGCGTAGGTGGATTGAATTATTGAATGATTACGATTTTGAGATTCGTTACCACCCGGGGAAGGCAAATGTGGTAGCCGATGCCTTGAGCAGAAAGGATAGAGAACCTATTCGAGTAAAATCTATGAATATAATGATTCATAATAACATTACTACTCAAATAAAGGAGGCGCAACAAGGAGTTTTAAAAGAGGGAAATTTAAAGGATGAAATACCCAAAGGATCGGAGAAACATCTTAATATTCGGGAAGACGGAACCCGGTATAGGGCTGAAAGGATTTGGGTACCAAAATTTGGAGATATGAGAGAAATGGTACTTAGAGAAGCTCATAAAACCAGATACTCAATACATCCTGGAACGGGGAAGATGTACAAGGATCTCAAGAAACATTTTTGGTGGCCGGGTATGAAAGCCGATGTTGCTAAATACGTAGGAGAATGTTTGACGTGTTCTAAGGTCAAAGCTGAGCATCAGAAACCATCAGGTCTACTTCAACAACCCGAAATCCCGGAATGGAAATGGGAAAACATTACCATGGATTTCATCACTAAATTGCCAAGGACTGCAAGTGGTTTTGATACTATTTGGGTAATAGTTGATCGTCTCACCAAATCAGCACACTTCCTACCAATAAGAGAAGATGACAAGATGGAGAAGTTAGCACGACTGTATTTGAAGGAAGTCGTCTCCAGACATGGAATACCAATCTCTATTATCTCTGATAGGGATGGCAGATTTATTTCAAGATTCTGGCAGACATTACAGCAAGCATTAGGAACTCGTCTAGACATGAGTACTGCCTATCATCCACAAACTGATGGGCAGAGCGAAAGGACGATACAAACGCTTGAAGACATGCTACGAGCATGTGTTATTGATTTCGGAAACAGTTGGGATCGACATCTACCGTTAGCAGAATTTTCCTACAACAACAGCTACCATTCAAGCATTGAGATGGCGCCGTTCGAAGCACTTTATGGTAGAAAGTGCAGGTCTCCGATTTGTTGGAGTGAGGTGGGGGATAGACAGATTACGGGTCCGGAGATTATACAAGAAACTACCGAGAAGATCATCCAAATTCAACAACGGTTGAAAACCGCCCAAAGTCGACAAAAGAGCTACGCTGACATTAAAAGAAAAGATATAGAATTTGAAATTGGAGAGATGGTCATGCTTAAAGTTTCACCTTGGAAAGGCGTTGTTCGATTTGGTAAACGAGGGAAATTAAATCCAAGGTATATTGGACCATTCAAGATTATTGATCGTGTCGGACCAGTAGCTTACCGACTTGAGTTACCTCAACAACTCGCGGTTGTACATAACACTTTCCACGTCTCGAATTTGAAGAAATGTTTTGCTAAAGAAGATCTCACTATTCCGTTAGATGAAATCCAAATCAACGAAAAACTCCAATTCATCGAAGAACCCGTCGAAATAATGGATCGTGAGGTTAAAAGACTTAAGCAAAACAAGATACCAATTGTTAAGGTTCGATGGAATGCTCGTAGAGGACCCGAGTTCACCTGGGAGCGTGAAGATCAGATGAAGAAGAAATACCCGCATCTATTTCCAGAAGATTCGTCAACACCTTCAACAGCTTAAAATTTCGGGACGAAATTTATTTAACGGGTAGGTACTGTAGTGACCCGAACTTTTCCATGTTTATATATATTAATTGAGATTGATGTTTACATGATTAAATGTTTCCAACATGTTAAGCAATCAAACTTGTTAAGACTTGATTAATTGAAATAGGTTTCATATAGACAATTGACCACCCAAGTTGACCGGTGATTCACGAACGTTAAAACTTGTAAAAAACTATATGATGACATATATATGGTTATATATATAGTTAACATGATATTATGATAAGTAAACATATCATTAATTATATTAACAATGAACTACATATGTAAAAACAAGACTACTAACTTAATAATTTTGAAACGAGACATATATGTAACGTTTATCGTTGTAACGACATTTAATGTATATATATCATATTAAGAGATATTCGTACATCATAATATCATGATAATATAATAATTTAAAATCTCTTTTGATATTATAAACATTGGGTTAACAACATTTAACAAGATCGTTAACCTAAAGGTTTCAAAACAACACTTACATGTAACGACTAACGATGACTTAACGACTCAGTTAAAATGTATATACATGTAGTGTTTTAATATGTATTTATACACTTTTGAAAGACTTCAATACACTTATCAAAATACTTCTACTTAACAAAAATGCTTACAATTACATTCTCGTTCAGTTTCATCAACAATTCTACTCGTATGCACCCGTATTCGTACTCGTATAATACACAGCTTTTAGATGTATGTACTATTGGTATATACACTCCAATGATCAGCTCTTAGCAGCCCATTTGAGTCACATAACACATGTGGGAACCATCATTTGGCAACTAGCATGAAATATCTCATAAGATTACAAAAATATGAGTAATCATTCATGACTTATTTACATGAAAACAAAATTACATATCCTTTATATCTAATCCATACACCAACGACCAAAAACACCTACAAACACTTTCATTCTTCAATTTTCTTCATCTAATTGAACTCTCTCAAGTTCTATCTTCAAGTTCTAAGTGTTCTTCATAAATTCCAAAAGTTCTAGTTTCATAAAATCAAGAATACTTTCAAGTTTGCTAGCTCACTTCCAATCTTGTAAGGTGATCATCCAACCTCAAGAAATCTTTGTTTCTTACAGTAGGTTATCATTCTAATACAAGGTAATAATCATATTCAAACTTTGATTCAATTTCTATAACTATAACAATCTTATTTCAAGTGATGATCTTACTTGAACTTGTTTTCGTGTCATGATTTTGCTTCAAGAACTTTGAGCCATCCAAGGATCCATTGAAGCTAGATCCATTTTTCTCTTTTCCAGTAGGTTCATCCAAGGAACTTAAGGTAGTAATGATGTTCATAACATCATTCGATTCATACATATAAAGCTATCTTATTCGAAGGTTTAAACTTGTAATCACTAGAACATAGTTTAGTTAATTCTAAACTTGTTCGCAAACAAAAGTTAATCCTTCTAACTTGACTTTTAAAATCAACTAAACACATGTTCTATATCTATATGATATGCTAACTTAATGATTTAAAACCTGGAAACACGAAAAACACCGTAAAACCGGATTTACGCCGTCGTAGTAACACCGCGGGCTGTTTTGGGTTAGTTAATTAAAAACTATGATAAACTTTGATTTAAAAGTTGTTATTCTGAGAAAATGATTTTTATTATGAACATGAAACTATATCCAAAAATTATGGTTAAACTCAAAGTGGAAGTATGTTTTCTAAAATGGTCATCTAGACGTCGTTCTTTCGACTGAAATGACTACCTTTACAAAAACGACTTGTAACTTATTTTTCCGACTAGAAACCTATACTTTTTTGTTTAGATTCATAAAATAGAGTTCAATATGAAACCATAGCAATTTGATTCACTCAAAACGGATTTAAAATGAAGAAGTTATGGGTAAAACAAGATTGGATAATTTTTCTCATTTTAGCTACGTGAAAATTGGTAACAAATCTATTCCAACCATAACTTAATCAACTTGTATTATATATTATGTAATCTTGAGATACCATAGACACGTATACAATGTTTCGACCTATCATGTCGACACATCTATATATATTTCGGAACAACCATAGACACTCTATATGTGAATGTTGGAGTTAGCTATACAGGGTTGAGGTTGATTCCAAAATATATATAGTTTGAGTTGTGATCAATACTGAGATACGTATACACTGGGTCGTGGATTGATTCAAGATAATATTTATCGATTTATTTCTGTACATCTAACTGTGGACAACTAGTTGTAGGTTACTAACGAGGACAGCTGACTTAATAAACTTAAAACATCAAAATATATTAAAAGTGTTGTAAATATATTTTGAACATACTTTGATATATATGTATATATTGTTATAGGTTCGTGAATCAACCAGTGGCCAAGTCTTACTTCCCGACGAAGTAAAAATCTGTGAAAGTGAGTTATAGTCCCACTTTTAAAATCTAATATTTTTGGGATGAGAATACATGCAGGTTTTATAAATGATTTACAAAATAGACACAAGTACGTGAAACTACATTCTATGGTTGAATTATCGAAATCGAATATGCCCCTTTTTATTAAGTCTGGTAATCTAAGAATTAGGGAACAGACACCCTAATTGACGCGAATCCTAAAGATAGATCTATTGGGCCTAACAAACCCCATCCAAAGTACCGGATGCTTTAGTACTTCGAAATTTATATCATATCCGAAGGGTGTCCCGGAATGATGGGGATATTCTTATATATGCATCTTGTTATTGTCGGTTACCAGATGTTCACCATATGAATGATTTTTATCTCTATGTATGGGATGTGTATTGAAATATGAAATCTTGTGGTCTATTGTTACGATTTGATATATATAGGTTAAACCTATAACTCACCAACATTTTTGTTGACGTTTTAAGCATGTTTATTCTCAGGTAATTATTAAGAGCTTCCGCTGTCGCATACTTAAATAAGGACAAGATTTGGAGTCCATGCTTGTATGATATTGTGTAAAAACTGCATTCAAGGAACTTATTTTGTTGTAACATATTTGTATTGTAAACCATTATGTAATGGTCGTGTGTAAACAGGATATTTTAGATTATCATTATTTGATAATCTACGTAAAGCTTTTTAAACCTTTATTGATGAAATAAAGGTTATGGTTTGTTTAAAAATGAATGCAGTCTTTGAAAAACGTCTCATATAGAGGTCAAAACCTCGCAACGAAATCAATTAATATGGAACGTTTTTAATCAATAAGAACGGGACATTTCACTACATATGTAAAAACAAGACTACTAACTTAATGATTTTTAAACGAGACATATATGTAACGATTATCGTTGTAAAGACATTTAATGTATATATATCATATTAAGAGATATTCATACATGATAATATCATGATAATATAATAATTTAAAATCTCATTTGATATTATAAACATTGGGTTAACAACATTTAACAAGATCGTTAACCTAAAGGTTTCAAAACAACACTTACATGTAACGACTAACGATGACTTAACGACTCAGTTAAAATGTATATACATGTAGTGTTTTAATATGTATTTATTCACTTTTGAAAGACTTCAATACACTTATCAAAATACTTCTACTTAACAAAAATGCTTACAATTACATCCTCGTTCAGTTTCATCAACAATTCTACTCGTATGCACCCGTATTCGTACTCGTACAATACACAGCTTTTAGATGTATGTACTATTGGTATATACACTCCAATGATCAGCTCTTAGCAGCCCATGTGAGTCACCTAACACATGTGGGAACCATCATTTGGCAACTAGCATGAAATATCTCATAAAATTACAAAAATATGAGTAATCATTCATGACTTATTTACATGAAAACAAAATTACATATCCTTTATATCTAATCCATACACCAACGACCAAAAACACCTACAAACACTTTCATTCTTCAATTTTCTTCATCTAATTGATCTCTCTCAAGTTCTATCTTCAAGTTCTAAGTGTTCTTCATAAATTCCAAAAGTTCTAGTTTCATAAAATCAAGAATACTTTCAAGTTTGCTAGCTCACTTCCAATCTTGTAAGGTGATCATCCAACCTCAAGAAATCTTTGTTTCTTACAGTAGGTTATCATTCTAATACAAGGTAATAATCATATTCAAACTTTGTTTCAATTTCTATAACTATAACAATCTTATTTCAAGTGATGATCTTACTTGAACTTGTTTTCGTGTCATGATTCTGCTTCAAGAACTTCGAGCCATCCAAGGATCCATTGAAGCTAGATCCATTTTTCTCTTTTCCAGTAGGTTTATCCAAGGAAATTAAGGTAGTAATGATGTTCATAACATCATTCGATTCATACATATAAAGCTATCTTATTCGAAGGTTTAAACTTGTAATCACTAGAACATAGTTTAGTTAATTCTAAACTTGTTCGCAAACAAAAGTTAATCCTTCTAACTTGACTTTTAAAATCAACTAAACACATGTTCTATATCTATATGATATGCTAACTTAATGATTTAAAACCTGGAAACACGAAAAACACCGTAAAACCGGATTTACGCCGTCGTAGTAACACCGCGGGCTGTTTTGGGTTAGTTAATTAAAAACTATGATAAACTTTGATTTAAAAGTTGTTATTCTGAGAAAATGATTTTTATTATGAACATGAAACTATATCCAAAAATTATGGTTAAACTCAAAGTGGAAGTATGTTTTCTAAAATGGTCATCTAGACGTCGTTCTTTCGACTGAAATGACTACCTTTACAAAAACGACTTGTAACTTATTTTTCCGACAATAAACCTATACTTTTTCTGTTTAGATTCATAAAATAGAGTTCAATATGAAATCATAGCAATTTGATTCACTCAAAACGGATTTAAAATGAAGAAGTTATGGGTAAAACAAGATTGGATAATTTTTCTCATTTTAGCTACGTGAAAATTGGTAACAAATCTATTCCAACCATAACTTAATCAACTTGTATTGTATATTATGTAATCTTGAGATACCATAGACACGTATACAATGTTTCGACCTATCATGTCGACACATCTATATATATTTCGGAACAACCATAGACACTCTATATGTGAATGTTGGAGTTAGCTATACAGGGTTGAGGTTGATTCCAAAATATATATAGTTTGAGTTGTGATCAATACTGAGATACGTATACACTGGGTCGTGGATTGATTCAAGATAATATTTATCGATTTATTTCTGTACATCTAACTGTGGACAACTAGTTGTAGGTTACTAACGAGGACAGCTGACTTAATAAACTTAAAACATCAAAATATATTAAAAGTGTTGTAAATATATTTTGAACATACTTTGATATATATGTATATATTGTTATAGGTTCGTGAATCAACCAGTGGCCAAGTCTTACTTCCCGACGAAGTAAAAATCTGTGAAAGTGAGTTATAGTCCCACTTTTTAAATCTAATATTTTTGGGATGAGAATACATGCAGGTTTTATAAATGATTTACAAAATAGACACAAGTACGTGAAACTACATTCTATGGTTGAATTATCGAAATCGAATATGCCCCTTTTTATTAAGTCTGGTAATCTATGAATTAGGGAACAGACACCCTAATTGACGCGAATCCTAAAGATAGATCTATTGGGCCTAACAAACCCCATCCAAAGTACTGGATGCTTTAGTACTTCGAAATTTATATCATATCCGAAGGGTGTCCCGGAATGATGGGGATATTCTTATATATGCATCTTGTTAATGTCGGTTACCAGGTGTTCACCATATGAATGATTTTTATCTCTATGTATGGGATGTGTATTGAAATATGAAATCTTGTGGTCTATTATTATGATTTGATATATATAGGTTAAACCTATAACTCACCAACATTTTTGTTGACGTTTTAAGCATGTTTATTCTCAGGTGATTATTAAGAGCTTCCGCTGTCGCATACTTAAATAAGGACGAGATTTGGAGTCCATGCTTGTATGATATTGTGTAAAAACTGCATTCAAGAAACTTATTTTGTTGTAACATATTTGTATTGTAAACCATTATGTAATGGTCGTGTGTAAACAGGATATTTTAGATTATCATTATTTGATAATCTACGTAAAGCTTTTTAAAACCTTTATCTATGAAATAAAGGTTATGGTTTGTTTTAAAAATGAATGCAGTCTTTGAAAAACGTCTCATATAGAGGTCAAAACCTCGCAACGAAATCAATTAATATGGAACGTTTTTAGTCAATAAGAACGGGACATTTCAGTTGGTATCAGAGCGTTGGTCTTAGAGAACCAGAAAATTTGCATTAGTGTGTCTTATCGAGTTTGTTAGGATGCATTAGTGAGTCTGGACTTCGACCGTGTTTTCTTTAAAAATGATTGCTTAACATTTTTGTTGGAAACTATATATTTTTAACATATGAATATTATGTGATATATTAATCTCTTAACGTGTTTGATATTATGTGATAGATGTCTACCTCTAGAACAAGTCCCATTGACTCACCTAATAATAATGAAGAGTCAAATGTAAATTGGAATGATTTGTGGACTGATTCACAAGTTCCCGAAGAGGAACCGGAAGAAGAGTCGGAACCGGAAGAAGAATCGGAACCGGAAGAAGAATCGGAACCGGATGAAGAAATAGAACCGGTGGGGGAAATAATAAAACGGTTAAGTAAAAGAAAATCCTCAACCAACCGACCAAGGTTAATTATGGTCAATGGTGTTTCCGCCAAGGAAGCAAAATATTGGGAGGATTACCAATTCTCCGATGAATCGGATTCCGACGAGAATTCCGATGATGTTATAGAAATTACCCCAACTGAATTTAAAAAGGCAAAAGAAAATAATAAGGGAAAGGGCATAAAAATAGAGAAATCTAATTCCAACCCCGATGAACTTTATATGTATCGTCAACGCCCGAAGTCCTTAAGTTGTAACAATGACCCGGGAACCTCTAAACCACCAGGTTTTTCTAAACCAATGTGGATCACGACGGCTCGTATTAGGGGAACATCATATATCCCTAGAAACTTGGCAAAACGAACCAAAACCGAAGAAGAAGAAACAAGCGAGTCGGAATAAGATAGTTGTATTCGTGTGGTGTAATATATGTAATATAGTGTGCTTATGCTTTATGATATATGTAAAAATTGCTTGTATTAATAAGTATTTTTTTTTATGAATCTAACTCTTGTCTATTTTACAGTATAAAAACACAAAATGGATAGACAACCCAATATTTTAAGAGACCTACCCGGAGACATGATTGATGAAATCTTGTCTAGAGTCGGTCAGAATTCTTCGGCACAACTATTTAAGGCGAGATCAGTTTGTAAGACATTCGAAGAACGTTCCAAGAATGCCTTGGTTTATAAAAGGCTTTCGTTCGGAAGATGGGGGATATCACATTGGGAAATCCATAAGTTACGATGTGTTTACTTTGACGCATATATTGCGAGGAACCCAAATGCTATTTTACGCAATGGGTTAAGAAATTATTTTGACTCAATATATCCGAATATTGGACTTCGTGATTTAGAAAAAGCGGCTAACATGCAACATAAAGAAGCATGTTATGCTTACGGATTAGTAATGTTCGCTTCTCACCAAAGTGAGAACAAGAACATCGGGCTACAACTATTAAACAAAACGTTCCCACAAGTGACGGAGTCGGTAATTGGGGTAAGAAATGAGGTTTTTAGATTGTTACGGGACTGTTGGACATTACGTAACCCTCGTCCCTTTGATGACGCTACAACACGCTGTCTTATCAACGGCCATAACGGTTATGTTGCACAAGACCAAGGATGGGAAGTAGTCCTAGTAAAACCAGAATGCATGACTTGTTTCTGGACGTATGAATTACGTGTCTTTATTGCCTTTGCTGAACGACTTGTGTACTAGCTAGAATTATCTTCACAACCATCTTGTATCAAATTTATTGTGTGCTATATTTCATGCTATATGTAAAATAAGCGGTATTGTAAGTTTGTAAAATGTTGTGTAAAAGTTTGAACGCGAAATATTATTATAATCAGTTTTTCATATAGAATTGTAGTAGTTGAATTGTATATTAGCTACTAAGTATGAACTTAACGGGTAGGTACTACCCGAATTTAAACTTATAAAATGCTAATATGAAGAAAAAGCTTTTATAAATGAGTTCATATTATGCTACGAAATACTATTAACTACTCTTAATATTCTGTATGATTAACTTGTTCCATTTAACTATTTTGAAGGAAATGGCACCGACTACTCGACACACCGTAAATATGAATGAAGAGGAATTCCGTACTTTTCTAGCTTCAAACATAGCCGCAGTACAGGCTGCGCTACATACCAATAATAACCTTGGATCTAGCAGTACAGGAAATCGTGTAGGATGCACCTACAAAGAATTCACTGCCTGCAAACCTTTGGAATTTGATGGAACCGAAGGACCGATCGGATTGAAACGGTGGACCGAGAAGGTTGAATCGGTGTTTGCCATAAGTAAGTGTACTGAAGAGGACAAAGTGAAGTACGCTACGCATACCTTCACAGGTTCTGCGTTAACATGGTGGAATACCTATCTAGAGCAAGTGGGACAAGATGATGCGTACGCACTACCGTGGTCAGCATTCAAGCACTTGATGAACGAGAAGTACCGTCCCAGAACCGAGGTCAATAAGCTCAAGACAGAACTTAGAGGGTTACGAACCCAAGGATTTGATATTACCACGTACGAAAGACGATTCACAGAATTGTGCCTATTGTGTCCGGGAGCATTCGAAGATGAGGAAGAGAAGATCGACGCGTTTGTGAAAGGATTACCGGAAAGAATCCAAGAAGATATAAGTTCACACGAGCCCGCCTCCATACAACAGGCATGTAGAATGGCTCACAAACTAGTGAACCAGATTGAAGAAAGAATTAAAGAACAGACTGCTGAAGAGGCCAATGTGAAGCAAGTCAAAAGAAAGTGGGAGGAAAACGGTGATAAGAATCACCAATACAACCACAACAGCAATTACAACAATAATCGCAACAATTATCCCAACAATCGCAACATCAATCGCAACTACAACAAACGGCCCAATAACAACAACAACAACAACAACAACAACAACAGCAACTACAACAATCATCCCAACAACAATAATAACCGCAACAACAACAACAATCAGAAGCAGCTATGCCAAAGGTGTGAAAAGAATCACTCGGGGTTCTGCACCAAATTTTGCAACAAGTGTAAAAGAAATGGTCATAGCGCGGCGAAGTGTGAGGTCTACGGACCAGAGGTTAATAGAACGAAAGGAACAAATGGTGTCGGAACGAGTAATGACGGAGCAAGTAGTGTCGGAGCAAGTTATGCCAATGTAGTTTGTTATAAATGTGGAAAACCGGGCCACATTATTAGAAATTGCCCGAACCAGGAGAACACGAATGGACATGGCCGTGGAAGAGTTTTCAATATTAATGCGATAGAGGCACAGGAAGACCCGGAGCTTGTTACGGGTACGTTTCTTATTGACAATAAATCTGCTTACGTTTTATTTGATTCGGGTGCGGATAGAAGCTATATGAGTAGAGATTTTTGTGCTAAATTAAGTTGTCCATTGACGCCTTTGGATAGTAAATTTTTACTCGAATTAGCAAATGGTAAATTAATTTCAGCAGATAATATATGTCGGAATCGAGAAATTAAACTGGTTAGCGAAACATTTAAGATTGATTTGATACCAGTAGAGTTAGGGAGTTTTGATGTGATAATCGGTATGGACTGGTTGAAAGAAGTGAAAGCGGAGATCGTTTGTTACAAAAATGCAATTCGCATTATACGAGAAAAAGGAAAACCCTTAATGGTGTACGGAGAAAAGGGCAACACGAAGCTACATCTTATTAGTAATTTGAAGGCACAAAAACTAATAAGAAAAGGTTGCTATGCTGTTCTAGCACACGTCGAGAAAGTACAAACTGAAGAAAAGAGCATCAATGATGTTCCCGTCGCAAAAGAATTTCCCGATGTATTTCCGAAAGAATTACCGGGATTACCCCCACATCGATCCGTTGAATTTCAAATAGATCTTGTACCAGGAGCTGCACCAATAGTTCGTGCTCCTTACAGACTCGCACCCAGCGAGATGAAAGAACTACAAAGCCAATTACAAGAACTTTTAGAGCGTTGTTTCATTCGACCAAGCACATCACCGTGGGGAGCTCCTGTTTTGTTTGTCAAGAAGAAAGATGGTACATTCAGGTTGTGTATCGACTACCGAGAGTTGAACAAACTTACCATCAAGAACCGCTACCCACTACCGAGAATCGATGACTTATTTGATCAACTACAAGGCTCGTCTGTTTATTCAAAGATTGACTTACGTTCCGGGTATCATCAAATGCGGGTGAAAGAAGATGATATTCCAAAGACTGCTTTCAGAACACGTTACGGTCATTACGAGTTTATGGTCATGCCGTTTGGTTTAACTAATGCACCAGCTGTGTTCATGGACCTTATGAACCGAGTGTGTGGACCATACCTTGACAAGTTTGTCATTGTTTTCATTGATGACATACTTATTTACTCAAAGAATGACCAAGAACACGGTGAACATTTGAGAAAGGTGTTAGAAGTATTGAGGAAGGAAGAATTGTACGCTAAGTTTTCAAAGTGTGCATTTTGGTTGGAAGAAGTTCAATTCCTCGGTCACATAGTGAACAAAGAAGGTATTAAGGTGGATCCGGCAAAGATAGAAACTGTTGAAAAGTGGGAAACCCCGAAAACTCCGAAACACATACGCCAGTTTTTAGGACTAGCTGGTTACTACAGAAGGTTCATCCAAGACTTTTCCAGAATAGCAAAACCCTTGACTGCATTAACGCATAAAGGGAAGAAATTTGAATGGAATGATGAACAAGAGAAAGCGTTTCAGTTATTGAAGAAAAAGCTAACTACGGCACCTATATTGTCATTGCCTGAAGGGAATGATGATTTTGTGATTTATTGTGATGCATCAAAGCAAGGTCTCGGTTGTGTATTAATGCAACGAACGAAGGTGATTGCTTATGCGTCTAGACAATTGAAGATTCACGAACAAAATTATACGACGCATGATTTGGAATTAGGCGCGGTTGTTTTTGCATTAAAGACTTGGAGGCACTACTTATATGGGGTCAAAAGTATTATATATACCGACCACAAAAGTCTTCAACACATATTTAATCAGAAACAACTGAATATGAGGCAGCGTAGGTGGATTGAATTATTGAATGATTACGACTTTGAGATTCGTTGCCACCCGGGGAAGGCAAATGTGGTAGCCGATGCCTTGAGCAGGAAGGACAGAGAACCCATTCGAGTAAAATCTATGAATATAATGATTCATAATAACATTACTACTCAAATAAAGGAGGCGCAACAAGGAGTTTTAAAAGAGGGAAATTTAAAGGATGAAATACCCAAAGGATCGGAGAAGCATCTTAATATTCGGGAAGACGGAACCCGGTATAGGGCTGAAAGGATTTGGGTACCAAAATTTGGAGATATGAGAGAAATGGTACTTAGAGAAGCTCATAAAACCAGATACTCAATACATCCTGGAACGGGAAAGATGTACAAGGATCTCAAGAAACATTTTTGGTGGCCGGGTATGAAAGCCGATGTTGCTAAATACGTAGGAGAATGTTTGACATGTTCTAAGGTCAAAGCTGAGCATCAGAAACCATCAGGTCTACTTCAACAACCCGAAATCCCAGAATGGAAATGGGAAAACATTACCATGGATTTTATCACTAAATTGCCAAGGACTGCAAGTGGTTTTGATACTATTTGGGTAATAGTTGATCGTCTCACCAAATCAGCACACTTCCTGCCAATAAGAGAAGATGACAAGATGGAGAAGTTAGCACGACTGTATTTGAAGGAAGTCGTCTCCAGACATGGAATACCAATCTCTATTATCTCTGATAGGGATGGCAGATTTATTTCAAGATTCTGGCAGACATTACAGCAAGCATTAGGAACTCGTCTAGACATGAGTACTGCCTATCATCCACAAACTGATGGGCAGAGCGAAAGGACGATACAAACGCTTGAAGACATGCTACGAGCATGTGTTATTGATTTCGGAAACAGTTGGGATCGACATCTATCGTTAGTAGAATTTTCCTACAACAACAGCTACCATTCAAGCATTGAGATGGCGCCGTTTGAAGCACTTTATGGTAGAAAGTGCAGGTCTCCGATTTGTTGGAGTGAAGTGGGGGATAGACAGATTACGGGTCCAGAGATTATACAAGAAACTACCGAGAAGATCATCCAAATTCAACAACGGTTGAAAACCGCCCAAAGTCGACAAAAGAGCTACGCTGACATTAAAAGAAAAGATATAGAATTTGAAATTGGAGAGATGGTCATGCTTAAAGTTGCACCTTGGAAAGGCGTTGTTCGATTTGGTAAACGAGGGAAATTAAATCCAAGGTATATTGGACCATTCAAGATTATTGATCGTTACCGACTAGAGTTACCTCAACAACTCGCAGCTGTACATAACACTTTCCACGTCTCGAATTTGAAGAAATGTTTTGCTAAAGAAGATCTCACTATTCCGTTAGATGAAATCCAAATCAACGAAAAACTTCAATTCATCGAAGAACCCGTCGAAATAATGGATCGTGAGGTTAAAAGACTTAAGCAAAACAAGATACCAATTGTTAAGGTTCGATGGAATGCTCGTAGAGGACCCGAGTTCACCTGGGAGCGTGAAGATCAGATGAAGAAGAAATACCCGCATCTATTTCCAGAAGATTCGTCAACACCTTCAACAGCTTAAAATTTCGGGACGAAATTTATTTAACGGGTAGGTACTGTAGTGACCCGAACTTTTCCATGTTTATATATATTAATTGAGATTGATATTTACATGATTAAATGTTTCCAACATGTTAAGCAATCAAACTTGTTAAGACTTGATTAATTGAAATATGTTTCATATAGACAATTGACCACCCAAGTTGACCGGTGATTCACGAACGTTAAAACTTGTAAAAACTATATGATGACATATATATGGATATATATATAGTTAACATGATACTATGATAAGTAAACATATCATTAAGTATATTAACAATGAACTACATATGTAAAAACAAGACTACTAACTTAATGATTTTTAAACGAGACATATATGTAACGATTATCGTTGTAAAGACATTTAATGTATATATATCATATTAAGAGATATTCATACATGATAATATCATGATAATATAATAATTTAAAATCTCATTTGATATTATAAACATTGGGTTAACAACATTTAACAAGATCGTTAACCTAAAGGTTTCAAAACAACACTTACATGTAACGACTAACGATGACTTAACGACTCAGTTAAAATGTATATACATGTAGTGTTTTAATATGTATTTATTCACTTTTGAAAGACTTCAATACACTTATCAAAATACTTCTACTTAACAAAAATGCTTACAATTACATCCTCGTTCAGTTTCATCAACAATTCTACTCGTATGCACCCGTATTCGTACTCGTACAATACACAGCTTTTAGATGTATGTACTATTGGTATATACACTCCAATGATCAGCTCTTAGCAGCCCATGTGAGTCACCTAACACATGTGGGAACCATCATTTGGCAACTAGCATGAAATATCTCATAAAATTACAAAAATATGAGTAATCATTCATGACTTATTTACATGAAAACAAAATTACATATCCTTTATATCTAATCCATACACCAACGACCAAAAACACCTACAAACACTTTCATTCTTCAATTTTCTTCATCTAATTGATCTCTCTCAAGTTCTATCTTCAAGTTCTAAGTGTTCTTCATAAATTCCAAAAGTTCTAGTTTCATAAAATCAAGAATACTTTCAAGTTTGCTAGCTCACTTCCAATCTTGTAAGGTGATCATCCAACCTCAAGAAATCTTTGTTTCTTACAGTAGGTTATCATTCTAATACAAGGTAATAATCATATTCAAACTTTGGTTCAATTTCTATAACTATAACAATCTTATTTCAAGTGATGATCTTACTTGAACTTGTTTTCGTGTCATGATTCTGCTTCAAGAACTTCGAGCCATCCAAGGATCCATTGAAGCTAGATCCATTTTTCTCTTTTCCAGTAGGTTTATCTAAGGAAATTAAGGTAGTAATGATGTTCATAACATCATTCGATTCATACATATAAAGCTATCTTATTCGAAGGTTTAAACTTGTAATCACTAGAACATAGTTTAGTTAATTCTAAACTTGTTCGCAAACAAAAGTTAATCCTTCTAACTTGACTTTTAAAATCAACTAAACACATGTTCTATATCTATATGATATGCTAACTTAATGATTTAAAACCTGGAAACACGAAAAACACCGTAAAACCGGATTTACGCCGTCGTAGTAACACCGCGGGCTGTTTTGGGTTAGTTAATTAAAAACTATGATAAACTTTGATTTAAAAGTTGTTATTCTGAGAAAATGATTTTTATTATGAACATGAAACTATATCCAAAAATTATGGTTAAACTCAAAGTGGAAGTATGTTTTCTAAAATGGTCATCTAGACGTCGTTCTTTCGACTGAAATGACTACCTTTACAAAAACGACTTGTAACTTATTTTTCCGACAATAAACCTATACTTTTTCTATTTAGATTCATAAAATAGAGTTCAATATGAAATCATAGCAATTTGATTCACTCAAAACGGATTTAAAATGAAGAAGTTATGGGTAAAACAAGATTGGATAATTTTTCTCATTTTAGCTACGTGAAAATTGGTAACAAATCTATTCCAACCATAATTTAATCAACTTGTATTGTATATTATGTAATCTTGAGATACCATAGACACGTATACAATGTTTCGACCTATCATGTCGACACATCTATATATATTTCGGAACAACCATAGACACTCTATATGTGAATGTTGGAGTTAGCTATACAGGGTTGAGGTTGATTCCAAAATATATATAGTTTGAGTTGTGATCAATACTGAGATACGTATACACTGGGTCGTGGATTGATTCAAGATAATATTTATCGATTTATTTCTGTACATCTAACTGTGGACAACTAGTTGTAGGTTACTAACGAGGACAGCTGACTTAATAAACTTAAAACATCAAAATATATTAAAAGTGTTGTAAATATATTTTGAACATACTTTGATATATATGTATATATTGTTATAGGTTCGTGAATCAACCAGTGGCCAAGTCTTACTTCCCGACGAAGTAAAAATCTGTGAAAGTGAGTTATAGTCCCACTTTTTAAATCTAATATTTTTGGGATGAGAATACATGCAGGTTTTATAAATGATTTACAAAATAGACACAAGTACGTGAAACTACATTCTATGGTTGAATTATCGAAATCGAATATGCCCCTTTTTATTAAGTCTGGTAATCTATGAATTAGGGAACAGACACCCTAATGGACGCGAATCCTAAAGATAGATCTATTGGGCCTAACAAACCCCATCCAAAGTACTGGATGCTTTAGTACTTCGAAATTTATATCATATCCGAAGGGTGTCCCGGAATGATGGGGATATTCTTATATATGCATCTTGTTAATGTCGGTTACCAGGTGTTCACCATATGAATGATTTTTATCTCTATGTATGGGATGTGTATTGAAATATGAAATCTTGTGGTCTATTATTATGATTTGATATATATAGGTTAAACCTATAACTCACCAACATTTTTGTTGACGTTTTAAGCATGTTTATTCTCAGGTGATTATTAAGAGCTTCCGCTGTCGCATACTTAAATAAGGACGAGATTTGGAGTCCATGCTTGTATGATATTGTGTAAAAACTGCATTCAAGAAACTTATTTTGTTGTAACATATTTGTATTGTAAACCATTATGTAATGGTCGTGTGTAAACAGGATATTTTAGATTATCATTATTTGATAATCTACGTAAAGCTTTTTAAAACCTTTATCTATGAAATAAAGGTTATGGTTTGTTTTAAAAATGAATGCAGTCTTTGAAAAACGTCTCATATAGAGGTTAAAACCTCGCAACGAAATCAATTAATATGGAACGTTTTTAGTCAATAAGAACGGGACATTTCAGTATCAGAGCATGGTCTAAGGGAATTAGGTGACCTTGGTATAGGTGTCTAGTCTTAGACTTATTGGCGGTTATGCATTATTTGCGGGACTTGTAGGAATACGGGCCAGATTGAGAATTGTTAGTGCCTTAGAGTAGGTGACTAACTAGGACTTGTGTTTGTCCAATGTGAGATTTTGTGGGGCCTTATTTCGTGTGTAAATTAGTGCCTTAGATTGCTAGTGCCTAATGTAAGTAGGCGAACTTGGACGTTGTTTTAGTGATAGTCACCTAGGTTGTAGGTTAACTTGTTGTTGTGGTGTACTTGTGTACGTTTATTATTATCGTATATTGGTGTGTATATATACAGGTATCTTTTGGTGCGGTGTCCTAGAGACGAATCTATTGGAGAGATTCGCATGTTTGGCGGTTTGAGTGATCAAGTTCACGGTAAGGACTTGGGTCATTCGGGTACTAGGATTTATCGCGTCTTTTTTTGTGTGAGTGTTGCGTCAGTCCGGGTAAAGTACTTTGCATGACCATGTGGAAATAGTAAGGTACGCATTTGTAATAGTGACTGATCACCATTATTACGAAAGTGTATCTTGACACCAAGCATGACATGACAAGTACCGAACGGAGGAAACGTGGCATGGTTGGGATAGAACGGGACGAATTAGGAATCTTTTATTGGTTCCTAGGATATAGTGGTCTCGAGTGATGTGCTTGTTGTCACATCGAGTTCTTTACGAGTCGGGAAGTGTTACGGTGGATTCGGTTAGCTAAGGTGAGTGAGCAATTCACGAGTTTGGTGCGTGCTTAGTAACCCTAAGTAGTGGGTGCACTGTTGAGATTGTTGTTGGTTTTAGTTACCCATCGTAACTAGGATGACCGATTTACGTGTGCGTGTGTGCGGCGAAGACTTGAATTCCGTAATGGAATGCAATAAGTCTAATGATTGTAGTTTTGAGTTACACTCGGTAGAGTGTGTGGTTAGAGAATCGTGTTAGGATTCTTGTTGTGAGTCGCCTTGGAATTGGCGAAATCGAGGAGTCTTCGGGTCGTTAAACTCATGGGAGTGAGACCCGTATAATGTTGATTGTGTTAGTGTGTTGTGGGTTATAGGGTAACATTCCTAATGGAATATCCCTTGTAGTAGTGGTTTTATTGAGGTGTGGAAGGATGTAAGACTTGGTGTTGCCAAGCATCTCCTTAGTAATGGGTGAAAAGTTTCGTTAGGCTATATCGATTGGCCTTGTGGAATTTTGCGTGTAGCGTGTGATCGCTAGGAACTTTTGATAAGAAAATAAACCGTGAGGTTTGTCGGGTAGGTATGACTGCAGGCCACTATTATAGAGAGATGGGTGACATCGGGTGTATGGAACCTAAAGATCGAGTTTCTAAAATTCGGTTGATTGTGGTGGGAGTCTGCATGACACGGCGTCAGGTGCCTTCTTATACCTGCTAGTGTAATGTTCAACTCCGGTGATGGTGTGACCACTTTGTGCTTAGGGTGCCCGTGAGATACCCTTGGAAGCATCGAAGATTTTAAATAGTGATCGACGGGTGATAGTGATTCGACGGTTGCGAAAGTCGAAGTTTAAGAGCATTGCAGTAAATACTTCGTAGGAAGTGGCGGATGAGCGAATAGTCGAGGCATATGTCGGACTTTGGTGGAGTTCGCTTTGCGAACGATGAAGGGGCTATTAGTTGTGATTTGTGGTATGAAGGTGCGATGTCGTCGCGTGTACCACATCTCTAGTGATGGTGTATGATGGCTCTGAGAGCTAAAGTAAATTTGCGGTGATTCGGTGATTATGATCAATGATGAGAATGATCATGTTTGTGTTGTGGAATGGTAATTATGCGGGATGTTATCCTAAGTGGGGGAGTTTTTACTACCGCACGAGGAAGCTCCGGTGGTGTTATGTAAAGAGAAGTGGCGTAGTGTACCGTGCTAGGCCTCAATAGGGATTTGGAGTTCCTAACGAAGAAGAGTGACAGGTTGCTAGTGTCGACTCAAGATCGTGCGTTATGATTGAGAGTTACAATTTCGGAATGTTATGTGTAGAATCGTGATGTAAAATTGGGTTGGTGCGAAACCCGGATAGTACTGTTGAGTAGGTACGAGTTCGATTTCGGTATGGATACTGTATTTTCCCTTTCGGGAAACGTGATCTTGGAAATCGTCAGTGGATTATTCCATTTTATGGACGATTGTGAGGCGGGAGTGCCGGTTCCGATTGTCTCACTTAGAGACACGCAGATGTTGTTTGTATGTGAGGGTGTTTGCCCTAGTGATGTGACCCGTTGGGTGCATTGAAATGTCGAGGCCATCCTTAATGGATGGTCTAGGCAGGAGGATTCACCCGGCGTTGGTGAATATTTTGTGGGTCGTGTGGCGAATTGCGAATTTGTTGTCATGATAATTCGCTGTTGACAGGATTCTAGTGCACAAATAGTTTGCATGCTAGTACTAGGAAGCCGTATTGTATGGATGTGTTGCAGGGTTTAGGGGAAAAACCCTGTGTCGAGTATTGACGTTTTGTCTAGCTCGTGGTGTATGATTGTAGTCCTGGATTAATCCAGTGGCAGATGGTTGTATACAGATTGATTGATGGGAAAGTTGTGTCCCTAGTGTGATTAGTTGGCGATACTGAAATTTCTTCGTTGAAGGAAAGTATCTTGTTGCGAGTTGTAGCCGAGAGAACTTGAAGGAATATATGGTGTTTTCTGTATTTCCTAAGTGGGCAGTTTGAACGTTGAGCGCGTGAAATATCGCTTGTTGCGGTAATGCACGCTAGTGATTATTAGCGTGTGGTGAAAACTTCGGATTAATGGAAATTGTTATTGGAATTATTGCGGACATCGAGTTTGGATGTGTGTCGGAGGACTATAGAGTGCGGGTTCACATTTGGTTAAGTGACTAGGATCACGAGGACGTGATCGAAATAAGTGGGGGAGAGTTGTAAGACCCGTTCATTCGTACGATGTATATATGAAGAACACGTACGACGTACAACGAATATATATATATGTAAAGAATGTATATATAAGTATCAAGTATGTATATATATATTATATATATATATATATAAATATATATATATATATATATATATATATATATATATATATATATATATATATATATATATAGTGTACAAGGGTTGAACGAAGGGTTGTATAATGGTATAAAGATGATTGTATGATGTGTGTAAGAAGTGTACCAAGCATGTGCGTATTGCTTGTTCGAATGTCGAAGAAAACTGGAAGTTGTCTGAGTCACAAGGTGTGTACGTACCTTTTCGACCCCAAATAAAGTTTGAGTTGATGTTTCAAAACCTTACCATTAGAAAGGAAATCTTATTACCTTTCCAACGATATTTGATTCATCGAAAACGGAGCTACGATCGAAAAGTTATGGCCAAAACAAGTTACTGAAAACTGTTTTTCCTCGATTGCCAGCACCTGAAGGTTGGAGCGGCGCTCCACCCTATTGAGCGGCGCTCCGATTGCATCTGATGCGTTTTTCAGCATTTTTAAAGAGTTTAAATGAGGGGTGTAAGTAACTAGAGGGGGGTGAATAGTTACTTAATGCGTTTTTACCAATTTTTCGATTGATCACCAAATTCGATTTTACTTTGATCAACCAATTCAACTCAAACTTGATGTGTGTAGTGTATATGTTCAAAATGATAAATGAAGTAATGTAAAGAACATAGACACAAGGATTTATAGTGGTTCGGGTGGATGTTAACTAATCCACCTTAATCCACTCCCTGATTACACTAATCGGGATTTGTTGCTTCACTAAGCACTTTTCTCCAAACCCGGTGGAGATCCGATTTACAAGTCTTCAATCTTCTTTAGTAGACAACAAACCTAATCTTTCTATCCCTTTGAAAGATCAACTCTAACCTAGATCAACTTGTCTTCACCTTGGACAAGTATTAATCTCCAAATAAGATTAATCAACTTCATAAGTCCCTTTAAGGAAGTGGATCACTAAGCTAGCCTATGCTTCCACTAATTGAAGTTACAAGACTTATACACTTTGCAATGATGATCCTAACACGATACTAGGACATACATTACATTAAGTAAACTCACAAGATAAATGATTTTGATTAGTAAGTTTACAACAACCCAATTCTATATCTATAAGATCATAGAATTTTCTCTTGCTAGATCACATTTGAGTAGTAATTTATGCCCTTGTGATCTCTAGAGATATGCCTTTTTAATGTGCAAGAGGGTCAGCTTCAAATGCACTCAAATGTTTGCCTTTTATAGTGAGATTCAAAAAATAGCCGTTGACACACGGTTTCCAGCACGGTCGACCGTGGTGCGACCGTGCGTGCTCCAGTTCAAAATTAGTATCCGTGGTATAGCCGTTTGACTCAGTTTTGAACACCACATTTTGGCACCTTTACTCCTTCTAGCACCTGCAAAAGAAACCAAACATCCTATACAAGTACTATATGCATTAAGTATGTGAGATTTGGTCTTATTGCATGAAAGTGACTAATCATTCCAAAAGTGGCAAACCCAACATTCTTGGAGAAGTGTCTTGATTGATATTTAGGGAAATTTCAGATTGGTCAAGACTTAGTTAGTCACTTTAATGCTATTGGTTCAATTCTAAATGCTAGTCACTATATCATTAACTTTCTAGTTCCAATTAATCACAAGTCATGTTTCATTTGGATTTAGTTAGGGATTAATTGAATAATGTCTCTATAAGATAATCATGAAGTGTTTAGAGACATTAAGGTTAATTTATTCTTGATCAAGCAATCACACTTAGTTACTTAGACTAGACCAAATAGACAATTGACTATAGTTTCATTGTGAACCATTTTACACTTAATCTATTGGAGTAAGTTAGTTACTTGAATCCTAACTAATGAGCACATGGCAAACATATTAATCAAGTTGACAAGTTTATGAGTATTAAGCATATTAGCAAGTAGCAAGTAATACTCACATAGCAAGAGATAGTTATTCTAATATCAATCATATAGATACTTGCACAACTTATAATTCAAGCACTCAATGAGTTTAATGTGCAATATAACACATTACATGATTAATGTGTAAGCACACATTAATGTCCAACAATGCACAAGGGAAGAGCAATATCTAGTTGGGACTTGGTGACCATCCTAAATGTATCTAGGTGTGTTTTAGGATTACAAGTCATTTCTAGTTTTAACCTTGAGATCATTGTTCTTCATTTAGCCTTAATTAATCACTAAGTCATTTCTAATAGCAATCATTGTTCTAGTGACATTGGCTTAAGTGTGTTGGTACTTGATGATCGTACTAAATATATCTAGATAAGAATTAAGATCACAAGTTGTTGATTAACACTTATGTGTTATGCCTAATCTTGGTTAATTAGTCATTAAGATGTCATTATGAAAGGATCCGAAACTAATCATCCGGACGTTGTCCATATTGATTACAAACGAATTACAATAGTTGATAACATTGCGAGGTGCTTGCCCTCTATATGATACATCTTACAAACGTTGCATATATTCTTAAAAGGCAATCTATAGTTACATCCAGAATTGACATATTCGCCTGACATTTCATAATATTCAAATGACCTAAACCGCCATTTACTTAATAATAGTCTCTATGAACTTCAATGACTCGAATGCAACGCCTTATGATATAAGTCCTTAATGGCCTCAAGTAGTATCCTTAGTACGAGCTAATGCACAGCGGAAGACTTAATTCATACCTGAGAATAACATGCTTTAAAATGTCAACATAAAGTTGGTGAGATATAGGTTTAATGCCGGCAGCGATATATATATATATAGACCACAAGATTTCATATATAAACATTTTCATAAAAATATTCTAAGTGGTTGAGCACTTGGTAACCATACTTAACATTTAATCACGTTGCATATTCCCTTTAATATGAAATCTTACTACACTGTACCAAGTGTAGTCACGAAACGAAGTACTGTGCAACCGTTGAATACTGGTCGTCCAGTCCGGTTGGGGTTGTCAGGCCCGATAGATCTATCAACAGGATTCGCGTTTACAATACCGCTGTAAATATTAGTTACCAAGCTACAGGGAAGTATGCCAGTGGTACAACTCAACGTAGAATATATTTTTCAGTTACTTGTGTCCATAACGTAAAACATAAAATACATGTATTCTCATCCCGAAATATTTAGAGTTTAAAAGTGGGACTATATACTCACTGTTGTCTTGAAGATATGTAATTTCGACTCGGTCTCCGATTGATATCACGAACCTATCCATATATAATATATTAATATATTTTCATTTTAAACAATCGTCACATATATATACTTATAATACTTTTAATACTTTGAATAATTCCTTAGTCCGTAGTTAGCAGTCCGATGTTAGTAATTCAATTTTAATGGTTCATTTTTAGGTGTTTAATAAACCCCCAATGAAATAAATAAAAACCCCATCGTATATGTATTGGTCGAGATTAATCTTGACCCACGGTACCGGTGTTGTCAAATGACGTGTTGCGTACATAAAGTACCGGTGTTGTCAAATGATGTGTTGCGTACAAACATGGGATCTTATGATTAATCTTATCGTATTGTTTACGGGTGATCCTGAACCATATAAAATTGAATTATGAGTACATATATATAAAATATCATGTTATCTTAGAAATATGTGATTTATATAAATTTTTCCCAATTAATCCCGAAGTTAAACTAGTCTTGGATAACCAATTTTGTTTCGGTCATAGTTTCTTCGTTACAACTCCGTTTTCGTTGATTCAACTTGCCATCTCCTTGGATCGAGTCCCTCTTTAAGACTATGAACTGTAAATACCTTAGTTTGTATTCAAAATCACACGGCATAGGTGAAACTTTAGTGAAACTTATGAAGTTAAACATTTTCCTTTATGTAAACAACCTTAAATGATTATTTTTCTAAAAATACTTATACTTTGAATTAAATCATGAAATTTTTATGTGTTATCATATTCATAGTAAAAATCATTTTTCCAGAGAATAAACCTCCAATTCAAAGTTTAAAATGGTTTTTAATTATCCAACCCAAAACAGCCCCCGGTTGCACTCCGACGTCGTAAAAACAGTTTTTAAGGTGTTCTTTGAAAAACCAAGTTTTACCTTGTTAAGTTAGCATATATTTAAGTTATATTACAGGTCTTGAAGTATTTTAAAAGTTAAGTTAGAAGGATCTATTTAGTTTGCAAACAAGTTTGAAAACTTTCAAACTATGTTCTTGTTGTTAAAATTGTATACCACAAAATATGATAGCTATATATATATGAATCGAATAAGGTTATGAACATAGATTCTACCTCAATTTCCTTGGACAAGGTTGCTGTAAAAGAGGAGTAAGAACCTAGAACCAAAAGGGTGATGGAAGTGGATGAAAGATTGGAAGTAAGTTGGTGTTCTTGGAAGGATTTCTTGAAGTGTTTTTGTATGGTTTTCTTATGGTGTTTAAGTAAGGTTTTTGAAGGTAAATGATGGGGAAAATGCTTGGAGATGATCAAGTATGAAGTTAAGAGTATTTTGAGAGAGAAATGGAAGTGTAAGTATGAGAAAATGGGGTGAAGAAATGGTGTGCATGCATAAAAACGTTTTTAGGTTATAAAGGAAAAAAAAGATACCTAACTTTGTTTTCTTGCTAAATAATTCATGCTACTTGACAAATGGTTGGTTCCACATGTTTCTTAATCATTTAAGGCTGCTAAGGAGCAGATTTTTATTGGTATATACCAATAGTAAATACATCTAGAAGCTGCGTATGATACGGGTACATATACTCTAGGTATACGTATAGAAATCTTTGAGGAAACGGAACGAGGATTCAAATATAGCTATCTTTTGTAAATATACTTATATTGTTTTATGTATGTAAGCCCTTTAAAAGTGATAAAATACATATCTATACGATGCATGTATAAGTAATATAGGTTATAAGTATTTACGTCGAAAAAACATTACGTATAGTTATCGTTTTGAAAACTTAAGTTAGTAGTTTCAAAATATACTTATAACTTATTGTTATTAATACAAAATGAGATATTAAAACATTCTTAGATCATGTTAAATATGTATATATACATATATATACACAAACGTATAATTATCATATGTTATATAGTTCGTGATATCATCGGTCAAACTAGACGGTCAAACGTTGTGTAAAACTCTTTTCGAAAACATAAGTCTCAACAATTTGGATTGCTTATCATGTTGGTAAGGTTTAATTTATGTACATATTAATCTTATAAGTATAGAACGATCGAAAATAAAAAAATGCGGGTCAACTTTAGGGTTTTTGCTTATCGTGTCGGAACCATATAGAGATTAGAGTTTAAATTTGGTCGGAAATTTCCGGGTCGTTACAGTACCCACCCGTTAAAGAAATTTCGTCCTCGAAATTTGGTAGAGGTTGTCATAAATCACAATAGGAATGTTTTCATGACGAATATGAGGTAATAATGAAATTTTATCATTATTAAAAGATTTAGATAAAATGATTCGGTTATGTGAGACGCACGAGCGAAGCTATCACAAAAGAGTGAAATGAGTAAATATAGAATTGTTGTAACCGATGACGTGATTATGATCGATTTCCGAGATTTAAGGGTTTTAAAGAAAATCTTATGTAATAAGATTTAGTTTTGCGGCGATCAGGATCTTCTTTGATTTAACGCGGCAATCTGTTTTGATTTCTTTGTCGAATATTTCACTATAAATTTACCTCCTTCCCTTTCTTTCTTCCCACATCTTCTATTCTTTCTCTTTAGTTCCTACTTTAAGACATTCGCTAATATGCTCCATCCCATTCTAATCCTTGTTATATTTCTAACTTTCATATCTTTCATTCTTCTTTTTCATCTATCACCAGAAGAATCTATTCTCTTTTATCCTTTCCTTGGAATTATAATGTTTTTAATTCTCCCGTGCCTTTACGTTGCAATACGTATTGATATGCACGGTTTGTAGTTTCGGGGTTGTTGTTAGGTTTTATACCTTCCCTTATATTTCGATGTTCCTACTCCCGTCCCTTAAAATCATTGTCATCCACAGTTAATGCTCTCTCTTATTTGCTGTGGTTTATGTTCCTATTTCTATTCTGAGGTTTTGTCCCTTCGTTTCTTCTTCCCGTCCTCGAGCCAAGCGAACAATGGTCCGAAATTCGTAGGTAGGAAATTTGGAATGAACCTAGCTATCGGTTTTAGAATGAAATTGTAATGGCACGATCTTGATTCGTTAAATTACTCGAATATTCCGGAAAAATAGAACTATCAAGGTGATACGTTCTAATATGTTTGGAGACTTGATAGAATGTAAGAGCCGTGTAACATGGCACATGATGACGGTACTGTGAATCATCACATTCCATTAGAAACTTAACATGACTTACTGTAATATAATGAAGTTGATCAAGTTTCATTATATTATACTAATTCATGCATCAGTTCCCAACACTACTTCAAATCATTTATATTTTAATCTCGAAGGTTTCAGAATTTAGAAATTAACACAGTTTCTTTTATATTGTAATGCAGATGTTACGGAGAGATAAATGATCGCAGATAGGAATAGTTGTAAAAATATCTCCAGAAATATGAAAAATATGTATAACGAATGATATGAAGATATCTTATAATATCTAAGATAAGATGATGATGAAAAATATCATCCGGGCAAGGTTTTGAATAAAGAGTAGGGTTCTTACTGACGGTTTCAGCAGGTACGGAATCGTTTGTATTCTTTGAGAGCAGGTTCAGTCCCTGTGATTTATCCACAGCCTCTTTCATACTTTGCTTCATCCATTTTCTAGTTCCAAACTTTTTTTTTTCCAGCTTTACCACCTTACTTTTCTTTGTCATCAAACTTTTGACCGTTAAAGTCGTTTACAGTTTTTGCTGCTTCGTTAGCATTTCAAGAACTATTTCATAGTCCCGGGTGTTTTTCAGAAACTTCACGTTCAGATTATGAAATTCTTAGGGATAGACATTATAGATATGATGGAAGAAGTTCCGCGAGATTTTCAAAATACTGATTGTTGATTTCGCCAAAAGGATAACGATCTGCTGGTGCACCTGTTGATGTTGTCGAGGGATATAAAAGGTTTTCCGGTAATGACGGCGAAAGGACAAGGTATAAATATCATGATTATAATAGAAATAATCTCACTGAAAAGTCGAAGTGGAGCTGTGACAAAATTAGCTTCTTGAAAAGGAATTGTAGGGTTGTTCTAATAAATGGCAAAGGATTCAATACGTTATGTGTTAAATTATGAATTTGGGTTCGAGAGTTCTTCAGGTGTATAACTGTATGTATAAATCTTCATTCCTTAGGCGAGGTGCGGCGGGTTCAACTTCTCGGTCGAGGTGTTTTCAGGAATCATGAAAGGATTTGAATGCGAATTGTAATCGTCAAGTTACGAATGAGGTTTAAGATAAAAATCAAGTGGCAAGCTTGAAGAATTGTTTAGTTTCATATGTTACAATCAACATTTTAATTCATTTTAATTGTCCAGAGTTTTCTTCTTTATGCCACTTGTTGGATTCTGGTAGGTCAAAATCCGAATATGAAATTTGATTGAAAATGGTTATTCTGGGGTGAGCGGATACGAATATCGGTGGTTGTAAGTAAGATAATAGGTAACCGTTGAATCAGATTCAAGAATGTACAATATAACTTATTAATGTGAATTCTAAATATTCCTCGGGTACTACCCACCCGTTAAAATATTTTCATCATTAATAGTTTGTACGAAGGAATTTTTAATTACTATCTTTATGAAAATATACTTGCATATATATTTTCTTCAGAGATAATCATAGATTTAATGAGTCAATAAGATATTAAACTCATTTGATTTATCGTTAATTCTAGATTACATAATCTCTAAGACTTTAGAAATTACATAATCGTCATACGATACGTAAAGCGAAGATAATCGATGTAGAACGATATATAGAACGAAGATCATACTCGAAGTACAGATATTGAGTCGTGTGATGTTGATATTCGAGATACAGATTGTGATGTTGAGATTTAAGGCGCGGTTGTGATTGGGGTGATAAAGGTACTATCGGCGTTGACGATGGTAGTACGGATTATGCTGCTGGTGCTGCTGTTGGTGTTTGTAACCTTCGCACCATATTCTCCAAAACCACTACCCGAGCACGGAGTTCGTTGACTTCTTCTATTATACCGGGATGATTGACGGTTGGAACGAGCGAATGAACAAGATTTGAAATATGGGATAGTATGTAATCATGACGAGATACTCTAGAAATGAGCGAGAAAATGGTGTTTCGAATAGGTTCGCCGGTAAGTGCTTCAGGTTCATCGTTAAGAGGACAATTTGGTGGATGGAATGGATCACCTTCTTCTTGCCTCCAGAAATTTAGTATATTACGAACCCATCCCCAATTCATCTAGAATAGATGATGGGAAATTGGTTGATCCATTCCGGTAACGCTGTTCTCGGAGCTCGAATGGAAATCCATATCGGCGAAGCTATCGAAGTCGGAGGAATTTGAGCTGGATGAAGAATCCATCTTGTATGGTCGGAGAAATGAATTTTTTTGTTTGGAATAGATTATAGGAGTTGGGTTTGGTACTCTTCAATACATAATTTACATATGTATATATAATATCAAAATCCCATGAATTACGGAGAATCTTTGAAATACGTCAGGCAATGTCTATAGTAACATATACGCTAGGATATGAATTTTGTCTATACACTATCGATGCACTAAATGCAGTAAGACGTGTCTAGACTTAAGAATGATAAGCAGGCAGTTCCCTAAGGATGATAAGCAGATGATTTCCGACTAGGATTGATAAGCAAAACTTTTGACAGGCAGACACGGTCAAAGTCCAGACTCACTCAATGTATCCTAACAACTACTAGTTAGACACACTAATGCAAGGCCTGGTTCGCTAAGACCAATGCTCTGATACCAACTGAAAGGATCCGAAACTAATCATCCGGACGTTGTCCATATTGATTACAAACGAATTACAATAGTTGATAACATTGCGAGGTGCTTGCCCTCTATATGATACATCTTACAAACGTTGCATATATTCTTAAAAGGCAATCTATAGTTACATCCAGAATTGACATATTCGCCTGACATTTCATAATATTCAAATGACCTAAACCGCCATTTACTTAATAATAGTCTCTATGAACGTCAATGACTCGAATGCAACGCCTTATGATATAAGTCCTTAATGGCCTCAAGTAGTATCCTTAGTACGAGCTAATGCACAGCGGAAGACTTAATTCATACCTGAGAATAACATGCTTTAAAATGTCAACATAAAGTTGGTGAGATATAGGTTTAATGCCGGCAGCGATATATATATATATAGACCACAAGATTTCATATATAAACATTTTCATAAAAATATTCTAAGTGGTTGAGCACTTGGTAACCATACTTAACATTTAATCACGTTGCATATTCCCTTTAATATGAAATCTTACTACACTGTACCAAGTGTAGTCACGAAACGAAGTACTGTGCAACCGTTGAATACTGGTCGTCCAGTCCGGTTGGGGTTGTCAGGCCCGATAGATCTATCAACAGGATTCGCGTTTACAATACCGCTGTAAATATTAGTTACCAAGCTACAGGGAAGTATGCCAGTGGTACAACTCAACGTAGAATATATTTTTCAGTTACTTGTGTCCATAACGTAAAACATAAAATACATGTATTCTCATCCCGAAATATTTAGAGTTTAAAAGTGGGACTATATACTCACTGTTGTCTTGAAGATATGTAATTTCGACTCGGTCTCCGATTGATATCACGAACCTATCCATATATAATATATCAATATATTTTCATTTTAAACAATCGTCACATATATATACTTATAATATTTTTAATACTTTGAATAATTCCTTAGTCCGTAGTTAGCAGTCCGATGTTAGTAATTCAATTTTAATGGTTCATTTTTAGGTGTTTAATAAACCCCCAATGAAATAAATAAAAACCCCATCGTATATGTATTGGTCGAGATTAATCTTGACCCACGGTACCGGTGTTGTCAAATGACGTGTTGCGTACATAAAGTACCGGTGTTGTCAAATGACGTGTTGCGTACAAACATGGGATCTTATGATTAATCTTATCGTATTGTTTACGGGTGATCCTGAACCATATAAAATTGAATTATGAGTACATATATATAAAATATCATGTTATCTTAGAAATATGTGATTTATATAAATTTTTCCCAATTAATCCCGAAGTTAAACTAGTCTTGGATAACCAATTTTGTTTCGGTCATAGTTTCTTCGTTACAACTCCGTTTTCGTTGATTCAACTTGCCATCTCCTTGGATCGAGTCCCTCTTTAAGACTATGAACTGTAAATACCTTAGTTTGTATTCAAAATCACACGGCATAGGTGAAACTTTAGTGAAACTTATGAAGTTAAACATTTTCCTTTATGTAAACAACCTTAAATGATTATTTTTCTAAAAATACTTATACTTTGAATTAAATCATGAAATTTTTATGTGTTATCATATTCATAGTAAAAATCATTTTTCCAGAGAATAAACCTCCAATTCAAAGTTTAAAATGGTTTTTAATTATCCAACCCAAAACAGCCCCCGGTTGCACTCCGACGTCGTAAAAACAGTTTTTAAGGTGTTCTTTGAAAAACCAAGTTTTACCTTGTTAAGTTAGCATATATTTAAGTTATATTACAGGTCTTGAAGTATTTTAAAAGTTAAGTTAGAAGGATCTATTTAGTTTGCAAACAAGTTTGAAAACTTTCAAACTATGTTCTTGTTGTTAAAATTGTATACCACAAAATATGATAGCTATATATATATGAATCGAATAAGGTTATGAACATAGATTCTACCTCAATTTCCTTGGACAAGGTTGTTGTAAAAGAGGAGTAAGAACCTAGAACCAAAAGGGTGATGGAAGTGGATGAAAGATTGGAAGTAAGTTGGTGTTCTTGGAAGGATTTCTTGAAGTGTTTTTGTATGGTTTTCTTATGGTGTTTAAGTAAGGTTTTTGAAGGTAAATGATGGGGAAAATGCTTGGAGATGATCAAGTATGAAGTTAAGAGTATTTTGAGAGAGAAATGGAAGTGTAAGTATGAGAAAATGGGGTGAAGAAATGGTGTGCATGCATAAAAACGTTTTTAGGTTATAAAGGAAAAAAAGATACCTAACTTTGTTTTCTTGCTAAATAATTCATGCTACTTGACAAATGGTTGGTTCCACATGTTTCTTAATCATTTAAGGCTGCTAAGGAGCAGATTTTTATTGGTATATACCAATAGTAAATACATCTAGAAGCTGCGTATGATACGGGTACATATACTCTAGGTATACGTATAGAAATCTTTGAGGAAACGGAACGAGGATTCAAATATAGCTATCTTTTGTAAATATACTTATATTGTTTTATGTATGTAAGCCCTTTAAAAGTGATAAAATACATATCTATACGATGCATGTATAAGTAATATAGGTTATAAGTATTTACGTCGAAAAAACATTACGTATAGTTATCGTTTTGAAAACTTAAGTTAGTAGTTTCAAAATATACTTATAACTTATTGTTATTAATACAAAATGAGATATTAAAACATTCTTAGATCATGTTAAATATGTATATATACATATATATACACAAACGTATAATTATCATATGTTATATAGTTCGTGATATCATCGGTCAAACTAGACGGTCAAACGTTGTGTAAAACTCTTTTCGAAAACATAAGTCTCAACAATTTGGATTGCTTATCATGTTGGTAAGGTTTAATTTATGTACATATTAATCTTATAAGTATAGAACGATCGAAAATAAAAAAATGCGGGTCAACTTTAGGGTTTTTGCTTATCGTGTCGGAACCATATAGAGATTAGAGTTTAAATTTGGTCGGAAATTTCCGGGTCGTTACACATTAGGCGTAATTAATCACAATTAGTGTTTCTATAACCAAAACTCAATTGAGTATGGAGAGGACATCTATTCTAAGCATGTTTAGAAGGGTTTCATGAATTATAGATGTCGGGAACTAGTCAAACTTTATTTGGTCAAAAATGGAGACAGAAGAAACTACGGTCGCACTGCGGTTGACCGTGGTGGCGACCGTGCAACTTGTTTTCACAAAACTACGTTGCAATTCAGTTTGGGGTTTCACGGTTGACTATGCGGTCGACCGTAGCTCAACCGTGTGTTTGCCTGAACTTTTAAATTCACTCTTTAACCTATGTTTGACTTGGTCGTTTGCAAGGTAAAGTATGGATTAGTGACCTTGCGTGTTTTATGTTAAGATATCAGTCATCACTTATGCGTATGTGTGTGTCATCATCAAAACATATTTTTTGGTTAATTACACTTTGGTTAATCATACTTAAGTTTATTGTTTAGTGTATTAACCCACATTCAACCAACATTCTCCCTCTTTTTGATGATGACAAACATACAAGTGATGAGGGACATTTTGCTATAAATACGCAAGTGTTAACAATCACTTGTATCCATCTTTCTCCCCCTTTTGTCGAAGCAAAAAGGTTAGCTTCCCCTAGTACTAAGCTCGCCCTTAGAACAAAACTCCCCCTTAAATTGTGCACGTCGGAAAACATATATATTAAAACACAACAAACACACATTTTATTCAAAGTAAGCATGAAACATAGTGATGCATATATGAAAATATGCATAAAAGATATAGTAGAACAATCCTATGTTTGTTCTACATGGGATGAGATGTGCTTGGGTGAGATGAGCATTTCCCCCAAACAAGATTGTTCAGAAAGCGTCGCGAGATCTTGTGAGTTCGACGATTCTGATGATGAAGAATGGACATTTGAGTGGAGGATAATAGTGCAATGAACTGGTCATCTTCCACACTATCATCAGATCGCGTAACACTCCAGGCAGGTGTGTTCTCTCCTTTTGTTTCTTCGTTAAAAGGTCGAACTGAATCATAGTTGATTGGGAGGGAAGTTAGACCAACCGGATGTACATCACGAACGCATTGTTGTGTGAAGAGCTTCGTTAAGTGTGCTCCATAGGGAAGACAGAGATATTCATTGTACACTAGTCCATTCATCCTTTTTGCCATGAATAGTGCCATGTTGACTTGAATTCGGTGTTGGAGACACCAGAGTAGTGAGGCTTCACAGGCATGAACGTTTATGGAAAGTGTTTCCCCTTTGCAGTAGATATTTTGACTTATGACTTTGAGCCAAAGGTCAAACTTAGGTGTAAGATGATTTGCCTTAAGACCATCACTTTGGATTTCAATGTGATTGATGGGCCTTTAACAAAAGGTGTTGATGATGTCACCTTTTGTGACAAATTCGGGAAGACATAGGAGATATGGACTATAGGAGAAGCATTCCACGCCTTCATCGGGAACATGCAACAATTTTCCAAAGTCTTTGAGGGACATGGTGTAGTGACCCGAACTTTTCCATGTTTATATATATTAATTGAGATTGATATTTACATGATTAAATGTTTCCAACATGTTAAGCAATCAAACTTGTTAAGACTTGATTAATTGAAATATGTTTCATATAGACAATTGACCACCCAAGTTGACCGGCGATTCATGAACGTTAAAACTTGTATAAACGACATGACGATATATATATGGATATACATATGGTTAACATGAGATTATGATAAGTAAGTATCTCCATAAGTATATTAACAATGAGTTATATACATATAAACAAGACTACTAACTTAAGGATTTCGAAACGAGACATATATGTAACGATTATCGTTGTAACGACATTTAAATGTATATATATCATATTAAGATATATTAATATATCATAATATCATGATAATATAATAATTTAACATCTCATTAGATATAATAAACAATGGGTTAACAACATTAATTGAGATCGTTAACTTAAAGGTTTCAAAACAACACTTACATGTAACGACTAACGATGACTTAACGACTCAGTTAAAATGTATATACATGTAGTGTATTTAGATGTATTAAAATACTTTTGGAAGACTTCAAGACATATATCAAAACACTCATACTTAACGAAAATGGTTACAGTTACTTTTCCATTCTTTTCTTTCATCAAGAATTCTAGTCGTATTCTTACCCGTATTATACACAGCTTCAAAACATACTTACTATGAGTATATACCAATAGGAACTAGCATGGGATTCCACTCTTGATTATGTCATGTATGACTAATCAATTTTAACTTCTACCATGAGCTAGTCAACTAACTAGAACTCCTTTTAACCCCACTCACCACTCACCAATTACCACTCATCATTCACTCCATTTCACTTCCATTTCTCTTTCTAATTCTCTCTCAACACACACACACACACTATTATGAACGTATTTTTCCAGTAGTTAATCATCATATTCATCAAAAATCACTTCAAGAATCAAGCTATAATCATCATAGGAAGAACACTTCAAGAACACTTCAAAAATCCCTTCAAGTTTACTAATTTACTTCCAAGCTTTCTAATCCATTCCAAGTAATCATCTAAGATCAAGAAACCTTTGTTATATATAGTAGGTTATCTTTCTTATTCAAGGTAATATTCATATTCAAACTTTGATTCAATTTCTATAACTATAAACTATCTTAATTCGAGTAAAAATCTTACTTGAACTTGTTTTTGTGTCATGATCCTACTTCAAGAACTTTCAAGCCATCCAAGATCCTTTGAAGCTAGATCATTTCTTGTCACTTCCAGTAGGTTTACCTACTAAACTTGAGGTAGTAATGATGTTCATAACATCATTCGATTCATATATATAAAACTATCTTATTCGAAGGTTTAAACTCGTAATCACTAGAACATAGTTTAGTTAATTCTAAACTTGTTCGCAAACAAAAGTTAATCCTTCAAACTTGACTTTTAAAATTAACTACACACATGTTCTATATCTATATGATAGGCTAACTTAATGATTTAAAACCTGAAAACACGAAAAACACCGTAAAACCGGATTTACGCCGCCGTAGTAACACCGCGGGCTGTTTTGGGTTAGTTAATTAAAAACTATGATAAACTTTGATTTAAAAGTTGTTATTTTGAGAAAATGATTTTTATTATGAACATGAAACTATATCCAAAAATTATGGTTAAACTCAAAGTGAAAGTATGTTTTCTAAAATGATCATCTAGACGTCGTTCTTTCGACTGAAATGACTACATTTACAAAAACGACTTGTAACTTATTTTTCCGACTATAAACCTATACTTTTTCTGTTTAGATTCATAAAATAGAGTTCAATATGAAACCATAGCAATTTGATTCACTCAAAAAGAATTTAAAATGAAGAAGTTATGGGTAAAACAAGATTGGATAATTTTTCTCATTTTAGCTACGTGAAAATTGGTAACAAATCTATTCCAACCATAACTTAATCAACTTGTATTGTATATTATGTAATCTTGAGATACCATAGACACGTATACAATGTTTCGACCTATCATGTCGACACATCTATATATATTTCGGAACAACCATAGACACTCTATATGTGAATGTTGGAGTTAGCTATACAGGGTTGAGGTTGATTCCAAAATATATATAGTTTGAGTTGTGATCAATACTGAGATACGTATACACTGGGTCGTGGATTGATTCAAGATAATATTTATCAATTTATTTCTGTACATCTAACTGTGGACAACTATTTGTAGGTTACTAACGAGGACAGCTAACTTAATAAACTTAAAACATCAAAATATATTAAAAGTGTTGTAAATATATTTTAAACATACTTTGATATATATGTATATATTGTTATAGGTTCGTGAATCAACCAGTGGCCAAGTCTTACTTTCCGACGAAGTAAAAATCTGTGAAAGTGAGTTATAGTCCCACTTTTAAAATCTAATATTTTTGGGATGAGAATACATGCAGGTTTTATAAATGATTTACAAAATAGACACAAGTACATGAAACTACATTCTATGGTTGAATTATCGAAATCGAATATGCCCCTTTTTATTAAGTCTGGTAATCTAAGAATTAGGGAACAGACACCCTAATTGACGCGAATCCTAAAGATAGATCTATTGGGCCTAACAAACCCCATCCAAAGTACCAGATGCTTTAGTACTTCGAAATTTATATTATATCCGAAGGGTGTCCCGGAATGATGGGGATATTCTTATATATATGCATCTTGTTAATGTCGGTTACCAGGTGTTCACCATATGAATGATTTTTATCTCTATGTATGGGATGTGTATTGAAATATGAAATCTTGTGGTCTATTGTTACGATTTGATACATATAGGTTAAACCTATAACTCACCAACATTTTTGTTGACGTTTAAAGCATGTTTATTCTCAGGTGAATACTAAGAGCTTCCGCTGTTGCATACTAAAATAAGGACAAGATTTGGAGTCCATGTTTGTATGATATTGTGTAAAAACTGCATTCAAGAAACTGATTTCGATGTAACATATTTGTATTGTAAACCATTATGTAATGGTCGTGTGTAAACAGGATATTTTAGATTATCATTATTTGATAATCTACGTAAAGCTTTTTAAACCTTTATTTATGAAATAAAGGTTATGGTTTGTTTTAAAAATGAATGCAGTCTTTGAAAAACGTCTCATATAGAGGTCAAAACCTCGCAACGAAATCAATTAATATGGAACGTTTTTAATCAATAAGAACGGGACATTTCAGTTGGTATCCGAGCGTTGGTCTTAGAGAACCAGAAAATTTGCATTAGTGTGTCTTATCGAGTTTGTTAGGATGCATTAGTGAGTCTGGACTTCGACCGTGTTTTCTTTAAAAATGATTGCTTAACATTTTTGTTGGAAACTATATATTTTTAACATATGAATATTATGTGATATATTAATCTCTTAACGTGTTTGATATTATGTGATAGATGTCTACCTCTAGAACAAGTCCCATTGACTCACCTAATAATAATGAAGAGTCAAATGTAAATTGGAATGATTCGTGGACTGATTCACAAGTTCCCGAAGAGGAACCGGAAGAAGAGTCGGAACCGGAAGAAGAATCGGAACCGGAAGAAGAATCGGAACCGGAAGAAGAAATAGAACCGGTGGGAGAAATAATAAAACTGTTAAGTAAAAGAGAATCCTCAACCAACCGACCAAGGTTAATTATGGTCAATGGTGTTTCTGCCAAGGAAGCAAAATATTGGGAGGATTACCAATTCTCCGATGAATCGGATTCCGACGAGAATTCCGATGATGTTATAGAAATTACCCCAACTGAATTTAAAAAGGCAAAAGAAAATAATAAGGGAAAGGGCATAAAAATAGAGAAATCTAATTCCAACCCCGATGAACTTTATATGTATCGTCAACCCCCGAAGTCCTTAAGTTGTAACAATGACCCGGGAACCTCTAAACCACCAGGTTTTTCTAAACCAATGTGGACAACGACGGCTCGTATTAGGGGAACATCATATATCCCTAGAAACTTGGCAAAACGAACCAAAACCGAACAAGAAGAAACGAGCGAGTCGGAATAAGATAGTTGTATTCGTGTGGTGTAATATATGTAATATAGTGTGCTTATGCTTTATGATATATGTAAAAATTGCTTGTATTAATAAGTATTTTTTTTATGAATCTAACTCTTGTCTATTTTACTGTATAAAAACACAAAATGGATAGACAACCCAATATTTTAAGAGACCTACCCGGAGACATGATTGATGAAATCTTGTCTAGAGTCGGTCAGAATTCCTCGGCACAACTATTTAAGGCGAGATCAGTTTGTAAGACATTCGAAGAACGTTCCAAGAATGCCTTGGTTTATAAAAGGCTTTTGTTCAAAAGATGGGGGATATCACATTGGGAAATCCATAAGTTACGATGTGTTTACTTTGACGCATATATTGCGGGGAACCCAAATGCTATTTTACGCAACGGGTTAAGAAATTATTTTGACTCAGTATATCCGAATATAGGACTTCGTGATTTAGAAAAAGCGGCTAACATGCAACATAAAGAAGCATGTTATGCTTACGGGTTAGTAATGTTCGCTTCTCACCAAAGTGAGAACAAGAACATCAGGCTACAACTATTAAACAAAACATTCCCACAAGTGACGGAGTCGGTAATTGGGGTAAGAAATGAGGTTTTTAGGTTATTACGAGACTGTTGGTCATTACGTAACCCTCGTCCCTTTGACGATGTTACAACACGCTGTCTTATCAACGGCCATAACGGTTATGTTCCACAAGACCAAGGATGGGAAGTAGTCCTAGTAAAACCAGAATGCATGACTTGTTTCTGGACGTATGAATTACGTGTCTTTATTGCCTTTGCTGAACGACTTGTGTACTAGCTAGAATTATCTTCACAACTATCTTGTATCAAAGTTATTGTGTGCTATATTTCATGCTTTATGTAAAATAAGCGGTATTGTAAGTTTGTAAAATATTGTATAAAAGTTTGAACACGAAATATTATTACAATCAGTTTTTCATATAGAATTGTAGTAGTTGAATTATATATTAGCTACTAAGTATGAACTTAACGGGTAGGTACTACCCGAATTTAAACTTATAAAACGCTAATATGAAGAAAAAGCTTTTATAAATGAGTTCATATTATGCTACGAAATACTATTAACTACTCTTAATATTCTGTATGATTAACTTGTTCCATTTGACTATTTTGAAGGAAATGGCACCGACTACTCGACACACCGTGAATATGAATGAAGAGGAATTCCGTACTTTTCTAGTTTCAAACATAGCCGCAGTACAGGCTGCGCTACATACCAACAATAACCTTGGATCTGGCAGTACAGGAAATCGTGTAGGATGCACCTACAAAGAATTCACTGCCTGCAAACCTTTGGAATTTGATGGAACCGAAGGACCGATCGGATTGAAACGGTGGACCGAGAAGGTCGAATCGGTGTTTGCCATAAGTAAGTGTACTGAAGAGGACAAAGTGAAGTACGCTACGCATACCTTCACAGGTTCTGCGTTAACATGGTGGAATACCTATCTAGAGCAAGTGGGACAAGATGATGCGTACGCACTACCGTGGTCAGCATTCAAGCACTTGATGAACGAGAAGTACCGTCCCAGAACCGAGGTCAATAAGCTCAAGACAGAACTTAGAGGGTTACGAACCCAAGGATTTGATATTACCACGTACGAAAGACGATTCACAGAATTGTGCCTATTGTGTCCGGGAGCATTAGAAGATGAGGAAGAGAAGATCGACGCGTTTGTGAAAGGATTACCGGAAAGAATCCAAGAAGATATAAGTTCACACGAGCCCGCCTCCATACAACAGGCATGTAGAATGGCTCACAAACTAGTGAACCAGATTGAAGAAAGAATTAAAGAACAGACTGCTGAAGAGGCCAATGTGAAGCAAGTCAAAAGAAAGTGGGAGGAAAACGGTGATAAGAATCACCAATACAACAACAACAGCAATTACAACAATAATCGCAACAATTATCCCAACAATCGCAACATCAATCGCAACTACAACAAACGGCCCAACAACAACAACAACAACAACAACAGCAACTACAACAATCATCCCAACAACAATAATAACCGCAACAACAACAACAATCAGAAGCAGCTATGCCAAAGGTGTGAAAAGTATCACTCGGGGTTCTGCAGCAAATTTTGCAACAAGTGTAAAAGAAATGGTCATAGCGCGGCGAAGTGTGAGGTCTACGGACCAGGGGTTAATAGAACGAAAGGAACAAATGGTGTCGGAACGAGTAATGGCGGAGCAAGTAGTGTCGGAGTAAGTTATGCCAATGTAGTTTGTTATAAATGTAGAAAACCGGGCCACATTATTAGAAATTGCTCGAACCAGGAGAACACGAATGGACAAGGCTGCGGAAGAGTTTTCAATATTAATGCGGCAGAGGCACAGGAAGACCCGGAGCTTGTTACGGGTACGTTTCTTATTGACAATAAATCTGCTTACGTTTTATTTGATTCGGGTGCGGATAGAAGCTATATGAGTAGAGATTTTTATGCTAAATTAAGTTGTCCATTGACGCCATTGGATAGTAAATTTTTACTCGAATTAGCAAATGGTAAATTAATTTCAGCAGATAATATATGTCGGAATCGAGAAATTAAACTGGTTAGCGAAACATTTAAGATTGATTTGATACCAGTAGAGTTAGGGAGTTTTGATCTGATAATCGGTATGGACTGGTTGAAAGAAGTGAAAACAGAGATCGTTTGTTACAAAAATGCAATTCGCATTATACGAGAAAAAGGAAAACCCTTAATGGTGTACGGAGAAAAGGGCAACACGAAGCTACATATTATTAATAATTTGAAGGCACAAAAACTAATAAGAAAAGGTTGCTATGCTGTTCTAGCACACGTCGAGAAAGTACAAACTGAAGAAAAGAGCATCAATGATGTTCCCATTGCAAAAGAATTTCCCGATGTATTTCCGAAAGAATTACCGGGATTACCCCCACAGCGATCCGTTGAATTTCAAATAGATGTTGTACCAGGAGCTGCACCAATAGCTCGTGCTCCTTACAGACTCGCACCCAGCGAGATGAAAGAACTGCAAAGCCAATTACAAGAACTTTTAGAGCGTGGTTTCATTCGACCAAGCACATCACCGTGGGGAGCTCCTGTTTTGTTTGTCAAGAAGAAAGATGGTACATTCAGGTTGTGTATCGACTACCGAGAGTTGAACAAACTTACCATCAAGAACCGCTACCCACTACCAAGAATCGACGACTTATTTGATCAACTACAAGGCTCGTCTGTTTATTCAAAGATTGACTTACGTTCCGGGTATCATCAAATGCGGGTGAAAGAAGATGATATTCCAAAGACTGCTTTCAGAACACGTTACGGTCATTACGAGTTTATGGTCATGCCGTTTGGTTTAACTAATGCACCAGCTGTGTTCCTGGACCTTATGAACCGAGTGTGTGGACCATACCTTGACAAGTTTGTCATTGTTTTCATTGATGACATACTTATTTACTCAAAGAATGACCAAGAACACGGTGAACATTTGAGAAAGGTGTTAGAAGTATTGAGGAAGGAAGAATTGTACGCTAAGTTTTCAAAGTGTGCATTTTGGTTGGAAGAAGTTCAATTCCTCGGTTACATAGTGAACAAATAAGGTATTAAGGTGGATCCGGCAAAGATAGAAACTGTTGAAAAGTGGGAAACCCCGAAAACTCCGAAACACATACGCCAGTTTTTAGGACTAGCTGGTTACTACAGAAGGTTCATCCAAGACTTTTCCAGAATAGCAAAACCCTTGACTGCGTTAACGCATAAAGGGAAGAAATTTGAATGGAATGATGAACAAGAGAAAGCGTTTCAGTTATTGAAGAAAAAGCTAACTACGGCACCTATATTGTCATTGCCTGAAGGGAATGATGATTTTGTGATTTATTGTGACGCATCAAAGCAAGGTCTCGGTTGTGTATTAATGCAACGAACAAAGGTGATTGCTTATGCGTCTAGACAATTGAAGATTCACGAACAAAATTATACGACGCATGATTTGGAATTAGGCGCGGTTGTTTTTGCATTAAAGACTTGGAGGCACTACTTATATGGGGTCAAAAGTATTATATATACCGACCACAAAAGTCTTCAACACATATTTAATCAGAAACAACTGAATATGAGGCAGCATAGGTGGATTGAATTACTGAATGATTACGACTTTGAGATTCGTTACCACCCGGGGAAGGCAAATGTGGTAGCCGATGCCTTGAGCAGGAAGGACAGAGAACCCATTCGAGTAAAATCTATGAATATAATGATTCATAATAACCTTACTACTCAAATAAAGGAGGCGCAACAAGGAGTTTTAAAAGAGGGAAATTTAAAGGATGAAATACCCAAAGGATCGGAGAAACATCTTAATATTCGGGAAGACGGAACCCGGTATAGGGCTGAAAGGATTTGGGTACCAAAATTTGGAGATATGAGAGAAATGGTATTTAGAGAAGCTCATAAAACCAGATACTCAATACATCCTGGAACGGGGAAGATGTACAAGGATCTCAGGAAATATTTTTGGTGGCCGGGTATGAAAGCCGATGTTGCTAAATACGTAGGAGAATGTTTGACGTGTTCTAAGGTCAAAGCTGAGCATCAGAAACCATCAGGTTTACTTCAACAACCCGAAATCCTGGAATGGAAATGGGAAAACATTACCATGGATTTCATCACTAAATTGCCAAGGACTGCAAGTGGTTTTGATACTATTTGGGTAATAGTTGATCGTCTCACCAAATCAGCACATTTCCTGCCAATAAGAGAAGATGACAAGATGGAGAAGTTAGCACGACTGTATTTGAAGGAAGTCGTCTCCAGACATGGAATACCAATCTCTATTATCTCTGATAGGGATGGCAGATTTATTTCAAGATTCTGGCAGACATTACAGCAAGCATTAGGAACTCGTCTAGACATGAGTACTGCCTATCATCCACAAACTGATGGGCAGAGCGAAAGGATGATACAAACGCTTGAAGACATGCTACGAGCATGTGTTATTGATTTCGGAAACAGTTGGGATCGACATCTACCATTAGCAGAATTTTCCTACAACAACAGCTACCATTCAAGCATTGAGATGGCGCCGTTTGAAGCACTTTATGGTAGAAAGTGCAGGTCTCCGATTTGTTGGAGTGAAGTGGGGGATAGACAGATTACGGGTCCGGAGATTATACAAGAAACTACCGAGAAGATCATCCAAATTCAACAACGGTTGAAAATCGCCCAAAGTCGACAAAAGAGCTACGCTGACATTAAAAATAGAATTTGAAATTGGAGAGATGGTCATGCTTAAAGTTGCACCTTGGAAAGGCGTTGTTCGATTTGGTAAACGATGAAAATTAAATCCAAGGTATATTGGACCATTCAAGATTATTGATCGTGTCGGACCAGTAGCTTACCGACTTGAGTTACCTCAACAACTCGCGGCTGTACATAACACTTTCCACGTCTCGAATTTGAAGAGATGTTTTGTTAAAGAAGATCTCACTATTCCGTTAGATGAAATCCAAATCAACGAAAAACTCCAATTCATCGAAGAACCCGTCAAAATAATGTATCGTGAGGTTAAAAGACTTAAGCAAAACAAGATACCAATTGTTAAGGTTCGATGGAATGCTCGTAGAGGACCCGAGTTCACCTGGGAGCGTGATATTTACATGATTAAATGTTTCCAACATGTTAAGCAATCAAACTTGTTAAGACTTGATTAATTGAAATATGTTTCATATAGACAATTGACCACCCAAGTTGACCGGCGATTCACGAACGTTAAAACTTGTATAAACGACATGACGATATATATATGGATATACATATGGTTAACATGAGATTATGATAAGTAAGTATCTCCATAAGTATATTAACAATGAGTTATATACATATAAACAAGACTACTAACTTAAGGATTTCGAAACGAGACATATATGTAACGATTATCGTTGTAACGACATTTAAATGTATATATATCATATTAAGATATATTAATATATCATAATATCATGATAATATATTAATTTAACATCTCATTAGATATAATAAACAATGGGTTAACAACATTAATTGAGATCGTTAACTTAAAGGTTTCAAAACAACACTTACATGTAACGACTAACGATGACTTAACGACTCAGTTAAAATGTATATACATGTAGTGTATTTAGATGTATTAAAATACTTTTGGAAGACTTCAAGACATATATCAAAACACTCATACTTAACGAAAATGGTTACAGTTACTTTTCCATTCTTTTCTTTCATCAAGAATTCTAGTCGTATTCTTACCCGTATTATACACAGCTTCAAAACATACTTACTATGAGTATATACCAATAGGAACTAGCATGGGATTCCACTCTTGATTATGTCATGTATGAATAATCAATTTTAACTTCTACCATGAGCTAGTCAACCAACTAGAACTCCTTTTAACCCCACTCACCACTCACCAATTACCACTCATCATTCACTCCATTTCACTTCCAATTCTCTTTCTAATTCTCTCTCAACACACACACACTATTATGAACGTATTTTTCCAGTAGTTAATCATCATATTCATCAAAAATCACTTCAAGAATCAAGCTATAATCATCATAGGAAGAACACTTCAAGAACACTTCAAAAATCCCTTCAAGTTTACTAATTTACTTCCAAGCTTTCTAATCCATTCCAAGTAATCATCTAAGATCAAGAAACCTTTGTTATATACAGTAGGTTATCTTTCTTATTCAAGGTAATATTCATATTCAAACTTTGATTCAATTTCTATAACTATAAACTATCTTAATTCGAGTAAAAATCTTACTTGAACTTGTTTTTGTGTCATGATCCTACTTCAAGAACTTTCAAGCCATCCAAGATCCTTTGAAGCTAGATCATTTTTTGTCACTTCCAGTAGGTTTACCTACTAAACTTGAGGTAGTAATGATGTTCATAACATCATTCGATTCATATATATAAAACTATCTTATTCGAAGGTTTAAACTCGTAATCACTAGAACATAGTTTAGTTAATTCTAAACTTGTTCGCAAACAAAAGTTAATCCTTATAACTTGACTTTTAAAATTAACTACACACATGTTATATATCTATATGATATGCTAACTTAATGATTTAAAACCTGGAAACACGAAAAACACCGTAAAACCGGATTTACGCCGTCGTAGTAACACCGCTGGCTGTTTTGGGTTAGTTAATTAAAAACTATGATAAACTTTGATTTAAAAGTTGTTATTTTGAGAAAATGATTTTTATTATGAACATGAAACTATATCCAAAAATTATGGTTAAACTCAAAGTGGAAGTATGTTTTCTAAAATGGTCATCTAGACGTCGTTCTTTCGACTGAAATTACTACCTTTACAAAAACGACTTGTAACTTATTTTTCCGACTATAAACCTATACTTTTTCTGTTTAGATTCATAAAATAGAGTTCAATATGAAACCATAGCAATTTGATTCACTCAAAACGGATTTAAAATGAAGAAGTTATGGGTAAAACAAGATTGGATAATTTTTCTCATTTTAGCTACGTGAAAATTGGTAACAAATCTATTCCAACCATAACTTAATCAACTTGTATTGTATATTATGTAATCTTGAGATACCATAGACACGTATACAATGTTTCGACCTATCATGTCGACACATCTATATATATTTCGGAACAACCATAGACACTCTATATGTGAATGTTGGAGTTAGCTATACAGGGTTGAGGTTGATTCCAAAATATATATAGTTTGAGTTGTGATCAATACTGAGATACGTATACACTGGGTCGTGGATTGATTCAAGATAATATTTATCGATTTATTTCTGTACATCTAACTGTGGACAACTAGTTGTAGGTTACTAACGAGGACAGCTAACTTAATAAACTTAAAACATCAAAATATATTAAAAGTGTTGTAAATATATTTTAAACATACTTTGATATATATGTATATATTGTTATAGGTTCGTGAATCAACCAGTGGCCAAGTCTTACTTCCCGACGAAGTAAAAATCTGTGAAAGTGAGTTATAGTCCCACTTTTAAAATCTAATATTTTTGGGATGAGAATACATGCAGGTTTTATAAATGATTTACAAAATAGACACAAGTACGTGAAACTACATTCTATGGTTGAATTATCGAAATCGAATATGCCCCTTTTTATTAAGTCTGGTAATCTAAGAATTAGGGAACAGACACCCTAATTGACGCGAATCCTAAAGATAGATCTATTGGGCCTAACAAACCCCATCCAAAGTACCGGATGCTTTAGTACTTTGAAATTTATATCATATTCGAAGGGTGTCCCGGAATGATGGGGATATTCTTATATATATGCATCTTGTTAATGTCGGTTACCAGGTATTCACCATATGAATGATTTTTATCTCTATGTATGGGATGTGTATTGAAATATGAAATCTTGTGGTCTATTGTTACGATTTGATACATATATGTTAAACCTATAACTCACCAACATTTTTGTTGACGTTTAAAGCATGTTTATTCTCAGGTGAATACTAAGAGCTTCCGCTGTTGCATACTAAAATAAGGACAAGATTTGGAGTCCATGTTTATATGATATTGTGTAAAAACTGCATTCAAGAAACTGATTTCGATGTAACATATTTGTATTGTAAACCATTATGTAATGGTCGTGTGTAAACAGGATATTTTAGATTATCATTATTTGATAATCTACGTAAAGCTTTTAAACCTTTATTTATGAAATAAAGGTTATGGTTTGTTTTAAAAATGAATGCAGTCTTTGAAAAACGTCTCATATAGAGGTCAAAACCTCGCAACGAAATCAATTAATATGGAACGTTTTTAATCAATAAGAACGGGACATTTCACATGGAAAACCCTTTATCAAACAACCGGAATTTGATGGTATTTGGGGAAGTGAATTCATAGTTAGCATAGAATTCACGAACAAGAGTGGAGTGAATGGGACCTCTCAAATTTAGGAACGAATCCCATTTTATGTAAGCAAAGTTTTCGAGAAGATCTTTTGAAAAGTGCTCAATGGTAACCATACAACCTTCGACAATTGGTCTAGTGCTAACCATTTGTCGGTTGCGGTTGACCACATTTCGTTCTTCTTGAGAGTTAGGAAAGAGATTGTCAAAGGTGTCGGAAATTGAAGAAGACAAGTCAATCACAAAAGGACTGTTTGGAGAGTTGTTTGCTTGACTCATTTTGAGTTAGATGTTGTAGTGAGTTTTGCATCATAATCTACTCAATTTAAAGGGAGAAAGATGAACCTTCATTTAATCTTTCATTCCTTTTTGGAGTAATTGAATCTTTTGAGAATTTTGATCATATTCAAGTATGCTAGTTTATGAATGATACTTTAAGAACAGATTCAACTAGATTTGAGAGGATCAATGTGCATTTATTTTTAAAGAGAGAGAAAGAATGAGTGCCAGACACGTACACGGTCGAGGTACGGTCGACCGTGTAGTTGACCGTCTGAGAACTGTTAGAAGCATAAGTTACTAAATTTGAATTAAACGGATTCTAATCAAGTAATATTCAAATAGTCACACATCCAATTATTACAAACAGATTATTCAACCAACATTTTAACTTCTCTCACTTCATTCAACTCCCAATTCTCACATCACTACTACTTCTACATGAGAATGCCTTTTTTGCTTTCTTTAGTAGCCAGCTGATCTTGGATTGATACTTCTTTATTTTAGCTTGATTTAAGTAAATTCGTTCAGCTTTTGAATCACGATCCAAGCCATAAAAAGGATCATTAGCTTCATCCGGAAACTGTTCTTCATCACTATCGGATATATCTTCCAAGTTGATTTGAGAGTTGGTCATCGCTTCATAAACCCTATCAATCTCATCAGAGTCATCTTCATCATCCCACCCCATCAATGTTAATGTATGACGATTAAATGTTTGATAGTGTAACAACCCTGATTTTTCCGTTACTTCCGTTAACCTTCCGTTAGTTTATTTAACGGCGATTATTTAACTTTTATGCGTTTATGTGTATTAAATGCGTACCTGATCTTCGGAGGGTTTTAATAATTAATATGGGTTGATATTAATTCGAATAAATATTTCGAATAATGAAATACAATAAAAACGATACGATTTTGATAATAGCTTTTTGAGCAACGAAACGCTCGGGTTTATTTTAATAATTAATTTTATTAATTATTAACTTTTTAAAATATTTAATTTATTAGGTTTTTAATAAATTAAACAATTGGTTGCGTTTAACGATTGGGTTAACGTTCTGGGCCTTCGGTACGACTAAACGACACTTAAAACGGACCACGATTACACGGGATTACAAAACGAGAGCCCGGGAACCCCATGAGGGCCCCATTCAGCCAAAACCCCCACCCCACCCCCTTTTATGTTTAATTTTGATTACTTGAGGGACTTATGTGTTAATTAGGGAATTAGGGCTAAATATATAAGGCTTGTGTAAACCTAAACTGTATAATCTTTCCCTATTATTTTTTTTGGTCGATCTCTCCTCCTCTCTCTCTCTCTCTCTTGGCCATCGCCCAACTCACACACACACACACACACACACACACACTCAAACTCAATTTTTGATTAAACCTCAAGAACAAACATTGCAATTCTCGATCTCCTCTACGCATTTATATAGTTCTTTTAGCGATCTAAGGTATAATTGCATAAACCCTAATTCTTAAAATCTGATTTTCATGTGAGTTTCATAGTTATGTTGTCAATTGCTCAAGTCTATACGCGTACGTGTTAATTGTAATCGTTAATTTGGTTGTTTGGTGCGCTAGGGTTTAAAAACAAAATTGTATTTGCTTGATCAGAAAAATTAAGTTTTTCAAATGTTAATTATTATGTTATATTCAGATTCCTTGCGAAAAACTACTGAGTTTAGGCTTTGGATTCGCTTGATTTCGTTTCCGTATGATTAAGTTATGTCAATTTGAATTATCGTTGTGTTTTTGTTGCTTGATCAGAAATCTGGTATTGATAGCAACGAATTGGCATGTGAGAATTATACCACTGGAAAGATAATTTAAAAACACTCAATTTAGACTAGGATATCATGTCGTTTGCTTATGTATAGCCCGGGATATGCTTGAATCAGTGTAAAAGTAGTTTTATACAGCACTTGCATGAAAATAACCTTGTATGATAAAATATGTTAACTTCTGTGATTAAAGCTTTGCATATTTGAAAAGTAGACAAAAATTACCTCATATTTCATGTGGATATCATAGGCTAATTGTATATAGATCTTCGGATAATCGCGTGAGAATGTGACTAACTAAATGAGAATCGAATCTGTAAATTGAACACGGTTTTGTACTCTGTGGATTATGTGAATTTTTTGAGCATGTATGCTTCTGGAAAATGAAAATTAACATGATATGTGACTTATTGTTAGTTTATGTCAATCTCTGAAATCTTATGCATTAGGCACAATAGAGCCATACTTTATGTGAATTCTGATTTGAGCTGAAAACTGAATGTTCAACTTGCACGAATAAAATGTACCAATTGGCTAAACAAAAGTTGCTAGATTTTTGATATGTGTTACTTTGATTTGTCCTGAACTATGGCCACTGGTCTTGTATCAATTGCATGTTCCTAACTCCGGTTATAGCAAAAATGAAATCAGTGCGCGGTCAGAAACAGACTTGGCAAACCCCAAATGTATCCCTTCTGATTCCTGACTTTTAATTGTCATATGAGTCCCTGGCTGGACTTTTTGGAATCAATTTTAAGTATATTTATGATCTGGAGTTTGTCATATTTACTTGAATTTTGTACTATGAGATAATATGCTAAGTATGCTACGTGTTCATAAACTTTGTGCATGACGATAAACTGAAATTGTGAAAATGATCATTCATGACCTAAAACGTATTGTTTGACTTAGGTATGTGTGACAATCGCTCCAAATCTATATGGACGAACACGTCATTCATCGATTTCATTGCGAGGTATTTGACCTCTATATGATACGTTTTGTAAACATTGCATTCTTTTGAAAAGGCACACCCACAATGAATATTTAAATCAAAGGTTTTCGACATCTGATGAATTCTAAATATAGACAATCACCGTAAATAATAGTTTACAATAGTACTTCCGTTGACAATGCAGTCAAAATAAGATACATGGTGATGATTTTGTGAATGCAACGTTTTCTTGAATAAAGCATGCAAGACTCCATGCACATAGCTTGTATAACATGTAAGCAAACTGCGGAAGACTTCTAGGGAACCTGAGAATAAACATGCTAACAAGTGTCAACACAAAGGTTGGTGAGTTCATAGTTTTAGTGTTTCGCATAATCTGTATATAAAAGTGGATCACAAGATTTCAGTTGTTTCATCCAGAAACGTTTATCAATAGATTCTACATAACAGAGCACCCTGGTAACTAAGCTTTAACGTTATAATGATAAATACCCCATTCGTTTTAATACACGCAAACCAACATGTCCTAAACTCAAATAACACACGTCCGTTAAAAGGCTAGCGCTCTAGCTCGGACGGGGATGTCAAGCCCTATGGATCCATATACTGTTATTCGCACCCACCAGTCCATATCCTATGTACTGGCAGCTACTAGTTACCAAAGCTAAGGGATTTTCGGTTCAAACTCAGTGTAGAATTTAGTATGTACTTGTATCCATTGCGTTTTAAAATAAATTGCATGTATTCTCAGCCCAAAAATATAGATTGCAAAAGCAATTAAAAAGGGAGCAAATGAAACTCACGCATATAAATCTAGTATTTTCAGTATTTATAAACAGTCGCATGTATTCTCAGCTCAAAAATATATTGAGTAAAAGGGATCATATGAAACTCACCTTAGCAGCATATAAAGTCGTTCACCAAAATGTGACCGAAACTCGAATTACCAAATAACCGTAGATCTCAACCTAGAGAACATATGTTGGTCAATAAATGTCTATCAAGCTAGGTCAGGTCATAGTGTATCACAATCCTAATGCTCGATGTCGACATACAAAAGTTATCCAAAGTCATTTCAAAAAGTCAATTTTGACAATAGTTTAACAAAACGTGACGTACCTTATATAAGGATTCATTTACTCGGTTGGTAATATTCAAAAATCCAATTTATCAATCTCGTAAACAAGTTGTTTAAATCTTAATTGTAGATTCAAAAGCAATTTCAATTAAATTCAATCATAATTCAGTTGCTCATATCTTTTAATCCGTTCATCGAAATTATTCGATATCTAAATGAAAAGTTATTGATTTTTCGCCAGCTTTCCAAAAACATGTATATCATATACCTTTTACCAGTAATATATGTATTTAATTCGTGATCTATTATAAACTGTTCAACGGCGAAATTTAGCATACACGTATGTATAAATATATATACTCGAGCACTAGACATGGATACACAATTAATATATAAAAGATAAAATATGAGTGCTTACGTATCAATATTGAGATTCAATATTGTAGGATAGTACGTAGAAGTAACGGAGATGATAAACACTAGGTTTGACTTACGAGCAAAACCCTCGAACAATACCCATAACCTCCTTAGTAATAACCCATAGTTTCCTTAGCTCTATCCCACTTGAAAACCCATTTTGAAAGTGACACGCTCATGACCTCGTCGTAGTATTTTAAGTGATATAATTAATAATAATAATAATAATACTATTAATAATAAAAAAATAAATAATAATAATCTTAATAATAATAATAATAATAATAATAATAATTTAAATAAATAAATTTACACATAGTAATATATGTGTAAAACAACTCGCGCAGAAACCTGGTATTTATAGGCATAATTCCTGATTCTGATGCCCATGCGATCGCATGGGTTTTATGCCTATTTCTCATGCGATCGCAAGGCCGTCAGATCCAGCTCACATATTTTTGTTTTCTTGTTTGTCGACATAATTAAATATAATATATATAATATATATAATTTAAATAATTAATTATATATTATATTAAATTCATGTGCATAGTTGACTTGTAAATTTTGTTCCGATGACTCGTACGTTGTCACTCGACTTATGTCCCGGTTCTGGTTTCTCGAACGCATTTTCGTACGCTTAGAAAACTCGCAATTTATGTTTTGTGACTCGTACCTTTGTCAAAATATAGTCTTAAATTATCACTAAACCATATCATTCAAAGTGTATCTTAAACATTCGAGTGTTTTGGTCATTTACTTCTATAAATCATTGTCTCGCTATTTGTTAATATATATATATATATATATATATATATATATATATATATATATATATATATATATATATATATATAATAACAAATCGTTTTATGACCAAGTTAATATATATTTTCGACATTCATAAACACGTTTTAAATATACGTCGTAAGTTATTCATACAATTAATATTCCAACTTATCATATATATTCAAATAAATATTTAAACCAATAAGTTTAATGTACGGTATCAAACAATTAATACATTATTACGTTTTCAAGTTATAGTGTATATATATATATATATATATATATATATATATATATATATATATATATATATATATATATATATATATATATATATATATATATATATATATATGTATCTATATACATATAATTGTTCGTGAATCACCGAGAACAACCGAAAGGTATTTGAATATATGAAAGTAGTTCAAAAATTTTGAGATTCAGTTTTACAGACTTTGCTAATCGCGTCGGAAATATTAATCATACAAATATTAAGTTTAAATTTGGTCAGAAATTTCCGGGTCATCACAGTACCTACCCGTTAAAGAAATTTCGTCCCGAAATTTGAGTGAGGTCGTCATGACTAACAATAAAAATGTTTTCATGCCGTATATGTGTTGATAAATAGAGTTTTATCACCGTTGAATAATATGGATAAAACAATCCGATTATTCGAAGCGTATGAGAGAAGTTATCGTAAAAGAGTGAAATGAAGGAATAGAGATTCGTCTTAATTTTTGACGTAGTTACGATTGATTTCCGGAATTTAAGAAATAGAAAATCTTCATATTCTAAATAAGATTTGATTCTTCAGGATTTAAGGAGATTAAGATCTTCTTTTATTAAATGCGTAATCTGCCTTGATTGCTATGTCTGATATTTCACTATAAATTGACCTTTTCCGTTTCATTTATTTTCACCACTCTTATAAGCTTCTTCCTTATTTCATACTTACAAAAGATTTGTGAAAATGCTTCATCCAGTTCTGATTCTTGATATTTTCTTGGCTATCATATCATTCATTCTTCTTTTTCATCTGCCACCAGAGGAGGTTATTTTCTTCTACTATTACCTTGGGGTTATATTGTTTTTCATTCTCCCGTGTCTTTATATCGCTATACGCATTGATATACATGGTTTGTAATTTCGGGGTTGTTTTCGGGCTTTATATTTTCCATTATATTTCGGAGCTTCATGCTTTCGTTTTCTCTTCCCGACTTTAAGTCAAGCGAATAATGGTCCTAAATTCGTAGCTATACATTTCGGAATGAACATAATTAATGTTCTAAGAAAGAAACGGTAATAGCACAATCTGACTTGTCAAATTACCAGAATACCTTGAAAAGGACCGAATCATTAAGAAAATATTTTCTTGATATTTTTAGAGATTATATAGAATGAAAGAGTTATGTAACATGGTTCATGATGAGGGTGTGATCTGTGAACATTTATCAAGTTCCATTAGAAACTCAGCATGACTTACTGTAATATAATCACGTTGATCAAGTGTCATTATACTATACTAACTCATGCTTCAGCTCCCAACATCACTTCAAAAATATTCATATTTTAACCTCGAAGGTTTCAGAATTTAAAAACTAAAATAGTTTCTTTTATGATGTTACACAGATATCGCAAGGAGAAAATTGATTTCTGATAAGAATGATTATGGAATTATCTCCAGAAATATGGAGGATATTTATAATGAAAGATGCGATGATATCTTAGAATTTCTAATATCAGGGGATGATGAAAAATATTGTCTGCAAGGGTTTAGATTCGGAAGCAAGGTATTTGTTAATGGCTTCAGCAGATACTAAATCATTTGGATTCTTTGAAGGCAGGTTTAGTCTTTGTGATTTATCCACAGCCTCCTTCATACTTTGCTCAATCCGTTTTTTAGTACCAAAATTTTTCTGAGCTTTGCCAATACACTACTCTTTATCATCAAACTTTTGACTGTTAAAGTCGTTTACAGTTTTTGATGCTTCATCAGCATTTTTCAAGATTTCGAGAACTAGTTCATAGTTTAGGGTGTTTTTCAGAAACTTCACATTCGAAGTCTGTAAGTCTTGAAGGTAAACGTTATATGTATATATATAACCGTTGGTGAAAAATTGCTACGAAATTCAATATACTGATTTGCTAATTCCCAGTAGTTGGTATGACAATTGTTGTTAAAAGTTGTATATGAGTACTTGATAGAGTTTCAATGAATAATTATCGTGATTTTTTGGAGAGGCTTAATGATCAATGAAGTTGTTGATAAGTTTACTGCTAATGTGGTGGAATATGAAAGGTTCCCCGATAACAAAAATGTATATGCCAAAGTTACAAGTCTGAAAGGTCGTCGTTAACTGGTTGACCGGTTGATAATACTGGATACATTGAAAAGAAATTGCAAGGTTATTTTCAGTAATAACAATGCTAAAGGATCTTTCACATTTTTAAAGTCAAAGTATAGCTTTGAAAGATGTAGAGATCTAAGAATGATGTCACCCGTTAATTCTTGACTTGGATTCTGATCCGTCAATATCAGAATATGTAATTGAATTTGTATGGAAACGATTGTATATCGCTGTGAGCATAGTTAATAATTTTTGAATCAAAGTTGAAGAATGTACAGTATAACATATTAATTGTGAACTTATATATTTCCCGGGAATTACCTACCCGTTAAAGATTTCACAAGTAATATTTTGTACAAAAGAATTTTTATTACCGTCTTTATGAAAATATATGTATGTATATTTTCTTCAGATGTAACGCAGATTTAATGAGTTAATATCATATTAAGCTCATTTAATTTTTGGCTGGATTAGAAATGAATAATCTTTAAAACATTAAAGATTTCATAATCTTCGTGGAGTATTTTACTAATGTAATCAATACTTCGTTATTTAGTTTTATTGATATTTCCACAGTGAATCATGTTGGTGCTTATGGAACTCTTGCTAACTTCGAAAGGTAAAAATGATGTTTTCTGGAAAGTTTCGAGTATATCGAAAATGAAAATGTAAAATCAATTATGTAATTGAATAATACACTTGGTTTATTATGAAATGGAATTCATTAAGTTGGAACAGAGATTGTAGTTAATAATGGTTAAGTTGTTAAGGAAGGATGTACATCATTGCATATTAGTAATATGAACTAACCGAGTAGTACCTACCAGTTAAGATTCACACGTAATAGCTTAGTACGAAAAGATTTATTTTGATTTCAAAATTCATATATTAAATATACATAAAATTTCTTCAGGGGAAATGAGTTAATACTTTATCGGTTATTGTTGCTGGTATTTCTTGGTAACTACGGTGCGTATGACGTTGATGCTCGTGGAACAGATTGTGAAGTTGAGGTTTGCAATACGAATGTTGTTGGTGGTGGTAATGGTACTGTTGGTGTTGTTGTCGGTGGTACTGTTGATGCCGGTGATGCTGCTGGTGCTTGCAACCTTTGCACCATATTCTCCACAGCCACCACCCGATCGCGAAGTTCGTTGACTTCTTCTACTACACCGGGATGATTGGCGGTTCGGACGAGCGGATGAATAAGATCAAGAATTTGAGATAGTATATTATCGTGACGAGATACTCTGGAAATAAGAGAGAAAATGGTGTCTCGAACATGTTCGTCGGTAAGTGCTTCAGGTTCTTCGCCAAGAGGGCAATGTGGTGGATGGAAGGGATCGCCTTCTTCTTGTCTCCAATAATTAAGTAGGCTACTAACCCATCCCAATTCATCCAGAATAGATGATGGCTAATTGGTTGATCCATTCCGGTTACACTGTCTTCGGAATTCAGGTGAATATCCATATCGGAATAGCTGTAAGAGTTTAAGGAATTTGAACTAGATACGGGATCCATCTTGTATAATTAGGGAGATGATTTTTGATATGAATTAGATTATAGAATTTAGTTTGGTATTCTTCAATACAAAATTTACATATGTATATATAATACCAAATATCATAAATCACGGAGAAATTTTCGGAAGATGTCAGGAAAAGTTTACAGTAACAGATACGCTAAGATATGAATTTTTTGTCTATATACAATTTATGCAATAAATGCAGGAAAACGTGTCTAGACTTAAGAATGATAAGCATATAATTTCCGACAAGAAATGATAAGCAAAACTTTTGACATGCAGACACAGTCGAAATCCAGACTTACTAATGCATCCTAACAACTATCAGTTAGACACACTCATGCAAGACCTGGTTCACTAGGACCAACGCTCTGATACCTCGTGTGACAATCGCTCCAAATCCATATGGACGAACACGTCATTCATCGATTTCATAGCGAGGTATTTGACCTCTATATGATACGTTTTGTAAACATTGCATTCTTTTGAAAAGGCACACCATCAATGAATATTTAAATCAAAGGTTTTCGACATCTGATGAATTCTAAATATAGACAATCACCGTAAATAATAGTTTACAATAGTACTTCCGTTGACAATGCAGTCAAAATAAGATACATGGTGATGATTTTGTGAATGCAACGTTTTCTTGAATAAAGCATGCAAGACTCCATGCACATAGCTTGTATAACATGTAAGCAAACAGCGGAAGACTTCTAGGGAACTTGAGAATAAACATGCTAACAAGTGTCAACACAAAGGTTGGTGAGTTCATAGTTTTAGTGTTTCGCATAATCTGTATATAAAAGTGGATCACAAGATTTTAGTTGTTTCATCCAGAAACGTTTATCAATAGATTCTACATAACAGAGCACCCTGGTAACTAAGCTTTAACGTTATAATGATAAATACCCCATTCGTTTTAATACACGCAAACCAACGTGTCCTAAACTCAAATAACACACGTCCGTTAAAAGGCTAGCGCTCTAGCTCGGACGGGGATGTCAAGCCCTATGGATCCATATACTGTTATTCGCACCCACCAGTCCATATCCTATGTACTGGCAGCTACTAGTTACCAAAGCTAAGGGATTTTCGGTTCAAACTCAGTGTAGAATTTAGTATGTACTTGTATCCATTGCGTTTTAAAATAAATTGCATGTATTCTCAGCCCAAAAATATAGATTGCAAAAGCAATTAAAAAGGGAGCAAATGAAACTCACGCATATAAATCTAGTATTTTCAGTATTTATAAACAGTCGCATGTATTCTCAGCCCAAAATATATTGAGTAAAAGGGATCATATGAAACTCACCTTAGCAGCATATAAAGTCGTTCACCAAAATGTGACCGAAACTCGAATTACCAAATAACCGTAGATCTCAACCTAGAGAACATATGTTGGTCAATAAATGTCTATCAAGCTAGGTCAGGTCATAGTGTATCACAATCCTAATGCTCGATGTCGACATACAAAAGTTATCCAAAGTCGTTTCAAAAAGTCAATTTTGACAATAGTTTAACAAAACGAGACGTACCTTATATAAGGATTCATTTACTCGGTTGGTAATATTCAAAAATCCAATTTATCAATCTCGTAAACAAGTTGTTTAAATCTTAATTGTAGATTCAAAAGCAATTTCAATTAACTTCAATCATAATTCAGTTGCTCATATCTTTTAATCCGTTCATCGAAATTATTCGATATCAAAATGAAAAGTTATTGATTTTTCGCCAGCTTTCCAAAAACATGTATATCATATACCTTTTACCAGTAATATATGTATTTAATTCGTGATCTATTATAAACTGTTTAACGATGAAATTTAGCATACACGTATGTATAAATATATATACTCGAGCACTAGACAAGGATACACAATTAATATATAAAAGATAAAATATGAGTGCTTACGTATCAATATTGAGATTCAATATTGTAGGATAGTACGTAGAAGTAACGGAGATGATAAACACTAGGTTTGACTTACGAGCAAAACCCTCGAACAATACCCATAACCTCCTTAGTAATAACCCATAGTTTCCTTAGCTCTATCCCACTTGAAAACCCATTTTGAAAGTGACACGCTCATGACCTCGTCGTAGTATTTTAAGTGATATAATTAATAATAATAATAATAATAATACTATTAATAATAATAAAATAAATAATAATAATAATATTAATAATAATAATAATAATAATAATAATAATAATAATAATAATAATAATTTAAATAAATAAATTTACACATAGTAATATATGTGTAAAACAACTCGCGCAGAAACCTGGTATTTATAGGCATAATTCCTGATTCTGATGCCCATGCGATTGCATGGGTTTTATGCCTATTTCTCATGCGATCGCATGTCCGTCAGATCCAGCTCACATATTTTTGTTTTCTTGTTTGTCGACATAATTAAATATAATATATATAATATATATAATTTAAATAATTAATTATATATTATATTAAATTTATGTGCATAGTTGACTTGTAATTTTCGTTCCGATGACTCGTACGTTGTCACTCGACTTATGTCCCGGTTCCGGTTTCTCGAACGCATTTTCGTACGCTTAGAAAACTCGCAATTTACGTTTTGTGACTCGTACCTTTGTCAAAATATAGTCTTAAATTATCACTAAACCATATCATTCAAAGTGTATCTTAAACTTTCGAGTGTTTTGGTCATTTACTTCTATAAATCATTGTCTCGCTATTTGTTAATATATATATATATATATATATATATATATATATATATATATATATATATATATATATATATATATATATATATATATATATATATATATATATATATAATAACAAATCGTTTTATGACCAAGTTAATATATATTTTCAACATTCATAAACACGTTTTAAATATACGTCGTAAGTTATTCATACAATTAATATTTCAACTTATCATATATATTCAAATAAATATTTAAACCAATAAGTTTAATGTACGGTATCAAACAATTAATACATTATTACGTTTTCAAGTTATAGTGTGTGTATATATATATATATATATATATATATATATATATATATATATATATATATATATATATATATATATATATATATATATGTATCTATATACATATAATTGTTCGCGAATCGCCGAGAACAACCGAAAGGTATTTGAATATATGAAAGTAGTTCAAAAATTTTGAGATTCAGTTTTACAGACTTTGCTAATCGCGTCGGAAATATTAATCATACAAATATTAAGTTTAAATTTGGTCAAAAATTTCCGGGTCATCACAGTATGACATGTTGACCAATATTTGACATGAACCTACTGATGTTGACTTTAGTCGACTACTTTGACCAAGTTTGACTTTCGGTTGACTTTGTTTGACTTGCATGATATATTTGACTTTCACTTTGAAACGCGTCGAGTCGAGCAATAAGACAACGTACACTATGAAACCACACTTATTTAAGATATAAATATTGACCAACCTACATACGTATACTTATGTTGCATTACTCGGCTATAAACCGTACAAGTTAATTGTTCACTTTTCAATCCGAGCTTTATTCAAAGGTGAGTCTACAGTCCCGCTTTTTACATGTTTTCAGGGATGAGAATACACGCTGTTATATTTACATTTTCAAATACTTTGTATTGACATGAGTACTGCACATATGCATAATGAGTTTGTTCAAAAAGCCTCTAGCTTGAATACTTTTAATACCATCGGTGTAAGCACAATTTAGATGGACGGATCCGTTAGGTTGACAACCTCACCCGCTATAAAAACTGTGGTGCGTTTACTTTGAACATTAAATACATTTGAACAAGTGTATAACATTTTACGAGGTAAGGAGGGTATAGTGGCTTCTATACTCGGGTCATTGCTAGTATTCAGGTGCTCGGTTTATGCAAACGATAGAATCTCGTGGTCAAGGAAACTAAACTATTTTTCTGATAACTGTTTTTCAGATACTGTTACATTACTTTAAACCTGTAGATTCACCAACATTATTTGTTGACCTGTTTTTGCGTGTTGTTATTCTCAGGTCCTTAAGAGGTATGCTTCCGCTGTGTTTGCTGCATGACTGGCCGTGGAGTCAGCATTTGATTTTAAAGAACATTATTTACTTTCGCATTTAAAACTTTTATAACTGTTTAAATACTGTTGGCTTGTGGTTACGATCACAACAGTGTTTCTATTTCGGGATTATTGACTTATGTTTTTGAAAGTTAATTTTTAAATAAAATTAAATGCGATTGCTTTAAGGGTCTCATATAGAGGGCGTAACTGTTAACTGTGGGACCTGAATTAACACGCCGTCAGATGGAAATTTGGCGGGGTGTTAAAGATAGGTTGGATTTATGCGAATGTCATCTGTTGCCTTTAATTTGACAAATAACCTTGTAAGATGCATTCCATAAGGAAGATCTCTTGTTGAGTCCTTTGGCACATTGCTCATTCGTATGGCCATAAAATATGCCATGTTCACTGGAACTTGCATTTCTAGGCACCAAAGGAGAGCTATCTGAGCAGCATGAATGTGTGAGCGATTTCCCATTCTACAGTACACATTGTAGTCGATCACTGTGTTCCATATTCGGAACTTCTTTCGCAGGTGTTTGCTCAACACTCCTCGATTGAGAATTTCTCCTCTTGGAGCATTATCTTCACACAGTGTTCGAATAGCATCATCTTTATTGATGAAATCAGGAATATAAGTCAGACTGTGTCTTGTGTCGAAGAACCTTTCTCCGGTTGCTAGAACATCTAGAAGTTTTCCAAAGTTTTGCAGTGTTACTGTAGTTCTTGAAGCTTTTAGCCTAAAGGTAACTGAACCGTTGGTATAGACGAAGCTAGAGTAAAAGTCTTGAACGAGTGATGGATAAATTGGTCCATCTAGATCAAGAAATACATTCCAGTTTAAATATGAGAAAGCTGCCACCATTTCAGGGAAATCTTTAGCTTCAATTTTTCTTCCTTCTGCTATCGCTCGATCTCTCACTCTTTCTCTGTTAAGTGTTGATTGGTGTGGGCGAAAGTTAGATGAGCTTCCTCCTTGATTTTCCATTTTCTGCGCATTGACACTTTTGATTAATTCAAAGTGCATAATTCAATTGTAGGCAACATGTTTTGCAAACTTTAATTATCATCAATACTTAGATGTTTTGATGTTAATGTTCTTCACATTTTCACTCTTCATTAGTGTCAATGAGTTTGCAACTAGATTAGGGTTTTCACAAAGTTCATATGTGTTCTAGGCTTTTGAAATCGTCATCAACACATGTTTTGACATTCAACATTATTACACTTAATTAGCAACAATGTCATTCATATTATATGAACAATGCTTCTATGAAAATCTAACCTAGATGTATAATGAACCCTAGAATCGTTCAATGTTAAATCAATGTGTAGATATACGATAATCATTACCACAATTGTTTTTTAAATTGTTCTTTAAGAGCAATTTCAATTGTTTGCATCAATTTAGGTTTTGATTCATTCTAGTTAGGGTTTCTTCTTAACCCTAATTCATCATACAAACACAATTGAATGTTAGGAAAGCAAGGATTAATCATACCGAAAGTAGGATTTGAATTTGAAGGAATGCGCGTTTTTCTTTTTTGCGGTCGATCTCTTTAGCCGTGTGTAGGTGTGTGTATTTTGAAGTGGGTTGAAAAGAAATAAGAGTGAGGGTTTAGTTTAAATTAAAACTGAATCAGACCACGCACGGTCGAAGCACGGTCGACCGTGGTGTCAGCCGTGCAGATATTTTTCCACGAACAGGACAAGAGTCTGCGGTCGAGTATACGGTCAGCCGTGGTGCTACCGTGGATCCTTATGATCACTCGTTTCATCACTTCTTCTTTCTTCGAACGCGTTTTGACAATTCTTAGGTTCTATAGAATACTTGAGGACAAGTTTTCTTTTCCTAACATTGAGTGATTACATCCTCCTGATGTTTAATCATCAATGAGACGTAATATACTGTATATATATATATATATATATATATATATATATATATATATATATATATATATATATATATATATATATATATATATATATATATATATATATGTGTGTGTGTGTGTGTGTGTGTGTGTGTGTTTTAATCGCACATAGTATACGTGTGTGTGTTTTAATCGCACATAGTATACACAAAACGCATCAACCTAGTAAGCAATACATGTTTTCACATAAACACACAATCCTAAGGCAAGTAAGCTTCCTACACTTGATCTTTTAAAATCATTTTTCAAAAACAATTTGCATTTGTAAGAAAAACCTTTCTTATATACAAAGTCTTTTGAGAAGGTTGTTCTCATTAACATTTTGATCATTGATTTTGATTGATTTTAAGATTACCCAATCCTTGACTTATTCCTATCATTGAATTGCTAGCTTGGTCCATTTTTCTCATGTTTTCAATTTTCCTAATAATAGATAATGGACTTTGATAACAAGATTTGTGTTTGCTAGAGTCGTGACATAAATTTATTTCATGTTTACCTCTTGAAGAATCACAATTAGTTATCCTTTCAAGTTTTCTTTTCAAAGTGTTATTTTCATCAATTAAAACTTTGTTAAGTTGTGTAACTTTGTGTAATTCTTTCTCCAAAAGTTTTACTTTGTCACGACTACTATCATACACAAATTTAATAGTCTTGTAATCATCTAACAATTCTTCATAATTAGAAGGATAGAATACATGTACCTCATTGCAATCAATGCTCGAGACATCATCTTCTTTGAACAGAGATTCAACCTCTTCTTCACTTTGACCATCTTGATCCATGTCATTCCAAGAGCTCATGAGGCAAAAGTCTTTATTTTCATTCAACCCTTTTGCTTGAAAATCACCAACCGTTTCAAAACCCTTCTCTACTCCTTTACCCTTTAAACTCTTAGAGTTTAAATCTTCTTGAGAACATAGTGAGTCCCAACATTCTTTTGCACTTTCACATGGGATTATCTTTAATCTTTCTTCACTAGGAAGAATTCCATGAAGTAGTAAAATTGCATCAAATTATTTCAAAACATCATTGTTTTGAAATGTTGACTTCACTAGTCTTGAACTAGCTTGTGGTACAAAGTCTCCTACTTTGATTATTCTCCACAAGTAGTAATCCTTAGATTTAAGATAAGACTCAAATCTTAATTTCCACACATCAATATTCATCTTATCAAAGATTGGTGCTTCTTTCACCAATTCTTCCAAATATCCCATCGTTTGAGTTGATTCGAGAATCGTTGACTCAAGATTTTGCACAAAACGAATTTTGACTCTATCGCGATCGTTTGTAGCGCAATGATTTGAGCAACCGCTCAGATACCAATTGTAAGTAACTAGGGAGGGTTGAATAGTTACTTAATACGTTTTTAACAATTTTTCGATTGATCACCAAATTCGATTTTACTTTGATCAAACAGTTCAACTCAAACTTGATGTGTGTAGTGTATATGTTCAAAATGATAAATGAAGTAATGTAAAGAACATAGAAACAAGGATTTATAGTGGTTCGGGTGGATGTTAACTAATCCACCTTAATCCACTCCCTGATTACACTAATCGGGATTTGTTGCTTCACTGAGCACTTTTCTCCAAACCCGGTGGAGATCCGATTTACAAGTCTTCAATCTTCTTTAGTAGACAACAAACCTAATCTTTCTATCCCTTTGAAAGATCAACTCTAACCTAGATCAACTTGTCTTCACCTTGGACAAGTATTAATCTCCAAATAAGATTAATCAACTTCCTAAGTTCCTTTAAGGAAGTGGATCACTAAGCTAGCCTATGCTTCCACTAATTGAAGTTACAAGACTTATACACTTTGTAATGATGATCCAAACACAATACTAGGACATACATTACATTAAGTAAACTCACATGATAAATGATTATGATTAGCAAGTTTACAACAACCCAATTCTATATCTATAAGATCATAGAATTTTCTCTTGCTAGATCACATTTGAGTAGTAATTTATGCCCTTGTGATCTCTGGAGATATGCCTTTTGAATGTCCAAGAGGGTCAGCTTCAAATGCACTCAAATGTTTGCCTTTTATAGTGAGATTCAAAAAATAGCCATTGACACACGGTTCCCAGCACGGTCGACCGTGGTGCGACCGTGCGTGCTCTAGTCCAAAATTGGTATCCGTTGTATAGCCACTTGACTCAGTTTTGAACACCACATTTTGGCACCTTTACTCCTTCTAGCACCTGCAAAAGAAACCAAACATCCTATACAAGTACTATATGCATTAAGTATGTGATATTTGGTCTTATTGCATGAAAGTGACTAATCATTCCAAAAGTGACAAACCCAACATTCTTGGAGAAGTGTCTTGATTGATATTTAGGAAAATTTCAGATTGGTCAAGACTTAGTTACTCACTTTAATTCTCTTGGTTCAATTCTAAAGGCTAGTCACTATATCATTAACTTCCTAGTTCCAATTAATCACAAGTCATGTTTCATTTGGGTTTAGTTAGGGATTAATTGAATAATGTCTCTATAAGATAATCATGAAGTGTGTAGAGACATTAAGGTTAAGTTATTCTTGATCAAATAATCACACTTAGTTACTTAGACTAGACCAAATAGATAATTGACTATAGTTTCATTGTGAACCATTTTACACTTAATCTATTAGAGTAAGTTAGTTACTTGAATCCTAAATAATGAGCACATGGCAAACATATTAATCAAGTTGACAAGTTTATGAGTATTAAGCATATTAGCAAGTAGCAAGTAATACTCACATAGCAAGAGATAGTTATTCTAATATCAATCATATAGATACTTGCACAACTTATAATTCAAGCACTCAATGAGTTTAATGTGCAATATAATACATTACATGATTAATGTGTAAGCATATATTAATGTCCAACACATGCACAAGGGAAGAGCAATCTCTAGTTGGGACTTGGTGACCATCCTAAATGTATCTAGGTGTGTTTTAGGATTACAAGTCATTTCTAGTTTTAACCTTGAGGTCATTGTTCTTCATTTAGCCTTAATTAATCACTAAGTCATTTCTAATAGCAATCATTGTTCTAGTGGCATTGGCTTAAGTGTGTTGGTACTTGATGATCGTACTAAATATATCTAGATAAGAATTAAGATCACAAGTTGTTGATTAACACTTATGTGTTATGCCTAATCTTGGTTAATTAGTCATTAAGATGTCATTAGGCGTAATTAATCACAATTAGTGTTTCTATAACCAAAACTCAATTGAGTATGGAGAGGACATCTATTCTAAGCATGTTTAGAAGGGTTTCATGAATTATAGATGTCGGAAACTAGTCAAACTTTATTTGGTCAAAAATGGAGACAGAAGAAACTGCGGTCTCACTGCGGTTGATCGTGGTGGCGACCGTGCAACTTGTTTTCACAAAACTACGTTGCAATTCAGTTTGGGATTTCACGGTTGACTATGCGGTCGACCGTAGCTCGACCGTGTTTTTGCCTGAACTTTTAAATTCACTCTTTAACCTATGTTTGACTTGGTCATTTGCAAGATAAAGTATGGATTAGTGACCTTGCGTGTTTTATGTTAAGATGTCAGTCATCACTTATGCGTATGTGTGTGTCATCATCAAAACATATTCTTTGGTTAATTACACTTTGGTTAATCATACTTAAGTTTATCGTTTAGTATATTAACCCACATTCAACCAACAAGGGGTATTATGGTCCTTTCGCATATGGACAATTTGGGGACCTCAAAACTGATCCAAAACCTTATCCTAACTCATTCCTTCTCATTTCTCTCCCACCAAACATCTTAGAGAGAGAGAGGAGAGTTCTAGAGAGAGGAAGCTTCAAATGGTGATGAAGATGGTGATTCTTGCCCAAATTGGAGTGGTTCTTGGTGCTTGTTGGTGTTTCTAGCTACTAGAGCTCGTTTTGGTGCTTGAGGTAAACCCTAATCCGAATTGTAGTATTTGATTTCTTGTTTGAGTTAGGGTTTGTGTTAGTTAGAGTTATAAACCCATTTATTGTGAAATTTGGGGGGTTTTGGGTAAGATTCATGTAAGTAAGCCTAAATGGGTGACTTAGGGTTTCGATTGATGAAATTGTAAGTTTGGATCTTGCATGTGTTGGTTAAACCTTAGAACACTTGTGTTGACTTGATTTTTGGGTGTAAGCCCTAATTTAGGTCAAAATGGGTCAATGGGTATTTTGGGACTAGTAAGCTTGATTCGGTTGTCAAATTAAGTTTTGAGTCAAGTTTTGGTAAATCAAGTAGATAAATACTTGATTTAGGTGTTAATTGATGTTTTGGAAATATAACCACTAGTCGATAGTGATTTTGGGCGTTTTGGGACTTATGTCAAAATGGGTTGACTTTGATTGGGCCGAATTTAGTAATGACACTAGTTTTGGTTAAATGGATGTTGAACACTTTTGTTAAAGTGTTAAATGGCGTTTTTGAATGAATGTAATCGTGGGAAGTGATTTTGGGTTAAAATGGTATTTTAACAATAAGTCAAACTTGGTCAAATGCAATATGGGTCAATATTGCATGTGTTGGGGTTTTGGTGTAAATGACGTTTGAAATGATTACTACCTAAGTAGTAATTTAGCGTTAAGACCTAGGTTTGGTCTAATTGGTGTAAAGTATGATTTGGGTTAAATCATACTTTGTTGTGTTGGTTTGAATTATCACCCGAAGTGGTAATTGGTTTGTGTCCATTAGGTGATTAAATGGGCGGGTTTTGGCGAACAAGGTGTGATCCCTCGGCTAAGGGATGTTTGTGTCGAGTTCTCTTTTAGAGAATGGCTATTTATGTGTATATTGTACCTATGTGTGATATAGGTGGTTACTTGCTCGATTTGAGGACGAAGATCATGTTGTACATGACTTGTGCGGGCATTCCAAGGTGAGTGGAATAATTATGCATGTACCTATATGATGTGTTTATTTGTATGAATGGATATGCGTTGTCCAAGTTAGTGGTATATGCGTTGTACTCTAACGAATTATGAATGGATATGCGTTGTCCAAGTTAGTGGTATATGCGTTGTACTCTAACGAATTATGAATGGATATGCGTTGTTCAAGTTAGTGGTATATGCGTTGTACTCTAACGAATTATGAATGGATATGCGTTGTCCAAGTTAGTGGTATATGCGTTGTACTCTAACGAATTGTGAACGGATATGTATTGTCCAAGGGTTAGTGATATATGTTGTTGTACACTAACGGTTGTTATGAACACCGATGAAAAATTCGAGTACCATTCCTTTGTACGATTTGTTAACCATGGTTGTGTGAATTTTGTATTAGCATATTTAATTGTGAACTATATGCTATTGATGTTGCTAGCTTATTGTGAAATGCGAATTTTGGTTTATGCATGATGTTTGCATGGTTGTTGAATTGCTAGCTTGTATGCGGTATTGTGTAAGTGATTGCAAGTAAGTAGATTATATATGTATATATATATATATATAAATATTGCATTCACTAAGCTTTCATAGCTTACCCTCTCGTTGTTTACATTTTTATAGATTCGCGTGGAGGTGATGGCTCGGGTAAGCGTGAGAACTAATGGATTGTGTAGGTTGCTTTAGAAGACGTGCTTTTGGATTGATTAGGATTGGGTAGCGTATTCCCAATCGCCATGCTCGGTCTAAGTTTTGTATTAAACTAAAATGGGTCGAAATGGTCACTTTGTTGTAAGTTGGGTCGATGTGGGCCCGGTGTTGTAAAATTTGTTTTATTATGAAAACGTGTTAGTTTTACTTACTTTATTGCGTTGTGAAAACCGTTTCGTCTAAAAGTACCGGGAAATGGACGATCTTTTTGTCAAAAAAGGAAAGAGTGGACAGACCACTTTGGAGCGCCGCTCCACAGTGGGGCGCGCTGCGCCGAATGCTGAACTGGACAGTTTTGAATAAAAAAAATTTAATTTAAATTTAATCGTGTTTTGGTTGGATAACGGGTTGAGTTGTTACACCTTCCATCTTGAGGAGCCATAAACAAGTTGTGTTGAAAGCCTTGTAGAGTTATAGATATATGCCAACTGTTAAAGATTAATTAAAATAACAATTACAATAATCGTTACTTACCTGAAGTATGAAGATTACCATTTATGGTAATTGGACTTTGGATCAGAAGAATGGTCGAGCAGCAGCAAAAGTCAGCCATAGCAGCCAAGTCAGACAAGTCAAACGACTACAATGCTGGCTACAATGCTAGCATCTTTCCTTATATGATAAAGTGGTTCCAAAAGTAGTTTGGATCCGTACTTTAATAAGAAAATAGCTGTTAGAACATTTGTGTATATATGCATGTTCATATACATTTGTAAAATCACTTCATCTGTTTGAAATAACAGATACATAATCAATAAATATTTCCAAACTTTAATTTACTTGAAAACACCATCAACTAGCTCATAAGATAGCATTGAAAGCCTTGTTGTGTTGCCATCGTGTAGGATAGTTGTATACAGTAGTAGTGAAGAAAATTCTTGATTATGGGAAATAGATCTGTGGGTGCACCATCTGGGTTTTCACTTTGTGACAAAATGTGATGGCATTATTTCCCAGCATCACTTGAGTGAGGAAGCCATGTCGCTGCTTCAACCTACTAGGCAATCACCTGGTTGGATATTTATTATAATAATTATAGTACTTTTAATGTTCAAGTATAGTCCCCTTTGGCTTCTACACTTGGGTCAGACCTGATAAGAACCGCTTGGTTCGGTAAAGGTACAAAGTATCCGCGATCTCGTTTACCCAAACGTGCCCCCTAGAAGTAACCGAAGATACAAATGATCCGTCCTTGTTTACTGCCCCCAAAGTCCAAATGGCATAACCTTCCATTGGTAATGATGATCAAGGATACAGAAATAATGAGTTCGTGAATATGTTTCACGCTCGTAGTTTAACAAAAACGAACAAGGAACCAATATTCTTTAGTTGAAATAATGATTTGGCCACCTTAAACACTTCCCCACGGCGCTAGCAACCTTCTTAATACTTTCGAAAGAAACAAATTTGGCTGAATGCTACGTACTTCAACCCAATTATATCTCATAGAGGACTCTGCTTTAATGGGATCACCAACTTGAACATGAACCTCAATCGATGTGTGAGCAAGGACGTTGGAAAAACACTCCTAGTCGGAAATGACAACACAACCATACGGTCCCTTTTTACATTAATTGGAGATCAGCGCATTGCAATCGAGCAAAAACCGTTTCACTTTGAGTTCTTTCAAACGCAGAGAGTCAACCAACAAGATAATAAGATCCAACATATCGACAACAGTTGGCCAATAAAACAAATTTGAACCTTTTTGTCACAAAACTCCGACTAAAAACATGCGGCTTATGGCAACGACGAAAAGTCCAACCCACAAATATTGGGAGCCCAACACTTTCGAACCATTAAGGGAGAGAAAAGCCTCAGAAGCATGAGAAGTGTGCTCAAAGGAAATGAATGCAAAACTTTAAAAATGCCGCCATTTTTACTGCCGGATCGGTCCAATCTTCCCGTAGTCATCACTAAGCATGTTGCGATAAACCCTTTCTAACCGACCAACGAAAACGATGTTACAACTCTATTAATTGATATATTCTTTTATTCCATTAATTGTAGAATTCAATTCAATTCAATTAATTAGTTGATTTTAAACTTAATTGAAACGTAAATACTCGGCAGATGACCAACGAAGCATTGCTTCAATGGTACCGCGGTTACACTTGTGTACTCGCAGGGTTAGAGGTCTCGGGTTCGAGCCTCGTCACCCGCTCTAGGAATTGAAATATATTCCTTGAAGGTGGCCCAAAGGGAAGGTTTTACCGACCCGCGCCGGGACTAAGATCCGGCCCGCCTGCCCCTCGGGATGGTTAAAGGGTCGGATCCTCAGAGTGTGGTTCGGGTTTCCTGCCCGAAAGCGCGTGTGTGTGTGCAAATGATGACTAGGCTTCGGTCCGGACTGATGCAAGCTTGCCTTTCAAAAAAAAAAAAAAAAAAAAAAAATACTCGGCAGATGAGTTACTATTGATTAATAGTACTCCGTATTAACTTACAGATACAATTTATATCAAATATATTAATTTTATGTATATGTATTTAAACCTACACATTTTACTTTAGGTTATTATATTCTCAGATTCCTCTACACCGGATAATTTGACTAGTTTCAATCTATCCCATGAATGAAATTGAGCATTATATTATAAAGCTTATAATTTGGTTCTTCTTTCAAGTGGCACACTCTAAAAGCACGATTGTTTGCAAATGACATAATAGTATACAAATTTCAACATGATCAATTTAAGCAGGTTTACGCCACAAAGTATTCCCAATTCGATAAATATTATGAGATCCGAGGTTAAGTACGGAGTACCTCGTAACTCATGTCTCGGGGAGTAAGGTGGCTCGCGAGTTTTCAAATCTACAACATGTCATAACTCATAAAGGTAATAATACTACATAATCTCCTGTTGTCTCTTATTCCCTATTACTGTTACATTATTCTCTTAATTACTTATTTGTTAAATAGTTGTTTAGCTTACACATGTCATTAAAGACAAGATGTGATTTCTAGATAACCTGGTTTCACTTGTTCAACATGCATAAATGGTGGTATATCGGGGATTAAGAGGGGAACTCGTGAAAGAAAAACAGTTTACTACCATGAAATTTATACCGGTAAATTCTACTGGAATGATGCTCGGGTTTTTGCCTTTGGCGTTGAAAGACCACGAAAAATTCAATGTCTTTCTTGGTGGACGGATCTTGACGATCCAAGCAGGGCCGGTCCTGATAATCTGGATACCCTGTGCGAAATTATCAAATTATGCCCTATAAATTTTAAACTATAAACTTTTTATATATTATTTAAAATATCATTTCGTGTATTTCTAAGGAAAAGAGTAAATAAATAGACTCCTTAAATGTACTGTTTTAACAAAATTAATTTTAATATGTTTATTGAGTTAACTTTCGAATATGAATTCACTTGAATTTTATTTTATTTTTCTTTATTAAACTTGGAATCTATATTGTAACTTATGTGAAATCAATAAATTTGAAAGTTAAAATTAACTTACTAAATGTTGATTCGAAAATAACTACAAAGTATAACATAACATAGCATATATATACAATTATAATACATAGTCATAGTTAAAATTTGGCCTCAAAATAAAATTTATTAAAAACGCACTATATACTATGCAATGTTATACATAGTATTATATATTAATAAAAAGTTTGAGAAAAAAAAATTTATTACTATATATACTAATTCACATAAATGACATCCAATAAGGTCCCCCCAAGTACCCAGAATCACTGTTAGGCCACATGCAGTCGTTCACAACTTTAACATACATTTTCACTGCCACATCAGCGCCACATCAACACAAACACTTTAACATTCTTTTCACATTACTCTCACTAAACACTTACAATCATATACTCTATTTCAAAGTTTAACCAATTTAAAGTTATTATTCAAATACAATAAATATATACAATTAACATTTTATTAAAAATAAAAAACATAACATAATTAAAAATAAAAAATATTACATAATTAAAAATAAAAAATATTACATAATTAAAAATAAAAGACAATACATAAAAAAGTTACATAATAAATAATAAAAATACTAATAAAAACGAAGCTACTCGAGAGGTGTCGAGTCGTAGTCTTCATCTTCGTTTTGTTGTTCTTCGGTGTCTTCGTTTTCTTCGTCTTCGTCGGTTATCAAGATCGTCTTCATTTTTTGACGATACTTTTGAAGAATTTCTTAGTCTTGCTTTGGCAAGTTCAGGTTGATGGTTGATGGTTGTGTTGAAAATTCGAAAGGCGGATTCATTACTTCCATTACACCCAATTGCCTTTTTTGTTTTTGAGTAGCATCAATTTCTTGTTCTAAAATATACGTGGACCATGTGAATTTGTGGCCCACTTATACATAATCTCCATAGCATTTTTTAAATCACAAATGGAAAGGTAATTTGTGTGACCCTTGAGACTCAAAATCTCTCATCCCATCACTTTTACTTTCGTTACAACTTATCATCTTCATCACCTTAACTTGCAACTTCCATTTAACTTTACTCTAAACTTTCTAAAAAGAAAAAAATCCGATAACTGATCATAAATTTGATGTCCCTCTTTTTGTAATGTGCAAATGCGGTCGCAAATGCCGCCTACCCAAGTTCTACTCTGGATCCAAGGAGAAAATAGGAAGGTTCGAAACTCCTTGACGGTCGTACCAACATCTTATTTGAAATCTTCTGAGGACCTAGTAAACCCTCGGTTCAAATTCGATACAGGTAAGATACTATTTTATTTGTTAGTAGTATTCATATGAAGAACAATGATATTTTTAACAAGGATGGATCTTAAACCATTTAGTTTGGGGGGTTCAGAATTATTCGAAATTAAATGTACAACTAAACAAATACTCCATGAACTAGCCGAACAACAAACTATATTTACGAATAATAAAAACGCTTAACCTTATATATCGACGACCTATTGAAACTTTTGCATTTATAACAAATAGTCTTTTCTACGTATAAAAGTTTACATATGATAAGGAGAACTTACTTTATATCACTGACATTAATAAATTTCATAATTGAATCGTCATATAGTACTCTAAATAAGGCCGTGCTTATGATTGCTATCTTTCTAAATTGTTATAAACTTACGGATTGATAAACAGAGTTTAAAGCAAAATTAGAGTTTATGAAATATAGATTAAAGAAATAAGACATGCATCAATATATTAATGCTAATGGTAAATAGTATGATTTTTATTTGCTTATGATCCCATAACTCTAATCAAACTTTTGGGGGGAACCACAACCCAATACCCGCAATTACTGTTGTTAAAAATCATATTACTCTTCGATTAATTCTCGATTATTCATTTTTAAGTGCAGTCCGTTCGATCTTACAAAATTCGTGTAATTAATCGGTCAACGTCAATTGATGTGTCAAAATCGAATTTGGTAGTCTAAGACGGTCAAAGTTAAAACTGATCAACATTTTTAACATGAATTTAAATTAGAACTTTAGAGTTTTTGAACAAAATAAACAAGATAGTTACGTTAAAGCTTAAGTTTATGTTTATTGTTTTTTAATACTTAAACATATAATTTTTGAAATTAATATTTAAAGGTATAAAGTACAATAAGATTAATCTCCGAATTTTCGATTACACCTTGCAAAGTTTCGACCGGTTAACCCTCGGATAGCGAATTTTGCAATCTTGCCCCAGTTATCCTCCGTTCTTGATTATTTAAATAATATTCATAATATTAATAATTATATATTACAGTATAGTAATAAAAATTAACCACCTATATAATACTTGATGAAGATCAGGGTGTTTTTTTATTGGCTAAAGGATGAAGATGACCGTATGTTTTAGGGTTTTGTTTTGGAATGGAGAGGTTAGAAAAAGATAATGTTGAAGATGTCGTATGGAATACTCAAGATGTCGTATGGAATACTCAAACAACAAAAATTGGCGAGATAAATAGTATATAACTAGTGAAATGAACTGTTGAATCACGAGTTTGTTTAAACGAAACAATTTAATGACATGTTTTAGGTATAAAGTGAATGTAAATGCTAAAGTCCTTTATTTTAATGACCCGTAGAACCATGGATTCGACTACGAAACTTGTCGTTATTTTTACAAACATATAGAGACATGTATTTACGCGTTAATATGATAATTATAATTATAATTAAAATAAATAATAATAATAATAATAATAATAATAATAATAATAATAATAATAATAATAATAAAGTTTGCTCAAAGTTGAGTATTTATATTTTTAATAATAATTATTAGTACTAATAAATGTTTTTTGAAATTTTTTTAGAAAATTAAAATACAATTATTATATAAAGTTGTATAATATGCTTTAAAATTTGTAAATGTATTCATTGGGTGTTCTGTAGAAGATTGTACGATTTGTTTTAAAGTTTGTAAATATGATCATGTGGATGTTATATCATAAGGTTGTATATAATGTTTTAAATATTGTACATATGATCATGGAATGTTTTACTATAAGATTGTACATAATATTTCAAATATTGTACATACAGTTATGGGGGTGTTTTATTTTCTTTCCATAATAATCGTAAAATTTGTTTTTATTTTGTATATTTTTACGGCATTATCGTGTTTTTAATATTTAATTAATTAAGTAGGATTTAATAGAATTAATATATAAAATATTAATGAAATCATCATTTATAAAATTAAAATATAATTAGCTAAATGATGACATCATCATTTTAGAGGTTTTTTAGACTATATAGATGAGTAATTATTAATAGTAATAAAAAAAATTTCCTCATTTTTAATTTAATAGTAATAAAATAATAAATAATCAAATGACTTACACTAGAGTTTAAGTTTTCACGATAAGTCAACTTCTTTTTTGTTGCTAAAAACGGAAATTTATTTAAAGCTATAGACCTTTCATAAAAAATAAAGGACCCTGCAAGAAACTACAATTTTTTAAAGGCAAGTTATCGACATAATCTAGAGGAACTTAACCATCTTTGCGATCATATGCCACACACGCACTCGCTTTCGGAGGAAACCCGAATCACATTTCAGGAACCTGATCCTTAAACCATCCCGAGGGGGTAGGCTTACCAAGTTTGAATCCTAAATGGATTCGGGATATACCCCCCCCCCCCCCTCCCAAAAGGTTATTTTGGAGCTCCATATTGCAGGCAGATTGATTAATAGGATGGGCAGAACGAGACTCGAACCCATGACCTAAACCCAAGCTCATACTCAAGGTGTGGGGATACCACTGAGGCAAACCTGCAGTGGTAAGAAACAACTACAATAATGAAGGACAATACCATTTCAAAGCCTAAAGAGCAAACTCAATACAACCAAAACAAAACGACCGAACAACTTGCAGCTATCCATAAACTAGCTATTGGAAAAGGCCAAAAACCATCAAACATAACACTACAACCATGACGATAAACAAAACAGGAAAACCATACCATAAGGAAATCAACAAACAATAAGACCAACAAAACAAAGAGCATATACATGATAATCAATGCCTTCAACGCCAAGCGAGTTTATCTACACAACCTCCTTGCCACTTACCGAGCTCTATTCTCGCGTAAGATAATTAACCCACCAATTGCTTATACAAAACGGGGTTTTTATGATCTAGAAACCCAATTATAAAATATAGACAAAGATGACCCAATCGCATTAGTTGCATCCGAATCAAGCCCATCCCAAGGTACCGTGCCCGAACCTAGAAGCACATCATGAATGACATGAGAAGAGTTCCTAGTCATAAACCCATGGTCGACGTCATCTTCCTTACCAGTTAAAATGACAAAATCATCGAGTCCCTCCACACACATCTTTTGAGAACTCAACTATAGCGACCCGACAAAATCATCATTGACGGCGCCGTCTACTTAGGTCCCGTTTCGTGGTCATAAGTCTTTAAAACAACGTTTGACCAAAATATGTCGCATTCATTTCAAATGTAAAAGTGTTTCAAGTTTACAAAAGTAGTTTGTAATGACCCGGAAATTTCCGACCAAATTTGAACCTTAACCTTTATATATTTCCGACACGATAAGAAAAATCTGTAATGTTGAGTCTAGAAAGTTTGAAATCTATATTCGGATAAATAGTTACCCTTCGACCAAGCCTGGCGATTCACGAACATTTATGTGTATATACGATATATATTTATTAATTAATAACAAGGTATTAGATATGTAATATTTGGTTTCGATATAAGATTACTATATTTATGGGCGAGAGTAAAAGATAATATAATTGTTATAATAATAATATTATTAACATCTACATTAGTATTATTAATATTATTATGAAACTGAATATAAATATAAATTGATATATTATTATTACTAAAATTATTGTAATTAGTATTATTAATAATATCATTAGTAATATTAATATTACCATCATTGTTATTATAGTTATCAACATTATTATAATAAACATAATATAATTTAATAGGGTTATCATTAATAATATTATTATTATTATCATTTTTACAATTACTTTTATTCTTATTAATATTAGTATAATTTTGATAAAGTTATTATTAATAGCATTATTATTAATTCTATTATCGTTATTAGTATTTTTATTAATAATTAATAACATTAACAGATTTTATTAATAGATTTACATTAGTAATTAATATTACAGAATTTGATATAAGAGATATATAAATAACTGATATTTATTCATAAACATAAATACAGATATATAAAGATAGATATATATATACTAATACGAGATACAGATTGATACAATTTCAGTTCCAGGTTAATATATTTTTTATTAATAATATATTTAATAATTAATAGTAATTATTAGTCTTAAATATAATGAAAACATATAAATCTGATTTCTGGTTCAAGTCATTATCTGATTTTTTTATTTTTGTAGTCTTGTTCTTGTCCAGGATTCCTGGTGTCGACCACCATCAGATAACAACAAACAAATCGCTTCTATGATCTCAATCAGTCGAGTATTATTTATATGTAATGATATCTATCATTACATTTCGAAAATTTAAACCAGAAACCACGATGAACTAAAAACCGTCCTCTGTTCTTGGCTTGAATTAATCTTAACTCGGTTTCTATGAATTTTGAAAATCTATTAATGCAATTCTTCTAGAAATCCCATATGGAAACTCTCTGCTAAGTTTCAAATCCTAAATCTTTTTATCAAGATCGAATTTTGAGGTCAAATATATTTTTCAAAAAGTCAACAGAATGATTATTCAAGAAATTGGAATTCTAGTTGATGTTTTCAGACCAATTAAAGATTTATAAAGTTTCTAGGAACGATTTTGAGCCTATCTCATGTTGTAATTACTAACTATTACGGTCTAGAATCTAAAATCTAATGTTGGGTTGTTCTTCGTGTATTCAATTACACAGATACCGCTGTATATATATATTTTTTTTACTTATCTGTTAATTTAAATCCCCACGAAATCCATTGTGTTTTGATTAATTATCCTAAAGCCGTTTAGATGATCAGTAATTATGTTGAACTGAAATTGGGTCGATTAATTTAATTATTGAAGAAGATGTTGACTAGTGAATACGGGTTATAAGGTTATAATCGGGTTTCAAAATAGAAAAGTCCAAATGGTTGGATGGTTAGGCGTTTGGTTCGGGAACGAGTGGTCATGGGTTTGAATCCAGGATTAGTCACTATTTTTTTTAAAGACCTATAACCTTGAAGGTAGTCTCATTCTTATTAGTATTATTATTTTTTATTATTATCATTATCATTTAAATTATTATTAATATTAATTTTATCATTTTTGTTATTAACGAAGGTATTATTATTACTAACATTATGATTATAATTATTAATTATTAATGAAAGTATTATTATCATTATTGTTATTATTATTATTATTATTATTATTATTATTATTATTATTATTATTATTATTATTATTATTATTATTATTATTATTATTATTATTGTTATTGTTACTAATATTATTATTATTAATATTATATGTATTAGTATTAACATTATAAGAAAAATCATTATTTTTATAATTATTACTATTATTATCATTTTATCAAAATTTATATCATTATTATCATTATTAACAAAAGTATTTTTATTAGAATTATCATTTTTATTATCACTATTTTTATTATTTTAACAGTAATATTATTTTTACATCATTATTATTATTATTAAAAGTATCATTAAAAGTATCATATTTATTAAAAGTTAATAGTTAATATAATTTACAATTTACTTGTTCGATTACGATTATATGTGTTAATAAATATATACATGATATAGGTTCGTGAATCTGAGGCCAACCCTACACTTGTTCAATGATGTTATATGTATTTTTACTACAAAATACATTAGGTGAGTATATAGTCCTTTTTTAAACTCTAAATATTTTGGGATGAGAATACATGCATTTTATGATTTACGTTATGGACACAAGTGATCAAAAATAAATTCTATGTTGAGTTGTACCATGGCATATCTCTTTATACTTGGAAGCTAATATTTACATGAGGAATGTAAACGCGAATCCTGTTGATAGATCTATCGGGCCTGACAACCCCAACCGGGCTGGACGACCAGTTTTCAACGGTTGCACAGTACTTCGTTTCTATATACTACACTTGGTACGGTGTAGCGATTATTTAAGAATATGCTGCGATGATTTAAATGTTAAGTATGGTTACCAAGTGCTCAACTACTTTTACATACACTTGCGAGTGTATTATGTTTAAATATATGAAATCTTGTAGTCCATAGTTATAACGCTGCTAGCATCAAACCTATATCTCACCAACTTTATGTTGACGTTTTTAAGCATGTTTATTCTCAGGTATGAATTAAGTCTTCCGCTGTGCATTAGCTCATACTAAAGACATTACTTGGTGACAATCATCGCAATGGAACCAAATGTTGAAGACTTTGTCCAGGTGGATAAGGATGGGTCCTTACAGGTGGTATCAGAGCGGTGGTCATAGCGAACCAGGTCTTGCATTAGTGTGTCTAACTAGTAGCTGTTAGGATACATTAATGAGTCTGGACTTCGACCGTGTCTGCATGTCAAAAGTTTTGCTTATCATTTCTAGTCGGAAATTATTTGCTTATCATCCTTATGGAATTGTCTGCTTATCATTCATAAGTCTAGACACGTCTTACTGCATTTAGTGCATCGATAGTGTATAGACAAAATTCATATCTTAGCATATCTGTTACTTTGGACTTTAGTTGACATCTTTTCAAAGATTCTCCGTAATTTACGGGATTTTGGTATTATATATACATATGTAAATTATGTATTGAAGAGTACCAAATCTAACTTCTATAGTCCATTTCATACCAAAAATTCATTTCCCCGATTATACAAGATGGATTCCACATCTAGTTCAAATTCCTCCGATCCCGACAACTATTTCGATATAGATTCTCACTCGAGCTCCGACAACAGTGTGACTGGAATGGATCAACCAATTTACCGTCATCTATTCTGGATGAATTGGGGATGGGTCCGTAATATACTAAATTACTGGACACAAGAAGAAGGTGATCCCTTCCATCCACCAAATTTCCCTCTTGGCGATGAACCTGAAGCACTTACCGGCGAACCTGTTCGAGAAACCATTTTCTCTCTCATTTTTAGAGTATCTCGTCACGATTACATAAATCGAATCTTGTTCATTCGCTCGCTCCAACCGCCAATCATCCCGGTGTACTAGCAGAAGTTAACGAACTGCGCGCTCGCGTGACGGCCTTGGAGAACATAGTGCGAAGGTTGCAAACACCAGCAGCAGCATCAACAGCATAATCAGTACCACCATCACCAACACCAATCGTATCATTACCACCACCAACAACCTCATCCGCATCAAACGCCGACCGTATTCTTAACACTCCCAACCACAACTGCGTCGTAAACCTCAACATCACAATATGTACCTCGGATATCAACATCACACGCCTCAGTATCACCATCTGTACTTCAAGTATGATCTTTGTTCTACATATCGTTCTATATCGATTATCTTCACTTTACGTATCGTTCTACCTCATTTATCTTCGTTCGACATGACGATTATGTAATCTCTAATGTTTTAGCGATCATGTAATCTAGTAATAATGATAAATCAAATGAGTTTAATACCTTATTGACTCATTAAATTCATAATTACATCCGAAGAAAATATATATGCAGGTATATTTTCATAAAGATTGTAATTAAAAATTCTTTCGTACAAACTGTTAGTGATGAAAATATTTTAACGGGTAGGTAATACCCGAGAAATATTTAGATTTCACATTAATAAGTTACACTGTACACTCTTCAGTTCTAATTCAGCAATCATTAACAATACTGCTAAAGTCCGCACATATACGTATCCGTTCACCAAAGAACAACTATTTTCATTCAAATTCAATTTCATATTTGGATTTTGACCTATCAAAATTCAACAAGTGGCATAATGAAGAAAACATTGAATAAAATAAAATTTGTTAGAAACAAATGAATTAACTAATTGAAATTTTGTTAAGAATCCAAGCTAACTGTTCCTAGCTAACTGTTCCTAGCTAACTGGTTACATTTTATTTATCGCAATTTAATTATCGCAATTTACATTCTCGCAATTTTAATTATCGTCATTTAATTTCTGTTATTTACTTTTACGCACTTTAAATTGGGACACATGTACACAATACGTCGGATTAATTCTGAGACAATACGTTGTACACGGGTCATGATACATATTTATTTATTTTACGCACTTTAAATAACGGGACACGTATACAAGGTTTCGACATATCATATTGACCCATCTATATATCTATCTTGGAATAACCATAGACACTCTATATGTGAATGTTGGAGTTGGCTATACAGGGTTGAGGTTAATTCCAAAATATATATATAGTTTGAGTTGTGATCAACACTGAGACCGGTACACGGGTCACGATACGTATTAATTAATTCAAATATTATATATTAAATTATATATGAATTTATTGGACTATTGGACTGCTAACTTTAGACAATTAAAATGAATTAAAATATTGATTATAACATATGAAACTAAATAATTCTTCAAGTTTGCCACTTGATTTCATCTTAAATCTCATTTATACCTCAACAGTTACAAACCGCGTTCAAATCTTTTCATGATTCTTGAAAACACCTCAATCAAGAGGATGAACCAGCTGCATTTCATCTACGGAAGAAAAGATGATGCATATAGTTATGCACGTGAAAACACTCAAAACCTGAGTAAACGTTTAACACGTATCTGTGCTAGCTCCTTTGGCGTTGTTATTTTCGAAAATAACCTTACAATCCCACTCCCAATTTGCAAAATTTTGTCACAACTCCAACAAGTCAACTCCGACATTTCATTCGAAACAACCTTATTATAACTTTGATATATATGTGTACTCTTTTATTGTTACCGGAAAATCTTTTATATTTCATCATATTACCATCAGCGTTTAATCATCTAAAAACACAATGCTCCTAAAATCACCTCGGTTTGATAACCGATGACCCAGATCCGTTAACTTTGAAAATGCTGACGAAGCAGCATGTTGTAGATGGTCTTAATGGCCAAAGGTTGATGATAAAAGAAGGAAGTGTTAGGAACGCTCGATAGAAAATTTGGTACTGAAAACCGGATTGAGCAAACCGTGAAGGAGATTCTGAACAAATTACAAGGACTAAACTTGTACATAAAGAATCATGACGATTCTGTAGCAAACACCTTGCTTCTGAATCTAAACCCTTACGGGTAAATCTTCATCATTATCCTTCGACATTAGAAATTCCAAGATATTATCATATCTTTCATTATAAATATCCTCAATATTTCTGAAGATACTTTTATTGTAGTGACCCGAACTTTTCCATGTTTATATATATTAATTGAGATTGATATTTACATGATTAAATGTTTCCAACATGTTAAGCAATCAAACTTGTTAAGACTTAATTAATTGAAATATGTTTCATATAGACAATTGACCACCCAAATTGACCGGTGATTCACGAACGTTAAAACTTGTAAAAACTATATGATGACATATATATGGATATATATATATATAGTTAACATGATACTATGATAAGTAAACATATCATTAAGTATATTAACAATGAACTACATATGTAAAAACAAGACTACTAACTTAATGATTTTTAAACGAGACATATATGTAACGATTATCGTTGTAAAGACATTTAATGTATATATATATCATATTAAGAGATATTCATACATGATAATATCATGATAATATAATAATTTAAAATCTCATTTGATATTATAAACATTGGGTTAACAACATTTAACAAGATCGTTAACCTAAAGGTTTCAAAACAACACTTACATGTAACGACTAACGATGACTTAACGACTCAGTTAAAATGTATATACATGTAGTGTTTTAATATGTATTTATACACTTTTGAAAGACTTCAATACACTTATCAAAATACTTCTACTTAACAAAAATGCTTACAATTACATCCTCGTTCAGTTTCATCAACAATTCTACTCGTATGCACCCGTATTCGTACTCGTACAATACACAGCTTTTAGATGTATGTACTATTGGTATATTGTCATAACCCGACCTTAACCATAAGAACGAGTTAGATAACGTATGATTTCATTGCGAGGTATTGACCTCTATATGCGACATTTTTAAAAGAACAACTGCATTTATTTTACATTACAAACCATAACTCTTATTTTAATACAAGCTTTAGACAATAAAAAGATGATTATCGTTTAGCGATAATCTTAGACTTACAAACTTTACATGTGATGATAACAATACGATTTCTAGCATATTTTACATTACAATTCCTCGGATATGCAGTTTTATTTTTGACACAAATATGCATACTCAAGATCTTGCTTAAATTCAACATGTTGCAGCGGAAGCTTCTAATTATCACCTGAGAATAGACATGTTTAAAACGTCAACATAAAGTTGGTGAGATATAGGTTTAATGCCGGCAGCGATATAAATATAGACCACAAGATTTCATATATAAACATTTTAATAAAAATATTCTAAGTGGTTGAGCACTTGGTAACCATACTTAACATTTAATCACGTCGCATATTCCCTTTATTATGAAATCTTACTACACCGTACCAAGTGTTGTTACGAAACGAAGTACTGTGCAACCGTTGAATACTGGTCGTCCAGTCCGGTTGGGGTTGTCAGGCCCGATAGATCTATCAACAGGATTCGCGTTTACAATACCGCTGTAAATAATAGTTACCAAGCTACAGGGAAGTATGCCAGTGGTACAACTCAACGTAGAATATATTTTTCAGTTACTTGTGTCCATAACGTAAAACATAAAATACATGTATTCTCATCCCGAAATACTTAGAGTTTAAAAGTGGGACTATATACTCACTTTCGTCTTGAAGATATGTAATTTTGACTCGGTCTCCGATTGATATCACGAACCTATCCATATATAATATATCAATACCTTTTCTTTTTAAACAATCGTCACATATATATACTTATAATACTTGTAATACTTTTAATAATTCCTTAGTCCGTAGTTAGCAGTCCGATGTTAGTAATTCAATTTTAAATGGTTCATTTTTAGGTGTTTAATAAACCCCCAACGAAATAAATAAAACCCCCATCGTATATGTATTGGTCGAGATTAATCTTGACCCACGGTACCGGTGTTGTCAAATGACGTGTTGCGTACATAAAGTACCGGTGTTGTCAAATGACGTGTTGCGTACAATCATGGGAATCTTATGATTAATCTTCTCGTATTGTTTACGGGTGATCCTGAACCATATAAAATTAAATTATGAGTACATATATATGAAATATCATGTTATGTTAAAAATATGTGATTTATTTAATTTTCTCCAATTATTTTCGTAGCTAAACTAGTCTTAGATATCCGATCTCGTTTTGGTCATAGTTTCTTCGTTACAACTCCGTTTTCGTTGGTTCAACTTGCCACTTCCTTGGATCGAGTCCCTCTTTAAGAATATGAACTGTAAATACCTTAGTTTGTATTCGAAATCACAGGTCATAGGTCAAACTTTAGTGAAACTTATGAAGTTAATCATTTTTGTTACAAAAATATCATTTAATGACCATTTTTCTAAAAATACTTATACTTTGAATTAAATCATGAAATTTTTATGTGTTAACATATTCATAAGAAATATCATTTTTCCAGAATATAAACCTCCAATTCAAAGTTCAAGATGGTTTTTAATTATCCAACCCAAAACAGCCCCCGGTTACACTCCGACGTCGTAAATTCAGTTTTTAAGGTGTTCTTTGAAAAACCAAGTTATACCTTGTTAAATTAGCATATATTTATGTTATATTACAGGTCTTGAAGTATTTTAAAAGTTAAGTTAGAAGGATCTATTTAGTTTGCAAACAAGTTTGAAAACATTCAAACTATGTTCTTGTTGTTAAAATTTTATACCACAAAATAAGATAGCTATATATATATGAATCGAATAAGGTTATGAACAAAGTTACTACCTCCAGTTACTTGGACAAGATTTCTGTAAAAGAGGAGTAAGAACCTAGAACCAAAAGGGTGATGGAATTGGATGAAAGATTGGAAGTAAGTTTGTGTTCTTGGAAAGGATTCTTGAAGTGTTTTTGTAAAGGTTTTCTTATGGTGTTTAAGGCTTGTTTCTATGGCTAGATCTTCATGGTTTCTTGCTGAATGGTTATGGAGTTTAAGGCTCTTGAGAGTGTATGTGTTTTTAGCTAAAGATTTGAAGTAAAAGTGAATCAAAAATGGAGTACTTCTTACTCCTTAAAAACGTGATCAAGGGGGGGACATGGACAAATTTCAAGCTTGTAATCTTATGTATTTAGTCAAGCAATCATACAAAGTAATTACCTTATACATAAGGCATTGAACAAGGGCTGGTTGGTGGTGATTTGATGTGTATATACCAATAGTAAATACGTATAGGAGCTAGGTATGATACGAGTACATATACTCTAGATATACGTATAGAAATTTTGTGAAAAATGGAATGAGGATTCAAATATAGCTATCTTTTGTGAATACACTTATATTGTTTTATGTATTTAAGTCCTTAAAAAGTGATTAAATACATTACTTATACGATATATGTATAAACATTATAGGTCATAAGTATTTATGTCAATTAACGTTACGTATGGTTATCATTTTGAAAACTTAAGTTAGTAGTTTCAAAATATACTTATAACTTATTGTTATTAATACAAAATAATATATTATAACATTCTTAGATCATGTTAAATATGTATGTATACATATATATACACAAACGTATAATTATCATATATTGTATAGTTCGTGATATCATCGGTCAAACTAGACGGTCAAACGTTGTGTAAACTCTTTTCAAAAACATAAATCTCATCAATTTGGATTGCTTATCATGTTGGTAAGGTTTAATTTATGTAAATATTATTCTTATAAGTATAGAACGATCAAAAAAGTGCGGGTCATTACAGTACCTACCCGTTAAATAAATTTCGTCCCGAAATTTTAAAATTGTACCTATTTTGCGTCATCGAGAAACAAGTGTGGATACTTTTGTTTCATCTGATCCTCTCGTTCCCAAGTAAACTCGGGACCCCTTCGAGCATTCCAACGAACCTTAACGATCGGTATGTTGCTCTGCTTGAGCTGTTTAACTTCACGGTCCATGATTTCGATTGGTTCTTCGACGAATTGTAGTTTCTCGTCGACATGGATTTCTTCAAGAGGAATGGTGAAATCTTCCTTTGCAAGACACTTCTTAAGGTTTGAGACGTGAAAGGTATTATGTACTCCGGCGAGTTGTTGCGGTAACTCGAGTCGATAAGCTACCGGTCCAATGCGTTCCATAATCTTGAACGAGCCTACATATCTTGGGTTCAGTTTACCCCTTTTTCCGAAGCGTATTACACCTTTCCACGGTGACACCTTTAACATAACCATGTCCCCGATCTGAAACTCTAATGGTTTTCTTCGGACATCGGCGTAGCTCTTTTGGCGACTACGGGCCGTTCTCAATCTCTCCTTGATTTGTACTATCTTTTCAGTAGTTTCATGTATGATCTCGGGACCAGTTAATTGTCGATCTCCTACTTCATTCCAACAGATAGGAGATCTACACTTCCTTCCATACAGTGCTTCGAATGGTGCAGCTTTAATGCTCGCATGATAACTATTATTATACGAGAATTCTACTAACGGTAAATACTTATCCCATCCGTTTCCAAAATCGATCACACATGCCCTAAGCATGTCTTCAAGAGTCTGAATTGTTCTTTCACTCTGCCCGTCAGTTTGCGGATGATATGCGGTACTCATATCCAAACGAGTTCCTAGGGCCTCCTGTAGTGATTGCCAGAACTTTGATGTAAATCTACTATCACGATCGGATATAATGGAAATAGGTATTCCATGCCTTGAAACTATTTCCTTTATATATAATCGTAATAATTTCTCCATTCTATCTGTTTCCTTTATAGGCAAGAAATGTGCAGATTTGGTAAGACGATCAACAATTACCCAAATGGTGTCGTATCCCCAGGCAGTCTTTGGTAACTTCGTGATGAAATCCATGGTAATACCATCCCATTTCCATTCTGGGATTTCTGGTTGTTGAAGTAACCCTGACGGCTTTTGGTGTTCTGCTTTGACTTTAGAACAAGTTAAACATTCCCCAACATATGTTGCAACGTCTGTCTTCAAATTAGGCCACCAATAATGCGTCTTAAGATCTTGATACATCTTTCCAACTCCAGGATGTATCGAGTATCTTGTCTTATGTGCCTCATTCAATATTAACTTCCTTAATCCACCCAACTTTGGTACCCAAATACGGTTTGCAAAATATCGAATTCCATCTTCCCGCATAATGAGTTGTTTCCCATACTTCTTCATTATTTCATTTCCTATGTTTTCTTTAGTAAGAGCTTCTCGTTGAGCCTCTTTGATTTGTGAGTTGAGATTCATGCGAATTTTTATGTTCATTGCTCGTACTCGAATTGGTTCTCGTTCCTTTCTGCTTAAAGCGTCGGCCACTACATTCGCTTTCCCGGGATGATAGCGAATCTCACAATCATAGTCGTTTATCAGCTCGACCCACCTACGTTGCCTCATGTTCAGCTGTTTCTGATCGAAAATATGTTGAAGACTTTTATGATCAGTAAACACAGTGCATCTAACCCCATATAAGTAGTGTCTCCATATCTTCAACGCAAACACGACTGCTCCCAGTTCTAGATCATGCGTCGTATAATTCCGCTCGTGAATCTTCAATTGTCGGGATGCGTATGCAATAACTTTCATTCGTTGCATAAGAACACAACCAAAACCTTGTCGCGAAGCGTCACAATATATTTCAAAATCATCGTCCCCTTCAGGTAACGATAAAATAGGCGCCGTAGTTAACTTCTTCTTCAGTAATTGAAATGCGTTCTCCTGTTCCGAGGTCCATTCGTATTTCTTCCCTTTTTGCGTTAACGCTGTCAACGGCTTAGCTATTCGGGAAAAATCTTGAATAAACCTTCTATAATAACCGGCTAAACCCAAAAATTGGCGTATCTGCGTTGGTGTCTTAGGAATCTCCCATTTTTCAATGGCTTCAATTTTTGCTGGATCAACCTGAATTCCTTTGCTACTAACAACGTGGCCAAGAAATTGCACTTCTTTCAACCAGAAAGCACATTTAGAAAATTTAGCATATAGCTGTTCTTTTCTCAACAACTCTAATATCAACCTTAAATGCTGCTCATGCTCTTGCTCACTCTTGGAATAGATAAGAATATCATCAATGAAAACGATAACAAACTTATCTAAATATGGACTACAAACTCGATTCATGAGGTCCATGAATACAGCTGGCGCATTCGTCAATCCAAACGGCATGACCAAAAATTCGTAATGACCATAACGTGTCTGAAAAGCAGTTTTCGGAATGTCCTCTTCTTTGACACGTAATTGATGATAACCCGATCTTAGGTCGATTTTCGAATAAACACATGATCCTTGCAGTTGATCAAATAAGTCATCAATTCTCGGTAGTGGATACCGATTCTTGATAGTTAACTTATTTAATTCACGATAATCTATACACATCCTAAAAGATCCATCTTTCTTTTTAACAAATAGAATCGAAGCTCCCCATGGTGAAGTACTTGGTCGTATGAATCCACGATCCAGTAATTCTTTTAACTAACTCTGAAGTTCTTTTAACTCGGACGGTGCAAGTCTATATGGAGCACGGGCAACTGGTGCAGCTCCTGGTACTAAATCTATTTGAAATTCTACAGATCTAAATGGAGGTAATCCCGGCAACTCTTCCAGAAATACTTCAGGAAAATCTCTTGCCACAGGCACGTCATTGATGCACTTCTCTTTTTCTTTCTTTTCGACTTTATTAACATGTGCTAAGATAGCATAGCACCCTTTCTTCAAGCACTTTTGAGCTTTCAAATAACTAATGAGTTTTAGCTTTGAGTTACCCTTCTCTCCATAAATCATTACTGGCGTTTTATCCTTACGAGGAATGCGAATTGCCTTCTTGGCGCACACAACTTCAGCTCCTATTTTGGACATCCAGTCCATGCCGACTATTACATCAAAACTTCCTAATTCTACGGGTATCAAATCAATCTTAAATGTTTCTCCGGCTAAATTTATTTTACAATCACGGCAAATTTTATCGGCTTTAATCAGTTTACCATTAGCTAACTCAATCATGTACTTAGCATCTAGAGGTAATGATGAACAATTCAATTTAGTGTAAAAATTTCTACACACGTAACTTCTATCGGCACCAGTATCAAATATAATAGACGCTGATAAGTTATTAATGGTAAACGTACCCGTAACAAGCTCCGAGTCTTCACGTGCCTCTCTAGCATTAATAACAAATGCTCTCCCACGTGCAGGTCCAACATTCTTCTCTGGATTCAGGCACTGGCTCTTATAATGACCCTGTTTTCCACACCCAAAACAAGTAACGTTAGCCAAAGCAGTTCTATTTGCATTGGTGGCAGGAGTCTTGGTACCATTTGTATTTGTAACGAGAGCCCTACAATCTTCAGCAAGATGACCCTTTCGATTACATTTGTTGCATACCACATTACAGTAACCAGAGTGATGTTTGTGGCATCGGTTGCATAAAGGATTTTGTCCTTTGTAACCAAAGCCTGAACCACTACCCGCACCTTGCGTGGTTTCTTGTTTCTTAAAAGATTGTTGTTGATTACCTCGATCATAACTTCCATTCCACTTTCTTTTGTTACCTGATACCTTCACATCAGTATTGGATGCTTTCTTATCCAAGATGACCTAATCCATTAGCTCGTTTGCCATGGTTATAGCTTCATGAATTGTCTTAGGTTTCGATGCTGTAACATTTGCCTTGACCTTTTTGGGCAAACCATCTTTGTACATTTCAATCTTCCGTTCTTCGGTTGGAACCAATTCAGGACATAGCAAAACTAATTCCATGAATCGCTGATTGTAGTTGGTGATTTCAGTACCAACAACCTTCAGGCTTCGTAATTCATCTTCCAACTTCCTAACCTCGTTCCTTGGACAATACACGTTGATTAACATTATTTTGAATTCTTCCCAAGGAGTATCATAAGCTACATCTCCTCCTACAGCCTTCACATAATTTTTCCACCACGTGAGTGAACTATTTTGTAAAGTGCACGATGCATACTTGGTCATGTCCTTTTCAACACAACCACTTATTTTAAACACAGTCTCCATCTTTTCTATCCACCGGGTTAAACCGATCGGTCCTTCCGTTCCACTGAATGATGAGGGCTTGCAAGCTTGAAAAGTCTTGTAAGTGCATCCTACACGAGGATTTGGGTTAACTGCAGCAGCTCTTGCAGCTTCGACCCATAACATTCTGTCGTTGACTCGCTGGTTGATGAATTCCTCGACTTCTTGTTCCGTCATTCGATTCAATCGCGCCATTTCCTAATGAAAGAAAATAATTATTCACATGGAATATTATAGATGTAGTGTGTATTTATAGTACATTATAGCTTGTTAATAATATGAACCAGGTATTATTATAAAAGCCTTTTCTTCTTATTAGCATTTTATAATTATATCTAGGGTAGTACCTGTGATGACCCGGAAATTTCCGATCAAATTTAAACTTTAATCTTTATATGTTCCCGACACGATGAGCAAAAATATGTAATGTTGAGTCTCGAAATTTTGAAAACTATATTCATATAATCAATTACCCTTTGACCATGCCTAGCGATTCACGAACAATTATATATACATATACATATGTGTGATTATTAAATTGAGATATATTATATAAAACATCGAACGGATTAGTGGATATGATTATAAGCTATGAGATCTATTTTATGAACCTGGAAGTACTATTAAGGTATTGAATAGATAATACTTTACATGAATATATTTGTTCGATGTAAGTTTATCGACGAGATTAAAAGATAATATCAAATGATTGAATTATCAGATACATTGAATTATGATTAAGAGTATCTGTTAGGAGGTCCACTTTGAATTAGGTAACCCTTATTATTAACAATATTCGGAAAGTGGTAAAGTGATCTGCATAAAAGAACGAATGTGTCAATTAACAAAAAGTTAGACAAAAGTTATTGGAGAATTGAATTTCATAATAATTGATTGATCTATTTTTAAATGTGCTAAAATGATTTTCGACCCAATAGAATTTGATTATAAAAATGTTTGGTTTAAATAACATAATCTGAATATATAAATAGGATATCAATTATTAGAATTAAATATATTTGAGATTTTTAAGAACACTTTTATACGTTAACTGTTTAACAATGGACACGATATAGCCATCCGGAATAAACTGTCGATGGAAGAAACAAATAGATGGCTGCTAATTTATTTTCACACGTTTATTATTTATTATTACATTATTAATAGTATTATTATATTATATTCTAAATTGGTCTATCACACATCCGTGAATTGAATGAAAACACTTGCTGTACCTAAATTGAAATATGTGGTCATTCTTTTCAACTCACTAGCAAACTTTACATATTTTTATATATACATATTTTTATATAAAAAAAAAAAATAATCAAAAGGCTAAAACCCCTTTTCTTTTTAGTAGCTGTACTAAATGGTGACAAATGCTAAAGGCTACTCTCTTTTATTTTATTATTTTTTTTGTGATAAAAGGGTAACTATCTCTCTCTCAAATTTTACGTATGAGAGGGTATATTTTTTTTATTTCTTCCGTTATCCGTATATATAATATATAATAAGAGTAGTGGATATCTCCATGCTACCAGAACATGATACATGGGCCACATTCATTATTTTTTTGTTGTTGATGAAAAAGAAAACCATATGTTAGACCAACTCAAAAACCACCCAAGGATCAAGTTCGAAACTATTTTTTTTCTTGTTACGAGCGAAAACCAAACCAACACCAACTAGCGAACTATTTTGCTACTACTATCGAGCAGCTATGCTACTGCCAAATCAATTGTTACTAGTAATTATTATTCTACGTTTTAAAAAAAAAAAAAAAAAAAAAAAAAAAAAAAAAAAACAACATAATAATAATAATAAAAGAGAACAAAAGCTTGCTACTAGTGGATACTACAATTACAATTGCTGTTTTAATATTGTTGCCACTAGTTCGATCGAGACCCACATGCACATCACTTTTGTAAGGTAATTTATTAATAAATAAGTAAAACTATTATTAAAGGTACACGTCGCGTAACGTAAAAGGCTAGTTTTCTAAACACACGAAAGTGCACTCGAAAAACTGAAAGTGGTACATGAGTCGAGTGACAACGTCCGTGTCATTTGGGTAAAAAAAAAAATTACATTTTTACCATACACATAAATATAATATAATATATAATTAATTATAAAGATTAAATATATATATATATATATATATATATATATATATATATATATATATAATTATTTATATTAAACAATGGGTGTCGGTAGTCACAATTGGTCGAATATAGAGTGTTAGGTGGATGTAACTCCCTTATATGTGAATGATTTGGTTTTTGTGAAGTTCATACATCTTTCTATTTCTCCCTCTCTCTCCGTAAACACATATACATATACATAATATTATTATTATTATTTTTATTATTATTATTATTAATTAATCGTGTTATCATTATTAGTAGTAAGTATTAGTATTATTATACATAAAATACTACGACGAGGTCATGAGCGGGTCATTTCAAGACAAGTTTTATGAGTAGGATAGGGCTAAGGAAATTATGAGTTATGGCTATGGAGGTGATGGGTATGGTTCATGGGTATGCCCGTGAGGTCAATTTAGTGTTTGTCATCTCCGTTGCGTCTACGTACCTTTCCTACAATATTGAACCTCAATATTGATACGTGAGCACTCATAACTTAACTTTTATTTATCAATAGTGTATCCCTGACTAGTGCTCTAGAAAATAAAATTATGCATGCTTGTATATTTTATATTGCCCCTAGATAGGTTATGTTGAATCTTAAAGGTTGTTATACTAGGGATGAGATAAGATATAAGATATGCATGTCGTTGGAAAGCTAGCGAAAAATTAAGAACTTTTCCTTTAGATGTCGAATCGTTCCGATGAACGGATTAGAAATTATAGCCATTTGAAATTGTGTAAAAATGATTATTATTATCGTCGTTCTAAATTTTAAAACTATCAATTTTATTAAAGTTATCATTTTGATAAAATATCATTATAATTATAAAATATCATTACTATCACCATTTTGAGTAGAATTATTATTTTAAAGTTAATATTAAAAAGTATCGTAAATTATCATAATTAGAATTATCACTTATATATATATATATGTATATATATATATATATATATATATATATATATATATATATATATATATATATATATATCATTTTTAGTAAATATAGATAATGATATTTTTATTAATAGAATGATATTAATTATTATTGCAAAATAATATAACTTTTACTTATTATTATCAATGTTGTTTTATCAAATAAATATGTAATACAAAGATATTTTACTACGTATATTATAATAATCCCTACCATATTATTTTTATGACACTAAATAAACTTTATAAATTTTATTATGCAATATATATAAAAGTATAATTTATTATATAAACCTTAATATAGAATTTTATGTATTAATAAATGAATTATGTTATTTACTCTAATAAATCTTTTAAAATATTTAATAATATAAAACGACGATATTTAAACCATATAATAATCATGTAAAAACTTTGGAAATCATTTTGAGTCAAACTGACTTTTATTAACTTTTGCATATTAGCCTCGAGCATTAGGATTGTGGTACACTATGACTTGACTTAATTTATTAAACAAATATTGACAAATACACGAATATATATAATTACTATAGGTTCGTGAATCCGAGGCCAACCTTACACTTGTACAATGATGTTATATGTATTTTTACTACAAAATACAGTATGGTGAGTTATAGTCCCACTTTTAAAATCTAATATTTTTGGGATGAGAATACATGCAGGTTTTATAAATGATTTACAAAATAGACACAAGTACGTGAAACTACATTCTATGGTTGAATTATCGAAATCGAATATGCCCCTTTTTATTAAGTCTGGTAATCTAAGAATTTGGGAACAGACACCCTAATTGACGCGAATCCTAAAGATAGATCTATTGGGCCTAACAAACCCCATCCAAAGTACCGGATGCTTTAGTACTTCGAAATTTATATCATGTCCGAAGGAGGATCCCGGAATGATAGGGGATATTCTTATATATGCATATTGTTAATGTCGGTTACCAGGTGTTCAATCCATATGAATGATATTTTTGTCTCTATGCATGGGACGTATATTTATGAGAAATGGAAATCTGAAATCTTGTGGTCTATTAAAATGATGGAAACGATTGTTTAAGTTAAACTAATGAACTCACCAACCTTTTGGTTGACACTTGAAAGCATGTTTATTCTCAGGTTTGAAAGAGATCTTCCGCTGTGCATTAGCTCATTTTAAAGATATTACTTGGAGTCATTCATGACATATTTCAAAAGACGTTGCATTCGAGTCGTTGAAGTTCATTAAAGATTATTATTAAGTAAATGACAGATTAGGTCATTTATAGTTTGGATATTATGAAATGGTATGCATACATGTCAACTTTCGATGTAATGAAAGATTGTCTTTTAAAAATGAATGCAATGTTTGTAAAATGTATCATTTAGAGGTCAAGTACCTCGCGATGTAATCATATGTTATTGTATTCGTCCCTATGGATTGGGTCGGGTCGTCTCATGTGGTATCAGAGCGGTGGTCTTAGCGAACCAGGTCTGCATTAGTTTGTCTAACTGATAAGTCGTTAGGATGCATTAGTGAGTCTGGACTTCGACCGTGTCTGCATGTCAAAAGTTTTGCTTATCATATTGTGTCGAAAATTATCTTCTTATCATCTGTAGGAAATTACCTGCTTATCATTCTTAAGTCTAGACGCGTTTTTCTGCATTTATTGCATAATAGTGTATAGACGAAATCCTATCTTCACATATCTGTTACTGTGAACTTTGACTGACATTTTTCAAAGATTCCTCCGTAATTTATGGGATTTTGGTAATATATATACATATGTAAATTATGTATTGAAGAATACTAAATCTAATTCCTATAATCTATTTCATATCAAAAATTCATTCCCTTGATCATACGAGATGGAGCCCTCAACCAGTTCGAACTCCTCAGATTACGACAGCTATTCCGATATGGAGTTTCATTCGAGCTCTGACAACAGTGTGACCGGAATGGATCAACCAATCAGCCATCATCTATTCTGGATGAAATGGGGATGGGTTCGTAGTCTCCTCAACCATTGGCGACAAGAAGAAGGTGATCCCTTTCATCCACCAAATTTCCCTCTTGGCAATGAACCTGAATCACTTACCGGCGAACCTGTTCGAGGAACCATTTTCTCTCTCATCTCCAGAGTATCTCGTCACGACTATATACTACACCAAATTCTAGATTATATTTATCCGCTCGTCCGAACTACTGATCATCCCGGCGTAATAGAAGAAGTTAATGAACTTCGCGCTCGCGTTACGGCTTTGGAAAATACGGTGCGAAGATTACAAACACCATCAGCAGCACCAGCGGCATAACCAATACCGCCAATAACATCCACATCGCAAGCCTCAATACCATAAGCACCAACAGCATCACCGGAATCAACAGCAACCACCATTATTAACACCAACAGTATCAATACCACCACCAACAATCACATCCGCATCATACGCCTCAATATCACAATCTGTACCTCGGATATCAACATCACATGCACCATAAATACCAAGGAGTACCAACAACAACAAACGATGAAGTATTGATTCATAACTTCATCGGAGAAACATTCTGTGGTGATTATGTAATCTCTAAAGTTTTAGAGATTATCTATCTCAGCCTTAACCAAAAACTAGATGAGTGAACAGAGATGATAGAGAGAAGAACCGAAACCCTAACAAGACTAGTGCGTAAGGTACAAGCTAGACTGTTTTACCAACAACATCAGCAGTACCAATAGCCTCACCAACACAGTCAAATGTTGTCAACATAGTGAGAATCGTCAACACCTCCAACCTCACAAGCTTCGCCAGTTCAAGAATCACTGTGGAAATCATTACGAATTAATAACGAGTATATTATATCAACGAGTTATGAAGTATTAACTCAGTTCCTCCAAATAATTTATATGTATATCCTATATATATATATATATATATATATATATATATATATATATATATATATAAAATTTAACCATAATAAATCTTTCTGTACTAAGCTATTATGTATGGAACTTAACTATCCGGCTAATTCATATTACTAATATGCTATGATGTACATTATTCGTTAACAATTTCATCATTGTTAACCACAATCTCTGCTTCAATTCAATGAATTCCGTCTCATAATAAGTCAAGTGTATCATTCAATAACATGTTTGATTTTACACTTTCATCTTCGATGCACTCGAAACTTTCTAGAAAACATCAATCGTACTTTGCGAAGTTCGCAAGAATTCTTCAAGCGTCAACATCCTTCACAGAAGAATATCAATAAGAATAAATATTGAAGTATTGACTACATTAGTGAAATACTCCGCAAAGATTATGAAATCTCTAATGTTTTTTAAAAAAAAAAAAAAAAAAAAAATTCATTTCTAATTCAATCTGAAAATCAAATGAGCTTAGTATGATTTAAACTCATTGAATCTGTATTACATCTGAAGAAAATATATTCACATATATTTTCATAAGGACTGTAATGAAAATTCTTATTCAAAACATTATTTGTGAATTTTTTTTAACGGGTAGGTAATACCCGAGAGATGTCTAAATTCACAATTAATATGTTACATTCTTTGAATCTGATTCAGCAATCACCAACTGTATTCACTACTCTCTCAACAATATACATTCTTTCATAAAAATCAAAATAACTATTCTCATCCAAATTTGATTACATATTCTAATTTTGACAAATCAAAAAAAAAAAAATCCAAGTCAAGATTTAACAGAAGACATCACTCTTAGAATTCCTACATCTATCAAAGTCATACTTTGAATTCAAAACTGTGACAGAACATCACTTTTATTCGTAACACTCAGAAATAGATGAAATTCATTCGGGAATCAGGACGATTTTATCATTTGGATATTGACTATGACAATCTGCATTTAAAACCCTTCGAAATCCTGGAAGACACTTCAAACATTGAACAATCGAGATGATGATCCAACCACACATTATCCGAAGTCTTGTACCTGAAAAGCTCTCGAAACCAAAGTCGTAGTTTAACACGTACCCTCGTCGAATTCTTTAGCATTTATTAGCAAAAACAACACTTCGATTTCTTTTCAAAGTAGCCAATTTTGTCACAGCTCCAGCAAGTCAACTTCGATTTTTCAGTCGGACCAGTCTTATTATAACCCTGATAGATACGTTGCCCTTTCGTCATTTTTACTGGGGAACCTTTCATAATCCACCATATTACCATCAGCGTTTAATCATCTAAAACACGATTCTTCTGAACCCATCTCGAATTGATAACCAGTGATTCAGATATTATAGCATTAAATGCAGAGGAAACATAAACATGATAGACGATCTAAACGGTCAAAAGTTTGATGAGAAAAGATAGTGAGTTGGTAAAGCTCAAAAAAAAAAAAAAAAGGATTTGGTACTGAAAAACGGATTGAGCAAAGTATGAAGGAAGCCGTGGACAAATCACAGAGACTGAATCTGCCTTCAAAGGATCCAAATGATTCAGTGCCTGCTAAACTCGTTAGCAAACACCTTACTTCTTATTCTAAACCTTCACAGACAGATATTCTTCATCATCATCATATCTTAAATGTTATAAGATATCTTCGTATCTTCCATTATACATATTCTCCATATCTTTGGAGATATTTTCACAACTATTCTTATCAAGTATCATTTATCTCTCCGTAATATCTGCAAACATAAAAGAAACCGTGTTAGTTTCTAAATTCTGAAAAATTCGAATATGAATGTTTTTGAAGTAGTGTTGGGAACTGATGCATGAGTTAGTATAATATAATGACACTTGATCAACGTCATTATATTACAATAATTCATGCTGAGTTTCTAATGGATGTGATGATTCACAGGACATACCGTCATCATGTACCATTTACACGACTCTTACATTCTATCTAATCTCTAAATATATCAAGAAAATATTTCTTAATGATTCGGTCTTTTTCAGGGTATTTTGGTAATTTAACAAATCAGGATTTACCATTACCCTTTCCTTCTTAGAACAATTACTATATTCCTTCTTAAATCCATACATATGAATTCCGGACCATTACAAGAGCTATTTAATCGCAAGAAGAAGAAACGAAAGGACAAAGCTTCGAAATGGAAATGTGGGGTATAAACCGCAGTAAATAGAAGAGAGCATTAACTGGGGATGACGATGACTATAGAAGACGGAAGCAGGGACATCGAAATATAAGGGAAGGTGTAAAATCTAACAACAACCCGAAAATTACAACCCGTATATATCAATGCATATAGCAATGTAAAGACATGGAAGAACTAGAAACACTATAAACCCAAGAGTATAGTAGAAGTAAATAGATTCTTCCGGTGGCAGATTAAAAAGAAGAATGAAAGATATGAAGGTTAGGAGTATATCAAGGATCAGAATAGGATGGAGCATAATTAATGAATACTTTAAAGTATGAATTGAGGAAGGAAGAATAGGAGATGTGAGTTGCAAGGAAATGGAGAGGGTGGATTTATAGAATAATATTCGACAAAGAAAATCAAAGCAGATTATCGCGTTTAACCAAAGAAGATCTGAATCTCCTTAATTACCGAAGAACCAAATCTTATTACGAAGATTTTCTTTAAATCCCTTAAATTCCGGAAATCAATCATGACTACGTCATCAATTAAAACGCTTCTATATTTACTCATTCCACTCTTTGCTAGCTTCACTTATAATCTTCGCATAATCAAATTGGGTTATCTATATTACTCGATGATGATAAAACTCTATGTATCAGCTTACATTCGTCATAATAACATTCTTACTGTTAGTCATGACGAACTCTATCAAATTTCGGGACGAAATTTCTTTTAACGGGTAGGTACTGTGATGACCCGGAAATTTCCGATCAAATTTAAACTTTAATCTTTATATGTTCCCGACACGATGAGCAAAAATATGTAATGTTGAGTCTCGAAATTTTGAAAACTATATTCATATAATCAATTACCCTTTGACCATGCCTAGCGATTCACGAACAATTATATATACATATACATATGTGTGATTATTAAATTGAGATATATTATATAAAACATCGAACGGATTAGTGGATATGATTATAAGCTATGAGATCTATTTTATGAACCTGGAAGTACTATTAAGGTATTGAATAGATAATACTTTACATGAATATATTTGTTCGATGTAAGTTTATCGACGAGATTAAAAGATAATATCAAATGATTGAATTATCAGATACATTGAATTATGATTAAGAGTATCTGTTAGGAGGTCCACTTTGAATTAGGTAACCCTTATTATTAACAATATTCGGAAAGTGGTAAAGTGATCTGCATAAAAGAACGAATGTGTCAATTAACAAAAAGTTAGACAAAAGTTATTGGAGAATTGAATTTCATAATAATTGATTGATCTATTTTTAAATGTGCTAAAATGATTTTCGACCCAATAGAATTTGATTATAAAAATGTTTGGTTTAAATAACATAATCTGAATATATAAATAGGATATCAATTATTAGAATTAAATATATTTGAGATTTTTAAGAACACTTTTATACGTTAACTGTTTAACAATGGACACGATATAGCCATCCGGAATAAACTGTCGATGGAAGAAACAAATAGATGGCTGCTAATTTATTTTCACACGTTTATTATTTATTATTACATTATTAATAGTATTATTATATTATATTCTAAATTGGTCTATCACACATCCGTGAATTGAATGAAAACACTTGCTGTACCTAAATTGAAATATGTGGTCATTCTTTTCAACTCACTAGCAAACTTTACATATTTTTATATATACATATTTTTATATAAAAAAAAAAAAATAATCAAAAGGCTAAAACCCCTTTTCTTTTTAGTAGCTGTACTAAATGGTGACAAATGCTAAAGGCTACTCTCTTTTATTTTATTATTTTTTTTGTGATAAAAGGGTAACTATCTCTCTCTCAAATTTTACGTATGAGAGGGTATATTTTTTTTATTTCTTCCGTTATCCGTATATATAATATATAATAAGAGTAGTGGATATCTCCATGCTACCAGAACATGATACATGGGCCACATTCATTATTTTTTTGTTGTTGATGAAAAAGAAAACCATATGTTAGACCAACTCAAAAACCACCCAAGGATCAAGTTCGAAACTATTTTTTTTCTTGTTACGAGCGAAAACCAAACCAACACCAACTAGCGAACTATTTTGCTACTACTATCGAGCAGCTATGCTACTGCCAAATCAATTGTTACTAGTAATTATTATTCTACGTTTTTAAAAAAAAAAAAAAAAAAAAAAAAAACAACATAATAATAATAATAATAAAAGAGAACAAAAGCTTGCTACTAGTGGATACTACAATTACAATTGCTGTTTTAATATTGTTGCCACTAGTTCGATCGAGACCCACATGCACATCACTTTTGTAAGGTAATTTATTAATAAATAAGTAAAACTATTATTAAAGGTACACGTCGCGTAACGTAAAAGGCTAGTTTTCTAAACACACGAAAGTGCACTCGAAAAACTGAAAGTGGTACATGAGTCGAGTGACAACGTCCGTGTCATTTGGGTAAAAAAAAAAATTACATTTTTACCATACACATAAATATAATATAATATATAATTAATTATAAAGATTAATATATATATATATATATATATATATATATATATATATATATATATATATATATATATATATAATTATTTATATTAAACAATGGGTGTCGGTAGTCACAATTGGTCGAATATAGAGTGTTAGGTGGATGTAACTCCCTTATATGTGAATGATTTGGTTTTTGTGAAGTTCATACATCTTTCTATTTCTCCCTCTCTCTCCGTAAACACATATACATATACATAATATTATTATTATTATTTTTATTATTATTATTATTAATTAATCGTGTTATCATTATTAGTAGTAAGTATTAGTATTATTATACATAAAATACTACGACGAGGTCATGAGCGGGTCATTTCAAGACAAGTTTTATGAGTAGGATAGGGCTAAGGAAATTATGAGTTATGGCTATGGAGGTGATGGGTATGGTTCATGGGTATGCCCGTGAGGTCAATTTAGTGTTTGTCATCTCCGTTGCGTCTACGTACCTTTCCTACAATATTGAACCTCAATATTGATACGTGAGCACTCATAACTTAACTTTTATTTATCAATAGTGTATCCCTGACTAGTGCTCGAGAAAATAAAATTATGCATGCTTGTATATTTTATATTGCCCCTAGATAGGTTATGTTGAATCTTAAAGGTTGTTATACTAGGGATGAGATAAGATATAAGATATGCATGTCGTTGGAAAGCTAGCGAAAAATTAAGAACTTTTCCTTTAGATGTCGAATCGTTCCGATGAACGGATTAGAAATTATAGCCATTTGAAATTGTGTAAAAATGATTATTATTATCGTCGTTCTAAATTTTAAAACTATCAATTTTATTAAAGTTATCATTTTGATAAAATATCATTATAATTATAAAATATCATTACTATCACCATTTTGAGTAGAATTATTATTTTAAAGTTAATATTAAAAAGTATCGTAAATTATCATAATTAGAATTATCACTTATATATATATATATATGTATATATATATATATATATATATATATATATATCATTTTTAGTAAATATAGATAATGATATTTTTATTAATAGAATGATATTAATTATTATTGCAAAATAATATAACTTTTACTTATTATTATCAATGTTGTTTTATCAAATAAATATGTAATACAAAGATATTTTACTACGTATATTATAATAATCCCTACCATATTATTTTTATGACACTAAATAAACTTTATAAATTTTATTATGCAATATATATAAAAGTATAATTTATTATATAAACCTTAATATAGAATTTTATGTATTAATAAATGAATTATGTTATTTACTCTAATAAATCTTTTAAAATATTTAATAATATAAAACGACGATATTTAAACCATATAATAATCATGTAAAAACTTTGGAAATCATTTTGAGTCAAACTGACTTTTATTAACTTTTGCATATTAGCCTCGAGCATTAGGATTGTGGTACACTATGACTTGACTTAATTTATTAAACAAATATTGACAAATACACGAATATATATAATTACTATAGGTTCGTGAATCCGAGGCCAACCTTACACTTGTACAATGATGTTATATGTATTTTTACTACAAAATACAGTATGGTGAGTTATAGTCCCACTTTTAAAATCTAATATTTTTGGGATGAGAATACATGCAGGTTTTATAAATGATTTACAAAATAGACACAAGTACGTGAAACTACATTCTATGGTTGAATTATCGAAATCGAATATGCCCCTTTTTATTAAGTCTGGTAATCTAAGAATTTGGGAACAGACACCCTAATTGACGCGAATCCTAAAGATAGATCTATTGGGCCTAACAAACCCCATCCAAAGTACCGGATGCTTTAGTACTTCGAAATTTATATCATGTCCGAAGGAGGATCCCGGAATGATAGGGGATATTCTTATATATGCATATTGTTAATGTCGGTTACCAGGTGTTCAATCCATATGAATGATATTTTTGTCTCTATGCATGGGACGTATATTTATGAGAAATGGAAATCTGAAATCTTGTGGTCTATTAAAATGATGGAAACGATTGTTTAAGTTAAACTAATGAACTCACCAACCTTTTGGTTGACACTTGAAAGCATGTTTATTCTCAGGTTTGAAAGAGATCTTCCGCTGTGCATTAGCTCATTTTAAAGATATTACTTGGAGTCATTCATGACATATTTCAAAAGACGTTGCATTCGAGTCGTTGAAGTTCATTAAAGATTATTATTAAGTAAATGACAGATTAGGTCATTTATAGTTTGGATATTATGAAATGGTATGCATACATGTCAACTTTCGATGTAATGAAAGATTGTCTTTTAAAAATGAATGCAATGTTTGTAAAATGTATCATTTAGAGGTCAAGTACCTCGCGATGTAATCATATGTTATTGTATTCGTCCCTATGGATTGGGTCGGGTCGTCTCAGTACCTACCCGTTAATGTTCATACTTAATAGCTTAGTACGAAAATCAATTACTACCACCCAAATAATACTTAACCATGGAAAATTATTGCATTTCACACTTCACTATTTTACATATGCTTATCTTACATCGAACATTAAGCAAACCACACTAATAATATTATACAAAACATTATATGATCCCATGGTTTAATACGGCAGCGCATCGTTTGGTCTATTTTCTAGGACGTTTAGGTTCAAAGAATCGCTTAACGCTTATCCTGGCTGTCTGCCTATATTTTGGCTGTGGGACTGAAGAACTGGATGCCGGGATAGAACGAATAGGAATAGCGGGAATAGGGGTGGTAGTGTCTAGTGGAGTTGGTGCCACATCATCCTTACTAAACTCAGGATTTGAATTTTCTAATTCATTAGCCTTTCGTTTCTTTCCTAGTTCGAATTTGTCTTTCGTAATTTCTTGTATTTCTTCCTCGGGTTCACTTTCCTCCTCGGGTTCACTTTCCTCCTCGGGTTCACTTTCCGGGTTCTTTATTGTTGGTTCATCCGGAATTTGTGAGTCTTCCCCAAAGATATTATTTTCGTAATCGGATAGGTTAATGACTGAAACACCATCTGAAGATTCTGATTCGGAGTCGCTGAATGTGATAATAAGTTTTGAGCCCGACATCTATCACACAACAACTAACCCATTAGTACATATAAATTTTAACCAACAATGATAAGCAATGGTTGTTAAATCAGATCCGGTCAAAGTCCAGACTTACTAATGTATCCTAACGACTTATCAGTTAGACACACTAATGCAAACCTGGTTCGCTAAGACCACCGCTCTGATACCACATGTCATAACCCGACCTTAACCATAAGAACGAGTTAGATAACGTATGATTTCATTGCGAGGTATTGACCTCTATATGCGACATTTTTAAAAGAACAACTGCATTTATTTTACATTACAAACCATAACTCTTATTTTAATACAAGCTTTAGACAATAAAAAGATGATTATCGTTTAGCGATAATCTTAGACTTACAAACTTTACATGTGATGATAACAATACGATTTCTAGCATATTTTACATTACAATTCCTCGGATATGCAGTTTTATTTTTGACACAAATATGCATACTCAAGATCTTGCTTAAATTCAACATGTTACAGCGGAAGCTTCTAATTATCACCTGAGAATAGACATGTTTAAAACGTCAACATAAAGTTGGTGAGATATAGGTTTAATGCCGGCAGCGATATAAATATAGACCACAAGATTTCATATATAAACATTTTAATAAAAATATTCTAAGTGGTTGAGCACTTGGTAACCATACTTAACATTTAATCACGTCGCATATTCCCTTTATTATGAAATCTTACTACACCGTACCAAGTGTTGTTACGAAACGAAGTACTGTGCAACCGTTGAATACTGGTCGTCCAATCCGGTTGGGGTTGTCAGGCCCGATAGATCTATCAACAGGATTCGCGTTTACAATACCGCTGTAAATAATAGTTACCAAGCTACAGGGAAGTATGCCAGTGGTACAACTCAACGTAGAATATATTTTTCAGTTACTTGTGTCCATAACGTAAAACATAAAATACATGTATTCTCATCCCGAAATACTTAGAGTTTAAAAGTGGGACTATATACTCACTTTCGTCTTGAAGATATGTAATTTTGACTCGGTCTCCGATTGATATCACGAACCTATCCATATATAATATATCAATACCTTTTCTTTTTAAACAATCGTCACATATATATACTTATAATACTTGTAATACTTTTAATAATTCCTTAGTCCGTAGTTAGCAGTCCGATGTTAGTAATTCAATTTTAAATGGTTCATTTTTAGGTGTTTAATAAACCCCCAACGAAATAAATAAAACCCCCATCGTATATGTATTGGTCGAGATTAATCTTGACCCACGGTACCGGTGTTGTCAAATGACGTGTTGCGTACATAAAGTACCGGTGTTGTCAAATGACGTGTTGCGTACAATCATGGGAATCTTATGATTAATCTTCTCGTATTGTTTACGGGTGATCCTGAACCATATAAAATTAAATTATGAGTACATATATATGAAATATCATGTTATTTTAAAAATATGTGATTTATTTAATTTTCTCCAATTATTTTCGTAGCTAAACTAGTCTTAGATATCCGATCTCGTTTTGGTCATAGTTTCTTCGTTACAACTCCGTTTTCATTGGTTCAACTTGCCACTTCCTTGGATCGAGTCCCTCTTTAAGAATATGAACTGTAAATACCTTAGTTTGTATTCGAAATCACAGGTCATAGGTCAAACTTTAGTGAAACTTATGAAGTTAATCATTTTTGTTACAAAAATATCATTTAATGACCATTTTTCTAAAAATACTTATACTTTGAATTAAATCATGAAATTTTTATGTGTTAACATATTCATAAGAAATATCATTTTTCCAGAATATAAACCTCCAATTCAAAGTTCAAGATGGTTTTTAATTATCCAACTCAAAACAGCCCCCGGTTACACTCCGACGTCGTAAATTCAGTTTTTAAGGTGTTCTTTGAAAAACCAAGTTATACCTTGTTAAATTAGCATATATTTATGTTATATTACAGGTCTTGAAGTATTTTAAAAGTTAAGTTAGAAGGATCTATTTAGTTTGCAAACAAGTTTGAAAACATTCAAACTATGTTCTTGTTGTTAAAATTTTATACCACAAAATAAGATAGCTATATATATATATGAATCGAATAAGGTTATGAACAAAGTTACTACCTCCAGTTACTTGGACAAGATTGCTGTAAAAGAGGAGTAAGAACCTAGAACCAAAAGGGTGATGGAATTGGATGAAAGATTGGAAGTAAGTTTGTGTTCTTGGAAAGGATTCTTGAAGTGTTTTTGTAAAGGTTTTCTTATGGTGTTTAAGGCTTGTTTCTATGGCTAGATCTTCATGGTTTCTTGCTGAATGGTTATGGAGTTTAAGGCTCTTGAGAGTGTGTGTGTTTTTAGCTAAAGATTTGAAGTAAAAGTGAATCAAAAATGGAGTACTTCTTACTCCTTAAAAACGTGATCAAGGGGGGACATGGACAAATTTCAAGCTTGTAATCTTATGTATTTAGTCAAGCAATCATACAAAGTAATTACCTTATACATAAGGCATTGAACAAGGGCTGGTTGGTGGTGATTTGATGTGTATATACCAATAGTAAATACGTATAGGAGCTAGGTATGATACGAGTACATATACTCTAGATATACGTATAGAAATTTTGTGAAAAATGGAATGAGGATTCAAATATAGCTATCTTTTGTGAATACACTTATATTGTTTTATGTATTTAAGTCCTTAAAAAGTGATTAAATACATTACTTATACGATATATGTATAAACATTATAGGTCATAAGTATTTATGTCAATTAACGTTACGTATGGTTATCGTTTTGAAAACTTAAGTTAGTAGTTTCAAAATATACTTATAACTTATTGTTATTAATACAAAATAAGATATTATAACATTCTTAGATCATGTTAAATATGTATGTATACATATATATACACAAACGTATAATTATCATATATTGTATAGTTCGTGATATCATCGGTCAAACTAGACGGTCAAACGTTGTGTAAACTCTTTTCAAAAACATAAATCTCATCAATTTGGATTGCTTATCATGTTGGTAAGGTTTAATTTATGTAAATATTATTCTTATAAGTATAGAACGATCGAAAAAGTGCGGGTCATTACATATATACACTCCAATGATCAGCTCTTAGTAGCCCATGTGAGTCACCTAACACATGTGGGAACCATCATTTGGCAACTAGCATGAAATATCTCATAAAATTACAAAAATATGAGTAATCATTCATGACTTATTTACATGAAAACAAAATTACATATCCTTTATATCTAATCCATACACCAATGACCAAAAACACCTACAAACACTTTCATTCTTCAATTTTCTTCATCTAATTGATCTCTCTCAAGTTCTATCTTCAAGTTCTAAGTGTTCTTCATATATTCTACAAGTTCTAGTTACATAAAATCAAGAATACTTTCAAGTTTGCTAGCTCACTTCCAATCTTGTAAGGTGATCATCCAACCTCAAGAAATCTTTGTTTCTTACAGTAGGTTATCATTCTAATACAAGGTAATAATCATATTCAAACTTTGGTTCAATTTCTATAACTATAACAATCTTATTTCAAGTGATGATCTTACTTGAACTTGTTTTCGTGTCATGATTCTGCTTCAAGAACTTCGAGCCATCCAAGGATCCGTTGAAGCTAGATCCATTTTTCTCTTTTCTAGTAGGTTTATCCAAGGAACTTAAGGTAGTAATGATGTTCATAACATCATTCGATTCATACATATAAAGCTATCTTATTCGAAGGTTTAAACTTGTAATCACTAGAACATAGTTTAGTTAATTCTAAACTTGTTCGCAAACAAAAGTTAATCCTTCTAACTTTTAAAATCAACTAAACACATGTTCTATATCTATATGATATGCTAACTTAATGATTTAAAACCTGGAAACACGAAAAACACCGTAAAACCGGATTTACGCCGTCGTAGTAACACCACGGGCTGTTTTGGGTTAGTTAATTAAAAACTATGATAAACTTTGATTTAAAAGTTGTTATTCTGAGAAAATGATTGTTATTATGAACATGAAACTATATCCAAAAATTATGGTTAAACTCAAAGTGGAAGTATGTTTTCTAAAATGGTCATCTAGACGTCGTTCTTTCGACTGAAATGACTACCTTTACAAAAACGACTTGTAACTTATTTTTCCGACTATAAACCTATACTTTTTCTGTTTATATTCATAAAATAGAGTTCAATATGAAACCATAGCAATTTTATTCACTCAAAACGGATTTAAAATGAAGAAGTTATGGGTAAAACAAGATTGGATAATTTTTCTCATTTTAGCTACGAGAAAATTGGTAACAAATCTATTCCAACCATAACTTAATCAACTTGTATTGTATATTATGTAATCTTGAGATACCATAGACACGTATACAATGTTTCGATCTATCATGTCGACACATCTATATATATTTCGGAACAACCATAGACACTCTATATGTGAATGTTGGAGTTAGCTATACAGGGTTGAGGTTGATTCCAAAATATATATAGTTTGAGTTGTGATCAATACTGAGATACGTATACACTGGGTCGTGGATTGATTCAAGATAATATTTATCGATTTATTTCTGTACATCTAACTGTGGACAACTAGTTGTAGGTTACTAACGAGGACAGCTGACTTAATAAACTTAAAACATCAAAATATATTAAAAGTGTTGTAAATATATTTTGAACATACTTTGATATATATGTATATATTGTTATAGGTTCGTGAATCAACCAGTGGCCAAGTCTTACTTCCCGACGAAGTAAAAATCTGTGAAAGTGAGTTATAGTCCCACTTTTAAAATCTAATATTTTTGGGATGAGAATACATGCAGGTTTTATAAATGATTTACAAAATAGACACAAGTACGTGAAACTACATTCTATGGTTGAATTATTGAAATCGAATATGCCCCTTTTTTATTAAGTCTGGTAATCTAAGAATTAGGGAACAGACACCCTAATTGACGCGAATCCTAAAGATAGATCTATTGGGCCTAACAAGCCTCATCCAAAGTACCGGATGCTTTAGTACTTCGAAATTTATATCATGTCCGAAGGAGGATCCCGGAATGATGGGGATATTCTTATATATGCATCTTGTTAATGTCGGTTACCAGGTGTTCACCATATGAATGATTTTTATCTCTATGTATGGGATGTGTATTGAAATATGAAATCTTGTGGTCTATTATTATGATTTGATATATATAGGTTAAACCTATAACTCACCAACATTTTTGTTGTCGTTTTAAGCATGTTTATTCTCAGGTGATTATTAAGAGCTTCCGCTGTCGCATACTTAAATAAGGACGAGATTTGGAGTCCATGCTTGTATGATATTGTGTAAAAATTGCATTCAAGAAACTTATTTTGTTGTAACATATTTGTATTGTAAACCATTATGTAATGGTCGTGTGTAAACAGGATATTTTAGATTATCATTATTTGATAATCTACATAAAGCTTTTTAAACCTTTATTGATGAAATAAAGGTTATGGTTTGTTTTAAAATGAATGCAGTCTTTGAAAAACGTCTCATATAGAGGTCAAAACCTCACAACGAAATCAATTAATATGGAACGTTTTTAATCAATAAGAACGGGACATTTCATTTATAACTATTCTTATCTGAAATCATTCATCTCTTCGCACTATCTGTGTCGCATCATAAAAGAAACTATTTTAGTTTCTAAATTTTGAAATCTTCGAGTTTAAAATATGAATGTTTTGAAGTAGTGTTGGGAACTGATGCATGAATTAGTATAATATAATGACACTTGATCAACGTCCTTATATTACAGTAAGTCATGTTGAGTTTCTAATAGAATGTGATGATTCACAGTACCATCATCATGTGTCATGTTACACGGCTCTTACATTCTATCTAATCTCTAAACATATTAAGACAATATTTTTCTTGATGATTCGGTCATTTCCAGAATATTCTGGTAATTTGGCAAATCAAAATCATGCCATTACAATTTCTTTCTTAGAGCATTAGCTATGTTCATTCCAAATTTCATACCTACGAATTCCGGACCATTGCTCGCTTGATTCGAGGACGGGAAGAAGAAACGAAGGGACAAAGCCCCAAAATAGAAACTGGAGTATAAATCACAGCAAATAGGAGAGAGCATTAACTGTGGATGACAATGATTATAGAAGACAGAAGTAGGGACATCAAAATATAAGGAAAAATATAAAACCCAATAACAACCCTGAAACTACAAATCGTGCATATCAATACGTAATGCCACGTAAAGGCACGGGAAGATTAAAAACACTATAACCCCAAGAAAATAGTAGAAGTAAATAAAATCCTCCGGTGGTAGATGAAAGAGAAGAATGACAGATGTGAAAATTAGGAGTATATCAAGAATCAGAATTGGATGGAGCATATCGACGAATGTCTTGAAGTAGTAATTAAGGAGGAAGAGTAGAAGATGTGAGTTGTGAAAAATAAGGAAACGAAGGAATGGATTTATAGTGAAGTATCCGACAGGGAAATCGAAATAGATTGCCGCATTAAATCAAAGAAGATCCTGATCGTCAAAGAACCAAATCTTATTACGTAAGATTTTCTTTAAATCCCTTAAATCCCGGAAGTCAATAATAACTACGTCATCGGTTGAAACGAAAATATTTATTTCACTCTTTTGTGATAACTTCACTCGTGCGCTTCACATAATCGAATCATTTTATCTATATCTCTCAATAATGATAAAACTCCATTATTACCTCATATTCGTCATGAAAATATTCCCATTGTTATCTATTACGACCTCTATCAAATTTCGGGGACGAAATTTCTTTAACGGGTAGGTACTGTAATGACCCGGAAATTTCCTACCAAATTTGAACCTTAACCTTTATATATTTCCGACACGATAAGCAAAATCTGTAATGTTGAGTCTAGAAAGTTTGAAATCTATATTCGGATAATTAGTTACCCTTCGACCAAGCCTGGCGATTCACGAACATTTATTTGTATATATGATATATATTTATTAATTAATAACAAGGTATTAGATATGTAATATTTGGTTTCGATATAAGATTACTATATTTATCGGCGAGAGTAAAAGATAATATAATTGTTATAATAATAATATTATTAACATCTACATTAATATTATTAATATTATTATGAAACTGAATATAAATATAAATTGATATATTATTATTAATAAAATTATTGTAATTAGTATTATTAATAGTATCATTAGTAATATTAATATTACCATCATTGTTATTATAGTTATCAACATTATTATAATAAACATAATATAATTTAATAGGGTTATCATTAATAATATTATTATTATCATTTTTACAATTACTTTTATTCTTATTAATATTAGTATAATTTTGATAAAGTTATTATTAATAGCATTATTATTAATTCTATTATCGTTATTAGTATTTTTATTAATAATTAATAACATTAACAAATTTTATTAATAGATTTACATTAGTAATTAATATTACAGAATTTGATATAAGAGATATATAAATAACTCATATTTATTCATAAACATAAATACGGATATATAAAGATAGATATATATATATATATACTAATACGAGATACAGATTGATACAATTTCAGTTCCAGGTTAATATTTTTTTATTAATAATATATTTAATAATTAATAGTAATTATTAGTCTTAAATATAATGAAAACATATAAATCTGATTTCTGGTTCAAGTCATTATCTGATATTTTTATTTTTGTAGTCTTGTTCTTGTTCAGGATTCCTAGTGTCGACCACCATCAGATAACAACAAACAAATCGCTTCTATGATCTCAATCAGTCGAGTATTATTTATATGTAATGATATCTATCATTACACTTCGAAAATTTAAACCAGAAACCACGATGAACTAAAAACCGTCCTCTGTTCTTGGCTTGAATTAATCTTAACTCGGTTCTTATGAATTTTGAAAATCTATTAATGCAATTCTTCTAGAAATCCCATATGGAAACTCTCTGCTAAGTTTCAAATCCCAAATCTTTTTATCAAGATCGAATTTTGAGGTCAAATATATTTTTCAAAAAGTCAACAGAATGATTATACAAGAAGTTGGAATTCTAGTTGATGTTTTCAGACCAATTAAAGATTTATAAAGTTTCTAGGAACGATTTTGAGCCTATCTCATGTTGTAATTACTAACTATTACGGTCTAGAATGTAAAATCTAATGTTGGGTTGTTCTTCGTGTATTCAATTACACAGATACCGCTGTATATATATATATTTTTTACTTATCTGTTAATTTAAATCCCCACGAAATCCATTGTGTTTTGATTAATTATCCTAAAGCCGTTTATATGATCAGTAATTATGTTGAACTGAAATTGGGTCGATTAATTTAATTATTGAAGAAGATGATGACTAGTGAATACGGGTTATAAGGATATAATCGGGTTTCAAAACAGAAAAGTCCAAATGGTTGGATGGTTAGGCGTTTGGTTCGGGAACGAGTGGTCATGGGTTCGAATCCGGGATTAGTCACTATTTTTTTTAAAGACCTATAACCTTGAAGGTAGTCTCATTCTTATTAGTATTATTATTTTTTTTATTATCATTATCATTTAAATTATTATTAATATTAATTTTATCATTTTTGTTATTAACGAAGGTATTATTATTACTAACATTATGATTATAATTATTAATTATTAATGAAAGTATTATTCTCATTATTGTTATTATTATTATTATTATTATTATTATTATTATTATTATTATTATTATTATTATTATTATTATTATTGTTATTGTTATTGTTATTGTTACTAATATTATTATTATTAATATTATATGTATTAGTATTATCATTATAAGAAAAATCATTATTTTTATAATTATTACTATTATTATCATTTTATCAAAATTTATATCATTATTATCATTATTAACAAAAGTATTTTTATTAGAATTATCATTTTTATTATCACTATTTTTATTATTTTAACAGTAATATTATTTTTACATCATTATTATTATTATTATTAAAAGTATCATATTTATTAAAAGTTAATAGTTAATATAATTTACAATTTACTTGTTCGATTACGATTATATGTGTTAATAAATATATACATGATATAGGTTCGTGAATCTGAGGCCAACCTTACACTTGTTCAATGATGTTATATGTATTTTTACTACAAAATACATTAGGTGAGTATATAGTCCTTTTTTAAACTCTAAATATTTTGGGATGAGAATACATGCATTTTATGATTTACGTTATGGACACAAGTGATCAAAAATAAATTCTATGTTGAGTTGTACCATGGCATATCTCTTTATACTTGGTAGCTAATATTTACATGAGGAATGTAAACACGAATCCTGTTGATAGATCTATCGGGCCTGACAATCCCAACCGGGCTGGACGACCAATTTTCAACGGTTGCACAGTACTTCGTTTCTGTATACTACACTTGGTACGGTGTAGCGATTATTTAAGAATATGCTGCGATGATTTAAATGTTAAGTATGGTTACCAAGTGCTCAACTACTTTTACATACACTTGCGAGTGTATTATGTTTAAATATATGAAATCTTGTGGTCCATAGTTATAACGCTGCTAGCATCAAACCTATATCTCACCAACTTTATGTTGACGTTTTTAAGCATGTTTATTCTCAGGTACGAATTAAGTCTTCCGCTGTGCATTTGCTCATACTAAAGACATTACTTGGTGACGATCATCGCAATGGAACCAAATGTTGAAGACTTTGTCCAGGTGGATAAGGACTAGTTCAACGACTAGTTACATTACAATGTTTAACGTACAAATGAAACCCATGCGACACAATTTTAAAAGTAAGCCAAAAGATGCTCCATGTATGCATATATACTCGACATCCAAGCAAGTATCAAAAGAGTGCGGAAGCATGTATCACATAGCGTTCAAGGACCTGAGAAAACATATAGAAAACTGTCAACGAAAAAGTTGGTGAAATCATAGGTGTATTAGTAAACGTGTATTTGAACCACAAGATTTAATATAAGTTGATTATCTAAATCGTTTGCATTCCAAAGTTGTTGTTTGTATCGCGAGCACCCAATTATCAAGACTTAACTGTTTTGTACCCTGTTACGTAGTGTTAGAACATACACTATACTCGAAAATATATTTCATCCGCTAACGGTAGCGAACCGTCCGAATGAGGCTCGTCAAGCCCATGTGATCACATAATATAAGTTCTCGTTTACACCCTGCAAGTGTAACTAATGATAATTGAATTGAGGCTTTTTGTTCAAACTCGCACGTGGAATGTTTGTTTTTGTACTTGTGTTCAAAGTATAAAACTATGATACGTATATGTTTCTCATCTCATGATTTAAAGGTATAAAAGTTGTTGAAAAGATGGGACTATGATCTCACCTTGAGTGCTAGAGTATATAAGGTACTTCACAAGGTAACGTGTGCAAGAACAAATGCTAGTCTTGACCCAAATGAGATGTAATCGGTATGGATTCAAAGAGGAAGATGCAAGGATTCCAAATATGTAATTTATTTGAATTGATGATTGCTAGATCTTGAATAGATGATGGATCTTTGAATTGGTATTTGAGAGAATATGTTGAAAGTATTAAGAAAAAGGAAAAATGAATGGATAATGAATGGAGGAGGAAGAGTTGACCACTTTGACCTAGTCAAAACTTTAGTTATTTGGCAAGTCTAGTCCCTCGAGTTTGAATCGGGTGCGGGAATTACCTAAACGAATTATTTTTAAAACGCGTATTAACGAGAGATGTTATAAATAAATAATGGACTTTAAAATAAATAACAGAAAGTAAACGGAAAAAGGCGGGATGTTACATCAACGACGCTACTGATCCACTATTGCCTCAAAACTTACCCCCGCCTCGCATAACATTCGAACTCGAGCTTATAATTCGTCGTAAATCTCCACGCCTTGCTACACTTCTTTTCACAAATTTTTTCGGAGTACGGGAACAAAGAAATATCATCGGAAAACACAGCATCGGGAACATCACATCGATACGAATCATCACCAGAACCAGACAACACAACATTAACATCATTCAAATAAGTGACATTGCAACATCCCGCCTTTTTCCGTTAAATTATTTTAACGCCCGTCTTTTTTTTATATAATACATTTCGTATCTAGATTCGTATCTTCTGTTATTTAGCGTTTCTAATATTTTTGTTATTTAATTATAACATCTCTCGTTACTCTAGCGTTTTTAAATTAATTCGTTTGGTTAATTCACGCACCCGCTTTCAAACTCGAGGGACCGAAGTTGCCAAGGGGCCAAACTAGTTGACTAGGTCAACTAGTCAACCCCATCTCTTCCACTCATTCATCTCCCACCTCCCTCTTTCTTTTCCTCTCTAGTTCAAGAAACCCTCATCTCACCTAATTCACAAATTCATCATCCATTTCAAATCTAACAAGCAAACATCAAAACCAATTACAAATTTGTGATCCTCTCTTCATCCTCTTCAATTTGGTACCAATTTCATAGCTGGGGTAAGCTTTTCAAAATCCTTAATTTTTTTAAATTAGACCTTTAAACTTAAAAGTGTGTTAGTTAGTGTCTATGGCTCGAGTCAAGCATGAATATGTGATTTATTTGCTCGATCTTGTTATTTTGCATAAACTAGCATGAACTTGAAAATGGGTTAGTTTAATCCTTGATTTTGGTTAATGAAATGATGTTAGATGTTAAAGTTCATGTGTTAATTGTGTTACTAGCTTCATATGCTTCGATTTGGTATGTTGGATGACATGAAAACCTTACATTAACATGATTATTGATTTTGTGATTCTTGGTTAGGGTTTGAGAGATTTTAAAATGAACTTTTGATGCATTAAATGCTTTGCAATATTATTTGTAAGTGTTTAGTTGTATTGTATGCGTAATTACCTACGAAACGGCATATCGTATGTATAAATTGGTTTCCCGAATCATGAAATACATTTTTAGAACTTGAAGCTTTAAAGATGAACTTTTAACGATCTTTCGACGAGGTTTTTGTTGTTGTAAATGATTAGCTTGATTGATGATATGTGTTTAGTTGTATTCCTTGTCAAAATACATTTCCAACGATATAAGATACGTGTTTTGAGTGTTCTCGGTTCACAAATTGTGTTTAAAAGTGTTTTGGTTCGAGATTTGTGAAATTTCAGCATTTCAGCAACCCAGGTGTTTTGGACGCCATCCTAACCCTTGGATGCCATCCATTCCTTCACAATTGGATGCCGTCCAGCCATTTTGGACGCCGTCCAGATGGCCTATCAGGGGCTGTCCCATTTTGTCATTTAACGTTAAATTTTAACTATGCTACGCACCTCCGATTGACATGAAACTTGGCCAACATGCTCATATATGATTACATAACTTAGAAAAATAGTCGGGTACCCGACCCGACCCCGTTGACTTTGACTTTGACTAAGTTTGACTTTTAGTCAAAGTTAACCAAATACTTATGCAATCGTTCTAATCTTCTTTTATACTTGATTCTTGCATGAAACTTGACAATGTGATTCACATGCTATATTAATAGAGTCGTAACAAGCCATAGGACTAATTGAACCACTTTGACCGACCTTGTGTCTTACCCGATATTGATACAACTTACTTGTATGACCCTAATATTTATTGTACAGAGGTGTAATTAGAGTACACGAAGTGTGGGTGACCTTGTGTAATAAAACAGAAGTCAAAATCTGTTCAGAACATTGTGCGCACCGCGCACATGTAAGGGAGTTCGCCGCGCACTCCCTTCAGCTGGCAGATTCTGTTTCATTTAATTGGATATTTTGGAAGGCTTTTTGGTAATTTCACATGAGAACGAGTTGGGACTTTAGTGGCCAGTTGTTTTGGTGGTTGATACACACTAAACACTATCATCTACCACATCATCTCTCCAATTCAATTTCTAGAGTGAGAAACCCTTCAAGTGAGAGAAAGCTTAAATCAAGGGAGAAGAAGCTTGATTCGGGTTAAAGTTCAAGCATTAAAGTTGTTCATCTACTCTCTAGCTATGTTTTGATTGTAGTGGTATGTTCTAACTTTGATTTCTTACTTTGATTTAGGTATTGGGTTAGGGTTAGTGTAAATGAAGAACATCAAACCCACATTTGGTGATTTTGGGTGTTCTTGGGTAAAGATTGAGTCATGAGAACTCAATAATAACTATCCTAGGGTTTCAAAGTGTTAATTGGTGTTTATGAGTTTAAATTGGTTAGTTAATTACTAGCACACCTAGTTATTAAACAAATGGGTGTTATTTGGGGTTTGTGGATGACCCAAAATGGGTGTGTTGGCTTGAAATGGCCAAATGGGTAATGATTGACCTAATTTAGGAAGGATGGGTGTGAAATACCCTATTTGTGAGTTAGTTAGTGTTATTGGACCTTAATCACTAGCTTTTGGTGATTTATGGGGGTCTTGACCTTAAATGGACAGTTTTGGTATAAATGAGGATTTAATGCATTAAGTCATTAAATGCACATGTGTAAGTTATTGGTATTTAGTCCAATTAGCTTATGTGTTGATCGAGTACTTATTATATTAGGTACGTTGCTTTGAAGCTTGCAGAGGTTAAAAATCGTCACCTAATCGTTAAGGTGAGTGGAGTAATTATACGTGTATGTATATGGTGTATTTATTTGTATGCTATGGTATGACCCACGGAGCCGGGAGTGCCATTGTGTGTGTGTAAATGTGCTATGATGTGAACCACGAAGCCGGTAGCATCATGGTGCATGTAGTGATGTGAACCACGGAGCCGGTAGCATCAAAGTGTGAACCACGGAGCCGGTAGCATCAAAGTGTGAACTACGGAGCCAATAGCACTATAAAACAAAGTGTGAACCACGGAGCCGGTAGCACTATAAAATGAGGTGTGAACCACGGAGCCGGTAGCACCAAAGTGTGAACCACGGAGCCGGTAGCACTATAAAAGAGTATGACTCAAATGCGTAGTGACGTGGACCACGGAGCCGGTAGCGTCATAGCATTGCGTATGGTGTGAACCACGGAGCTGGTAGCACCATGACGCGTTTATGGTTAACCATATAGTTGTTTATGTATATGTTGTGATGTATCATATTATATTATTGCGGAGCTTATGTTATTGATATTGCTAGTTGCGGTATTTGGAGGTGTTTAGCATACTTGGAGTTTGTATGCTAATTGTTATTACTAGAAATTATACGGTGTGTGTGTAAGTGTATGCAAGTAGGTATATCATATATGTATGCATATAATTATTGCATTCACTAAGCGTTAGCTTACCCTCTCGTTGTTTATCTTTTTATAGGCTCCGGCGTGGACAAGGGTAAGGGCGCTTGATTGGATTAGAGATCCCACTTATTTGATAGGGGACGCTTTTGGATGTGATAGCTTTTGGAGTTTGACCAAAATTTGGGTAGTTTAACCCTAAACACCATGCTCATAGTATCGTTCGGTATTTAAAATTTTTGTGGTCGAAACTCGTATCTTGTACTTAAGGGTATTTTGGGCATATGTGGGCCCCGCCTTGTAAAACTTATTTTATGATTAAATCGTGTTAGTTTTACATATAAGAACATGTTGTGAAAAGCGGTTTGTCTAATTATGTTGGGAATTGTGAGATCTTTTTACGTGAAATAATCAGCCCGGACAGAACCTGAATGGGGTTGTGCGCGACGCACACCCTGCTGTGCTTCGAAATTTTTTATTATTATTTTGAAAAATCAGTTGTATATCGGGTTGGGTTGTTACATTACTTGTTTTGGTCAAGACTAAACAACTTTCATGCACACGTTTACTTTGTGAAGTACCTTTATAGTTCACATAAACCTATACCCTTAGGTGCTGCGCGCCGCGCACCCTGCTGTGCTTCGAAATTTTTTATTTTGCAAAATCAGTTGTATATCGGGTTGGGTTGTTACAAGTGATATCAGAGCATGGTCTAAGGAATTTAGGCGACTTGAGATAGGTGCCTAGACTTAGACTTATTTAAATATGCGTTTTATGCTGGACTTGTAGGAGACGGGTCGGACCGGGTGCTGGTTAGTGCATAGGTTTATGTGAACTAACCATGTACTAATTGTTTTGTGTTATGCCTTGCAATCATCAAGCGAGATAGATGTTGTACTAGCAAGTTAATGCGACGTGCTCGTGTAATAATGATTAGCTACCGTTGTTACGGGTGCAAATCGTGTCGAACAAGCGATGTACGATGATTGTTGAGCAAGATGGAGTAGTGTGGTGTATATGTATATACATATGTGTTATGTCCTTTTATTTCGTCGTTTAACCTATTTCGTTTTATAGAATGAAGACGAGAAATGGACCCGAAAATGATAACGGAGGTACGAGTGAGGATGCCGAGTTCACGACCAAGGTTGAGACCATCTTTAAAGCTCAAAATGCGGAGTCCCTCGTGGATATCAAGAAGATGTTCCTAGATTCGATCGACGAGCAATTAGTCAGTGTAGTAAAGGAACAAGTTAAGGCCGTTCTTCATGAAGATAATGTGGGAAGGCGAGACTTTTTCTATAAGAATTTCAAGGATTCTCAACCTCCCACTTTTGATGGCGAAAGAGACCCTCTTAAAAGTGTCCGTTGGATCTTCGATATGGAGGGGGCTTTCCGTACTTGCGAATGTCCTCTCGATAAGAAGATAAGGTACAGTGTAGTATGTTGAGGGGTGATGCTAAGTTGTGGTGGGACGCAAAAATCTAAGTTTATGGTGAAGAACAATGCATGGATTTCACGTTGGATGAATTTAAGGCGAAATTTTTCGATGAGTACTGAACTTCGGTTGATCTTACAAGGCTTAAGGATGAGTTACATTCCTTGAGGCAAGGGTCGATGGATTTGAACACTCTCAAATCCGTGTTTTTGTCCAAGAGCCAATTTTGCCCGGAGTATGTCGGGAATGATAAAATGTTGAAGGAGGATTTTTATCGAATCTTGAATGATACTTATCAAGAGAAGATTAGCGTGAATGTGGTGAAGAGCTTTGATGAGTTGTTCAATATGGCCAAGGGTTTTGAAGCGCTTGTGATAAGAAAGGGTGGTTTTACTTTTGGTAAGAGGAAGTTCGAGAATTCTAGTCATTCAAACTTTTCAAACAAGAAGAGTAAGAAAGGTTCCGAAAGCGTTGGTAGTGTGAAGAAGGGTACTCCGAGGGTTTTGGGCCCATATGTTATAATTGTGGGCAACAAGGACACATGGCTCGCGATTGTACAAGTGCGACTTCAACACCAAAACTCACTTGTTATAATTGTGGTAAAGAAGGGCACAAGAGGCCGGAATGTCCTGAGTTGAATAAGGATAATGTTAAGCGGTTGGAGAAGGCGGTGGGTATGACTAGGGGTCATAATTATTTGATGACCAATGATGAAGCCAAACAATCTAACGAAGTTGTCTCAGGTACTTTCATGGTTAATTCTAATCCGGCAAGGATAATTTTTGATAGTGGTGCTAACTTGTCGTTCGTGTCACCAAAATTTGTGCCTAAACTTAATAAACTGTTAGCTAAGTTATGTCATCCAGTAGAAGTTGAAATAGCGGATGGCAAGACGGTGCTAGTGGTTGATGTGTGTAAAAATTGTAATGTTGTGTTTGGTGTCGAAAACTTTAAAATTGATCTCATCCCGATGACTTTGGGTGATTTTGATATCGTGGTTGGTATGGATTGGCTTGATCATAATAGAGCCGATATTGCATGCCATGAGAAGTCTATTCATGTTAAGACCCCAAGCGGGGGAGAGTTAATTATTCATGGCGATACGCAAAGAAGACTTGTGCCGATATGCACTTTCGCACGGGCACGTCGTTTCCTTGTTAGCGGTGGCATGGATTTTCTTGCCCATGTTATTGATACTCGTGATGAGCCACCACCCATTCATGAAATTCCGGTGGTTAATGAATTTGAAGACGTTTTTCCGGATGAGTTACCGGGTGTTCCGGCGGAAAGACAAGTAGAATTTCGCATTGAGTTGGTTCCGGGGGCTACCCCCATTGCTAAAACTCTTTATCGTTTAACACCAACGGAAATGCAAGAGTTGTTAAATCAAACCCAAGAGTTGCTTGAAAAGGGTTTTATTCAACTGAGTGCTTCGCCATGGGGCGCTCCGGTTTTATTCGTAAAGAAGAAGGATGGTAGTATGCGGATGTGCATCGATTATCGGGAGTTAAATAAAGTGACGATCAAGAATCGTTATCCATTGCCTCAGATTGACGATTTGTTTGACCAACTCCAAGGTGCAACGTATTTCTCTAAAATCGACCTACGGTCCGGCTATCACCAAATGCGGGTCCGTGAGAAAGACATCGAGAAAACGGCTTTTCAAACGCGTTATGGGCATTTTGAATTTGTGGTAATGCCTTTTGGTCTTACGAATGCACCAGCAGCATTCATGGACCTAATGAACCGAGTATGCCAACCTATGTTGGACAATTCGGTAATTGTGTTCATTGACGACATACTTGTTTAATCGAAGAGTATGAAAGAACATGAACATCATTTACGGGGTGTGTTAAAGACGTTGCGGAAGGAGAAGTTGTATACTAAATTCTCCAAATGTGAATTTTGGCTAAGGGAAGTTCAATTCCTTGGCCGCATTGTGAACAAAGACGGTATTCAAGTAGATCCAGGGAAGATAGAGACGGTGAAGAGTTGGAGACGACCGACTACGCCTACGGAAATCCGAAGTTTTCTCGGATTGGCCGGTTATTATCTTCGGTTTATCTAAGACTTTTCTAAGATCGCTTCTTCGTTGACCAAATTGACGAGGAAGAACGCGAGATTTAATTGGGAGAACGAGCAAGAAATTGCTTTTCAATTGTTAAAAGAGAAATTGTGTCAAGCTCCGGTGTTAGTGTTGCCGGAAGATGTGGAAGACATGACGGTGTATTATGATGCTTCTCTAAATGGGCTCGGGTGTGTTCTAATGCAAAGAGGTAAAGTCATCGCTTACGCCTCTCGACAATTAAAGGAACACGAAACGAGATATCCGACTCATGATCTTGAGTTGGCGGCGGTTGTGCATGCGTTGAAAATTTGGCGCCATTACTTGTATGGTGTCAAGAGTACGATTTATTGATAATGCTAAAAACGAACATATATTTCATAGCATTATTTCTCAAGAAAGACAAACTTTTAGTTGCAATTGTTCTATTTACAAGTGATATTCGTTTAAATAATAAAAGGTGAAGACAAAAGACAGATTCGACGAATTGAAGACGCAAACGACCAAAAAGCTCAAAAGTACAAAAGACAATCAAAAAGGTTCCAATTATTGATAAGAAACGTCTCGAAATTACAAGAGTACAAGATTCAAAACGCAAAGTACAAGATATTAAATTGTACGCAAGGACGTTCGAAAATCCGGAACCGGGACCAGAGTCAACTCTTAACGCTCGATGCAACGGACTAAAAATTACAAGTCAACTATGCACATAAATATAATATAATATTTAAATAATTCTTATAATTATTTATATATTATAATAAATAATAAAAACCGTCGGCAAGAAAGACTCCAAAGGGACTGAGCTGTAATTTCATTCTCCGCGACTCGCGGAGTTTGAAGGCAAAAATGCCGCGAGTCGCGGAGCCCCAAAAATCGAAAATCCCTATAAAGCTCGCGCATTCTGATTGTAAAAATTCACCAAATATATATCTCTCTCTCTCAATATATCGTATATATTTATATTTATATTTTAATTTTAATTTTAATTTTAATTATAATTCTAATAATAAGGGTATGTTAGCGAATATTGTAAGGGTGTAAGTCGAAATTCTGTCCGTGTAACGCTACGCTATTTTTAATCATTGTAAGTTATGTTCAACCTTTTTACATTAATGTCTCGTAGCTAAGTTATTATTATGCTTATTTAAAACGAAGTAATCATGATGTTGGGCTAATTACTAAAATTGGGTAATTGGGCTTTGTACCATAATTGGGGTTTGGACAAAAGAACGACACTTGTGGAAATTAGACTATGAGCTATTAATGGGCTTTATATTTGTTTAACTAAATGATAGTTTGTTAATGTTAATATAAAGATTTACAATTGGGCGTCCCTATAAATTACCATATACACTCGATCGGACACGATGGGCGGGGTATTTATATGTACGAATAATCGTTCATTTAACCGGACACGGAAATGGATTAATAGTTAATAAACTTGTTGAAACAGGGGTGAATTACATTCAAGGGTAATTGGTGTAATTGTTAACAAAGTAGTAAAACCTTGGTTTACACGCAGTCGATAACCTGGTGTATTCATTAAACAAAGTATTAAAACCTTGTTATAATTCGAATCCCTAATTAGTTGGAATATTTAACTTCGGGTATAAGGATAATTTGACGAGGGCACTCGCATTTTATATTTATGACTGATGGACTGTTATGGACAAAAACCAGACGGACATATTAAATAATCCAGGACAAAGGACAATTAACCCATGGGCATAAAACTAAAATCAACACGTCAAACATCATGATTACGGAAGTTTAAATAAGCATAATTCTTTTATTTCATATTTAATTTCCTTTATTTTATATTTAATTGCACTTCTAATTATCGCACTTTTATTTATTGTTATTTAATTGCACTTTTAATTATCGTCCTTTTTAATTATCGCAAGTTTATTTTATCGCACTTTTATTATTCGCAATTTCATTATCGTTATTTACTTTACGCTTTAATTTAAGTCTTGTATTTATTTTATATTTTACATTAGGTTTTAACTGCGACTAAAGTCTTAAAATCGACAAACCGGTCATTAAACGGTAAAAACCCCCCTTTATAATAATAATATTACTTATATATATGTTTGTATTTTTATAAAAGTAAATTAATATAGCGTTGAGCTTTGTTTAAAAAAGATTCCCTGTGGAACGAACCGGACTTACTAAAAACTACACTACTTTACGATTAGGTACACTGCCTATAAGTGTTGTAGCAAGGTTTAAGTATATCCATTCTATAAATAAATAAATATCTTGTGTAAAATTGTATCGTATTTAATAGTGTTTCGTTGTAAACTTCAATAGTATTTTATACCCCTTAGCTTTGACATCAAGTATTTTTGGCGCCGCTGCCGGGGAACTCTCTTAAACGCCGGAAGCGCAACGCTAATAAAAAAAAAAAAAAAGATTTTTAGTTTACTTCTATTAAAAGTCGCTTTTGTAAAAATACGTTTTAAATATTCGAAAATATAAAAAGAAAAACAAAAATATAAATAATTTTAGGAGTTTGATAAATATTTAAGTTTTATAAAGTTTCTTTATTTTTATATAAGTTTTATTTAAGTATTTTGTTTTTATTTAAAAACATATAAAAAATATATATAAATCTAGTTTTAAGATTTTTTTTTATAAAATTATAAAGTAATTCTATTTTTATTTAAGTTTTAAATATAAGTTTTTATTATACACATATTTTTCTTTATACAAACAGAAAATATTAAAAACAGAAAAGAAAAAAAAAACGCGTAAATTAAAACTGCTCCAGAGTTGAAATTCTGAACCCCGCGACTCGCGGGGTTTGATGCAATAAATACCGCGACTCGCGGAGATTTACTGACAGGCGACAAAACCCTAATTCAGCATTAATTACGGATAATTATTAATTATTATTATTATTTAACCCTAATAATTATTATTATTATTATTATTATTAATTTTATTTTAACTTTTACTTTTTATTTAATTTATGTATTTAGTATTAATTAGTTTTATTAAATTGTAAAATTAGTAGTTTTATTAAATAAATAATATAAAAATAATATTTTTATAAAAATTGTACTTTTTACACCTTTTTGTATATTTTTATATTTTGTCTCTTTTTAATCGTTGTAGCGTAATATTTGTATTTTTTCGCTCATATTTAATTTTAAACTTAGTTTTTGCCATAATCATTTTTACTCCTAGATTTTTAGGCTTTGCCGTAGAATTCCTTAAGTGCTTTTTCTTTAGACTAAGATTTAGGTGCTTTAGAATTTTGCGACGCCTTTTTAAGTTTTAGTTTCTTTTTAAGTTATTTCCATTTGGGATTCAGTTTTTCCTGTAAGCTTTAATATTTTTAGACACCTTTTACTATGTATCAATTATCATTCCAATTAGTAATATCAATTTGCGATTATAATTTTAAGTTAGTTGTAGTAATAAGATTAGGTTAGTCAAGTATTTTTAAGTTTTATAAGTTTCTTTTATTTTTTTTCGTCACCTTTTATTTTTCAACCATTTTTCTTTTTCGACCTTTTGCGACGAACTCTTTTTCTTTCTTATTTCTCGCTATTCTAGTTTTAGGACATAGATTTTTATTCTACTTCTTATCTAAATTTCTTAAAATTACGAAAATTTATTTTAAGTGGTTAAATTAATAGACATCAAAATTTTCTGGTTCGTAGTAATAGTTGGATTTGTACGTGGACCGGGTTATTGGAGCCAAACAGTCCTCAATTATATTGAGACCAAACGAATCATGCCCCTCTGCTGCATCTTTTGGCTATTCAAAACGTGGGCAAAATCAGAAAAGTCTATTAATTGGATAACTTATTATAATTTTTCTTTCCTTTTTAAAACTAATAGGATATTCAGTGAATGCACCGAGCAAGACATTCACCACCTTTTGTACGTTCACCACCTGTAACTAGATCAAGACATTTAGCAAATATAACCGCCGTTGATTTTTCTTTAGAATCGTCATCCAGTCGACCAAGTACTTCAGTTCAAATTTCCGATAATCCATTTTTTGAACCCGACCTCACAATTGAGAATCCGGAAAATATTCAGGAACGGTTCGTAGATCCTGAACCACTAAACTTTCCTCCGGAACCACCAATCATTCAAACAGAGATTGTTGAGGAACGAACCATTAAATCAGAATCATCTAGTGATACCGATTCAACAAATTCAATTATGGAGAATCTGGAACCTTTAAGTATGGAAGACCGAATGAGAGCTAAACGCACTGGCCAAGGTCACGCAATTACTCATCCAGACATTAATGCGCCAGATTATGAAATCAAAGGACAAATTCTACACATGGTGACTAATCAATGCCAATTTAGTGGTGCGCCGAAGGAAGATCCAAATGAACATCTACGTACCTTTAATAGGATCTGCACACTATTTAAAATCCGAGAAGTGGAGGATGAACAGATATATCTCATGTTATTTCCCTGGACTTTAAAGGGAGAAGCCAAAGATTGGTTGGAATCATTACCTGAAGGGGCGATCGATACATGGGACGTTTTAGTTGACAAATTTCTTAAACAATTCTTTCCTGCATCTAAAGCCGTAAGACTTCAAGCAGAAATTGTTACGTTTACACAGAAGCCAAATGAAACTCTATATGAGGCGTGGACTAGATATGGAAAGTTGTTAAGAGGATGTCCGCAACATGGTTTAGACACCTGTCAAATAGTACAAATATTCTACCAAGGATGCGACATCACTACAAGGAAAGACATAGATATAGCAGCTGGTGGTTCTATTATGAAGAAAACCGAAACTGATGCTTACAAAATTATTGATAACACTGCTTCCCACTCACATGAGTGGCACCAAGAAAAAGATATCATTAGATCATCTAAAGCAGCTAGAGCCGATTCTAGCCATGACTTAGATTCCATTTCCGCAAAGATAGATGCTGTGGAGAGACGAATGGAAAAGATGACTAAAGATATTCACTCAATACGAATTAGTTGTGAGCAGTGTGGAGGACCACATTTGACAAAAGATTGTCTCAGTATTGAATTAACAATGGAACAAAGAGAGAATATTTCATACATAAACCAAAGGCCTGGAAATAATTATCAGAATAATTATCAACCGCCAAGACCGATTTACAATCAAAACCAGAATTATAACCGAAATATTCCATACAACAACCAACAAGGTCCTAGCAATCAACAAGTATCCAATAATAATTACAATCAGCAAAGACCAAATTTTCAAAACAAACCACCACAACAAACCGATGATAAAAAACCGAATTTAGAAGATATGATGACGAAGCTAGTTGAAACTCAAACGCAGTTTTTCACCTCTCAGAAACAAACCAATGAACAAAATGCTCAAGCATTTAGAAATCAACAAGCTTCTATTCAAAATCTGGAACAAGAAGTAAGTAACCTAGCAAGGTTAATAGGTGAAAGAAAACCGGGAAGTCTACCTAGTGATACAAATGCTAACCCCCGGAATGAAACAGCTAAAGCTATTACCACAAGAAGTGGTACAACACTTAAACCACCTGAAATACCTGTAACTTCTGATGAAGCTATTCCTACTCCACAAGAACCACAACCTGATCAAGATAAGGAAAAAGAACCGGTAGTTGAAAAGGTTAATGAAGATAACACAGTTAAGGATAAACCTTATGTTAAACCATACCAACCACCACTTCCTTACCCAAGTAAAATGAAGAAAGAGAAACTTGAAGCCGAGCAATCCAAATTTTTGGATATGTTTAAACAGATAAATGTAAATCTTCCTTTCATTGATGTGATTTCAGGAATGCCTAGATATGCTAAATTCTTGAAAGATCTAATCTCAAATAGAAAGAAAATGGAAGAACTCTCGGCTGTTACTATGAATGCTAATTGTTCAGCAGTGCTGTTGAATAAGATACCAGAAAAATTATCTGACCCAGGAAGTTTCACAATTCCATGTTTTCCGGGTAGTCTTAGTTCAATAGAAGCATTGGCAGACTTAGGTGCTAGTATAAATCTAATGTCGTATTCACTATACGCTAAACTAGACCTTGGAGAATTGAAACCAACCAGAATAAGCATATAACTAGCCGATAGATCAATAAAATATCCTAAAGGGATAATGGAGAACATGCTAGTTAAAGTTGGTACTTTAGTATTTCCAGTAGATTTTGTTGTTCTGGACATGGAAGAAGATTCTCAAGTTCCTCTCATATTAGGAAGACCATTTTTAAACACGGCTAAAGCAATGATAGACGTGTTCGGTAAGAAACTGACCCTAAGTATAGAGGATGAGAGTGTTACCTTTTCAGTTGATAGAACAATGCAACAACCACAATCTGCAGATGATACATGTTATTATATTCAAACTATAGATGCACATGCAGAATTATTAGAAGAATTTCCAGAATTACAAGGAACAGGAGAATGTTCTTTAGGAGAAGGTAATGAACCAATTGATGAAGCTGAAATGTTAGCTACACTTATAGCTAATGGATATGAACCAACAACAGAAGAAATTCAAATGCTAAAAGAAGAAGACAGATATCGATATAAATCATCGATAGAAGAACCTCCAAAATTAGAGTTAAAGCCACTTCCAAACCATTTGGAATACGCTTATTTACATGGTGAATCTGAATTACCTGTAATAATATCGTCTTCTCTTACTGAAAATGAGAAATCACAACTCATTTCTGTGTTGAAAGCTCATAAACCAGCCATTGCATGGAAGATTCATGATATTAAAGGAATAAGTCCTTCGTATTGCACACATAAAATCCTTATGGAAGAAGGTCATAAAACGTATGTGCAACGCCAACGAAGACTAAATCCTAATATGCAAGATGTAGTTAAGAAAGAGATTATTAAACTGCTAGATGCAGGTTTAATTTATCCAATCTCTGATAGTCCATGGGTAAGCCCAGTTCAATGCGTGCCTAAGAAGGGTGGCATGACTGTCATCACAAATGAGAAAAATGAGCTTATTCCTACTAGGACTGTAACAGGATGGCGTGTATGTATTGATTATAGAAAATTAAATGACGCCACCAGAAAAGATCACTTTCCCTTACCTTTCATAGATCAAATGTTGGAAAGATTAGCCGGAAATAGTTACTATTGTTTTCTAGATGGATTTTCCGGATATTTTCAAATTCCAATAGCACCCGAAGATCAAGAGAAAACCACATTTACGTGCCCTTATGGTACTTTTGCTTACAAACGCATGCCATTTGGACTTTGCAACGCCCCTGCAACCTTTCAAAGGTGTATGATGGCGATTTTTCACGACATGATAGAAGAATGCATGGAAGTATTCATGGATGACTTTTCAGTCTTCGGTGATACATTTAAATCATGTCTAGTTAATCTGGAACGAATGCTAATTAGATGCGAAAAATCAAATCTAGTACTTAATTGGGAGAAATGCCATTTCATGGTTAAAGAAGGCATCGTTCTTGGACATAAAATTTCAAAAGAAGGAATTGAAGTGGATAGAGCTAAAGTAGATGTAATTGCTAAACTTCCACATCCCACAAATGTTAGAGGAGTTAGGAGTTTTCTAGGGCATGCAGGTTTTTACCGACGTTTCATAAAAGATTTTTCTAAAATTGCCACCTCTATGAATAAACTCCTAGAAAAGGATGCTCCATTCATCTTTTCAGATGAGTGTATCAAATCTTTTAATATTCTTAAAGAGAAACTCACTAATGCGCCGATCATGATAACACCAAATTGGAATCTACCATTTGAACTAATGTGCGATGCAAGTGATTTTGCAATGGGAGCCGTTTTAGGACAAAGGATTGAAAAATGATTTCAACCTATTTATTACGCTAGTAAGACATTACAAGGAGCACAGACGAATTACACAACTACTGAAAAAGAACTCCTTGCTATTGCCTTTGCTTTTGACAAATTTCGATCATATCTCGTTCTAGCAAAAACGGTGGTCTATACCGACCATTCTGCTCTTAGATACCTATTTTCAAAACAAGATGCTAAACCAAGATTAATCCGTTGGATCTTAATCTTACAAGAGTTTGATATTGAAATCCGAGATAAAAGAGGAGCAGAAAATCTCACCGCTGATCATCTTTCTCGTCTTGAAAATCCCGAATTAGAAGTTCTAAATGAATCGGCCATACAAGACAACTTTCCTGATGAATATCTATTGAAGATAGATTATAAAGAAATCCCATGGTTTGCAGACTATGCAAACTACTTAGTTTGTGGATTCCTTGAAAAAGGATTATCGTACCAAAGACGAAAGAAATTCTTCAGTGATATAAAACACTATTTCTGGGAAGATCCACATCTGTTTAAAAGTTGTCCCGATGGAATAATACGCCGATGTGTATTTAGAGATGAAGCTAGTAAAATATTAAACCATTGTCACACAGGACCAACAGGAGGGCATTATGGGCCTCAACTAACAGCAAGAAAAGTTTATGAAGCTGGATTCTATTGGCCTACAATTTACAAAGACGCACACCTTCTTTGCAAATCCTGTGATGCTTGTCAAAGGGCCGGAAAAATAAGTCAACGTGATGAAATGCCACAAAATGTCATCCAAGTATGTGAAGTATTTGACATTTGGGGTATTGACTTTATGGGTCCATTTCCAAAATCTCATAATAATCTATATATACTCGTAGCCATTGATTATGTATCTAAATGGGCGGAAGCACAAGCTCTCCCAACTAACGATGCACGAGTTGTAGTCAACTTTTTAAAACGTCTTTTTGCAAGGTTTGGAACACCGAAAGCTTTAATAAGTGATCGGGGTACTCATTTCTGTAATAATCAACTTGAGAAAGTTCTTAAAAGATATGGAGTAACTCATAAAATCTCCACCGCATATCATCCACAAACAAGTGGACAAGTTGAAAATACCAACCGAGCTTTAAAACGTATTCTAGAGAAAACCGTAGGATCAAATCCGAAGGAATGGTCCATTAAATTGGAGGATGCACTCTGGGCTTTTAGAACAGCCTACAAAACTCCAATTGGAACCACAACTTTTAGACTTGTTTATGGAAAAGCATGTCATCTTCCAGTAGAAATTGAACACAAAGCATTTTGGGCTTTGAAGACATGTAATCTTGATTTACATGAAGCTGGACGTCTACGATTAAGTCAACTAAACGAATTAGAAGAATTAAGACATGAAGCATACGAAAATTCGTTAATCTATAAAGAAAGAACGAAGAAATGGCATGATAAAAGAATCAGAAGTTCAAAAGAATTTAAAGAAGGAGACAGAGTTCTTCTTTTCAATTCACGATTCAAGCTATTTCCTGGAAAATTGAAATCAAGATGGTCTGGACCATTCATAGTCAAAAGAGTTTTCCCATACGGAACGATAGAATTAATAAATTCAAATGGGATAGAATTTAAAGTTAATGGTCACAGAGTTAAACATTACATACATGGTCCGATGGAAGTCGACAACGAAATTAATCATAATTTCGACACCACAGCTAACTAAGTGTGGGGAGAATCAAGTCTTTAAAGGATAATATGTATTTCTGTTAGAGTTAGATTGTCTGTTTTCGTGTAAATCTCGAAAATGGAACCCGAATGGTCTTTCCCTAGCAGACCCTAAAGAACTAGTCTTCTCCCCCCATTCTGAATTTTTATTTTTTAGGTTTTTACAAAATGAAGTCTGCCTGTGAGCTAAACCATGGTCTAATGCTACACGCTTTGATCACTAAACGTAATAATGACATACTACCGAGTGAAATAGTATCAGTAATCAGAGAAAGAATGGACGGAGTTAGAAAAGAATCCAGATGCGAAGATAATAAGTTACAATTTGGTAAAGGAAAATCAAAATCCGCAGCGAAAAGAAGAGCACGACACCTAGAACGATGTCACAAATGCGGAAAATGGTCACATGGAGGTAAATGTTCAAATAATCAAACCTATTCAAATACCGAATTTGTTACTTTATGCAGAGACGGACCGTTCATATGTTTAGAAGAAAAGACACTGAATGCGCGAGGTTACGCCTATGTAGCTATGGAAAACCAATTAAACCGACTATCTTATGAATGTGATAGATCATATAACTAAGAAATCTATTTCACAGGTATGTCTGTACAGTTTTTTATTTTTATTTTTAACCTTTTGATAATAAACGCTAATTTGTTCGCTAAAAAGTGGTAAATTGGTATTGAATAAAATTAGGTTTGGCGACCGAAATTATTGATATCATTCAAAAATTTATTACATCACTGCGAAATTTAACGTTTATTCTTAAGGTATAAATATCTTTAATCAATCAACACAAAATATTTCAAAAATTCGTCATGAGTTAAATTAGGTCTTGGAACCGAAATTAATTTACCGAAAAGAGGGGCGCATATTTTTGATAATATTTGATTGATTAAAGTGGGATAAAAAGACAAAAAAAAATTTAATTTTATTTTTACCATGTTTTTAAAATTAATATTTAAATCTTAAATTAATATTGTAAACTTTGTAAAAACAATATATTTAAAATTGTAAATATTTGAAAAATTAATATAAGTTTGATATGAATTTATAAATTTTTAAATTAAATTTGGTGTGAATTTTTAATTTTTAAAATATAAATTTTTAATTTTATGCATTTCAAATTTTAAGTTTGGTGTGAATTTTTAATATAAATTTTGAATTTTATATTTAAGTTGTGTGAATTTAAAAACAAAAATTTACTTTATCTCATTAAGTTAAGAATATGATTTTTAAAATTCGTCGTAAGTTGAAGACTAGGTCTTTGAACCGAAATTGCTTTACCCGAGGGAGGGACGAGAACTTTTATTATCATTATTTTTAATCTTATTGAATAAGAGTATGCCAAAAACATTGAAAAAACCCAAAAATCTTAGCTTTTAAAACAATCGCTACAAAAAGACAAATTTTAAAATTTTGTCGAAGGACGGACTAGGACATCGATCCGAAACGACCTCGTCCTAAATAACAAGGGAAACAAAATTTTAAAAATTAAGTACTTAATTGTTTTATAAGTTAATGATTTAAAAAAAAAATATATATATATATATATATATATATATATATATATATATATATATATATATATATATATATATATATATATATATATATATATATATCAAACTCCGCGACTCGCGGAGTTTGAAGGGTTATTCACCACGAGTCGCGGAGGGACTAAAAATCAGAAAAAAAATATACCCGCAGAACAGATCAGTCCCCAACCCAAAACAAAAACATACTGCGAATTCTGCACGAAAAAAACCGAGAAAAAACCCCCAAAATCACAATTTTTAACCGTTAATCACCAAATCTTTTGCTAAAATCATGTTGAGAAGGATGCTATCTAAGAATTACTCAAGAAAAACGGTAAATTTCTACACCTAAACACCATTTAATCCGAAATTTGGTGTTCTTGAGTCATTTTTTTCCCAATTTGATTTTGATGCTTGTTAGTGTAATTAGGCTTAAATTGTTTATGTATTATGCTTGTATAACCTAGATTGATGCTGTTTAACATGATTAGAAGCCTTAAACTTCAAATTTTGAATAATCTAGGGTTTGTGTTCTTGAGCAAATTTGGGGCTTTTTGATATAAACAGGTTATGGCCGATTTTTGTCATGAATTGTTACTAAATTGAGTAGTGTAACATGTCTAGGTAGTTAAATGATCCAAACTTTGAGCCTAAACATGATTTTAAGAATTAAAGTGGACTTTTTCAAGTCTAAAATTCATGAACTTGATTTTTGAAAGATAATGCCATTTGAGACTTGTTTAATTGCTAGTAATGATTATTTTGACATGTTATTTGAGTTGAATGCTTATGAACTTGGCGAACATTTTCGTATATGCTTATTTGAAAAAGTGTTGATTTGATAAAAATGTGAAAATGAGCTTAAGTTTGATATAAATTGATAATGTCATTGTAATTATTTTGATTGATGATTTTGCTGACACTAATGCATATTTGGATGCACAAAAATTGTGTTTGATGTGTTTTGCAGAATGAAAGGGGTGAATCTTCATCCCAAGCCCGCAATGCTCCTGCTGAGAATTTGGAACAACAGGAGGTGGATAACTACTACAAGCAGGATATACCTCATCCAGTCATGACCTTTTCCGATATGCACTTGGAAGAGTTGCACCCGAACCTGAGATTTGACAGACTTTGGATAGATTATCCAAAATATCATCGGGGTTTGCATACTCTTCATTCTAAGGTTGTTGAGGTACCGAGGGTCATAGAATGGGGACCCTTAGAAGCTGTAGAATTGGCCGGGCCAATTAGGGAATTACTTGTACAGAGGTATGGTAATTCTTCTTTTAATGACTGGGTACATTTATTCACCATGCGTAGACCTGTATATAAAGTATGGTGTGAAGAATTGTTATGTAGTATAGAGTTGAATGATCGGGTAGCTAGTTTAACCGATCGTTCTTTTATTAGATTTTTGTTAGGCGGTTCGATGCGCCACATGTCTTTACTGGACATAGCTCAGGCTTTACGTATATATACGCCTGAGTAGTTAGCGTCTGCCGATTGTAGAGGATTGATACTAAACGGTAGAAAGATAGATGAAAATTTTGATACACACGGTGTGTGGAGTCAAATGACAAGCCATCACCGTTTCAAAGGGGGAAATTACTCTTATTTGGATATAGATAGAGCCGAATTAAGAGTGATACATAGGTTTTTAGCTAATTCGATTACACAAAGGGGTAAGAACAAGGAAAAAGTAAATGAACAGGATTTGTTTTACCATATGTGTATTCGAGACCCACAAAGCGCTGTAAGTATACCGTATTGTGTGGGTTATTATTTATCAGCTATGGTTCGGGGGATGCGACCGCATAGCATAATAGGAGGTGGTATTTTTATTACTTTGATTGGTGAATATCTCGGTGTGGATATAAGTCAGGGGGGATTATTAGTAGAAGAACCAGAACCCCGCGATACTATAGGTTTAAATGTATACCATGGTGCGAAAGTTTTGAAGAGGCGAAATAACGCCGCAGTACGATACCATGGTAGACATCCACAGGTGGAGAGAAACCAACAGCAAGGTAATGTAGGAGGGGGAATGAGATGCAAGAAATGCAAAGGTTTATAGCTTCTCAGGAATACGAAAATGCTAGACAGAGAGCATTTGAAGATTGGCAAGTTCATCAGAACCAAATCATAGCTCATTGCCAACATATAGGTAGAAACTATATTCCTACACCGAAACCCATCTTCCCTCCTTGGTCTATAGAGATGCAGCCACCATATCCTACGTATGACCCTGCCGAAGCATTCTATAGCACCTATGGTTATGCCTGGAACCCCTATTGGTACCAATATCATCCTTAGTTTACTTATTATTATTTTTTTATTTTGTAATTTGTAATTATTGATACGTTTAATACTTTTGTTAATATTGTAATCATTTTTATAATTATCTAACTTTTATTCTTAGATTTAAATAATTTTTGAATGTGGGGTAATATACCAAACTTCAAAAATATGTATATATGTTTGCAGTTTATCTTATGTACACAACAGGGTAAAACAACGCATTTTCAAAGACTGGCATTTTCAAAGATGCAAAATATATGTGAAATAACAACAAGACGGAATGAACAAATGATGTGCACCATTTATCATTCAGCAAACAAACGCCAATATATTTGGAAACTTTGGTAAAAATTTAATCATTTTCACACAAATCACCCTCAATAATTTAAATTGTTACTGATTTCTTGCAAATGAGGGCATTGCAAGATCTTAAGTGTGGGAAGGGGTTAAATTCTTTCGGATTTTAAAATTTTTATCTTAAACACTTGGTTACCATTAAAAATACTAGTAAAGCAGTAGTTGTATTAGAATCTAGTGCTCTCTGATAAAAAAGAACAGCCCTAGTCTTATATACTGACTACCCAATTCTAGTAAAATTTTTCAAAATTTTCAATTAAATGAATTCAAAATCATGTTTATACATATTTATGAACGATAAAACTAGGTTTTAACACCGAAATTATTGTTACCTCGGAAAGGACATAAATTGAGAAACAAACTAAAATGTTAAAATTCATTTAAAATGGAATAGAGGACGATAAAAAGGAAAATAAAAGCCAAGTGTGGGAAAATTTACCAAGTTATCTTAAACATATGTCACATATATCTGTAACAAATAACTGAAAATACTTTTGCTTTGGACTAAACTAAACTGTTTTAACTGCTGAAAGAAAAGAAAAGATGGATCAACACGATGAATCAATTCCATCATTAAAAGGAAGTAAAGTCTTCCGAAAAAGACACGCGCTTCTTGATTTAGGTCATGAAGTTGTCGTCCAGACCAGCTGTAGGTTGACGAAAAATCTAGAAAAGTCATCACTAAAATCAGCAGGAAATCCACGGACCTCAGCATTAAACAGGGTCGCCAAGTGGTCAGATTTATCCTAACCATGAGAAGGATTTATCTCGTACAATGGGGGGGCACCATGCAAATTAGCTGGATAAGACTAATGAATCAGATCCCCAGAAAGGATAATCTCCTTAAAGATTAAAAATCAGCTTTTAAGACTGATATTACTCAATCCTAGAGATTGACCTTAAAGATTGAGAATTCAAACTCATGGAATTCAATGATATCTAAACTCGAGCTTGAACGAGAAAATATTTTGATCAAAATTATAAACCGATTTGTTTTCTGAAAACCCATTTTCAATGCGTTCATTACCATTGAACGTAAAATCCTAGGAATTCACCTGGAATTCATTAGGTCACCTGAACTAAATCGGGTGTCAACCGTAAGAACGGTGGTTGCATAGTGGTCAAAGACAGGACCTTGTGCCATACCGAAAAATTATAAGGGTGAGCTTTACTATTGCTCCTACCAAGGATAGTAATTGCGTCCGACACGTTATAGACCATAATTAAAAGCATGTCAGGGGACATTGCCTTAACGGTTGCTTGTTCAACGCTTTCCTTTCAACCGGACGGTAGTTTACCGAAAGGTAATATACGGGACAAGTAAACTGGACGTGTTGCTTTCCAAATACAAGGTTAGCAAGTGGGTGACACAAAACCGCAAGTTTTGAGCTAAAATTTTCAAATCTGAAACCCACCAAACCCACAAAAATATTTTGCAAACACCGGTAAAGGGTTATCCCGGAAAACTTATCTAGGGTAAAAACTAGATTTAATTTTCAAAAGATCAAATGTTTTCATAAAGATCCAATTTCCTTAATGGATCTAAATTTTTATAGTCATGTGGGACTGTAAACCATATCATTACTACCATTGTTTATACCGCCATATAGAAATCACTGATGTACAAAGTGTGAAGAATAAAGAAGTGATTCTAGTATTTCAAGACGATATTGCTTGAGGACAAGCAACGCTCAAGTGTGGGAATATTTGATAATGCTAAAAATGAACATATATTTCATAGCATTATTTCTCAAGAAAGACAAGCTTTTAGTTGCAATTGTTCTATTTACAAGTGATATTCGTTTAAATAATAAAAGGTGAAGACAAAAGACAGATTCGACGAATTGAAGACGCAAACAACCAAAAAGCTCAAAAGTACAAAAGACAATAAAAAAGGTTCCAATTATTGATAAGAAACGTCTCGAAATTACAAGAGTACAAGATTCAAAACGCAAAGTACAAGATATTAAATTGTACGCAAGGACGTTCGAAAATCCGGAACCGGGACCAGAGTCAACTCTTAACGCTCGACGCAACGGACTAAAAATTACAAGTCAACTATGCACATAAATATAATATAATATTTAAATAATTCTTATAATTATTTATATATTATAATAAATAATAAAAACCGTCGGCAAGAAAGACTCCAAAGGGACTGAGCTGTAATTTCATTCTCCGCGACTCGCGGAGTTTGAAGGCAAAAATGCCGCGAGTCGCGGAGCCCCAAAAATCGAAAATCCCTATAAAGCTCGCGCATTCTGATCGTAAAAATTCACCAAATATATATCTCTCTCTCTCAATATATCGTATATATTTATATTTATATTTTAATTTTAATTTTAATTTTAATTATAATTCTAATAATAAGGGTATGTTAGCGAATATTGTAAGGGTGTAAGTCGAAATTCTGTCCATGTAACGCTACGCTATTTTTAATCATTGTAAGTTATGTTCAACCTTTTTACATTAATCTCTCGTAGCTAAGTTATTATTATGCTTATTTAAAACGAAGTAATCATGATGTTGGGCTAATTACTAAAATTGGGTAATTGGGCTTTGTACCATAATTGGGGTTTGGACAAAAGAACGACACTTGTGGAAATTAGACTATGAGCTATTAATGGGCTTTATATTTGTTTAACTAAATGATAGTTTGTTAATGTTAATATAAAGATTTACAATTGGGCGTCCCTATAAATTACCATATACACTCGATCGGACACGATGGGCGGGGTATTTATATGTACGAATAATCGTTCATTTAACCGGACACGGAAATGGATTAATAGTTAATAAACTTGTTGAAACAGGGGTGAATTACATTCAAGGGTAATTGGTGTAATTGTTAACAAAGTAGTAAAACCTTGGTTTACACGCAGTCGATAACCTGGTGTATTCATTAAACAAAGTATTAAAACCTTGTTATAATTCGAATCCCTAATTAGTTGGAATATTTAACTTCGGGTATAAGGATAATTTGACGAGGGCACTCGCATTTTATATTTATGACTGATGGACTGTTATGGACAAAAACCAGACGGACATATTAAATAATCCAGGACAAAGGACAATTAACCCATGGGCATAAAACTAAAATCAACACGTCAAACATCATGATTACGGAAGTTTAAATAAGCATAATTCTTTTATTTCATATTTAATTTCCTTTATTTTATATTTAATTGCACTTCTAATTATCGCACTTTTATTTATTGTTATTTAATTGCACTTTTAATTATCGTCCTTTTTAATTATCGCAAGTTTATTTTATCGCACTTTTATTATTCGCAATTTCATTATCGTTATTTACTTTACGCTTTAATTTAAGTCTTGTATTTATTTTATATTTTACATTAGGTTTTAACTGCGACTAAAGTCTTAAAATCGACAAACCGGTCATTAAACGGTAAAAACCCCCCTTTATAATAATAATATTACTTATATATATGTTTGTATTTTTATAAAAGTAAATTAATATAGCGTTGAGCTTTGTTTAAAAAAGATTCCCTGTGGAACGAACCGGACTTACTAAAAACTACACTACTTTACGATTAGGTACACTGCCTATAAGTGTTGTAGCAAGGTTTAAGTATATCCATTCTATAAATAAATAAATATCTTGTGTAAAATTGTATCGTATTTAATAGTGTTTCGTTGTAAACTTCAATAGTATTTTATACCCCTTAGCTTTGACATCATTTATTCGGATCATAAGAGTTTGAAACATCTCTTTAACCAACGAGATTTGAATTATCGCCAACGTAGGTGGATGGATGTGGTAAAAGATTATGATTGTGAAATACTTTATCATCCGGGTAAGGCGAATGTGGTCGCGGATGCGTTGAGTCGAAAGAGTCATCACCCGACGTTACGATTGGGATTGTTACGTATGATTATTACTAATGATTTTCTTGAAAAACTTGGTGTGATTCAAATTGAAGCTTATGTTCACAACAAACACGAAGAACGAATTGTGGGGCAATCGAAGTTTATTACTTCGGGCCCACTTGGTTTGTTGTCCTTTCAAGGAAGAGTGTGGGTGCCTAAGATGGGGGATTATCGATGAGTGCTACTTGATGAAGCACATAAGTCAAAGTATTCCATTCATCCGGGCGCGACGAAAATGTATCTTGATTTGAGAAAGGAGTATTGGTGGCCGGGCATGAAACGTGATGTTGTTAAGTATGTTGAGCAATGCGTCACGTGTTTGCAAGTTAAAGCCGAACATCAAAAGCCGTATGGTAAGTTACAACCGTTAGAAATCCCGAAGTGGAAATGGGAGCACATTACTATGGATTTCATCACAAAGTTACCTAAAATGGCGAGAACCCAATTTGATTCGATTTGGGTAATAGTTGATCGATTGACGAAGAGTGCTTTGTTTCTTCCCATTCGGGAAGCGATATCATCGGAGACCTTGGCTAAGTTGTTTATCAAGGAAGTAATCTCTCGACATGGGGTTCCTATATCTATTATTTCGGATCGAGATACTCGTTTTACATCTCAGTTTTGGGAGAAGTTTCATGAAGATATGGGCACACAATTAAAGTTGAGCACGGCGTACCATCCTCAAACGGACGGTCAAATCGAACGTACGAATCAAACATTGGAGGATATGTTACGGGAGTGTATTATTGACTTCGGTGGTAGTTGGGATGAGCACTTACCTTTGGTGGAATTCTCGTACAATAATAGTTATCATACTAGTATCGGGATACCACCTTATGAGATGCTTTATGGGCGAAGGTGTCGAACTCCAATTTGTTGGGGTGAAGTGGGTCAAAGAGAAATCGGGAGTACCGATTTGGTTTTGGAGACGAATAACAAGATTGATGTGATTCGGGATTATTTGAAAAAGGCGCAAGATAGACAAAAGTCGTATGCCGACAAGCGTAGACGAATAATCGAATTTCAAGAAGGTGATAGGGTGATGCTTAAGGTTTCGCCAAGGAAAGGTATTATTCGGTTTCGAAAACGGGGAAAGTTAGCTTCCCGGTTTATTGGGCCATTTAAAATTTTAGCTCGTGTTGGTGAAGTCGCGTATATTTTGGAATTACTCGAAGAGCTTGCGGGGATCCATAATACATTTCATGTCTCCCATCTCCGTAAGTGTCTTGCGGATGATTCATCTTGGGTGTCATTAGACGAGATTGAGCTAAATAATAAGTTAGAGTATATTGAGGAGCCGATTGCTATACTCGATGAGAAGGTCAAAAAGTTGAGAAATAAGGAGGTGAGAACTTTCAAAGTTCAATGTCGTCGTAGTATAGGTTCTGAGTTTACTTGGGAGCCCGAAGAGTTCGTGTTGGTTTATCTTCCCTCTTGTCATGCGGCTTGGATCGCGAGGACGCGCTCCGATTCAAGTGGGGGAGAGTTGTTAGACCCTAATATTTATTGTACAGAGGTGTAATTAGAGTACACGAAGTGTGGGTGACCTTGTGTAATAAAACAGAAGTTAGAATCTGTTCAGAGCATTGTGCGCGCCGCGTACATGTAAGGGAGCGCGCCGCGCACTCCCTCCAGCTGGCAAATTCTGTTTCATTTAATTGGATATTTTGGAAGGGCTTTTTGGTAATTTCACATGAGAACGAGTTGGGGCTTTAGTGACCAGTTTTTTTGGTGGTTGACACACACTAAACACTATCATCTACCACATCATCTCTCCAATTCAATTTCTAGAGTGAGAAACCCTTTAAGTGAGAGAAAGCTTAAATCAAGGGAGAAGAAGCTTGATTCGGGTTAAAGTTCAAGCATTAAAGTTGTTCATCTACTCTCTAGCTACGTTTTGATTGTAGTGGTATGTTCTAACTTTGATTTCTTACTTTGATTTAGGTATTAGGTTAGGGTTAGTGTAAATGAAGAACATCAAACCCACATTTGGTGATTTTGGGTGTTCTTGGGTAAAGATTGAGTCATGAGGACTCAATAATAACTAACCTAGGATTTCAAAGTGTTAATTGGTGTTTATAAGTTTAAATTGGTTAGTTAATTACTAGTACACCTAGTTATTAAACAAATGGGTGTAATTTGGGGGTTGTGGATGACCCGAAATGGGTGTGTTGGCTTGAAATGGCCAAATGGGTAATGATTGACCTAATTTGGGAAGGATGGGTGTGAAATACCCTATTTGTGAGTTAGTTAGTGTTGTTGGACCTTAATCACTAGCTTTTGGTGATTTATGGGGGTCTTGACCTTAAATGGACGGTTTTGGTATAAATGAGGATTTAATGCATTAAGTCATTAAATGCACATGTGTAAGTTGTTGGTATTTAGTCCAATTAGCTTATGTGTTGATCGAGTACTTATTAAATTAGGTACATTGCTTTGAAGCTTGCGAAGGTTAAAAATCGTCACCTAATCGTTAAGGTGAGTGGAGTAATTATACTTGTATGTATATGGTGTATTTAATTATATGCTATGGTATGACCCACGGAGCCGGGAGTGCCATAGTGTGTGTGTAAATGTGCTATGATGTGAACCACGAAGCCGGTAGTATCATGGTGCATGTAGTGATGTGAACCACGGAGCCGGTAGCATCAAAGTGTGAACCACGGAGCCGGTAGCACTATAAAACAAAGTGTGAACCACGGAGCCGGTAGCATCAAAGTGTGAACCACAGAGCTGGTAGCACTATAAAACAAAGTGTGAACCATGGAGCCGGTAGCACTATAAAATGAGGTGTGAACCACGGAGCCGGTAGCACCAAAGTGTGAACCACGGAGCCGGTAGCACTATAAAAGAGTATGACTCAAATGCGTAGTGACGTGAACCACGGAGCCGGTAGCGTCATAGCATTGCGTATGGTGTGAACCACGGAGTTGGTAGCACCATGACGCGTTTATGGTTAACCATATAGTTGTTTATGTATATGTTGTGATGTATCATATTATATTATTGCGGAGCTTATGTTATTGATATTGCTAGTTGCGGTATTTGGAGGTGTTTAGCTTACTTGGAGTTTGTATGCTAATTGTTATTACTAGCAATTATACGGTGTGTGTGTGTGTGTGTGTGTAAGTGTATGCAAGAAGGTATATCATATATGTATGTGTATAATTATTGCATTCACTAAGCGTTAGCTTACCCTCTCGTTGTTTATCTTTTTATAGGCTCCGGCGTGGACAAGGGTAAGGGCGCTTGTTTGGATTAGAGATCCCACTTCTTTGATAGGGGACGCTTTTGGATGTGATAGCTTTTGGAGTTTGGCCAAGATTTGGGTAGTTTAACCCCAAACACCATGCTCATAGTGTCGTTTGGTATTTAAACTTTTTGTGGTCAAAACTCGTATCTTGTACTTAAGGGTATTTTGGGCATATATGGGCCCCGCCTTGTAAAACTTATTTTATGATTAAATCGTGTTAGTTTTACATATAAGATCATGTTGCGAAAAGCGTTTTGACTAATTATGTCGGGAAGTGTGAGATCTTTTTACGTGAAATAATCAGCCCGGACAGAACCTGAATGGGGTTGTGCGCGCCGCGCACCCTGCTGTGCTTCGAAATTTTTTATTATTATTTTGAAAAATCAGTTGTATATCGGGTTGGGTTGTTACATTACTTATTTAGGTCAAGACTAAACAACTTTCATGCACACGTTTACTTTGTGAAGTACCTTTATACTCGTGCACTCAAGGTGAGATCATAGTCCCACCTTTTCAACAACTTTTATTCTTTTAAATCGTGGGTTGAAAAACATATACTTTTTATACATTTTATACAGTTTATACTTCTATACTTTGAACATAAATACGAAAACAAAGATACGTACGAGTTAGAACAAAAATCCTCAAGTCCAATTATCATTAGTTACACTTGTAGGGTGTAAGCGAGAACTTATGTTTTGTGGCCATACGGGTTTGACGAACCCTCATCTGGACGGATGAAACGTATTTTCGGGATATAGTGTAGGTTCTAACACTATGATGCAGAGGTACGATTCAGTTAAGCTTTGGTAATTGGGTGCTCGTGATACAAACAACATTCTTTGGAATGTATACGATTTGGATAATCAACTATACAAAATCTTGTGGTTCAAAAGCAACGTTTACAAATACAACTATGATTTCACCAACGTTTTTCGTTGATAGTTTTCTATATGTTTCTCAAGTTCATACTTGGCTACTTGATACATGCTTCCACACACTTTGATTACTTGCTTGGGGTCCAGAATACATGCATACGCTAGTGATAGCACCTCCAGATTCAAACTAAATGTTTACATGCATACGCTATTGATAGCATTCGTGATTTTCAACTTATATTATGTCGCAAGTTATTTCATTTATACATTACAACTTTTGTAAACTTAAATTTGTTGTCGAACCGTTTGGTTTACTTAAAACTTTACAAGTCTTACACGTTTCAAATGAATGCGACATAATTTGGGTCAAATGTGTCTCATTTAGGGACTATGACCACGTAACGGGACCTGAGTTAACGACGCCGTCAATGACAATTTTGTCGGGTCGCTACAGATGATATCAGAGCGTTGGTTGTACGGAACTGGGATGTGCATTAGTGTGTATGACAGAGTCGTTAGGACGCATTAGTGAATCTAGGCTACAACCGGATAGTTAGCCATTGCATTCTGACATACATTTGCTATAGATAGCACTTACTTGACTACTTGTGCATTTATACTTGAATCATTCTTAGGCAAACTTCTTAATGGTACCAAGTTTTCATCATACGAATCTGTATTCTACCCCTTTCTGGTAACACACATAAATTCAAGATGTATACACGTAAGGAGGACAACGACTTCATTAGTCATACAAGTTCGGGAACTCTGTCTCCCAGATTGTTATTCATCACCGTCCCGGCTTACTATCCACAAGTGTTGTAAAGTTACCACCACTACTTTAGATGAGTATCGTCATCATTACTTATCACTACGATTACGTACTACTCGTTATCATAATTCGTTTCCCTTTCGTACCTAAGAACATTATTGTTTGACTTGAACTGAATTGACGTGAACAATCATTTATACACTTCCCTCGGGAAACGCCTCTTCAGAGTTGCACAAATTCTTTCGATCCAATACGAGTCACGTTAGAGACGTCGTTATACTTGGTTCATTTTAAATCTTCACGATTACACGAACTTGATTCTATGGAGTGATGTGGGAATGGAGGTATGAGTTAGCGTAATATAACGACACTCGATCAATGTGGTTATATTATGGTAAGTCATACCAAAGTTCTAATGACTCGTGATGGTGATTGGACTCGATCAACCTAATCACCAGCATGTGCCATATACATGACTTCATTTTTCTTGTTGGACATTTGAAAACTCCGAGAATATTGATAACAACCATACCAGGGATACCTCTCCGATTATTGTCGAACCATATTTATGCTTCTTAATGAATGACATATTCTTTCAACTTCAAACATATGTTACACGTGTATACTATCTCGTTTTCGCACAGTTTTCTCAACGTACTACAATATGCTTGTTATGCTCACATCGAGGCGGAAACTTCTCTCGCATTACACTCGTACTTTCGTATAAGGAAATTTTTTATCTACATTTTCAATGGAGAGAGACTCTTCACGTTATACTAGTATTCGCCACGAGGGTGAATAGTCCTAACGAACGTTTTCAGAACCCGATAAGAAACTTGCTCTAACAAACGTTTTCGGAAACCGATAAATATTCCGCGATGCGAAATTCTCGAGAAACAAAACTTGTTCAAATATACCTTAAAGAAATGTACCTCTTTTCGGATCGAGGTGCTCGTTTCACTTCTAGATTTTGGGAGTGCCTTACAAAAAGCCTTGGGGAACACGTTTAGACATGAGTACCGTGTATCATCCACAAACCGACGAACAAAGCAAATGTACGATTCAAACCTCGGAATCTATAATGCGAATTTGTGTTATCGAGTTCAAATTTTCTGGGAAAAGTCTTTGCCTTTAACCGAATTCTCTTACAACGATAGTTATCACACGAGTACTAACGCCACACCTTTCAAAAACTCATATAGCCGAAATTGTCGTTTTCTTATTCGTTGGGCCGAAGTAGGCAACAAGAAAACCACCGAACCCGAACTCATTCATGAAATAACCGTTAAGATTGTTCACATCCAAGAAAGGCTCAAGATGGCCCGTAGTCACCAAGAGCTATGCCGATGTTAGACGTAAAACTCTCGAATTCCAACTGGGTGACCGCATAATGTTAAAAGTCGCACCTTGAAAAGGGGTAATCCGTTTCGGGAAACGTAGAAAGCTAAATCCGTGATATTCTGATCCTTTTGAAATCTTGGGGCGTATTGTACCCGTTACTTACCGTTTAGACTTTCCGACTCAATTGAGTCACGTTCATCCTACATTCCATGTATCAAACTTAAAGAAGTGTCTTGCGAAACAAGAACTTGTTATCCTTTCCGATGAGCTTACTATCGATGATAAACTTCACTTCCTAGGAGAACCGGTTGGAATTATAAATCGTGGGACCAAACTTTAAAACAACGTAAAAAAAATCCCGACTGTCAAAGTTCGTTGAAATGCCCAAGGAAGTACCTTCACTCATTCGTAGAATTAGCAACGCAAGATCTTGAGGAAGAAACAACAAATACTACTTCCAACTAAATTTCGGGACGAAATTACTTTTAAGGTGTAGGTAATGTAACATCCCTCCTTTTTCCGTTAAATTATTTTAACGCCCGTCTTTTTTTTATATAACACATTTCGTATCTAGATTCGTATCTTTCGTTATTTAGCGTTTCTAATATTTTCGTTATTTAATTATAACATCTCTCGTTACTCTAGTGTTTTTAAATTAATTCGTTTGGTTAATTCATGCACCCGCTTTCAAACTCGAGGTACCAAAGTTGCCAAGGGGCCAAACTAGTTGACTAGGTCAACTAGTCAACCCCATCTCTTCCACTCATTCATCTCCTACCTCCGTCTTTCTTTTCCTCTCTAGTTCAAGAAACCCTCATCTCACCCAATTCACAAATTCATCATCCATTTCAAATCTAACAAGCAAACATCAAAACCAATTACATATTCGTGATCATCTCTTCATCCTCTTCAATTTGGTACCAATTTCATAGCTTGGGGTAAGCTTTTCAAAATCTCTAATTTTCTTAAATTATACCTTTAAACTTAAAAGTGTATTATTTAGTGTCTATGGCTCGAGTCTAGCATGAATATGTGATTTATTTGCTCGATCTTGTTATTTTGCATAAACTAGCATGAACTTGAAAATGAGTTAGTTTAATCCTTGATTTTGGTTAATGAAATGATGTTAGATGTTAAAGTTCATGTGTTAATTGTGTTACTAGCTTCATATGCTTCGATTTGGTATGTTGGATGACATGAAAACCTTACATTAACATGATTATTGATTTTGTGATTCTTGGTTAGGGTTTGGGAGATTTTAAAATGAACTTTTGATGCATTAAATGCTTTGAAATGTTATTTTTAAGTGTTTAGTTTTATTGTATGCGTAATTACCTATGAAACGGCATATCATATGTATAAATTGGTTTCCCAAATCATGAAATACATTTTTAGAACTTGAAGCTTTAAAGATGAACTTTTAACGATCTTTCGACGAGGTTTTTGTTGTTGTAAATGATGAGCTTGATTGATGATATTTTTTAGTTGTATTCCTTGTCAAAATACCTTTCCAACGATATAAGATACGTGTTTTGAGTGTTCTCGGTTCACAAATTGTGTTTAAAAGTGTTTTGGTTCGAGACTTGTGAAATTTCAGCAACCCAGGTGTTTTGGACGCCGTCCCAACCCTTGGATGCCGTCCGGTCCTACACAATTGGATGCCATCCAGCCATTTTGGACGCTGTCCAGATGGCCTATCAGGGGCTGTCCCATTTTGTCATTTCACATTAAATTCTAACTATGCTACGCACCTCCGATTGACATAAAACTTGGCTAACATGCTCATATATGATTATATAACTTACAAAAATAGTCAGGTACCCGACCCGACCCCGTGACTTTGACTTTGACCAAGTTTGACTTTTAGTCAAACTTAACCAAATACTTATGCAATCGTTCTAATCTTCTTTTATACTTGATTCTTGCATGAAACTTGACAACGTGATTCACATGCTATATTAATCGAGTCGTAACGAGCCATAGGACTAATTGAACCACTTTGACCGACCTTATGTCTTACCCGGTATTGATACAACTTACTTGTTTAGGTCAAGACTAAACAACTTTCATGCACACGTTTACTTTGTGAAGTACCTTTATACTCGTGCCCTCAAGCTGAGATCATAGTCCCACCTTTTCAACAACTTTTATTCTTTTAAATCATGGGCTGAGAAACATATACTTTGTATACATTTTATACGGTTTATACTTCTATACTTTGAACACAAATACGAAAACAAAGATACGTACGAGTTAGAACAAAAATCCTCAAGTCCAGTTATCATTAGTTACACTTGTAGGGTGTAAGCGAGAACTTATGTTGTGTGGCCATACGGGTTTGACGAACCCTCATCCGAACGGATGAAACGTATTTTCGGGATATAGTGTAGGTTCTAACACTATGATGCAGGGGTATGATTCAGTTAAGCTTTGGTAATTGGGTGCTCGTGATACAAACAACATTCTTTGGAATGTATAAAATTTGGATAATCAACTATAAAAAATCTTGTGGTTCAAAAACAACGTTTACAAATACAACTATGATTTCACCAACCTTTTTTGTTGACAGTTTTCTATATGTTTCTCAGGTTCATATTTGGCTACTTGATACATGCTTCCGCACACTTTGATTACTTGCTTGGGGTCTAGCATACATGCATACGCTAGTGAAAGCACCTTCAGATTCAAACTAAATGTTTACATGCATACGCTATTGATAGCATTCGTGATTTTCAAATTATATTATGTCGCAAGTTATTTCATTTATACATTACAACTTTTGTAAACTTAAACTTGTTGTCGAACCGTTTGGTTTACTTAAAACTTTACAAGTCTTACACGTTTCAAATGAATGCGACATAATTTGGTCAAACGTGTCTCATTTAGGGACTATGACCACGTAACGGGACCTGAGTTAACGACGCCGTCAATGACGATTTTGTCGGGTCGCTACAGACATTACGAACCTTCTAACCGACATGAACCTTCTTTACAGCCGAACCGTAAGAATCACCATGATTAACATAAACTCGTAAGGTAGGATGAACCAAACCTTCTATGTTAACAATGGCTGCATTATTAACATTGATGTGTGCGCGAAGGGGTATAAAATACTATTAATTTTTACAAGAAAATACTAATAAATACGATACAATTTTACACAAGTTTTATTTATTTATATAGATGGGATATACCTAAATCTTGCTTCAGCACTATAGGCAGTGTACCTAATCATAGAGTAGTATAGTTTTTAGTAAGCCCAGTTCGTTCCACAGGGAGACGACTTATTTTACACTATATTTTTAAACAACTATATTTGTACAAAATATATATTTATATATATTATAATAATATAAAATGGGGTTTACCGTTTAATGACCAGTTTGTCGATTTTATATTTTAAGTCACAATTAAAACCTAATGCAAAATATAAATGACGATAATTTAAGTGCGTAAAATAAATAACAATATAATAATTGTGTTTATTTAAACTTCTGTAACCATGATGTTTGACGTTTTGATTATAATTTATTACCCTGTGTTAATTGTCCTTTGTCCTGGATGTATTTGAAACCTATCTGGTTTTTGTCCATAATAGTCCATCGGTCATAATTATAAAATGCTCGGCAAATTTAACCTTATACCCGAAGTCAAATATTCCAACTAATTGGGGACTTAAACTGTAACAAGGTCTTAATACTTTGTTAACAATTACACCAATTACCCTTGAATGTAATCCACCCCTGTTTTAATGAGTCCAGTGACTATTAATCCATCCCCGTGTCCGGTCAAATGAACAATAATTCATACTTATAAATATCCCGCTCATCGTGTCTGATTAAGCGTACGTGGTTATATATAGATACGTCAAATTATAACCTTTATATTAAATTAACGAGGTATCGTTAATTTAATATAAAGCCCATTAATAGCCCATAGTCTAATTTCCACAAGTGTCGTTCTTTTGTCCAAACCCCAATTATGGTACAAAGTTTAATAACCCCATTTTTAATATTTAGCCCAACATCACGATTACTTCGGCTCAAATAAGCATAATAATAACATAAGTACGAGACATTAATTTAAAAAGGAAAAACATAGCTTACATTGATTATTTATCGCGTAGCTTTACACAGACAGAACTTCGACTTTAAAACCCGTAAAATAACCTTTTCATAACCCAAACTAATCTAATATAAAACTACACTATACTATATAATATATATATATATATATATATATATATATATATATATATATATATATATATATATATATATATATATATATATATATATATATATATATATATATATATATATATATATATTATATCTATTACAGAGGGAGTATATATTTATTTTTGTATATTTTCTGGCCAAAACTCGTTGCCTTTTATAGATGTGGCCAGGATTCTGAAGCCATGCGATCGCATGGATTTTTGCCTTCCAGGCCATGCGATCGCATGGCCAGCTGGATCCAGCCACATTGTTTTGTTTTCTACTTTGTCGACGTATTATTTAAATATATATAATATATAAATAATTTATATAATTATTTAAATATTATATTATATTCTTGTGCATAGTAGACTTGTAATTTTTGGTCCGTTGAGTCGGGCGTTGATAGTTGGCTCAGGTCCCGGTTCCGGATTTTTGAACGTCTTTTCGTATAATTTAATATCTTGTACTTTGCGTTCCGCAACTTGTACTCTTGTCATTTTTAGACGTTTCTCATCAATAAATTGAACTACTTGGATTGTATCTTGTACATTTGAGCTTTTTGGTCATTTGCGTCTTCAAATCGTCGTTTTCTCCTTTTGTCTTCGCACTTATTTAATATAAACGATTACAACTTAAAATAGGACAATTACAACTAAATAATTTACATATTGAGAGGATATTGCTACTAAATATATGTTCATTTGGAGCACTATCAAACATCACCAAAACTTGTTGCATCCTCGAAGTCATGGGACCTAACAGAAGCATCCCAACTTCATTTTTTCAAACCAGATGATGATTTGAATCGGTGTGTAAAAAATGACATCTCCCTTACTTTGCCACGCCTGTCAGTTGGGAAAGCATGTGCAATTTCTCTTCTCCTTTCTAGTTCTAGTGTTAATTATTTGATATTATATACTCAGATTTGTAGAATTCTCCGATTCCAAGTCTCGGCGGTTTCAAATATTATGTCATATTCGTAGACCACTTTTCTCATTATCTATGGGTGTTTCCATTGCGTAATAAATCAGAAGCTTTTAATAAGTTTGTTATGTTTCGTGCTTACATCAAAACCCAATTTAATTATGAAATCAAGGCATTCCAATGTGATCATGATGGTGAATTTGACAACACACACTACATCATCATTTTTAAACCAATGGCATCCAAATCCATTTCTCACGCCCTCAAACTTCTCGACCAAATGGTAAATCCATACGAATGATCCCAACCATTAATAATCTCATACGCACCCTTTTATTTCAAACACACCTTCCTCCAAATTTATGGGTTGAAGCTCTTTATATGGCTACCCACCTTCTCAACTTTCTTCCATCATCCGCCATCAACAATGCAATACCTCACACACGCCTATACAAATACCCACCAAAATTACTTTAACCTTTGCGTCTTCAGATGCCTTTGCTATCCCCATTTTAACACTACAAATAAATTCGAACCCCGCTACATCCTTACATTATTCTTGGGTACCCATCTAACCATCATGGGTATCGATGTCTCGATCTTGCCACTCACAAGATTATTCTCTCTCGCCGTGTTACGTTTGACAAAACATCTTTTCCCTACAGATCCAAGATACCTACCTAACCACCATCTTATGCTTTTCTAGACCCTCCACCACCAAATATTTACTCTCGTACCATTCATAAAATTCCAACTTGTCCTACTACACAAACCACCCAACACCTCATCACACATCACCACTTCAAGAAAATCATATAGGTCCAGCTCCTGCAACTCGACCTCCTACTCCACCTGAGCTGACCCAACCTCCTACACCACACCTGCCCAACCTCCTACCTCATTATCTACATCGTAGTCCACTCACCCAAGGATCACCCGCACTCAACTCAGTACCACTAAACCAGTTCAAAGCCTTAACTTAAATATCTCCACCATATCTCCACTTCCTAAATCATACACCTGATAATGCTAAAAACGAACATATATTTCATAGCATTATTCCTCAAGAAAGACAAGCTTTTAGTTGCAATTGTTCTATTTACAAGTGATATTCGTTTAAATAATAAAAGGTGAAGACAAAAGACAGATTCGACGATTTGAAGACACAAACGACCAAAAAGCTCAAAAGAACAAAAGACAATCAAAAAGGTTCCAATTATTGATAAGAAACGTCTCGAAATCACAAGAGTACAAGATTCAAAACGCAAAGTACAAGATATTAAATTATACGCGAGGACGTTCGAAAATCCGGAACCGGGACTAGAGTCAACTCTTAACGCTCGACGCAACGGACTAAAAATTACAAGTTAACTATGTATATAAATATAATATAATATATAATTAATTATATTAATTATATATATATTATATATATATATAAAAAACTGTCGGCAGCCAGAAACTCCAAGGGTGTGAATTGAAAATACCTCTCCGCGACTCGCGGAGTTTGAAGGGCTTTTTGCCGCGAGTCGCGGAGCCCCAAAAATCATTCCTGGCTATAAATCAACCCGAATTCTGATCAAAATATTATCATATTTTCATCTCTCTCTCAATATATACGAGTAATATATATTTATATTTATAATTTATATTTTAATTTTAATTATAATTCTAATAATAAGGGTATGTTAGCGAATGTTGTAAGGGTGTAAGTCGAAATTCTGTCCGTGTAACGCTACGCTATTTTTAATCATTGTAAGTTATGTTCAACCTTTTTATATTAATGTCTCGTAGCTAAGTTATTATTATGCTTATTTAAAACGAAGTAATCATGATGTTGGGCTAATTACTAAAATTGGGTAATTGGGCTTTGTACCTTAATTGGGGTTTGGATAAAAGAACGACACTTGTAGAAACTAGGCTATGGGCTATTAATGGGCTTTATATTTGTTTAACTAAATGAAAGTTTGTTAATGTTAATATAAAGATTTACAATTGGGCGTCCCTATAAATTACCATATACACTCGATCGGACATGATGGGCGGGGTATTTATATGTACGAATAATCGTTCATTTAACCGGACACGGGAATGGATTAATAGCCACTAGAATAATTAAAACAGGGGTGAAATTACATTCAAGGGTAATTGGTGTAATTGTTAACAAAGTAGTAAAACCTTGGTTTACACGCAGTCGATAACCTGGTGTATTCATTAAACAAAGTATTAAAACCTTGTTACAATTCGAATCCCCAATTAGTTGGAATATTTATCTTCGGGTATAATAATAATTTGACAAGGACACTTGCAATTTATATTTATGACTGATGGACTGTTATGGACAAAAACCAGACGGACATATTGAATAATCCAGGACAAAGGACAATTAACCCATGGGCATAAAACTAAAATCAACACGTCAAACATCATGATTACGGAAGTTTAAATAAGCATAATTCTTTTATTTCATATTTAATTTCCTTTATTTTATATTTAATTGCACTTCTAATTATCGCACTTTTATTTATTTCATTTTATCGCACTTTTAATTATCGTACTTTTTAATTATCGCAATTTAATTTTATCGCATTTTTATTATTCGCAATTTCATTATCGTTATTTACTTTACGCTTTAATTTAAAGTCTTGTATTTATTTTATATTTTACATTAGGTTTTAACTGCGACTAAAGTTTTAAAATCGACAAACCGGTCATTAAACGGTAAAAACCCCCCTTTATAATAATAATATTACCTATATATATATTTGTATTTTTATAAAAGTTAACTAATATAGCGTTGAGCTTTGTTTAAAGATTTCCCTGTGGAACGAACCGGACTTACTAAAAACTACACTACTGTACGATTAGGTACACTGCCTATAAGTGTTGTAGCAAGGTTTAAGTATATCCATTCTATAAATAAATAAATATCTTGTGTAAAATTGTATCGTATTTAATAGTATTTCCTGCTAAAAATTAATAGTATTTTATACCCCTCTGCTTTGACATCAAGTATTTTTGGCGCCGCTGCCGGGGAACTATCTTAAAAGCCGGAAGCGCAACGCTAATATATAAAAAAAAAAAAAAAAGATTTTTATCTACTTTTATTAAAAGTCGTTTTTGTAAAAATTACGTTTTAATTATTCAAAAATATAAAAAGAAAAACAAAAATATAAGTATTTTTAGGATTTTGTTAAATATTTAAGTTTTATAAGTTTCTTTATCTTTATTTTAATTTATAAAAATATAAATTTTATTAAAAATCGTTTATTTAAACTAAAAACAGAAAAAAGAAAATAAAAAAAAAAAAAAAATAAAGAAAAACGCGTAAAAAGTAAAACCTGTCAACTGTTTTTCTGAACCCCGCGACTCGCGGGGTTTTCCTCTTTATTTGCCGCGACTCGCGGAGGTCTTCTGACACACGGACAAAACCCTAAAGTTGCATTAATTACGGAGTTTTAATTTATTATTATTATTATTTAACTTAATTATTATTATTATTATTATTAATTTTAGTTTTATTTTTACTTTTTACTTTATATATGTATTTTGTTTAATTAGTTTTATTAAAATTGTAAAATTAGTAGTTTTTATTAAATAAATAATATAAAAATAATATTTTTATAAAAATTGTACTTTTTACAACTTTTTGTATATTTTTATATTTTGTCCCTTTTTAATCGTTGTAGCGTAATATTTGTATTTTTTAGCTCATAATTAATTTTAAACTTAGTTTTTGCTATAATTATTTTTACTCCTATATTTTTAGGCTTTGCCGTAGAATTCCTTAAGTGCTTTTTCTTTAGACTAAGATTTAGGTGCTTTAGAATTTTGCGACGCCTTTTTAAGTTTTAGTTTCTTTTTAAGTTATTTCCATTTGGGATTTAGTTTTTTTTCTTGTAAGCTTTAATATTTTTAGACCTTTTACTATGTATCAATTATCATTCCAATTAGTAATTTCAATTTGTGATTATAATTTTAAGTTAGTTGTAGTAATAAGGTTAAATTAGTTAAGTATTTTTAAGTTTTTATAAGTTTCTTTTATTTTTCCGTCACCTTTTATTTTTCAACCATTTTTTTTTTTTTTCGACATTTTTCGACGCGCAATCTTTTTCTTTCTTATTTCTCGCCATTCTAGTTTTAGGACTTAGATTTTTATTCTACTTCTTATCTAAATTTCTTAAAATTACGAAAATTTATTTTAAGTGGTTAAATTGATAGACATCAAAATTTTCTGGTTCGTAGTAATAGTTGGATTTGTACGTGGACCGGGTTATTGGAGCCAAACAGTCCTCAATTATATTGAGACCAAACGAATCCTGCCCCTCTGCTGCATCTTTTGGCTATTCGAAACGTGGGCAAAATCAGAAAAGTCTATTGATTGGATAACTTATTATAATTTTTCTTTCCTTTTTAAAACTAATAGGATATTCAGTGAATGCACCGAGCAAGACGTTCATCACCTTTTGTACGTTCACCACCTGTAACTCGATCAAGACATCGTTTAACAAATATAACCGCCGTTGATTTTTCTTTAGATTCGTCATCCAGTCGACCAAGTACTTCAGTTCAAATTTCCGATAATCCAGTTTTTGAAACAAACCTCACAATTGAGAATCCAGAAAATATTCAGGAACGGTTCGTAGATCCTGAACCATTAAACTTTCCTCCGGAACCACCAATCATTCAAACAGAGATTGTTGAGGAACGAACTATTAAATCAGAATCATTCAGTGATACCGATTCAACAAATTCAATTATGGAGAATCTGGAACCTTTAAGTATGGAAGACCGAATGAGAGCTAAACGCACTGGCCAAGGTCACGCAATTACCCATCCAGACATTAATGCGCCAGACTATGAAATCAAAGGACAAATTCTACACATGGTGACTAATCAATGCCAATTTAGTGGTGCGCCGAAGGAAGATCCAAATGAACATCTACGTACCTTTAATAGGATCTGCACACTATTTAAAATACGAGAAGTGGAGGATGAACAGATATATCTCATGTTATTTCCCTGGACTTTAAAGGGAGAAGCCAAAGATTGGTTGGAATCGTTACCTGAAGGGGCGATCGATACATGGGATGTTTTAATTGACAAATTTCTTAAACAATTCTTTCCTGCATCAAAAGCCGTAAGACTTCAAGCAGAAATTGTTACGTTCACACAGAAGCCAAATGAAACTCTATATGAGGCGTGGACAAGATATGGAAAATTGTTAAGAGGATGTCCGCAACATGGTTTAGACACCTGTCAAATAGTACAAATATTCTACCAAGGATGCGACATCACTACAAGGAAAGACATAGATATAGCAGCTGGTGGTTCTATTATGAAGAAAACCGAAACTGATGCTTACAAAATTATTGATAACACTGCTTCCCACTCACATGAGTGGCACCAAGAAAAAGATATCATTAGATCATCTAAAGCAGCTAGAGCCGATTCTAGCCATGACTTAGATTCCATTTCCGCAAAGATAGATGCTTTCGAGAGACGAATGGAAAAGATGACTAAAGATATTCATGCTATACGAATTAGTTGTGAGCAGTGTGGAGGACCACATTTGACAAAAGATTGTCTCAGTATTGAATTAACAATGAAACAAAGAGAGAATATTTCATACATAAACCAAAGGCCTGGAAATAATTATCAGAATAATTATCAACCGCCAAGACCGATTTACAATCAAAACCAGAATTATAACCGAAATATTCCATACAACAACCAACAAGGTCCTAGCAATCAACAATTATCCAATAATACTTACAATCAGCAAAGACCGAATTTTCAAAACAAACCACCACAACAAACCGATGATAAAAAGCCGAATTTAGAAGATATGATGACGAAGCTAGTTGAAACTCAAACGCAGTTTTTCACATCTCAAAAACAAACCAATGAACAAAATGCTCAAGCATTTAGAAATCAACAAGCTTCTATTCAAAATCTAGAACAAGAAGTAAGTAACCTAGCAAGGTTAATAGGTGAAAGAAAACCGGGAAGTCTACCTAGCGATACAAACGCTAACCCCCGGAATGAAACAGCTAAAGCTATTACCACAAGAAGTGGTACAACACTTAAAACACCTGAAATACCTGTAACTTCTGATGAAACTATTCCTACTCCACAAGAACCACAACCAGATCAAGATAAGGAAAAAGAACCGGTAGTTGAAAAGGTTAATGAAGATAACACAGTTAAGGCTAAACCTTATGTTGAACCATACCAACCACCTCTTCCTTATCCAAGTAAAATGAAGAAAGAGAAACTTGAAGCCGAGCAATCCAAATTCTTGGATATGTTTAAACAGATAAATGTAAATCTTCCTTTCATTGATGTGATTTCAGGAATGCCAAGGTATGCTAAATTCTTGAAAGATCTAATCACGAATAGAAAGAAAATGGAAGAACTCTCGGCTGTTACTATGAATGCTAATTGTTCAGCAGTGCTGTTGAATAAGATACCAGAAAAACTATCTGATCCAGGAAGTTTCACAATTCCATGTTTTCTGGGTAGTCTTAGTTCAATAGAAGCATTAGCAGATTTAGGTGCTAGTATAAATCTAATGCCGTATTCACTATACGCTAAACTAGACCTTGGAGAATTGAAACCAACCAGAATAAGCATACAACTAGCCGATAGATCAATAAAATATCCTAGAGGGATAATGGAGAACATGCTAGTTAAAGTTGGTACTTTAGTATTTCCAGTAGATTTTGTTGTTTTGGACATGGAAGAAGATTCTCAAGTTCCTCTCATATTAGGAAGACCATTCTTAAACACGGCTAAAGCAATGATAGACGTGTTCGGTAAGAAACTGACCCTAAGTATAGAGGATGAGAGTGTTACCTTTTCAGTTGATAGAGCCATGCAACAACCACAATCTGCAGATGATACATGTTATTATATTAAAACTATAGATGCACATGCAGAATTATTAGAAGAATTTCCAGAATTACAAGGAACAGGAGAATGTTCTTTAGGAGAAAGTAATGAACCAATTGATGAAGCTGAAATGTTAGCTACACTTATAGCTAATGGATATGAACCAACAACAGAAGAAATTCAAATGCTAAAAGAAGAAGACAGATATCGATATAAATCATCGATAGAAGAACCTCCGAAATTAGAGTTAAAGCCACTTCCAAACCATTTGGAATACGCTTATTTACATGGTGAATCTGAATTACCTGTAATAATATCGTCTTCTCTTACTGAAAATGAGAAATCACAGCTCATTTCTGTGTTGAAAGCTCATAAACCAGCCATTGCATGGAAGATTCATGATATTAAAGGAATAAGTCCTTCGTATTGCACACATAAAATCCTTATGGAAGAAGGTCATAAAACGTATGTGCAACGCCAACGAAGACTAAATCCTAATATGCAAGATGTAGTTAAGAAAGAGATTATTAAACTGCTAGATGCAGGTTTGATATATCCAATTTCTGATAGTCCATGGGTAAGCCCAGTTCAATGCGTGCCTAAGAAGGGTGGCATGACTGTTATCACAAATGAGAAAAATGAGCTTATTCCTACTAGGACTGTAACAGGATGGCGTGTATGTATTGATTATAGAAAATTAAATGACGCCACCAGAAAAGATCACTTTCCCTTACCTTTCATAGATCAAATGTTGGAAAGATTAGCCGGAAATAGTTACTACTGTTTTCTAGATGGATTTTCCGGATATTTTCAAATTCCAATAGCACCCGAGGACCAAGAGAAAACCACATTCACGTGCCCTTATGGTACTTTTGCTTACAAACGCATGCCATTTGGACTTTGTAACGCCCCTGCAACCTTTCAAAGGTGTATGATGGCGATTTTTCATGACATGATAGAAGAATGCATGGAAGTATTCATGGATGACTTTTCAGTCTTCGGTGATACATTTAAATCATGTCTAGTTAATCTAGAACGAATGCTAATCAGATGCGAAAAATCAAATCTAGTACTTAATTGGGAGAAATGCCATTTCATGGTTAAAGAAGGCATCGTTCTTGGACATAAAATTTCAAAAGAAGGAATTGAAGTGGATAGAGCTAAAGTAGATGTAATTGCTAAACTTCCACATCCCACCAATGTTAGAGGAGTTAGGAGTTTTCTAGGGCATGCCGGTTTTTACCGACGTTTCATAAAAGATTTTTCTAAAATTGCCACTCCTATGAATAAACTCCTAGAAAAGGATGCGCCATTCATCTTTTCAGATGAATGTATCAAATCTTTTAATATACTTAAAGAAAAACTCACTAATGCGCCAATCATGATAACACCAAATTGGAATCTACCATTTGAACTAATGTGCGATGCAAGTGATTTTGCAATGGGAGCCGTTTTAGGACAAAGGATTGAAAAACGATTTCAACCTATATATTATGCTAGTAAGACATTACAAGGAGCACAAACGAACTATACAACTACTGAAAAAGAACTCCTTGCTATTGTCTTTGCTTTTGATAAATTTCGATCATATCTCGTTCTAGCAAAAACGGTGGTCTATACCGACCATTCTGCTCTTAGATACCTATTTTCAAAACAAGATGCTAAACCAAGATTAATCCGTTGGATCTTACTCTTACAAGAGTTTGATATTGAAATCCGAGATAAAAAAGGAGCAGAAAATCTCGCCGCTGATCATCTTTCTCGTCTTGAAAATCCCGAATTAGAAGTTCTGAATGAATCGGCCATACAAGACAACTTTCCTGATGAATATCTATTGAAGATAGATTATAAAGAAATCCCATGGTTTGCAGACTATGCAAACTACTTAGTTTGTGGATTCCTTGAAAAAGGATTATCGTACCAAAGACGAAAGAAATTCTTCAGTGATATAAAATACTATTTCTGGGAAGATCCACATCTGTTTAAAAGTTGTCCCGATGGAATAATACGCCGATGTGTATTTGGAGATGAAGCTAGTAAAATTTTAAACCATTGTCACACAGGACCAACAGGAGGGCATTATGGGCCTCAACTAACAGCAAGAAAAGTTTATGAAGCTGGATTCTATTGGCCTACAATTTACAAAGACGCACACCTTCTTTGCAAATCCTGTGATGCATGTCAAAGGGCCGGAAAAATAAGTCAACGTGATGAAATGCCACAAAATGTCATCCAAGTATGTGAAGTATTTGACATTTGGGGTATTGACTTTATGGGTCCATTTCCAAAATCTCATAATAATTTATATATACTCGTAGCCATTGATTATGTATCTAAATGGGCGGAAGCACAAGCTCTCCCAACTAACGATGCACGAGTTGTAGTAAACTTTTTAAAACGTCTTTTTGCAAGGTTTGGAACACCGAAAGCTTTAATAAGTGATCGGGGTACTCATTTCTGTAATAATCAACTTGAGAAAGTTCTTAAAAGATATGGAGTAACTCATAAAATCTCCACCGCATATCATCCACAAACAAGTGGACAAGTTGAAAATACTAACCGAGCTTTAAAACGTATTCTAGAGAAAACCGTAGGATCAAATTCAAAGGAATGGTCCATTAAATTGGAGGATGCACTCTGGGCTTTTAGAACAGCCTACAAAACTCCAATTGGAACCACACCTTTTAGACTTGTGTATGGAAAAGCATGTCATCTTCCAGTAGAAATTGAACACAAAGCATTTTGGGCTTTGAAGACATGTAATCTTGATTTACATGAAGCTGGACGTCTACGATTAAGTCAACTAAACGAATTAGAAGAATTAAGACATGAAGCATACGAGAATTCGTTAATCTATAAAGAAAGAACGAAGAAATGGCATGATAAAAGAATCAGAAGTTCAAAAGAATTTAAAGAAGGAGATAGAGTTCTTCTTTTCAATTCACGATTCAAGCTATTTCCTGGAAAATTGAAATCAAGATGGTCTGGACCATTCATAGTCAAAAGAGTTTTCCCATACGGAACGATAGAATTGATAAATTCAAATGGGATTGAATTTAAAGTTAATGGTCACAGAGTTAAACATTACATACATGGTCCGATGGAAGTCGACAACGAAGTTAATCACAATTTCGACACCACAGCTAACTAAGTGTGAGGAGAATCAAGTCTTTAAAGGATAATATATATTTCTGTTAGAGTTAGATTGTCTGTTTTCGTGTAGTTCTCGAAAATGGAACACGTATGGTCTTTCCCTAGCAGACCCTAAAGAACTAGTCTTCTCCCCCCATTCTGAATTTTTATTTTTTTTAGGTTTTTACGAAATGAAGACTGCCTGTGAACTAAACCATGGTCTAATGCTACACGCTTTGATCACTAAAAGAAATAATGACATACTACCGAGTGAATTAGTATCAGTAATCAGAGAAAGAATGGACGGAGTTAGAAAAGGATCCAGATGCGAAGATAATAAGTTACAATTTGGTAAAGGAAAATCAAAATCCGCAGCAAAAAGAAGAGCACGACACCTAGAAAAATGTCACAAATGCGGAAAATGGTCACATGGAGGTAAATGTTCAAATAATCAAACCTATTCAAATACCGAATTTGTTACTTTATGCAGAGACGGACCATTCATATGTTTAGAAGAAAAGACAATGAATGCTCGAGGTTACGCCTATGCAGCCATGGAAGACCAATTAAACCGACTATCTTATGAATATAATAGATCATATAACTAAGAAATCTATTTCACAGGTATGTCTGTACAGTTTTTATTTTTATTTTTATTTTTAACCTTTTGATAATAAACGCTAATTTGTTCGCTAAAAAGTATTAAATTGGTATTAAATAAAATTAGGTTTGGCGACCGAAATTATTGATATCGTTCAAAAATTTATTACATCACTGCGAAATTTAACGTTTATTCTTAAGGTATAAATATCTTTAATCAATCAACCCAAAATATTTCAAAAATTCGTCATGAGTTAAATTAGGTCTTGGAACCGAAATTACTTTACCGAAAAGAGGGGCGCATATTTTTGATAATATTTGATTGATAAAAGTGGGATAAAAAGACAAAAAGATTTTTAAATTTATTTTTACCATATTTTTAAAATTAATATTTAAATCTTAAATTAATATTGTAAACTTTGTAAAAACAATATTTTTAAAAATTGTAAATATTTGAAAAATTAATATAAGTTTGGTATGAATTTATGAATTTTTAAATTAAGTTTGGTGTGAATTTTTAAGTTTTAAAATATGAAATTTTAATTTTATGCATTTCAAATTTTAAGTTTGGTGTGAATTTTGAATTTTTAATATTAATTTTGAATTTTATATTTAAGTTGTGTGAATTTAAAAACAAAAATTTACTTTATCTCATTAAGTTAAGAATATGATTTTTAAAATTCGTCGTAAGTTGAAGACTAGGTCTCTGAACCGAAATTGCTTTACCCGAGGGAGGGACGAGAACTTTTATTATCATTATTTTTAATCTTATTGATTTAAAGTATACAAAAACATTAAAAAACCCAAAAATCTTAGCTTTTAAAAACAATCGCTACAAAAAGACAAATTTTAAAATTTTGTCGAAGGACGGACTAGGACATCGATCCGAAACGACCTCGTCCTAAATAACAAGGGAAACAAAATTTTAAAATTAATTTCTTAATTGTTTTATAAGTTAAAGATTATAAAGATTATAAAAAAAAAAAAAAAAAAAAAAAAAAATATAATAAACTCCGCGACTCGCGGAGTTTTCAGTGAAAACCTCCGCGACTCGCGGAGGGACCAAATTACAGAAAAAAAATAAAACAGCTGCACACGATCTGTACACACCACACACACATACTGCACTTCGAAAAAACCCGAGAAAACCCACGAAAATCATCCCAAAAACTCGATTTTTCACCGTTAATCTTCAAATTTTTCACTACAATCATGTTGAGAAGGATGATATCTAGGAACTACTCAAGAAAACAGGTACAATTACACCCCAAATCACCTTTAAATCCGAATTTTAGTGTGTTCTTGAGCATATTTTCATAATTTGAATTTTGTTAATTTTTAGTGTAATTAGTGTTAAATTGTTAGTATATTATGCATGTATAACCTAGATTGATGCTTGTTAACATGATTTGAAGCCAAAAACTTCAAAATCTTTAGAATCTAGGGTTTGTGTTCTTGAGCAAATTTGGGGCTTTTTGATATAAACAGGTTATGGCCGATTTTTGTCATGAATTGTTGCTAAATTGAGTAGTGTAACATGTCTAGGTAGTTAAAAGATCCAAACTTTGAGCCTAAACATGATTTTGAGAATTAAAGTGGACTTTTTCAAGTCCAAAATTCATGAACTTGATTTTTGAAAGATAATGCCATTTGAGACTTGTTTATTTGCTAGTAATGATTATTTTGACATGTTATTTGAGTTGAATGCTTATGAACTTGGCAAAAATTTTCGTATATGCTTATTTGAAAAAGTGTAGATAAAAATGTGAAAATGAGCTTAAGTTTGATATAAATTGATAATGTCATTGTAATTATTTTGATTAATGATTTTGCTGACACTAATGCATATTTGGATGCACAAAATTTGTGTTTGATGTGTTTTGCAGAATGAAAGGGGTGAATCTTCATCCCAAGCCCGCCATGCTCCTGCTGAGAACTTAGAACAACAGGAGGTAGATAACTACTACAAGCAGGATGTACCTCATCCAGTCATGACCTTTTCAGATATGCACTTGGAACAGTTGCACCCGAACCTGAGATTTGACAGACTTTGGATAGATTATCCAAAATATCAACGGGGTTTGCATACTCTTCATTCCAAGGTTGTTGAGGTACCAAGGGTCATAGAATGGGGACCCTTGGAAGCTGTAGAATTGGCCGGGCCAATTAGGGAATTACTGGTACAGAGGTATGGTAATTCTTCTTTTAATGACTGGATATGTTTATTCACCATACGCAGACCTGTATATAAAGTATGGTGTGAAGAGTTGTTATGTAGTATAGAGTTGAATGATCGGGTAGCTAGTTTAACCGATCGTTCTTTTATTAGATTTTTGTTAGGCGGTTCGATGCGCCACATGTCTTTACTGGACATGGCTCAGGCTTTACGTATATATACGCCTGAGGAGTTAGCGTCTGCCGATTGTAGAGGATTGATACTAAACGGTAGGAAAATAGATGAAAATTTTGATACACACGGTGTGTGGAGTCAAATGACAAGCCATCACCGTTTTAAAGGGGGAAACTACTCTTATTTGGATATAGATAGAGCCGAATTAAGAGTAATACATAGATTTTTAGCTAATTCGATTACACAAAGGGGTAAAAACAAAGAAAAGGTAAATGAACAAGATTTGTTTTACCATATGTGTATTCGAGACCCACACAGCGCTGTAAGTATACCATATTGTGTGGGTTATTATTTATCAGCTATGGTTCGAGGGATGCGTCCACATAGCATAATAGGAGGTGGTATTTTTATTACTTTGATTGGTGAATATCTCGGTGTGGATATAAGTCGGGGGGGATTATTAGTAGAAGAGCCGGAACCCCGCGACACTATAGGTTTAAATGTATACCATGGTGCGAAAGTGTTGAAGCGGCGAAATAACGCCGCAGTACGATACAATGGTAGACATCCACAGGTAGAGAGAAACCAGGAACAAGGTAATGTAGGAGGGGGGCAAGAAATTCATAGGTTTATAGCTTCTCAGGAATACGAAAATGCTAGACAGAGAGCATTTGAAGATTGGCAAGTTCATCAGAACCAGATCATAGCGCATTGCCAACACATAGGTAGAAACTATATTCCTACACCGAAACCCGTCTTCCCTCCTTGGTCGATAGAGATGCAGCCACCATATCCTACGTATGACCCTGCCGAAGCATTCTATAGCACTTATGGTTATGCGTGGAATCCCTATTGGTACCAATATCATCCTTAGTTTACTTATTTTTTTTTATTATTTTGTAATTTGTAATTATTGATATATTTAATATTTTTGTTAATATTGTAATCATTTTTATAATTTCTAACTTTTATTCTTAGATTTTAATAATTTTTGAATGTGGGGTAATAAACCAAACTTCAAAAATATGTATATATGTTTGCAGTTTATCTTATGTACACAACAGGGTAAAACAACGCATTTTCAAAGACTGGCATTAAGTTCAGCAAAAGCAAGTAATTTTGACGACAATGATGCAAAATGTATGTGAAATAACAACAAGACGGAATGAACAAATGACGTGCACCATTTATCATTCAGCAAACAAACGCCAATATATTTGGAAACTTTGGTAAAAATTTAATCATTTTCACACAAATCACCCTCAATAATTTAAATTGTTACTGATTTCTTGCAAATGAGGGCATTGCAAGATCTTAAGTGTGGGAAGGGGTTAAATTCTTTCGGATTTTAAAACTTTTTACACTTGGTTACCATTAAAAATACTAGTAAAGCAGTAGTTGTATTAGAATCTAGTGCTCTCTGATAATAAAGAACAGCCCTGGTCTTATATACTGACTACCCAATTCTAGTAAAATTTTTAAAAAATTTTCAAATAAATGAATTCAAAATCATGTTTAAACATATTTATGAACGATAAAACTAGGTTTTAACACCGAAATTATTGTTACCTCGGAAAGGAGATAAATTGAGAAACAAACTAAAATGTTAAAATTCATTTAAAATGGAATAGAGGACGATAAAAAGAAATAAAAAGCCAAGTGTGGGAAAATTTACCAAGTTATTTTAAACATATGCCACATATATTTGTAACAAATAACTGAAAATACTTTTGCTTTGGACTAAACTAAACTGTTTTACCCAATGAAAGAAAAGAAGAGATGGATCTACACGATGAATCAATTCCATCATTAAAAGGAAATAAAGTCTTCCGAAAAAGACACGCGCTTCTTGATTTAGGTCATGAAGTTGTCGTCCAGACCAGCTGTAGGTTGACGAAAAATCTAGAAAAGTCATCACTAAAATCAGCAGGAAATCCACGGACCTCAGCATTAAACAGGGTCGCCAAGTGGTCAGATTTATCCTAACCATGAGAAGGATTTATCTCGTACAATGGGGAGGCACCGTGCAAATTAGCTGGATAAGACTAATGAATCAGATCCCCAGAAAGGATAATCTCCTTAAAGATTAAAAATCAGCTTTTAAGACTGATATTACTCAATCCTAGAGATTGACCTTAAAGATTGAGAATTCAAACTCATGGAATTCAATGATATCTAAACTCGAGCTTAAACGAAAAAATATTTTGATCAAAATTATAAACCGATTTGTTTTCTGAAAACCCTATTTTCAATGCGTTCATTACCATTGAACGTAAAATCCTAGGAATTCACCTGGAATTCATTAGGTCACCTGAACTAAATCGGGTGTCAACCGTAAGAACGGTGGTTGCATAGCATGGTCAAAGACAGGACCTCGTGCCAAACCGACAAATTATAAGGGTGAGCTTTACTATTGCTCCTACCAAGGATAGTAATTGCGTCCGACACGTTATAGACCATAATCAAAAGCATGTCACGGGACATTGCCTTAACAGTTGCTTGTTCAACGCTTTCCTTTAAAACCGGACGGTAGTTTGCCGAAAGGTAATATACGGGACAAGTAAACTGGACGTGTTGCTTTCCAAATACAAGGTTAGCAAGTGGGTGACACAAAACCGCAAGTTTTGAGCTAAAATTTTCAAATCTGAAACCCACCAAACCCACAAAAATATTTTGCAAACACCGGTAAAGGGTTATTCCGGAAAACTTATCTAGGGTAAAAACTAGATTTAATTTTCAAAAGATCAAATGTTTTCATAAAGATCCAATTTCCTTAATGGATCTAAATTTTTATAGTCATGTGGGACTGTAAACCATATCGTTACTACCATTGTTTATACCGCCGTATAGAAATCACTGATGTACAAAGTGTGAAGAATAAAAAAGTGATTCTAGTATTTCAAGACGATATTGCTTGAGGACAAGCAACGCTCAAGTGTGGGAATATTTGATAATGCTAAAAACGAACATATATTTCATAGCATTATTCCTCAAGAAAGACAAGCTTTTAGTTGCAATTGTTCTATTTACAAGTGATATTCGTTTAAATAATAAAAGGTGAAGACAAAAGACAGATTCGACGATTTGAAGACACAAACGACCAAAAAGCTCAAAAGAACAAAAGACAATCAAAAAGGTTCCAATTATTGATAAGAAACGTCTCGAAATCACAAGAGTACAAGATTCAAAACGCAAAGTACAAGATATTAAATTATACGCGAGGACGTTCGAAAATCCGGAACCGGGACTAGAGTCAACTCTTAACGCTCGACGCAACGGACTAAAAATTACAAGTTAACTATGTATATAAATATAATATAATATATAATTAATTATATTAATTATATATATATTATATATATATATAAAAAACTGTCGGCAGCCAGAAACTCCAAGGGTGTGAATTGAAAATACCTCTCCGCGACTCGCGGAGTTTGAAGGGCTTTTTGCCGCGAGTCGCGGAGCCCCAAAAATCATTCCTGGCTATAAATCAACCCGAATTCTGATCAAAATATTATCATATTTTCATCTCTCTCTCAATATATACGAGTAATATATATTTATATTTATAATTTATATTTTAATTTTAATTATAATTCTAATAATAAGGGTATGTTAGCGAATGTTGTAAGGGTGTAAGTCGAAATTCTGTCCGTGTAACGCTACGCTATTTTTAATCATTGTAAGTTATGTTCAACCTTTTTATATTAATGTCTCGTAGCTAAGTTATTATTATGCTTATTTAAAACGAAGTAATCATGATGTTGGGCTAATTACTAAAATTGGGTAATTGGGCTTTGTACCTTAATTGGGGTTTGGATAAAAGAACGACACTTGTAGAAACTAGGCTATGGGCTATTAATGGGCTTTATATTTGTTTAACTAAATGAAAGTTTGTTAATGTTAATATAAAGATTTACAATTGGGCGTCCCTATAAATTACCATATACACTCGATCGGACACGATGGGCGGGGTATTTATATGTACGAATAATCGTTCATTTAACCGGACACGGGAATGGATTAATAGCCACTAGAATAATTAAAACAGGGGTGAAATTACATTCAAGGGTAATTGGTGTAATTGTTAACAAAGTAGTAAAACCTTGGTTTACACGCAGTCGATAACCTGGTGTATTCATTAAACAAAGTATTAAAACCTTGTTACAATTCGAATCCCCAATTAGTTGGAATATTTATCTTCGGGTATAATAATAATTTGACAAGGACACTTGCAATTTATATTTATGACTGATGGACTGTTATGGACAAAAACCAGACGGACATATTGAATAATCCAGGACAAAGGACAATTAACCCATGGGCATAAAACTAAAATCAACACGTCAAACATCATGATTACGGAAGTTTAAATAAGCATAATTCTTTTATTTCATATTTAATTTCCTTTATTTTATATTTAATTGCACTTCTAATTATCGCACTTTTATTTATTTCATTTTATCGCACTTTTAATTATCGTACTTTTTAATTATCGCAATTTAATTTTATCGCATTTTTATTATTCGCAATTTCATTATCGTTATTTACTTTACGCTTTAATTTAAAGTCTTGTATTTATTTTATATTTTACATTAGGTTTTAACTGCGACTAAAGTTTTAAAATCGACAAACCGGTCATTAAACGGTAAAAACCCCCCTTTATAATAATAATATTACCTATATATATATTTGTATTTTTATAAAAGTTAACTAATATAGCGTTGAGCTTTGTTTAAAGATTTCCCTGTGGAACGAACCGGACTTACTAAAAACTACACTACTGTACGATTAGGTACACTGCCTATAAGTGTTGTAGCAAGGTTTAAGTATATCCATTCTATAAATAAATAAATATCTTGTGTAAAATTGTATCGTATTTAATAGTATTTCCTGCTAAAAATTAATAGTATTTTATACCCCTCTGCTTTGACATCAACACCCTTCTGATTTTAACGACCTCTTTGGCACCATGCTGTGACAGAAGAATATAATGCGCTAATTAAACATAATACTTGGACTCTAATGCCTTTCTCATTGGACACAAACATGTTCACTCCATGTGGTTGTTTAAACATAAGTTTAATGCTGATGGTACATTACGTTGATATAAGGCTCATCTTGTTGCTAATGGATGTAGTCAGTAGGTCAGGATTGACTGTAATGAGACCTTCTGTCTGGTTCTTAAATCGACCACTATTTGTACTGTTCTCGGTCTCGCTACTTCTCGACATCGTCCTATTCATCATCTAGATTTCAAGAACGCATTTCTGAATAACAACTTGTCTGAGCCGATTTACATGCACCGGCCTCCAGGTTTTATGGATCCTACTCACCAGAACCATGTCTGCCTTCTGCAGAAGTCTCTTTAAAGGTTGAAGCAGGCCCCTTGAGCTTGGTTCCAGTGATTCGCATGGTATGCTCAGTGTGTTGGTTTTCAGCACAATATATGTGACACCTCTCTGTTTATCTACAGACAGGGTGTAGACACATCATATCTATTACTATATGTGGATGATATTATTTTGACTGCTTCTTCGACACCTTTTCTTTAGCGGATCATCACCTCCCTACATAAGGAATTCTTGATGACGGACCATGGCTCGTTGAATTATTTTTTAGGCATCTCGGTCACTCGCACTCCTTCTGGGATGTTCCTATCTCAGAAGAAGTATGCCTAGGAGATCATTGAGACGTGCGTAATTTTAATCACATTAGGACCCTGATTGATACTAGCACCAACTCACTACATCTGGTCCCCCGGTTAAGGATCACACTGTGTATCATAGTCTTGTTGGCGCACTTCAATACCTTACCTTTACACGACCAGATATCATGTATGTTGTGCAGCATATATGTTTGTTCATACATGATCCTCGGGAGCCTCAGCTTGCTGTTCTCAGGAGGATCCTTCGGTATGTTCAAGGCACTCTTGACCTTGGCCTTCAGTTGTACGCTTCTCCCACCACCTCATTGGTTGCCTACTCAGATGCAGATGGCGTAGGTTGTCCCTCCACTCATCGATCAACTTCTGGGTACCGTGTGTTTCTAGGCACTAATCTGTTATCATGGCCCTCTAAGCAACAACACACTCTGTCTCGAACCAGTATTGAAACCGAGTACCGTTGTGTTGCCAATGTTGTTGCAGAGACATGTTGGATTCGTAATCTTCTTCGTGAGCTTCACTGCCGTATTTTCATCGCTACAGTTGTCTACTGTGATAATGTTAGTGCAGTTTACATGTCCGAAAAATCCGGTTCAGTACCAGCGCACCAAAACACATTGAGATAGACTTTGTTAGAGACCTTGTGATGAAAGGTCATGTTCATGTGCTACATGTTCCATCCCCATCCCAATATGTAGATCTTCACCTAAGGTCTCCCTACATCTCTTTTTGATGAGTTCCGATCCAGTTTGAGCATCCGCTCTGCTCTCGCTACAACTGTGGGGGGATGTTAGGCTGATATATATATATATATATATATATATATATATATATATATATATATATATATATATATATATATTTCATATATTTCATATATGTATTATTGTCTCGTGTTTTATAAGGTCCAATTGATTTACTTAGCCCGTTAGGTTTATTGTCTAGATGGTTATTTATAGTTGGTGTTGCTACTACTGTAATCATTCAACTCATATAAATATATCATGTATCATACACTTAACACATCAAGCACTATCATATACTTAACACATCAAGCATGACTTCGACCATATAGTGAATATGTTTCACGTTAGTCGATTCAATGAATGCGTAAAAAGAGCCAATATTCCCTAAAGATGTTGAAGTTTTCGCCACATGTAACACAATCCCCAAATAATTAGCAACCCTTTCAATATTAGATCGAAGCGAACTTAACTGGAATACCCCTTAACTCGATCCAAGCAAAACGACAGAAGGAGTCAACCTTCGAGTTAAAATGAGAAATCATCACCAAGTCATGATTCCCATGGGGAGTATTCCAAGATACTCTCAAGTATGATCTCATCCGGACAAACAAGAACATAACCGAAACACCCAATTTGCACATGTTGCAAACCTAGACCTTTCGATCCAACAAAAACTTACGGAGTGTATATTCAGTAAATGGAATAGAATCTACTAGCAGAGCACTAAGTTGAATACTCTCAGTCACAATAAGGTTAGGAACCAAAACCAAACTCGATCTTCTTATGGGATGATGGTGACAAAAAAATGACGAGGATCCACCCCTAGATGGACATCCCACGAATAAATGTTGCCCAAGTGACTTCGTTCCGTTGAGGGAATTAATAGCTTCTAAAGCTGACATCGAAGAAGGTCACGAAGGAATAACTCCGGATGTGCCAAGATTTAACAACCAATTATTACCCACTTGTTCAAACACAAATCGAAGCATAGTTTCAGTGCATCCTTTTGGTAATCGGCCAATGAAAACAGTTTTACCCCTATCTACTGTTGTATCAGTTACCGTGACCAATGTCGACATTAACGACAAGCTGCAACGAGTTTGAAAGACCAATAGAAGTATGAACAGAAGGAATAACCGAAGGGACAGAAACTTGGTAAGGAGTGGCTGAAGAAGAGACATAGACGGGGTTGACGCCTTGACGGTGATTGATGATGGTTTGAGGTGGATGGACGGTAGAAATTCAGGTTTTGAATTTTGAAAAGTTTGAAAGTTAAGGAGAGAGGATTTGGGGCCTTTTAGGGAGAGTAGTATTATGATAAGTCCGTTGAATCACCATTATTGCTATTTTCAATTAGGACAATGAAATCCATAATTATTATTATTATTATTATTATTATTATTATTATTATAACAAAAAAGAAAAATAAGTAAATCAAACACAATGAATCATGACTATATCGGCATTTCTAATATCCAAATTTATCAGAGATTACACCTCATTGATATTCCCCTTACAAGGAAGGAAATCGTGCACAATATGAAAAATAGATGATCATATGGTTTCGTGTTTATGTTTTGAATCTTCAGTGAGTATTGATCTTTTTTTTTTTTTTTTTTTTTTTTTAAATTTCAAGAGTTTTCAATCATATAGGAGTTCGACTTAAGTTTACTAATAGATCAATATTCACATAAAATTTTAAAACATAAATACGAAACGATTTAATCACGTATACGGATTAAATTTCGACTTCGGTTTACACATCGTCAACGGTTTCCCCTGGTATAGGGGGAATATCACTATCACTGTGACGTCGTCAGCTCCTCTCATTCCCACATAGGAAGATTTAAAACATGATGTTAGTATGAACAAGGAGTTTCTAACCTTACCATCTTCTTCATGGATCTTCAAGATCCAGTCACAACGAAAACTTAAATTTTTTTCTCGCAGTCTTTAACCGCCAAAGGTAATGATGCAAGCATCTCTCCATCCGGATTTACCGGTATAAATTTCACGGTAGTAAATTGTTTTCCTTCCATGATTTTAATGTTCATCGCTGATATACCACTCACCACCTTAGTCCATGAGACGTGAGTTTCGAAGTATTTAAGAAGCTCATATCTCATTAACATATTGTATTCATTCAATGTGGGAAAAATGTTGTGAAAACATTAAATATATTAAGAGTTGTACTCATTTCACTTGCAACTGTTGGAGAAACCTAGATCAATGCATATTACATGTACTCATTTGCTGTTTTACTACAAGTGCAATCATATTCAATATTTGATGTACACTTCTTGTGTTGCAGTCTATGACGTTGGACGGTTTAAGCTTGAACTCTGCTTAGACTAATATAACGCATCAAAGCTCTATTGCACTTGCAACTATTAGAAAACCACGAGTTACAAAGTCAATGATGGTTAATTGTTTGTAGAATTATGGTTTCACATTGTAATTTTTACAGACTTTTACTAGCGTCTAAATCCACTTATACCGTAATCTATAACATAAGACAAATTTTGTAACTCATGTCTTTGCATGGTTTGTTGACATGATATTATCTTGATGTAATTATAAGGTTGACCTCATTTTGAGGTAATTATAATTGGATGATCCTTTTAGACACTTCAAATTTGAAACATTATATCTAAATTTTAAGTGAGTAGACACATGGTTTAAATTTATTGAATGGATCATTATAATTTCAAGTTGGATATAATGTAACAAAAATTTGGACCATGTGTCTACTCAAATTAGATGTAATGTTTGAAATTTGAAGTGTCTAAAAAGATTATCCAATAATAATTATCTCAAAATAACATCAACCTTATAATTACATCAAGATAATATCATGTCAACAAATCATCAAGGGTATGGGCTACAAAAATTGTTTTTGTGTTATAGACTACAGTATAATTGGATACAGACGTTAGTGAAAGTGTGTAAAAATTACAATGTGAAACCATAATTTCACAAACAATTAACCAACATCGACTTACTAACTCCTGATTTTCTAATAGGCAAGTGAAATGGAGCTTAGATGCATTATAATGGTCTAAGTAGAGTTCATGCTTAAACTGGCGAGCGATATAGACCGCAATACTAGAACTGTACATCTTGCACTTGAAGTAAAACATGAAATGAGTACATCTAATATGCACTGGTCTAAGAAGATTTCTCTAATAGTTGCAAGTGAAATGAGTACAACTCTTTATACACTTAATATTTTCACAACATTTTTGTCCAGTTTTCCCACATCGAATGAATGAATACAGTAAGTGTATGAGATCTAAGCTTAACAAATACATCGAAACTCATGTCTAATGTACTAAGGTGGAGAGGGTATGACGGCGATGAAAATAAAAATCTCGAAAGAAAAAGAGTATACTACTGTGAAGTTTATACCGGTAAATCCGGATGGAGAGATGCTCGCATCATTACCTTTGAGGGTTAAAGACATCGAGAAAAAATTTAAGATTTTTCTTCGTGGCCGGATTTTGAAGATCCAGGGAGAAGATGGGAAGGTTAGAAACTCTCTGGCTGTTGTACCAACATCTTGTTTCAAATCTTCTGAGGTCGTGGCGATGAGAGGAGCTAACGACATCACAGTGATATTGCCCCCTACAACAGAGGAAATTGTGCACGATGTGAAAATCGAGGTCGAAATTCCATTTATATAGATGATCAGATGATTTCCTATTTACGTTTTATATCGTTGGTGACTGTTTATCTATTTTTAAACTTAATAAATGAAGTCCGATTTGCTCAAAAAAGTTTCCGTTCACTCCTGTAGGCATTACGATCGATTTGCATGAACTTTATATAGTATTTATTTTATATATTTTTTTCTTTACTTGATTTGATTATAAGTTACAACACACACATGTTGAACTTAAACTAAACACAGAGACAAATATAGATTGCTGAAAAATAAAGAGAACAGTAGGTTATGCACTTGAACCGTGTGCTTTTTCTAAAACCAATTGGTACTAGAGAGAGACACTCATGAGCTTATATGTTGATCTTGACATTTGTCCCCAACCAATGTGGGATTGGGTTTGCACCCAACAATCCTCCCCTCAAACCGAAGACCACATCACCAGGCCTCCCCTTCAACGATATTCCACACAGGATCCATTCATCTTATATCGCCGGCCATTACCCGCAACTCTCAACCTGACCAAGGCCAAATCAGGGAGATCTTTTTGATATAAGGCACACACAATGATCCATTATCGTTGGCGAACTGGGGCGATTAATCCACATCATAATTTGGGCTAACCCGCTCTGATACCACTGAAAGGACCGGTTATAACCCAACAAGCACCAAACATATAAGCCATGAGCTCCCACATTACTCTAAAACCAATTGGTAGTAGAGAGAGACACTCATGAGCTTATATGTTGATCTTGACATTTGTCCCCAACCAATGTGGGATTGGGTTTGCACCCAACAACACACACACACACACACACACACACACACACACATATATATATATATATATATATATATATATATATATATATATATATATATATATATATATATATATATATATATATATATATATATATATATATATATATATATATATATAATATAATATGGTCATGGTCCGGTGGTTTGAGGTAGGCTAATGTGTCCAAATTGTACACCGACAGAAACTTGAATCGGAATACTGTCATCCCCACATATAATGTTTTCAATAAGTTTTACTTTTTTTCATTTATGAATAAGCATGATATATTCTTTAACAATCAATTTACTTCCTAAAACAAAATCTTTCATAAGGCTAGACACTTCTCTTATCTTAAACGCCACATTTAAAGAACCGTACAATCTTTTGTATGTAAATTATTAGAAACAAATCAAGGAAAAAGTAAACTAAGCATGTGAAATATACCAAAACACCCATCCACTAGATTTGGTGAGACAAATGATATGATCCCCTATTAGTTCACAATAACTTGATTATGAACACTAAACTCTCAATAAACAATAGATACAAATTATATGAACAAAATTGAGAGAACACGAATGATATATAATATGAAAGACAAAGTAATCGTGCTTAAGAGATACAAAATACAATGAACATCGTACCCCTATTTATACAAGGTTAAACCAAATTTCCAAGATTTGGTTTCCAAAACTACTTGACTAAAAGATAGGAAAAGATAAACTAAAACTTATTAATATTCTAAACAAATCAGTGTTTATCTTCTAGAGATAATATCAAATCAAAACGTGATCTTCTAAATATTTATCCAGATCTCCAGAATTCCCATAGCTTCTTTACCAAGTAATTAAACCGTTCACACAAACAGATTCTACAACTTGCATCTCCAGACTCTAACTTCCAGACTCTAACTTCCTGCAAAACATTTTGACTCATCAGATCTTATTCCAACAATCTCCCCCTATCTGATGATGTCAAAAACTACCCTTTCTACTTCTTCAGTTTTGCAAGCTCTTTTTCGATCAACCTACATTTGCTCTTCATTGACTTAATGCTCTTCAACATAAACAACTTACCTTCCAAATGTTTCAACAATTTAACCCGAAAAGGATGATTCTGTTCATTCGTACACCTAGTCAACAGTCCAAGCAACAAGTTAATGTCAGCACCTTCAAACTGCTCTACTCTAATCAGCATCCTTTGGTTTCTAGTCGTTTTAATCATCAGAGCATCTAGATATTCAACATAACATTCATCAATGAACTGCAAATGTTCTGGAACAGAGTATCTACCAACATGTCCTCTAAATCTTCTCTCTTTCATCTCCAAATTGAACATACTACAGAAAACTTCATAGTCCTTCGAGCTAATAAAACCTTCTTCAAACACAAGATGAACTAAATTACAAACTTTCTTAAACACTTCATCAACAATTTCCTTATCTCCCTCACATCTTTGAATACAAACAGCCAACCCTCTCCATTCACAAAAACCAAGTCTCAAAATATGACTCACTTTCACCTTTATTCTTCTATCAGACAAATGGGTCATGGTTAATAACAAATTCACCTCAGTTTCAATCTTCACAATCTCAACACTGACAACATCTCCTTCATACCTTTTAAACCTAAACCTTTTATTCATCAAAGACCTCAGCCTCTCTTGAGCAGCAGCAATATCAAGAACACTTTCTTGACCACCAACTATGATTTGAGTACCACTTTCACCAACATCGGTTTGAACACCAGATTGATCAACACTAGCACCACCCTCTTCAACATTCATTTGTACATCCTCACCTGTGTCAACACCATCACCTGTACCCATTTGACTTACATTTGCAACCACAACTTGAACATTTTCAACATTTTCTTGAGAAACTGCTTGATCACCATCATCTCTAACTTGATCACCATCATCTCTAACAACAATCTCATCTTCAACCATTGGAACAACTTCAGCATCAACAACTTCAGTTTCAATAACCTCAGCTTCAATTTCAGTTCTTTCATTATCATTATTCTCCCCCTCAACCTGTAACTCCCCCTCAATATGAGCCCTTTTGGAAGACTCACCATCACCACCTGCAGCTAACCTCTTTCGTTTCTCCCCCTTTTTGACATCATCTTGAGAGAGAGCAGATAAGAATCTCCAAATTTCAGCTTGATCATCCTTAATAGACTTGATATCTGAGGCAAAACCAGCAAAACACTCTTTAATTTCTTCAACACCCTGCATCTTAGCCTCCAAACTGCTCAATCGATCACCAAAACCTGCAATATCACCAGAACCCTGTACAATCCCAACCAACCTCCTAACCTCCAACACCTCATTATTTGAAACCAAATTATTATTAAAGTTAGAATGAAGTTTATTAATTTGTGACTGCACACCCTGAAGCTTGTCATCAAACTCCTGAGCCATAGAAGTCAAAGCTTGAGAAAAGCCAACCTCTGTGACTGGTGCCTCAGCCTGCAATGTAGAACCAGTTGGGATTAATAAAGGTTGTATGTCCTCAACACTTACCTGTTGTGAAGTAGAGTGATCCTTGGACAAAGAAGTTATTGAGACTTGTACTTCATCCTGTGATCTGAATGAAGCATTGGCAGCCTGTGCAAGAATGTGTAAGAATTGGACATTTGGAGAGTGGAGTGGCAGACTGATGTCTGAGGTAGGTTTAGCCATAGATTGGTCTTGAGTTTGGTTTGATAAGTCCAGGATTGGGACTTGATTTAAGTTATCTGAGGGGGTTAATTCAGTAACTGTAATGAGGTTATCCAAGCTCACTATCCTAGATGGTTTAGGCTGGGTTAAAGTACTCCCCTCACCAACCTCTAGCAGAGGTGATGGAGTTGCACTTGCAGCACCTTGCCTAATAGATGTTTGATGTGCATCTATGGGTGCTGAAACAACTAGGTTTTCAGACATGTGAATATTCTCAATATGAGTTGGTAAGCTCATAAGGTTGTTTAATGGAGAGTGGACCTCTTGAGCAGTGGGAGAAGGTGGGTTTGAATCAAGTTGGAGTTCCTCATTCATGCCTTCTGCCTGCTCTGCTTGTTGATCATTATGTGGTGGAGTAACTGGGGGTGCAGAATCAGAATGATCAGATTCTATAATTGGTTGATCAATGTTTTGATCACCTGCAGACCCTGGTTGATCAGACCCTGCATGTGATTCCCCTTCAGACCCTGATTGCTCATGATCTAAAGGTTGATCTGGTTGACCAGGTTGAGCTGGTTGACCATTGTTGATCCACTGAAGCATAGCTGGAGTGAGTCCTATTTCATTGATGTGGATGTGACTGTGAAACATCCTTGTGCTACACTCAGGAACAGCTGTAAACTCATAAACCCTGAACACCCTCAACCCATCATACAAATTAGGAGTAATAGCCTGTTCTATCATCAAACTTAAAACCCTTATGAATGGAACATTATGATCTCTGGGTGTTCTTTCAGCTAACAACAACATCTCATTGAAATACAACCTTGCAAAATCGATATTCCTCCCAGTAACAATAGCATGAAACAAGTAAGCCTCAAAATCATTGATTTCAGTCAAGCTACCACTTTTGAAACTCAAACTCCTTACAACATTCGACAAAACAAACATCCATCGAGGTGAAAACATACTTGTTTTAACAGTTGAATCAGTCACTTGTTGACCTACCATATTAAAGCTTAATCTAGCAGCTGATTTAGAAGTCGTTCTAACATAATCGTTTCTCATTGGAAAGTTTAAAGCTAACCTTAGATGATCTTCAGTAAGGACAAGTGTGTTGTTACCGTTTCTGTAAGTCCCTGTAAGCGTCCATGCTTCTCTATCACCAACACAGGTGTACCAAAATTCGGCTAACAACTCAGGAAACATTATGGTCGTTTTGAAGAATGCATCCCTTAGTGGATGATTATGCATGAACTCGATCACCTCTTCATAACCTTCATTCGCAAAATTCTCTGGAATACTATCACAAGCAACTCGATTATTTGCTGAAACCATAACATCTTTGTTTGCTTTGATCTCTACAGCTCGGATCATGTTTGGAGTGGGTACCAGAACATAAGGAATGTACTTTGTGCGTGCCATTATAATCGATCGAAGGAGAATTGCAGTAAAATTGAGGGAATTTTGAACTTGAAGATCGAAAAGGGGATTTAGGGTTTCAAAGATTGAAATCGATTGTGACAGATGGAGGGATATTTATATCTAACAAGATTTCAAAAAGTTACTTTTAACCCTCCAACTTATTTACCGTTTACCCCTTTTAAAATAACCCTTTTTCCTTTTAAAAACAAAAATAAAAATATACTAAAATACATAATAAAAAAAATAAAAGAAATAAATAACCTCAGACTCTGGATAAATATGACGTCATCCAGACTCTGAAAATCAGACTTTTTTTTTTTTTTTTTTTTTTTTTTTTTTTTTTACAACAACAAGATTAGAGAGTGTCTTCACATGTCAACATTTCTGTTGATGGATTTATCATACCAAGTTTTTCTAGAAGATAGAAATGCCTCTCTTCAGGAAGTGCCTTTGTAAAAATATCTGCCAGTTGATCTTTTGTGCCAATATGTTTTAAAACCACTTTGCCTTTCTCAACACAATCTCTTATAAAATGATGTCTGATCTCTATGTGCTTGGTCCTGGAATGAAACACTGGATTTTCAGTAATAGCAATAGCACTTTCATTATCACACATGATCGGAGTTTTGGTTAATGATAATCCAAAATCTAATAACTGATGTTGCATCCAAAGCAATTGAGCACAACAACTCCCTGCAGCTACATATTCAGCTTCTGCTGTTGAAGTAGCAACTGAATTCTGCTTTTTACTTGACCAGCTCACCAATTTGCCACCTAACAATTGACAACCACCAGATGTGCTTTTTCTGTCTAACTTACAACCTGCATAGTCTGCATCTGTATAACCAATTAGATCAAACCCTGAGTCTTTAGCATACCAAAGACCCAGGTTAGGAGTACCTTTCAGGTATCTAAAAATTCTTTTCACAGCCTTATAATGAGACTCTTTAGGATCTGACTGATAACGTGCACACATACATGTAGCAAACATTATATCAGGTCTACTAGCAGTTAAGTATAACAAAGATCCAATCATACCTCTATAGGTTGATTGACAAGTTGGTTTTCCAGATTCATCTTTATCAAGCTTTTCAGAAATACTCATTGGGGTTCTTAAAGTGGAACAATTTTTAAAACCAAATTTAGTAAGCATATCAGAAACATAATTACTTTGGTTAATAAAAATACCCTCTTGACTTTGCTTAATTTGAAGCCCAAGAAAATAGTTTAGAGTACACAAATTACTCATCCTATATTCTTTTGACATTATATCTGAAAACCATTTTCTCAAAGTTGGATTAGTAGACCCAAAAATAATGTCATCAACATAAATTTGAACCAGTAACACATCACCTTTCTCCTTTTTGATGAATAGAGTCTTGTCAATAGCTCCTCTAGAAAATTTCTTTTCTAGAAGAAATGTTGACAGAGTATCATACCAGGCTCTGGGAGCTTGTTTCAGACCATACAAAGCTTTCTTCAACCTGTAAACATGCTTTGGAAACTTCTTATTTTTGAAACCAGGAGGTTGTTTCACATACACCTCTTCTTGCAAAATACCATTCAGAAAAGCACTCTTCACATCCATTTGAAACACCACAAAGTCTTTATCTGAGGCATAAGCTAGAAACAATCTGATTGCTTCAATTCTAGCAACAGGAGCAAATGTCTCATCATAATCTATACCTTCTTCTTGTCTATACCCTTGAGCCACCAACCTTGCTTTGTTTCTAACCACAATACCATCTTTATCAACCTTGTTTCTATAAACCCACTTAGTGCCAATTGCAGTTTTACCTTCAGGTTTTGGAACCAATTCCCACACATCATTTCTTTCAAACTCTGTCAATTCTTCAGTCATAGCTTCAGCCCAATCATTATCTGACAATGCTTCATCTACTTCTTTGGGTTCAATGAGTGAAAGAAAATTTGAGAAGAAACAATAATTAGCAATTGCAAAATCAGACACAGGTGTCTGAGATGAAGAACCAGTTTTAGGTAAACCAGTAGGATCTACAACATAATCTTCAAGATGCTTTGGAATAACAATATTTCTAGAAGATTTTCTAATAGGAACAACAGGATTCACAGTAGTATTGGAAGGTTGATCATCTTCATGAATAACAATTGGCTCATCTTCTTGTTGAACTTCTTCAGTGAGAGCATTATCTGCAGAATGTTTCAGTCCAGACAAATTAAATTCATCTGTCTCAGACTCTGAATCTAGAGTCTGAGTATTGTTACCAGAAATTAAATTTGACAATTCACCAAGTGCAGAATGCTCAGAACTAGAGAATTGATCCATTTCAATGGGACTTTCATCAAAGGAAACATTAATGGATTCTTCAATCTTCATCCTCCTCTTATTATACACTCTATATGCTTTAGACACAGAAGAATAACCAATAAACACACCTTCATCAGATTTTGGCCTCATCTTTTCAAGCTGATCCCTTTGATTCAAAATATAGCACTTACATCCAAATACATGAAAGTAATGAATAGTAGGCACCTTTTTATGATACAATTCATAGGGAGTTTTGCCATGTCTCTTCACAATTAATGACCTGTTTTGAGTATAACAAGCTGTATTGACAGCTTCTGCCCAGAATCTGAGTGCAACATTTGATTGACATAACATGGTTCTGGCTGCCTCAATAAGTGTTCTATTTCTTCTCTCAGCAACTCCATTCTGTTGTGGAGTTCTAACAGCTGAGAAATTTTGACCAATTCCAGATTCTTCACAAAATTCAATTAAAGTAACATTCTTGAACTCAGTGCCATGGTCACTTCTCAATTGTTTAACAAGAACACCTTTTTGAACCTGCTCTTTCTTGATTAAATTAATGATTTCTTCAGGAGCATCACTCTTTGCAGCTAAAAAGATAACCCAGGTAAACCTTGAATACTCATCAACAACAACCAAAGTGTATCTTTTCCCACCTAGACTACTAGTGTTCATTGGACCAAAAAGATCCATATGAAGCATATGAAGTGGATCACTAATAGTAGCTAGGGATTTTGAGGGAAACTTTGTTTTGGTTTGTTTACCCATAATGCAAGCAGAACAAGGTTTATCTTTCTTGAAAGGTTGCTGAGGCAAACCTCTAACAAGCTTCTTTTTGGAAAGCTCATTAATATTTTTAAAATTCAGATGAGATAGCCTTTTATGCCAAAGCCAATTAAGTTCTGGAACAGACTGAGAATACAAGCATGTTTCAATTTCAGAATCAACAGAATCCAAATCCAGCATATACACATTTTGAAATCTCCAGGCAACAAGAGTTGGTCTTCCTTTAGGATCATAAATAATTCCAGCTTTCTTTCTTATTCTGATCTCACAATCTTCATCAGCAATTTGACTCACACTTAGCAGATTATGCTTTAACCCTTCAACTAAAGCAACTTTCTTGAATGACACACTTCCAGCAATAACAGTACCATAACCAATAGTTTTTGCAACAGAATTATCACCATATCTCACAGAAGGACCCTTTTCTTCTACAAACCCTACAAGATGCTCTTTGCATCCAGTCATGTGTCTTGAGCAACCACTGTCTAAATACCACTTATTACCCTGCTACACAAGACACAAGCAAAAGAAAAATGATTAAATCTTAGGGGGAACCCACTTTGCAGTGGGTTCAGATGGAGTGTATTTAACTCTCCATACAAAAGCTTTGTTACCAATCCAGATCAACTTATCCATCACTGTTTTCAAAACACCTTTATTTTCACAAACTTTAGGTTTCCATACCTTTTTGAAATTTTCAGGAAAACAAGATGATTTTGAGAATTTTTCTTGACCCTTTAATCTTTCACTAAGCTTTGAAATTCTCCTTTTCAGTTTTTTAATAGTCTTAGCCTGTTTTGACTTTGACTTTCTTTTAGTTGACCATTTAGGATCTGGACAAGTGACACTATCAGAAGATGATTCAGTATCACTTATGCTACTTGATTCTTGGGTGTCAGATTCTAGGTCAGAACATACACTTTCACTTTTAGAGACTAAACTGTTAGAGTCTGAAGGTTTCAATAGTTCAGACTCTAATGGATTTCTACAGTCTAAAATTATAGTCTCTGAAGGTTTAACAGGTTCTAATGATTTTACAAACTCAGTTGATCTTACAAAAGCATTAGTTAAAATTTTTCTCTCACCATCAAATTTTATAAAAGTATTTGGTAAAATGTCAGGCTTAAATATAATAGGATCAACTTCCACATTATTATCTAATGTGTAGTTTTCACCAAGTATAGCTTTGACATCATTTGGTACTTGCTTAGCAATAGCATCAGAATTCTTTTTGGAAGAAACACACCAAGATTTGCAAATATTTTCATAATGGTTTGCCTTTTTAATTGATCTTCCTAATTCAGTATTTAACCGTTTAGTTTCTTCTGAATATGCCATTTTGTATGTGTCAAGTTCTACCTCACATTCTTTTAATACTTTAATTTCAGCATCTTTATCTTTGATGGTGTTCTTAAGCTCAATGATCTGTGTTCTTAACCTGTCACTATCTTCTAAGCACCAATTGAAATCAAGCAACAAATACTGAAACATTCTCACTTTTTCATTATTAAGATAGTTTACAAAGTTTTGTACCTTATAGGCAGAACCTTTGTTACAAGTAGAGTCTTTATCCATCTTCTCAATAGCTTTCAAATCTTCCTCAAACTTGCTAGACTCACTATCCTTTTCAATTATAGCCATCAGACACTTATCCTCTTCATCATCAGATGATGAATCTTCATCTTCCCATGCTTCTGTGTACAATGCTTTCTCCTGTTCTTTATTCTTCAACTTTTCTGCTTCACCTTTCATCTTCTTGTACTTGAGTTTATACTTTCTTGCTTTGTCAACAGGTTTGTTGAAACTTGAACCTCCTTCACTCTTGGACCAGCAATCAGCAGCTATATGACCTACCTTGCCACACTTGAAACATTTAGCTTTCTTTGGATCAAAAGAACTCTTGCCTTTACCCTTCTTAAAACCAAACTTCTTCTGCTCAATCCTTTGAGTCAAAAGAGCCACTTGACTTTCCAGATCCTGAATCTCCTCATCTACATCAGAATCACTATCATCAGAGGTCTCATCACATTCAGAATCAACCCTACTAGAGTAACTAGAGAACAATTGCTTGTTCTTCTTAGTAGTAGCTATCAATGCAGCTTCTGGATCTTTAACAACTCTCTTAGCATTGATCTTGTTTTTCAACTGTGATTCTTCAAAGTTTGACAATATGCCAAACAACTCACTTAGTTCATAAGTGTCTATCTTTTCACTGATTACCATTGATGTAATCACAGATTCAAAGTTTGAAGGTAACAGTTCAATGAACTTTTGACACAACACTTGTTGTGTTTTCTCTACACCAACACTTTCAAGATCATTAATCAGAACCTGGAATCTTGAATGAAGATCACTCAATGATTCTTTAGGCTGAGCAGCAAAATTTTCATAACACCTTATCAGATTCTTTTTCTTCTGAGTCTTAACAACTGTGACACCTTCATAGTCATTAAGCAAGAGATCCCACATAGCTTTTGCAGTTTTAGCATGACTGATCTTCCTGAGAATTGGAACAGTAACACCATTACCTATAATACTTCTTATCTTGCTATCAAGCTTGAACTTTATGGCTTCTGCTTCTGTCCACTTATCTCTTGGTTTTTCACGAAGATAAGCAGGTTGAGCAGAAGCAGTACTTGTAGCAGGAACAGCTTCAACCATTGTACCAGGTATAATAGGTCCTACTGTAAGGACTTGTTCGGCATCTTCATGAATCGAACCAAGAAACCATAGAACTTTTAGTTTCCAGGTTGCAAAGTCTGTGCCATCGAAAATTGGCACTCCTTTACCAGCCATAACTGGAGTTGGGATGGTACTGGAGGACATCTTTGAACAATATATGGATCGTTTTAAGATTACCGAATTGGATTTACACCAAACCCGCTCTGATACCAGTTATTAGTTCACAATAACTTGATTATGAACACTAAACTCTCAATAAACAATAGATACAAATTATATGAACAAAATTGAGAGAACACGAATGATATATAATATGAAAGACAAAGTAATCGTGCTTAAGAGATACAAAATACAATGAACATCGTACCCCTATTTATACAAGGTTAAACCAAATCTCCAAGATTTGGTTTCCAAAACTACTTGACTAAAAGATAGGAAAAGATAAACTAAAACTTATTAATATTCTAAACAAATCAGTGTTTATCTTCTAGAGATAATATCAAATCAAAACGTGATCTTCTAAATATTTATCCAGATCTCCAGAATTCCCATAGCTTCTTTACCAAGTAATTAAACCGTTCACACAAACAGATTCTACAACTTGCATCTCCAGACTCTAACTTCCAGACTCTAACTTCCTGCAAAACATTTTGACTCATCAGATCTTATTCCAACATCCCCTACGCTACAAAACCCATAATCAATATCAAGTATTGTGCGTACCTGTATTGAGTGAGACGGATTAAACGATCTATGAATGAGCATATAAGGTAACCAAATCGGAACTTACACCAGCAGGAAAATCACATAAAATCCCACTTTGTTGTCAAGGCAGGTTTGCCAATCTGCTTTCAATCATGTTCAAAGGAACCTGATCGTAAGGCCCGTCAAAATATAAACGTAAACATAAATATGAACAAATATAAACGTAAACATAAACACAAAACATTATATGATCGGATCGATTTAAAAGGTCAAAAAACAGATCATGAATTTATGCTATCGAAGTTATAGGACATAAAGTTAGGTATTTAAGTTTGAGTAACGTTGTTATAATAGTCAGATGTTATTATATGTTAGATTATGAAGACATTTATACAAAACGAGAAAAAAAAAAAAAACTGTTCCATCAGCAATGTGCTCTATACCGAGAATGGTGAACCCGAAAGTTACTTTGAGGCAAGAAAAACAAAAGAATCCATACAATGGGAACTTGCCATGAAAGAAGAGATGGGATCACTTGAGAAGAACAAGACTTGGTCACTAGTGAAGTTACCTCATGATAAAAGGGCATTGCAAAGCAAATGGGTATATAGAATCAAGAATGAGATGGATAGCAAGAAAAGGTACAAGGCTCGTTTGGTAGTCAAAGGCTTTCAACAAAAGGAAGGGATTGACTACAAAGAGATATTTTCATCGGTAGTTAAAATGACTACTATCTGTTTGGTACTTTCTATGGTTGCATCCGAAGACTTACATCTTGAGCAACTAGATGTAAAAACTGCATTCTTACATGGTGATCTTGTTGAAGAGATCTACATGAGGCAACCCGAGGGCTTTGAGGTAAAGGGTAAAGAGAAGTGGGTTTGTAAGCTAAAGAAAAGTTTGTATGGGTTGAAGCAAGCACCTCGGCAATGGTACTTGAAGTTTGACGAGTTTATGAAGAAGATTGGTTTCTTAAGATGTGAAGCGGATCACTGTTGCTACTTGAAGAAATTCAAGTCTTCTTACATAATCTTATTGTTGTATGTTGATGACATGTTACTTGCAGGTTCAAACATGTCCGAAATTAACAAGTTGAAGGGATTACTTTCTCGAGAATTCGAGATGAAAGATCTTGGCGGTGCTAGGCAAATACTTGGCATGAGTATTGTGCGTGATCGTTTGAAGGGTACTCTATACTTGTCTCAATCCAAATATATTGAGAAAGTAGTAGAGAGGTTCAACATGGAAGATTCAAAGGCCCGTTCTATGCCTTTGGGAAGCACCTTAAAGTTATCGAAAAGTCAATCACCAAAGACGGAAAGAGACAAGAAGGATATGAAAAAGGTTCCATATGCATCGGCCGTGGGTAGCATTATGTATGCCATGGTTTGTACAAGACCCGATATTGCTCAAGCAGTGGGAGTTGTAAGTCGTTATATGTCTAATCCGGGAAAAGAGCATTGGGAAGCGGTCAAATGGTTGCTTCGTTATTTGAAAGGTACTTCTAATATGGGATTGTGTTTCTCCAAAAACAATCTCATACTTAGAGGTTATGCGGATGCTAATTTGGGTGGATGTGATGATTCGGGGAAAAGCACTACGGGTTATGTTTTCACAATGGGGAAGATGGCGATTAGTTGGTTATCTCGATTGCAAAAGAGTGTTGCTTTGTCAACCACCGAAGCCGAATACATGGCTATTGCGGAAGCTTCTAAAGAGCTAGTGTGGTTGAAGAACTTCTTAGGTGAGTTGGGTAAAAGACAAGACTATTGCGTCTTGTATTGTGATAATCAAAGTGCGGTTCATCTTGGGAAGAATCCAGTGTTTCATAGTCGAACGAAACACATCAAGATAAGGTATCATTTTATTCGACAACATATAAATGATCGCACTTTATTCTTGGAGAAAATCCTTGGTAAGAAGAATCCTGCCGATATGTTTACTAAGGTTGTTACGACGAAGAAATTGAGGTTTTGCATTACCTCAATTGGTCTTCTCATGAATTGATGAGAGAAGACCCCAGCTAGAGATGTGAATGGTGTTACAAGTTTAACAAGTAGTATTGAAGACCTTTTATCGAAAGTCTACTCATCCGAAGAATGTGTTGAGCGTGCGTGTCCCAAATGGTATTTGGCGGTAATCGAAGGTGGTTTAATGTTCTTGGTTAATTCATTGATATGATTGGAGTTTTGTTCAAAGTCTCCAAGTGGGAGATTTGTTAGATTATGGAGACATTTATACAAAACGAGAAAGAAAAAAAAACTGTTCCAACACTTGCACGGATTTTGCAGATTTCGGGAAGCGTGAAGCAGTCAAATGCGGCGCATCTTGACATGGATGCGGCGCATTCATCGAGCAAAATAGTCCGAGATTTATTGATGCGGAGCATTGAGCTGATATGGCGCATCAGGGGTCAGATGCGGCGCATCACCATCTCGATGCGGCGCATCGAGTGCTGGTACATGAATTTGGAACGTGAAAAGCAAGTGATGCGGCGCATCACACATCAGATGCGGCGCATCTGGTGTCTGGCAGCAAGTTGGCAAGTTGCAACCTTTACATCCGAGCATGCTTTGGCCTCCTTTCACTTTAGGTGCAAAGTTAATCACTTTACACCTAAAATTAGGGCTGTGATCATGCCATTACAAGGTGGAAAGCATGGCTAGTTGGTAAACAAGATGATTACTTGTCATGATGAAGATTCCTAGCTAGTTGTCATGGTGTTCTTGTTTTCTCTTATATATAGAACTCATTGTATGCAATTGTAACATACCAAATACAGATTCTCAGTAATAAACACTCTCTAGTTAGTCCGTGGACTAAAGCAATCACACCGATTGCATATAACCACGTTATATCTTGTGCCGTTCTTACATTTACGCATTTATTATCTTTCGTTCATTAAGTGGGTTTGAGTGATCTTGATAGAATCACTACTCGGCTAGTAGTCTTGTAGAATTACTAGCGTTATTTGCGTCCTAATATCCTAACATTATATGTTACTATGTACAACCGAAATAATCAGCATAAATATGCTATTAATATTTATATGTTAATATCTAAATAAAATTATAAGGAGATATCAAGATATCAGGTGATATAACTTCACAAACCAACATAATTCAAAACATTAACTAAATTTAAGATAATGATGATATTCCTAATAAGCCCGACTCAATTATCAAAACTCAAGTACAAAAGTTTATGATTCTATTCCATTTTCATCGAGATTTTCAGTTTATAAAATCGTGCTTGGATAAGAAAACGTTTATGTTGATTGGATAATAGTGAATTCACAATAATAACGTATATAAACTGTTATGAATTTGGAATAGTCGTCAACATATTGATTGCTTCTATTGATTGCTTTTATTGATTGTTTCTAAAGTAAAACAAACACTCGCTTCGGTGCGGTGTAGGCTCGGTTAGCTAACGATCGATGGTTTTGATGAATTAGCGGGTATTTAATTGGACGTTTAAATAAAGGGGAAGAAAAAGGAAGTAAAGAAACGTTGTAAAGAAAAGGGGGAAAATGCCAAATTATGGAAATACCCTAAAATTACAATTTTACCATCGTGAATAGTGCTCCTCTCATCATAATGGTATATATAGCTAGATAATAATCGTGAATAATCTTAAATGTGTATTAAACTATTGTTGGTTGCTAATCATTACTATGAATTCACAATATGAATGTTTATCTACATTCAATGATTTAATCGTCTTTTCAAGCTAATTCTTTACTTCAATTTGAAAGACTTTTAACCTTTCAAAAACTTCATATTTATGTTTCATCAAGTAAACATAATCATATCTAATATAACTATTAGTTATTGTAACGAAGTACCATGTACGATTTCTAGACATTGTTCTAAGAGGGCAACATACATCATTATGTATTAGTCCTAAAAGATTTTTCGCTCTTTCACCTAAATCGGAGATCGAAGCCTTCATCACCTTTCCACATAAACATGACTCGCATACATCAAGTGACTCATAGTCAGTTGATTCCAAAAATCTAATAGAAAGGATTCTTGAAATGCGTTGTTTATATGACCAAGACGATAATGCCATAGATAGGTCTTATTCAAGTATTGCTTGAATCGTTTGGCGGTACATGTATACAAAGATGTCTCATTATATATCACAACATGCATATCAATTTCAAAGATACCATCACTTGGATAGGCATTAAGATAGAAAAAATATTATCCTTAGAAAGTGAAATATCAAAGTGCGTAAATGCAAGTTCAAAACCAACATCTTTCAAACTATATTGCTCCCAATACTAGGAGCATTATAACATTGTTCTAAAAAAATAATAAGACCACTTGGAAGAGTAAGATTATAGTGAGCAATGGCTTCAACCGAAGCTTGATTTCCATTGCCCACTCGCAAATCCAGTGTGCATTTCTTTAGTCTATTACTTCTTCTCATTCCCTTCATATCGTTACTGGTGTGAAGGCCACAATCGGTTAACAAATATCAAGGAATCACAAGAAGAAGTATATAACTATTTATGAAATATACCTGAGTTTGCTAGTCTTACCATCATTGCCTTTTCTCAGCTCAGATTGGTAGATAGGACAACTTCCTTCTCCAATTGCCAACTTTTCCACAATGGAAACATTCAGCGTCTTTTGTTGGGCTTTCCTTCTTGGAAAGTGGAATATTTTTCCTGGAAAATGATTTGCCATTTCCCTTCCACAAAGTATTGGGCTTATTCTTTTCACCCTTCCATTCAAGCTTCTTCCTGGTCATCGAACAATATCCGATAAACATTTTGCTGAGTAGCAGCAACTACTACAGCAGGAGGAACGGATGAGGGCTCTAAATTTTGTTCAACTTCCATTTATGCTTGAGAACAGTTCTTAGGTTGTGTAACACCCCGTTTTCCCTCATACGTGTCCTAAGGTACGTATTTTACCTTATAAATGTTTAATATTAACCATGATCGTGTGTATATGGTTTAAATGTAAGAAAATGGTGATCAGACCTTCTATCATGTTTGAAGGTGTCTTGTCGCGTTGGGGGAAGTCGCGGAATGCGACGTGGTTGATCAAAACGCGATGGGTTCAGAACCCCCACTTCTGTCTGTTTATCACGTTTGAAAAATATATGTCACGTTTTGGTATCGCGGTACGCAACCTAGTGTCGCGGAACGCGACGATGGTCGCAGAATTGACATTTTTAGCCAATTTAAATGGCATCTTTTGGGGGTGTTTTAGTCTTTGTACATGGTGAACGGTTTTGTGAGCCTAAAAACTGATACAATCTTATCCAAACCTCATTTATCACTTCTTCATCTACCTAAATCAAATCTAGAGAGAGAGTTAAGGTTTTAGAGTGAGAGAGCTCACTTTGAGGAAGAAGGAGACCAAATCTCACCCGAGCCCAAGTTTTAAAGTTGTTCCCTACGTCTCTAGCTACGTTGTGATAGTGTCGGTAAGTCTTAACTCCTTGTTTTGAGTTTTAATTGATTTATGGCTAGGGTTTGTTCATTTGAAACTTGAAAGACCCATTTGGGGGTTAAATGGGTAAACTTGGGATAAATTGGTGTATGAAAACCCTAAGGCTTGTAATCTAGGGTTTGGTCTTGGATTTGGTGTTTGTAAGTGTTAATTTTGTTGTTAAAACACTAGTACACTTGTGAGTTAATGAAAGGTAGTTAATGGGTTCAAGATTGACCAATTTGTGAGTCTAAGTGTTAAAATGGGTTAAATGGGTAATGTTTGACCTAGTTGGGCAAAATGGGTGTGAAATACCCTAAGTTTATGTTAGTTGGTGTTGTTAGACCTTAATCACTAGCTTTTAGTGATTTAGGGTGGTCTTGACCTTAAATGGGCGGTTTTAATTTAAATGAGTCATTTAATGCAAGTAAGCCATTAAATGCACATGAGTAGATTGTTGGTGTTTAGTCCAACGAGTTGTATGTTAATTATATGCATAATGTAATAGGTACGTTACATTGAAGGTTGCAAGCTTGGTTTCTATTTCATCGAAGGCGTTAAGGTGAGTGGAATAATTATATACGTATGTATATGATTTATTTACTTGTAGGGTATGGGTTAAAGTTCGATGTTGATGATACCATATCCTAGAGTATATTGTTTGTTTTGATGAGGGTTAAAGTTCAATGTTGACGATACCTCATGTATGGATTTAAAGTTCGATGTTGACGAAGCCATACCACTATTGTAGTGACATTTGATGAGTGTTTAAGTTCGATGTTGACGATACCTCATATGTGGGTTTAAGTTCGATGTTGACGATACCACATTAATTCATTCGATGAGGGTTTAAGTTCGATGTTGATGATACCTCATATGTGGGTCTAAGTTCGATGTTGACGATACCACATTTATTAGGACGGATGGGAATTAAGTTCGATGTTGACGATACCATTCGTTGGGCTAGCCTTGAAACCTTGAATACTAATGGATGTTGTGAACACCAATGTTTTGTGTGTTGTAGTGTAGCATATTATATTGTTCGTGTTATATGCTATTGTTATACTAGCTTGTGTTATAGGAGATTTAGCGTTATACTTTGCTATGGTATGCTAATTATATTGCTAGTATGTATGCAGAAATTGTGTAAGTGATTGCAAGTAAGTAGATTATATATGTACGTGTATAATTATTGCATTCACTAAGCGTTATGCTTACCCCTCTCATTGTTTACTTTTTAGGTACAAGTATGGAGAAGGGGAAAGGGGTTGTCGGTGTCATAACCCGACCTTAACCATAAGGACGAATACAATAACATATGATTTCATCGCGAGGTATTGACCTCTATATGCGACATTTTTCAAAAACTGCATTCGTTTTTACAATACAAACCATAGTTTTTATTACAAATACAAGGTTTAAACAACTTAATAATGATTATCGTTTAGCGATAATCTTATACTTACAAACTTTACATGTGATAATAGCAATACGACCTCCAACATATTTTACATTACAAATCCTCCGATATGCAGTTTTATTTTTGACACAAATATGCATACTCAAGATCTTGCTTAAATTCAACATGTTGCAGCGGAAGCTTTTAGTTATCACCTGAGAATAAACATGCTTAAAATGTCAACATAAAGATGGTGAGATATAGGTTTAATGCCGGCAGCGTTATAAATATAGACCACAAGATTTCATATATAAACGTTTTAATAAAAATATTCTAAGTTGTTGAGCACTTGATAACCATACTTAACATTTAATCAACGTCACATATTCCCTTTATTATGAAATCTTACTACACCGTACCAAGTGTAGTCACTGAAACGAAGTACTGTGCAACCGTTGAATACTGGTCGTCCAGTCCGGTTGGGGTTGTCAGGCCCGATAGATCTATCAACAGGATTCGCGTTTACAATACCTCATGTAAATAATAGTTACCAAGTTACAGGGAAGTATGCCAGTGGTACAACTCAACGTAGAATATATATTTTTAATCACTTGTGTCCATAACGTAAATCATAAAATGCATGTATTCTCATCCCGAAATATTTAGAGTTTAAAAGTGGGACTATATACTCACTTTTGCCTTGAAGGTAATAAACACGACTTGGTCTCCGATTGATATCACAAACCTAACCATATATATATATATATATATATATATATATATATATATATATATATATATATATATATATATATATATATATATATATATATATATATATATATATATATATATATATATACTTTTAATACTTTTAATACTTTTAATACTTTTAATATTTTCTTAGTCCGTAGTTAGCAGTCCGATGTTAGTGGTCCACAATTAGTTGCTTAAATAAAATAAATAAAGACCCCATCGTATTCGTATTGATCAGAATTAATCTCGACCCATGGTACCATGTTGTCAAGTGACGTGTTGCGTACATAAAGTACCGTGTTGTCAAATGACGTGTTGCGTACAATCATGAGGTCTTATGATTAATCTTCTCGTGTTGTTTACGGGTGGTCCTGAAATATATAAAATCAAATCATAAGTAAATATATATTAAATATTATGTTAATTAGCCAAGATATGATTAATCCGATTTTGTCATAATATGATATATTACAGGTCTTGAAGTGTTTTTAAAAATCAAATTAGAAGGATCTATTTAGTTTGCGAACAAGTTTGAAATCACTCAAACTATGTTCTTGTTGTTAAAATTTTACAACACAAAATAAGATAGCTACATAAATATGAATCGAATAAGGTTATGAATAAGGTTACTACCTCAAGTTACTTAGACAAAGCTACTGGAAAAGGTAAGAAAAATCTTGGAATCAAAAGAGTGGTGGAGTGGGATTGAAAGATTGGAAGTAATCTCCTTGAAATCGGATGACTATATTGATACGTTCTTGAGTAGGTAAATGAAGAGAGATTAGGGAGTGAATTAACTTGAAAGAAAATTGGAAATGAAATTGTATGTGTGTGTGTGCAAAATAGCATGATTATGGAATGGATATATAGGAGATTTAGTTTGTTTTCTTGCACAAAAGTCACACATGAGGTTAAATGGCTGGTTCCCACATGTAACATCATGTCTAGTGGTTGATCATTGAAGTTTATTATTGGTATATACCAATAGTAAATACGTATAGAAGCTGGGTATGATACGGTTACATATACCCTAGATATACTTGTAGAAATTTTGAGGAAATCGGAACGAGAATTCAAATATGGACGGGTTTATAACTGTAAAAGAGGCTCAAAACTGGGCTTTTATTTTTGGGTCAAACCGGGCCAAAATAAAATTTTAAGACATTTTTAATAAAGCAATGTTAGCCCAAAAAAAATTTCCAAGCTGACCTGGCAGCTCGACCCCAGCCAGGGGCTCTGCCCCTTGGACCCCACCAGGGGTTGCCACCCCTTGGACCCCGCTTATCGGGGGCGCTGCCCCCGAACTCCCGTCATAATCAAGATAAGTTCAAACAAGTGTGCACTCCACACTTCTCCAAACTTGATCGATATTTATCAAGATTATTTTGGTTACAAATTAATCCCATTACACTTAAATCATATTGGTGACGTAGATCACCAACACATTATAGATTGTAAGTATATATGTCAAAGAACGTTACATATAGTTATCGTTTTGAAAACTTAAGTTAGTGGTCTCAAAGTATACTTATAACTTATTGTTGTTAGTTCACAATGAAATGTTAAACCATCCTTAAATCATGTTAAAGATGTATAGATATGTACATATACATAATCGTATAATTATCGTGTGTTATATAGTTCGTGATATCATCGGCCAAATTGGACGGTCAAACGTTGTGTGAAACTCTTTTCAAAAACATAAGTCTCAACAGTTTGGATTGCTTATCATGTTGGTAAGGTTTATTTTATGTAAATATTAATCTCATAAGTATAAAACGATCGAAAAAATCCGGGTCGTTACAGTCGGGCATTAGATGTCCCCATGTTGGTTGCTTAGTTGAAGCTTTTGGAAGACGACCTTTGTTTTGGGTAGTTTAGCCCCAAACCATGCTCATGTGTCGTTTGGTTTAAAACTATCATTTTGAGGTCGAACTTATATCACTTTTGATTAAGGGACTTCGTGCCTATGTGGTAAACTAAAACTTGTGAATGTTTTAAACGCTCGTATGAAATGGTTGACATCTTATAACCAATTGAAGTGACGCGTTATTGGTTTATTTAAAAAAAAAAAATATTCGGGTTAAATACGGGTTGGGTTGTTTCAAGTGGTATCAGAGCATGGTCTAAGGGATTTACATGACTTGAGATAGGTGCCTAAACTTATACTTATTTGTGTATGCGTTTTATGCGGGACTTGTAGGATTTCGGGTCGGACCGGGTTTGGTTGGTGCCTAGGTTTAGGCGAACTAACTTTGCGCTACTTGTTTTGTATTGTATTTGTAATCATCAAGCGAGAAAGACGTTGTACTAGCAAGTTAATGTGATGTGCTCGCGTAATAATGACTAGCTACCATTGTTACGGGTGCAAATCGTGTCAAACAAGCGATGTACGACGATTCTCGAGCAAGATGGGGCGGTGAGGTGTATATAGATATATGTATATATGTATGTCATGTCCTTTCGTTTCGTTGTTTAACCTATTCCGTATTATAGAATGAAGATGAGAAAAGGACATGATACCGATAACGGGGGTACGAGTGAAGACTCCGATTTCACGGCCAAGGTTGAGGCCATCTTTAAGAGTCAAAAGACTAAGTTTCTCGAAGATGTTAGAAAATTCTTCCAAGAATCGGTTGATGAGCAAATAACCGAGTTAATCAATGAACGAATGAATGCCGTGATCTAAGAGGCATTCGAAGCTAGAAACATTTATCCTCATGGTGAAGGGGGTGATGGTAATGGTGGGAATGGAAGGCGGGACTTCCATTACAAAAATTTTAAGGATGCCCAACCTCCTATGTTCAATGGGGTGAGGGATCCGGTGAAAATCACATGTTGGATCTCCGATATCGAGGGGGCTTTCCGTACCACCGCATGCCCTCTCGAGAAGAAAATGAGATATGGTTCTAGCATGTTGCGTGAAGAAGCTAAGTTGTGGTGGGATGATAAAATTCAATTGTATGGTGAAGATGAATCTATGAGCTTGATGTGGGAAGAGTTTAAAAAGGAGTTCTTTGATGAATATCGAACTCAAGCCGACCTTAACACAATCCGGGATGAGTTACGCGATTTGTGACAAGGTTCTATGGACTTGGTTACTCTCAAGTCTACTTTCTTGTCAAAAACTCGTTTTTGTCGGGAGTATGTTGGTGACGATCGAATGTTGATGCTAGATTTCTATCGTACTTTAAGCGATGAGTTAAAGCGTAAGATTAGTCAGGGAATGGATAAGTCTTTTGAAGAGTTGTATGAGTTGGCTCGAGGGTTCGAACCGGAGGTTCCCAAAAGAAGTGATTTCTCTTTTTCTAAGAGAAAGTTTGAAGATTCAAGTCATTCGAAATTTTCAAACAAAAGGAACAAGAAAGGTTCCGAAAGTGTTAATAGCGTGAAGAAGGGTGGTTTCGGGAATTTTATCCCTACTTGATACAATTGTGGGGTACGGGGTCACTTGTCTCGAGATTGTACGAAGCCTCATTCGACAAACAAGCTCACTTGTTTTAATTGTAACAAAGAAGGACACCGAAAGTCAGAGTGTCCCGACTTGAGCACCGATCAAGTTAAAAGGCTAGAGAAGGCAGTGGGTACGGCTAGGGGACGAAACTATTTGATGACCAATGATGAATCCAAACAATCCAATGAAGTTGTCTCATGTACTTTCATGGTTAACTCTAATCCGGTGAGGATACTTTTTGATAGTGGTGCTAATTTGTCGTTTGTGTCACCAAAATTTGTGCCTAAACTTAATATACCGCTAGCTAAGTTAAGTCATCCGGTAGAAGTCGAAATAGCGAAGGGTAAGACGGTGCTAGGGGTTGATGTTTGTAAAGATTGTAATGTTGTGTTTGGTACCGAAACGTTTAAAATCGATCTTATCCCGATGACATTGGGTAAATTTGATATTGTTGTTGGTATGGATTGGCTCGATCGTTATAGAGCCGATATTGCATGCCACGAAAAGTTCATTCGTGTAAAGACCCCAAGTGGGGGAGAGTTAATCATTCATGGCGATAAACGAAGGAGACTCGTACCATTGTGCACTTATGCTCGTGCGCGGCGTTTCCTTAATAGTGGTGGCATGGTTTTTCTTGCCCATATAGTTGATACTCGTGATGAGCTACCATCCATTCGTGAAATTCCGATGGTTAATGAATTCGAAGACGTTTTTCCGGATGAGTTACCGGGTGTTCCGGCGGAAAGACAAGTTGAATTTCGCATTGAGTTGGTTCCTGGGGCTACTCCCATTGCTAAAACTCCTTATCGTTTAGCACCAATGGAAATGCAAGAATTGTTAAATCAAACCCAAGAGTTTCTTGAAAAGGGTTTCATTCGACCGAGTGCTTCGCCATGGTGCCCTCCGGTTTTATCCGTGAAGAAGAAGGATGGTAGTATGCAAATGTGCATTGATTACTGTGACGCCCCTTACAAAACCATCATGTACGGTTCACCAACAACAGGATCATTACAAGGTCAAACACTATATGCTGTTTGAAGATCTGTTTTGCATTCATAAAAAGATAGCGTTTTACAAAAGATAACGTGCTTCCTCTGAATAGAAGCGTTAACATAAGTATGTGACCCAAAGGTCGTTACAAAGCCATTGTTTGAAAATAACATAAGTTATGAATGCAAAAATAAAAGTTCCATGATTGAGACATCTCTAAGTAATGCAGTGGAATTCTAACACAACAGGTCCGTAACAACAAGTCTATAACACCAAGACAGCAAGTCTAACAGCAGAAGCAACAACGTCTAAGCACATGAGAAATACACGCTTAAAAAGTCAACACGAATGTTGGTGAGCTGTAGTTTGTAATCAGTAAGTAATGTAGACCACAAGATTTCAGTTCTTCAACCAGCAGTTTAAATCAGTGTTTCAAAAATAGTATGAACAGTATATGCTTAACTGTGGGCACCCGGTAACTAGACTTAACGTATGTATATCACCCCTTAAAAGTGCACTTGGCGAGTGCATTTTTCCTCGAAGTATTAAACACCCGTTGAATGCTAGCGCGACTAGCCCTAGTGGGATTGTCAAACCCTATGGATCCATATCTAAGATTCGCGTTCACGGTTAGGAAACCAATGATTAAACATTACCGAGCTAAGGGGAATCTTTGTGCCGTTTTGTTACCCACACATATGTAAAGTTTAATTACTCGTGTCTAGTATGTAAAACGTATAAAAAGCGCATGTATTCTCAGTCCCAAAAATAGTAAAAAGTAATAAGGGATGCTATAACTCACAGTGTATAAGCAGTAAAAGTCGATACAAAAAGTGTCCAAGTAGTAAGTCGGTCCGTAAGGTCGTCAACCTAAGCCAAAGGTCACTAGGTCAGTATGTTGTCCTCGTAAGTTTAAAAGTGTATAAAATAAGTTTAAGTGTCATCATCATCATTCATCATCATAAAAGCTAAGTATGTTTAACAAGTATAGAGATCGGAACAAAAGGCTGACTTTGATCAGCTGTTACGACCTCTATATAAAACGAAAAGACGCGTAGTCAGTGGCTATGACTCCGTATGTGAGTCCTCTAATGGCTGACCAATTTTTAGAACCAAAATCATCTTCGTTTGACCGTGGAGATGGTTTAAGTGCGAGTAGGTCAGAATTTTCAGCACAACGTTACAAAGGTGTAGTGGTTTTAAAAAGGCTATAAATCCTAAACCGTATATCAGATTTAGGTGAGTCTTAAACGAAAAGTCATCTACTCGAAATGAACTATCTGAAAATAAACTTTCTAGAAGCCCAAAGAGCATGATCAGACACCGAAAAATAGTGGACAAGTGCTCCGGTGGGATTCTTGGTGCTTGATGCTCATCACGGTTCTCATTCTTGATGCTTGTAGCTTCAAATGTACAACTCATTGATGTGTTAGCATCACTTTGACCAAGATTCAACCTTTAACACACAAAGTATTAAGACTAAGTAAGAATTCAACTCACTTAAGAGTTTTAGAAGGATGATAACCAAGGTTACATCATATTCTTAGTCTTAACACAATTACAAGTTCTATTTACAACTAAAGCTACAAACTTTCATTCAATCAAACAAGTATGAACATAAACTTGATCAAACAAAGTAATGGAACCCTAAGCTAGAGAGCTTGGATCCTTTTCACAAAAGTTATGAAGATTCAAAGCTAGAAAGCTTGAATCTTTGGTGTTCTTGAAGATCTTGAAGCATAAAGCTTAGATCTTCAAGTTTCATGAAGACCATAAACACAAGTTTAGATCTTTATAACAAAATAAAGATACCATAAGGTAGAAAGCTTAGACCTAACAAAAATAATGAAGATTCAAAGCTAGAAAGCTTGAATCTTGATTGTTCTTGAAGATCCTTGAAGCATGAAGCTTGATCTTCAAGTTACATGAAGATTACAAACACAAGTTTGAATCTTTACAACAAAATAAAGAGATTAAAAGCTAAAATATCTAGATCTAACAAAATAAGTGAAGATTCAAAGCTTGAAAGCTTGAATCTTCCATGTTCTTGAAGGATTCAAATCCAAGTTTGAATCTACAAGATGTAACAAGAACTAAAAGCTAAAGAGCTTGATCTTCCATTGATGATGATGATTTCGTGACTAGGGAAAGAAGAAGAAGAGAAAATTTAATACTTACACTTTTTAGAGTGAGAAAAACTAGAGAGAAAATAAGAGAGTAAGTGTGTGTAAATTGTGAATGAGATCAAGTGTGAAATGAGTGAGCTAAAGCTTGTATTTATAGGGGAAAATGGGGTGGGGAGGCCCTCATGGATGTTGCTTTTAGGGGGGGACAAGTGGGGGACAACTTTTACTTTTTGGTTAATGGTGGTCTAAAGTTGGTGCTTATGTTGGGATCCCATGCAACATTAGTAATAATGGTTAACAAAAATGCTAGTATGTTCCCTCTAATAAATGGGCATTTGTCTTACATATAATTGGGTCACTAGTCATTAATAATTGGGCTAATTAAATAGTCCACTAGCTAGAGTAGGGTGGGCTAAAGTCCAACAAGGTAGAAAGTCCAACAAGACTAACTAGTAAGCATAAGTAAATTACTAAGCGTAATTAAGCATCCAAAAACCCAAGTAATTGTTATTATAAAATAACAATTAGTATTACGTAGTCATAATATTCTGATTATGACCAAAGTTAAACGTGTACCAAGTATATAGCTCATTTCAAACGTCAAGTGACACCAACGGTCGTAAAAGCATTCAGGGATCAAGTTAAGTGATTACACACTTAATAGCACGTTGTAAGAAATTAATGGAAGTAATTAATCATTAAATAAGATCGCAGAGCATAAATTAGCTCAGTATGCACATATACGCAGTTTCGTGAAAGCACAAAGCACAAAAGCAAGTCGAAAAAGCCGGGTCGTTACAATTGCCAGGAGTTGAACAAAGTGACGATCAAGAATCGTTATCCATTGTCTCGGATTGACGATTTGTTTGACCAACTCCAAGGAGCAACGTATTTTTCTAAGATTGACTTACGGTCCGGCTATCACCAAATGCGGGTCCGTGAGGAAGATATAGAGAAGACTGCTTTTTAAACTCGTTACGGGAATTTTGAGTTTGTAGTTATGCCTTTTGGTCTTACGAATGCACCGGCGGCATTCATGGATCTTATGAATCAAGTATGCCAACCTATGTTGGACAACTCGGTAATAGTGTTCATTGACGACATACTTGTCTATTCTAAGAGTATGAAGGAACATGAACACCATTTACGTGAAGTGTTGAAGACGTTGCGGAAGGAGAAGTTGTATGCTAAATTCTCCAAATGTGAATTATGGCTAAGAGAATTGCAATTCCTTGGCGATATTGTGAACAAAGAGGGTATCCAAGTAGATCCGGGGAAGATAGAGACGGTGAAGAGTTGGGGACAACCGACTATGCCTACGGAAATTCGAAGTTTTCTTGGATTAGCCGGTTACTATCATCGGTTTATCCAAGACTTCTCAAAAATCGCCTCTCCTTTGACGAAGTTGACAAGGAAGAACGTGAGGTTTACTTGGGAAAATGAGCAAGAAATTGCTTTCCAATTATTAAAGGAGAAATTGTGTCAAGCTTCTGTGTTGGTATTACCAAAGGGAATTGAAGATATGACGGTTTATTGTGATGCCTCATTAAATGGGATCTAGTGTGTTCTAATACAAAGAGGTAAAGTCATCGCTTACGTATCTCGGCAATTGAAATAACACGAAAGGAGATACCCGACTCACGACCTCGAATTGGCGGCGGTGGTTCATGCATTGAAAATTTGGCGCCACTACTTGTATGGTGTCAAGTGTACGATTTATTCAGATCACAAGAGTTTGAAACATCTCTTTAACCAACGAGATTTGAATTATCGTCAACGTAGGTGGATGGATGTGGTAAAGGATTATGATTGTGAGATACTTTACTATCCGGGTAAGGCGAATGTGTTCGTGGATGCGTTGAGTCGAAAGAGTCAACATCCGGCGATACGAGTAGGATCGTTACGCATGATTATTACTAACGATTTTCTTCTGAAGCTCGGTGAGATACAAATAGAAGCTTTCGTTCACAACAAACACGAAGAGCGGATTATGGGGCAAACATAGTTTATTACTTTAGGCCCGAATAGTTTGTTATCTTTTCAAGGAAGAGTGTGGGTGCCTAATATGGGTGGCTACCGACAAGTGCTACTTGATGAAGCGCATAAGTCAAAGTATTCTATTCATCCGGGTGCGACAAATATGTATCTTGACTTAAAGAATGAGTATTGGTGGCCCGACATGAAACGTGATGTCGTTAAGTATGTTGAACAATGCGTCACGTGTTTGCAAGTTAAGGCCGAACACCAAAAGCCGTATGGTATGTTGCAACCGTTAGAAATCCCGAAATGGAAATGGGAGCACATTACCATGGATTTCATTACAAAGTTACCAAAGACGGCGATAACCCAATTTGATACGATTTGGGTGATAGTTGATCGGTTGACGAAGAGTGCTTTGTTTCTTTCCATTCGGGAAGCGATATCGTTAGAGACTTTGTCTAAGTTGTTTATCAAGGAGGTGATATCAAGGCATGGGTTCCTATATCTATTATTTCAGATCGAGATACTCGTTTCACGTCTCGGTTTTGGAATAAGTTTCATGAAGATATGGGTACTCAATTGAAGATGAGCACGGCGTATCATCCTCAAACAGACGGTCAAACCGAACGTACGAATCAAACGTTGGAGGATATGTTATGGGCGTGTGTTATTGATTTCGGTGGTAGTTGGGATGAGCACTTACCCTTGGTGGAATTCTCGTACAACAATAACTATCATGCTAGTATTGGAATGCCACCGTATGAGATGCTTTATGGGCGTAGGTGTAGAACTCCGATTTGTTGGGGTGAAGTGGGACAAAGAGAAATCGGGAGTACCGATTTGGTTATAGAGACGAATAGTAAGATTGAGATGATTCGGGCTCGACTTAAGGCTGCACAAGATAGACAAAAATCTTATGCCGATAAACGAAGGCGACCGATTGAGTTCCAAGAAGGTGACACGGTGATGCTTAAGGTTTCACCATGGAAAGGTATTATTCGGTTTTGAAAATGAGGAAAGTTAGCTCCTCAGTTTATTGGACCTTTCAAAGTGTTGGCCCGTATTGGTGAGGTTGCTTATAGACTAGAGTTACCCGAAGAGCTTGCGGGAATTCATAACACATTTCATGTTTCCCATCTCCATAAGTGTCTTGTCGATGACTCGACTTGGGTGCCGTTAGATGAGATCGCTTTGAACAACAAATTAGAGTATGTTGAAGATCCGATTGCAATTCTTGATGAAAAGGTTAAAATGTTGCGTAACAAAGAGGTGAGGACTTTTAAAGTCCAATGGCATCATCGAAAGGGGTCCGAGTTTACATGGGAACCCAAAGAGTTTGTTTTGGTTTATCTTTCGGCTTGTCATGTGGCTTGGATTGCGAGGGCGCGCTCCGATTCAAGTGGGGGAGAGTTGTAACACCCCATTTTCCCTCATACGTGTCCTAAGGTACGTATTTTACCTTGTAAATGTTTAATATTAACCGTGATCGTGTGTATATGGTTTAAATGTAAGAAAATGGTGATCAGATCTTCTATCGCATTTGAAGGTGTCTTGTCGCGTTGGGGGAAGTCGCGGAACGCGACGTGGTTGATCAAAATACGATGTGTTCAGAACCCCCACTTCTGTCCGTTTATCGCATTTGAAAGATATATGTCGCGTATTGGTATCGCGGTACGCGACCTTGTGTCGCGGAACACAACGATGGTCGAAGAATTGACATTTTTAGCCATTTTAAATGGCATCTTTTGGGGGTGTTTTAGTCTTTGTACATGGTGAACGGTTTTGCGAGTCTAAAAACTGATACAATCTTATCCAAACCTCATTTAGCACTTCTTCATCTACCTAAATCAAATCTAGAGAGAGAGTCAAGGTTTTAGAGTGAGAGAGCTCACTTTGAGGAAGAAGGAGACCAAATCTCACCCGAGCCCAAGTTTTAAAGTTGTTCCCTACGTCTCTAGCTACGTTGTGATAGTGTTGGTAAGTCCTAACTCTGTGTTTTTAGTTTTAATTGATTTATGGCTAGGGTTTGTTCATTTGAAACTTGAAAGACCCATTTGGGGGTTAAATGGGTAAACTTGGGATAAATTGGTGTATGAAAACCCTAAGGCTTGTAATCTAGGGTTTGGTCATGGATTTGGTGTTTGTAAGTGTTAATTTTGTTGTTAAAACACTAGTACACTTGTGAGTTAATGAAAGGTAGTTAATGGGTTCAAGATTGACCAATTTGTGAGTCTAAGTGTTAAAATGGGTTAAATGGGTAATGTTTGACCTAGTTGGGCAAAATGGGTGTGAAATACCCTAAGTTTGTGTTAGTTGGTGTTGTTAAACCTTAATCACTAGCTTTTAGTGATTTATTGCGGTCTTGACCTTAAATGGGTGGTTTTGATTTAAATGAGTCATTTAATGCAAGTAAGCCATTAAATGCACAAGAGTAGATTGTTGGTGTTTAGTCCAACGAGTTGTATGTTAATTATATGCATAATGTAATAGGTACGTTACATTGAAGGTTGCAATATTGGATTCTATTTCACCGAAGGCGTTAAGGTGAGTGGAATAATTATATACGTATGTATATGATTTATTTACTTGTGGGGTATGGGTTAAAGTTTGATGTTGACGATACCATATCCTAGAGTATATTGTTTGTTTTGATGAGGGTTAAAGTTCGATGTTGACGATACCTCATGTATGGATTTAAAGTTCGATGTTGACGAAGCCATACCACTATTGTAGTGACATTTGATGAGGGTTTAAGTTCGATGTTGACGATACCTCATATGTGGGTTTAAGTTCGATGTTGACGATACCACATTAATTCATTCGATGAGGGTCTAAGTTCGATGTTGACGATACCTCACATGTGAGTCTAAGTTCGATGTTGACGATACCATTTATTATGACAGATGGGAATTAAGTTCGATGTTGACGATACCATTCGTTGGGCTAGCCTTGAAACATGGAATACTAATGGATGTTGTGAACACCAATGTTTTGTGTGTTGTAGTGTAGCATATTATATTGTTCGTGTTATATGCTATTGTTATACTAGCTTGTGTTATCGTAGATTTAGCATTATACTTTTCTATGGTATGCTAATTATATTGCTAGTATGTATGCGAAAATTGTGTAAGTGATTGCAAGTAAGTAGATTATATATGTACGTGTATAATTATTGCATTCACTAAGCGTTATGCTTACCCCTCTCATTGTTTACTTTTTAGGTACAAGTATGGAGAAGGGGAAAGGGGTTGTCGGGCATTAGATGTCCCCATGTTGGTTGCTTAGTTGAAGCTTTTGGAAGACGGCCTTTGTTTTGGGTAGTTTAGCCCCAAACCATGCTCATGTGTCGTTTGGTTTAAAACTATCATTTTGACGTCGAACTTGTATCACTTTTGATTAAGGGCCTTCGTGCCTATGTGGTAAACATAAACTTGTGAATGTTTTAAATGCTCGTATGAAATGGTTGACATCTTATTACCAATTGAAGTGATGCGTTATTGGTTTATTTAAAAAAAAAAAAATTCGGGTTAAATACGGGTTGGGTTGTTTCTGGTTGCAATGCCTGTCTTTGAAGTTTAAACATTGAGTTTATCAACAAAGAAAGAAGTGTGTTTTGGTTTACGTTTTGATTATTTGACATTTACAACAAATATAAGATTCAATTAGTATTTTCGATATTGAGCTTTAATAAATTAACTACCCAAGTTTTTATAAAATTTTTTAAAACAATTAACTTACGAAAGACAAAGATCCACATAGAGATTTCATAGCCACGCCTGTTAATCAGCTTGGAGTTATGGTGTCTATTGGTAGGTAGCGGGTACCAATTACATTACAAGTGAAACTCTTAGATCTTTATGGGACCAAGATATATATGTATTCCAACAAACCACGATTATCTACTGGCATGTTTGTCCAATTCTTTCCTCAAACTCAGGTCTCACCGTGAATACGATTAAGTCGTTCAATTTGGAAACAGTGGAGATTCACGCTAGTCTCACTAGATCAAAAAATACACCTCGTGGTCATAATTCACCGTAGTCTCACTAGAATAGAAATATAATGAGGAGTGTTTGCAAGCTTATTGGATGGTATGACTTAAATTTGACGAGTATTAAATTTTATTTATTAAAAAAATGGTTTTGTGTAAACAAATAATGCATGCACTACGCAGAATTTACGGCTATCGAAAAGGAGGGTATGGATACTAACACTACGCAGAATTTACTGGATGATGAAGTGAACAATAAGTTTGATGTGCTTGGGAAAAGTATCGATAAAAATGATGTACGCAGTGTTCATACTGCGAGTGCGAGTGACTCGTCTGATGCTGAGGATGGAAAGACAACAGGTAACCCTAATGGTGATATGTGCAATCCTGTGAAAGAAGGGCTACAAAATAATATGGAACATTAAACTAAAAGCGATGAAGAGATCTTGACCAACGATAAAGATAAGAACAAGTTAGAGAATGATGTTTCGGTGTTAGGCTTTAACTCGAAGAGTAATTCTCCTATTGAATTTGATTTGCATGGTTCTCTTAATGAGGATAATAGAGAGAAAGTTGGTGATTTTGGTATACCAACAAAGCAAGGTACTGAACTTGGGAGTGAAAAAGTTAATATATCTACGGTTTCATATAGTCATGCTGCTGAGGGTTTACGTCCTCAGAAAAAGACAGTGAATTTTTGGTTCATTGATCATTCTGGTAGTTTAGATGATACTATTGATGTCGAGTTGCCCTTAGAATCTATTCTATAAGTGAATGAACGGTATAAAAATACTCTATATGGGTATTTTTTTTAGGCAAAAGAGTGGCATATCCAGCTGTAAAGAACTATGTTACAAGCGTATGGAAGAAGTTCGGGTTGGAAAAAGAATGATGAACTCTAAGGGTTTCTTCTTCTTTAAATTTGCATCGAAATCAGGATTGCAAGGAGTTCTTGAATCGGGCCCCTGGATTATTCGTCCAATGCCTATTATTCTCAACACATGGTCTCCTGATGTTTCATTAACAAAAGAGGATCTATTTCGGGTCCCGATTTGGGTGAAGATTCATGATATCCCGATTGCAGGATTTACCGAAACCAGTTTGAGTGTCATAGCATCAAATATTGGTTATCCTATGAGATTAGATTCATACACGAGTACAATGTGTCTTGAGTCATGGAGGAGGCCAAACTTTGCTCGAGCATTGATTGAAGTATCGTCGAATAAGGAGTTAGAAGAGAATATCCAATTGGCGATTTCGAGTGTCGATGGTAAGAGTAAATCCGTATGTTCTTTAAAGGTGGAATTCGAATGGAAGCCTCCACGATGTGCGTGTTGTGCTATCTTTGGACACACAGATTCTCAGTGTCCAAAATTTGGGCGTTCAGATGCCCGGTGTCCAAATGAGGTGACTGTCACCAAGGAAAATCAGTCTATCGATGAAGATGGTTTTCAGGTAGTTGGCAAAAAGGTTGCTAAACAGGTGACAAAGGGTAATAACAAGCAAAAGGTTACCTTTGGTGTAAGTAATCCAAAGCAAATATTGGTGTATAGTCCCAAGAAGAATATTGAGTCTAATAATGGTTTGCATAAGAGTGTTCTGGGCGATAAAAAGAAGCCGAAAGTTAGGACAAGTAAAGGTTCACAAGTGAAGACGCAGAACACGTTCGACGCTTTGAGTAAAGAGGCGCTTAAGTTAATTGATGAAGAGAGCGATGTTGAATCCGAGAAAGATGAAACTGCTGATTTTATGGCTTCAAAAACTTCTTCTAAGGAAAGAACCACATTTGGTATGAAATCAGGCTGGTTATAGGTTTTGTCAAAGGTTAGGCAGGTTGTTAGATGTGTTGATTTTGTTAGTTCTTTTTTTGTTTTGGTTCTAACTTGATTGTTTGGTTGTTCGTGGGGCCTCAAGGTGCACTTGAGGTCGTTTGTGCTTTCTTGTATCTTTTTTTATTATTAATGTACGATGATTGTGTGTACCTGAAAGTTTCGCCATGGAATAGGGTTATCAGATTCGGTAAACGTGGTAAATTAGCGCCGAGGTTTATTGGCCATTTTCGATAAGAGAGATCTTAAATGATCAAACTGTAGTCTTAGATCTTCCTTCTAAGTTTGCGAGAACTCACATTCAACGTGTGCTATATGAGAAAGTGTAAGGTCGAAGACGAAAGCCAGATTCTCCTATTGAAAGATTTGAAAGTGGTTTTGACCAAGAAATTAGTTGAAGAGCCAATTAGGGTAATCGACCAGAAAGTTACAAAACTGAGGAAGATGAAGATTCCTGTGGTGTTGGTTGAATGGAGACATAGTTTAGGTGCTAAAATGACTTGGGAAACTGAGGAGTTGATGAAGGCATGCTATCCCCATTTGTTTGACCTTGACCAGATTCCGAGGACAGAATCTTCTTAAGGGGTGGATTTGTAACACCCTCAAACCGGGACTAGCTGTATGATTATTGTTTTATTCTAAGTTTGTATACGTGGCTTTATATGTGCATTTATTTTGATTTAATGTTTATTAACTTTTAACTATGCGGTTACAACCAGTTTGTGACAAAGGTCACCGAACATGTTTGTTTATTTAAAATGGATTCTACTAGAGTTGCCTAATAATGTACTAAAGATATCAGATAACTGATAAATACCCGTGTGTTATGGGTTATGAGAATTTAACCCAATTAAGTGACTAGAGAAACCCACCCTTGTGGTCCGGTGGTTCACCCCTTTGTACTAGTGCATTGGGATGGGGGTGGGGAGGTCTCAAGTTCGAGTCTCTCCCCTTAAAAATATTCTTAAGATTTATTTCCTGAAAGCCGAATTGCCCCGGGGAAGGTTTTACCGACCTGTATTCAGGATCCAGGTCTGACCGCCTGCCCCCAGGATGGTATAAGGTTCGGATCCCTGTAATGCGGTTTGGGTTTTCTGACCGAAAGCGCGTACGTGCGTGGCAAATGAGAGTATTCGATGCCAACAACTTGCCTTTAAAAAAAAAAAGTGACTAGAGCTTCTTTATTTGGTCTCTATTCTTCCACTCTCTAGAAACATCACCACACACACCGTACCTTCATCCTCTCCACCTAACCAAAACCTTAACATCTAAATCTTGTTCTTGAGCTCAAATCAATTACATCTTTTTGTTCCTTATGATATACTGATTCTTTTGAGGTAAGTTAATGGATTTCATGCTTTAATCTTTAAGAAAATGGAGTTTTTGTGTTAGGTTTTACAAAATTGTAATATGGGTCAAAATTACTTGAATTAGTGTTGTTTTGAAGTAAATCTTGTGGGTTTGTGTTCCTACATGTTTAGTTTACTAAATATGGTCAGTTTTGGGGTCAAACACGAGCTATAGATCAAGAATTGGTGATTTTGGTGTGAAACCCGTAGTTGTGTTCATCTTTTGCTACAGATAAACACAGTCGGCTGAGTGTCTATTGACATTCGACCGACTATCGAGACCCTCGGCCGACTGAGTAGACCATCGACCGAGTGTGTCCATTAGTGACCATCGATCGAGTGACTTGACACTCGACCGAGTGTGTGTTGACATTCGACCGATGGTGTTTGGTAGTTGAAATTTTACTAAGTGTTGTTGTTGCCCATGTGACTAATTTTATTATGCACGCTTAAGCTGTTAGAATTGTGCTTTTGGTATGATTGTGTTATGTATGTCATACGTGGGGGCGTGTAAAACCCTGGCGTTGAAGACATATGTGGCTTTGGTACGGGTCGTTAGATGTAGACCTTTTTGTTAATGATTCGGTTGTATTAATACTACTCTTGGAATGAAGTTACTGACTTGTATTATCTTTGCTCAAGTGACAAAGACGGAGAGAAGGCTCGGAAAGATTAGACCTCTAAGATCCTTCTATTGCTGGTAATTGGTGAGTGGGACTAACTGGAAAATAATAGTATTAAATAGCTTGTTATTCTATGATTGTTAAGTTGTTGGAATTAACATGCTATTATTACTAGTTAGTTATGACTCTGAAATGACTACTTGTTATGTGAAGCCTTGTTTGTTAGAGCCTAGTGCGTCCCTATCGTGTGATGGCCTAGGTAGGAGAGATCACCTTGCGGGTTGAGTTCCTCATGAGGTGGCCATCATTCATGTTCGTATATGTTTGAATGATGCGTTTTTAGCATGTGGATGATTTTTTACATTCATGGATGTGCGAGGAACGTTCGGTAAGCCCCAGTCCAATCAACTTGTGGTCGAGGGTTCGTCGGACCGCCATTGTCTCTGTAGACTGCACTCTGGTGATGTATGTGTTAAGTTTGATGACATGATTAGTATAAAAACTATTGTGATGTACTATTGCCTGTAGTTACTTGCGCTCACTTAGCTTCGTGCTAATTCCCCTCCATTTCCTCCCTGCAGGTTGTTAGCCACTGTAGATATTGCTTTTTGGGGAGAACACAGGCGTTGCAATGTTATGTTTGACAAGACTCAACTCTGATGTTTTCTTCTTTCGTTTTAAAATTGGCTGTGATCAGAGTTAGCTACTGATGTCATATAACACTGTTTTGCATATTAAGGATTAACTTGAACTGTGCCTTTTTGTAAATGTTAATCTGGATACGTCTTTTCCAGTTAAAATTGTATGTTGTTGTAGTGTCATGTGGCACCCGGTTGTATTGATTTAACAACATTTGCTAGTTACATTGGGTTTGTAATTATCAAGTTGTCTTTTTTTATAAACAGCAGTACGAGATCAGCCAGGGGGACTTAACCACCCACGCGTTCTTCTCTCTGCAGTTGCATAACCCGCCCGCAACTGCTGCCCAGGAGGAAACCCGACCCAATCCGAAGACATGGGCGGTAACCCTTTTATCTAGTTTGATACGCACCGGGATCCTTTTTCTTCTAATTCTCCGAATGAACACAACAATTTTTATTGAGACCAATCTATTAGACAATGTTTCACACGCCACCTCATCATCATGTAACATGGCAGAATCAATAATCCGAAGTTAATTCCTTTACTTAAAAGGCACCATTAGCCGAGAAGTTCCATATCCAACTATCCTTTTACCTGCTAGTCGCAACAAAACTCGACAACTCATTAGTGATATTAGTGAGGTCCCCTGAAGTCTACCAGAGATTTCACCGATCAACACCAATGGTAGATAAACTATTATTATTCCACCGTGCACAGTCAAAGATATTGGTATTTTGGTTTTGGTTTTGGTCAAGACGGAAAAGACGATTATATTTATCCTTTAACAAAAAGTCACCAAGCCATCTTTCATTTCAAAAACTAGTGTGTTTACCATTGATTTTTTTAAAGACGAGGTAAATGGAATATTTAGAGAGCCTAAATATCTACCATTTTTTATTATTGTACACCACGTGGTATTTAAGTATTTATTGTTAATAATCGAGGTGTGACACAAACCACCATCAAAACCGTATATGCTTTTTATTACTTTTACCTTAAGGGAGTTTTGTTCCACCTTAAAACGCCACCACCATTTTTTAAGAAGTGCACGGTTTTTATTTGCAAGTGACCCAATATTTAATCTGCCCGTATTATAAAACAACAAGACCGTTTCCCGTTTAATTCAAGATATTTTGGAGTCAACCCGAACCACCCCAAAAAAATCTACGTCGCAAGCATTCAAGATTATTTATAACAAAAGTGGGAGCTTTAAATAAAGACAAAAAGTTGAGGGGTAAATAACTTAGAACCGATTTAATTAGCGTAAGTCTTCCAGCGAAGGAGATTGCTTTAGCCTTTCAATCCGCAAGCCTTTTATCAAATTTTGAGAAAATCGGATTCCAATCTTTAATTTTGCTCATAATTGCCCTGATTGGCAACCCGAGATACGTTATTGGTAAAGAACCCACCGAGCATCCAAGCCAAGATGCCATGATTACCGTATCAGATTGTGATACCCCGACCCCAAAAACGTTACTTTTGTTGAAATTCACTTTAAGTCCCGAAGTAGCCTCGAAACATTTTAGAATTTTCATTAAGCTTTTTGCGTTCCTTTTACTCCAATCTCTAAAAAAAAATATGGTATCATCCGTATTCAAGTTTATGTCTTGAGAATTTACATTTACATTTACATATTATCTAAAAGACAAAACACTATTTCACTATTCATCAATAGTAACCAGGAGTATTTCCGTCATTTCACCTTCTTTTTTTTTGTCTCCAACGATAAAAGAAGGGACTTTCGTAAAAGAACCAACCTTTCAATGTTACCAAAAGATGTCGAAAAAAATTCTTTTTTTATAAAAAAATCAACTACCTTTTTTTTTCCCCTCAATGATAAAAGAGGCAACTTTCATAAAAGGAACAACCTTTTCAATACTACCAAAAGATGTCGAAAAATATTCTTTTTGACAAAATAGATCAACTAACTTAAAAAAAAATGAACACTAAAAGGAGCAACTTCCGTAAAAAGAACAACCCTTCAATGTTAGATGTCGAAAAAATTCTTTTTTACAAAAAAGATCAAGATTTTTTTTAACTCGCATTCAAAACGGAGCCCCCGGAGCGAAGTGAGGGCTCACAACTAGTTAAGTACATACAAAGTCATCAAATAATTTAAATTTAATTAATTTAAGCCAATAAAAAAGATAGGGAGTGATTATTGTACATAATTTTCTAGATGTCTAAAAACTCACAACAAAGTTGAATATTTAATCAATTTCTATGCCGAAATGTTTAACATAAAATTGTATTTAATGCCATTTTATTAATACAATCAATATACACACTTTATAAGAAATTTTGACACCATTTATGTTTTTATTAAGTTCTTGGTTCAAGAACCACAAGTGAAAAAACAAAAACGTTTGCAAGATTCAAATTTAATAGCCAATAAGCTTTTAAGATTACAATATATATGAGTCACAAAACAAGTAATCAATAAATTTTTTTTTTTGAAAGGCAACATAATATTATTAAACACAACAAGTTTACATACAGAAGGGAGCCTGCCTACAACAAAACAGCAGCCCCATTTGATCTCGAAACTAAACATGAACCTCCTCAATCACAAAATTAGGCTAGACAAAGTAATCAATAAAAATTAAACTTTGAAAAGAAGTTTTTTAACATTTCCATCAGATTTAAATTTATACAAATAATAATGTTACATAGTTAATAGAAAATTTATTTTTATTAATAAATATATTTAATAAAACTTAAAATGAATAATGCTATCATTATTTATTTTTTATAAAATTCACGTGGGTTTTCATTAGCCTTTGAAGGAGACAACTAAACATTATTGCATCATCATCAATTCAATTTTATTAGAGAGTATATAGATTACAATGTTAAATTATAATTCCATAAACAACTTTTTTTAAAAAGGCAAGAAAGTAACTTTATTGATGTAATATAAATGTACAATACACGAGATCTATACTATTACAAAAAAGCGAAAACAGCCATGATCAAAAGCAACCAAACATGCCAACATATTAGACCTGACTTTTTTTTTTTTTTTTTTGAAAGATCAAACTTTATTATAACTTAAAATTGTTACAATTGGGCCGACGGCCAAAAATTCGAGAAAAAACATATAACACGAAACTATTACAGTTACATATATTGCTAAAGTCTACCAATCTATGAAGAAAACTCGAGTGATATGTGAAGGATTTTCTTGTGCCCGAGAGACATAATAAATTAATGTGGCTTACATGTTGTGATCCAAGTCGGGTCATACCCAATAACAAGCTATCAACACTTTATGTATTTGTTTTGACAATCGGATCATTAAAGCAAATACACGACACTTGAATTTTAGAAATTGGTTTTCTAAAATAAATGCTAGATATAATTATTTGGATAATTATAAGTTACTACATGTTGTATATTATTTATATAGGTTATAAATAATATAAAGTGTATGTAACATATGTGTGTTGCATTTTATTTTATAAAAGGCTTATAAAATAAAATACTTACAACTAAATGCATGTATGTTTTATAAATATGTAATAAAATATAAAATAAATGGAAGGGGTGGGGGGCCATTTTTTTGAAGGCTCCTAGGTGCCAACCACCCTTCCTTGATTACTCCATATAATTATGACTAATACACATGCATTGGTGCAACTTTTAACACACTTTTTGACTCTAGCATTTTGAAAATAATACTTGCAATTTCCTCTCCTTTCTTCAAGGGATTCTTGGTTGATTTTTGCAAGTAATTAAGTGCCTAAAATCCTAACCAAGTCTTGGGTGTTGATTATTGCTTGTGGGTATCAAAGATTTGAGGCTTCAAGTTAGAAGTTTTCTTCATCTACATCATCTTCTTCATCCTAGTTCTTCACCTCCATTTTGGAGTAGGTATAAACATCTAACTAGCTCTATTTACATTTAAGTGTATTTTCAAGACTAGATCTTTAATGGATTTCAAGTTTAAAAGGGTTAAACTTTACATGCATAAACTTGAAATTGCTTCCGCTTTATATATACATATACACACGAATTTATATGTAACAAAATGGGTTTGTGACTTTGTTTATTTATTGAAATCCATCAATGGTATCTAGAGCCAAAGTCTTGTTAATATGCTTCTTGTTTTTGGCTAGTAAACTCACTTTCTTTACAATCTACCAACATGCATGAAAGTAGAATGTAAAAATATTGAGTTTTGGTGGGTGTATGGTGATGGCCGAAATATTTGGTCCCAAAAATGGGTTTGGGATTTCAAGTTTTGGCCATGTTTGATGTTATGTTGTTGTTCACAATCGAGCCTAGGCCATGTGTTTGTTTGGTTGATTGATTTGGTGATTATTCATGGGTGTAATATTCATTCATATGGCTTGTAATTATTTTGTAATTTTGGTTTGTAAAAGTTGTAATTAATCTTGTATTTTGTATGTAATTTGTTCTATTTTGGTTTGTAAAATAGAATAGGTTGTTATTTCATTTTCTAGAAAAATTGTATTAGGATATGATTTTGTAAAATGAAAGTGAAGATTCATGAAGAAGATTACAAGATGAAGTTTTGAAGATTACAAGATTAAGTGGGAGATTTTGGTAAAATCTCTTACTTTGGTTTAACCCCTTAGGTGACATTTGTTTATTGGCTAAACAAATGTCTACCAAAATGGCTCTTGATTGTGAACACTTTGCTATGCATGTTTGTGTATGTTTGTATGTTTGGTTGCTACAAGATCATCACATGATTACACTTGCATAATACATTATAAAATGGTTATAATAAAACATAACAAAATGACACTAATAATTGGTTATTAGACTTGAATAAAATGGTTTATTTAAAAAGGTAATGTGAAATGGTTAAAACTAGTAATTGGTTACTAAAAGGCACATGAAAATGGGTTTTTCATAAACATACTACACACCAAATGCATGTTGGTGTATAGCACTTTGTTTTCTAAACTAGAATGTAGAAAACCTAAAATCCCTTTACTAATACAAGATAAACAAGTTAAACGCCATCCTTTTGTGGAAACACTTAGACATATTAGGAATCTCATGATGGGATAAAGGTCACCTAACCGTCATGAGTGAACTAATATGAATAAAGTACACTTTGCATGCTTGTGGGATAAAGGTCACCTAACCACTTGTATGTTAAGTCTACATGTCTACACAAGTAGGACGACTTGATTTGGGAATCATGAACTTAGGGTCACCGAAGCATGAGGAACAAATAGGCGTTGATGGGATTAATATGCCATGCAAAAGGATTGCATGATCCCATAACTTAGAAGTTGCAAAAGGATTGCAATTGTCATTATGACTACCTAGCTAAATCAAATGACGGGATAAAGGTCACCTAACCGAAATTTGATTTACCGTTGGATTCTAATATTTAATAAAACAAATTAAAAAGGTATTGTTTATTAAATCCAAATCGATACTTAAAAGAACTTTGTTGAATTTTGTAGATGGCCGCTAATAACAACAACAACATGAACAACGCACCACTTAACTTTAACAACCTATCGTTACGGTCTCTCCTCGAGAAAGACAAACTCAACCATACAAATTTTATGGATTGGTTCCGCAATCTTCGGATTGTCCTCAAACAAGAGGATAAAATGTATGTGCTTGAGGACCCCATTCCCGACCAACCGGATGAGAGTGATGTGGAGGCAATGGCCTCTTACGATAAGTATTGCCACGACTCCCTTCAAGTCTCATGCTTAATGCTTGGGACTATGATACCCGAACTCCAAAAGGATTTCGAGCATCATAGCGCTTACGACATGATAACACAATTGAAGGAGATGTTTCTCCAACAAGCACGTGTTGAGCGTTTCGAAACGGTTCGGGCGCTTCATGCTTGTCGTATGGACGAATCCCAATCGGTTTCATCTTATGTACTTAAGATGAAAAGCCTTATCGATCGTGCTAACCGTCTCAACCTTAACATATCTAATGAGTTAGCCACCGATCTTATCCTTAACTCCCTATCAAAGAGGTTTGATCAATTTGTAATTAATTACAACATGAATGGGATGGATAAGAGCATAGGTGAGCTTCATGGTATGCTTAGGACGGCGGAAACAAGCATGGGTAAAAGAGCTTTACCCGTGTTAGCAATCGATCAAGGTGGGTCTAAAGGTAACACCTCTAAGCCAAAGGTGGCTAAGAGAAAAGGACCCGTCCATCAAGGCAAAGGGAAGGGGAAGATGGTTACCCCAACCATCAACAAGGCCAAGAAGCAAAAGGTAGCCGAGAAGGCAAACCCCAAGGAAGACCCATGTTTCGGTTGCGGTGAGATGGGTCATTGGAAACGAAACTGTCCGGTCTATCTTAAAGAGTTGAAGGACAAGAGGGATGCAGGGCAAACCTCAGGTAATATATATATGGTATATATAGAACTTAGTATTACTTCTTCTAATACATGGGTATTAGACACGGGATGTGGAACTCATATTTGCAATTCTTTGCAGGGGTTCAAAAGAAGTGATCATAAAGCGGGAACATCAAGTCTCTATATGGGCAATGGTGCAAAGGTGCATGTTAAAGCTCAAGGAGAATTTGTTTTGAAGCTTCCAAGTGGATTGGAGCTTATTTTAGAAAATGTTTTGTATGCACCGGATTTATGTCGAAACATTATTTCTATTTCTCGCTTAAGACAATGTGGTTTCAATGTTAATTTTATTGATAATGATATCCATTTTTCTAAAGATGATATATTCTATTTCAAGGCTACGCCTTCAAATGGAATTTATGAATTGGTTCATGATGATGCATCATCTAATAGCTCAATATACCATACTAGCACCAAGAAACTCAAAAGGGATTTGAGTGATTCCTATCTATGGCATTGTCGCCTTGGACATATAAACAAGAACCGAATGCATACACTTCAAAGGAATGGACTTTTGAAATCAAATGAAATGGATTCGTTTGATGTATGTGAATCTTGTTTACAAGGCAAGATGACTAAAGCACCTTTCAAAGGCACTCATGAAAGGGCTAAAGATTTATTGGGTTTAATACATTCGGATGTATGTGGACCCTTTAAACCCATAACTAGGAATGGTGAAAGATACTTTGTTACTTTCATTGATGACTTTAGTCGTTTCGGATATGTCTATTTACTAAGACACAAGGACGAAACGTTTAAAGCATTCAAAGAATATCAAAACGAAGTACAAAATCAACTCAATAGGACAATCAAGGTACTTCGTACCGATAGAGGAGGTGAATACCTAAGCGATGCCTTCCAAGATCATCTTAGGAGTTGTGGGATCATCTCACAACTTACTCCACCCGGAACACCCCAACTTAATGGAGTATCCGAAAGGAGGAACCGAACCCTAATGGATATGGTTCGATCTATGATGGCTAGAAGCTCGTTACCTCTATCATTTTGGGGTTATTGTCTAAGCTCCGCGGCTCGTATTTTAAATATGGCCCCAACCAAGAAAGTGGAACGAACTCCTCATGAGATGTGGTTTGGAAAACCTCCTTCTCTTTCATACTTGAAAGTATGGGGATGTGAAGCTTATCCTAAGCGTTATGTAGCAAATAAGCTACATGCTCGATCCACAAAGTGTATCTTCATAGGATATCCCAAAGATGACATGGGATATTACTTCTATGATCCATCCGAGCAAACGGTATTTGTAGCTCGGAAAGCGGAATTCCTTGAAACCAAGTTCCTTATGGAAGGTGATGGTGAAAGAAAAATAGATCTTGTAGAGGTACAAGATCAAGCCGATGATACACAATTGGTTGACACTAGCACTCAACATGAGGATGCTGAAAATGATCAAGTGGATGATCAAGGTACACAAGACGTTCGAAGATCTAGTAGGATTAGTAATCCTCCCGAGAGATATGGGTTTCTCGTGGATGGTTGCTATACGGTTGATTTGGATGAACCGACAAACTACAAAGATGCTTTATCAAGGATAGATAAAGATAAATGGCAGGAAGCCATGAACGCCGAGATGCAATCCATGTATGAAAACCAAGTTTGGGAACTTGTTGAGCAACCTCCTAGCTCTAAGCTAGTTGATTGCAAGTGGATTTTCAAGATGAAAACCGACATACATGGAAACTTGGATACATACAAAGCTAGACTTGTAGCAAAGGGTTTCACTCAAACTCAAGGGGTTGACTATGATGAGACCTTCTCGCCTGTGGCAATGCTAAAGTCTATTAGGATATTATTTGCCATCGCTGCTCATTATGATTACGAAATTTGGCAAATGGATGTCAAAACCGCTTTCCTAAATGGATATCTTGAGGAAGATGTCTATATGGCACAGCCCGAAGGTTTTGTCGATCCGAAAAATCCTAAAAAAGTATGCAAGTTAAAGAAATCAATCTATGGGTTGAAACAAGCATCGAGAATGTGGAATCATCGTTTTAATGAAGAGGCAAAGAAATTTGGCTTTATTAAAAATGGTGATGAAGCTTGTGTATACAAGAAGGCTAGTGGGAGCTCCATAATGTTCCTTGTGCTATATGTGGATGACGTATTATTATTTGGGAATGATATAACCACAATGCAAGAGGTCAAAACTTGGTTAAAAAGTTGCTTCTCCATTAAGGATCTTGGAGAAGCACAATATATATTGGGGATTGGAATCTATAGGAATAGATCCAAGAGATTGATAGGCTTAAGTCAAAGTACATACATTGATAAGGTCTTGAAAAGGTTCAAGATGGAAAACTCTAAGAAAGGTTTGGTACCTATTCAAAGAGGAACCGTTCTCAGTTCATCTCAGTGTCCTATCACGAAAGATGAACAAGAGAGAATGAAGAAAGTCCCATACGCATCTGCTATTGGGTCTATCATGTATGCAATGATATGTACTAGACCGGATGTGTCATGCGCTCTAAGCTTGACAAGTAGATACCAGAATAACCCAGGAAATAGTCATTGGACTGCGGTTAAATGTATATTGAAATACCTTAGAAGGACTAAGGATATGTTTCTAATATATGGGTCTGGTGAGGAGGAACTCGTTGTAAAAGGTTACGTGGACGCGAGTTTCCAAACTGATCGAGATGACTCTCGGTCACAATCCGGTTATGTATTCATGTTAAATGGTGGTGCGGTCTCTTGGAAGAGTGCGAAACAGGAAGTTGTTGCGTTATCCACTACAGAGTCGGAGTACATTGCCGCCTCATTGGCAGCTCAGGAAGCTGCATGGATGAAGAAATTCATCGACGACTTAGGAGTGGTCCCTTCCATTCAGGACCCTCTTGAGATCTTTTGTGACAACGAGGGTGCGATTGCTCAAATCAAGGAACCTCGTGCTCATCAAAAGACTCGTCACATTGAGCGGAGATTCAACTACATTAGGGATGAGGTTGAAAAGGGAAAGATATGTATTCACAAAGTTCACACAGATCAAAATGTTGCGGATCCACTCACGAAGCTTTTACATGGGCCAAAACATGAGGGACATGTTTGTGCATTAGGGCTTCGACATTCTAGTGATTGGAATTGATCTACTTTATGTATTGTAACGGAACGAATTAGTTCAAACTCATTAATATAATTATGGTATTAATTTAAATTATGAGTCATGTTCCAATTTAGCATATTTTATCCATGAATAAATTATTATTCTAAATTCCGTAGTTGATCACATTTGTGGGAACAAGTGTGAGGTCTAGACTATTATGAACTTGGATTGGTTAACATTCAAATGGTGAATGTAGGGCAAGGTTGCAACCAAGGTTCATAGATATTTGTGGGACACAAATATTGGAAGACCCGCTCTCAAGATTACTATATGGAACCTTTGTGGTTGATCACATGTAATCTTGAGTAAAGGAGAATATCATTATATCCTCTGACCTGAGACACATATTGGGTTCAGATATTCACCGAATATTGTGCCTTGATTCTTTCCTTCGCTATTCTGAAACATGGTAGTACATAAGGGAGGTTTCAGGTATGGTACGAAGTGTAATGTCTAGGACGTATGTAGTCAAGATGGAATTTGTCCCTCTTATTCGTTGAGAGTCAGATGTCTAAGGCCTGACAAAGTTAAATCTATAAGAGAGTGATCATTCTATGTCTCTTGGATTTAACATGACATCTAGGGCAAAAGGATATATTGAAAGATTCACCTAAATCATATTCGAAATGGAAACTCGAAAGGGATGATGTTATTGAATGGCACTAAGTCATAACATGTTGGGGGTGATGGACGGTCGTTAGGTGGTATCTGTCACTTGCATTAATTCCTTATGTTTCTCGTGCAAGTGGGAGATTGAAGGATTTTCTTGTGCCCGAGAGACATAATAAATTAATGTGGCTTACATGTTGTGATCCAAGTCGGGTCATACCCAATAACAAGCTATCAACACTTTATGTATTTGTTTTGACAATCGGATCATTAAAGCAAATACACGACACTTGAATTTTAGAAATTGGTTTTCTAAAATAAATGCTAGATATAATTATTTGGATAATTATAAGTTACTACATGTTGTATATTATTTATATAGGTTATAAATAATATAAAGTGTATGTAACATATGTGTGTTGCATTTTATTTTATAAAAGGCTTATAAAATAAAATACTTACAACTAAATGCATGTATGTTTTATAAATATGTAATAAAATATAAAATAAATGGAAGGGGTGGGGGGCCATTTTTTTGAAGGCTCCTAGGTGCCAACCACCCTTCCTTGATTACTCCATATAATTATGACTAATACACATGCATTGGTGCAACTTTTAACACACTTTTTGACTCTAGCATTTTGAAAATAATACTTGCAATTTCCTCTCCTTTCTTCAAGGGATTCTTGGTTGATTTTTGCAAGTAATTAAGTGTCTAAAATCCTAACCAAGTCTTGGGTGTTGATTATTGCTTGTGGGTATCAAAGATTTGAGGCTTCAAGTTAGAAGTTTTCTTCATCTACATCATCTTCTTCATCCTAGTTCTTCACCTCCATTTTGGAGTAGGTATAAACATCTAACTAGCTCTATTTACATTTAAGTGTATTTTCAAGACTAGATCTTTAATGGATTTCAAGTTTAAAAGGGTTAAACTTTACATGCATAAACTTGAAATTGCTTCCGCTTTATATATACATATACACACGAATTTATATGTAACAAAATGGGTTTGTGACTTTGTTTATTTATTGAAATCCATCAATATGAACAGGGAAAAACCCTCAACTCACAAAATCATCCTAGGTTTTCCCTCACTTGAAAAACAAGCTGGACCGAATTATCAATACAGTGCTAATCAATTTTAGCGACAAAGTAATGAAAAACCGGTTCATTTAGGTAATTACCAAAGGATTCAATTGTGAGAGAGGATGAAAAAACCCTGTTAGTTAACCGATTCCTTCTTTCCTTGGTAGGTTCACATCGTATATCCAGGGGATTGTTAACCAATTTAACCAATCTAAATTACCATTAGATAATCTCGAGGAGATCCATTCGAAAGATTTGGATTGTATCTCGGAAACAATTTTTGCAATGCAGGATCTTGACTTATTAAAAACGTGATCGTTTCTATTTTTCCAAATGAAGTAGGTTGTAGTCCAGACAACCGCTTGCCAAATTTGGTAGCCGGTGCTAGTTTTTATCTTCGCATTACTTCCACTTGCTAACTCACGGGTATCGCTGAAAATTACCATATCAAGGTTCCACCACTTAAAGATTCTTTCCCAAATGGAGAATGAGGATTTGCAAAGGATAAGCGTATGGTTAAGGGATTCAATTGCATCATCGCATACCGGACATCTAGTTGAATGCAAGTCAATGCCCCGACGATCAAGTTCGGTTCTCACCGGGAGTTTATTTTGAATTGCTCTCCAAATTAGGATCTCTATTTTTTGCGGGATTAGTTTATTTCTAATAGTTGGATCGAAACCTGAAGGTGAATTGAGATGGTTTTCCAGGTGCAGCAACATCAAACGAGTAGAAAAAAATCCATTGGAATTCGGTACCCATTTCCATTTATCATCATTACTGTTCGAATGGTTGTAAGCAGCGACCAGCGATTCTAACTGTTGCAATTCAGCAGCAACTCGCCATCTCGGCACGGCAGTCCAGTCCCACATATTAGACCTGACTTGAAACAAGCTGGGTGACTAAACGGAAAATAGTGTTGGAAATCCAACGAAAAAGCTACCGGTAATCACCTATCTAAATCTAATACGTACATCTGCAATTGTTGGAGCTTCGATCTCGGCTTTACCCGATTGAAATTTAACACGAAACACGTGTAACTTGTTATGCGAGCAGAATGAACCAGAAACATGGTCGAAAGCACCGGGCCGCATAAGTGGTTAACATAGTAAAGGTCACTCAACCTATACCACTACGATTTACATTTGAGCAAAAGAGAGATGCAGAAGCGTTTAACCATCCGAGCCATTCTAAATTTATTTTGGAAATTCTGTTTGAGATCCAATCAAACCTTTTAGTTGGATTTCAGCACTCAACACATCAGTACCCTTTTTTACATTGTTAAAAACTATGTCATTTCTATTTTGCCAAATGATATAGCTAGTAACCCACAAAATAGCCTGCCATGTAAGTTTTGATATGTGCGATGTGAAAGAATGGCCTAAGTTACCGATTAGGATATCGGGTGCAAAACAAGTGGGTAGAGTGATACCCCACCAGTTGACCTGCATCCAAATTTCTTTGGCTAAAATACATGAGAATAAAACGTGATCAACCGACTTGAGATTATCGTCGCATACCTGACAACGAATGGTACCATATCAATTTCTCTCTTATCTATTTCTATTCGCACCCTGATCCTTTTCCTTCTTACTCTCCAAATGAACACAACAATTTTTAAAGGAACTAATTTATTGATTAAAGTCTCACAAAATACCTCATCTTGAACCATAACAGAATGGTCGATGATGAGGGTCAGTTCGTTCACCGAGAACATACCTTGAGCCAACAAGTTCCAAAACAACTCGTCCTTTCCCTGCCACTAACAACAAAACTCGACAAATCATTAATGACGTTGGTGAGGTCACCATGAAGTCTACCGGAAATTTCACGGGACCAACACCAATAAGTTGATAAAGTATGATTATTCCACCGTGCACGATCAAAAATATTGGCATTTTGATTTTGATCTCAACGAAAAAGGCAGTTATATTTATCTTTTATTAAAAAATCACTAAGCCATTTATCATGCCAAAAACTACTTTCTTGTCGTCTGAAATAAGTTTATTAAAAGACGAGGTAAAAGGAATATCTAGAGAGTCTAAATATCTACCGTTTTTTATTATTGAAGACCACGTGGAGTTTGAACATTTACCATTAACAGTTGAGGAGTGACCTAATCCGCCATCAGAGCCATATATGTTTTTTATGATTTTTACCCATAAAGAGTTTTGTTCAAATTTAAAACGTAGAGTGCACGGTTTTTATTATTTAATGACCCGATATTTAACCCGCTCGCTTCATAAGAAAACATGGTTGTTTCCCATTTTACTCAAGATGTGGCGACCCGACCAAATCATGTTTGACGGCGCCGTCTACGTAGGTCCCATTACATGGTCATAAGTCTTTAAGACAAAGTTTGACCGAAAATATGTCGCATTCATTTCATAAGTGTGGATGTTTCAAAGTTTACAAAAGTAGTTTCCATAACTAGTACATAACGATGTTTAAAGTACAAATGAAACACGTGCGACACAGTTTAAAGTAGTCAAAAGACGCTCCACATATGCAAGTGTACTCGACATCCAAAGCAAGTATCAAAAAGAAAGTGCGGAAGCATGTATCACCTAATGATCAAGGACCTGAGAAAAACATAGAAATCTGTCAACGAAAAAGTTGGTGAAATCATAGGTTTAAATAAGTAAGTGAGTAAAAGTAAGTCGAACCACAAGATTTGCAACATTTATAAATAGTAATGCATTCTAAAAGTTAATATTCACGAGCACCCAATTATCAAGGCTTAACATTCCGTCCGTTGAACCCCATTAATAGTGCTAGAACAACACTGTTTCTCGAAAATATATTTCATCCGTAGACGGTAGCGAACCGTCCAAGATGAGGGTTTGTCAAACCCATATGGCCATACAACATAAGTTCACGCCTACACTTACACCCTGCAAGTGTAACTAATGATAATCGAATTGAGAATCTTTGTTCTAAACTCGTATGTAGAATGTTTGTTTTCCTGTACTTGTGTTCACTTAGTTAAAAGAAACGTTTGTGTTTTCTCATCCCAAATATAAGTTCAAAAGAGTAAAAGTGGGACTATGATCTCACCTTGAGCGCAAGAGTAAATAAGTACTTCGACAAGTGACGTGTGCAAAGGATAATGCTAGTCTTGACCTAAACAAATAGGTCGTATCAATAACGGTAAACACGATAGGTCAAAGATGTTCAATTAGTCCTATGGCTCGTTATGACTTGATTATGTAGCATGCGAGTCAAATTGTCAAGTTTCATCCAAGATACAAGTATAGAAACAAGTTAGAAAGATTGCATAATCATTTAGTTAAGTTTGACAAAAAGTCAAACTTTGGTGGTCAAAGTCAACGAAAAAGTCAACACGTTCGGGTCGGGTCCCGAACTATTTTTCTGAAGTTTTTATTCATATATAAGCATGTTAGAACAAGTCTCATGTGAATCAGAGGTCCATAGCGTGCCAAACATTTTCCATATTTTGACCATGGAGGTCAGAACCTGGACACGTTATATGTCGCGCCGCGACCCAAGGCTGCCGCGCCGCGGCATATAACGGGTGCTGGTACCTGGTCAGTCTCAAATGTTCAAGTCTTTTTCCGAACTTCGAACAAACACAAAACACAAACCGTAAACACTTATGACTCGCACCTTATGTCGTTGAAAAGCTCTTTTGACAAGGAAGACAACTAAGCACATTTCACCAACCGAAAACATTAATTGCAATAACCGACTTTTCAAATCGAATGATCAATCAATGCACACATTTAATACTCAAATTTGATAAGTGCACATTTATGATTTGGGCATTTAATGCATACATACAACACGCCGTTTTGTAGGTAATCGAGAATACAATACAACTAACTACTTACTAACAATAATTCATGGCATTCAATGCATCAAATATTCATTTCAAGCTTATCAAACCCTAACCCAAATTCACCAAAATCACTAATCAAGTTTATGGAGTTTTCTCAAGCAACCTACACATCAAATTGAAGCTAGTGATACTAGGAACACATTTAATACATGCATTTATAACATTTAACATCATTCAAACAACCAAATCACCAAATCAAACACACCAAAGTTTATGTTCATGTTAGTTACTTCAAATAACAAAATCGAACATATAAATCATATATTCATGTTAGACTTGAGCCATAGACACTAATTAACAACTTTATAAGTTAAAAACATCAAGAACACAAAATCTAGTGATTTTAGAAAGTTACCCAAATGTAATGAAATCGGTATGGAATCGAAGAGGAAGTTGCAAGGATTCCAAATATGTAATTTGTTTTGGTTGAAGCTTGATCGGTTTGTTTTAGATGATGAATTCTTGTTTGAAGATTTGAGAGAAACTTTGAAAGTAATTAGAGAAAATGGGAAAGAAATGGAAAAGAAATGGGGAGGTGGGTTTGACTAGTCAAAAGCTAGTCACCTCTTTGGCATTTTGGCGAAACTAGTCCCTCGAGTTCGGTTTGCGGGTGAGTAAAATTACCTAAACAAGATAATTTAAAATGCTTAATAACGGGAGATGTTATAAACATATAACGGAGTTTAAAATATTATAACGAAAAAAGGCGGGATGTTATATTACCTACTCCTTGAAAGAAATTTCGTCCCGAAATTTAAGTAGGCGTAGTAGTCGTTGTTTCTTCCTTGGAATCTTGCGTTTTCGGAACCGGGAACAAGTGAGGGTATTTCTTTTGCATTTGATCTTGCCTTTCCCTAGTAAACTCGGGCCCCCTTTTGGCGTTCCAACGGACTTTAACAATCGGAATTCGGCTTTGTTTCAACGTCTTGACGGAGGTGTCCACAATTTCAACCGGTTCTTCCACAAAATGAAGTTTGTCATCAATAGTTAGTTCCTCGAGAGGGATGACGATATCGGGTTCGGCAAGACACTTTTTCAAGTTTGATATATGGAAGGTAGGATAAACGGAGTTCAATTGAGGCGGAAGATCTAAACGATAAGCAACGGTTCCAATACGCTCCAAGATTTCGAAAGGACCAATATACCGCGGATTTAGCTTCCCGCGTTTCCCAAAACGGATTACACCTTTTCAAGGTGCGACTTTTAACATTACTCGGTCACCGAATTGAAATTCGAGGTCGTTGCGTCTTTTGTCGGTGTAGCACTTTTGACGACTCCGGGCCGTCCGAAGCCTATCTCGGATTTGTACGATCTTCTCGGTGGTTTCGTGAATGAGTTCGGGTCCGGTGATTTGCACGTCGCCTACCTCGGCCCAACAAAGAGGTGAACGATATTTTCGTCCATATAGCGCTTCAAAAGGTGCGGCTTTAATACTCGCGTGATAACTATTGTTGTAGGAGAATTCGGCGAGAGGTAAGTGCTTGTCCCAAGCTTTTCCAAAATCAACTACACAAGCTCGTAACATGTCCTCCAAGGTTTGAATTGTGCGTTCGCTTTGTCCATCAGTTTGAGGATGATATGCGGTGCTCATGTCTAAATGCGTTCCCAACGCTTCTTGCAAGGTACGCCAAAATCTAGAAACAAAACGGCCATCTCGGTCGGAGATAATCGATAAAGGTACACCATGACGGGCTACGATCTCTTTGATGTAAAGTTGTGCAAGTTTCTCCATTTTTTCGGTCTCCTTCATGGCGAGAAAATGTGCGGATTTTGTGAGACGGTCAACAATAACCCAAATGGTATCATAACTGCCCGTCGTTTTTGGTAGTTTGGTGATAAAATCCATTGTTATCCTTTCCCACTTCCATTGCGGGATCTCGGGTTGTTGAAGTAGTCCGGACGGTCTTTGGTGTTCGGCTTTGACTTTGGAACATGTCAAACACTTGGAAACATAAGTAGCTACGTCCCTTTTGATGTTCGGCCACCAATATTGTTGTTTAAGGTCGTGGTACATTTTATTAGCATCGGGGTGAATAGAGTATCGTGACTTATGAGCTTCATCTAAAATAAGACTTCGTAGGTCCCCATAACTAGGCACCCAAATCCTTCCGGCGAAATATCGAAGTCCGGTCTCCATAACTTCGAATCGAGAGACGAGAATATTCAAAAGCTCGTGTGAAACGTTTTCATCCTTGAGAGCCTCATCTTGGGCTACCCGAATTTGGCTATTAAGGTTGGTGTGGATGGTGATGTTTAAGGCTCGGACACGAAGAGGCACCGCTCTTTATTTTCGACTTAAGGCATCGGCTACTACATTTGCCTTTCCGGGATGATAACGAAGCTCGCAATCATAATCGTTTAAGGTTTCAATCCACCGTCGATGTCTCATGTTTAGTTGCTTTTGATCGAAGATGTGTTGGAGACTTTTGTGATCGGTAAAGATAGTACTCTTGGTTCCATAAAGATAGTGCCTCCATATTTTAAGTGCGAAGACAACGGCTCCGAGTTCGAGATCATGTGTCGTGTAGTTTCGTTCATGAATTTTGAGTTGTCGAGAAGCATAAGAAATGACTTTCGTTCGTTGCATCAACACACACCCAAAACCATGTTTCGAGGCGTTGCAATACACAACAAAATCATCGTTGCCTTCGGGAAGTGACAAGATAGGAGCGGTGGTTAGCTTCGTTTTCAAGATATGAAATGCGGATTCTTGTTCGGTTGCCCAAACGAATTTTCTTCCCTTATGAGTTAACGCGGTTAGAGGACGAGCGACCAAAGAGAAATCTTTGATGAATCTACGATAGTATCCTGCGAGACCCAAGAATTGACGAATGTGAGTAGGAGTAGTAGGAGTCTCCCATTTACTAATGGCTTCAATTTTTGATGGATCGACTTTAATACCTTGGTCACTTACAACATGACCAAGAAATTGAACTTCCTTCAACCAAAATTCACACTTGGAGAATTTGGCATAGAGTCGTTCTCATCTTAAAAGTTCAAGCACAAGTCGGAGGTGTTGTTCGTGTTCTTCTTCGCTTTTAGAATAGACCAAGATGTCATCGATGAACACAATAACGAATTTATCAAGATACGGTTTGTACACGCGGTTCATAAGATCCATGAACACCGCCGGTGCATTAGTGAGACCGAATGGCATTACAAGAAATTCATAACTACCATAACGAGTTCGGAAAGCGGTTTTCGAGATATCTTCCCCCTTAACCCTTAATTGATGATAACCCGAGCGGAAATCGATTTTTGAATACACACAAGACCCTTGTAGTTGATCAAAGAGGTCATCGATGCAAGGAAGAGGATATCGGTTCTTAACCGTTAATTTGTTTAGTTCACGATAATCAATGCACATTCGTAGGGATCCGTCTTTCTTTTTAACAAACAAAATCGGAGCGCCCCAAGGTGAATGGCTAGGTTGGATAAAACCACGATCAAGTAGTTCTTGGATTTGACTTTGCAATTCTTGCATTTCGGATGGAGCTAGTCTATATGGTGCATGTACTACGGGTGCGGCTCCCGTAATAAGATCGATTTGAAATTCGACCGGTCGATGAGGTGGAAGACCCGGTAATTCGTAGGGAAATACATCGAAATAGTCACTAACAATCGGCACATCATCGATGTGCTTCTCATCGGACTCGACTTTCTTAACGTGAGCAAGGATCGCAAAACAACCCTTACGGAGTAGTTTTCTAACTTTAATGCATGATACGAGGTTGAGTCCGGTGCAACTCTTATCGCCATAGACGATCAAAGGTTCGCCGTTCTCGATAGGAATCCGGATTACGTTAAGATCACAAAGGATGTGAGTTTTCGTTTTGGCTAGCCAATTCATACCGATTATTACATCGAAACTTCCTAGTTTCATGGGTATCAAGTCAATTTCAAACTCATTACCCAAAATGTTTAACGTACACCCCCGGTAATATGTGTCGGCACTCAATAATTTTCCGTTGGCCACTTCAATGGTATAAGTGGTATCTAGTGGAAGTGGTGGAGTGCTAAAAGAATGAGTCAAGGTCTTGGATACAAAACATTTATCGGCACCCGAATCGAATAAGCAAGTAACATAGGTGTTGTTGAGAAGAAACGTACCTGTGACTAATTCATTGTCATCTCGGGCTTCCTCGGTATTGATGTTGAAAGCTCGGCTGCGCGTATTGGGGTTATTTTTCTTCTTCGGGCATGCGTTTCTATAATGGCCCGTTTGGCCACATTCATAACAAGTGACCGTTTTTGGAGGATTGGGCCCCTTTCGAGCGACGGGGGCGCCCCTTGTGCAATTGTTGGCCTTGTGACCAACTCCTTGGCATCGGTGACAAATTAATTTGCCACATTCACCCGAGTGGTGCTTGTGACATTTGTTGCAAAAAGGTTGAGTTCCGGCATAACCTTTCTTGCCGTCATTGGTGAAGGGCTTTTTGGTGAAGGTGTTGTTGTTGTAGTTGCTTGATGGAGTGGCTTCCCATTTCCTTTTGTTGCCACCCGATTTGTCCTCGGCCTTAGGAGCCGGCACTACGATTTCATCAACCGTTTCAATTAATTGGCGGGCCATGTTCAAAGCGGCTTGGTGATTAGCGGGTTTGGAGGACATCACACCTTGTTTGATGCTCTTTGGAAGACCATCCATATAGAGTTCAACCCTTTGAGATTCGGGGTTCACGAGATTAGGACACATCAAGGATAGTTCGGCGAAACGTTGGTTATAGGCCTTGAGATCGTTTCCGACCGTCTTCAAAGTTCTTAGCTCTTGTTCGAGCTTTCGGGTTTCTTCGCGAGGGAAATATTCAACAATCATCATTTCCCTTAAATCGGCCCAAGAGAGGGCATGAGCTTCATCGGTACCCACCGATTGTATATAGGTGTTCCACCATGTAAGAGCGACACCGGTGAGAGTGTGGGTGGAGTACTTGACCTTATCTTGGTCCCGACAACCGCTTATGCTAAAGACGGCCTCCGTTTGTTCGAACCATCGAGTGAGAGTAACCGGTCCCCCGGATCCATCATAAGTGTGAGGTTTGCACCCCATAAAAGCCTTGTAGGAGCACCCTTCGCTAGAGTTACCGGCCCCTTGGTTGTTGTTGTCGGTGGAGTGATCGGCCATAGCCGCCTCTACGGCGGTGGCTATCATTCGTTGTAGAGCTTGTTCGGGAGTCTCATGGCGTGGCACACGACGAGGAGGCATTGTTCCTTCAAAACAAAAGAATACCGTTGGTTAGTATTCTAAATAATACTAACCGTGATATGGAATAAAGATAGAGAGAAAATTATCCTTGACTCGCCTTAAATTCTTTATGTCATAATGTCGGAATGTTCATATGAGTCACCGTAATATAATCCCGGAAATTATATTACCCTAATTCATATGTGCATTCGACATTACTTCATATAGTCAAGGTGGCGCGTCAATAAAATTTATCAACGTAAGATCAAGATCGAATATGAGTTAGATATGATAGAAGAGTTCGAGTATAAATGCACAAGTAGTCAAGTAATTCCTACTTCGAGTCTATATGCCGGTTGTAGTCTAGATTCACTAATGTACCCTATGACTCGGGGTTGACACCAATGAACTCTAAATCCCTACAACCTGGCTCTGATACCATCTGTGGCGACCCGACCAAATCATGTTTGACGGCGCCGTCTACGTAGGTCCCATTACATGGTCATAAGTCTTTAAGACAAAGTTTGACCGAAAATATGTCGCATTCATTTCATAAGTGTGGATGTTTCAAAGTTTACAAAAGTAGTTACCGTAACTAGTACATAACGATGTTTAAAGTGCAAATGAAACACGTGCGACACAGTTTAAAGTAGTCAAAAGACGCTCCACATATGCAAGTGTACTCGACATCCAAAGCAAGTATCAAAAAGAAAGTGCAGAAGCATGTATCACCTAATGATCAAGGACCTGAGAAAAACATAGAAATCTGTCAACGAAAGCATTGGTGAAATCATAGGTTTAAATAAGTAAGTGAGTAAATGTAAGTCGAACCACAAGATTTGCAACATTTATAAATAGTAATGCATTCTAAAAGTTAATATTCACGAGCACCCAATTATCAAGGCTTAACATTTCGTCCGTTGAACCCCATTAATAGTGCTAGAACAACATTGTTTCTCGAAAATATATTTCATCCGTAGACGGTAGCGAACCGTCCAAGATGAGGGTTTGTCAAACCCATATGGCCATACAACATAAGTTCACGCCTACACTTACACCCTGCAAGTGTAACTAATGATAATCGAATTGAGGATTTTTGTTCTAAACTCGTATGTAGAATGTTTGTTTTCCTGTACTTGTGTTCACTTAGTTAAAAGAAACGTTTGTGTTTTCTCATCCCAAATATAAGTTCAAAAGAGTAAAAGTGGGACTATGATCTCACCTTGAGCGCAAGAGTAAATAAGTACTTCGACAAGTGACGTGTGCAAAGGATAATGCTAGTCTTGACCTAAACAAATAGGTCGTATCAATAACGGTAAACACGATAGGTCAAAGATGTTCAATTAGTCCTATGGCTCGTTATGACTTGATTATGTAGCATGCGAATCAAATTGTCAAGTTTCATGCAAGATACAAGTATAGAAACAAGTAAGAAAGATTGCATAATCATTTGGTTAAGTTTGACAAAAAGTCAAACTTTGGTCGGTCAAAGTCAACGAAAAAGTCAACACGTTCGGGTCGGTTCCCGAACTATTTTTCTGAAGTTTTTATTCATATATAAGCATGTTAGAACAAGTCTCATGTGAATCGGAGGTCCATAGCGTGCCAAACATTTTCCATATTTTGACCATGGAGGTCAGAACCTGGACACGTTATATGTCGCGCCGCGACCCAAGGCTGCCGCGCCGCGGCATATAACGGGTGCTGGTACCTGGTCAGTCTCAAATGTTCAAGTCTTTTTCCGAACTTCGAACAAACACAAAACACAAACCGTAAACACTTATGACTCGCACCTTATGTCGTTGAAAAGCTCTTTTGACAAGGAAGACAACTAAGCACATTTCACCAACCGAAAACATTAATTGCAATAACCGACTTTTCAAATCGAATGATCAATCAATGCACACATTTAATACTCAAATTTGATAAGTGCACATTTATGATTTGGGCATTTAATGCATACATACAACACGCCGTTTTGTAGGTAATCGAGAATACAATACAACTAACTACTTACTAACAATAATTCATGGCATTCAATGCATCAAATATTCATTTCAAGCTTATCAAACCCTAACCCAAATTCACCAAAATCACTAATCAAGTTTATGGAGTTTTCTCAAGCAACCTACACATCAAATTGAAGCTAGTGATACTAGGAACACATTTAATACATGCATTTATAATATTTAACATCATTCAAACAACCAAATCACCAAATCAAACACACCAAAGTTTATGTTCATGTTAGTTACTTCAAATAACAAAATCGAACATATAAATCATATATTCATGTTAGACTTGAGCCATAGACACTAATTAACAACTTTATAAGTTAAAAACATCAATAACACAAAATCTAGTGATTTTAGAAAGTTACCCAAATGTAATGAAATCGGTATGGAATCGAAGAAGAAGTTGCAAGGATTCCAAATATGTAATTTGTTTTGGTTGAAGCTTGATCGATTTGTTTTAGATGATGAATTCTTGTTTGAAGATTTGAGAGAAACTTTGAAAGTAATTAGAGAAAATGGGAAAGAAATGGAAAAGAAATGGGGAGGTGGGTTTGACTAGTCAAAAGCTAATCACCTCTTTGGCATTTTGGCGAAACTAGTCCCTCGAGTTCGGTTTGCGGGTGCGTAAAATTACCTAAACAATATAATTTAAAATGCGTAATAACAGGAGATGTTATAAACATATAACGGAGTTTAAAATAGTATAACGGAAAAAGGCGGGATGTTACACAAGATATTTTGGACGAATCGCCCGAACCGCCCTAAAAAAATCTACGACGCAAGGCCTCAAGATTATTAATAAAACAAGTGGGGGCTTTAAATAATGAGAAAAACTAAAAAGGCAAAAAACTTAGAACCGATTTAATTAGTGTGAGTCTTCAACCGAAGAAAATTGCTTAGGCCTTTCAATCCGCAATTCTTTTGTCTACTTTTGTGAAAACCGAATTCCAATCTTTAATTTTGTTCATATTAGCCCGATTGGCAACCCGATATATGTTGTTGGTAAAAAACCCGTATAGCAACCAAGCCAAGAAGCCATATTTTCAGTTTATGAGTTTGATACTCCAACCCCGAACACACTACTATTATTGAAATTGACTTTGAGTCCTGACGTTACCTCAAAACACTTTAAGATTTTCATTAAATTTTTTGCGTTTCTTTTCACCGAAAAACATGCTATCGTCCACATATTGCAAATAGGTTAGCTGAATATTATCTTTTCCAACAAATATATCCGAGAATAGACCCATGTTTGCCGCATGTTTTGTAAGATGGTTTAAACCTTCGACCGCGATGATGAAAATATAAGGGGACAAAGGGTCACCTTGACGAACGCCCCTTTAAAGAGCAAATTCTTTAGATGGAGATCCATTGTTGAGAATTGAAATCGATGTTGGGGAAAGACATGACTTAATCCATTTTATCCATTTTGGACTTAAACCCATTAAATGCATTATTCCCATAAGGTAAACCCAATTAATATAATCAAACGCTTTTTCAAAGTCGACCTTAAACATAAAACATTTTTTCTTGTTTACCTTCAAATCACTTAGAGCCTCGTTTGCAACCAAAATCCCATCAAGAATGTATCTATTTTTAAGAACACACTTTGTTCAAAACCCACCACCGAAGAAGTTACGTTACATAACCGGATGGAGAGAACTTTTGAGAGTATTTTGTAAAAGCTACCGATTAGGCTTATAGCCCTGTAGTCTGAAAAGTTTTGCGGGTCTGCGGTTTTAGGTAAAAGAGCAACAAAGGACGCATTGCACCCTTTAGAGATTATACCAGTTTCCCGGAATCTATTGAAGGCACTGAATAACTCACCTTTGATGGTATCCGAATATGTTTTAAAAAAAGACATGTTAAAACCGTCGGGTCCCGATGCTTTTATACCTCCGCAATTATTGATGGCATAAAGTATTTCAGATTCAGAAAAAGGAGCTTCAATTGTTGCAGCTTCATTAGGTGAAAGCATCTTATCAAGTTGGCCTTTAAAAGCAAATAAGTGTGGTGAAGAAGAACTATAACGACTCTTAAAATGCTTATATGCCGCATCTTTATTTTATCGGGTGACTTGGTACATATACCATTAAGATTGATTCCACGAATATTATTTTTATTTTGATGTCTTCTTATGAAGGAGTGAAAGTACATATGCCCATTGTATTGTTGATTTTTGTTTTAAAAATTCCGTCATTTCTTTATCTTTTTAAGCCAGTATTTTCTTGAATTTAACCAAGATGTTATATTCGATTCGGAGAGATCCCTCGTACCTGTTAATTTTCTTCCCAATCTGAGACTTCTTTTTTAATGTACTAATCTCTAAATTAAGCTTACTAAACTTTATATTGCACTTTGTTTTCAACACCACCTTTACATTTTTTAGCTTGTCTCTGAAGGTGCAATCTTCTCGTGGGTTTCAGTTTTTTTGTTCCACGCACTTATCACTTCTTTTTTGTTTTCTTCACCCTCAAACCAACTATTGAAAAAGCGGATGGGTTTTGGGCCGAAATATGTATTCGAGTCTTTTAGCATAATGGTGGCAATGATTGGAGTATTTTCGATCTAAGGTGCAAGCTAAAAGACCATCCCATGAAGCTGAACATTTCTCGGAGATCAAAAAACGGTCTAGCTTGCTATATTTTAACCCGTCGTCACTAATCTTTGTAAATTTCATCCCTCCTAGTGGAACATCAATCAAGTGAGAATTATCTATTAATCTATTGAGTCCTTTTGCTCGAGCTTCTATGAAGTGGCAGTTTATACGTTCAGACCTTCGTCTCACTTCGTTGAAATCACCACATAAAATCCAGTCTTCAATATTTATCTGCATAATACACTCAAGGCTAACCCAGAATTTGTGTTTCAAGCAGGGCCGGGCCAGAAGTTTTTGATGCCCAGTGCGACGTGATTAAAAGTTGCCCTTGTCATGTTTAGTATTACGAGAAATTTCAAGCCTGAATATTCTTTAGTTTACTACAAATACACTGATTACTTATTGCGTTTCTTATTATAGAAGGGTTAGTTTTTTAGCAACTATATAAACCTACTTAATACATAAACAAATTAATATATTTACAAATAGTTGCTTAAAATCATCTATTATCTATCAAAAAGCACCAAACTCGTACATAATAAAATTCGACCATTTAACCATTTGATGCCCCCTTTTGTGTGATGCCCGGTGCCGTCGCACGGTCTGCACAGCCCCAAGCCCGGCCCTGGTTTCAAGTCATCTAGATGAGGCCCGTAAACATTTAATATTATGGTTGCATTTGATTTCCCAACCCATATACCCTTTATACCCAGGAAAAACTCTTTTTCAACAGCTTGATTAACATTAAATTTAACAGGATTCCATATTAATATAGAACCCCCTAATTTCCTACAGCACTATTGATTACAAATTCAAAACTAGATGATCCCCAAATGTATTCTATTAATTTTTGAGAAACTTTTTTAAGTCTCGACTCTTGTATTGCAAAAATATCAGGATCATGAATACGTATTAAAGTTTTAATCCAGTTAATTTTACTCTTACCATCCTTACCCATCCCACGTACATTAACAGAGATTATCTTCATAATAAACAGATGAAAAATCACGACTGACAGAGGAAGGCACTAAGCCTCGGGGCATTGCTGTACGATTTCCAGACCCAATTCCCGACTAAAATCAATTAAATCGCCACTGTTTTCTGATATGGATAACCCCAAAGGTTGCTCAGAATTTCTTGACTTTTGTTTATCTAAATTTTTACCATTGCGTTTTAGATTAGGCTTCTTTATTTTGAATTTCCTGTTGTTACCTATTTGACAGCCTTTTATTTGTTCCTGACCTGTTTTCGAAACAACTCCACCATCTTTGCTTGAGACAGATTCGCTTGCAACCTCAGGAATATTAATGTTGGATTCAATTGCTCTAACAAGTGGATTATTGTAACGACCCTCCTATTTCCGTTAATTCTTTAATGAGCGCTAATTGACTTTGCATGACTAATATTTTTAAGATAGAATTTCTACACTATATTTATTTATAAATGTTATTTGTGATATTTACGTGTCAACTTTTATAATAAGAATTTCTATTCTTGATCATACGATGAAACTTGGCGACTGTTAACCGAATTTAAGTCGCGATTAAAGGAACTAACATTTCTATGTTATAAATTGTTAATAAATATTATTTGTAATATTTATTGAAGATTATAATTATATTAAGAATTTCTATCCTTAATTTGGGCTGTTTAAGCCCGACGACAGTTAGAGACCGTTAGCGATTTAACGTTTTCGAGACTATTATCCGCTGGATTTTACATATGTGTGTTCAAATATGAAAAATAAAACTTTCGTTTCCCTTTGTTTCTCTTTGGACCGATCGACATCTAGTGGAGGGGGTGTTGTGTCATTTGTTGGTTAGTGATCCAATATTAATATTCAAATGTTAACCACTTTGTTTTGATGATGACACCAAGTCTTGTGTGCTTAAACAACATATAGAACAACACAAGTTCATAAGTCTACACTATCTCTAGCAAAAGACCAATACATAAATAATTAACTTGGTAAAACTACTATGCGGCTGCACCACGGTCAACCGTGAGTCTGACCGTGGATGCCCTGTACCAACGGCTGCACCTTTTTCTCAAAACTGTCATCTGCGGTCAACCTCACGTCAGACCGTGGATCGACCGCAGTTTTCTCTGTAACCAAATTCATCCACTTTAAGTTGGACCACTTTGAGGCATTTATATTTTACAAAACGTTTTTAAACAAACTTATAATAGTTGCCTTCTTTGATTCCAAAAGAGTTTTGAACCAAAAGATATTAATTTTTACTAATCACACCTAATGACATCTTAATGACATTTTAAACTTGAAATAAGATTAAACACACAAGTGTTATATCTTTTTATCCTATTACATAATGTCATTTAGACATACTAATAATGGTCATTAAAGTTTCAATTAAAGAGGTGTTCTCCCATTAGTTTTAAGTACCATTGTATGTATGTAAATGTAATTAGTTCAAGCTAGTCAAGGTTGTAACAAGGATCATTAAGTTCCAACTAGATTCAAACTAGTTCAATTAAGATGTAACAAGATTCTAAAAAGCTAGATACTTCCATCAAAGAAAAGACAAATGGTTAAAGTCATGGGTTATGAAGTTTGGATGGTTTCTAATTATCATGGAGCAAAATTCAGCATTTACCTCTTTTGGAATCAATGACAAAAGTCTCAAGAGAAGATGCTTTCCTCATTTGCAAGCAACCAATGGAGTTAGATACTTCCATTCATGTATTGACAACTTATTGAAGACTTGGGATATGAAGTTTGGAGTATTATGGTTTGTCACAAGATTAGATGTTGACACATGCATATAAGTCTTACAAGAAAAATTTTGAAAGGTTGCTATTTGTCAAGTATCACATGCATACTTGCCTCTCTTGGATAAGCAAGTTTATGACAATGGTAAACCAAGGAAAATATGACATCCTTATTTGTAGAATGCTTCCAAGACCATTGCAAGTAACTTTGAATCTTTGGTTAGTTGCTTCAACGGCTATGTGTACCACTTCATGCAATTCTATTTTTCCTATTTAAACAAGGCATGAAGACACTTGAAGACCACCTCTTTCCAACATACTTTCAAAGTCATATCAACTAATCTCCCAAGCCTCAATCACAAATCTATGGAGAGATTATAAGAGAGAAAGAGATATTCTACTTACACTAAGTAGAATTGTAATGTAAACTTTATGCTTAACATTTGTATCTTTAAGTTTACATTGTGAGATACTTCCTTGAGGGGTTAAGGAAGTTAAATGATTCTTGTGATAGGAAACATCTATCTTACTTAATGATTCAAATTCCTTAAAGGGATCTAGGAAGTTGATTAATTTCATTGGGAATTAATACTTGTCCAATGTAAAGACAAGTTTGATCTAAGTAAGGTTGGTGTGACATATTGAAGAACTATGGGTGATTGTAAGCTTAGCTATAAGTTTACTTGCGAGCTATCTTCTTAAAGGGATCTAGAAGGTAGTTGTGATTTCACTAGTTTAGAGCATTAGGATCTTGTGGTAAGAGCATTTGGTGTTTGTGAATTCTTCAAAGGGACGTAGGGGTTCATAAGTAGCGGATTATCTAGGAGCTAGTGTTGTATCCAGACACTCCACCGGGTTTGGGGTATCATAGTGAAGAAAAATCTCAATTCGTAGAATTGGGGAGTGGATTAAGGAGGATTAGTTAACATCCTCCCGAACCACTATAAATCCTCGTGTTTGTGCACTTACATTCTTTACATACTTGCATTAACAAACATGAACACTTCCACACTTAAAACTTATCTTTTAATTGCTAAATATTTTGAAAAAGTTTTAAGAAACTATTAAGTAACTATTCACCCCCCCTCTAGTTACTTATATCATTGTGTGAAACATGTTAGGTATTTAAAGCTAGTTAATCTTGCTCTAATCTTATTTTCTCCTACTTCTTTCTTGGCTTCACCTAAACCACGACCTTAAATAGCCCCACACACCTTCATCATCATCATCATCATCATGGCCTTCTTCATAATCCACACCACCAATTTCTTGCTCGATCATCAAATTGATTACGTATTTGTGACCTACGCGTTCTTCTATACGCATACATACCTTCAATTTTGTGATTTAGGTCTAAAACCCTATATATTTTTTTATGTTACTGATTTTGATCATATATAATATTGTATTTATGTCTAGTGCTCGAGTCATTGTATGTATGCATGATTTTAATCGTTAATTTGTCTGATTGATGACTTTATTGAAAATCACGACTTTGTACTTGATGCTAGTGATATGTATGACTTATAATCTGTACAATATATGTATGTATTTTTATAGCTCTCTAAAAACCAATTATTTTTCATTAAGATATCGTAAGATTTCGATTTACGGATCAAAAGTTATCATTAGTTGAATTTCGGTATGAAACTAGTGTTTGATTTTTGATATTCTTGAAATACATAAATTATAATAAGGTCGTGATATGTTCATAATTGAATTCCTTTTGAAAATACAATAACGTTTTATTTAGATATTGCACGTTTTCGATTTAGGGATTTTATATTATGAACAGAACATGTTATACGAAAAACTGATTTGACCTTCGCTAGCTCGGTTTGTGATTGTGATAAATTGGTAGGTTGAGATTGCATGATGTTTTGTAAATTGTTCCATGTATAGTAAGGTTCTCCATTTGGCGGTAACATAATTTGAATCGTTATGTGGTAGATGTGCTACTTGTAAACGTGTTTCATTCTCGTTGTCAAATCTGTCAATTTCAACTTCCACAAATAAACTGTTCAAATTGGCTAAACCATTTCTCTTCAAAAATTTACATAAGGTATTTTAACTTTATTTTAAATTTCTCCAATTGGATTTGCATCATTTTGAATTTTTTTGACTTTTCTATAAATGTTTTGCTCAAACTGCGCCTGCTGAAAACACAGTTGAGAAAAATTGCTATATCTTGAATTCTATAAATGCGTAGATAGTGAGATACAAATTTTTAGAAAGCATATTATGTGATGTATTGATCTGGAACTTGACATGATGCCATGAATCTTGAGCGATGAGATTTGACTAATTCTTACGCATTATCACAACATGCTTAGTGTATAATCGGTAAACGTAACATGATTGCTATGAACGGGTTAATGTTCTTGTTATTTGCCATGGTATGAAGTTTGACTTTGACTTAGATGTTTGAATTTGATCTATTCCATGCATGTGTGTAGTGGTTAGTAGTGTTATGCACTAGTTGGGTGAAACCAAATAGTGACACTACCGAACACTACCGTTTTACTAGTACTAATATGTTATTAAATGCTACTACTATACTATGAGTTTTGACCATTGTTTGGTGGTGTTTGACCTGAGGTTTGACCTTTGACTTTTGACTTTGACTTTTGTTGATTTTTCGTGTCTGGCTCGAGCAATAGGAATATGAGTATGACCTGACCTAGTTTATTAGACGTTATTCTGATCAACATGTTTAATTAGGTTGAAGTCTATGGTTGTACGTTACGTATTCTATCGCGTTTGAGTAATTTATTGCAGAGCTTTCATGTAAGTTGTAGTCCCACCTTTTAAACTTTTAAATCTTTTAGGATAAGAATGCATGCATTTTATCTTTACATGTTAGACACAAGTATCTAAACTATTCTACTTTGAGTTGAAACATAATATCCCCTGATTTGGTAACTGTTAATCACCGAGTTTCCTAATTGGTGAGCGTGAATCCTATTGATAGATCTATCGGGCCCGACTGCCCCGTATGGATTAGTCATGCTAATTTGCAACGGACGTATAGTTCTTCAAGTTGATACACCTGTTTGAGTGTATGTATAAATGTCCAAGGGTAATAATGTTGAGTTAAGATTAGTTACCAAGTGATCAAGGATGTAGAACTTTTTATAAATGTTTTCAAACATAAATCTTGAAGTATAATTTAAATAATGTCTGCAATATTAAACCTATAACTACCAACTTTATTTTTGACGTTTTTCGCATGTTTATTCTTAGGTATTTGATTGGATAATTGCTTCCGCTGACTACTAGAGGTCTGCATACATGGAGTCGCAGATTTTAAAACATTCACTTTTGCATTCAAATTTTATACTTTCTTTAGTACTGTGGTTATCTTTGGCGTTTGAGTCAACGTATTTACTTTGTCGATTTTATCCTTAAAACTTAGTATTAATGTCGGTTTTCATCTTTGGCAAATTTTTAAATAAATGAATGCAAATGTTATTGCAAACGTTTCATATAGAGGAAATATCCTCGCTGTGGGACCGTTAGTTCACGTACTGCGTCAATAGCGATTTTGGCGGGTCGTGACAATTATTACACGAATTTTCAATGATGTTATCGATTAGGTTATCACACTTTTGAAGAGGTGAAGGTTCTTTTGAATTGAGATTGGGAATCGATCTAATCAGGGGCCTCTCATGAACGAATTGAGGAACCGTAGAGAATCCAGGAGGACAATAAACATCAAATTAGTTAAGAAAAGAAGATTTGGGAGATTCTTGATTTAGGTCAATGTGTTTTTTCGAACCGATCAATTGATCATCTGTAGTTTTAATTTTGTTCGGATATGTAGGACGAAAAGGTTTGTATTCCACATTGGGCTTATAGATTGGGATAATAGGTGGCCCATTAGAGATATTATAGTCCATTTGTGATTTAGAAGTATTATTTTTTTATTGGGAAGAATGGGGCGCTAACATGTTGGTTTGGAACTTCTTCAATAATCAGGTCATTATATCCCACCAAAAAAGAAGAGGCCCTGTGTCAAGAACTTTGTTGTTCACAGCCTGTTCATTGGTTGTTACATCTAAAGTCGGCCCACTATAATGAAGCCCATTATCAGTATTTGAATTGGCATGTGTTGAACTATCGTCCACCCTGTTATCACTGGAATAAATACCTTTGTTGTCTGTTTTAGGTTTACCATTAAAGTTTTTACCGTTATGTTCCGACTGTTCTTGGGAAGGAGAAGAGTCGTCATTAATTTTTCCATTTTCCAAGTTGACCGAATTAACTTCAGTATATAATTCATTATCGGCAATCAAACAACAGGATGATTGATCGTTCTTTGCCGAAATTTCATGTTTTCCGATAGCTTCATCTTCGTCATGGATCCAATCATTGATGTTGAATTGATTTAACCCTTCATTTTTAGATTCACTGAATTCGGACTCCCAGACACTCGATGCCAGTTCGTCCCGATCCAATTCAATTTCAATTAGATCGTGACTATCCTCATTCACAAAAGCATTAAATGTTTCATTGTCTGTAAGAACTTGGATGATATCTGTAGCGACCCCGACAAATCGTCAAGTGACGGCGTCGACTACGTAGGTCCCATTACATGGTCATAAGTCTTTAAGACAACGTTTGACCAAAATATGTCGCATTCATTTCAATGTAAAAGGGTGTTTCAAGTTTACAAAAAGAAGTTCGACGGCTAGTTACATTACAATGTTAAACGTACAATTGAAACCTATGCGACACAATTTAAAAGTAGCCAAAAAGATGCTCCAAATATGCATGTATACTCGACATCCAAGCAAGTATCAAAAGAGTGCGGAAGCATGTATCACTTAAGCATTCAAAACCTGAGAAAAACATAGAAGAATCTGTCAACGAAAACGTTGGTGAAATCATAGGTTTAGTAAATGAGTATGTAAGTAAAATAAGTTGAACCACAAGTTATAGTATAAGTCGATTTTCCGAATCGGTTGAATTCCATAAGTATTGTTGTTTACCGAGCACCCAATTATGAAAGCTTAACCGTATCATTTACCTCAGCATAAAAGTGTTAGAACATACACCGTACCAGAATATATTTCATTCGCTTAACGGTAGCGAACCGTCCGAATGAGGGTTAGTCAAACCCGTATGGATCCACACAACATAGTCTCGCTTACACCATCTGATGTAACTAATGATAATTGAATTGAGGATTTTCGTTCAAACTCGTCCGTATCTTTGTATTCACAATTGTATTCAATGTATAAAAGTATGAAAAATATATATACGTGTGAAATGTATATAAGTACGTAATGTATATGTTTCTCAGCCCACGATTTAAAAGTATAAAAGTTGTTGAAAAGTGGGACTATGATCTCACCTTGAGTGCACGAGTAGTAAAGTACTTCAACAAGTAAACGTGTGCAAAGAACAATGCTAGTCTTGACCTAAACAATAGGTTGTATCAATAACGGTAAACACGATAGGTCAAAGATGTTCAATTAGTCCTATGGCTCGTTAAGACTCGATCATAATAGCATGTGAATCAAATTGTCATGTTTCATGCAAGGTACAAGTATAAAAACATGTTAGAACGATTGCACAAATATTTGGTTAAGTTTGATTAAAAGTCAACTTAGGTCGGGTCAAAGTCAACAAAAAAGTCAACACATTCGGGTCGGGTCCCGAACTATTTTTCTGAGGTTTTTAATCATATATGAGCATGTTAGAACAAGTTTCATGTGAATCGGAGGTCCATAGTATGCCAAACATTTTTCGTAATTTGGACATGGTGGTCAGAACCTGACCACGGCTTATGTCGCGCCGCGACATAAGCTGGCCGCGCCGCGGCATTGGCCGTGCGCTGGTACCTGGTCAGTCTCAATTGTTCAAGTCCCAAATCAAAACTCTTTCAAGCATAAATTACAAACCGCTAACTCTTAGAACTCGCACCTTATATCGTTGGAAAGGCAATTTGACAAAGAACACAACTAAGTATATTTCACCAACCAAAAACATTATTTGTAACAATCGGCTTTCCAAAATAAATGATCGATTAATACACACATTCAATACTCGAATTTGATAAGTGCACATTTATGATTCGGGCATTTAATGCATACATACAACACGCCGTTTTGTAGGTAATCGAGCATACAATACAACTAACTACTTACTAACAATAATTCATGGCATTCAATGTATCATCTATTCATTTCAAGCTTATCAAACCCTAACCCAAATTCACCAAAAATCACTAATCAAGTTTATGGAGTTTTCTCATGCAACCTACACATCAAATTGAAGCTAGTGATACTAGGAACACAATTAGAACATGAACTTTTAACATCTAACAACATATGATCATCCAAAATTCAAGAACAACACACCAAAATTCAAGTTCATGCTAGTTACACTAAAACAACGAGATCGAGCATAATAATCATATACACGACATCACAATGAGCCATAGACACTAACTAACACCATTTCAAGTCAAAAACACGAATTTAGAGAAATCTAGAGTTATAGAAATGTTACCCAAACGAGATGAAGTTGGTACCAAAATGAAGAGGATGAAGAGAGGATCACGAATATGTAATTTATTTTGTTGTAAGCCTCCTAGATCGAATTTAGATGATGATTGAATGAATTTGGTAAATGTGTGTGTGTTCTTGCTAGAGAGAAAGAGAGAAAGAGGGGGATGGTTGAATGGTGGTGATTGGGGTGGACTAGTTGACCTAGTCAACTAGTTTGCCCCGTGTCAATTTTAGTCCCTCGAGTTTGTAGTCGGGTGCGGGAATTACCTAAACGGAATATTTTAAAACGCGTATTAACGGAGGATGTTAAAATCCAATAACGGAAAAATATTAAGAATGTTAGCTAACGGAGGATACGAATTTAGTTACGAAGGATATTTTTAAAATAAAAAGACGGGCGTTAAAATAATTTAACGGAAAAATGGGGGATGTTACATTACCCACACCTTAAAAGAAATTTCGTCCCGAAATTTAGTTGGAAGTAATAGTCGATGTCTCTTCCTTGAGACCTTGCATTGTCAATGCTATGAATAAGTGAAGATACGTCCTTGGGCATTCCCACGAATTTGGACAGTCGGGGTTTTATGTTGTATTAAGGCTTGGTTTTACGATCCACAATTTCAACCGGTTTTTCTACGAAGAGGAGTTGTCATCAATAGTAAGTTTATCTAGAAGGATAGCACGTTCCTGTTCCGCAGGACACGTATCTAAGTTTGTTACAAGGAACGTAAGGTAAACGGAAACTTAATTGAGTCGGAGGTTCTAAACGGTAGGAAGCGGTTCCAAGACGCCCCAAGATTTCAAAAGGATCAATATTGCGGATATAAATTTCCTCGATTTCCCGAAACGGATTACACCTTTCCAAGGTGTGGTTTTCAATATTACACGGTTACTGACTTTAAATTTGAGAGATTTTCATCTAACATTGGTATAACTCCTTTGGCAACCACGGGCCGTCTTGAGCCCTTCTCGGACTTGAACTATCTCAAAGGTTGTTTCTTGAATGATTTCGGATCTGATGATTTTCTTGTCACCTAATTCGGTCCAACGAATAGGAGAACAACATTTGTGGTTATATAAAGTTTCGAAAAGTGCGCGTTAACACGCGAGTGGTAACTACTGTTGTAAGAGGGATCAACTAAAGGCGACAATACAAGTTTGTAACATGTCTTTCCAAGATGTAAATTGTTCGTTTGCTTAGCTCGTCTGTTTGTGGAAGATACGCAGTACTCACGTCTAAACGTGTTCCGAAGGCTTCTTGTAAACAAGATGTGTAACGAGTATTTTTGATCCGGGATAATTAACAATGATACACCGTGTTGGAATATAATTTCTTAAGATATGCTTGGACAAGTTAGTTAGGGTTCGAAAGCGTTTGTTGGAACAGGTTTCTTGTCGGCTACTGAAAAAGGTTCGTAAGGGCTAGTCACCCTCGTGGCGAATACTAGTAACACGTGAAGAGTCTCTCTCTCCATTGAGAAATTATATAAAAAGGTTTCCGTATATGGAAGTACGAGCGAAAAGATAGGAGTGAAATGAGAACTTAGAATAGGATGAGTTCACATTTTGAGGTAGCCATATCGCGCATCTAGTGGCCAAATGTTGAGACTTGGTGGGAAACGAGATAGTACACGTAGTTGTATAGCTTGGGGTTGAGTAGTAGTTGGCCGTATAACAGAAGCACAAGGACGTTAAGTCAAAGAAGAAAGGGGTATCCTTGGATTGTGTGTTATCTTTGGTCTCAGTAATATCAGACGGTAATAGTGAAATAGCAGAGCTATGTATCGTGGTACGCGATGACGAGAAGATTGATCGGATCCATAAATAAGTATTCAAATTCTCCGTGTAAAATAACGAATTTCAGCTTCCTTGATTTCGAGTCGAGAGGGGTTGCCTTTCAGGCGTTCACGTAGAAGTATTTCTATATTTGAGTTCCATTTTGTGCCACACGAATTTATCTAGTAAGGTTGGTGTGAAAAATCACGTTCAAAGTCCGGACACGGAAAATGTTTAAAATTTTTTTTTTTTCCTTAGTACTTTAACGAGGTTAGAGGACGAACGATACGGGAAAAATCGGAAATTAATCTTTGGTAATAATCGCGAGATCCAAAATTTTACGAATACAAGTCGGAGTCGTGAGGGTTTCTCCAAAATTAATTAATTAATTCAAATTTTTTTTTTTTTTTTTTTTTTTTTTTTTGCGAGATCTACTGTAATACCTTGACCACTAACAATATGGTTTAGAATTTGGACTTCGTTTAACCAAAATTCTCACTTGGAGAATTCGGCATAGAGTTGCTCTTTTCTCAAGAGTTCGAGCGTAAGACAGAGACGTTGTTCGTTTTTCCTTTCCGCTTGAATAGCTTAAAATTATAAGTACGGTAACGGATTTGTCTAGATAAGTTTGCATACGCGGTTCCGGAGGTCTATGAATACGGGCGGAGCCTTAGATAAACTGAACGGCACTAAAAGAAATTTATAACTATCGTAGCGAGTTCGGAAAGCGGTTTAGGAGACATCTTCTACCTTAACCCTCAATTGATGACAACCAGAATGAAGGTCGATTTTAGAATATACGCGAGATCCGTGTAACGGTTCAAGAGGTTGTTGATACGGGGAAGAGGATATCGGTTCTTAAACGGAAATTATTTAGTTCACTAAAATCACATATATGTGGGGAAAACATTCCCTTCCTAACGTATAGGTTTTGGGCTCCCTAGTTCTATAGATGTCAAATCAAAGTTCAAATTACCTACCCAATAAGTTTGACGTACACTCTCCGATAAATTTGTCGGTACGCAATAGTTTTCCGTTGGTCACTTGAATGGCCTAAGTAATATCTAGGGGGGGTGGAGTGCAAATAGTAGGCTCCAAAGCCTTGGATACAAAACATTTATCGACATCCGAATCGAATAAACATGAAGTATAGGAGTTGTTAAGAAGAAACGTACCCGTGACTAGTTCATGTCGTCTCGAGCATCCTCGGTGCTAATGTTGGAAGTTCGGCCGCGTGTGTTGGGGTTGGCTTTCTTCGTTGGACATGCATTCCTAAAATGACCCGGTTGGCCACATTCGAAACAAACACCTGGCTTTTGTGTGTTGGGTCCCTTTTGACTGACGGGGGCGGTACTTCCACAATATTTGGCAATATGACCACTTCCCTGGCACCGGTGGCAAATTAGCTTGCCACATTCACCAAAGTGATGCTTGTGGCATTTGTTGCAAAAAGGTCGAGTTCCAGCATAACTTTTCTTGCCGACGGAGATGAAAAGTTCCTTGGCAAAGTTGTTGCTGTTGTAGTTGCTGGATTGAGAGGCTTCCCATTTTCTTTTGTTGTTACCCGGTTGGTCCTCGGCCGTTGGTGCCGGTGCTTCAATTTCATCCACCGTTTCTATAGATTGGCGAGCCATCGTTAAAGCCTCTTGTAGGTTGGCGGGTTTGGATGACATTACCATGTGTTGAATGCTCTTCGGAAGGCCATCCATGTAAAGTTCAACTCTTAGGGACTCGAGAGTCATGAGGTTTGGACACATTAAGACTAGTTCAGCAAACCGTTGATTATAAGCTTCAAGGTCATTCCGGACCGTTTGTAAATTTCTTAGCCCCTGTTCGAGCCTTCGAGTTTCGTCGCGCGGAAAGTATTCGGTGATCATTCTTTCTCTTAATTCGGTCCAAGAGAGTGCGTGGGCTTCATCGATACCCACCGATTGTACATACGTGTTCCACCATGAGAAAGCAATACCGGTGAGAGTGAGGGTGGAAAACTTGACCTTATCTTGGTCCCGACAACCGCTTATGTTAAAAACGGCTTCCGTTTGTTCAAACCATCTGGTGAGAGCAACCGGTCCCTCGGTTCCATCGAAAGTGGGAGGTTTGCACCCCATGAAGTTCTTGTAGGAGCACCCCTCGTTTGAATTACCAGCTCCATGATTATTGTTGTTGGAAAAGTGATCGGCCACGGCCGCACCCACGGCGGTGGTTATCATTCGATGAAGAGCTTGTTCGAGAGTTTCGGAAGGAGTATTGGGTTGACCTTGGTGAGCCATTGTTCCTTCATGACACAAGAATACCGTTGTTTAGTATTATCAATAATACTAATCGTGATATGGAAATCAAGATAAAGAGGAAATTTTTCCTTGACTCGCCTTAAATTCTTTATGTCATAATGTCCGAATGTTCATGTGAGTCACCGTAATATAATCCCGGAAATTATATTACCCTGATTCATATGTGCATTCGACATCATTTCAGATAGTCAAGGTGGCGTGTCAATCAAATCAACCACGTGAGATTAAGGTAGAATAAGAGTTAGATGTGAATAGAAGAGATCGAGTATAAATGCACAAGTAGTCAAGTAATTCCTACTCCAAGTCTATATGCCGGTTGTAGTCTAGACTCACTAATGTACCCTATGACTCGGGGTCGACACCAATGAACTCTAAATCCCTACAACCAACGCTCTGATACCACTTGTAGCGACCCTGACAAATCGTCAAGTGACGGCGTCGACTACGTAGGTCCCATTACATGGTCATAAGTCTTTAAGACAACGTTTGACCAAAATATGTCGCATTCATTTCAATGTAAAAGGGTGTTTCAAGTTTACAAAAAGAAGTTCGAAGCTAGTTACATTACAATGTTAAACGTACAATTGAAACCTATGCGACACAATTTAAAAGTAGCCAAAAAGATGCTCCAAATATGCATGTATACTCGACATCCAAGCAAGTATCAAAAGAGTGCGGAAGCATGTATCACTTAAGCATTCAAAACCTGAGAAAAACATAGAAGAATCCGTCAACGAAAACGTTGGTGAAATCATAGGTTTAGTAAATGAGTATGTAAGTAAAATAAGTAGAACTACAAGTTATAGTATAAGTCGATTTTCCGAATCATTTGAATTCCATAAGTATTGTTGTTTACCGAGCACCCAATTATCAAAGCTTAACCGTATCATTTACCTCAGCATAAAAGTGTTAGAACATACACCGTACCAGAATATATTTCATTCGCTTAACGGTAGCGAACCGTCCGAATGAGGGTTAGTCAAACCCGTATGGATCCACACAACATAGTCTCGCTTACACCATCTGATGTAACTAATGATAATTGAATTGAGGATTTTCGTTCAAACTCGTCCGTATCTTTGTATTCACAATTGTATTCAATGTATAAAAGTATGAAAAATATATATACGTGTGAAATGTATATAAGTACGTAATGTATATGTTTCTCAGCCCACGATTTAAAAGTATAAAAGTTGTTGAAAAGTGGGACTATGATCTCACCTTGAGTGCACGAGTAGTAAAGTACTTCAACAAGTAAACGTGTGCAAAGAACAATGCTAGTCTTGACCTAAACAATAGGTTGTATCAATAACGGTAAACACGATAGGTCAAAGATGTTCAATTAGTCCTATGGCTCGTTAAGACTCGATCATAATAGCATGTGAATCAAATTGTCATGTTTCATGCAAGGTACAAGTATGAAAACATGTTAGAACGATTGCACAAATATTTGGTTAAGTTTGATTAAAAGTCAACTTAGGTCGGGTCAAAGTCAACACATTCGGGTCGGGTCCCGAACTATTTTTCTGAGGTTTTTAATCATATATGAGCATGTTAGAACAAGTTTCATGTGAATCGGAGGTCCATAGTATGCCAAACATTTTTCGTAATTTGGACATGGTGGTCAGAACCTGACCACGGCTTATGTCGCGCCGCGACATAAGCTGGCCGCGCCGCTGCATTGGCCGTGCGCTGGTACCTGGTCAGTCTCAATTGTTCAAGTCCCAAATCAAAACTCTTTCAAGCATAAATTACAAACCGCTAACTCTTAGAACTCGCACCTTATATCGTTGGAAAGGTAATTTGACAAAGAACACAACTAATTATATTTCACCAACCAAAAACATTATTTGTAACAATCGGCTTTCCAAAATAAATGATCGATTAATGCACACATTCAATACTCGAATTTGATAAGTGCACATTTATGATTCGGGCATTTAATGCATACATACAACATGCCGTTTTGTAGGTAATCGAGCATACAATACAACTAACTACTTACTAACAATAATTCATGGCATTCAATGTATCATCTATTCATTTCAAGCTTATCAAACCCTAACCCAAATTCACCAAAAATCACTAATCAAGTTTATGGAGTTTTCTCATGCAACCTACACATCAAATTGAAGCTAGTGATACTAGGAACACAATTAGAACATGAACTTTTAACATCTAACAACATATGATCATCCAAAATTCAAGAACAACACACCAAAATTCAAGTTCATGCTAGTTACACTAAAACAACGAGATCGAGCATAATAATCATATACACGACATCACAATGAGCCATAGACACTAACTAACACCATTTCAAGTCAAAAACACGAATTTAGAGAAATCTAGAGTTTTAGAAATGTTACCCAAACGAGATGAAGTTGGTACCAAAATGAAGAGGATGAAGAGAGGATCACGAATATGTAATTTATTTTGTTGTAAGCCTCCTAGATCGAATTTAGATGATGATTGAATGAATTTGGTAAATGTGTGTGTGTTCTTGCTAGAGAGAAAGAGAGAAAGAGGGGGATGGTTGAATGGTGGTGATTGGGGTGGACTAGTTGACCTAGTCAACTAGTTTGCCCCGTGTCAATTTTAGTCCCTCGAGTTTGTAGTCGGGTGCGGGAATTACCTAAACGAAATATTTTAAAACGCGTATTAACGGAGGATGTTAAAATCCAATAACGGAAAAATATTAAGAATGTTAGCTAACGGAGGATACGAATTTAGTTACGAAGGATATTTTTAAAATAAAAAGACGGGCGTTAAAATAATTTAACGGAAAAATGGGGGATGTTACAATATCTTTTACAAATTTAGGTTGGTTTAATTTGACAAGTATTCTTCCCGCCATTAAAGGTAAATTTCCTTCCACTTATTTAGGTCTTCCAATCGGCATTAATATGAATGTTGTAGGTAATTGGAAATTGTTAAGTGATATATTCCGAACAAAACTTTCGAGGTGGAAAGCTAATATGCTTTCGATAGGCGGTAGATATACTCTTTTAAAAGCCGTGTTGGGAAGTTTGGGCATTTACTATATATCTTTATTTAAATGTTCGGAATCAGTTATAAAAGAGTTAGAAGGTATGTGTGCCAATTTCTTTTGGGGTGGTAGTGAAGGAAACAAAAAGATGCATTGGATCAAATGGGATCTTGCTCTAAATTCCTTGGATAATGGTGGTATTGATATAGGAAGTTTGTGTGCGTTTGATCTTGGGTTATTATATAAATGGGTGTGGCGATATATGGCTAATCCAAATGCACTTTGGGTATCGGTTCTGAATGCCATATATGGTAATAATGTTGTTTTTGAAGGCAATAACATTTTGGGTAACGGTATTTGGGCAAACATCGTTTCCTCTTTCATTAAAAGTAAAGAGAAAGGTTTGATTCCGAAAGATGTTCTCCGGATGAAAGTAGGTAACGGGTCTTCTATTCGGTTTTGGAAAGATCATTGGGTCGGGATGGTCCTTTAAAACACAAATATGGAAAGCTATTTCGTGTTGAAGTCGATGAAAACTGCAATTTGGCTGTCAGATTTAATGGCTGAATCTGGAATTGGAATTGGTCTCGTGAACGTCTTGGAGCCAGAAATGAGGCGTATATTCAAGATATGATCGAGTACATGGGGCAGGTAAGTTTATCAACTGATAGAGATTGTTGGTCTTGGTCATTATCACGAGACAATAAGTACACGTGGTAAGTAACACGCGTCAACATTTGGATAGAAAAATGCTTCCAGGTTCGGAGGTTTATGCTTCTTGGTCTGCTGCTCTTCCGCGAAAAATCAATATATTTTTGTGGAGAATAGCGCATAATCGAATCCATACACGCATCAACTTGTCTCATCGTGGTATCGAGGTCACACAATTGGGTTGTTTATCGTGTAATAGTGGATTCAAATCTTTGAATCATATCATTTTTGAATGTCCTTTTGCGGTTGCGTTATGGAGAAGAGTGAAGATTTGGACCGACATCGACTTACAGAGGTTTTCAGATTGGAGCGAATGGTTGGAGTGGTTTGAAGATTGGCGCGCATCAAGTAACTCGAAGACTCGATTGATGGTGATTATTGCTTCATTGGTTTGGCACATTTGGAGGTTCCGGAACGATATTTTGTTTCAAAATTGCACATTGAAGAAGGAAGATATTTTTGATTCTATTTGTTTATTTGCCTTTAATTGGATGTATAGTAGAGGTAAATCTTGTGTTATTTGGAACGAGTGGCTTGTGAAGCCGTTGTAATGTGTTCGGCTTTTCTAGCTTCTCGCTAGGAAAGTTTAGTTTTTTAATAATATATGTCTGTTCCAAAAAAAAAAAAAAAAAAGCTAGAAAAGTTACAATTACAAGATACATGCAAACTACCGAAGGCTTTATAGCCTAAATAAAAACACCAAATTACAAGGGCCTTTGTAGCCATGAATTCCAACCAACTAATGTTACATGAGCTTCTTTAACATGATCATTTTCAAGCTTAAGTTGGTTCTTGAAGTTTTACACGTACACTCTAAAAGCATGACTGTTTTGGAAATGACATAATACAGTTTGATCGACATTGGTGAATCTATGTAGGGACGTATGAGTCCCGTGACACTACTAGTCGTGATTTCTTTTAACAAAATACTTTTTAAATTGTACATGACACTACGGATGACAATAGATCGGATATAGATCGGGTGAGTCTATATCCATATTCATATTCATTTAATTTTTAAAATTCATATCCATATCCATTAAAATATAATTCATCCATCCATATTCATATCCGTTGGATGAAGCGGGTAAATGAATATCCGTTGGATGTTAAGTTTTTTCTAGAAATATTTCTATTATCAAATGAAATCGTCAAAGTATTTATAAAAATATATGTAATATATGCAATATATACGAATTTAATACTATTCACATAGTTGTATATTCACAATCTATATTTTCGATAACATTTTAATAGTTTATAGTGTACGTATAAAAGGATTTGTAAATGTCGCGACCCTACTTTTTCCGTTATCTTTTACCGTTTATTATTTAACGTCCGTTAATTGTTATTCGTGCCACGTCATTTCTATGAGCTATATTATTATTTTTGTAATAATATATTAATTATTATGTGTTAAGTGAATATTTGTATTCATATTTAAAGTTGTACGTTCCTACATGTCGTGGATTTCTATCCCGTGAATCTTTTCGGTTTTCAAACCAACGGTCAGACTTTTGAGATTTTTGAATCCTAATTATTTTAAATATGATATTTTGATGTCATATGAATATATATAGTGTTTATATATTTTATTCGTCGCGTGTATGTTATTACTCCGAAGATTTAATCGCGTAGTAGCGTTTTCGCCTTTCGAGCTTCGATCGGGCATTTGGGCCAAAAGTAAATTACCATTTAACAAAATTGGGCTAGTGGGGCCCACCCCCATGCACACCATCGGCCGAACACCCCATGAAAGGGGGGTGTTTAGCCCTTATTCCTCATTTTACATTTCATTTGCAATTTTCATTTCTTTTTCTCATAACCTACTTTTAGTAATTGCTCTCCTCTCCCTCTTTCTCCTCTCTTGGCCGCCGAATACCACAACCAACATCATCACCATCTTCAATCAAAAACTAGCTTGGATCATTCAATTGCTTGCATATTCGGGTTGCTCTCATCATCCTCTACGCGCACATATCTTTTATTTCTCGATTAGGGTATAAACCCTAACCCTAACTTTTTAATTTCTACTCAATTTTACTGATTTTGATGTTATTATGATTGTATAGTACTTGTATATTGTTGTATTGATGATTGTATGCGTAGAAATGCTCATTAGTGTATGTTTTCGGTTTGATTGAATTGGTACAGCGGACTTTTTGATGATTTCAGTACATTTAACTGTTGTTTTTGATAAATTAAAGTGTTTAGATGAGTTCCTCTCATCAAGACAATAATTTTGGACTTTGGATTCATGTTATTTCGAGTCCCGGATCTTAAGTTATGCTTAATTTGGTATTTTCATGGAATTAAAATGTGAAAACGAATGTAATCAGTTTTGGTCCAACTTTGTGACCATTTTTGGAGTCCCTAGGATGTACTAGTGTGTTAGGATTGATGAATGGATGAACATTCATGTTCGGGTCATCGAAATCCGAACCACGGATCACCCGGAATGACTAAAACAAGATTTTGAATGGATTAATGTTCTAAGTTGGTTCAGGGCTGTTCATCACGACTTATGAATTGACTTTAGGGTGTTCTTGAGTGCACTAATGTGTCGGTTGGTTTGGTTAGACGAAGATATATATAAAATTCGTCAAAAACCGACACCCGAGGCTCAAGTTATGACCCGGCGAACGTTTTAATTAAACTTATGGTTATAAGATTTAACTTATGATACAAATAATAATTTTCATTATTATTAAATTACTTATGATATAAAAGTAATTATTTTAATTAAAGACTTGTGATATATATATATATATATATATATATATATATATATATATATATATATATATATATATATATATATATATATATATATATATATATATATATATATATATATATATATATTGGTAATGCTAAAAACGAACATATATTTCATAGCATTATTTCTCAAGAAAGACAAGCTTTTAGTTGCAATTGTTCTATTTACAAGTGATATTCGTTTAAATAATAAAAGGTGAAGACAAAAGACAGATTCGACGAATTGAAGACGCAAACGACCAAAAAGCTCAAAAGTACAAAAGACAATCAAAAAGGTTCCAATTGTTGATAAGAAACGTCTCGAAATTACAAGAGTACAAGATTCAAAACACAAAGTACAAGATATTAAATTGTACGCAAGGACGTTCGAAAATCCGGAACCTGGACCAGAGTCAACTCTTAACGCTCGACGCAACGGACTAAAAATTACAAGTCAACTATGCACATAAATATAATATAATATTTAAATAATTCTTATAATTATTTATATATTATAATAAATAATAAAAACCGTCGGCAAGAAAGACTCCAAAGGGACTGAGCTGTAATTTCATTCTCCGCGACTCGCGGAGTTTGAAGGCAAAATATGCCGCGAGTCGCGGAGCCCCAAAATGAAAAACTCCCTATAAAGCAAACCGAAATCTGATCATTTTCATAATCTTTTTTCTCCTCATTCATACGATATATATATATTTATAATTTATATTTTAATTTTAATTATAATTCTAATAATAAGGGTATGTTAGCGAATGTTGTAAGGGTGTAAGTTGAAATTCTGTCCGTGTAACGCTACGCTATTTTTAATCATTGTAAGTTATGTTCAACCTTTTTACATTAATGTCTCGTAGCTAAGTTATTATTATGCTTATTTAAAACGAAGTAATCATGATGTTGGGCTAATTACTAAAATTGGGTAATTGGGCTTTGTACCATAATTGGGGTTTGGACAAAAGAACGACACTTGTGGAAATTAGACTATGAGCTATTAATGGGCTTTATATTTGTTTAACTAAATGATAGTTTGTTAATGTTAATATAAAGATTTACAATTGGGCGTCCCTATAAATTACCATATACACTCGATCGGACACGATGGGCGGGGTATTTATATGTACGAATAATCGTTCATTTAACCGGACACGGGAATGGATTAATAGCCACTAGAATAATCAAAACAGGGGTGAAATTACATTCAAGGGTAATTGGTGTAATTGTTAACAAAGTAGTAAAACCTTGGTTTACACGCAGTCGATAACCTGGTGTATTCATTAAACAAAGTATTAAAACCTTGTTACAATTCGAATCCCCAATTAGTTGGAATATTTAACTTCGGGTATAAGGATAATTTGACGAGGACACTCGCACTTTATATTTATGACTGATGGACTGTTATGGACAAAAACCAGACGGACATATTAAATAATCCAGGACAAAGGACAATTAACCCATGGGCATAAAACTAAAATCAACACGTCAAACATCATGATTACGGAAGTTTAAATAAGCATAATTCTTTTATTTCATATTTAATTTCCTTTATTTTATATTTAATTGCACTTCTAATTATCGCACTTTTATTTATTGTTATTTAATTGCACTTTTAATTATCGTCCTTTTTAATTATCGCAAGTTTATTTTATCGTACTTTTATTATTCGCAATTTCATTATCGTTATTTACTTTACGCTTTAATTTAAGTCTTGTATTTATTTTATATTTTACATTAGGTTTTAACTGCGACTAAAGTCTTAAAATCGACAAACCGGTCATTAAACGGCAAAAACCCCCCTTTATAATAATAATATTACTTATATATATGTTTGTATTTTTATAAAAGTAAATTAATATAGCGTTGAGCTTTGTTTAAAAAAGATTCCCTGTGGAACGAACCGGACTTACTAAAAACTACACTACTGTACGATTAGGTACACTGCCTATAAGTGTTGTAGCAAGGTTTAAGTATATCCATTCTATAAATAAATAAATATCTTGTGTAAAATTGTATCGTATTTAATAGTGTTTCGTTGTAAACTTCAATAGTATTTTATACCCCTTAGCTTTGACATCAAGTATTTTTGGCGCCGCTGCCGGGGAACTCTCTTAAACGCCGGAAGCGCAACGCTAATAAAAAAAAAAAGATTTTTAGTTTACTTCTATTAAAAGTCGCTTTTGTAAAAATACGTTTTAAATATTCGAAAATATAAAAAGAAAAACAAAAATATAAATAATTTTAGGAGTTTGATAAATATTTAAGTTTTATAAAGTTTCTTTATTTTTATATAAGTTTTATTTAAGTATTTTGTTTTTATTTAAAAACATATAAAAAAAATATATATAAATCTAGTTTTAAGATTTTTTTTTATAAAATTATAAAGTAATTCTATTTTTATTTAAGTTTTAAATATAAGTTTTTATTATACACATATTTTTCTTTATACAAACAGAAAATATTAAAAACAGAAAATAAAAAAAAAACGCGTAAATTAAAACTGCTCCAGAGTTGAAATTCTGAACCCCGCGACTCGCGGGGTTTGATGCAATAAATACCGCGACTCGCGGAGATTTACTGACAGGCGACAAAACCCTAATTCAGCATTAATTACGGATAATTATTAATTATTATTATTATTTAACCCTAATTATTATTATTATTATTATTATTATTATTATTAATTTTATTTTAACTTTTACTTTTTATTTAATTTATGTATTTAGTATTAATTAGTTTTATTAAATTGTAAAATTAGTAGTTTTATTAAATAAATAATATAAAAATAATATTTTTATAAAAATTGTACTTTTTACAACTTTTTGTATATTTTGTCTCTTTTTAATCGTTGTAGCGTAATATTTGTATTTTTTCGCTCATATTTAATTTTAAACTTAGTTTTTGCCATAATCATTTTTACTCCTAGATTTTTAGGCTTTGCCGTAGAATTCCTTAAGTGCTTTTTCTTTAGACTAAGATTTAGGTGCTTTAGAATTTTGCGACGCCTTTTTAAGTTTTAGTTTCTTTTTAAGTTATTTCCATTTGGGATTCAGTTTTTCCTGTAAGCTTTAATATTTTTAGACACCTTTTACTATGTATCTATTATCATTCCAATTAGTAATATCAATTTGCGATTATAATTTTAAGTTAGTTGTAGTAATAAGATTAAGTTAGTCAAGTATTTTTAAGTTTTATAAGTTTCTTTTATTTTTTTTCGTCATCTTTTATTTTTCAACCATTTTTCTTTTTCGACCTTTTGCGACGAACTCTTTTTCTTTCTTATTTCTCGCTATTCTAGTTTTAGGACATAGATTTTTATTCTACTTCTTATCTAAATTTCTTAAAATTACGAAAATTTATTTTAAGTGGTTAAATTAATAGACATCAAAATTTTCTGGTTCGTAGTAATAGTTGGATTTGTACGTGGACCGGGTTATTGGAGCCAAACAGTCCTCAATTATATTGAGACCAAACGAATCATGCCCCTCTGCTGCATCTTTTGGCTATTCAAAACGTGGGCAAAATCAGAAAAGTCTATTAATTGGATAACTTATTATAATTTTTCTTTCCTTTTTAAAACTAATAGGATATTCAGTGAATGCACCGAGCAAGACATTCACCACCTTTTGTACGTTCACCACCTGTAACTAGATCAAGACATTTAGCAAATATAACCGCCGTTGATTTTTCTTTAGAATCGTCATCCAGTCGACCAAGTACTTCAGTTCAAATTTCCGATAATCCATTTTTTGAACCCGACCTCACAATTGAGAATCCGGAAAATATTCAGGAACGGTTCGTAGATCCTGAACCACTAAACTTTCCTCCGGAACCACCAATCATTCAAACAGAGATTGTTGAGGAACGAACCATTAAATCAGAATCATCTAGTGATACCGATTCAACAAATTCAATTATGGAGAATCTGGAACCTTTAAGTATGGAAGACCGAATGAGAGCTAAACGCACTGGCCAAGGTCACGCAATTACTCATCCAGACATTAATGCGCCAGATTATGAAATCAAAGGACAAATTCTACACATGGTGACTAATCAATGCCAATTTAGTGGTGCGCCGAAGGAAGATCCAAATGAACATCTACGTACCTTTAATAGGATCTGCACACTATTTAAAATCCGAGAAGTGGAGGATGAACAGATATATCTCATGTTATTTCCCTGGACTTTAAAGGGAGAAGCCAAAGATTGGTTGGAATCATTACCTGAAGGGGCGATCGATACATGGGACGTTTTAGTTGACAAATTTCTTAAACAATTCTTTCCTGCATCTAAAGCCGTAAGACTTCAAGCAGAAATTGTTACGTTTACACAGAAGCCAAATGAAACTCTATATGAGGCGTGGACTAGATATGGAAAGTTGTTAAGAGGATGTCCGCAACATGGTTTAGACACCTGTCAAATAGTACAAATATTCTACCAAGGATGCGACATCACTACAAGGAAAGACATAGATATAGCAGCTGGTGGTTCTATTATGAAGAAAACCGAAACTGATGCTTACAAAATTATTGATAACACTGCTTCCCACTCACATGAGTGGCACCAAGAAAAAGATATCATTAGATCATCTAAAGCAGCTAGAGCCGATTCTAGCCATGACTTAGATTCCATTTCCGCAAAGATAGATGCTGTGGAGAGACGAATGGAAAAGATGACTAAAGATATTCACTCAATACGAATTAGTTGTGAGCAGTGTGGAGGACCACATTTGACAAAAGATTGTCTCAGTATTGAATTAACAATGGAACAAAGAGAGAATATTTCATACATAAACCAAAGGCCTGGAAATAATTATCAGAATAGTTATCAACCGCCAAGACCGATTTACAATCAAAACCAGAATTATAACCGAAATATTCCATACAACAACCAACAAGGTCCTAGCAATCAACAAGTATCCAATAATAATTACAATCAGCAAAGACCAAATTTTCAAAACAAACCACCACAACAAACCGATGATAAAAAACCGAATTTAGAAGATATGATGACGAAGCTAGTTGAAACTCAAACGCAGTTTTTCACCTCTCAGAAACAAACCAATGAACAAAATGCTCAAGCATTTAGAAATCAACAAGCTTCTATTCAAAATCTGGAACAAGAAGTAAGTAACCTAGCAAGGTTAATAGGTGAAAGAAAACCGGGAAGTCTACCTAGTGATACAAATGCTAACCCCCGGAATGAAACAGCTAAAGCTATTACCACAAGAAGTGGTACAACACTTAAACCACCTGAAATACCTGTAACTTCTGATGAAGCTATTCCTACTCCACAAGAACCACAACCTGATCAAGATAAGGAAAAAGAACCGGTAGTTGAAAAGGTTAATGAAGATAACACAGTTAAGGATAAACCTTATGTTAAACCATACCAACCACCACTTTCTTACCCAAGTAAAATGAAGAAAGAGAAACTTGAAGCCGAGCAATCCAAATTTTTGGATATGTTTAAACAGATAAATGTAAATCTTCCTTTCATTGATGTGATTTCAGGAATGCCTAGATATGCTAAATTCTTGAAAGATCTAATCTCAAATAGAAAGAAAATGGAAGAACTCTCGGCTGTTACTATGAATGCTAATTGTTCAGCAGTGCTGTTGAATAAGATACCAGAAAAATTATCTGATCCAGGAAGTTTCACAATTCCATGTTTTCTGGGTAGTCTTAGTTCAATAGAAGCATTGGCAGACTTAGGTGCTAGTATAAATCTAATGCCGTATTCACTATACGCTAAACTAGACCTTGGAGAATTGAAACCAACCAGAATAAGCATACAACTAGCCGATAGATCAATAAAATATCCTAAAGGGATAATGGAGAACATGCTAGTTAAAGTTGGTACTTTAGTATTTCCAGTAGATTTTGTTGTTCTGGACATGGAAGAAGATTCTCAAGTTCCTCTCATATTAGGAAGACCATTCTTAAACACGGCTAAAGCAATGATAGACGTGTTCGGTAAGAAACTGACCCTAAGTATAGAGGATGAGAGTGTTACCTTTTTAGTTGATAGAGCAATGCAACAACCACAATCTGCAGATGATACATGTTATTATATTCAAACTATAGATGCACATGCAGAATTATTAGAAGAATTTCCAGAATTACAAGGAACAGGAGAATGTTCTTTAGGAGAAGGTAATGAACCAATTGATGAAGCTGAAATGTTAGCTACACTTATAGCTAATGGATATGAACCAACAACAGAAGAAATTCAAATGCTAAAAGAAGAAGACAGATATCGATATAAATCATCGATAGAAGAACCTCCGAAATTAGAGTTAAAGCCACTTCCAAACCATTTGGAATACGCTTATTTACATGGTGAATCTGAATTACCTGTAATAATATCGTCTTCTCTTACTGAAAATGAGAAATCACAACTCATTTCTGTGTTGAAAGCTCATAAACCAGCCATTGCATGGAAGATTCATGATATTAAAGGAATAAGTCCTTCGTATTGCACACATAAAATCCTTATGGAAGAAGGTCATAAAACGTATGTGCAACGCCAACGAAGACTAAATCCTAATATGCAAGATGTAGTTAAGAAAGAGATTATTAAACTGCTAGATGCAGGTTTAATTTATCCAATCTCTGATAGTCCATGGGTAAGCCCAGTTCAATGCGTGCCTAAGAAGGGTGGCATGACTGTCATCACAAATGAGAAAAATGAGCTTATTCCTACTAGGACTGTAACAGGATGGCGTGTATGTATTGATTATAGAAAATTAAATGACGCCACCAGAAAAGATCACTTTCCCTTACCTTTCATAGATCAAATGTTGGAAAGATTAGCCGGAAATAGTTACTATTGTTTTCTAGATGGATTTTCCGGATATTTTCAAATTCCAATAGCACCCGAAGATCAAGAGAAAACCACATTTACGTGCCCTTATGGTACTTTTGCTTACAAACGCATGCCATTTGGACTTTGCAACGCCCCTGCAACCTTTCAAAGGTGTATGATGGCGATTTTTCACGACATGATAGAAGAATGCATGGAAGTATTCATGGATGACTTTTCAGTCTTCGGTGATACATTTAAATCATGTCTAGTTAATCTGGAACGAATGCTAATTAGATGCGAAAAATCAAATCTAGTACTTAATTGGGAGAAATGCCATTTCATGGTTAAAGAAGGCATCGTTCTTGGACATAAAATTTCAAAAGAAGGAATTGAAGTGGATAGAGCTAAAGTAGATGTAATTGCTAAACTTCCACATCCCACAAATGTTAGAGGAGTTAGGAGTTTTCTAGGGCATGCCGGTTTTTACCGACGTTTCATAAAAGATTTTTCTAAAATTGCCACCCCTATGAATAAACTCCTAGAAAAGGATGCTCCATTCATCTTTTCAGATGAGTGTATCAAATCTTTTAATATTCTTAAAGAGAAACTCACTAATGCGCCGATCATGATAACACCAAATTGGAATCTACCATTTGAACTAATGTGCGATGCAAGTGATTTTGCAATGGGAGCCGTTTTAGGACAAAGGATTGAAAAACGATTTCAACCTATTTATTACGCTAGTAAGACATTACAAGGAGCACAGACGAATTACACAACTACTGAAAAAGAACTCCTTGCTATTGTCTTTGCTTTTGACAAATTTCGATCATATCTCGTTCTAGCAAAAACGGTGGTCTATACCGACCATTCTGCTCTTAGATACCTATTTTCAAAACAAGATGCTAAACCAAGATTAATCCGTTGGATCTTACTCTTACAAGAGTTTGATATTGAAATCCGAGATAAAAGAGGAGCAGAAAATCTCGCCGCTGATCATCTTTCTCGTCTTGAAAATCCCGAATTAGAAGTTCTAAATGAATCGGCCATACAAGACAACTTTCCTGATGAATATCTATTGAAGATAGATTATAAAGAAATCCCATGGTTTGCAGACTATGCAAACTACTTAGTTTGTGGATTCCTTGAAAAAGGATTATCGTACCAAAGACGAAAGAAATTCTTCAGTGATATAAAACACTATTTCTGGGAAGATCCACATCTGTTTAAAAGTTGTCCCGATGGAATAATACGCCGATGTGTATTTAGAGATGAAGCTAGTAAAATATTAAACCATTGTCACACATGACCAACAGGAGGGCATTATGGGCCTCAACTAACAGCAAGAAAAGTTTATGAAGCTGGATTCTATTGGCCTACAATTTACAAAGACGCACACCTTCTTTGCAAATCCTGTGATGCTTGTCAAAGGGCCGGAAAAATAATTCAACGTGATGAAATGCCACAAAATGTCATCCAAGTATGTGAAGTATTTGACATTTGGGGTATTGACTTTATGGGTCCATTTCCAAAATCTCATAATAATCTATATATACTCGTAGCCATTGATTATGTATCTAAATGGGCGGAAGCACAAGCTCTCCCAACTAACGATGCACGAGTTGTAGTCAACTTTTTAAAACGTCTTTTTGCAAGGTTTGGAACACCGAAAGCTTTAATAAGTGATCGGGGTACTCATTTCTGTAATAATCAACTTGAGAAAGTTCTTAAAAGATATGGAGTAACTCATAAAATCTCCACCGCATATCATCCACAAACAAGTGGACAAGTTGAAAATACCAACCGAGCTTTAAAACGTATTCTAGAGAAAACCGTAGGATCAAATCCGAAGGAATGGTCCATTAAATTGGAGGATGCACTCTGGGCTTTTAGAACAGCCTACAAAACTCCAATTGGAACCACACCTTTTAGACTTGTTTATGGAAAAGCATGTCATCTTCCAGTAGAAATTGAACACAAAGCATTTTGGGCTTTGAAGACATGTAATCTTGATTTACATGAAGCTGGACGTCTACGATTAAGTCAACTAAACGAATTAGAAGAATTAAGACATGAAGCATACGAAAATTCGTTAATCTATAAAGAAAGAACGAAGAAATGGCATGATAAAAGAATCAGAAGTTCAAAAGAATTTAAAGAAGGAGACAGAGTTCTTCTTTTCAATTCACGATTCAAGCTATTTCCTGGAAAATTGAAATCAAGATGGTCTGGACCATTCATAGTCAAAAGAGTTTTCCCATACGGAACGATAGAATTAATAAATTCAAATGGGATGGAATTTAAAGTTAATGGTCACAGAGTTAAACATTACATACATGGTCCGATGGAAGTCGACAACGAAATTAATCATAATTTCGACACCACAGCTAACTAAGTGTGGGGAGAATCAAGTCTTTAAAGGATAATATGTATTTCTGTTAGAGTTAGATTGTCTGTTTTCGTGTAAATCTCGAAAATGGAACCCGAATGGTCTTTCCCTAGCAGACCCTAAAGAACTAGTCTTCTCCCCCCATTCTGAATTTTTATTTTTTAGGTTTTTACAAAATGAAGACTGCCTGTGAGCTAAACCATGGTCTAATGCTACACGCTTTGATCACTAAACGTAATAATGACATACTACCGAGTGAAATAGTATCAGTAATCAGAGAAAGAATGGACGGAGTTAGAAAAGAATCCAGATGCGAAGATAATAAGTTACAATTTGGTAAAGGAAAATCAAAATCCGCAGCGAAAAGAAGAGCACGACACCTAGAACGATGTCACAAATGCGGAAAATGGTCACATGGAGGTAAATGTTCAAATAATCAAACCTATTCAAATACCGAATTTGTTACTTTATGCAGAGACGGACCGTTCTTATGTTTAGAAGAAAAGACACTGAATGCGCGAGGTTACGCCTATGTAGCTATGGAAAACCAATTAAACCGACTATCTTATGAATGGGATAGATCATATAACTAAGAAATCTATTTCACAGGTATGTCTGTACAGTTTTTTATTTTTATTTTTAACCTTTTGATAATAAACGCTAATTTGTTCGCTAAAAAGTGGTAAATTGTTATTGAATAAAATTAGGTTTGGCGACCGAAATTATTGATATCATTCAAAAATTTATTACATCACTGCGAAATTTAACGTTTATTCTTAAGGTATAAATATCTTTAATCAATCAACACAAAATATTTCAAAAATTCGTCATGAGTTAAATTAGGTCTTGGAACCGAAATTAATTTACCGAAAAGAGGGGCGCATATTTTTGATAATATTTGATTGATTAAAGTGGGATAAAAAGACAAAAAGATTTTTAATTTTCTTTTTACCATGTTTTTAAAATTAATATTTAAATCTTAAATTAATATTGTAAACTTTGTAAAAACAATATATTTAAAATTGTAAATATTTGAAAAATTAATATAAGTTTGATATGAATTTATAAATTTTTAAATTAAATTTGGTGTGAATTTTTAATTTTTAAAATATAAATTTTTAATTTTATGCATTTCAAATTTTAAGTTTGGTGTGAATTTTTAATATAAATTTTGAATTTTATATTTAAGTTGTGTGAATTTAAAAACAAAAATTTACTTTATCTCATTAAGTTAAGAATATGATTTTTAAAATTCGTCGTAAGTTGAAGACTAGGTCTTTGAACCGAAATTGCTTTACCCGAGGGAGGGACGAGAACTTTTATTATCATTATTTTTAATCTTATTGAATAAGAGTATGCCAAAAACATTGAAAAAACCCAAAAATCTTAGCTTTTAAAACAATCGCTACAAAAAGACAAATTTTAAAATTTTGTCAAAGGACGGACTAGGACATCGATCCGAAACGACCTCGTCCTAAATAACAAGGGAAACAAAATTTTAAAAATTAAGTACTTAATTGTTTTATAAGTTAATGATTTTAAAAAAAAAAATATATATATATATACATTAAACTCCGCGACTCGCGGAGTTTGAAGGGTTATTCACCGCGAGTCGCGGAGGGACTAAAAATCAGAAAAAAATATACCCGCAGAACAGATCAGTCCCCAACCCAAAACAAAAACATACTGCGAATTCTGCACGAAAAAAACCGAGAAAAAACCCCCAAAATCACAATTTTTAACCGTTAATCACCAAATCTTTTGCTAAAATCATGTTGAGAAGGATGCTATCTAAGAATTACTCAAGAAAAACGGTAAATTTCTACACCTAAACACCATTTAATCCGAAATTTGGTGTTCTTGAGTCATTTTTTTCCCAATTTGATTTTGATGCTTGTTAGTGTAATTAGGCTTAAATTGTTTATGTATTATGCTTGTATAACCTAGATTGATGCTGTTTAACATGATCAGAAGCCTTAAACTTCAAATTTTGAATAATCTAGGGTTTGTGTTCTTGAGCAAATTTGGGGCTTTTTGATATAAACAGGTTATGGCCGATTTTTGTCATGAATTGTTACTAAATTGAGTAGTGTAACATGTCTAGGTAGTTAAATGATCCAAACTTTGAGCCTAAACATGATTTTGAGAATTAAAGTGGACTTTTTCAAGTCTAAAATTCATGAACTTGATTTTTGAAAGATAATGCCATTTGAGACTTGTTTAATTGCTAGTAATGATTATTTTGACATGTTATTTGAGTTGAATGCTTATGAACTTGGCGAACATTTTCGTATATGCTTATTTGAAAAAGTGTAGATTTGATAAAAATGTGAAAATGAGCTTAAGTTTGATATAAATTGATAATGTCATTGTAATTATTTTGATTGATGATTTTGCTGACACTAATGCATATTTGGATGCACAAAAATTGTGTTTGATGTGTTTTGCAGAATGAAAAGGGTGAATCTTCATCCCAAGCCCGCAATGCTCCTGCTGAGAATTTGGAACAACAGGAGGTGGATAACTACTACAAGCAGGATATACCTCATCCAGTCATGACCTTTTCCGATATGCACTTGGAAGAGTTGCACCCGAACCTGAGATTTGACAGACTTTGGATAGATTATCCAAAATATCAACGGGGTTTGCATACTCTTCATTCTAAGGTTGTTGAGGTACCGAGGGTCATAGAATGGGGACCCTTAGAAGCTGTAGAATTGGCCGGGCCAATTAGGGAATTACTTGTACAAAGGTATGGTAATTCTTCTTTTAATGACTGGGTACATTTATTCACCATGCGTAGACCTGTATATAAAGTATGGTGTGAAGAATTGTTATGTAGTATAGAGTTGAATGATCGGGTAGCTAGTTTAACCGATCGTTCTTTTATTAAATTTTTGTTAGGCGGTTCGATGCGCCACATGTCTTTACTGGACATGGCTCAGGCTTTACGTATATATACGCCTGAGGTGTTAGCGTCTACCGATTGTAGAGGATTGATACTAAACGGTAGAAAGATAGATGAAAATTTTGATACACACGGTGTGTGGAGTCAAATGACAAGCCATCACCGTTTCAAAGGGGGAAATTACTCTTATTTGGATATAGATAGAGCCGAATTAAGAGTGATACATAGGTTTTTAGCTAATTCGATTACACAAAGGGGTAAGAACAAGGAAAAAGTAAATGAACAGGATTTGTTTTACCATATGTGTATTCGAGACCCACAAAGCGCTGTAAGTATACCGTATTGTGTGGGTTATTATTTATCAGCTATGGTTCGGGGGATGCGACCGCATAGCATAATAGGAGGTGGTATTTTTATTACTTTGATTGGTGAATATCTCGGTGTGGATATAAGTCGGGGGGGATTATTAGTAGAAGAACCAGAACCCCGCGATACTATAGGTTTAAATGTATACCATGGTGCGAAAGTTTTGAAGAGGCGAAATAACGCCGCAGTACGATACCATGGTAGACATCCACAGGTGGAGAGAAACCAGCAGCAAGGTAATGTAGGAGGGGGGAATGAAATGCAAGAAATGCAAAGGTTTATAGCTTCTCAGGAATACGAAAATGCTAGACAGAGAGCATTTGAAGATTGGCAAGTTCATCAGAACCAAATCATAGCTCATTGCCAACATATAGGTAGAAACTATATTCCTACACTGAAACCCATCTTCCCTCCTTGGTCTATAGAGATGCAGCCACCATATCCTACGTATGACCCTGCCGAAGCATTCTATAGCACCTATGGTTATGCCTGGAACCCCTATTGGTACCAATATCATCCTTAGTTTACTTATTTTTTTTTTATTTTGTAATTTGTAATTATTGATACGTTTAATACTTTTGTTAATATTGTAATCATTTTTATAATTATCTAACTTTTATTCTTAGATTTTAATAATTTTTGAATGTGGGGTAATATACCAAACTTCAAAAATATGTATATATGTTTGCAGTTTATCTTATGTACACAACAGGGTAAAACAACGCATTTTCAAAGACTGGCATTAAGTTCAGCAAAAGCAACTAATTTTGACGACAAGATGCAAAATATATGTGAAATAATAACAAGACGGAATGAACAAATGATGTGCACCATTTATCATTCAGCAAACAAACGCCAATATATTTGGAAACTTTGGTAAAAATTTAATCATTTTCACACAAATCACCCTCAATAATTTAAATTGTTACTGATTTCTTGCAAATGAGGGCATTGCAAGATCTTAAGTGTGGGAAGGGGTTAAATTCTTTCGGATTTTAAAATTTTTATCTTAAACACTTGGTTACCATTAAAAATACTAGTAAAGCAGTAGTTGTATTAGAATCTAGTGCTCTCTGATAAAAAAGAACAGCCCTAGTCTTATATACTGACTACCCAATTCTAGTAAAATTTTTCAAAATTTTCAATTAAATGAATTCAAAATCATGTTTATACATATTTATGAACGATAAAACTAGGTTTTAACACCGAAATTATTGTTACCTCGGAAAGGACATAAATTGAGAAACAAACTAAAATGTTAAAATTCATTTAAAATGGAATAGAGGACGATAAAAAGGAAAATAAAAGCCAAGTGTGGGAAAATTTACCAAGTTATCTTAAACATATGTCACATATATCTGTAACAAATAACTGAAAATACTTTTGCTTTGGACTAAACTAAACTGTTTTAACTGCTGAAAGAAAAGAAAAGATGGATCAACACGATGAATCAATTCCATCATTAAAAGGAAGTAAAGTCTTCCGAAAAAGACACGCGCTTCTTGATTTAGGTCATGAAGTTGTCGTCCAGACCAGCTGTAGGTTGACGAAAAATCTAGAAAAGTCATCACTAAAATCAGCAGGAAATCCACGGACCTCAGCATTAAACAGGGTCGCCAAGTGGTCAGATTTATCCTAACCATGAGAAGGATTTATCTCGTACAATGGGGGGGCACCATGCAAATTAGCTGGATAAGACTAATGAATCAGATCCCCAGAAAGGATAATCTCCTTAAAGATTAAAAATCAGCTTTTAAGACTGATATTACTCAATCCTAGAGATTGACCTTAAAGATTGAGAATTCAAACTCATGGAATTCAATGATATCTAAACTCGAGCTTGAACGAGAAAATATTTTGATCAAAATTATAAACCGATTTGTTTTCTGAAAACCCATTTTCAATGCGTTCATTACCATTGAACGTAAAATCCTAGGAATTCACCTGGAATTCATTAGGTCACCTGAACTAAATCGGGTATCAACCGTAAGAACGGTGGTTGCATAGTGGTCAAAGACAGGACCTTGTGCCATACCGAAAAATTATAAGGGTGAGCTTTACTATTGCTCCTACCAAGGATAGTAATTGCGTCCGACACGTTATAGTCCATAATTAAAAGCATGTCAGGGGACATTGCCTTAACAGTTGCTTGTTCAACGCTTTCCTTTCAACCGGACGGTAGTTTACCGAAAGGTAATATACGGGACAAGTAAACTGGACGTGTTGCTTTCCAAATACAAGGTTAGCAAGTGGGTGACACAAAACCGCAAGTTTTGAGCTAAAATTTTCAAATCTGAAACCCACCAAACCCACAAAAATATTTTGCAAACACCGGTAAAGGGTTATCCCGGGAAACTTATCTAGGGTAAAAACTAGATTTAATTTTCAAAAGATCAAATGTTTTCATAAAGATCCAATTTCCTTAATGGATCTAAATTTTTATAGTCATGTGGGACTGTAAACCATATCATTACTACCATTGTTTATACCGCCGTATAGAAATCACTGATGTACAAAGTGTGAAGAATAAAGAAGTGATTCTAGTATTTCAAGACGATATTGCTTGAGGACAAGCAACGCTCAAGTGTGGGAATATTTGATAATGCTAAAAACGAACATATATTTCATAGCATTATTTCTCAAGAAAGACAAGCTTTTAGTTGCAATTGTTCTATTTACAAGTGATATTCGTTTAAATAATAAAAGGTGAAGACAAAAGACAGATTCGACGAATTGAAGACGCAAACGACCAAAAAGCTCAAAAGTACAAAAGACAATCAAAAAGGTTCCAATTATTGATAAGAAACGTCTCGAAATTACAAGAGTACAAGATTCAAAACGCAAAGTACAAGATATTAAATTGTACGCAAGGACGTTCAAAAATCCGGAACCGGGACCAGAGTCAACTCTTAACGCTCGACGCAACGGACTAAAAATTACAAGTCAACTATGCACATAAATATAATATAATATTTAAATAATTCTTATAATTATTTATATATTATAATAAATAATAAAAACCGTCGGCAAGAAAGACTCCAAAGGGACTGAGCTGTAATTTCATTCTCCGCGACTCGCGGAGTTTGAAGGCAAAATATGCCGCGAGTCGCGGAGCCCCAAAATGAAAAACTCCCTATAAAGCAAACCGAAATCTGATCATTTTCATAATCTTTTTTCTCCTCATTCATACGATATATATATATTTATAATTTATATTTTAATTTTAATTATAATTCTAATAATAAGGGTATGTTAGCGAATGTTGTAAGGGTGTAAGTCGAAATTCTGTCCGTGTAACGCTACGCTATTTTTAATCATTGTAAGTTATGTTCAACCTTTTTACATTAATGTCTCGTAGCTAAGTTATTATTATGCTTATTTAAAACGAAGTAATCATGATGTTGGGCTAATTACTAAAATTGGGTAATTGGGCTTTGTACCATAATTGGGGTTTGGACAAAAGAACGACACTTGTGGAAATTAGACTATGAGCTATTAATGGGCTTTATATTTGTTTAACTAAATGATAGTTTGTTAATGTTAATATAAAGATTTACAATTGGGCGTCCCTATAAATTACCATATACACTCGATCGGACACGATGGGCGGGGTATTTATATGTACGAATAATCGTTCATTTAACCGGACACGGGAATGGATTAATAGCCACTAGAATAATCAAAACAGGGGTGAAATTACATTCAAGGGTAATTGGTGTAATTGTTAACAAAGTAGTAAAACCTTGGTTTACACGCAGTCGATAACCTGGTGTATTCATTAAACAAAGTATTAAAACCTTGTTACAATTCGAATCCCCAATTAGTTGGAATATTTAACTTCGGGTATAAGGATAATTTGACGAGGACACTCGCACTTTATATTTATGACTGATGGACTGTTATGGACAAAAACCAGACGGACATATTAAATAATCCAGGACAAAGGACAATTAACCCATGGGCATAAAACTAAAATCAACACGTCAAACATCATGATTACGGAAGTTTAAATAAGCATAATTCTTTTATTTCATATTTAATTTCCTTTATTTTATATTTAATTGCACTTCTAATTATCGCACTTTTATTTATTGTTATTTAATTGCACTTTTAATTATCGTCCTTTTTAATTATCGCAAGTTTATTTTATCGCACTTTTATTATTCGCAATTTCATTATCGTTATTTACTTTACGCTTTAATTTAAGTCTTGTATTTATTTTATATTTTACATTAGGTTTTAACTGCGACTAAAGTCTTAAAATCGACAAACCGGTCATTAAACTGTAAAAACCCCCCTTTATAATAATAATATTACTTATATATATGTTTGTATTTTTATAAAAGTAAATTAATATAGCGTTGAGCTTTGTTTAAAAAAGATTCCCTGTGGAACGAACCGGACTTACTAAAAACTACACTACTGTACGATTAGGTACACTGCCTATAAGTGTTGTAGCAAGGTTTAAGTATATCCATTCTATAAATAAATAAATATCTTGTGTAAAATTGTATCGTATTTAATAGTGTTTCGTTGTAAACTTCAATAGTATTTTATACCCCTTAGCTTTGACATCATATATATATTTATTTATTTATTTATTATAACATTTATTAATTACATTATGATTTAATTAAACTTTTAATTAAACTTATGATTAATAATACTTTTATTATTAATGAAAAATACTTATGATAAGTATTAAACTTATGTTATAAGATTATTATTATTATAAGACTTATAATAAAGATTAAATAATTATTAATTATTATAAGGCTTAGTTATTATTTGATTATAATTTAATTATTAAATACTAATGGTTTAATAATTATAATTAAATACTTATGATATGATTAATAATTCCTTATTAATTAATAATACTTATCATATGATTAAAAATTTATTATTAATTAATAATATTTATGTTATGATAAATATTTAATTAATTAAACACTTATGTTATATTAATTATATCATTTAAACTTATGTTAACTTTATTAATTCAATTGAATTTAATTAAACTTATGATATGACATAATTATACATATATGACTTTAAATAAAATTATAACTTATATTATTACTATAACTTATACTTTAAAATTTAATGTTGACTATGTTTGACCAAGGTTGACTATTTAGTTGACTTTCGATTGACTTTGACTTTCATTTGACTTTTGTTGACTTTCTAATTAAGGAAACTTTTCTAAGTTAAAAACTTTCTAAAAATAGAAACTTTCTAAATATGGAAATTTTCTAAATATAGAAACTTTCCTAATATAGAAACTTTCCTAAAATAGAAACTTTCATAAAATAGAAACTTTCCAAAAATAGAATTTTTCCAGAAATGGAAACCTGCCAACAATAGAAAGTACGTGTTTTTACGCTGCCCTGATCATACCGAAACATACTGAGTGTTGTTCTATGTCTACTTGCAATAAGTACTATAGCTATCATTCTAAGACTTGACCTAAGTTAGTTATTTATATCGAGCTGCTTTATTTATTGGTCGGCATTGTGATTATTTTTTATCACTTTACTTCTTGCGGTTCACGTTTCTGTGTTAATACTTCGTTTACGTTAAGGTGAGTTATAGTCCCGTTTTTCATACTATTTTAAAGTATTTTTGGGATGTGATTACATGCATTTTTGTTTTACGTTTAGACACAAGTGGCAATTAAATTTAAATTATTCATTATGAGTTGAACAAAAATATTCTCTAGTCTGGTAACTGTAATCACTGGTTTCTACTGGTGAACGCAAATCCTATCGATAGATCTATCGGGCTTAACAGCCCCGTTTCTGAAATGTCCCGTTCTTATTGATTAAAAACGTTCCATATTAATTGATTTCGCTGCGAGGTTTTGACCTCTATATGAGACGTTTTTCAAAGACTGCATTCATTTTAAAACAAACCATAACCTTTATTTCATCAATAAAGGTTTAAAAAGCTTTACGTAGATTATCAAATAATGATAATCTAAAATATCTTGTTTACACACGACCATTACATAATGGTTTACAATACAAATATGTTACAACAAAATAAGTTTCTTGAATGCAGTTTTTACACAATATCATATAAGCATGGACTCCAAATCTCGTCCTTATTTAAGTATGCGACAGCAGAAGCTCTTAATAATCACCTGAGAATAAACATGCTTAAAACGTCAACAAAAATGTTGGTAAGTTATAGGTTTAACCTATATATATCAAATCATAATAATAGACCACAAGATTTCATATTTCAATACACATCCCATACATAGAGATAAAAATCATTCATATGGTGAACACCTGGTAACCGACATTAACAAGATGCATATATAAGAATATCCCCATCATTCCGGGACACCCTTCGGATATGATATAAATTTTGAAGTACTAAAGCATCCGGTACTTTGAATGGGATTTGTTAGGCCCAATAGATCTATCTTTAGGATTCGCGTCAATTAGGGTGTCTGTTTCCTAATTCTTAGATTACCAGACTTAATAAAAATGGGCATATTCGATTTTGATAATTCAACCATAGAATGTAGTTTCACGTACTTGTGTCTATTTTGTAAATCATTTATAAAACCTGCATGTATTCTCATCCCAAAAATATTAGATTTTAAAAGTGGGGACTATAACTCACTTTCACATATTTTTACTTCGTCGGGAAGTAAGACTTGGCCACTGGTTGATTCACGAACCTATAACAATATATACATATATATCAAAGTATGTTCAAAATATATTTACAACACTTTTAATATATTTTGATGTTTTAAGTTTATTAAGTCAGCTGTCCTCGTTAGTAACCTACAACTAGTTGTCCACAGTTAGATGTACAGAAATAAATCGATAAATATTATCTTGAATCAATCCACGACCCAGTGTATACGTATCTCAGTATTGATCACAACTCAAACTATATATATTTTGGAATCAACCTCAACCCTGTATAGCTAACTCCAACATTCACATATAGAGTGTCTATGGTTGTTCCGAAATATATATAGATGTGTCGACATGATAGGTCGAAACATTGTATACGTGTCTATGGTATCTCAAGATTACATAATATATAATACAAGTTGATTAAGTTATGGTTGGAATAGATTTGTTACCAATTTTCACGTAGCTAAAATGAGAAAAATTATCCAATCTTGTTTTACCCATAACTTCTTCATTTTAAATCCGTTTTGAGTGAATCAAATTGCTATGGTTTCATATTGAACTATATTTTATGAATCTAAACAGAAAAGTATAGGTTTATAGTCGGAAAAATAAGTTACAAGTCATTTTTGTAAAGGTAGTCATTTCAGTCGAAAGAACGACGTCTAGATGACCATTTTAGAAAACATACTTCCACTTTGAGTTTAACCATAATTTTTGGATATAGTTTCATGTTCATAATAAAAATTATTTTCTCAGAATAACAACTTTTAAATCAAAGTTTATCATAGTTTTTAATTAACTAACCCAAAACAGCCCGCGGTGTTACTACGACGGCGTAAATCCGGTTTTACGGTGTTTTTCGTGTTTCCAGGTTTTAAATCATTAAGTTAGCATATCATATAGATATAGAACATGTGTGTAGTTAATTTTAAAAGTCAAGTTAGAAGGATTAACTTTTGTTTGCGAACAAGTTTAGAATTAACTAAACTATGTTCTAGTGATTACGAGTTTAAACCTTCGAATAAGATAGTTTTATATATATGAATCGAATGATGTTATGAACATCATTACTACCTCAAGTTTAGTAGGTAAACCTACTGGAAGTGACAAGAAATGATCTAGCTTCAAAGGATCTTGGATGGCTTGAAAGTTCTTGAAGTAAGATCATGAAACAAAAACAAGTTCAAGTAAGATTTTTACTCGAATTAAGATAGTTTATAGTTATAGAAATTGAATCAAAGTTTGAATATGAATATTACCTTGAATAAGAAAGATAACCTACTGTATATAACAAAGGTTTCTTGATCTTAGATGATTACTTGGAATGGATTAGAAAGCTTGGAAGTAAATTAGTAAACTTGAAGGGATTTTTGAAGTGTTCTTGAAGTGTTCTTCCTATGATGATTATAGCTTGATTCTTGAAGTGATTTTTGATGAAGATGATGATTAACTACTGGAAAAATATATTCATAATAGTGTGTGTGTGTGTTGAGAGAGAATTAGAAAGAGAATTGGAGGTGAAATGGAGTGAATGATGAGTGGTAATTGGTGAGTGGTGAGTGGGGTTAAAAGGAGTTCTAGTTAGTTGACTAGCTCATGGTAGAAGTTAAAATTGATTAGTCATACATGACATAATCAAGAGTGGAATCCCATGCTAGTTCCTATTGGTATATACCCATAGTAAGTACGTTTTGAAGCTGTGTATAATACGGGTAAGAATACGACTAGAATTCTTGATGAAAGAAAAGAATGGGAAAGTAACTGTAACCATTTTCGTTAAGTATGAGTGTTTTGATATATGTCTTGAAGTCTTTCAAAAGAATTTTAATACATCTAAATACACTACATGTATATACATTTTAACTGAGTCGTTAAGTCATCGTTAGTCGTTACATGTAAGTGTTGTTTTGAAACCTTTAAGTTAACGATCTCAATTAATGTTGTTAACCCATTGTTTATTATATCTAATGAGATGTTAAATTATTATATTATCATGATATTATGATATATTAATATATCTTAATATGATATATATACATTTAAATGTCGTTACAACGATAATCGTTACATATATGTCTCGTTTCGAAATCCTTAAGTTAGTAGTCTTGTTTATATGTATATAACTCATTGTTAATATACTTATGGAGATACTTACTTATCATAATCTCATGTTAACCATATGTATATCCATATATATATCGTCATGTCGTTTTTACAAGTTTTAACGTTCGTGAATCGCCGGTCAACTTGGGTGGTCAATTGTCTATATGAAACATATTTCAATTAATCAAGTCTTAACAAGTTTGATTGCTTAACATGTTGGAAACATTTAATCATATAAATATCAATCTCAATTAATATATATAAACGTGGAAAAGTTCGGGTCACTACAGTACCTACCCGTTAAATAAATTTCGTCCCGAAATTTTAAGCTGTTGAAGGTGTTGACGAATCTTCTATAAATAGATGCGGGTATTTCTTCTTCATCTGATCTTAACGCTCCCAGGTGAACTCAGGTCCTCTACGAGCATTCCATCGAACCTTAACAATCGGTATCTTGTTTTGTTTAAGTCTCTTAACCTCACGATCCATTATTTCGACGGGTTCTTCAATGAATTGAAGTTTTTCATTGATTTGGATTTCGTCCAACGGAATAGTGAGATCTTCTTTAGCAAAACATTTCTTCAAATTTGAGACGTGGAAAGTGTTATGTACAGTCGCGAGTTGTTGAGGTAGCTCCAGTTGGTAAGCTACTGGTCCGACACGATCTATAATCTTGAATGGTCCAATGTACCTTGAATTTAGTTTCCCCCGTTTACCAAATCGAACAACGCCTTTCCAAGGTGCAACTTTAAGCATGACCATCTCTCCAATTTCAAATTCTATATCTTTTCTTTTAATGTCAGCGTAGCTCTTTTGTCGACTTTGGGCGGTTTTCAACCGTTGTTGAATTTGGATGATCTTCTCGGTAGTTTCTTGTATAATCTCTGGACCCGTAATCTGTCTATCCCCCACTTCACTCCAACAAATCAGAGACCTGCACTTTCTACCATAAAGTGCTTCAAACGGCGCCATCTCAATGCTTGAATGGTAGCTGTTGTTGTAGGAAAATTCTGCTAACGGTAGATGTCGATCCCAACTGTTTTTGAAATCAATAACACATGCTCGTAGCATGTCTTCAAGCGTTTGTATTGTCCTTTCGCTCTGCCCATCAGTTTGTGGATGATAGGCAGTACTCATGTCTAGACGAGTTCCTAATGCTTGCTGTAATGTCTGCCAGAATCTTGAAATAAATCTGCCATCCCTATCAGAGATAATAGAGATTGGTATTCCATGTCTGGAGACGACTTCCTTCAAATACAGTCGTGCTAACTTCTCCATCTTGTCATCTTCTCTTATTGGCAGGAAGTGTGCTGATTTGGTGAGACGATCAACTATTACCCAAATAGTATCAAAACCACTTGCAGTCCTTGGCAATTTAGTGATGAAATCCATGGTAATGTTTGTAGTGACCCGAACTTTTCCATGTTTATATATATTAATTGAGATTGATATTTACATGATTAAATGTTTCCAATATGTTAAGCAATCAAACTTGTTAAGACTTGATTAATTGAAATATGTTTCATATAGACAATTGACCACCCAAGTTGACCGGTGATTCACGAACGTTAAAACTTGTAAAAACTATATGATGACATATATATGGATATATATATAGTTAACATGATACTATGATAAGTAAACATATCATTAAGTATATTAACAATGAACTACATATGTAAAAACAAGACTACTAACTTAATGATTTTTAAACGAGACATATATGTAACGATTATTGTTGTAAAGACATTTAATGTATATATTTCATATTAAGAGATATTCATACATGATAATATCATGATAATATAATAATTTAAAATCTCATTTGATATTATAAACATTGGGTTAACAACATTTAACAAGATCGTTAACCTAAAGGTTTCAAAACAACACTTACATGTAACGACTAACGATGACTTAACGACTCAGTTAAAATGTATATACATGTAGTGTTTTAATATGTATTTATACACTTTTGAAAGACTTCAATACACTTATCAAAATACTTCTACTTAACAAAAATGCTTACAATTACATCCTCGTTCAGTTTCATCAACAATTCTACTCGTATGCACCCGTATTCGTACTCGTACAATACACAGCTTTGAGATGTATGTACTATTGGTATATACACTCCAATGATCAGATCTTAGCAGCCCATGTGAGTCACATAACACATGTGGGAACCATCATTTGGCAACTAGCATGAAATATCTCATAAAATTACAAAAATATGAGTAATCATTCATGACTTATTTACATGAAAACAAAATTACATATCCTTTATATCTAATCCATACACCAACGACCAAAAACACCTACAAACACTTTCATTCTTCAATTTTCTTCATCTAATTGATCTCTCTCAAGTTCTATCTTCAAGTTCTAAGTGTTCTTCATATATTTTACAAGTTCTAGTTACATAAAATCAAGAATACTTTCAAGTTTGCTAGCTCACTTCCAATCTTGTAAGGTGATCATCCAACCTCAAGAAATCTTTGTTTCTTACAGTAGGTTATCATTCTAATACAAGGTAATAATCATATTCAAACTTTGGTTCAATTTCTATAACTATAACAATCTTATTTCAAGTGATGATCTTACTTGAACTTGTTTTCGTGTCATGATTCTGCTTCAAGAACTTCGAGCCATCCAAGGATCCGTTGAAGCTAGATCAATTTTTCTCTTTTCCAGTAGGTTTATCCAAGGAACTTAAGGTAGTAATGATGTTCATAACATCATTCGATTCATACATATAAAGCTATCTTATTCGAAGGTTTAAACTTGTAATCACTAGAACATAGTTTAGTTAATTCTAAACTTGTTCGCAAACAAAAGTTAATCCTTCTAAATTGACTTTTAAAATCAACTAAACACATGTTCTATATCTATATGATATGCTAACTTAATGATTTAAAACCTGGAAACACGAAAAACACCGTAAAACTGGATTTACGCCATCGTAGTAACACCACGGGCTGTTTTGGGTTAGTTAATTAAAAACTATGATAAACCTTGATTTAAAAGTTGTTATTCTGAGAAAATAATTTTTATTATGAACATGAAACTATATCCAAAAATTATGGTTAAACTCAAAGTGGAAGTATGTTTTCTAAAATGGTCATCTAGACGTCGTTCTTTCGACTGAAATGACTACCTTTACAAAAACAACTTGTAACTTATTTTTCCGACTATAAACCTATACTTTTTCTGTTTAGATTCATAAAATAGAGTTCAATATGAAACCATAGCAATTTGATTCACTTAAAACGGATTTAAAATGAAGAAGTTATGGGTAAAACAAGATTGAATAATTTTTCTCATTTTAGCTACGTGAAAATTGGTAGCAAATCTATTCCAACCATAACTTAATCAACTTGTATTGTATATTATGTAATCTTGAGATACCATAGACACGTATACAATGTTTCGACCTATCATGTCGACACATCTATATATATTTCGGAACAACCATAGACACTCTATATGTGAATGTTGGAGTTAGCTATACAGGGTTGAGGTTGATTCCAAAATATATATAGTTTGAGTTGTGATCAATACTGAGATACGTATACACTGGGTCGTGGATTGATTCAAGATAATATTTATCGGTTTATTTATGTACATCTAACTGTGGACAACTAGTTGTAGGTTACTAACGAGGACAGCTGACTTAATAAACTTAAAACATCAAAATATATTAAAAGTGTTGTAAATATATTTTGAACATACTTTGATATATATGTATATATTGTTATAGGTTCGTGAATCAACCAGTGGCCAAGTCTTACTTCCCGACGAAGTAAAAATCTGTGAAAGTGAGTTATAGTCCCACTTTTAAAATCTAATATTTTTGGGATGAGAATACATGCAGGTTTTATAAATGATTTACAAAATAGACACAAGTACGTGAAACTACATTCTATGGTTGAATTATCGAAATCGAATATGCCCCTTTTTATTAAGTCTGGTAATCTAAGAATTAGGGAACAGACACCCTAATTGACGCGAATCCTAAAGATAGATCTATTGGGCCTAACAAACCCCATCCAAAGTACCGGATGCTTTAGTACTTCGAAATTTATATCATATCCGAAGGGTGTCCCGGAATGATGGGGATATTCTTATATATGCATCTTGTTATTGTCGGTTACCAGGTGTTCACCATATGAATGATTTTTATCTCTATGTATGGGATGTGTATTGAAATATGAAATCTTGTGGTCTATTGTTACGATTTGATATATATAGGTTAAACCTATAACTCACCAACATTTTTGTTGACGTTTAAAGCATGTTTATTCTCAGGTGAATATTAAGAGCTTCCGCTGTTGCATACTAAAATAAGGACAAGATTTGGAGTCCATGTTTGTATGATATTGTGTAAAAACTGCATTCAAGAAACTGATTTCGATGTAACATATTTGTATTGTAAACCATTATGTAATGGTCGTGTGTAAACAGGATATTTTAGATTATCATTATTTGATAATCTACGTAAAGCTTTTTAAACCTTTATTTATGAAATAAAGGTTATGGTTTGTTTTAAAAATGAATGCAGTCTTTGAAAAACGTCTCATATAGAGGTCAAAACCTCGCAACGAAATCAATTAATATGGAACGTTTTTAATCAATAAGAACGGGACATTTCAGTTGGTATCCGAGCGTTGGTCTTAGAGAACCAGAATTTTGCATTAGTGTGTCTTATCGAGTTTGTTAGGATGCATTAGTGAGTCTGGACTCCGACCGTGTTTACTTGAAAAATGATTGCTTAACAAATTTTGTTGGAAACTATATATTTTTAACATGTGAATATTATGTGATATATTAATCTCTTAACGCGTTTGATATTATGTGATAGATGTCTACCTCTAGAACAAGTCCCATTGACTCACCTAATAATAATGAAGAGTCAAATGTAAATTGGAATGATTCGTGGACTGATTCACAAGTTCCCGAAGAGGAACCGGAAGAAGAGTCGGAACCGGAAGAAGAATCGGAACCGGAAGAAGAATTGGAACCGGATGAAGAAATAGAACCGGTGGGGGAAATAATAAAACGGTTAAGTAAAAGAAAATCCTCAACCAACCGATCAAGGTTAATTATGGTCAATGGTGTTTCCGCCAAGGAAGCAAAATATTGGGAGGATTACCAATTCTCCGATGAATCGGATTCCGACGAGAATTCCGATGATGTTATAGAAATTACCCCAACTGAATTTAAAAAGGCAAAAGAAAATAATAAGGGAAAGGGCATAAAAATAGAGAAATCTAATTCCAACCCCGATGAACTTTATATGTATCGTCAACCCCCGAAGTCCTTAAGTTGTAACAATGACCCGGGAACCTCTAAACCACCAGGTTTTCCTAAACCAATGTGGAAAATTACGGCTCGTATTAGGGGAACATCATATATCCCTAGAAACTTGGCAAAACGAACCAAAACCGAAGAAGAAGAAACAAGCGAGTCAGAATAAGATAGTTGTATTCGTGTGGTGTAATATATGTAATATAGTGTGCTTATGCTTTATGATATATGTAAAAATTGCTTGTATTAATAAGTATTTTTTTATGAATCTAACTCTTGTCTATTTTACAGTACAAAAACACAAAATGGATAGACAACCAAATATTTTAAGAGACCTACCCGGAGACATGATTGATGAAATCTTGTCTAGAGTCGGTCAGAATTCTTCGCCACAACTATTTAAGGCGAGATCAGTTTGTAAGACATTCGAAGAACGTTCCAAGAATGCCTTGGTTTATAAAAGGCTTTCGTTCGAAAGATGGGGGATATCACATTGGGAAATCCATAAGTTACGATATGTTTACTTTGACGCATATATTGCGGGGAACCCAAATGCTATTTTACGCAATGGGTTAAGAAATTATTTTGACTCAATATATCCGAATATTGGACTTCGTGATTTAGAAAAAGCGGCTAACATGCAACATAAAGAAGCATGTTATGCTTACGGATTAGTAATGTTCGCTTCTCACCAAAGTGAGAACAAGAACATCGGGCTACAACTATTAAACAAAACGTTCCCACAAGTGACAGAGTCGGTAATTGGGGTAAGAAATGAGGTTTTTAGATTGTTACGGGACTGTTGGACATTACGTAACCCTCGTCCCTTTGACGACGTTACAACACGCTGTCTTATCAACGGCCATAACGGTTATGTTCCACAAGACCAAGGATGGGAAGTAATCCTAGTAAAACCAGAATGCATGACTTGTTTCTGGACGTATGAATTACGTGTCTTTATTGCCTTTGCTGAACGACTTGTGTACTAGCTAGAATTATCTTCACAAACATCTTGTATCAAATTTATTGTGTGCTATATTTCATGCTATATGTAAAATAAGCGGTATTGTAAGTTTGTAAAATATTATGTAAAAGTTTGAATGCGAAATATTATTATAATCAGTTTTTCATATAGAATTGTAGTAGTTGAATTGTATATTAGCTACTAAGTATGAACTTAACGGGTATGTACTACCCGAATTTAAACTTATAAAACGCTAATATGAAGAAAAAGCTTTTATAAATGAGTTCATATTATGCTACGAAATACTATTAACTACTCTTAATATTCTGTATGATTAACTTGTTCCATTTGACTATTTTGAAGGAAATGGCACCGACTACTCGACACACCGTGAATATGAATGAAGAGGAATTCCGTACTTTTCTAGCTTCAAACATAGCCGCAGTACAGGCTGCGCTACATACCAACAATAACCTTGGATCTAGTAGTACAGGAAATCGTGTAGGATGCACCTACAAAGAATTCACTGCCTGCAAACCTTTGGAATTTGATGGAACCGAAGGACCGATCGGATTGAAACGGTGGACCGAGAAGGTCGAATCGGTGTTTGCCATAAGTAAGTGTACTGAAGAGGACAAAGTGAAGTACGCTACACATACCTTCACAGGTTCTGCGTTAACATGGTGGAATACCTATCTAGAGCAAGTGGGACAAGACGATGCGTACGCACTACCGTGGTCAGCATTCAAGCACTTGATGAACGACAAGTACCGTCCCAGAACCGAGGTCAATAAGCTCAAGACAGAACTTAGAGGATTACGAACCCAAGGATTTGATATTACCACGTACGAAAGACGATTCACAGAATTGTGCCTATTGTGTCCGGGAGCATTCGAAGATGAGGAAGAGAAGATCGACGCATTTGTGAAAGGATTACCGGAAAGAATCCAAGAAGATATAAGTTCACACGAGCCCGCCTCCATACAACAGGCATGTAGAATGGCTCACAAACTAGTGAACCAGATTGAAGAAAGAATTAAAGAACAGACTGCTGAAGAGGCCAATGTGAAGCAAGTCAAAAGAAAGTGGGAGGAAAACGGTGATAAGAATCACCAATACAACAACAACAACAATTACAACAATAATCGCAACAATTATCCCAACAATCGCAACATCAATCGCAACTACAACAAACGGCCCAACAACAACAACAACAACAACAACAACAACAACAACAATAGCAACTACAACAATCATCCCAACAACAATAATAACCGCAACAACAACAACAATCAGAAGCAGCTATGCCAAAGGTGTGAAAAGAATCACTCGGGGTTCTGCACCAAATTTTGCAACAAGTGTAAAAGAAATGGTCATAGCGCGGCGAAGTGTGAGGTCTACGGACCAGGGGTTAATAGAACGAAAGGAACAAATGGTGTCGGAACGAGTAATGGCGGAGCAAGTAGTGTCGGAGCAAGTTATGCCAATGTAGTTTGTTATAAATGTGGAAAACCAGGCCACATTATTAGAAATTGCCCAAACCAGGAAAACACGAATGGACAAGGCCGTGGAAGAGTTTTCAATATTAATGCGGTAGAGGCACAGGAAGACCCGGAGCTTGTTACGGGTACGTTTCTTATTGACAATAAATCTGCTTACGTTTTATTTGATTCGGGTGCGGATAGAAGCTATATGAGTAGAGATTTTTGTGCTAAATTAAGTTGTCCATTGACGCCTTTGGATAGTAAATTTTTACTCGAATTAGCAAATGGTAAATTAATTTCAGCAGATAATATATGTCGGAATCGAGAAATTAAACTGGTTAGCGAAACATTTAAGATTGATTTGATACCAGTAGAGTTAGGGAGTTTTGATGTGATAATCGGTATGGACTGGTTGAAAGAAGTGAAAGCGGAGATCGTTTGTTACAAAAATGCAATTCGCATTATACGAGAAAAAGGAAAACCCTTAATGGTGTACGGAGAAAAGGGCAACACGAAGCTACATCTTATTAGTAATTTGAAGGCACAAAAACTAATAAGAAAAGGTTGCTATGCTGTTCTAGCACACGTCGAGAAAGTACAAACTGAAGAAAAGAGCATCAATGATGTTCCCATTGCAAAAGAATTTCCCGATGTATTTCCGAAAGAATTACCGGGATTACCCCCACATCGATCCGTTGAATTTCAAATAGATCTTGTACCAGGAGCTGCACCAATAGCTCGTGCTCCTTACAGACTCGCACCCAGCGAGATGAAAGAACTGCAAAGCCAATTACAAGAACTTTTAGAGCGTGGTTTCATTCGACCAAGCACATCACCGTGGGGAGCTCCTGTTTTGTTTGTCAAGAAGAAAGATGGTACATTTAGATTGTGTATTGACTACAGAGAGTTGAACAAACTTACCATCAAAAACCGTTATCCACTGCCGAGAATTGACGACTTATTTGATCAACTACAAGGCTCGTCGGTTTATTCGAAGATCGATTTACGTTCTGGATATCATCAAATGCGAGTAAAGGAGGATGATATTCCAAAAACTGCTTTTAGGACGCGTTATGGTCATTACGAGTTTATGGTTATGCCGTTTGGATTGACTAACGCACCAGCTGTGTTCATGGACCTTATGAACCGAGTGTGTGGGCCATATCTTGACAAGTTTGTCATTGTTTTCATCGATGACATACTTATTTACTCAAAGAATGATCAAGAGCACGAAGAACATTTGAGAAAAGTGCTAGAAGTATTGAGGAAAGAAAAACTGTACGCTAAGTTTTCAAAGTGTGCATTTTGGTTGGAAGAAGTTCAATTCCTCGGTCACATAGTGAACAAAGAAGGTATCCAGGTGGACCCTGCAAAGATCGAAACCGTTGAAAAGTGGGAAACCCCAAAAAAATCCGAAGCATATACGTCAATTTTTAGGATTGGCTGGTTACTACAGAAGATTCATCCAAGATTTCTCTAAAATAGCAAAACCCTTGACTGCATTAACGCATAAAGGGAAGAAATTTGAATGGAAGGATGAACAAGAGAAGGCGTTTCAATTATTGAAGAAAAAGCTAACTACGGCACCTATATTGTCATTGCCTGAAGGGAATGATGATTTTGTGATTTATTGTGACGCATCAAAGCAAGGTCTCAGTTGTGTATTAATGCAACGAACGAAGGTGATTGATTATGCATCTAGACAATTGAAGATTCACGAACAAAATTATACGACGCATGATTTGGAATTAGGCGCGGTTGTTTTTGCATTAAAGACTTGGAGGCACTACTTATATGGGGTCAAAAGTATTATATATACTGACCACAAAAGTCTTCAACACATATTTAATCAGAAACAACTGAATATGAGGCAGCGTAGGTGGATTGAATTGTTGAATGATTACGACTTTGAGATTCGTTACCACCCGGGGAAGGCAAATGTGGTAGCCGATGCCTTGAGTAGGAAGGACAGAGAACCAATTCGTGTAAAATCTATGAATATAATGATTCATAATAACCTTACTACTCAAATAAAGGAGGCGCAACAAGGAGTTTTAAAAAAGGGAAATTTAAAGGATGAAATACCCAAAGGATCGGAGAAGCATCTTAATATTCGGGAAGACGGAACCCGGTATAGGGCTGAAAGGATTTGGGTACCAAAATTTGGAGATATGAGAGAAATGGTACTTAGAGAAGCTCATAAAACCAGATACTCAATACATCCTGGAACGGGGAAGATGTACAAGGATCTCAAGAAACATTTTTGGTGGCCGGGTATGAAAGCCGATGTTGCTAAATACGTAGGAGAATGTTTGACGTATTCTAAGGTCAAAGCTGAGCATCAGAAACCATCAGGTCTACTTCAACAACCCGAAATCCCGAAATGGAAATGGGAAAACATTACCATGGATTTCATCACTAAATTGCCAAGGACTGCAAGTGGTTTTGATACTATTTGGGTAATAGTTGATCGTCTCACCAAATCAGCACACTTCCTGCCAATAAGAGAAGATGACAAGATGGAGAAGTTAGCACGACTGTATTTGAAGGAAGTCATCTCCAGACATGGAATACCAATCTCTATTATCTCTGATAGGGATGGCAGATTTATTTCAAGATTCTGGCAGACATTACAGCAAGCATTAGGAACTCGTCTAGACATGAGTACTGCCTATCATCCACAAACTGATGGACAGAGTGAAAGGACGATACAAACGCTTGAAGACATGCTACGAGCATGTGTTATTGATTTCGGAAACAGTTGGGATCGACATCTACCATTAGCAGAATTTTCCTACAACAACAGCTACCATTCAAGCATTGAGATGGCGCCGTTTGAAGCACTTTATGGTAGAAAGTGCAGGTCTCCGATTTGTTGGAGTGAAGTGGGGGATAGACAGATTACGGGTCCGGAGATTATACAAGAAACTACCGAGAAGATCATCCAAATTCAACAACGGTTGAAAACCGCCCAAAGTCGACAAAAGAGCTACGCTGACATTAAAAGAAAAGATATAGAATTTGAAATTGGAGAGATGGTCATGCTTAAAGTTGCACCTTGGAAAGGCGTTGTTCGATTTGGTAAACGAGGGAAATTAAATCCAAGGTATATTGGACCATTCAAGATTATTGATCGTGTCGGACCAGTAGCTTACCGACTTGAGTTACCTAAACAACTCGCGGCTGTACATAACACTTTCCACGTCTCGAATTTGAAGAAATGTTTTGCTAAAGAAGATCTCACTATTCCGTTAGATGAAATCCAAATCAACGAAAAACTTCAATTCATCGAAGAACCCGTCGAAATAATGGATCGTGAGGTTAAAAGACTTAAGCAAAACAAGATACTAATTGTTAAGGTTCGATGGAATGCTCGTAGAGGACCCGAGTTCACCTGGGAGCGTGAAGATCAGATGAAGAAGAAATACCCGCATCTATTTCCAGAAGATTCGTCAACACCTTCAACAGCTTAAAATTTCGGGACGAAATTTATTTAACGGGTAGGTACTGTAGTGACCCGAACTTTTCCATGTTTATATATATTAATTGAGATTGATATTTACATGATTAAATGTTTCCAATATGTTAAGCAATCAAACTTGTTAAGACTTGATTAATTGAAATATGTTTCATATAGACAATTGACCACCCAAGTTGACCGGTGATTCACGAACGTTAAAACTTGTAAAAACTATATGATGACATATATATGGATATATATATAGTTAACATGATACTATGATAAGTAAACATATCATTAAGTATATTAACAATGAACTACATATGTAAAAACAAGACTACTAACTTAATGATTTTTAAACGAGACATATATGTAACGATTATTGTTGTAAAGACATTTAATGTATATATTTCATATTAAGAGATATTCATACATGATAATATCATGATAATATAATAATTTAAAATCTCATTTGATATTATAAACATTGGGTTAACAACATTTAACAAGATCGTTAACCTAAAGGTTTCAAAACAACACTTACATGTAACGACTAACGATGACTTAACGACTCAGTTAAAATGTATATACATGTAGTGTTTTAATATGTATTTATACACTTTTTAAAGACTTCAATACACTTATCAAAATACTTCTACTTAACAAAAATGCTTACAATTACATCCTCATTCAGTTTCATCAACAATTCTACTCGTATGCACCCGTATTCGTACTCGTACAATACACAGCTTTGAGATGTATGTACTATTGGTATATACACTCCAATGATCAGATCTTAGCAGCCCATGTGAGTCACATAACACATGTGGGAACCATCATTTGGCAACTAGCATGAAATATCTCATAAAATTACAAAAATATGAGTAATCATTCATGACTTATTTACATGAAAACAAAATTACATATCCTTTATATCTAATCCATACACCAACGACCAAAAACACCTACAAACACTTTCATTCTTCAATTTTCTTCATCTAATTGATCTCTCTCAAGTTCTATCTTCAAGTTCTAAGTGTTCTTCATATATTTTACAAGTTCTAGTTACATAAAATCAAGAATACTTTCAAGTTTGCTAGCTCACTTCCAATCTTGTAAGGTGATCATCCAACCTCAAGAAATCTTTGTTTCTTACAGTAGGTTATCATTCTAATACAAGGTAATAATCATATTCAAACTTTGGTTCAATTTCTATAACTATAACAATCTTATTTCAAGTGATGATCTTACTTGAACTTGTTTTCGTGTCATGATTCTGCTTCAAGAACTTCGAGCCATCCAAGGATCCGTTGAAGCTAGATCAATTTTTCTCTTTTCCAATAGGTTTATCCAAGGAACTTAAGGTAGTAATGATGTTCATAACATCATTCGATTCATACATATAAAGCTATCTTATTCGAAGGTTTAAACTTGTAATCACTAGAACATAGTTTAGTTAATTCTAAACTTGTTCGCAAACAAAAGTTAATCCTTCTAAATTGACTTTTAAAATCAACTAAACACATGTTCTATATCTATATGATATGCTAACATAATGATTTAAAACCTGGAAACACGAAAAACACCGTAAAACTGGATTTACGCCGTCGTAGTAACACCACGGGCTGTTTTGGGTTAGTTAATTAAAAACTATGATAAACCTTGATTTAAAAGTTGTTATTCTGAGAAAATAATTTTTATTATGAACATGAAACTATATCCAAAAATTATGGTTAAACTCAAAGTGGAAGTATGTTTTCTAAAATGGTCATCTAGACGTCGTTCTTTCGACTGAAATGACTACCTTTACAAAAACGACTTGTAACTTATTTTTCCGACTATAAACCTATACTTTTTCTGTTTAGATTCATAAAATAGAGTTCAATATGAAACCATAGCAATTTGATTCACTTAAAACGGATTTAAAATGAAGAAGTTATGGGTAAAACAAGATTGAATAATTTTTCTCATTTTAGCTACGTGAAAATTGGTAGCAAATCTATTCCAACCATAACTTAATCAACTTGTATTGTATATTATGTAATCTTGAGATACCATAGACACGTATACAATGTTTCGACCTATCATGTCGACACATCTATATATATTTCGGAACAACCATAGACACTCTATATGTGAATGTTGGAGTTAGCTATACAGGGTTGAGGTTGATTCCAAAATATATATAGTTTGAGTTGTGATCAATACTGAGATACGTATACACTGGGTCGTGGATTGATTCAAGATAATATTTATCGATTTATTTCTGTACATCTAACTGTGGACAACTAGTTGTAGGTTACTAACGAGGACAGCTGACTTAATAAACTTAAAACATCAAAATATATTAAAAGTGTTGTAAATATATTTTGAACATACTTTGATATATATGTATATATTGTTATAGGTTCGTGAATCAACCAGTGGCCAAGTCTTACTTCCCGACGAAGTAAAAATCTGTGAAAGTGAGTTATAGTCCCACTTTTAAAATCTAATATTTTTGGGATGAGAATACATGCAGGTTTTATAAATGATTTACAAAATAGACACAAGTACGTGAAACTACATTCTATGGTTGAATTATCGAAATCGAATATGCCCCTTTTTATTAAGTCTGGTAATCTAAGAATTAGGGAACAGACACCCTAATTGACGCGAATCCTAAAGATAGATCTATTGGGCCTAACAAACCCCATCCAAAGTACCGGATGCTTTAGTACTTCGAAATTTATATCATATCCGAAGGGTGTCCCGGAATGATGGGGATATTCTTATATATGCATCTTGTTATTGTCGGTTACCAGGTGTTCACCATATGAATGATTTTTATCTCTATGTATGGGATGTGTATTGAAATATGAAATCTTGTGGTCTATTGTTACGATTTGATATATATAGGTTAAACCTATAACTCACCAACATTTTTGTTGACGTTTAAAGCATGTTTATTCTCAGGTGAATATTAAGAGCTTCCGCTGTTGCATACTAAAATAAGGACAAGATTTGGAGTCCATGTTTGTATGATATTGTGTAAAAACTGCATTCAAGAAACTGATTTCGATGTAACATATTTGTATTGTAAACCATTATGTAATGGTCGTGTGTAAACAGGATATTTTAGATTATCATTATTTGATAATCTACGTAAAGCTTTTTAAACCTTTATTTATGAAATAAAGGTTATGGTTTGTTTTAAAAATGAATGCAGTCTTTGAAAAACGTCTCATATAGAGGTCAAAACCTCGCAACGAAATCAATTAATATGGAACGTTTTTAATCAATAAGAACGGGACATTTCAATGTTTTCCCATTTCCATTCTGGGATTTCGGGTTGTTGAAGTAGACCTGATGGTTTCTGATGCTCAGCTTTGACCTTAGAACACGTCAAACATTCTCCTACGTATTTAGCAACATCGGCTTTCATACCCGGCCACCAAAAATGTTTCTTGAGATCCTTGTACATCTTCCCCGTTCCAGGATGTATTGAGTATCTGGTTTTATGAGCTTCTCTAAGTACCATTTCTCTCATATCTCCAAATTTTGGTACCCAAATCCTTTCAGCCCTATACCGGGTTCCGTCTTCCCGAATATTAAGATGCTGCTCCGATCCTTTGGGTATTTCATCCTTTAAATTTCCTTCTTTTAAAACTCCTTGTTACGCCTCCTTTATTTGAGTAGTAAGGTTATTATGAATCATTATATTCATAGATTTTACTCGAATGGGTTCTCTGTCCTTCCTGCTCAAGGCATCGGCTACCACATTTCCCTTCCCCGGGTGGTAACGAATCTCAAAGTCGTAATCATTCAACAATTCAATCCACCTACGCTGCCTCATATTCAGTTGTTTCTGATTAAATATGTGTTGAAGACTTTTGTGGTCGGTATATATAATACTTTTGACCCCATATAAGTAGTGCCTCCAAGTCTTTAATGCAAAAACAACCGCGCCTAATTCCAAATCATGCGTCGTATAATTTTGCTCGTGAATCTTCAATTGTCTAGACGCATAAGCAATCACCTTCGTTCGTTGCATTAATACACAACCGAGACCTTGCTTTGATGCATCACAATAAATCACAAAATCATCATTCCCTTCAGGCAATGACAATATAGGTGCTGTAGTTAGCTTTTTCTTCAATAACTGAAACGCTTTATCTTGTTCATCCTTCCATTCAAATTTCTTCCCTTTATGCGTTAATGCAGTCAAGGGTTTTGCTATTCTGGAAAAGTCTTGGATGAACCTTCTGTAGTAACCAGCTAGTCCTAAAAATTGGTGTATGTGTTTCGGAATTTTCGGGGTTTCCCACTTTTCAACAGTTTCTATCTTTGCCGGATCCACCTTAATACCTTCTTTGTTCACTATGTGACCGAGGAATTGAACTTCTTCCAACCAAAATGCACACTTTGAAAACTTAGCGTACAATTCTTCCTTCCTCAATACTTCTAACACCTTTCTCAAATGTTCACCGTGTTCTTGGTCATTCTTTGAGTAAATAAGTATGTCATCAATGAAAACAATGACAAACTTGTCAAGGTATGGTCCACACACTCGGTTCATAAGGTCCATGAACACAGCTGGTGCATTAGTTAAACCAAACGGCATGACCATAAACTCGTAATGACCGTAACGTGTTTTGAAAGCAGTCTTTGGAATATCATCTTCTTTCACCCGAATTTGATGATACCCGGAACGTAAGTCAATCTTTGAATAAACAGACGAGCCTTGTAGTTGATCAAATAAGTCGTCGATTCTCGGTAGTGGGTAGCGGTTCTTGATGGTAAGTTTGTTCAACTCTCGGTAGTCGATACACAACCTGAATGTACCATCTTTCTTCTTGACAAACAAAACAGGAGCTCCCCACGGTGATGTGCTTGGTCGAATGAAACCACGCTCTAAAAGTTCTTGTAATTGGCTTTGCAGTTCTTTCATCTCGCTGGGTGCGAGTCTGTAAGGAGCACGAGCTATTGGTGCAGCTCCTGGTACAAGATCTATTTGAAATTCAACGGATCGCTGTGGGGGTAATCCCGGTAATTCTTTCGGAAATACTTCGGGAAATTCTTTTGCAATGGGAACATCATTGATGCTCTTTTCTTCAGTTTGTACTTTCTCGACGTGTGCTAGAACAGTATATCAACCTTTTCTTATTAGTTTTTGTGCCTTCAAATTACTAATAATATGTAGCTTCGTGTTGCCCTTTTCTCCGTACACCATTAAGGGTTTTCCTTTTTCTCGTATAATGCGAATTGCATTTTTGTAACAAACGATCTCTGCTTTCACTTCTTTCAACCAGTCCATACCGATTATCACATCAAAACTCCCTAACTCTACTGGTATCAAATCAATCTTAAATGTTTCGCTAACCAGTTTAATTTCTCGATTCCGACATATATTATCTACTGAAATTAATTTACCATTTGCTAATTCGAGTAAAAATTTACTATCCAAAGGTGTCAATGGACAACTTAATTTAGCACAAAAATCTCTACTCATATAGCTTCTATCCGCACCCGAATCAAATAAAACGTAAGCAGATTTATTGTCAATAAGAAACGTACCCGTAACAAGCTCCGGGTCTTCTTGTGCCTCTGCCGCATTAATATTGAAAACTCTTCCGCGGCCTTGTCCATTCGTGTTCTCCTGGTTCGGGCAATTTCTAATAATGTGGCCCGGTTTTCCACATTTATAACAAACTACATTGGCATAACTTGCTCCGACAATACTTGCTCCGCCATTACTCGTTCCGACACCATTTGTTCCTTTCGTTCTATTAACCCCTGGTCCGTAGACCTCACACTTCGCCGCGCTATGACCATTTCTTTTACACTTGTTGCAAAATTTGGTGCAGAACCCCGAGTGATACTTTTCACACCTTTGGCATAGCTGCTTCTGATTGTTGTTGTTGTTGCGGTTATTATTGTTGTTGGGATGATTGTTGTAGTTGCTGTTTTTGTTGTTGTTGTTGTTGTTGTTGTTGTTGTTGGGCCGTTTGTTGTAGTTGCGATTGATGTTGCGATTGTTGGGATAATTGTTGCGATTATTGTTGTAATTGCTGTTGTTGTTGTATTGGTGATTCTTATCACCGTTTTCCTCCCACTTTCTTTTGACTTGCTTCACATTGGCCTCTTCAGCAGTCTGTTCTTTAATTCTTTCTTCAATCTGGTTCACTAGTTTGTGAGCCATTCTACATGCCTGTTGTATGGAGGCGGGCTCGTGTGAACTTATATCTTCTTGGATTCTTTCCGGTAATCCTTTCACAAACGCGTCGATCTTCTCTTCCTCATCTTCGAATGCTCCTGGACACAATAGGCACAATTCTGTGAATCGTCTTTCGTACGTGGTAATATCAAATCCTTGGGTTCGTAACCCTCTAAGTTCTGTCTTGAGCTTATTAACCTCGGTTCTGGGACGGTACTTCTCGTTCATCAAGTGCTTAAATGCTGACCACGGTAGTGCGTACGGATCATCTTGTCCCACTTGCTCTAGATAGGTATTCCACCATGTTAACGCAGAACCTGTGAAGGTATGCGTAGCGTACTTCACTTTGTCCTCTTCAGTACACTTACTTATGGCAAACACCGATTCGACCTTCTCGGTCCACCGTTTTAATCCGATCGGTCCTTCGGTTCCATCAAATTCCAAAGGTTTGCAGGCAGTGAATTCTTTGTAGGTGCATCCTACACGATTTCCTGTACTGCCAGATCCAAGGTTATTGTTGGTATGTAGCGCAGCCTGTACTGCGGCTATGTTTGAAGCTAGAAAAGTACGGAATTCCTCTTCATTCATATTCACGGTGTGTCGAGTAGTCGGTGCCATTTCCTTCAAAATAGTCAAATGGAACAAGTTAATCATACAGAATATTAAGAGTAGTTAATAGTATTTCGTAGCATAATATGAACTCATTTATAAAAGCTTTTTCTTCATATTAGCGTTTTATAAGTTTAAATTCGGGTAGTACCTACCCGTTAAGTTCATACTTAGTAGCTAATATACAATTCAACTACTACAATTCTATATGAAAAACTGATTGTAATAATATTTCGCGTTCAAACTTTTATACAATATTTTACAAACTTACAATACCGCTTATTTTACATAAAGCATGAAATATAGCACACAATAACTTTGATACAAGATATTTGTGAAGATAATTCTAGCTAGTACACAAGTCATTCAGCAAAGGCAATAAAGACACGTAATTCATACGTCCAGAAACAAGTCATGCATTCTGGTTTTACTAGGACTACTTCCCATCCTTGGTCTTGTGGAACATAACCGTTATGGCCGTTGATAAGACAGCGTGTTGTAACGTCGTCAAAGGGACGAGGGTTACGTAATGACCAACAGTCTCGTAATAACCTAAAAATCTCATTTCTTACCCCAATTACCGACTCCGTCACTTGTGGGAACGTTTTGTTTAATAGTTGTAGCCCGATGTTTTTGTTCTCACTTTGGTGAGAAGCGAACATTACTAACCCGTAAGCATAACATGCTTCTTTATGTTGCATGTTAGCCGCTTTTTCTAAATCACGAAGTCCAATATTCGGATATACTGAGTCAAAATAATTTCTTAACCCGTTGCATAAAATAGCATTTGGGTTCCCCGCAATATATGCGTCAAAGTAAACACATCGTAACTTATGGATTTCCCAATGTGATATCCCCATCTTTTGAACGAAAGCCTTTTTTAAACCAAGGCATTCTTGGAACGTTCTTCGAATGTCTTACAAACTGATCTCGCCTTAAATAGTTGTGCCGAAGAATTCTGACCGACTCTAGACAAGATTTCATCAATCATGTCTCCGGGTAGGTCTCTTAAAATATTGGGTTGTCTATCCATTTTGTGTTTTTATACTGTAAAATAGACAAGAGTTAGATTCATAAAAAAAAATACTTATTAATACAAGCAATTTTTACATATATCATAAAGCATAAGCACACTATATTACATATATTACACCACACGAATACAACTATCTTATTCCGACTCGCTCGTTTCTTCTTGTTCGGTTTTGGTTCGTTTTGCCAAGTTTCTAGGGATATATGATGTTCCCCTAATACGAGCCGTCGTTGTCCACATTGGTTTAGAAAAACCTGGTGGTTTAGAGGTTCCCGGGTCATTGTTACAACTTAAGGACTTCGGGGGTTGACGATACATATAAAGTTCATCGGGGTTGGAATTAGATTTCTCTATTTTTATGCCCTTTCCCTTCTTATTTTCTTTTGCCTTTTTAAATTCAGTTGGCGTAATTTCTATAACATCATCGGAATTCTCGTCGGAATCCGATTCATCGGAGAATTGGTAATCCTCCCAATATTTTGCTTCCTTGGCGGAAACACCATTGACCATAATTAACCTTGGTCGGTTGGTTGAGGATTCTCTTTTACTTAACCGTTTTATTATTTCCCCCACTGGTTCTATTTCTTCTTCCGGTTCCGATTCTTCTTCCGGTTCCGATTCTTCTTCCGGTTCCGACTCTTCTTCCGGTTCCTCTTTGGTAACTTGTGAATCAGTCCACGAATCATTCCAATTTACATTTGACTCTTCATTATTATTAGGTGAGTCAATGGGACTTGTTCTAGAGGTAGACATCTATCACATAATATCAAACACGTTAAGAGATTAATATATCACATAATATTCATATGTTAAAAATATATAGTTTCCAACAAAAATGTTAAGCAATCATTTTTCAAGTAAACACGGTCGAAGTCCAGACTCACTAATGCATCCTAACAAACTCGATAAGACACACTAATGCAAAATTCTGGTTCTCTAAGACCAACGCTCTGATACCAACTGAAATGTCCCGTTCTTATTGATTAAAAACGTTCCATATTAATTGATTGCGCTGCGAGGTTTTGACCTCTATATGAGACGTTTTTCAAAGACTGCATTCATTTTAAAACAAACCATAACCTTTATTTCATCAATAAAGGTTTAAAAAGCTTTACGTAGATTATCAAATAATGATAATCTAAAATATCTTGTTTACACACGACCATTACATAATGGTTTGCAATACAAATATGTTACAACAAAATAAGTTTCTTGAATGCAGTTTTTACACAATATCATACAAGCATGGATTCCAAATCTCGTCCTTATTTAAGTATGCGACAGCGGAAGCTCTTAATAATCACCTGAGAATAAACATGCTTAAAACGTCAACAAAAAAGTTGGTGTGTTATAGGTTTAACCTATATATATCAAATCATAATAATAGACCACAAGATTTCATATTTCAATACACATCCCATACATAGAGATAAAAATCATTCATATGGTGAACACCTGGTAACCAACATTAACAAGATGCATATATAAGAATATCCCCATCATTCCGGGACACCCTTCGGATATGATATAAATTTCGAAGTACTAAAGCATCCGGTACTTTGGATGGGGTTTGTTAGGCCCAATAGATCTATCTTTAGGATTCGCGTCAATTAGGGTGTCTGTTCCCTAATTCTTAGATTACCAGACTTAATAAAAAGGGGCATATTCGATTTCGATAATTCAACCATAGAATGTAGTTTTACGTACTTGTGTCTATTTTGTAAATCATTTATAAAACCTGCATGTATTCTCATCCCAAAAATATTAGATTTTAAAAGTGGGACTATAACTCACTTTCACAGATTTTTACTTCGTCGGGAAGTAAGACTTGGCCACTGGTTGATTCACGAACCTATAACAATATATACATATATATCAAAGTATGTTCAAAATATATTTACAACACTTTTAATATATTTTGATGTTTTAAGTTTATTAAGTCAGCTGTCCTCGTTAGTAACCTACAACTAGTTGTCCACAGTTAGATGTACAGAAATAAATCGATAAATATTATCTTGAATAAATCCACGACCCAGTGTATACGTATCTCAGTATTGATCACAACTCAAACTATATATATTTTGGAATCAACCTCAACCCTGTATAGCTAACTCCAACATTCACATATAGAGTGTCTATGGTTGTTCCGAAATATATATAGATGTGTCGACATGATAGGTCGAAACATTGTATACGTGTCTATGGTATCTCAAGATTACATAATATACAATACAAGTTGATTTAGTTATGGTTGGAATAGATTTGTTACCAATTTTCACGTAGCTAAAATGAGAAAAATTATCCAATCTTGTTTTACCCATAACTTCTTCATTTTAAATCCGTTTTGAGTGAATCAAATTGCTATGGTTTCATATTGAACTCTATTTTATGAATATAAACATAAAAGTATAGGTTTATAGTCGGAAAAATAAGTTACAAGTCATTTTTGTAAAGGTAGTCATTTCAGTCGAAAGAACGACGTCTAGATGACCATTTTAGAAAACATACTTCCACTTTGAGTTTAACCATAATTTTTGGATATAGTTTCATGTTCATAATAAAAATCATTTTCTCAGAATAACAACTTTTAAATCAAAGTTTATCATAGTTTTTAATTAACTAACCCAAAACAGCCCGCGGTGTTACTACGACGGCGTAAATCCGGTTTTACGGTGTTTTTCGTGTTTCCAGGTTTTAAATCATTAAGTTAGCATATCATATAGATATAGAACATGTGTGTAGTTAATTTTAAAAGTCAAGTTAGATGGATTAACTTTTGTTTGCGAACAAGTTTAGAATTAACTAAACTATGTTCTAGTGATTACGAGTTTAAACCTTCGAATAAGATAGTTTTATATATATGAATCGAATGATGTTATGAACATCATTACTACCTCAAGTTTAGTAGGTAAACCTACTGGAAGTGACAAGAAATGATCTAGCTTCAAAGGATCTTGGATGGCTTGAAAGTTCTTGAAGTAGGATCATGACACAAAAACAAGTTCAAGTAAGATTTTTACTCGAATTAAGATAGTTTATAGTTATAGAAATTGAATTAAAGTTTGAATATGAATATTACCTTGAATAAGAAAGATAACCTACTGTATATAATAAAGGTTTCTTGATCCTGGATGATTACTTGGAATGGATTAGAAAGCTTGGAAGTAAATTAGTAAACTTGAAGGGATTTTTGAAGTGTTCTTCCTATGATGATTATAGCTTGATTCTTGAAGTGATTTTTGATGAAGATGATGATTAACTACTAGAAAAATACGTTCATAATAGTGTGTGTGTTGAGAGAGAATTAGAAAGAGAATTGGAGGTGAAATGGAGTGAATGATGAGTGGTAATTGGTGAGTGATGAGTGGGTTAAAAGGAGTTATAGTTAGTTGACTAGCTCATGGTAGAAGTTAAAATTGATTAGTCATACATGACATAATAAAGAGTGGAATCCCATGCTAGTTCCTATTGGTATATACCCATAGTAAGTACGTTTTGAAGCTGTGTATAATACGGGTAAGAATACGACTAGAATTCTTGATGAAAGAAAAGAATGGGAAAGTAACTGTAACCATTTTCGTTAAGTATGAGTGTTTTGATATATGTCTTGAAGTCTTCCAAAAGAATTTTAATACATCTAAATACACTACATGTATATACATTTTAACTGAGTCGTTAAGTCATCGTTAGTCGTTACATGTAAGTGTTGTTTTGAAACCTTTAAGTTAACGATCTCAATTAATGTTGTTAACCCATTGTTTATTATATCTAATGAGATGTTAAATTATTATATTATCATGATATTATGATATATTAATATATCTTAATATGATATATATACATTTAAATGTCGTTATAACGATAATCGTTACATATATGTCTCGTTTCGAAATCCTTAAGTTAGTAGTCTTGTTTATATGTATATAACTCATTGTTAATATACTTATGGAGATACTTACTTATCATAATCTCATGTTAACCATATGTATATCCATATATATATCGTCATGTCGTTTTTACAAGTTTTAACGTTCGTGAATCGCCGGTCAACTTGGGTGGTCAATTGTCTATATGAAACATATTTCAATTAATCAAGTCTTAACAAGTTTGATTGCTTAACATGTTGGAAACATTTAATCATATAAATATCAATCTCAATTAATATATATAAACGTGGAAAAGTTCGGGTCACTACAGTTTCGAGCTAGTCGCGCTAGCAACTTATAATCGGAATGTATTAGTACTTCGTTATTATTTGAAGATACACTTGTTCCATGTATATTGTGTTTGGTAAGGGTATGGAACTAGTTAAGTGGTTACCAGGTGACTCATGGGTTAATAGAATAACAGCTTAATGTTTTATAACATTTTTAAATCTTGTGGTCTAAAGTTTATTCGTTTATTTAAACCTATAATTCACTCAACATTTTTGTTTACAGTTTACTCGCATGTTTTCATAGGTACTTGATTATTTGGGCTTCCGCTGTGTTAGAGAGTCTGCATGCATTTTGGCAGATTTCGTTAAACATTAAACTTTGCATTCTCTTTTTAGTTTCTTAAACTGTGGGTGTTGGTTGACATTGTTTGGTCAACTTTGGATATTTTAATAAGTTGAGTTTGTTTAGAACTACTTATTTTGGTAAATTTCCTTTTTGGGAAACTATTTTGATTAAAGAATGCAATGTTGTTTAATAAATTCATTTAGAGTACGATCAAACTGTGGAACCAAGTGACGGAGCAGTTAAGGGTACTTTACGGGCCATCATAGTTGGTATTAGAGCTCTGGTTATAGGGAACTAGGCGGTCATAATGTGGTTAACCCTTGGTCTTTAGGGTGCATTTGAAAGGACCCGTTCATATACATTATAAACGATTCACAATAGTTGATTACATCGCGAGGTATTTGACCTCTATATGATACATTTTACAAACATTGCATTCGTTTTTAAAAGACAAACTTTCTTTACATCAAAAATTGACAGGCATGCATACCATTTCATAATATCCACTATCCAACTATAAATTGACTTAATAATAATCTTTGATGAACTCAAAGACTCGAATGCAATGTTCTTCAAAATATGTCATGAAAGACTCCAAGTAATATCTTTAAAATGAGCAAATGCACAGCGGAAGATTTCTTTAATACCTGAGAATAAACATGCTTTAAATTGTCAACCAAAAGGTTGGTGAGTTCATTAGTTTATCATAATCATTCATTTCCATCATTTTAACAGATCACAAGAATTTCATTTCCATTTCTCATAAATATACGTCCCATGCATAGAGACAAAAATAATTCATATGGTGAACAGCTGGTAACCGACATTAACAAGATGCATATAAGAATATCCCCTATCATTCCGGGAAATCCTTCGGTCATGATAAAAACGAATTCGAAGTACTAAAGCATCCGGTACTTTGGATGGGGTTCGTTAGGCCCAATAGATCTATCTTTAAGATTCGCGTCAATTAGTAGATCGGTTTACTAATTCTTAGGTTACCAAGCAACAGGGCAAGTTCGGCTTCGATCATTCACCCATATAATGTAGTTTCAATTACTTGTGTCTATTTCGTAAAACATTTATAAAAATTGCGCATGTATTCTCAGCCCAAAAATATAAAGTGTAAAAAGGCAAATGAAACTCACCATACTGTATTTCGTAGTAAAAATACATATAACATCATTGAACAAGTGCAAGGTTGGCCTCAGATTCACGAACCTATATTAATTATATATTTATATGTTGGTCAATATTTGTCTAACAATTATGGTCAAGTCATAGTGTACCACATTCCTAATGCTCGAGACTAATATGCAAAAGTCAACGAAAGTCAATTTGACTCAAAATGATTTCCAAAATCTATACATTATTAATATATAGTTTAAATATCGTCATTTTATATTTTAAATATCTTTAAAAGATTTATTAGAGTAAATAATATAATTCATTTATTAATAAATAAAACTTTAAAAAAATATACTTTTATATATCTTAAGTAATAAAATTTATAAAGTTCATTTAATATCATAAAGATAATATGATAGGTATTATTAAAGAAATTTTATTACACGTAGTAAAAATATGTTTGTATCTCATATGTATTTGATAAAATAATATCTATAATAATAGTAAGTAAAAGTTGCATTATTTTGTAATAATAATTATTATTATTCTATTAATTAAAATATCAATATTCATAATTACTAAAATAAAATGATAATTCTAATTATGATAACATAAATATTTATGATACTTTTTAATATTATCTTTTAAAATAGTAATTCTATTTAAAATGATAATAATAATGATATTTTATAGTAACAATAACATTTCTATTAAAATGGTAATTTTTGTTAAAATGATAGTTTTAATATAACGATACTTTTAATAATAATAGTAATGATAAAAAAATAATAAGATCGATAATTTTATCTAAATCATTATCTTACAATATTTAATTTTCATCATGATACTCATACTCATTATTTCTTAATTGATTCGTTTAATAGCTTTTAATCGTCTTTTATATCGTTTTCATGTTAATGATAATAATAGTAATCATAATAATTAAGTGTTACTAATATAAGTTTTAATCATAATAATACTAATGATAATAAATATTATGAATATATTAATGACAATACTAATTATAACTTTAACGATAATAACGATAGTAATAATAATAAAAATAACAATTTTTAATGATAATAATTTTTATAGATAATTGATAATGCTAAAAACGAACATATATTTCATAGCATTATTTCTCAAGAAAGACAAGCTTTTAGTTGCAATTGTTCTATTTACAAGTGATATTCGTTTAAATAATAAAAGGTGAAGACAAAAGACAGATTCGACGAATTGAAGACGCAAATGACCAAAAAGCTCAAAAGTACAAAAGACAATCAAAAAGGTTCCAATTATTGATAAGAAACGTCTCGAAATTACAAGAGTACAAGATTCAAAACGCAAAGTACAAGATATTAAATTGTACGCAAGGACGTTCGAAAATCCGGAACCGGGACCAGAGTCAACTCTCAACGCTCGACGCAACGGACTAAAAATTACAAGTTAACTAGGTATATAAATATAATATAATATATAATTAATTATATATATATTATATTTATAAATAAAAACCGTCGGCAGAGAAAGACTCCAAGGGTGTGAGCTGTAAATTCATTCTCCGCGACTCGCGGAGTTTGAAGAGGATTTCACCGCGAGTCGCGGAGCACCAAAATGAAAAACTCCCTATAAAGCAAACCGAAATCTGATCATTTTCATCATCTTTTTCTTCCTCATTCATACGTAAAATTTATATTTATATTTATAATTTGTATTTTAATTTTAATTATAATTCTAATAATAAGGGTATGTTAGCAAATGTTGTAAGGGTGTAAGTCGAAATTCTGTCCGTGTAACGCTACGCTATTTTTAATCATTGTAAGTTATGTTCAACCTTTTTACATTAATGTCTCGTAGCTAAGTTATTATTATGCTTATTTAAAACGAAGTAATCATGATGTTGGGCTAATTACTAAAATTGGGTAATTGGACTTTGTACCATAATTGGGGTTTGGACAAAAGAACGACACTTGTGGAAATTAGACTATGGGCTATTAATAGGCTTTATATTTGTTTAACTAAATGATAGTTTGTTAATGTTAATATAAATATTTACAATTGGGCGTCCTTATAAATTACCATATACACTCGATCGGACACGATGGGCGGGGTATTTATATGTACGAATAATCGTTCATTTAACCGGACACGGGAATGGATTAATAGCCACTAGAATAATTAAAACAGGGGTGAAATTACATTCAAGGGTAATTGGTGTAATTGTTAACAAAGTAGTAAAACCTTGGTTTACACGCAGTCGATAACCTGGTGTATTCATTAAACAAAGTATTAAAACCTTGTTACAATTCGAATCCCCAATTAGTTGGAATATTTAACTTCGGGTATAAGAATAATTTGACGAGGACACTCGCACTTTATATTTATGACTGATGGACTGTTATGGACAAAAACCAGACGGACATATTAAATAATCCAGGACAAAGGACAATTAACCCATGGGCATAAAACTAAAATCAACACGTCAAACATCATGATTACGGAAGTTTAAATAAGCATAATTCTTTTATTTCATATTTAATTTCCTTTATTTTATATTTAATTGCACTTCTAATTATCTCACTTTTATTTATTGTTATTTAATCGCACTTTTAATTATCGTACTTTTTAATTATCGCAATTTTATTTTATCGCACTTTTATTATTCGCAATTTCATTATCGTTATTTACTTTACGCTTTAATTTAAGTCTTGTATTTATTTTTAATATTTTACATTTGGTTTTAACTGCGACTAAAGTTTTAAAATCGACAAACCGGTCATTAAACAGTAAAAACCCCCCTTTATAATAATAATATTACTTATATATATATTTGTATTTTTATAAAAGTAAACTAATATAGCGTTAAGCTTTGTTTAAAGATTTCCCTGTGGAACGAACCGGACTTACTAAAAACTACACTACTTTACGATTAGGTACACTGCCTATAAGTGTTGTAGCAAGGTTTAAGTATATCCATTCTATAAATAAATAAATATCTTGTGTAGAATTGTATCGTATTTAATAGTATTTCCTGCTAAAATTAATAACTATTTTATATACACCCCGCTGCACATCAAGTATTTTTGGCGCCGCTGCCGGGGAACTTTCTTAAACGCCGGAAGCGCAACGCTAATATAAAAAAAAAGATTTTTAGTTAACTTTTTTTAAAATTCGTTTTTGTAAAAATACGTTTTAATTATTCAAAAATATAAAAAGAAAAACAAAAATATAAGTATTTTTAAGATTTTGTTAAATATTTAAGTTTTATAAGTTTCTTTATTTTTATTTTAGTTTATAAAAATATAAGTTTTATTTAAATATCTTTTATTTATATAAAAACAGAAAAACAGAAAATAAAAAAAAAAAAATAAAGAAAAACGCGTCGAATTTAATAAGCTGTCATCTGAATTTCTGAACCCCGCGACTCGCGGGGTTTTCTTTATAAAATACCGCGACTCGCGGAGATTTACTGACAGGCGACAAAACCCTAATTCAGCATTAATTACGGATAATTATTAATTATTATTATTATTTAACCCTAATTATTATTATTATTATAATTAATTTTATTTTAACTTTTACTTTTTATTTAATTTATGTATTTAGTATTAATTAGTTTTATTAAATTATAAAATTAATAGTTTTAATAAATAAATAATATAAAACTAATATTTTTATAAAAATTGTACTTTTTACAACTTTTTGTATATTTTTATATTTTGTCCCTTTTTAATCGTTGTAGCGTAATATTTGTATTTTTCGCTCATATTTAATTTTAAACTTAGTTTTTGCTATAGTTATTTTTACTCCTAGATTTTTAGGCTTTGCCGTAGAATTCCTTAAGTGCTTTTTCTTTAGACTAAGATTTAGGTACTTTAGAATTTTGCGACGCCTTTTTAAGTTTTAGTTTCTTTTTAAGTTATTTCCATTTGGGATATAGTTTTTCCTGTAAGCTTTAATATTTTTAGACGACTTTTTACTATGTATCAATTATCATTCCAATTAGTAATTTCAATTTGCGATTATAATTTTAAGTTAGTTGTAGTAATAAGATTAGGTTAGTCAAGTATTTTTAAGTTTTATAATTTTCTTTTATTTTTTTCGTCACCTTTTATTTTTCAACCATTTTTCTTTTTCGACCTTTTGCGACGAACTCTTTTTCTCTCTTATTTCTCGCCATTCTAGTTTTTAGGACTTAGAATTTTTTCTACTTCTTATCTAAATTTCTTAAAATTACGAAAATTTATTTTGAGTGGTTAAATTGATAGACATCAAAATTTTCTGGTTCGTAGTAATAGTTGAATTTGTACGTGGACCGGGTTATTGGAGCCAAACAGTCCTCAATTATATTGAGACCAAACGAATCCTGCCCCTCTGTTGCATCTTTTGGCTATTCAAAACGTGGGCAAAATCAGAAAAGTCTATTGGTTGGATAACTTATTAAAATTTTTCTTTCCTTTTTAAAACTAATAGGATATTCAGTGAATGCACCGAGCAAGACATTCACCACCTTTTGTACGTTCACCACCTGTAACTAGATCAAGACATTTAGCAAATATAACCGCCGTTGATTTTTCTTTAGAATCGTCATCCAGTCGACCAAGTACTTCAGTTCAAATTTCCGATAATCCATTTTTTGAACCCGACCTCACAATTGAGAATCCGAAAAATATTCAGGAACGGTTCGTAGATCCTGAACCATTAAACTTTCCTCCGGAGCCACCAATTATTCAAACAGAGATTGTTGAGGAACGAACCATTAAATCAGAATCATCTAGTGATACCGATTCAACAAATTCAATTATGGAGAATCTGGAACCTTTAAGTATGGAAGACCGAATGAGAGCTAAACGCACTGGCCAAGGTCACGCAATTACTCATCCAGACATTAATGCGCCAGATTATGAAATCAAAGGACAAATTCTACACATGGTGACTAATCAATGCCAATTTAGTGGTGCGCCGAAGGAAGATCCAAATGAACATCTACGTACCTTTAATAGGATCTGCACACTGTTTAAAATCCGAGAAGTGGAGGATGAACAGATATATCTCATGTTATTTCCCTGGACTTTAAAGGGAGAAGCCAAAGATTGGTTGGAATCGTTACCTGAAGGGGCGATTGATACATGGGATGTTTTAGTTGACAAATTTCTTAAACAATTCTTTCCTGCATCTAAAGCCGTAAGACTTCAAGCAGAGATTGTTACGTTCACACAAAAACCAAATGAAACTCTATATGAGGCGTGGACAAGATATGGAAAGTTATTAAGAGGATGTCCGCAACATGGTTTAGACACCTGTCAAATAGTACAAATATTCTACCAAGGATGCGACATCACTACAAGAAAAGACATAGATATAGCAGCTGGTGGTTCTATTATGAAGAAAACCGAAACTGATGCTTACAAAATTATTGATAATACTGCTTCCCACTCACATGAGTGGCACCAAGAAAAAGATATCATTAGATCATCTAAAGCAGCTAGAGCCGATTCTAGCCATGACTTAGATTCCATTTCCGCAAAGATAGATGCTGTGGAGAGACGAATGGAAAAGATGACTAAGGATATTCACTCAATACGAATTAGTTGTGAGCAGTGTGGAGGACCACATTTGACAAAAGATTGTCTCAGTATTGAATTAACAATGGAACAAAGAGAGAATATTTCATACATAAACCAAAGGCCTGGAAATAATTATCAGAATAATTATCAACCGCCAAGACCGATTTACAATCAAAACCAGAATTATAACAGAAATATTCCATACAATAACCAACAAGGTACTAGCAATCAACAAGTATCCAATAATACTTATAATCAGCAAAGACCTAATTTTCAAAACAAACCACCACAACAAACCGATGATAAAAAGCCGAATTTAGAAGATATGATGACGAAGCTAGTTGAAACTCAAACGCAATTTTTCACATCTCAGAAACAAACCAATGAACAAAATGCTCAAGCATTTAGAAATCAACAAGCTTCTATTCAAAATCTGGAACAAGAAGTAAGTAACCTAGCAAGGTTAATAGGTGAAAGAAAACCGGGAAGTCTACCTAGTGGTACAAATGCTAACCCCCGGAATGAAACAGCTAAAGCCATTACCACAAGAAGTGGTACAACACTTAAACCACCTGAAATACCTGTAACTTCTGATAAAGCTATTCCTACTCCACAAGAACCACAACCTGATCAAGATAAGGAAAAAGAACCGGTAGTTGAGAAAGTTAATGAAGATAACACAGTTAAGGATAAACCTTATGTTAAACCATACCAACCACCACTTCCTTACCCAAGTAAAATGAAGAAAGAAAAACTTGAAGCCGAGCAATCCAAATTTTTGGATATGTTTAAACAGATAAATGTAAATCTTCCTTTCATTGATGTGATTTCAGGAATGCCTAGATATGCTAAATTCTTGAAAGATCTAATCTCAAATAGAAAGAAAATGGAAGAACTCTCGGCTGTTACTATGAATGCTAATTGTTCAGCAGTGCTGTTGAATAAGATACCAGAAAAACTATCTGATCCAGGAAGTTTCACAATTCCATGTTTTCTGGGTAGTCTTAGTTCAATAGAAGCATTGGCAGACTTAGGTGCTAGTATAAATCTAATGCCGTATTCACTATACGCTAAACTAGACCTTGGAGAATTGAAACCAACCAGAATAAGCATACAACTAGCCGATAGATCAATAAAATATCCTAGAGGGATAATGGAGAACATGCTAGTTAAAGTTGGTACTTTAGTATTTCCAGTAGATTTTGTTGTTCTGGACATGGAAGAAGATTCTCAAGTTCCTCTCATATTAGGAAGACCATTCTTAAACACGGCTAAAGCAATGATAGACGTGTTCGGTAAGAAACTGACCCTAAGTATAGAGGATGAGAGTGTTACCTTTTCAGTTGATAGAGCAATGCAACAACCACAATCTGCAGATGATACATGTTATTATATTCAAACTATAGATGCACATGCAGAATTATTAGAAGAATTTTCAGAATTATAAGGAACAGGAGAATGTTCTTTAGGAGAAGGTAATGAACCAATTGATGAAGCTGAAATGTTAGCTACACTTATAGCTAATGGATATGAACCAACAACAGAAGAAATTCAAATGCTAAAAGAAGAAGACAGATATCGATACAAATCATCGATAGAAGAACCTCCGAAATTAGAGTTAAAGCCACTTCCAAACCATTTGGAATACGCTTATTTACATGGTGAATCTGAATTACATGTAATAATATCGTCTTCTCTTACTGAAAATGAGAAATCACAACTCATTTCTGTGTTGAAAGCTCATAAACCAGCCATTGCATGGAAGATTCATGATATTAAAGGAATAAGTCCTTCGTATTGCACACATAAAATCCTTATGGAAGAAGGTCATAAAACGTATGTGCAACGCCAACGAAGACTAAATCCTAATATGCAAGATGTAGTTAAGAAAGAGATTATTAAACTGCTAGATGCAGGTTTAATTTATCCAATCTCTGATAGTCCATGGGTAAGCCCAGTTCAATGCGTGCCTAAGAAGGGTGGCATGACTGTCATCACAAATGAGAAAAATGAGCTTATTCCTACTAGGACTGTAACAGGATGGCGTGTATGTATTGATTATAGAAAATTAAATGACGCCACCAGAAAAGATCACTTTCCCTTACCTTTCATAGATCAAATGTTGGAAAGATTAGCCGGAAATAGCTACTATTGTTTTCTAGATGGATTTTCCGGATATTTTCAAATTCCAATAGCACCCGAAGATCAAGAGAAGACCCATTCACGTGCCCTTATGGTACTTTTGCTTACAAACGCATGCCATTTGGACTTTGCAACGCCCCTGCAACCTATCAAAGGTGTATGATGGCGATTTTTCACGACATGATAGAAGAATGCATGGAAGTATTCATGGATGACTTTTCAGTCTTCGGTGATACATTTAAATCATGTCTAGTTAATCTGGAACGAATGCTAATTAGATGCGAAAAATCAAATCTAGTACTTAATTGGGAGAAATGCCATTTCATGGTTAAAGAAGGCATCGTTCTTGGACATAAAATTTCAAAAGAAGGAATTGAAGTGGATAGAGCTAAAGTAGATGTAATTGCTAAACTTCCACATCCCACCAATGTTAGAGGAGTTAGGAGTTTTCTAGGGCATGCCGGTTTTTACCGACGTTTCATAAAAGATTTTTCTAAAATTGCCACCCCTATGAATAAACTCCTAGAAAAGGATGCTCCATTCATCTTTTCAGATGAGTGTATCAAATCTTTTAATATTCTTAAAGAGAAACTCACTAATGCGCCGATCATGATAACACCAAATTGGAATCTACCATTTGAACTAATGTGTGATGCAAGTGATTTTGCAATGGGAGCCGTTTTAGGACAAAGGATTGAAAAACGATTTCAACCAATATATTATGCTAGTAAGACATTACAAGGAGCACAAACGAACTATACAACTACTGAAAAAGAACTCCTTGCTATTGTCTTTGCTTTTGACAAATTTCGATCATATCTCGTTCTAGCAAAAACGGTGGTCTATACCGACCATTCTGCTCTTAGATACCTATTTTCAAAACAAGATGCTAAACCAAGATTAATCCGTTGGATCTTACTCTTACAAGAGTTTGATATTGAAATCCGAGATAAAAGAGGAGCAGAAAATCTCGCCGCTGATCATCTTTCTCGTCTTGAAAATCCCGAATTAGAAGTTCTAAATGAATCAGCCATACAAGACAACTTTCCTGATGAATATCTATTGAAAATAGATTATAAAGAAATCCCATGGTTTGCAGACTATGCAAACTACTTAGTTTGTGGATTCCTTGAAAAAGGATTATCGTACCAAAGACGAAAGAAATTCTTCAGTGATATAAAACACTATTTCTGGGAAGATCCACATCTGTTTAAAAGTTGTCCCGATGGAATAATACGCCGATGTGTATTTGGAGATGAAGCTAGTAAAATTTTAAACCATTGTCACACAGGACCAACAGGAGGGCATTATGGGCCTCAACTAACAGCAAGAAAAGTTTATGATGCTGGATTCTATTGGCCTACAATTTACAAAGACGCACACCTTCTTTGCAAATCCTGTGATGCTTGTCAAAGGGCCGGAAAAATAAGTCAACGTGATGAAATGCCACAAAATGTCATCCAAGTATGTGAAGTATTTGACATTTGGGGTATTGACTTTATGGGTCCATTTCCAAAATCTCATAATAATCTATATATACTCGTAGCCATTGATTATGTATCTAAATGGGCGGAAGCACAAGCTCTCCCAACTAACGATGCACGAGTTGTAGTCAACTTTTTAAAACGTCTTTTTGCAAGGTTTGGAACACCGAAAGCTTTAATAAGTGATAGGGGTACTCATTTATGTAATAATCAACTTGAGAAAGTTCTTAAAAGATATGGAGTAACTCATAAAATCTCCACCGCATATCATCCACAAACAAGTGGACAAGTTGAAAATACCAACCGAGCTTTAAAACGTATTCTAGAGAAAACCGTAGGATCAAATCCGAAGGAATGGTCCATTAAATTGGAGGATGCACTCTGGGCTTTTAGAACAGCCTACAAAACTCCAATTGGAACCACACCTTTTAGACTTGTTTATGGAAAAGCATGTCATCTTCCAGTAGAAATTGAACACAAAGCATTTTGGGCTTTGAAGACATGTAATCTTGATTTACATGAAGTTGGACGTCTACGATTAAGTCAACTAAACGAATTAGAAGAATTAAGACATGAAGCATACGAAAATTCGTTAATCTATAAAGAAAGAACGAAGAAATGGCATGATAAAAGAATTAGAAGTTCAAAAGAATTTAAAGAAGGAGACAGAGTTCTTCTTTTCAATTCACGATTCAAGCTATTTCCTGGAAAATTGAAATCAAGATGGTCTGGACCATTCATAGTCAAAAGAATTTTCCCATACGGAACAATAGAATTAATAAATTCAAATGGGATTGAATTTAAAGTTAATGGTCACAGAGTTAAACATTACATACATGGTCCGATGGAAGTCGACAACGAAGTTAATCATAATTTCGACACCACAACTAACTAAGTGTGGGGAGAATCATGTCTTTAAAGGATAATATGTATTTCTGTTAGAGTTAGATTGTCTGTTTTCGTGTAGTTCTCGAAAATGGAACCCGAATGGTCTTTCCCTAGCAGACCCTAAAGAACTAGTCTTCTCCCCCCATTCTGAATTTTTATTTTTTTAGGTTTTTACGAAATGAAGACTGCCTGTGAACTAAACCATGGTCTAATGCTACACGCTTTGATCACTAAAAGAAATAATGACATACTACCGAGTGAACTAGTATCAGTAATCAGAGAAAGAATGTACGGAGTTAGAAAAGAATCCAGATGCGAAGATGATAAGTTACAATTTGGTAAAGAAAAATCAAAATCCGCAGCGAAAAGAAGAGCACGACACCTAGAAAGATGTCACAAATGCGGAAAATGGTCACATGGAGGTAAATGTTCAAATAATCAAACCTATTCAAATACCGAATTTGTTACTTTATGCAGAGACGGACCGTTCATATGTTTAGAAGAAAAGACACTGAATGCTCGAGGTTACGCCTATGTAGCCATGGAAAATCAATTAAACCGACTATCTTATGAATGGGATAGATCATATAACTAAGAAATCTATTCCACAGGTATGTCTGTACAGTTTTTATTTTTATTTTTATTTTTAACCTTTTGATAATAAACGCTAATTTGTTCTCTAAAAAGTATTAAATTGGTATTAAATAAAATTAGGTATGGCGACCGAAATTATTGATATCATTCAAAAATTTATTACATCACTGCGAAATTTAACGTTTATTCTTAAGGTATAAATATCTTTAAACAATCAACCCAAAATATTTCAAAAATTCGTCATGAGTTAAATTAGGTCTTGGAACCGAAATTACTTTACCGAAAAGAGGGGCGCATATTTTTGATAATATTTGATTGATTAAAGTGGGATAAAAAGCCAAAAAGATTTTTAATTTTATTTTTACCATATTTTTAAAATTAATATAAATCTTAAATTAATATTGTAAACTTTGTAAAAACAATATATTTAAAATTGTAAATATTTGAAAAATTAATATAAGTTTGGTATGAATTTATAATATGAATTTTTAAATTAAGATTGGTGTGAACTTTTAATTTTTAAAATACAAATTTTTAATTTTATGCATTTTAAATTTTAAGTTTGGTGTGAATTTTTAATATTAATTTTGAATTTTATATTTAAGTTGTGTGAATTTAAAAACAAAAATTTACTTTATCTCATTAAGTTAAAAATATGATTTTTAAAATTCGTCGTAAGTTGAAGACTAGGTCTTTGAACCGAAATTGCTTTACCCGAGGGAGGGACGAGAACTTTTATTATCATTATTTTTAATCTTATTGAATTAAAGTATGCCAAAAACATTGAAAAAACTCAAAAATCTTAGCTTTTAAAACAATCGCTACAAAAAGACAAATTTTAAAATTTTGTCGAAGGACGGACTAGGACATCGACCCGAAACGACCTCGTCCTAAATAACAAGGGAAACAAAATTTTAAAAATTAAGTACTTAATTGTTTCATAAGTTAATGATTATAAAAAAAAAATATATATATATATATCAAACTCCGCGACTCACGGAGTTTGAAGGGTTATTCACCGCGAGTCGTCGAGGGATGAAAAATCAGAAAAAAAATAAAGAGCTGGAACAGATCAGTCCCAACCCCAAAACAATAAAAACCTGCGAAAAACTGCACGCGAAAAACCCAAAAAATACACCCCAAAATCACAATTTTTAACCGTTAATCACCAAATCTTTTACTAAAATCATGTTGAGAAGGATGCTATCTAAGAATTACTCAAGAAAAACGGTAAATTTCTACACCTAAACACCATTTAATCCGAAATTAGTGTTCTTGAGTCATTTTTTTCCCAATTTGATTTTGATGCTTTTTAGTGTAATTAGGCTTAAATTGTTTATGTATTATGCTTGTATAACCTAGATTGATGCTGTTTAATATGATTAGAAGCCTTAAACTTCAAATTTTGAGTAATCTAGAGTTTGTGTTCTTGAGCAAATTTGGGGCTTTTTGATATAAACAGGTTATGGCCGATTTTTGTCATGAATTGTTGCTAAATTAAGTAGTGTAACATGTTTAGGTAGTTAAATGATCCAAACTTTGAGCCTAAACATGATTTTGAGAATTAAAGTGGACTTTTTCAAGTCTAAAATTCATGAACTTGATTTTTGAAAGATAATGCCATTTGAGACTTGTTTAATTGCTAGTAATGATTATTTTGACATGTTATTTGAGTTGAATGTTTATGAACTTGGCGAACATTTTCGTATATGCTTATTTGAAAAAGTGTAGATTTGATAAAAATGTGAAAATTAGCTTAAGTTTGATATAAATTGATAATGTCATTGTAATTATTTTGATTGATGATTTTGCTGACACTAATGCATATTTGGATGCACAAAAATTGTGTTTGATGTGTTTTTCGGAATGAAAGGGGTGAATCTTCATCCCAAGCCCGCAATGCTCCTGCTGAGAATTTGGAACAACAGGAGGTGGATAACTACTACAAGCAGGATATACCTCATCCAGTCATGACCTTTTCCGATATGCACTTGGAAGAGTTGCACCCGAACCTGAGATTTGACAGACTTTGGATAGATTATCCAAAATATCAAAGGGGTTTGCATACTCTTCATTCTAAGGTTGTTGAGGTACCGAGGGTCATAGAATGGGGACCCTTAGAAGCTGTAGAATTGGCCGGGCCAATTAGGGAATTACTTGTACAGAGGTATGGTAATTCTTCTTTTAATGACTGGGTACGTTTATTCACCATACGTAGACCTGTATATAAAGTATGGTGTGAAGAATTGTTATGTAGTATAGAGTTGAATGATCGGGTAGCTAGTTTAACCGATCGTTCTTTTATTAGATTTTTGTTAGGCGGTTCGATGCGCCACATGTCTTTACTGGACATGGCTCAGGCTTTACGTATAT